>NC_058105.1:61874285-63170000 GCF_020171115.1 Neogale vison
AATAGATAGCATGGACACTGAATAATGCCTGGAGCACACAGTTGGGAGATAATTGTCTCTTCTTGGTGTTAGTCTCAGAGAAGTAGTTTTAACAAGGATGTCTCTCCAAGAACAAATGAGACACTGGCACCAATTCCCACCCACATCATTCAGCATAAGCATAGAGGCACCTGTGGAATGCAGCTCAGCCCCAACACAGGTTGCCTAACTTCCTTATAGCACTTTCCAAACCTTTGCATTCTGGTGTGACTGTCCTTCATGGTCAAGCTAGATTCAATTCCAGTGTGGTGGCCCTCTACCCAAGAGACCAGCACGTGCCCCTGTCCACACATCACATCCATAAAGCCTAGAATTTTAAATATCAGCAGTTTGGTCTGCTTCTGGAGAGAAAGAAGATAAACAACCTGGAGACAGAAAGTATAGAAAAACTGATCTGAAAAATGCCTGGGACACACAGAGGAAAGGTTATTTGCTTTTCTGGGAGTACTTCCCTGAGAGGCAGCATGCATGGAGACAGCATGCAGGGAGACTGGGAACAAAACTGCTGACTGGAATCATTTCCCCTCCTTGCCCTTCAACATAAAGGCAGAGTAACCTGTGAAGCAGCACACTGGCTGCCTACCTTGCCAGTGGGGCTACCTTGTGGGGCCTTATACCAGGTCCCACACTCCTGTGCTGTGGCACTGTTGTCCTTGATCAAGATTGCCTCAGTCACAGCATTACAGGTCCCTTACCCAGAAGAAGAGCAGAAATTCTTTCACACAATATGTCTCCTAACCAGGGAGCTCTACAAGTCTTCAGTTCAAGTGGAAGTAGTATCAGGCCTCATTTACCAATTAAACAAGAGCATATCTAGTTAAAATTGGCCCCATTCTGCTAAGGGACAAGCACTGCTCACTGCACATAAGGAGAGCCTCTGAAGATGAATAAGCTAAGGGATAAAGCATCCAAAACACAACAACAGACTGCATATAGCACACACTAGAGACACTCCTTGAAGTTCCAAGCCATGGACATTATATGATCTCTTCTCCTTAAGCCATTACTCTCACAAGCAAAAAACATTAACAATAGTTTCTAACACAAAGAAGACAGAAAATTAGACAAAATTCCAAAATAGAGGCAATCATACCAAATCAAAGAACAAGATAAGGTCACAACCAGAGATCTAAGCAGAATAGATATAAGTAATATGTCTATGGAGAATTTAAAGCAACAATTATAAGGATATATGCTGGGCTTTAGAAGAGAATAGAAGACAGCAGTGAGGCCCTTACTGCAGATATACAAGAGTTAAAAAAACAATCACTCAGAAATGAAAAATGCAATAACTGTGATACCAAACATGCTTGGTGTAATAACCACAGGATGGAAGAAGCAGAAGAATGAAAAAGTGATATAGAATATAAAATAGTGGAAAACAATGAAAAAAGAGAGAAAGAATTATGGGACATAAAAATAGACTCAGGGGGTGCCTGGGTTGCTCATTTGTTAAGCATTTGCCTTCAGCTCAAGTCAGGATCCCGGGGTCCTGGGATAGAGCCCCACATCAGGCTCCCTGCTCATCGGGATGCCTGCTTCTCCCTCTCCCACTCCCCCCGCTTGTGTTCCCTTTCTTGCTGTGTCTGTTCCTGTCAAATAAATAAATAAAATCTTTAAAAAATAGACTCAGGGAACTCAATGAATCCAGGACATGTCATAACTTTGTATTATAAGTCTCCTAGAAAAAGAAAAGAGAGAAAAGGGAACAAAAAATTACTTTGTAGAAATAATAGCTGAAAGCTTCCCTACTCTGGGGTAGGAAACAGACATGCAGAACTGGGGGTCACAAGAGAACTCCCATCATAATTAACAAAAGCAAGTCAAAACCAGAGCTAAAGACACCTGCAGATTAAACATGAGGAAATGAAGAAACATTTATCATCAAAGGAACCCAGAGTAGCAATACTTATTTTGAACAAACAGGACTTTAAACCAAAGACTATAACAATAGATAAAGAAAAACCCTATATCAAAATAAAAGGGACAATCCAATGAGAAGATCTAACAATTGTAAATATTTATGCCACAATTTAGGAGCACCCAAATTTATAAATCAACTGATAATAAGCATAAAGAAACTCATTGATAACTATACAAAAATAGTAAGGGTCATACATCAATGTACACATCATGAATGGAGAAAAACAATCAACACCAGAAAAAGAGTTAGAAGAGAATATATGAAAATCTATATGAGAATAAATTGGACCACCTGAATAAAATGGATAAATTCCTAGAACCACATAAACTACAAAAATTGAAACAAGAAAAAAATAGGAAACACAAACAGAGCAAAAACCAGCAAATAAATTCAATCAGAAATGAAAAATCTCCCAACAAGCAAAAGTACAGGCAAAGATGGCTTCCTAGGGGAATTCTATTAAACATTGAAAGAAGGGTTAATACATAGACTTCTCAAATTCTTCCAAAAATAGAACTGCACTGAAAACTTCTGAATTCATTCAATGAGCCCAGCATTACCCTGATATCAAAACCAGAGACATATTCCACCAAAAAAAAACAAAACTACCTGTCAATACCTCTGGTAATCACAGATTTTAAAATATCCTCAATAAAATATCAGGAAATCAACTACAACAGTACATTGAAAGAAACATTCACCATCCTGAAGTGGGATTTATTACTGCACTGCAAGTGTGGTTCAACATTCAAAAATCAACGTGATAGACCAGGTAAATAAAACAAAGGATAAGAACTATACAATCCTCTCAATATATGCATAAAACAAACAAAACAAAACAAAACCAAAACCAAAAAAAAAAAAAAAAAAACATGTGACAAAATGCTACAACCAGTGATGATAAAAACCTTCAATGAAGTAGGGATAGGGGAATATCCCTCAATATAATAAAGGCCATCTATGAAAAATGCACAACAATTATTATCCTTAATAGGGAAAAACTAAGAACTTTCCCTCTACAGTGAGGAATAAGACAGGAATGACTACTCTCAACACTGTTATTTAACATAGTATCAGAAGTCCTAGGTATAGCAGTCAGACAACAACAACAACAAATAATATGTACCCAAATCAATAAGGAGAAAGTTAAACTTCCACTATTTGCAGATGATATGATATTATGTATAGAAAACCAGAAAGGCTCTACCAAAAACTTGCTAGAAAAGACACATGGGGGGGGCAAGATGGCGGGGAAGTAGGAGTAGGCACCTTTTAAACCTGTACCCTAAAGTGAGCTGATTACCAACCAAAGAACTCCGATCACCCATGAAATCGCCTGAAATCAGAATTATACACGTCTGGATCTCTACAGGGGCAGAAGACGCCAGTGGGCAGGTAAAGCTGAGTGGGAATGGTGAACTGATCTCGGAAGATAAACAAAAGGGGGAGGGAACCATCAGAGGCAACTGGTTGGAAAGTAATACCCCTAATACGAGCGAGAGTGCCCTGCATCTGGGGACCAGCATTAACTTGGAGACTGGTTGAAAGCACTTAAAAAGAGCAAAAGAACGTGGGGGGGTGGGGTGGAATTGTGGGAATCGGGGCGGCTAGGGACAGGGGCTTAAGTCCCCGGTCCCAGGACAGCCTGCCCTGGCGCTGAGCCAGAGAGAGTGCCGCAGAGAAACCAGGTCTTGGTCCTTAAGCCGCCAGTGCGCCCGAGTGTCCTGTGAGGGGCTGGGTGTCTCACCAGAGGACAGAACGTGCAAGCCCTGCAATACAGCCTGAGATGCACGAGCCCCTCATTCTTCCCTGAAAGAGGTACACAAAGGTCCGGCCGGTGCTCTGTGACCTGCACCATTGTCTCAGAGCCTAAGACGCATGCCCCATATTCTTCCCTGAAAGAGGTACCCGAAGGCCCAGCCTGGTGCTTTCAGACCTGCGCCCCGTTCTCAGAGTCTGAAAAGCGTGCACGACCCACAGTCTCCCCTGAAATTGGTGCACGCAAGCCAGGCACTCTTTGACCCAGAAAGACCAGGCACTCCCAGCTCGGGCCAGGGGGAAAATCTCAGTGTGTGATCTCTACTTGGAACCTCTCTGGCAGTCTGGAGCTGCCCAGAGAGCTGCTGCTGCCGCAGTTTCGGGTACAAGCAAAAGATCCTGAGTCCCCAGGGACCGCAACTTGGAACCTGCTCTGCCAGCGGCCAACTGGGAATTTATTTGGGCTCTGCAGCCAGACTGAGGCTTCTCTCTGAGAGGTAGGCCAGGATGCAGTTTGTTTTCCTCTAAAACTACAAAACCATCAAAAGCCGTCAAGGTGAGAGAAAAAAAAAAAAAAAGTGAACACACATAAAAGCCGCCAGAGAACAAAAGCCTGAAAAAAAAACCGGTTTCCTTAGAGCACACCTCCTTGAGGGGGGCAGGGGGACTTAACTCAGGGAACAACATTGACTGAAAACCCATGTGGCAGGCCCCTCCCCCACAAAACAAACCAGGAATGGAGAAAAAGAAAAAAGAAGACTACAAGAGAACAACCACCACTACATCATAGGACAACTTTTATTTTTAACTTGTTCCTACTATTCTGGTTCTTTTTTTTTTTTTAATAGGTAATTTTTTAACCTATTTACCATCACAGTGAGATGTCCAATACATCAAATTCCATAATAACCTTCTAACCTGAACTTTTTGATACATACACCTGTGTTTTTCTTTTGCATTTCTATTTTTTGATTTCTTTAAATTTTAGTTTAGTTTAGTTTAGTTTATTCTTTTTATTTTTATTTTCTAATATTCATATAGAGTTATACTTCAAAGTAAACCCCTTTCCCCAATCAATACTATCCCTATAGGTAAACCAATTTTTAATCCCCCTTTATCTTAGGAAAGTTGAGTCATTTAACAAAGATATCAAGATACATCCAGGAGGAATCAAAACAACCTTCCTCACCCACACTGAGAATTTATTACCACTCTCCCATCTTTTTCATCCGCCAGTGTCTCTGTGTTTTTGTGTTTGTCCTTATAGTATATAAATCTTATACTTGGGGTTCTTTTTGACGAGGTTCTTCCTTTATTTGCATATATATATTTTTTTCCTTTTGCCATATATTTTTATCAGTCTTTGTGTTTGTCTGTCTTTGATTGTATACTTCAAAAATCTTACCTTGGGGCCCATTTGGGCTGAACCTTCTCTTTAATTTTCCCTTTCTTTCTTCTCTCTCTCTCTTTTTTTTCTTTCTTTTATTTTTCTTTTTCTTTTCTTTTGTCTCTCTTATGGGTGGGGAATCCTGATTGCTCAGAAGTGTTCCAGGGTGCACCTTGACTGCACCACGGTCGATAAATCCAGCTACATCTGTTCAGTCATCTCTCACTAAAATGACTAGGAGGAGAAATGTCCAACAAAAGAAAAATACAGAGTATGGACCTTCTGCAACAGAGCTAACGGCTATCAACAAAGACAATATGTCGGAAAGAAAATTCAGGCTAACAATTATCCAGACAATAGCTAGGTTGGAGAAAGCCATGGATGACCAAACAGAATTGATTAGGGCCAAACTGAAAACGACCAGACAGGATGTTCACAATGTTAGGGCGGAGCTGAAAGCTACCAGGGATGAGTTTCACAATGCTCTCAATGAGTTCCAATCTAATCTAGAGTCTCTCAAAGCTAGGGTAACTGAGACAGAAGATAGAATTAGTGATCTGGAGGACAAACAGATGGAGAGAAAGGATCAGGAGGAAACCTGGAACAAACAGCTTAGAAACCACAAAAACAGAATCAGGGAAATAAATGATGCCATGAAGTGTTCCAACATCAGAATTATTGGAATCCCTGAAGGGGTAGAGAAAGAAAGAAGTCTAGAAGATATAGAGGAACAAGTCCTACATGAAAATTTTCCCAATCTCGCGAATGGAACCAGAGTTCACGTACTAGAGGCTGAACGGTCTCCACCCAAGATAATACATTCCAAAAAAACATCACAACACCTGATAGTCAAATTGAGAAATTATAATTGTAGGTATAATCTCTTGAAAGCCGCCAGGGCAAAGAGGCTCCTTACGTACAGAGGAAAACCCATCAGAATAATGTCAGACCTGTCCACAGAGACCTAGAAAGCCAGAAAGGGCTGGCAAGATATATTCAGGGCACTAAATGAGAAGAACATGCAGCCAAGAATACTTTATCCAGCAAGACTGACATTCAAAATGAATGGAGAGATAAAGAGTTTCCAAGACCGGCAAGGCTTAAAAGACTATGCAACCACTGAGCCGACACTGCAGGAAATATTAAGGGGGGTTCTATAAAGGAAGAAAACCCTAAGAATAGCATTGAACAGAAATATAGAGACAATCTACAGAAATAAAGACTTCAAATGTAACACGATGTCAATAAAAACCTATCAATCAATAATCACTCTCAATGTGAATGGCCTAAATGCGCCCATAAAATGGCACAGGGTTGCAGATTGGATAAAACAACAGGATCCATCCATATGTTGTCTAGAAGGGACCCATTTTGAACCTAAAGATACACCCTGACTGAAACTGAAGGGATAGAGAAGCATCTTTCATGCGAAATGGCCTCAAAAGAAGGCTGGGGTAAGCATTTCTCATATCAGATAAATTAGATTTTAAACTAAAGACCGTAGTCAGAGATACATAAGGACACTACATCATTCTTAAAGGAACTATCCACCAGGATGATCTAACAATTGTAAATATCTATGCCTCCAATATGGGAACAGCCAATTACATAAGAAAACTGTTAATCAAGGTAAAGAATCATATCGAGGGGCACCTGGGTGGCTCAGTTGGTTAAGTGGCTGCCTTCAGCTCAGGTCATGATCCCAGGGTTCTGGGATCGAGCCCCGCATCGGGCTCCTTGCTCAGCAGGGAGTCTGCTTCTCCCTCTCTCTCTGCCTGCTGCTCTGCCTGCTTGTGCTATCTCTCTGTCGAATAAATAAATAAAATCTTTAAAAAAAGAAGACCTTTAAAAAAAAAAGGAATCATATCGATATGAATACATTAATAGTAGGAGATCTTAAAACGCCTCTCTCAGTAATATATCATCAAAGCAGAAAATCAATAAAGAAACAAGAACGTTGAATGACACATTGGACCAGATGGACCTCATAGATATATACAGAACATTCCACCCAAAAACAACAGAATACTCATTCTTCTCAAGTGCATATGGAACTTTCTCAAAAATAGACCACATACTGGGGCACAAATCAGGACTCAACCGATACCAAAAGACTGAGATTATTCTCTGCATATTCTCAGATCACAATGCCTTGAAACTGGAGCTCAATCACAAGGAAAACTTCCGAAGTTACTCAGACACCTGGAAGCTAAAGACCACCTTGCTTAAGAATGCTTGGATCAACCAGAAGATCAAAGAAGAACTGAAACAATTCATGGAAACCAATGAGAATGAAGACACTTCGGTCCAAAACCTATAGGATACAGCAAAGGCGGTCCTAAGAGGGAAATGCATAGCTATCCAAGCCTCCCTCAAAAAACTGAAAAATCCAGAACACAGCAGCTGTCTCTACACATTAAAGAACTGGAGAATCAACAACAAATCAAACCAACTCCACACATAAGAAGGGAAATAATCAAGATTAGATCTGAGATTGATGAGGTAGAAACCAGAGATACCATCGAACGTATCAATGAAACTAGAAGCTGGTTTTTTGAAAGAATCAATAAGATCAATAAACTATTGGCCACACTAATCCAAAAGAAAAGAGAGAAAACTCAAATTCATAAAACTATGAATGAAAAGAGAGAGATCACAACGAACAGCAAGGAAATAGAAACAATCATCAGAAGTTATTATCAACAGTTATATGCCAATAAGCTAAGCAACCTAGAAGAAAGGGATGCATTCCTGGAAAACTATAAACTCCCAAAATTGAACCAGGAAGAAATAGACAACATGAATAGACCAATATCTAGTAACGAGATTGAAGCAGTGATCAAAAACCTCCCAAAAAACAAGAGCCCAGGACCTGACGGATTCCCTGGGGAATTCTACCAAACTTTCAAAGAAGAAATAACACCTATTATCCTGAAACTGTTTCAAAAAATTGAAGCAGAAGGAAAACTTCCAGACTCTATCTATGAAGCCAGCATTACCCCGATCCCCAAACCAGGCAAAGACCCTACCAAAAAGGAGAATTTCAGGCCAATATCACTGATGAATATGGATGCTAATATTCTCAATAAGATCCAACAGGATCCAACAGGATCCAACTGCACATTAAAAAGATTATCCACCATTACCAGGTGGGATTCATCCCTGGGCTCCAAGGATAGTTCAACATTTGGAAATCAATCAATGTGATAGAACAAATTAATATGAGAAGAGAGAAGAAACACATGGTCCTCTCAATTGATGCAGAAAAAGCATTTGACAAAATGCAGCATCTGTTCCTGATTATAATGCTTCAAAGTATAGGGATAGAGAGAATATTCCTGAACCTCATCAAAACTATCTATGAAAGACCCACAGGAAATATCATCCTCAATGGGAAAAAGCTTGCAGCCTTCCCGTTGAGATCAGTAACACGACAAGGGTGCCCACTCTCACCACTCTTGTTCAACATAGTATTAGAAGTCCTAGCAACAGGAATCAGACAACAAAGAGAAATACAAGGTATCCAAATTGGCAATGAAGAAGTCAAGCTCTCTCTATTTGCATATGACATGATTCTTTATATGGAAAACCTAAAAGACTCCACCCCCAAACTACTAGAACTCATACAGCAATTCAGCAACGTGGCAGGATACAAAGTCAATGTACAGAAATCAGTGGCTTTCTTATACAATAACAATTAAAATACAGAAAGGGAAATTAGAGAATTGATTCCGTTTACTATAGCACCAAGAACCATAAGATACCTGGGAATAAACCTAACCAAAGAGGTAAAAGATCTGTATTCGAGAAACTACAGGACACTCATGAAAGCAATTGAAGAAGACATAAAAAGATGGAAGACCATTCCATGCTCTTGGATAAGAAGAATAAACATTGTTAAAATGTCTATACTGCCTAGAGCAATCTATACTTTTAATACCATTCCGATCAAAATTCCACTGGTATTTTTCAAAGAGCTGGAACAAATAGTCCAAAAATTTGTTTGGAATCAGAAGAGACCCCGAATCACTAAGGAAATGTTGAAAAACAAAAATAAAACATGGGGCATCATGCTACCTGATTTCAAGCTTTATTACAAAGCTGTGATCACCAAGACAGCATGGTACTGGCATAAAAATAGACACATAGACCAGTGGAACAGTGTAGGAAGCCCAGAGATGGATCCTCAACTCTATGGGCAAATAATCTTCGACAAAATGGGAAAAAATATAAAGTGGAAAAGGACAGTCTCTTCAATAAATGGTGCTGGGAAAACTGGACAGCTATATGTAGAAGAATGAAACTCGACCATTCTCTTACACCGTACACAAAGATAAACTCAAAATGGATAAGAGAACTCAACGTGAGACAAGAATCCATCAAAATCCTAGAGGAGAACATAGGCAGTAATCTCTGATATCAGCCACAGCAACTTCTTTCAAGATAAGTCTGCAAAGGCAAAGGAAACAAAAGCCAAAATAATCTTTTGGGACTTCATCAAAATCAAAAGATTCTGCATAGCGAAGGAAACAGTCAAGAAAACAAAGAGGCATCCCACGGAATGGGAGAAGATATTTGCAAATGATAGTACAGACAAAAGGTTGATATCCAGGATCTATAATGAACTCCTCAAACTCAACACACACGAAACAGGCAAACACATCAAAAAATGGGCAGAAGATATGAACAGACACTTCTCCAATCAAGACATACAAATGGCTATCAGACACATGAAAAAATGTTCATCATCACTAGCCCTCAGGGAGATTCAAATTAAAACCACACTGAGTACGGTGTAAGAGAATGGTCGAATTTCATTCTTCTACATATAGCTGTCCAGTTTTCCCAGCACCATTTATTGAAGAGACTGTCTTTTTTCCACTGTATATTTTTTCCTGTTTTGTCGAAGATTAATTGACCATAGAGCAAAGATCAACTCAAAATGGATAAAAGACCTCAACGTGAGACAGGAATCCATCAGAATCTTAGAGGAGAACATAGGCAGTAATCTCTTTGATATCAGCCATAGCAACTTCTTTCAAGATACGTCTCCAAAGGCAAAGGAAACAAAAGCAAAAATAAACTTCTGGGACTTCATCAAAATCAAAAGCTTCTGCACAACAAAGGAAACAGTCAAAAAAACAAAGAGGCAACCCACGGAATGGGAGAAGATATATTTGCAAATGACAGTACAGACAAAAGGTTGATATCCAGGATCTATAATGAACTCCTCAAACACAACACACATGAAACAGGCAAACATATCAAAAAATGGGCAGAAGTTATGAACAGACACTTCTCCAATCAAGACATACAAATGGCTATCAGACACATGAAAAAATGTTCATCATCATTAGCCCTCAGGGAGATTCAAATTAAAACCACATTGAGATATCACCTTATACCAGATAGAATGGCCAAAATTAACAAGACAGGAAACAACATGTGTTGGAGAGGATGTGGAGAAAGGTGAACCCTCTTACACTGTTGGTGGGAATGCAAGTTGGTGCAGCCTCTTTGGAGAACAGTGTGCAGATTCCTCAAGAAATTAAAAATAGAGCTTCCCTATGTCCCTGCAATTGCACTCCTGGGTATTTACTCTAAAAATACAGATGTTGTGAAAAGAAGGGCCATCTGTACCCCAATGTTTATAGCAGCAATGGCCACAGTCTCCAAACTATGGAAAGAACCAAGATGCCCTTCAACAGATGAATGGATAAGGAAGATGTGGTCCATATACACTATGGAGTATTATGCCTCCATCAGAAAGGATGAATACCCACCTTTTGTAAAGCAACATGGACGGGACTGGAAGAGATAATGCTGAGTGAAATAAGTCAAGCAGAGAGAGTCAATTATCATATGGTTTCACTTATTTGTGGAGCATAACCAATAGCATGGAGGACAAGGGGCGTTAGAGAAGAGTAGGGAATTTGGGTAAATTGGAAGGGGAGGTGAACTATGAGAGACTATGGACTCTGCAAAACAGTCTGAGGGGTTTGAAGTGGCGGGGGGGTGGGAGGTTGGGGTACCAGGAGGTGGTTATTATAGAGGGCACGGCTTGCATGGAGCACTGGGTGTGGTGAAAAAATAATGAATACTGTTTTTCTGAAAATAAATAAATTGGGAAAAAATTATATGATAAAAACTATGGTTTAGAAAAAAAAACCACATTGAGATATCACCTTATACCAGATAGAATGGCCAAAATTAGCAAGACAGGAAACAACATGTGTTGGAGGGGATGTGGAGAAAGGGGAACCCTCTTACACTGTTGGTGGGAATGCAAGTTGGTGCAGCCTCTTTGGAGAACAGTGTGCAGATTCCTCAAGAAATTAAAAATAGAGCTTCCCTATGACCCTTCAATTGCACTCCTGGGTATTTACCTCAAAAATACAGATGTAGTGAAAAGAAGGGCCATCTGTACCCCAATGTTTATAGCAGCAATGGCCATGGTCACCAAACTGTGGAAAGAAACAAGATGCCCTTCAATGGATGAATGGATAAGGAAGATGTGGTCCATATACACTATGGAGTATTATGCCTCCATCAGAAAGGATGAATACCCAACTTTTGTAGCAACATGGACAGGACTGGAAGAAATTATGCTGAGTGAACTAAGTCAAGAAGAGAGAGTCAATTATCATATGGTTTCACTTATTTGTGGAGAATAACAAATAGCATGGAGGACTAGGGGAGTTAGAGAGGAGAAGGGAGTTGGGGGAAATTGGAAGGGGAGGTGAACCATGAAAGACTATGGACTCTGAAAATCAATTTGAGGGTTTTGAAGTGGAGGGGGTGGAAGGTCGGGGTACCTGGTGGTGGGTATTATAGAGGGCACAGATTGCATGGAGCACTGGGTGTGGTGCAAAAAATAATGAATACTGTTATGCTGAAAATAAATTAAAAAAAAAAAAAAAGAAAAGACACATGAATCAGTCAAGTTGTAGCATAAAAAAATCAATTTTACACAAATCTGTTGCATTTCTATAAAACAATAATGAATCAGTAAAATAGGAACTCAAGAGATCAATCCCATTTTCAATTGCACCAAAACCCATTCATACCTAGGAATAAACCTAACCAAAGAAATGAAAGACTTATCCTGTGTAAATTATAAAATACTGATAAAACAAATTGAAAATAATAGAAAGAAATGGAAAGACATCCCATGCTCATAGTTTGTAAGAGCAAATATTAAAAAGTCTATACTAAGATATCAGAAGATGGAAGTGGAGTAGGGGACCCTAAGTATGTCTGGTCCCTGGAATTCAGCTAGATAGTTATCAAATCATTCTGAACACATGTGAAATCAACAAGAGGTCTGAGAAAAGAAATATTGTAAATCTACAAATAGAAAAGTGAGCACTTTTTTGGAAGGGAGGAGGTGTAGAAACCTGAATCTGGGGAGATAGAGTGGAGGAAATTGCAGGGGAGAAAACCTGCTTAAGGAGGCTACTGCAAATTATTATAAGCAAGAAGAGAGTAAAACAGGAACTTTAAGAAGCCTGCTAGAGTGGGGGACATCCCTGGCTTAAAGTTGCCCAGGTGGTGAAACAGAGTAGAATTCAAGTGAGACAGTGTGCTCTCAGGATCCCTGGAGTCAGAAAAAGTGGAGTGGCTGAATGTGGCAGAATTCACAGGCATCAGAGTTGGGAAACCTGCTGAAAACAGTGAGAATAGGAGCTGGGTTTCTGCTTAGTGTTACCATAAACTGAATCATTGCACAATTGTGTGACCATTCTCCTGGCAGGGGCCTCACAAAAGGCAGGAATGTGAGTCCCCATCTTCTTCCCCCAGAAGGTCAAGTTCAGGTTTGAATTACAGAAGTATGTAAAATTTGGAGAATTGAAACTCAGTCACATGCTTGAGGACTCTGAAAAACAATATGAGGGGTTTGAAGTGGCGGGGGGGTGGGAGGTTGGGGTACCAGGTGGTGGGTATTATAGAGGGCACGGCTTGCATGGCACACTGGGTGTGGTTAAAAAAGAATGAATACTGTTTTTCTGAAAATAAATAAATTGGAAAAAAAAAACACTTGGTCACAGGCTGGGTGAACACAGCCTTTGGATGGTAACCAGGGAGACAAAAGTAACTGACTGTTGTTCTGTGAGGGCACAGAAGAGTGAAGAGTGGGCATTCTGAGCTCCAGGATAGAGATGTGGATGTCACCATTCCCATCCTGCCCATCAGTTATGAAAATATTCAGGGAACAGAATGGTGCCACATAGTGGAATCCAGAACTGCTTACAGTAAGCCTAGCCCCTGGCAAAGGAGGTGCATTTCCATAAGGGCAAAGGCACCTGAGAATCAGCACACCATGCTTCTTCCCCAGAGTGCCAGCTCAGCTTGCTCACACCAAGTTTATTGATAATAGGGCTTTACAGAGAACTGTAAAGCTTCAGGTCTAGATGAAAAAAAATATATATATAACATTTGTGGAGTATTTTTTCTATTATTCTTTAATCTTTCAGTTTTATTTTTTCAGCTATTTTCTTATTTTTTATTATTCCTTTATTCTTTTTTAGTTTTTAATTTTAATTTTTATATACACATTTGATATATATGCATATATACATATATATGTATAAAATTGGTTTTCCCTTCATTGTATTTTATATTACTTACATTATTTCTGTGTGTATATATATGTGTGTATATATATACACACATATATATTTCTTTCCTATTTTGGGACCTAGTTTCTTTTAACAAGGAGACAAAATTTCATCCAGGATCTAATATTTTGTTTTGTTCTGTTTTGTTTCTGGTTTGACTTTTTCCTTACTTTGTTTTGTTTTCTTATGGTTTGCTTTGTTGCTTATTTTCTGTTGTTGGTGGTGACGTTGTCTTCTCCCTTTATTTTATTCTTTTCACTATATAACAACAATGCTGAGGAGTTCATCATATATATATATATATATATATATATATATATATATATATTAGGTAGTGCTCACTGCCAGGATTTCATTAATATGGATATAAGTAAGAAGGATGAGCTAAAATTTAAAACAACTATTATAAAGATACTAGCTGGGCTTGAAAAAAATAATATAGAAAAACACTAGAGAATCCCTTACTATACAAATAAAGAAACTAAAATTAAATCAGACCAAAATTTAAAATGCACTAAAAAATGGAAGCTCTGACAGTGAGAATAAATGAGGTAGAAGAGAGAGTCAGTGATATATAAGTAACAATAATGGAAAATAAGGAAGCAAAAAGAAGAAAAACAACTACTGGATCACAAAGGGAAATTCTGAGAAATAAGTGAGTTCATAAAGCAAAATAATACTTAAATAATGGGGTCCCAGAAGATTGAGGGGCAGAAGATTTATTTGAACAAATTATACCTGAGAACTTCCCTAATATGGAGAGGAAAACAGGTATTTAAGTCCGGGAGACAAAGAGAACCCCCTCACAATCAACAAAAGGAGGTCAATATCATTGACATAAAATACCAAAGCTTGCAAATTTCAGAAATAGAGAGAAAATCCTAAAAGCAGCTTGAGACAAGACAAAATTAACTAACGTATCACCCTGATATCAAAACCAAATAAACACACTAAAAGAAAATTATAAGTATGGATGCAAAAGTTCAAGAAATACTAGCAAAACAATTTCAATAACACCACAAAAAGATAACACACCATAACTAAGTACAATTTATCACTGGGACCCAAGGAAGTTTCCACATACAAAAACCAATCAACATGAAACACTACTTTAGTAGAATAAGAGACAAAAATAATATAATCCTCTTATTAGTGTAAAAGCATTTGACAAAATTCAACCCCCTTTCATGATAATGACCCTCCACACCTCTGGTATGTAAATATCATATCTCAAGACAATAAAGGCCATATATGGAAAACCCACAGCCAATCTCATACTCAAAGGTGAAAAGCTAAAAGCCTTTTATTGGGGAACCTGGGTGGCTCAGTTGGTTGAGCAACTGCCTTCAACTCAGTTCATGATACTGGAGTTCTGGAATTGAGCCATGTATCAGACTCCCTGCTCAGCAGGGGTTCTGTTTCTCCCTCTGCCCTTCCCCCTCTCATGCTCTCTCTCTCTCTCTCTCTCTCTCTCTCTCTCATTCTGTCTCTCAAATAAATAAATAAAATCTTAAAAAAAATAAAAACATTTTATCTACAATCTGGGACAGGGCAAGAATGCCATTTCCATCCAACAGAGTACTGGAATTCCCAACCAGTGCAATTTAGGCAAGAGAAAGAAATAAAAGACATTCAAATTAGAAAGGGAGAAGTAAAATCATCTCTGTTTACAGATGACATAATCTTTTTCTGATGTATTTATTTATTTTACTGTATTATGTTAGTCGCCATAAAATACATCATTAGTTTTTGATGCAGTGTTCCAAGATTTATTGTTTATAACAGAATCTTATATAGAAAAAAATCCTGAAGACTCCATCAAAAAACTGAACTAATAAGCAAATTGAGTAAAACTTTAGGATACAACATTAATCTACAAAAATCCATCATACTCCTTCATACCAACAATAAATTATACAAAAAAAAAAAAAAAGGAAACAGCCTATTTACAATAGCAACAAAAAGAAAAAACACCAAAGAATAAACCTAACCAGGTAGGTGAAAGACTTGTATACTGAAACATATAAATCATTGATGAGGGGAATTATAGCATACACAAATAAGCAGAAATACACTTATTTTCATCAATTATAAGAATTAATAGTTTTTCAATATTCATACTACTCAAAGTGGTCTACAGATTCAATATAATTCCTATTAAGATACCAAAGCCTTAATTTTTTTTAAGAAATACAAAAAATCCTGAAATGTGTATGGAACCACAATCCCCCCCCCAAAAAAGAAGAAAATTTGAGCAGGAAAAACAAAGCTGGAGCCATTATACCTCCTGATATCAAAATATAGTACAACACTACAGTACCTATGATAGTACAAGGCTGGCATTAAAATAAGCATGTAAACCAAAGGAAATGACTGAAATGCCAAAAATTACCTCATGAATATATGGCTAACTGATGATCAACAAAAATGTCAACAACACATAAGGAGAAAGGATTGTCTCTTCAAAAAATGGTGTTGGGAAAACAGGATAGCAACTTGGAGAAGAATGAAACTGGACCCTAATCTTACACTGTGTACACAAAACTAAAAATATAGTAAAGACTTAAACATAAGTTCTTAAACTATAAAACTCCTAAAATAAAATATGAAGAAAAAGTATCTTGATGTTAGTCTTGGCAATTATTTCTTGACTATGATATCAAAAGCACAGGTAACAAAAGTAAAAAATGAACAAGTGATCCAACAGCAAACTAAAAAGCCTCTGCACAGCAAGAAAACAACAAAATTAAAGGCATACAGAATGGGAGAAAACATTTGCAAATTATATATTTGATAAAGGGTTAATATCCAAAATATAAAATAATGTCCTACAGCTTAATAGCAAAAACAAACAAACAAACAAAAAACAAATAACCTGATTAAAATTGGAAAATGACCTGAATAAACATTTCTCAAAGAAGACGTAGAAATGACTAACAGGTATATGAAAAGTTGTTCAACATTACCAATCATTAAGGCAATAAAAATTAAATCAACAATGTAATATCACATCACACCTGCCCAAATGTCTATTATTAAAAAAAAATGCACTGTTGATGTTTAGAAAATGAAACTCTACTACCTTGCTAGAGGAAATGTAAATTGGTGCAGCTACTGTAGCAAATAGTGTGGAATTTCCTCAAAAAGTTAAAAATAGATCTACCATAGTATTCAGCCATCCCACTTTGAGGTATATATCGAAATGAATTTAGATCAGGACCTTTTTTTAAAAAAATACTTTTTTTAAAATTTATTTGTCAGAGAGAGAGGAGCAAGAGTCAGCACAGGCAGACAGAGTGGCAGATAGAGGCAGGAGAAGCAGGCTCCCTGCCAAGCAAGGAGCCCAATGTGGGACTCAATCCCAGGACGCTGGGATCATGACCTGAGCTGAACGAAGCTGCTTAACCAACTGAGCCACCCAGGCGTCCCTTGAATCAGGATCTTGAAGATATATTTATATTCCCATGTTCACAGTAGCATTGTTCACAGTAGCTAACATATGGAATTAGCCTAAACACCCATTGCTTTCAATGGGTATTTAAAATGTGGTGTATGTATAAAATGGTATATTATTCAGCCTTAAAATTAAGGAAATCCTAACATTTAGGCCAAAATTGGTGATCTGGAAGACATTATGCTAAGTGAAATAAGCCAGACACAGAAGTAAAAATACTACATAACTTTACTCATAAGAATATAAAATAGTCACACCCATAGAACAAGAGAATAGAATGGTGGTTGTCAGAATCTGGGAAAAGGGGATATAGAAGGTACATATTAGTAGAAGGGTAAACAATTTCAGTTTGTAGCATGAGTAGGTCCTAGATATTTACTGTACAGCATAATGCCTATAGTTAATAAAACTGTATTGCATATTTCAAAATTTGCTCTAAAGACAGATCTTGTATAAAGTGTCCTTTTTAAATAATAATAATAATAATAATAATGGGGATAGGACACTTGGATATGGTGGATATATCATAGATTGTGGTAATGGTTTCATGGATATATATTTATCGCCAAGCTAAACAGGCTGTATACATTAAATACATACAACTTTTTATGTCAGTCATAGTTGACTGATGGATTGATTGAGTGATTGTAGGTGATAAAGCTTTATTGATGGCAGTAACATCTCAGTTATTCAGGAAAATTTATGTGGGCCCTGAGAACAGGTTACAATGTGTATTGAGGCAGCAGAAATATCATGCACACAATAGACAAATATGCTCTTTCTCAAATGTTAAATGTTCTTCTTGAACCTGTAGTAACAGCAACACTTGTGGAGCAAACGCATGAGAAGAGAAAGCTTCAGCTGAATGTCTGTGGGCTGAGATCGCCAGTGAAATATCCCAAGCTCAAATCTGTTTCACACTGCTTCCATTCTCATATATTAAATTTCCAGATACATTTTTAATTTAGTATTTTTAAATTAAAAAAATGATGTTGACTTGATTCATGTGTATACTGAAATGCTAAAGGACAAGTCCTTTTTCAGGATCCCTCTCCACAGGGAGTCTGCTCCTCCTTCTGCCCCTCCTCCCACTTGTTCTCTCAGTCTCTCTCTCTCTCTCTTTCTCCCCCTTCCTCAAATAAAATAAATGAAATCGTTTTTTTTAATGCCACTCTTATTTATTGTGTGACTGGGTGTTCTGTCCATCTATTTAATTGGAGTGTTAGTGTCCCATACTATTATGATATTAATATTGATTGGTTCCTTTACATTTTCTATTAACTCCTTTGTTTATTTGGTGGTCCCATGTTGATTGCACAAATATTTATGACAGTTATATTTCCTTTTTTGGATTAATCCCTTTATATAGTGCCCTTATTTGTCTCTTGTTGAAGTCTTTGTTTTAAAGTCCATTTTGGGAGCACCAGGGTGGCTCTATGGGTTTTGCATCTGATTCTTGACTTCAGCTCAGGTCCAGATCTCAGAGTTGTGAGATGATCTCCATGTTGAGCTCTATGCTAGGCAAGGAGTCCACTTGGGATTTTCTCTTTCTCTTCTACTCTTCCACTCTCCAACCTTCTCTCTCCCTTTCAAAAATAATAAATAAAGTCTATTTTGTCTGGGGGGAAAAAGGGTCTATTTTGTCTGATGGAACTATTGCTATTGTGGCATTCTTCAACATCCATCTGTATGATAAATATTTCTCCATCTCCTCCCTTGCCATCTACAGGTAAATTCTGGTATGAAATAGGCCCCTTGCAGGCAGCGTATAGACTGGTTTTGCTTTTTATCCAATCCAACACTCTAAGTTTTTTTTATTGGAGCATTAATCCATTTACATTCAAAGTAATTATTGTGATATTCCTAGATGGCTTAGTCAGTTAAGTGTCTGCTTTTGATTCAGGTCATGATCCCAGGGTGCTGGGATCAAGTCCCTCACTGGGCTCCTTGCTTAGCAGGGAGACTGTTCCTCCCTCTGTCTGTTGCTCCCTCTGCCTCAGTTCTCCCTGCTTATTCTCTCTCTCTCTCTCTCTCTTTCTCTGACAGATAAATAAATAAAATATTAAAGAGTAATTATTAAGATATATGTATTTAATGCCATTCTGTAACTTGGTTTGTAGTTTTTTTGCTTTTTTTTCTAATGTTTTTCTTGTTTACTTCATGGTTTCTTGGTTTTCTTTAGCAATATACTTGAACACTTCTCTATTTTTTACACATATGTTACTCTTTTTTTTGATTTATGGTTACCATTGGGCTTATCTATAAAATATTCTGTATACACCAGTCTATATTAAGCTGATGGCCACTTATTTCTGAACTCATTTCTTACTCGTCTTCCTTCTACATTTCAAATACTTAGTATCATATATTATATCCTTTATTTTATAAATCCCTTGACTGATTTCTACAGGAAATACTTATTTTTTAAATTTTTTTGTGCCTTTTACTTTTCATTATCTGACTTACGGTCTTTCCTTTCCACTCTAGAGTCTCCTTTAATATTTCTTGCATGGCTGGTTTAGTTGTCATGAACTCCTTTAGCTTTTATTTGAGAAACTCTATCTCTCCTTCTTTTAAGAATGATAGCTTTGCTGAACAGAGTATTCTCGACTGCAATTTTTTTCCTTTCAGCACTTTGAATATATCATGCCACATTCTTCAAGCCTGAAAAATCTCTGCTGAAAAATTAGCTGATAGGCTTATGAGGTTTTATTTTAAGGTACCAGTCTTCTTTTCTCTTGTAACATTTACATATTTTTTAAATATTTTATTTATTTATTTGACAGAGATCACAAGTAGGCTGAGAGGCATGCAGAGAGAGAAGAGGAAGCAGGTTCCCTGCTAAGCAGAGAGCCGGAAATGGGCTCAATCCCAGGACCCTGGGATCATGACTTGAGCCAAAGGTAGAGGCTTTAACCCACGAGCCACCCAGGCACCCCTACAGATTTTTATCACTATATTTTACCATGTTAATTACTATGTGTCTTGGCATGGAGCTCCTTGGATTGAACTTGTTGGATGGTCTGTTTCCCTCCCTATTTTGGGATGTTTTCAGCTTTTATTTCTTCAAATACATTTTCTGTCCTATTCTATTTCTTCCTTCTGATATTCCTAAAACCAGAATATTAGTTCTTAAGAATTTTTTTTAAATTATTTATTTGACAGATTGAGAGAGAGAGAGAGAGAGGGAATACAAGCAGGGAGAATGGGAGACAGAGAAGGAGGCTTCCCACTGAGCAAGGAACATGACGTGGGGCTCAATCCCAAGATTCTGGGATCACCACCTGAGCCAAAGGCAGATGCTTAACAACCAAACCACCCAGAAGCCCCAAAGAGAATGTTATTGAAGAAGTCACTGAGTATTCTAAGTCTTTTCTCATTGTACAGTATTTGTTTGTCTCTAATCTGTTCAGCTTGTTTTCTTCACATTACTCTATTCTCCAAGTCACTAATATATTCCTCTGCTTCCTTTAGCCTACTATTTATTCCATCTATTGTATTTTTAATTTCATTTTTTGAGTTATTCATCTTACCAATAACATCAATATGTTATTCTTTATCTCTTTTTCAAGGATGTCACTGATGTCCTCCAACATCCAGTGACTATCCTTATGACCATTACTTTAGATTCTCTATCAGATGTACTCTTTATCTCTGATTTGCTTAGATCTCCTGTCATGATTTTGTCATGTTCTTTCATTTGAGACACATTCCTTTTTCTCCTTATTTTGTCTACCTCTCTGTGTCTATTTTTGTGTGTTAAGGAACTCAGCTACTTCCTCTGCTCTGAAAAGTAGTTGCTTTATGAATAAAGGTCTTGTAGTGCCCTGCAGTGCTGTGTCCACTGTTCACGGGAAACTAGCACTTCAGAAGACTCTCCTATATGCATTGCTTGCATCCTGCTATTGTGTTTGAGTAGATTCCCCTTTTAGTCCAGACTGCACTGATTCTGTGACTGTTAAGGGCTGTGCTTCCCCTCTGTGGCATTAGTGAGGCATAAGCAGGTTGGTTCTGAGTTGGTGTGATGGTGGGAGGGCTTGGGGACAGGACAGCAGTATTAGCAAAATTTGCACTTAGTCACTAGTCCTAGGCTGGATTTCCCAAAGCATGGTGGTGGCCAGGGGCATATCATGCATGAGAGCCAATGGCCAGGGACAAGTCTCATAGTTGAAATGCTGGTAAGGGACATGCAATGACTTGATGTGGCATGTAGCACCTGTGCACATAAAGCATGAGTGGCTAGTCCTAGGTCAATTCCCCAAAGAGTGGAGGCAGCTGTGAGTGTAGTATAGCAGAAGCAGTGGGTAGGGACTGGGTAGAGAATGGGGTGGCTGGGGTGTGCAAACTGTTTGGGTCTGACTGGCTGGAGCATCTGCTGCATTAACTATATGTGTGCTAAATACAGGGTGGAAGCCAGTAGGCTTGGAGTGTTCTAAGTTCTAAGTCAGTTCTAAGGAGAACTTGTAGGTACAACACACTCTTGGAAGGATGTGTAGTAAGTATCTTTGCAATGTCTGATGGCATGAATCCTCTGTGTGCATGGGAGCTGGGTGAGGCATGCACAGTGTTAGCAAAAATGTTCACTGAGCCAGTAGTCTTAGATGAAATTTCCATAAGCCCTATGGCAGCTGAGGCATGTCACAAATTAGAGAAAGCACCAGTGGCCAGGGCCCTGTCACATTTGGGGGCATGGCACCTGGGTGTAGATACAGGTGGCTGTGGGCTTGTAGCAACTGCACATAGGGCAATTGGGTGGGAGAGAGAGAGAGAGAGCGCCCAAAGTAGAGGCCAGAGTCATGGAGTGAGTGAGTTCTCAGAACTTGTGGGCAAGCCACACTGCTGGCAAGTCAAGTAGCAACTGTCTGTGCTATGCAGCTTCTCTGTTTTTTTATACTGGTGGGAGAGGGAGGGAGGGAAAATAGTGCTTGCAAGCTCCATTTTTCCTGGAGACCCCTCAAGAGGCTCCTAAATCTGTATAAATATATCTCCCTATTAGCCCAAGGCATTGTGCAAACTATTAATTCTGTTGCCTCTCTGTGGGCTGTTGTCTCATGAAGGGCAGGGATTTAGCTATCATTTGCCCTCTGGCTTGCCCAGTGCTGAGTCAGCTGAATTTCAAAGTTTAAGGCTTCAGGTCCAACTGGTTATACAAACTCACAAAATTCAACCTCTCTGGTTTTCAAGGCCAGATGTTACAGGGATTCATTCTCCTCATGTGGGCTTCCTGGTGCTTTCCATTCGTGATGCCTATAACTCTGTCCCTCCTATGGGCAATTCCCCACCACAATTTCTGTCATCCCTAACCTCTCTGATGTGGTTTCTTCTCTAAATGTATTTGTGGAGTTTGTTCTCCCAGTCTTTGGATCACTCTCTGCTTTGTTTACATGGATGTCAGTGATATCTAGTTATAAACATGGGACAGGGTGAACTTATTGTCTTACCACCATCTTCCACTTATTTAAGTGGTTTTAAAAACAGAATTCTACATGTAGGAAAACTAGCCTTCAAAACTGAAGGAGACATTAAGAGATTCCATGCTAAACAAAAGCTGAGGAAATTTATTATCTACCTTATAAGAAATGCTAAAAAGAGTCTTTTGGGCTGAAATGAAAAGACATTAGAGAGTAACTAGAAGCCATGGAAAGAAATAGATGATTCCAGCAGAGGTAATAACATAGATAAATATGAAAAACAGTATTATTATACTTTTTGTTTTCAACATCTTTTTTGTTTCCTTTATAATTTGGAAAGAATTCATAAAAATAACTAAAACTCAGTGTTAGAGGGAGGTGCAAGATGGCAGAGAAGTAGGAGACCCTGTTTCAACCAGTCCCCTAAAGTGAGCTAATTATCCAGAACACTCTGAACATCCATGAAATCAGCCTAAGAAGTAAGATTACACACTTCTGGATCTCTACATAGAGAGAAGACATCAGTGGAGAGGTAAAGCAGAGTGGGAACACTTGGACTGATATCAGAGGATAAAGAGAAGAGGGAGGGAGTCAACAGAAATGACCCACTGGAAAGTAACATGCCAATACAAAAGTGTCCTGTGACTGGGGACCAGCTTTAACTTGGAGTCTGGTTAAAAGCATTCAAAAATAGCAAAAGATCTTAAGAGGAAACTGGTGGAATCAGGTGGTCACATGCATGAGCCTAAGCCCACGGTCACAGGACAGTCACTGCTGGTGACCACCCATGCCAGAGAGAGTCCAGCAGTGCTCTAGTCTTTGATTCCTGAGATGGTGGCTTTCTGCTGCTTGCATGACCATTTGGGCTGGGTGTACTCCCACCCACACCTGAGAGATCACAGTGTGGGTGCAGCTTGAGGTCTCTAGGTCAGCAGCCTTCCACAACCTGTGCAACTGTGGGGTCTGAGAGCACCCAGCCAGTGCCTGAGAGAACCTGGCATGGACTCCAGGCGGGGTCCCTCAGCCCACAGCCTTCCACAACCTGTGTGGCTGCTGGGTGTGAGTGCATCTGGCCTGGGCCTGGACAGTGGTGTCCACACAGCAGTCCCAGCAACAGCAGCCTCCAGAATCAGGCTCCCTGGGCCAATATCACTCACAGTTTTAGTGGTATAGGGATGCAGAGACAAAGGGGGGGCCTCAGGAGACCACTGGGACAGTGTCTGGGGTGCATACCACCTGTGGGAGGTTGTGGTGTTCAGCAGAGTTTGCAGAGGGGGAGTCTGTGTGTTCTGAACCACCCAGAGGGGAGCAGTTTGATGCTTCTCTCTGAGGCAGAGGTCTGAGTGCAGACGGTTTACTTTCCACAAAAACTCCAAAAATCCACAAAACACCACCAAAGAACAAAAACCTCCATAAAACAAAAGCCTGAAAAACTGGTTTCTGAAGAGTCCAGCCCCTTGATAGGGGACAAGTGACTCAGCCAAAGCAAGACTGACTGAAAAACAATGTAGCAGGCCCCTCTCCCAGAAGATAAACCAAAAGAACAAGCTGACAACCACCACAGGGTCTCCCTAAAAATGTAAAACCCCAACATTAGGGGAAAATAATATATTAAGCTAATGGTATTGACCCCAAACCTGTATAATTCATAGATACAATTTTTCTTTCTTTCTTTTTTTTTAATTCATTCTCATGATTCTTGTTCTTTTATTTTTTTAACCTACTTACCATTACAACTACAGGTTTAATACAACATATTCCATAATAACTTTTTAACTTGAACTCTTTTCATACATATACCTGTGTTTATTTTTCCTTTTTTTAAAATATACATATAGAAACAAATTTCAAGATAGTCCTTTTTCCCTATTCAATACTACCCTTACATATAAACCAGTATTAATTTCTCTGTACTTGTGGAAAGTTGGGTCCTTTAACAAAGATAACAAGATACACCCAGGAAAAACTGAAATAACCCTCCTCACCCACATCAAGGGTTTAAAACCACCCTCCCATCTTACTCTTCTGTTAGTGTTTCTGTGTATTTGTTTTTCCTCTGGTACCATACAAATCTTATTCTTGGGGTTCATTTTGGCTAGGTTTTACTTTCTTTTTTTTTCCCCTTTTACATTTGTTGGTCTTTCTGTTTGTTCATTTTTGTTTATGTACCTTTTGAACAAACGTTTCAATTGAACAAACGTTTCTGTTTGTTCATTTTTGTTTCTGGGGCTCATTTTGGCTGGGTTACCTCCTTTTTCTTTTCTCTTTCTCTCTCTCTTTTTTCTTTCCTTTTGGTGGTGACTTCTGATTGCTCAGAAACATTCCAGAATGCAACTTGCCTGGATCATGGTTGATATATTCAGCTATACATTCCCTCAACCACCTCTCACCAAAATGACTAGGATGAGGAACACCCAACATAGGAAAAATTCAGATTACATAAGCCAACTGTTAATCAAAAAAGAGTCATATTGATATGAATGTGTTAATTGTAGGGTATCTTCACATTCCACTCTCAGTAATAGACCACCCAAGTAGAAATAAATACATAAACAAGATCTTTGAGTAATACACTGGACCACATGGACCTGATAGATATATAAAGAACATTCCACTCTAAAACAACAGAATACTCATTGTTCTAGAGTACGCATGGAGTTTTCTCCAGAATAGACCATATACTGGGTCATAAGTCAGGGTTCAACCAATGCCAAAAGGTTGAGATTATTCCCTGAATATTCCAGACCATAATGCTTTGAGACTGGAACTCAACAACAAGAAAAAGCATGGAAGGAATTAAAACACTTGAAAGCTATAGGTCATCATGCTCAAGAATGCTTGGATCAACCAGGAAATCAAAGAACTTAAACAATTCATGTCTAAAACCTATGGGATACGGCAATGGAGGTCATAAGGGGGAAATTCATGGCCATCCAAGCCTCACTCAAAAAATTGAAAAATACTAAGTCACCAACTCTCTTTATACCTTAAATAACTGGAAAATCAACAACAAATAAAGCCAACCCCTCACACAAGAAGAGAAACAATTGAGAATAGAGCAGAGATCAATGAGTTAGAAACTAGAGATACAGTAAAACACATCAATGAAATTAGAAGCTTTGAAAGAATTAATAAGATTGATAAACCACTGGCCAAAATAATCCAAAAGAAAAGGGAAAGGAACCAAATTACTGAAATTATGAATGAAAGGGGAGAGATCATGACTAATATCAAGGAAATAGAAAAAAAATCATCAGAAAATATTATCAACAGCTGTATGCCAATAAGTTAAGCAACCTAGATGAAATGGATGCATTCCTAGAAACCTATAAACATCCAAGACTGAAACTAGAAGAAATTGACAACCCAAATAGACCAAAATCTAGTAACAATATTGAAGCAGTGATAAAAACAAACAAACAAAACAAAACAAAACAAACAAAATCCTTCCCAGAAAACAAGAGCCCAAGACCTGACAGAGTCCCTGGAGAATTATTCCAAACATCCAAAGAAGAAATAACACCTATTCTCCTGAATCTGTTTCAAAAATAGAAACAGAAAGAAAACTTCCAGACTCTTTCTATGAAGCCAGTTTGCCCTGATCCCCAAACCAGGCAAAGACCTTACCAAAAAGGGGAATTTCAGACCAATTTCCCTGATGAATATGAATGCCAAGATTCTCAACAAGATCTTCACTAATAAGATCCAACAGTACATTAAAAAATTATCCACCATGACCACGTGGGATTTATCCCTTCATGCAAGTGTGGTTCAACATTCACAAATCAATCAATGTGATAGAACAAATCAATAAGAGAGGAAAGAAGAACCATATGGTCCTCTCAATTGATGAAGAAAAAACATTTGACAAGATACAGCATCCCAATCCTGATTAAAACGCTTCAAAGAATAAGGAGAGAGGGAACATTCCTCAACTTCATAAAATCTGTCTATGAAAAATCTACAGCTAATATCATTCTCAATGGGGAACAGCTTATATCCTTCCCATTGAAATCAGGAACACAATAAAGATACCCACTCTCACCACTGTTGTTCAACATAGTTCTAGAAGTCCTAGCAACAGCAATCAGACAACAAAAAGAAATAAAAGATATTCAAATTGGTTAAGAGGAAGTCAAACTCTATCTCTTAGCAGATGACATGGTACTTTATATGGAAAACCCAAAAGACTCCACCCCCAAATTCCTAGAACTCATAAAGCAATTCAAAAATGTGTCAGGATAAAAATCATTGCACAGCAATCAGTTGCTTTCTCATACAGTAATAATGAAAACATAGAAAGGGTAATTAGAGAATCGATTCCATTTATTATAGCACAGCAATGATAAGATACCTGGGAATAAACCTAACCAAAGAGGTAAAGGATCTGTTCTTGAGGAACTACAGAACACTCGTGAAAGAAATTGAAGACACAAAAAAAATGGAATAGCATCTCATGCTCATGGATCAGAAGAATAAACATTGTTAAAATGTCTATACTGCCAAAAACAATCTATGTGTTCAATGCCATCCCAGTCAAAATTCCACCAGCATTTTTTGAAGAGCTGGAACAAACAATCCTACAATTTGTATGGAACCAGAAAAGACCCTGAACCACCAAGGAAATATTGAAAAAGAAAAACAAAGCTAGAAGCAACACGTTGCCTGATTTCAAGCTTTACTACAAAGCTGTGATCCCCAATACAGCATGGTACTGGCACAAAAACACACCCAGAGACTATTGGAACAGAGTAGAGAGCCCAGATATGGACCCTCAATTCTGTGGTCAAATAATTTTTAACAAAGCAGGAAAAATTATCGGTGGAAAAATGACAGTCTCTTCAATAAATGGTGCTGGGAAAATTGGACAGCTCTGTATAGAAGGATGAAATGTGACAGTTCTCTTACACCATACAGAAAGATAAACTCAGAATGGATAAAAGACCTCAATGTGAGGCAAGAATATATCAAAATCCTGGGGAAGAATATAGGCAGTAACCTCTTCAACATCAACCACAGCAAGTTCTTTCAAGACATGTCTCCAAAAGCAAGAGAAACAAAAGTGAAAATGAACTTCATCAAGATATAAAGCTTCATCCCAGTAAGGGAAATAGTCAACAAAACAAAAAGGCAACCCATGGAATGGGAGAAGATATTCACAAATGACACTAAAGACAAAGGGCTGATATCTAAGATCAATAAAGAACTCCTCAAACTCAACACTCAGAAAACAGATAATCCCATCAAAAAAAAAATGGGTAGAATACAGGAACAGACAGTTCTCCAAAGAAGACATACAAATGGCTAACAGACACAAGAAAAAAATGTTCATCATCATAAGCCATCAAGAGACTCAAATGAAAACCACATTGAGATATCACCTTACACCAGCTAGAATGGCCAAAATTAACAAGAAACAAGTGTTGGAGAAGATGTGGAGAAAGGGGAACCCTCTTACACTGTTGGTGGGAATGCAATTTCATGCAGCCACCTTGGAAAACAGTGTAGAGATCCCTTAGGAAGTTAAAAATAGAGCTACCTTATGACCCTGCAATTGCACTACTGGGTATTTACCCCAAAGGTACAGATATAGTGAAAAGAAGGGCCATATGTACCCCAATGTTCATAGCAGTAATGGCCACAATTGCCAAACCATGGAAAGAGCCAAGATGCCCTTGAACAGAAGAATGGATAAAAATGTGGTCCATATATACAAGGGAATATTACACAGCCATCAGAAAGTATGAATACCTAACTTTTGTATCAACATGGGCAGGACTGGTGGAGATTATGCTGAATGAATAAGTCAAGCAGAGAAAGTCAATTATCATATGGTTTCGCTTAGTTGTGGAGCATAAGGAATAACATGGAAGACACTAGGAGAAGGAAAGGAAAAGTGAATTGTGGGAAATCAGAAGAGAAGATGAAGCATGAGAGGCTGTGGACTCTGAGAAACAAACTGAGAGTTTTGGAAGGGAAGGTTATGGGAGGAAGGGTGGGCCTCATTGTGGGAATTAGGGAGGGCACGTATTGCATGGAGCATTGGGTGTAGTGCATAAACAATGAATCTTGGAACACTGAAAAGATAAAATTAAAGTAAAAAAAAAAAACACACTTCAGTGTTAGGGCACATCAGTGGCTCAGTCGTTAAGTCATTAAGTCATTAAGTCGTTATCAGGTCATGATACCAGGGTCCCAGGACTGAGGCTCACATTGGGTTCCCTGTTTGGTGGGAATCCTGCTTCTCTCTCTCCCGCTCCCTCTGCTTGTGTTCCCTCTCTCTCTCTGTGTCTCTCTCTGTCTAATAAATGAATAAGACATTGGGGAGGGTATGTGCTTTGGTGAGTGCTGTGAAGTGTGTAAACCTGGAGATTCACAGACCTGTATCCCTGGGGATAAAAATATATATTTATAAAAAAATAAAAAATATATGTTTTTAAAATTTAATATTAATGCAAACATTTCTATAATTATGTAATATGTTAATGGACAATTTCTATAATTATGTAATATGCTAATGGACACATTTCTATAATTATGTAATATGTGACCAAAAAACATATAAAGGAGGAAGAGATGTAAAGGAAGAGAGATTTTGTATGCCATCGAAGCTAAGTTGGTATCAATTCAAACTAGATAACTGATCTAGAACTGAATTTATGATGCTAGTGGTAACTCCTATTTAGTCTCTAAGACAAGATCTTTAAAAGTTATACCAGAATAAGAGGGGAATCAAATTGGTACACTACAGAAAAATGAAACATAAAAAAGGTGCTAATGGCACTAACGAAATACAGGAAAGGTGTAAAACATTAAAAAAAAAAAAAACAAAGAGAATAGGGGTAGCTGGTTTGTTCAGTTAGTAGGGCATGTGACTCATGATCTTTGTGTTTTGAGTTCAAGCCCAATGTTGGTTGTAGAGAATACTTAAAACAATAATAAACTATTTAAAAAAAAAAGAATAGAATAGGGGCACCTGGGTGGCTCAGTGGGTTAAAACCTCTGCCTTCAGCTCAGGTCATGATCTCAGGGTCTTGGGACTGAGCCCCACATTGGGCACTCTGCTCAGCGAGTAGCCTGCTTCCTCCTCTCTTTCTGCCTGCCTCTCTGCCTACTTGTGATCTGTCAAATAAGTAAATAAGACAGAATAGTAAAATGGCTAAAATGAATATTTTCTTCCTTATCACTCACTAATTTAAATGTAAAGGGATTAACTTCTCCAATCAATGCATAAAATAGACAAGAACACATGAGCCAACTGTATGCTCTTTATGAATAACTCATTTTAGATGCAAAATCACAAATGGTTGAAAGTGAAAATATGAACAGAAAACAAATTGGTTGTTGTCAGAAAGGAAGGAATTAGGGAATGGATGAAATAGGTAAAGGTGATTGAGGACCAAGCTCTCTTTGCTATAAAACAGGAGTCACAGAGATGAAAAGTACAGTATAGAGAATATAGTAAATAATACTGTAATAATGTACGGTGACAAATGATAACTTTACTTATTGTGGTGAGCATTGCATAATGTATGAGACTGTGGGTAGGGATGCAAAATGACAGCAGAGTTGGGGACCTCAGTTTATCTGGTCCCTTGAATTTAGCTGGGTATTTGTGAAACCATTCTGAACACTCACAATTTCAGCCTGACGTAAGAAAATATACCTGGACCTCTACAAACAGTAAAACAACTGCTTTTTGCAAGGTAAGTGTGGAATTGTGAATCTGTGGGGAAATATCAGAAGATAAATGGATGGGGAGGGAACCTCCATAAGCCAGCTAACAGAAAGTGATATAACATTAGAGTGCAAAACCTGAACCCTTAGAAATCCGTTCCACTGAGAGACATCCCTAATAGAGGTACAGGGGATAAAAAGATCAGAATTCTAGGTGGTTCACTGTGGTCTCAGGATCACAGAAGACACAGAAAGAATGGGGGTGCCTATCCAAAAGAATGACCAAGCAGTGGGAAAGGGAAACAAGTTATAGTCAGCAAGCCCAGAAGGGACTCTCAGTTCTGGTCACCATAATCCGTGAGCTCAGTGGTGGGGAGACCACTTATTACCTAAGCATCCTGAAAAATACTGGAAAAAGCAGGCTCTTTAACATCCCCTGGGAGAGATGAAACAACTGCATTTACATTGGGCAATAGCTCTCAGGGCGACAGTAGTCCCAGAAATAACAATAGGACAGGACCCAGCCATGACCTGGGAGCAGTGGAGCAGGACATGCACACAAGCTCACAATGGCTTGCAATCACAAAGACACAAAGTACAGTGAAGCATGCAAACCCCATGGGACTTCCCTAGGAGAACTGAAGTGAGCATGAGCCATGGAACTCTGTGGAGTGTGGTGTACACAAAGGCTGCGACCATGACTGCGCAATAGCTCTCAGGGTGCCCCTGGACCTGGAAACGATAGTAGGATGACTCCCAGTTGTGACCTGAGAGCAGTGGAGCAGAGTGCACATGTGAATCCACAATTGCTTGCAATCACAAAAACACAAAGCAAAGTTTCACTCATGGGCTTCAGGGACTCCTCCTGGGAAAACTGCAGTGAGGGCGAAGCATGGAAGTCTGCAGATTTGGTGCATACAGATATGGAGACAGTTTAACCTGGGGCAGAGATTCTGCCATAGTTTTGTTGTTGTTGTTGTTCCTTTTGTTGTTTTTTCTCTGACCCTTTGAACAGGCATAGAAAGCACCCAGGGAACAAAAGCCCACAGATGACCAGCTCAACTTGAGCCCATCTCCCTGACAAAAGGTGGTGGCAACTATACCTGGGAAAAGAAATATGAGAAGCAGAAAGCAGGCCCCTGGAAAAGTAGGTGAATGACAAGCTTACAGATCCCACACAAGTATAGAACTCCACAGATAGATGATAGATAGATAGATAGATAGATAGATAGAAATTTTGTTTTCTTACAATTTTGGAAGGTAGTGTCTTCTAACACACAGACCCAAATTCAATCAGGAACAAGTAGATCACCCTGCATTGCCCAACTGTGAGATCATAGTATTTCCCCCCGCACCCCCACACACCTTTATATTGTTTTGTTCATCTTGGCTTTCTTCACTTTTCTCTGGTGGCTTCAGACCACTTTGGATTCTTCCTAGGATGCATTTTGCTTGGATCTCGGTTGATATTTTGGATTCTGTTCACTTTCTCACCCATCCTTCCTTTAGCAGAATGACTAAAAAGAGGAACTCACAAAAAAGGGAAGAACCAGGGGCAATGTTCTTTGCCATAGACCTAATTAATATAGATATAAGCAAGATGTCAGAGACAGATTTCAGGATAGCAATTATAAAGTTAATATCTAGGCTAGAAGATGACATAAATGACAGTACAGTATCTCTAAGGGAGGAAATGAGATGTAATTGAGAAAATCTTAAAAATGCTCTGAGATGGAGTCTAAATTGGATGCTGTAACAGCTAGGGTCAATGAAGCAGAAGAGAGAATAAGTGGTCTAGAGGAAAAGCAGATGTAAAGGAAGGAAGTTGAAGAAAAGAGAGAAAAACAACTAATACAATGTAAAGAAAGGCCTTGAGAATTTAATGATGACTTCAACAGAACCAATGTCAGAATCACCAGGATCCAAGAGGGGGTGGAAAAAGAGAAGATTACAAAGTGTATTTGAAGTGACCATGCCTCAGAATTTCCCTAATCTGGGGAAGGAAACAAGCATTCATATCTAGGCAGAGATGACCCCACCCCAAATCAGGAAAAATGTATCGACACCCTGACATATAATAGTGGAGCATGCAAATCTTAGAGACAAGGAAGCTATCTTAAAAGCATCAAGGGAGAGAAGATTCCTTGTGTACTGAGGGAGGAACTTCAGAATAAAATTAGGCCTGTCCACAGAAATCTGGCAGATAGGAAATGCTAGCAAGATATATTCAGGGTTCTAAGTCAGAAGAACACACAGCCAAGAATATTTTATCCAGCATGATTAACTTTCAGAATGGAAAGAGAGAAAAAGAGCTTCCAGGAAAAATAGAAACAGAAAGAATATGTGACCAAAAAGCCAGTTCTGCAAGATATACTAAGAGGTAAACTGTAAGTGAACAGAGACCTCAAGAGTAACATAGATCAAAAAGTAACAGAGACAATCTGAGACAGGGACTCTACAGGCACTACAATGGCACTAAATTCATATCTTTCAATGGGTATTCAGGACTTAAATGGTATAAATGCTTCCATCAAAAGACAAATAATATCATATTTCATAAAAAGCAGGATCCATCCATATTCTGTATAGAAAAGACTAGTATTGAACCTAAGCCACCTCCAGATTGAAGGTGAAGAGATGGAGAATGATTTACCATGCAAATGGACCTCAAAAGAGAGCTGGGGTAGCAATCCTTACATAAGACAAAATAGATTTTAAACCAGACTATCAAAAGAGATGTAGAAGCACACTATTTCATACTCAAAGGGTCTATCCAACAAGAAGACCTAACAATTTTAAATATCTATGCTCCCAACGGGGGGACAGCCAATTATATAAACCAATTAATATCTAAAGTAAGGAAATATATTGATAATAATACATTAATAGTAGGGAACCTCAACAATGGATAGATCATCTGAGAAGTTCAGCAAAGAAACAAAGGCTTTCATTGACATATTGGCCCAGATGGCTTCACAAATATACATAAAACATTCCATCCTAAAACAACAGAATATTCATTTTAATTGAGTGCACATGGAACATTCTCTGGAATAGATCATGTACTGGGTCACAAATCAGGTCTCAACCAATATCAAAAGATTGAGATCATTCCCTGCATATTTTCAGACCACAATGCTTTGAAACTGGAACTCACCTACAAGGAGAAAGTTGAAAGGAACTCAAACACCTGGAGGTTAAAGCACATCCTGCTAAAGGATGAATGGGTCAACCAGGAAATTAAAGAAGAACTTAAGTAATTCATGCAAACTAATGAAAAGCGGAGAAGAACCATGAGAGACTATGGACTCTGAAAAACAATCTGAGGGGTTTGAAGTGGCGGGGGGGTGGGAGGTTGGGGTACCAGGTGGTGGGTATTATAGAGGGCACAGCTTGCATGGAGCACTGGGTGTGGTGAAAAAATAATGAATAATGTTTTTCTGAAAATAAATAAATTGGAAAAAAAACATAAAAAAAAAGAAAATGAAAAGACATTGATTTAAAACTTAAGGGGCATCAATTCTCTAATTTCCCTTTCTGTATTTTCATTGTTAGTGTATAAGAAAGCCACTGATTTCTGCACATTGATTTTGTATCCTGCCACGTTGCTGAATTGCTGTATGAGTTCTAGTAGTTTGGGGGTGGAGTCTTTGGGGTTTTCCATATAAAGAATCATATCATCTGCGAAGAGAGAGAGTTTGACTTCTTCATTACCAATTTGGATACCTTTTATTTCTCTCTGTTGTCTGATTGCTGTTGCTAGGACTTCTAATACTATGTTGAACAAGAGTGGTGAAAGTGGGCATCCTTGTCTTGTTCCTGATCTCAATGGGAAGGCTGCAAGCTTTTTCCCATTGAGGATGATATTTGCTGTGGGTCTTTCATATTCCATTTACTATAGCACCAAGAACCATAAGATACCTGGGAATAAACCTAACTAAAGAGGTAAAGGATCTGTACTTGAGGAACTACAGAACACTCATGAAAGAAATTGAAGAAGACACAAATAGATGGAAGACCATTCCATGCTCTTGGATAAGAAGAATAAACATTGTTAAAATGTCTATACTGCCTAGAGCAATCTATACTTTTAATGCCATTCCGATCAAAATTCCACCGGCATTCTTCAAAGAGCTGGAGCAAATAATCCTAAAATTTGTATGGAATCAGAAGAGACCCCGAATCGCTAAGGAAATGTTGAAAAACAAAAATAAAGCTGGCGGCATCACCTTACCTGATTTCAAGCTTTATTACAAAGCTGTGATCACCAAGACAGCATGGTACTGGCATAAAAACAGACACCTAGACCAGTGGAACAGAGTAGAGATCCCTGATATGGACCCTCAACTCTATGGTCAATGAATCTTCGACAAAACAGAAAAAAAAATATACAGTGGAAAAAAGACAGTCTCTTCAATAAATGGTGCTGGGAAAACTGGACAGCTATATGAAGAAGAATGAAACTCGACCATTCTCTTACACCGTACACAAAGATAAACTCAAAATGGATAAAAGACCTCAACGTGAGACAGGAATCCATCAGAATCCTAGAGGAGAACATAAGCAGTAATCTCTTTGATATCAGCCACAGCAACTTCTTTCAAGATATGTCTCCAAAGGCAAAGGAAACAAAAGCGAAAATAAACTTTTGGGACTTCATCAAAATCAAAAGCTTCTGCACAGCAAAGGAAACTATCAAGAAAACAAAGAGGCAACCCACGGAATGGGAGAAGATATTTTCAAATGACAGTTCAGACAAAAGGTTGATATCCAGGATCTATAATGAACTCCTCAAACTCAACACACACGAAACAGGCAAACACATCAAAAAATGGGCTGAAGATATGAACAGACACTTCTCCAATCAAGACATACAAATGGCTATCAGACACATGAAAAAATGTTCATCATCATTAGCCCTCAGGAAGATTCAAATTAAAACCACATTGAGATATCACTTTACACCAGTTAGAATGGCCAAAATTAACAAGACAGGAAACAACATGTGTTGGAGAGGATGTGGAGAAAGGGGAACCCTCTTACAGTGTTGGTGGGAATGCAAGTTGTTGCAGCCTCTTTGGAAAACAGTTTGGAGATTCCTCAAGAAATTAAAAATAGAGCTTCCCTATGACCCTGCAATTGCACTTCTGGGTATTTACCCCAAAGACACAGATGTCGTGAAAAGAAGGGCCATCTGTACCCCAATGTTTATAGCAGCAATGGCCACAGTCGCCAAACTGTGGAAAGAACCAAGATGCCCTTCAACGGATGAATGGATAAGGAAGATGTGGTCCATATACACTATGGAGTATTATGCCTCCATCAGAAAGGATGAATACCCAACTTTTGTAGCAACATGGACGGGACTGGAAGAGATTATGCTGAGTGAAATCAGTCAAGCAGAGAGAGTCAATTATCATATGGTTTCACTTATTTGTGGATCATAACAAATAGCATGGAGGACAAGGGGCGTTAGAGAGGAGTAGGGAATCTGGGTAAATTGGAAGGGGAGGTGAACCATGAGAGACTATGGACTCTGAAAAACAGTCTGAGGGGTGGGAGGTTGGGTGGTGGGTATTATAGAGGGCATGGCTTGCATGGAGCACTGGGTGTGGTGAAAAAATAATGAATAATGTTTTTCTGAAAATACATAAATTGGAAAAAAAAAACTTAAGGGGCACTGTAAAGGTGATCCTAAGACTGAAATACAGAGCAATCCAAGCCAATCATTTAAAAAAGTTGGAAAAATCCCAAATACACAAAGTAACCTTACACCTAAAGGATCTAGAGAAAGAACAGCAAATGAAGCCTAAACCAAGCAGGAGAAGAGGTAACATAAATATTACAACAGAAATCAATACAATAGAAACCAGAAAAACAGTAGAACAAATCAACAAAACTAGAAGCTGATTCTTTGAAAGAATTATTAAGATCAATAAATCTCTGACCAGAGATTATTATGCAAAAGAACTGAAAGAGTACCCAAATTAATATAATCATGAATGAAAAGGGAGAGATAAGAAACAATACCAAGGAAATACAGGCAATTTTTAGAACCTATTATGAGAAACTATATGCCAACAAATTAATCAATCTAGAAGAAAGGAATGTGTTCCTGGAAACTTATGAACTTCCAACACTAAAGCAGGTAGATGTACAATGTTTGAAAAGACCAATAGCAAGCAAAGAAATTGAAGCAGTAATGAAAAAAAAATCTCCCAACAAACAAATCTCCCAGGACAGATAACTTCCCATGGGAATTCTACCAAACATTTAAAGAAGCTATAATACCAATTCTGCTGAATCTGTTTCAAAAAACAGAAATGGAATGTAAACTTCCAAACTCAGTCTCTGAGGCCAGTATTACTTTGATTCAAAACCAGACAAAGACACTATGAAAAAGGAGAACTATAGACCAATTTTCCTGATGAATATGGGTGCCAAAATACTTACCAGAATACTAGCCAACAGGATCCCACATTACATTAAAATGATTATTCACCATGACCAGTTGCAGTTTACCCCTGGCACGCAAGGGTAGGTAAACATTCACTAATCAATCAACGTGATAGAACACATTAAGAAAAGAAGAGAGAATACCTATATCATCCATTCTTTTGATGTAGAAAAAGCATTTGACAAAATATAGCATCCTTTCTCAAATAAAATTCTTCAGTGTATAAAGATAGAGGGAACATACTCCAATATTATAAAAGCCATCTATGAACCCCCCCAGCAAATATCAGTCGCAATGGGGAAAAATGAAAACTTTTCCCTTAAGGTCAGTAACAGGATGGGGATGCTCACTCTCACCACTTTTGTTCAACATAGAACTAAAAGTCCTAGCTTCAGCAATCAGAAAACAAAATCAAATGAAAGGCATTCAGATTGGCAAAGAATAAGTCAAATACTCCCTCTTTGTAGATTACATGATGATACTTTATGTGGAAAACCCAAAAGATGTCACCCCAAAATTAATATAACTCACCACAATTCAGCAATGTGGCAGGATATGAAGTCAATGCACAAAAATCAATTGCATTTCTATACACTAACAATATAAATGAAGAAAGAGAAATTAAGGAATTGATTTTATTTATAATTGATGCCAAAAATATAGGATACATATGAATAAAACTAACCAAAAAGGTAATTGATCTATACTCTGGAAACTACAAAACACTTCTGAAGGAAATTGAGGAAGACATAAAGAGAAGGAAAAACATGTTCATGGATTGGAAGAATAAACATTGTTAAAACATCTATGCTGACCAGAGTAATCCACACCTTCAATGCAATCCCCTTCAAAATAAAATTAACATTTTTCACAGAGCTGGAACAAACAATCCTAAAATTTGTATAGAATCAGAAGAGACCCTAAATAGCCAGGGGAATGTTGAAAAAGAAAACCAGCTTAGGGGTATCACAGTATCTGATTTCAAGCTCTATCAGAAATCAGTGATCACCAAGACAGCATGTGATTGTCACAAAAACAGACACATAGGTCAACACACCAGAATACAGACCCCAGAAATGAACTTGCAACTCTATGGTCAACTAATCAAGGAAAAATATCCAATGGAAAGAAAGGCAGTCTCTTCAACAAATCGTGCTGGGAAAATTGGATAGACACATGCTGAAGAATGAAACTAGAATTCTCTTACACCATTCACAAAGATAAAACAAAAATGGATGAAAGATCTCAATGTGAGACTAGAATTCATCAAAATACTAGAGGCGAGCACAGACAGTAAATTTTGACATTGGCCACAACAACTTCTTTCAAGACACATCTCTAAAGATTAGGGAGGATCATAAGGGAAGAGAAGAAAAAATGAAACAAGAAGAAACCAGAGAGGGAGACAAACCATAAGATATTTTTAACCTTAGGAAACAAAATGAGGGTTGCTGGAGGGAAAAGGGGGTGGGGGATAGGGGTGCCTGGGTGATGGATATTGATGAGAGTATGTGTTGTGGTGAGTGCTGGGTGTAAGACTGATGAATCACATATAATTTACAAAAAAAAATTCATCTAGAAGACATCAAATTTTAAACATATATGAAATATGCAAAAAAATTCCAAAATTTATGAAACAAACATTGGCAGATTTGAAAAAAAAAAGATAATATAAGTCTTACAAGAATAATTAGAAACTTCAAAATCCCATTTTTAGTAATGAGCAGAACATCTAGACAGATCAGTAATATAGGACTTGAACAACACTGTAGAACAATTATACCTAATATACCTATATAAAACACTACACACAATTCTTCTCCAGTACACATGGAATATTCCGGAACATATTTTAGTCTTTGAAACAATTCTCAATACATTTTAAAAGATTGGAATTATGCAAATTTTCCCTGACCATAATGAATTGAAGCTAACAAGCAATAATGGAAAAAAAAACCCTAGAAAATTCACAAAAATATATATGTTTTAAAAAACATTGTTAAAAAATTAGATGAGTCAAAAAAGAAATCACAGTGGAAATTAGAGAGTAATTTTAGATGAGAACAAAAATATAAAACAGCAAGATGCATGGGCTGCATTCAAAACTAGAAGTAATACCAAACAAGCAGAAACAATACTCAGTTTGTGATCTGTAAGTGTCATTGCCCACTAAAAAGAACAAGAAGCTTGGAGAAATGTCTGGTTCAAAGTCTGAATCAGGAATATATCAGATGATTCCACAGATATCTTAACATATCAGACATCCAAGAAGCCATCTAAGACTACTGGGATCATGTTAAAAATACACAAAGGCCAAATCTCACCGGCCAAAGATGGGACTATGTAAGCATCAATAAGATTAAAAACTGTAACACATCAAACATATATGAAATATAAAAACACATGAAATATATACAGGTCTATCCATTTATAATAATACTTAAAAACTCAGTCACCTTTGGAGGCTGTGGGTATGCCAACTCGTTATTGCAAAATATGTCCAAAACATGCCTTAATATTACTGCAGAAGAAAAAGTAAGTCGTACTATTATGATAGATTAAAACAAACAAACAAACAAACAAAGCCCTAAAAACTAACCGTGCTGAAATTAAAAACACTGTAACTTAGAGGAAAAATTGACTGGATGTGCTGACAACAAAGATGGAAGAATCAGAGGAACAAATCAGTGATATAGAAGATAAAATTATGGGGTGCCTGGGTGGCTCAGTGGTTTAAGCCTCTGATTTTGGCTCAGGTAATAATCTTGGGATCCTGGGATCAAGCCTCACATAAGGCTCTCTGCTCAGCAGGGAGCCTGCTTCCTCCTCTCTCTGTGCCTGCTGCTCTGCCTACTTGTGATCTCTTTCTCTCTGTCAAATAAAAATTAAAAATCTTTAAAAAAAGAAGATAAAATTATGGAAAATAATAAAGCTGAAAAGAAGAGGAAAAGAAAAATATTGGCTCACATATATAGACTTGGGAACTCAGCAACTCCATAAAGCATAAGAACATTTATATCATAGGAGTCTCATAGTGGGACAAAGAGGGCAGGTTTATTTGACTAAATTATAGCTGAAAACTTCCCTAATATGGGGATGGAAACAGACATCCAAATCTAGGAGGCATGGAGAACACCCATCAAAAGCAACAAAATAGGCCAACACCAAGACATATTATATTAAAACTTGGAAAACACAGATACAAGAAAAGAATAATGAAAGCCCATGGAAAAAGAAATCCCTAACTTACAAGGGAAGACAAAGAGAGCTCTTCCTCTACAGTCAGGAGCAAGACAGGGATATTCACTCTCATCATTGTTATTTAGCAGCATATCTACCCACAGAAACATGGCAGGCCAAAAGAGAGTTGTAAAATATACTCAACATGCTAAATGGGAAAATATGCAACCAAGAATACTTTATTCAGCAAGACTGCCTTTCAGAATAGAAGGAGAGATAAAGACTTCCCCAGACAAACAAAAACTAGTTTGTGACCACTAAACCATCCCTGCAAGAAATAGTAAAGGGGACTTTTTGAGTGGGAAATAAAGATCAAATGTAACAAAGATTAGAAAGGAACAGAAAATCTCCAGAAAGACCATTTTTAAAGGTTATACATGACACTATATTCATAGCTATCAATAGTCACTCTGAATGTAAATGGACTAAATGCTCCAATTAAAAGACATTGGGTTAAAAATGGATTAATTTTTTTAAAAAATGGATTAAAAAAATCCGTCTATATGCTGCCTATGATAGACGCATTATAGACCTAAAGACAACTGCAGATGGAAAGTGGGGGGTGGCAAAAAATTAATCATGTCATTGGACATTAAAAGAAAGCTGAAGTAGCAATACTGATATCAGACAAACTAGATTTTAAACCAAAGCCTATAACAAGACATGAAGAAGGGCAGTATATCATAATAAAGGGTCTAGCCAAGAAGATTTGATAAGTGTAAATATTTATCCCACTAATATGGGAATACCCAAATATATAAATCAATTAACAACAACCTTAAAGAAACTAATTGATAAAAATACAATAATATTAAAGGATTTTAACACCCCACTACAAGTAATGGACAGAAGATCAACAAAGAAACAATGAATTTACATGAAATACTGGACCAAATAGACTTAACAAACATATTCAGAACATGTCATTCTAAACCAGCAGAATACACGTAGGAATACAGGGAACATACCTCAAGATCATAAAGACCACTTATGAAAGACCCACAGCTAATATCATCCTCAATGGGAAAAATCTGAGAGCTCTTCCTCTATAGCCAGGAGCAAGACGGGGATATTCACTCTCATTATTGTTGTTTAACATAGTACTGGAAGTCCTAGCCTCAGAAATCAGACAACAACAACAAAAATATAAAAGCATCCAAATCAGAGGATATTAGCTGTGAACCACCTTACAGCCCAGTAATACATCCTTCCATTACAAATAGCTCCTCCACAGATAATCACACAAAACATATTTAAACAGAAAGCCAGGGACGCCTGGGTGGCGCAGTTGGTTGGACGACTGCCTTCGGCTCAGGGCGTGATCCTGGAGTCGCAGGATCGAGTCCCACATCAGGCTCCCAGCTCCATGGGGAGTCTGCTTCGCTCTCTGACCTTCTCCTCGCTCATGCTCTCTCTCACACTCTCTCTCTCTCAAATAAATAAATAAAAAATCTTTAAAAAAAAATAAACAGAAAGCCAGATAATTACCTCAAAGTATTTAATATAAATAATATTTAATTGTTTGACTGTTTGACTTTTCAAAAAAGAGAAAGCAATAGTTGTAAGTAGTCTTATTCATGGTTAATATCCTTTCTCTATTATCAAAAGCAAGCATCCAAATCAAACATATGGAAGAGACCTATTTTTGCTAGATCCTTTGCATTTATAAGGAGGAGAAAAGAAACTATTCATTATTCACTAGAGTTTAAAATAAATGTGTTTCGTGGGAGACCACTATTATAATTTCTCTTGGTTCTCTGACCTTAACTTCACTTGGAAGACCACTCTCATGGAAGGTGACATAAAATATTACAAAGTACCAATCCTAGAACTTGTGCCAAGTATTTGTTTCTAAAACCAAATATGATTATTCTTTTATAAAGCTCCTATGAGGAATCTAGGTTGAGGCAGCATATTTTAATATGTATTATTACCCAGGCACTTGGGAGAAGATCAATAATTCAAACATTTGGATTTGAAATCTAGAACTAGAATTAATATCAGCATGAAACCCCCCCATTATAAGCCATTAATTCATTTATTTATTAAAAATATTTATTGGCTACCTATTACATAGAAGGAATTCTTTTAAGTGCCCTAGTGATACAATTTAACAAAAAGAGAAGGTCTCTTGTCCTCATGCCATATTTTATTTGATGAGAAACATACAATGAAATTATATATATATATACATATATATTTTTTTAAAGATTTTTTTTCCCAATTTATTTATTTTCAGAAAAACAGTATTCATTATTTTTTCACCACACCCAGTGCTCCATGCAAGCTGTGCCCTCTATAATACCCACCACCTGGTACCCCAACCTCCCACCCCCCCGCCACTTCAAACCCCTCAGACTTTTTTTCAGAGTCCATAGTCTCTCATGGTTCACCTCCCCTTCCAATTTACCCAAATTCCCTACTCCTCTCTAACGCCCCTTGTCCTCCATGCTATTGGTTATGCTCCACAAATGAGTGAAACCATATGATAATTGACTCTCTCTGCTTGACTGATTTCACTCAGCATAATCTCTTCCAGTCCCGTCCATGTTGCTACAAAAGTTGGATATTCGTCCTTTCTGATGGAGGCATAATACTCCATAGTGTATATGGACCACATCTTCCTTATCCATTCATCCGTTGAAGGGCATCTTGGTTCTTTCCATAGTTTGGCAACTGTGGCCATTGCTGCTATAAACATTGGGGTACAGATGGCCCTTCTTTTCACGACATCTGTATCTTTGGGGTAAATACCCAGGAGTGCAATTGCAGGGTCGTAAGGAAGCTCTATTTTTAATTTCTTGAGGAATCTCCACACTGTTCTCCAAAGAGGCTGCACCAACTTGCATTCCCACCAACAGTGTAAGAGGGTTCCCCTTTCTCCACATCCTCTCCAACACATGTTGTTTCTTTTTTAAAGATTTTATTTATTTATTTGAGACAGAGAGAGAGAGAGAGCACTAGTGGTGAAGAGAGGCAGAGGGAGAAACAAGCCCCCCACTGAGCAGAGAGGCCAATATGGGACTTGATCCCAGGACATCAGGATCATGATCTGAGCCAAAGACAGAGGCTTAACCAACTGAGCCACTCAGGTGCCCCGTAAAATGACATATTTTATTTATTAAATGTTTAAAATAAAAATAATAAAGTATCATTTAAACAAAGATAAAACATTAAAATATCTAAAGTTGGGACATCTCTCAGTCAGGTAAGTGTTCAACATTTTATTTATTTTATTTTATTTTAATTTTATTTTATTTTATTTGACAGAAAGAGAGAGAGAACACAAGTAGGCAGAGCAGCAGTGGGGGGGGGAGGAGCAGGGCCCCAGCTGAGTAGAAAGCCCAATGTTGGGCTCTATCCCAGGACCCTGGGATCATGACCTAAGCCAAAGGCAGTTGTTTAACCCACTGAGACACCCAGACGCCCCTATTATTAACTTTTTGAGCAACCTACATACCGTTTTTAAAAGTGGCTGCACCAGACTACATTCTCACCAACAGTGTAAGAGGATTCCCCTTTCTCCACATCCTCTCTGACATTTGTTGTTTCCTGCCTTATTAACTGTTGCCATTCTAACTGGTGTAATGTGGTATCTCATTGTGGTTTTGATTTGTATTTCCCTGATGGCTAGTGATGTTGAAATTTTTTTCATGTGTCTATTAACCTTTTGTATGTTTTCTTTGAAAATATATCTGCTCATGTCTTCTGCCCATTTCTTAACTGGATTATTTGTGTTTTGGATGTTGAATTTGAGAAATTCCTTATAGATCTTGGATACCAGTCCTTTATCTGTAGTGTCATTTGCAAATATCTTCTCCCATTTGGTGGGTTGCCTTTTAGTTTTGTTGACTGTTTCCTTTCCTGTGCAGAAGCTCTCTATCATGTAGAAATTCCAAAGGCTCACTTTGTTTGTTTGTTTGTTTTCTTCTTTGCCTTTGGAGACATGTCTTGAAAGAAGTCACTGTGGCCAATGCTGACTTTCTGATTTTTTAAAAAGTATTCTTCATGCCTAGCGTGGAGCCCAACCTGTGGTTTAAACTTCTGAGATCAAGAGTTGAATGCTTTGGGGTGCCTGGGTGGCTCAGTTGGTTGAGCATCTGACTGGCTCAGCTCATGATCCCAGGGTCCTGGGACTGAGCCCTGCATTGGTCTCTCTGCTCAGTGGAGTGGGGACTGTTTTTCCCTGAGGGTTATTTTTTAAAGATTTTATTTATTTTTTTGACAGACAGAGATCACAAGTAGGCAGAGAGGCAGGAAGAGAGAGAGGAGGAAGCAGGCTCCCTGCTGAGCAGAGAGCCCAATGAGAGGCTCACTCTCAGGACCCTGGGATCATGACCTGAGCCGAAAGCAGAGGCTTTAACCCACTGAGCCACTCAGGAGCCCCTTCCCTGAGGGTTTAATGAAGAGAGGATTCAACAATCTTTCAGTTCTGAGCTGGAGATCAGAGCTAGCCATTTTCATTTTCATCATCTGAAGGAAGCATTCAGGGAACAAAAGTCACAAAGAAGACTCTGAAGAAGATTGCACTGAGTCCATGACCCTGGCAAGGGGCAGTGCAAAAATGCCTAGACAAAGAAAGCTGAAAATCAGTGCAGCAGGTCCCTCCAGGGGAAGATCAGCTGGTACAACAAGGGAATGCCAGTTTCCCAAACACAGAAAATTGATAAATTCCAGTACTAAGGGAAAACAGTACATAGAAGTTGAGGTTTCTTCTCATAAATCTTTTATCTTTCATTTAATTTTTCCTTTTCTTTTTTATTATTTTTTTCTATTTCACCTAGTTTCTTATTTTATCAACCCTTTATTTTTAAGTCTTTTATTAACTTTCATTTTTATATTTATATTTTATAGATATATCTTCATTTTTTGCCTGATTTCACTGTATTCAAATTTATTTTTGTATATATAAGTTTTAGTTTCTTTGCAATTTTGAGATTTAGGATATTCTAACCAAAATACACCCAGGGTGAAGCGGATCACCATGTTTTGTCTACACAGGAGATTATATTCTCTCTTATTCTCTCTCTATCTCTCTCTCTTTTTTCTTTTTCTTTTCTTTTTGGTTTCTGACATCTTCATACTTGTCTAGAGTACATTTTGCTGGGGTTATGGTTGATATATTTTTTTCTCTCATTCATCCATTCTTCTCTTAGCAAAATAACTAGAAGGAGGAATTCACAACAAAAGAAAGAACTTACACTCTGCCACAGATCTAACTGATATGGATGTAAGTAAAATCTCAGAGCTGGAGTTCAGGATAACAATTATAAAATTACTAGCTGGACTTAAAAAAAAAAGGCATAAAAGACCCTAGAGAATCTCTAAGTGCAGAAATAAAATCTACTCAGGCCAAAACTAAAAATGCTCTGAGATGCAGTCTAAATTAGATGCTCTAACAGCTAGGGTAAATAAGGAAGAGGAGAGAGTAAGTGACATAGACAACAGGTTGATGGAGAGGAAGGAAGCTGAGGAAAAGAGAGAAAAACAATTAATGGACCACGAGGGAAGGCTTTGAGAAATCAGTGATATCATAAAGCAAAATAATATTAGAATTATTGGGGTCCCAGAGGTAGAATAAAATGGGGGGACAGAATGTATATATGAGTAAATCATAGCTGAGAACTTCTCTAATCTGGGAAAAAAAAGAGGTATCAATTCTAAGAGGCAGAGAGAATGCCACCCAAAATCAATAAAAATAGATCAACACTCCAACATAAAATAATAAAGCTTGAAAATCTCAGAGATAAAGAGAAAATCCTGAAAGCAGCTTGAGGCAAGAGCTCCTTAACCTACAGTGGTATAAATGTTAAACTGGCATTAGACCCAGCTACAGAGACCTGGCAGGCCAAAAAGAGCTGGCATAATATATTCGGTGTACTAAATGAGAAAAAAAAAGTGCAGCCAAGAATACTTTATCCAGCAAGGCTGTCATTCAGAATGGAAGGAGAGATAGAGTGTGGAAGAACAAGTCCTCAGTGGGTAAAATAAACAATTAAAACAGGAACATGCATATGTGGCAAAAACTGTATGCATATGACAAAAGCCAAACATTCATCCATCATTCTGTACTGAAAACATTGCTTGATGAAAATAGCAATGATGGAGAATAACATAGTTAGGCCTATGCTATGGAGGTTGGCTTTCCCATCTCCTGCAGCCCCCCCCCCACGTAATGCTTCAGTAGGACTTGTGCTGATAATCATGCATATAGTTTCTTGCTGCCCCTCATGTGATTGCTTTCTTGAGTTATTTTTTTTCCTTGCTTCTGCATACTTTACATTCTACAATAATAAAACCAGGAGTCCACTCAGACTTGGGGCTTCACTGCTGTGCCTGCACTTCTTGGCAGTGCCTGGTGGTGCAACCCCTTAAGCCTCTCTTTGTTCCACATTATTAGACCCAGAGTAATAATTTCATCTCTCAATTAATGCACTAAATGACAAAAGGGCTTCCAGGGGAAAAAGAAACTAAAAGAATTTGTGATTAATAAACCAGCCCGACAAGAAATATTAAAGGAGGTCCTGTAAGCAAAGAGAGAGCCCAAAAGCAATAAAGACCAAAAAATAGCAGAGACAATCTACAGAAACAGAGATTTTATAGGTAATACAATGGCACTAAATTCATATGTGTTCATAGTTACTCTGAATGAAAAGGGACTAAATGTTCCAATCAAAAGTCACAAGGTATTGGATTGGATAACAAAGAAAGACTCATCTATATACTGTCTAAAGAGACCCATTGTGAACCTAACAACACCACCAGAGTGAAAATGAGGAGTAGAGAATATTTATCATGCTAATGGACCTAAAAAGAAACCTGGGGTAACAATCCTTGTAACAGACAAATTAGATTTAAAACCAAACACTGTAGTAAGAGATGAAGAGAGACACTATATCATAGTTAAAGGGTCTATTCAACAAGAATATCTAAAAGTTCTAAAAATTGGTGTTCCTAATGTGGGAGCAGTCAATTATATAAACTGATTAATAACAAAATTAAAGAAACACATTGATAATAATACAGTAATATTACACATTGATAATGATGCAATAATAGAATTCAAAACCCCATTCACAGCAATGGACTTTACAGATATTTGCAGATATTTGCAGAGCATTCTATCCTAAAACCACAGAATACACAGTCTTCTCTAGTGCACATGGAATATTCTCCATAGTATTTCACATACTGGGTCACAAATCAGGTCTTAACTGATTCCAAAAGACTGAGATTATTCCCTGCATATTTGCAGATGAAAATGTTTTGAAACTTAAATTCAATCAAAGGAAGAAATTTGGAAGGGACCCAAATACTGGAGGTGAAAGAGCATCCTGCTAAAGAGGGAATGGATCAACCAGGAAATTAAAGAATTAAATAAAAATCATGGAAACAAATGAAAGTTAAAAAATGACTGTTCAAAATCTTTAGGATACAGCAAAGGTGGTCATGAGAGGGAAGTACATGGCAATACATGCCTTTCACAAAAATTTAGAAAAGACTCAAATTCACAAGCTAAATTTACACTTAAAGGAGCTAGAGAAAGAACAGCAAATAAAGCCTAAACCAAGCAGGAAAGGAGAGATTATAAAAGCTAGAGCAGAAATCAATGAAATAGACCAGAAGAACAGTAGAATAGATCAATGAAACTAGAAGCTGGTTCTTTGAAAGAACTAATGAGATTGACAAACCCCTAGCCCTAGCCGCATTTATCTGAAAGAAAAGGGAAAGGACCCAAATTAATAAAATCATGAATGAAAGAGGAGAGATCATGACCAACACCAAGAAAATATAAACAATTTTAAGAACATATTATGAACAACTATATACCAACAAATTAGGCACTCTGGAAGAAATGGATGCATTCCTGGAAGCATATAAACGACCTAAACTAAAACAGGAAAAAAAATAGAAAACACAAATAGACCCATAACCAGCAAGGAAATTGAATCAATAATCAAAAATCATCAAAGAAGCAAGAGTCCAGGGCCAGATGGCTCCACAGGGGAAATGAACCAAACATTTAAAGAAGAAGTAATACTTATTCTTCTGAAGCTGTTTCAAAAAATAAAAAGGGAAGGAAAACTTCCATATGTGTTCCATGAGGTCAGCATTACCTTGTTCCCAAAACCAAAGACCCCACCAAAAAGGAGAATTACAGACCAATATCCCTGATGAACATAGCTGTCAAAATTCTCACCAAAATAATGGTCAACAGGATCCAACAGTACATTAAAAGGATTGTTCACCACAACCAAGATGGATTTATTCCTGGGCTGCAAGTGTAGATCAATCAATCAACGTGATACACCACATTAATAAAAGAAAAGACAAGAACAATATGATTGTCTCAATTAATGCAGAAAAGATAATTAAAAGATAATTTTAAAAAAGCATCCTTTCTTGATTGAAACTCTCCACAGTGAAAGGATGGAGGGAACATACCACAGTATCATAAAATCCATGTATGAAATTTCACAGGGAATATCATTTTCAATGGGAAAGAAACTGAGAGTTATTCCACTATGGTCAGGAACACGACACTAATGACTATTTTCACCATCATTGTTCAACATACTATTAGAAGTCACTACCTCAGCAATCAGACAACAAAAGGAAATAAAAGGAATTCAAATTGGCAAATAAGACAAACTCTCACTCTACACAGATGACATGATACTTTATGTGGAAAATCCAAAGAACTCCACCCCAAAATTGCTAGAACTTATGAAGAAGTTCAGCAACAGGAAGGATATAAAATCAATGCACAGAAATCACTTGCATTTCTATACACTAGAAATTTTTGGCTAGACAAAAAAAAAATACTAGAGCTAATACATGAATTCAGCAAAGTTGCAAGATATAAAATTAGTGTATAGAAATCTGTTGCATTTCTATACACCAATCATGAAGCAGCAGAAAGAGAAATTAGGATTTTTTCCCATTTACAATTACCCCAAGAACCATAAGATACCTAGGAATAAACCTAACCAAATATGTAAAGATTCTGTACTGTAAAAACTACAGAATAATTAAGAAATAAATTAAGGAAGACACAAATAAATGGAAAAAAAAGTTCCAGGTTCATAGATTAGAAGAATAAATATTGTGAAAATGTCTATGCTGCCCAGAGGAATTTACACATTCCATGCAATCCCTATCAAAATACCATTGATATTTTTCACAGAGCTGGAACGAACAATCCTAAAATTTGTATGGAACCAGGAAAGACCCCGATTCACCAGAGGAATGTTGAAAAAGAATATGAAAGCTGGTGGTATCATATTGCCAGTCTTCAAGCTCTATTTCAATGCTATAATCCTCAAGAAAGTATGGTATTGACACAAAAAGACACATAGACAAATGGAACAGAATAACGAACTATGAAATGAACCCTGAACTCTGTGGCCAGCTAATCTTTGACAAAGCAGGAAAGAATATCCATTGTAAAAAGGACAATCTCCAATAACTTGTGCTGGGAAAATTGAACAGCCACATATAGAATAATTCAACTGGACCATTCTCTTATACCAAAATAAACTAAAAATGGATGAAAGACATAAATGTGATTAAGGAATCCATCAAAATCCTAGAGAAGAACACGGGCAGTAACTCTTCGACCTCAGCAGCAGCAACATCCTGCTAGACACATCTCCAAAGGCAAGCAAAACAAAAACAGCAGTGAACTTTTGGGACTTTATCAAAATAAAAAGCTTCTGCACAGCAGAGAAAAGAGTCAAAAAAAACTAAAAGGCAACCTATGGAATGGGAGAAGGTATTAGCAAATGACATATCAGATAAAGGGCTATTAAATGATCTATTAAAACTTATCAAACTCAATACCCATAAAACAAATAATCCAGTCAAGAAATGGGCAGAAGGGGCACCTGGGTGGCTCAGTCAGGTAAGCATTTACCTTTGATTCGGGTCATGATCCCAGGGTCCTGGGATCGAACCCTCCATCAGGTTTCCTTCTCTGTGGGGAGTCTGCTTCTCCCTCTCCCTCTGCCTACTTCTCCCTCTGCTTGTACTCTCTGTCAAATAAATAAGTAATAAATAAATAAATAAATAAAATCTTTAAAAAGTAATAAAAAGAAACAGGCAGAAGATATAAATAGGCATTACTCCAAAGAAGACATACTAATGTCCAGACACTAAAAAATGCTCCACATCACTTAGCCTCAGGAAAATACAAATCAAAACCACAATGAGATACCACCTTATACCAGTCAGGATGGGTAAAATTAACAGGATAGGAAACAACAAATATTGACAAGAATGTGGAGAAAAGGGTACCCTCTTACACTGTTGGTGGGAATGAAAAGTGGTACAGACCCTCTGGAAAACTATATACAGGTTCCCAAGAAGTTAAAAATAGATCTACCCTTATACCCAGCATATGCACTACTAGGTAGTTACCCCAAAGTTACAAATGTAGTGATCTAAAGGGACACATGCACCACAATATTCATAACATCAATGTCAATGATGGCCAAACTGGAAAGAATCCAGATGTCCCCTTACTGATAAATGGATAAAGATGTGGTATATATAAAATGTAATATTACTCAGCCATCAGAAAGGATGAATAGTTACCATTTACATTGATGTGATGGAACTGGAGGATATTATGCTGAATGAAGTAATTCAACCAGAGAAATACAATTATCATGTGGTTTCACTCATATGTGGAATATAAGAAATAGTGCAGGGGATCAAAAGGGAAGGGAGGGAAAACAGAATGGAAAGTCATCAGAGAGGGAGACAAACCGTGAGAGACTATTAACTATAGGAAAGAAACTGAGGGTTGCTGGAGGGGAGTTGGGGGAGGTGGGGTAATTGGGTGATGGACATTAAGGAGGGCATGTGATGTAATGTGATGAGCAATGTGTATCATATGCAACTGATGAAATTACTGAACTGAAACTAATGAGTACTATATGTTGGCTAATTAGATTTTAATAAATTCTTTTAAAAAAGAATTAGTATAACAAAGTAAGCAAAAACACGAAAATCAAAATATGAAATAAAAGCATTCATAATTCATACATTATCCAACCTGGATAATCCCTCATAGATCATATAAATTCCAGTTTTATTTACTGAGTAGTAAACCAAGGCCATGAAGAGATTAAAAGACTTTTCTAAGATAATGTGGGATTCCGGGAAGGAACAGAGCAAAGACTAGAATCCAGATTTTCATTTTTTATTATCTCTTTCCAGTAGAACTGATTTTTTTAATTTTCTTTTCAAATTACAGATGGGTGCAAAATAAGAAAAACATTTTTAAATGTCAGAATATCATATCTCATTTTATTCGGAGAAAAATCCAATTATAAAAAAAGACCTAACAGTTAAGGACAAATTCATAAAGGTTAGTTCCAGTCAACAAGGTCATCTAGATAATAGTTCAACATCTTACCCAAATGAGAATTTGTTCACTCACTGAGTTGGAGAAGCCTCTCTTCTTGCCATACCTAATAAGTCAACAGGAGGACAGGTGTTCATTACCTACAAGAAGAAAAATGAAAAGTCAATTTTTTAAAAAATTTTATTTATTTATTTGACAGACAGAGATTACAAGTAGGCAGAGAGGCAGTCAGAGAGAGGAGGAACCAGGCTCCCTGCTGAGCAGAGAGCCCTATGCGGGGCTTGATCCCAGAACCCTGGGATCATGACCTGAGCCGAAGGCAGAGGCTTTAACCCACTGAGCCACCCAGGTGCCCCGAAAAGCCAAATTTCTTTAATCAGTAATTAGTGCTTTAATATGTCCTGGTGTTTATATATGTGTGTGTCTGTGTGTGCATATGCATTCATGTCTCCATCTGGCCATGTATAGAATTTACAACATTATCTGAAAATTCAGAGTAATCATTGAGATAACACCAGAGAGAACAGCAGTTATTTTCTCTCACAAAGATCAAAGGGAAATACATATTTTATACAAATATCTGGGTCATCTAATAAAACATAAAAAATTCTACCATTATATCTAAAAAATGGAAGTAGTCAAATCACAGAGCCAATGTGCTACAAGAGGTTTTCATTTCAGTATCTTCTGATTACCTCAGACACATCATTTTGTCCTTATTATTCATCATCTACTAGAAACAGAATTACAGTCCTCTTGGAATGTTACTTTAAAGTTTTCTTAAAGGGGATACTAAAAGAATCAAACATTTTATATTAACAGCCATTCACTGAGTTGTTTCCCAATTCCTACTGAACACATATTATGTGCCAGAAGCTGTATTAGGCTTTGGAGTTACAATGAGAAGATAAACCTGAAAGGGCATTTAGCCTTATGGAGCTTACACTGTAGTATATCAGGAAGAGAGTCATTAGTCAAATGATCCATTTATGAATGTATCAGAAATTATAACTTGAGACCAATGTTCTGAAGGAATAAAGTTGGCTTTATGACAAAAAAAAATTGAGAGGTAAGAGAATTGTTTTCTAAGGAAGTGACACCTAATTTAAGACCTGAAGGGTGAAAAGCCACTAACTACAAGAAGAGGAAATAATAGCATTGGTAAGAAGGAATGGCATGTTAGAAAGACTGAAAACCCTGTGGGGCTGTGTTGTAGAGTGCAATGGAGACCATATCATTGTTAAGACTGGAGAGATAGGCTGGGGTTAGACAATGCAAAGTTTCACAGTCTGTGTTAACTATTTTCAAAAATGAATTGCCAAAAAAAAGGAAAGAAAGAACAAAATCATGCTTTAAAAAGATCATTTCAGCTGCTGTGTGAAAAAAAAAAAAGAAGTGTTGAAAATGAGCCATTATGGAATGAAAATATTTAGGACACCATTTTGGCTGGAGATATTAATTTGTAAGTCATATGTGTTTAATTAGCAAATAAAGCCATAGGGATGAGATCATCAAGGACAGAATAAAGAGGAAAAGAGAAAAGGGTCTAGAGGAATCCTTGAGGAACTCTGACATTTAGTGTTGTAACAATGGGAATAAGCCTGGAAAAGAAATAGAGAAAGAGGAACCAGAGACAGAAGAGAAAAATCATTAAGTGAGTTGTCATTAAAAACAAAAGAAAATATTTCAAAAAAGTGGGAGTTTGACCTATGTATAATTGTGCTGAAAACCCAAGTGAAATAAAGATTAGGAGAACACTTGTGATGATCACCAAGTGCTGTACAGAAGTGTTGAATCCCTAAAATTCTACACCTAAAACTAATATTACACTGTCCATTAACTAACTGGAATTTAAATAAAAACTTGACAAACAATGAATATAGAAAATGTCAAATTATATCTTTAATAAAATAGGTGGGAACAACAAAGACTATGAAGTATGAGAGAGTATACATAAATTTAGTTTAGTTGTGCTTTAAGTAGGAGTGACTTGAGCATGTTTGTATCTGATGGGAAGGGTCTAGTTGGAAAGAAGAGTGAATATACATGAAAGAAAATAAATGTTTGATAATGCAAAAAAGAAAATAATAATCTACAGAGCATAGCTTGAGATAAGAGATCTCAGATCTGTTGTAAGAACAAGAAAGAATAGGAACAGATATAGTTATGTTGGGACGTTGAAGGAGTGCCTATGAATGACTACTATAAGCAAAGTTGCTCGTTGGTCTCCTTTATGAAGCCAAGTTGCTCTTTGGTCCCTTTTATGAAAATATAGAAATTTTAGGACTGAATGGAGTCTGATATGGTAAGTAAGTTAGTTCTCAACTGTTCTAAAATATAGGGAGGGGGCAGTTTTGGTTGTCAAAATAACTGGCACTTACTATTGGTATTTAGGGGAAAGGGATCAGGGATGCCAAATAGTAAAGAATTGTTCTGCCCAAAAATCATATCAATAGTGACTCCATTGAGAAACACCTATTTTTGAAGATGTGAAAACCGAAAACAAAAGATTGGCTAATGTCAGTACAGTAAGTTTTAAGGAGCAATAACCCAGAATCAAATTGCATAATTCTAAATCTATGTTATTCTAATGGATAAAGATGTGGTACACACACACACACACACACACACACACACACACACACAGAGGAATATTACTCAACCATAAAAAGGAATGAAATCTCTAACTCCCCATGTCCTCCATGCTTTATGTTATGCTCCACAAATAAGTGAAACCATATGATAATTGACTCTCTCTGCTTGACTTATTTCACTCAGCATAATCTCGTCCAGTCCCATCCATGTTGCTACAAAAGTTGGGTATTCGTCCTTTCTGATGGAGGCATAATACTCCATAGTGTATATGGACCACATCTTCCTTATCCATTCATACGTTGAAGGGCATCTTGGTTCTTTCCACAGTTTGGTGACTGTGGCCATTGCTGCTATAAACATTGGGGTCTATATGGCCCTTCTTTCCACTACATCTGTATCTTTGAGGTAAATACCCAGGAGTGCAATTGAAGGGTCATAGGGAAGCTCTATTTTTAATTTCTTGAGGAATCTCCACACTGTTCTCCAAAGAGGCCGCACCAACTTGCATTCCCACCAACAGTGTAAGAGAGTTCCCCATTCTCCACATCCCCTCCAACACATGTTGTTTCCTGTCTTGCTAATTTTGGCCATTCTAACTGGTGTAAGGTGATATCTCAATGTAGTTTTAATTTGAATCTCACTGAGGGCTAGTGAACATTTTTTTCATGTGTCTGATAGCCAATTGTATGTCTTGATTGGAGAGTGTCTGTCCATATCTTCTGCCCATTTTTTGATATGATTGTCTGTTTTGTGTGTGTTGAGTTTGAGGAGTTCATTATAAATCCTGGATATCAACCTTTTGTCTGTACTGTCATTTGCAAATATCTTCTCCCATTCCGTGGGTTGCCTCTTTGTTTTTTTTTTTTTTTTTGGTTTGTTTGTTTGTTTGTTTTAAATTTATTGGATTGCTTTTATTTTTTTCCAATTTATTTACTTTCAGCATAACAGTATTCATTATTTTTTCACCACACCCAGTGCTCCATGCAAGCCGTGCCCTCTATAATACCCACCACCTGGTACCCCAACCTCCCACCCCCACGCCACTTCAAACCCCTCAGACTGTTTTTCAGAGTCCATAGTCTCTCATGGTTCACCTCCCCTTCCAATTTACCCAAATTCCCTACTCCTCTCTATAGCCCCTTGTACTCCATGCTATTTGTTATGCTCCACAAATAAGTGAAACCATATGATAATTGACTCTCTCTGCTTGACTTATTTCACTCAGCATAATCTCTTCCAGTCCCGTCCATGTTGCTACAACAGTTGGGTATTCATCCTTTCTGATGGAGGCATAATACTCCATAGTGTATATGGACCGCATCTTCCTTATCCATTCATCCGTTGAAGGGCATCTTGGTTCTTTCCACAGTTTGGCGACTGTGGCCATTGCTGCTATAAACATTGGGGTACAGATGGCCCTTCTTTTCACGACATCTGTATCTTTGGGGTAAATACCCAGGAGTGCAATTGCAGGGTCGTAGGGAAGCTCTATTTTTAATTTCTTGAGGAATCTCCACACTGTTCTCCAAAGAGGCTGCACCAACTTGCATTCCCACCAACAGTGTAAGAGGGTTCCCCTTTCTCCACATCCTCTCCAACACATGTTGTTTCCTGTTTTGTTAATTTTGGCCATTCTAACTGGTGTAAGGTGATATCTCAATGTGGTTTTAATTTGAATCTCCCTGAGGGCTAATGATGATGAGCATTTTTTCATGTGTCTGATAGCCATTTGTATGTCTTGATTGGAGAAGTGTCTGTTCATATCTTCTGCCCATTTTTTGATGTGTTTGTCTGTTTCGTGTGGGTTGAGTTTGAGGAGTTCATTATAGATCCTGGATATCAACCTTTTGTCTGTACTGTCATTTGCAAATATCTTCTCCCATTCCGTGGGTTGCCTCTTTGTTTTTTTGACTGTTTCCTTTGCTGTGCAGAAGCTTTTGATTTTGATGAAGTCCCAGAAGTTTATTTTCGCTTTTGTTTCCTTTGCCTGTGGAGACGTATCTTGAAAGAAGTTGCTGTGGCTGATATCAAAGAGATTACTGCCTATGTTCTCCTCTAAGATTCTGATAGATTCCTGTCTCACGTTGAGGTCTTTTATCCATTTTGAGTTGATCTTTTTGTACGGTGTAAGAGAATGGTTGAGTTTCATTCTTCTACATATAGCTATCCAGTTTTCCCAGCACCATTTATTGAAGAGACTGTCCTTTTTCCACTGTATATTTTTTTCCTGTTTTGTCGAAGATTATTTGACCATAGAGTAGAGGGTCCATATCTGGGCTCTCTATTCTGTTCCACTGGTCTATGTGTCTGTTTTTATGCCAGTACCACGCTGTCTTGATGATCACAGCTTTGTAGTAAAGCTTGAAATCAGGTAGCATGATGCCCCCAGTTTTATTTTTGTTTTTCAAAATTTCCTTAGTGATTCGGGGTCTCTTCTGATTCCATACAAATTTTAGGATTATTTGTTCCAGCTATTTGAAGAATACTGGTGGAATTTTGATCAGAATGGCATTAAAAGGATAGATTGCTCTAGGCAGTATAGACGTTTTAACGATGTTTATTCTTCCGATCCAAGAGCATGGAATGGTCTTCCATCTTTTTGTGTCTTCAATTTCTTTCATGAGTGTTCTGTAGTTCCTCGAGTACAGATCCTTTACCTCTTTGGTTAGGTTTATTCCCAGGTATCTTATGATTCTTGGTGCTATAGTAAATGGAATTGATTCTCTAATTTCCCTTTCTGTATTTTCATTGTTAGTGTATAAGAAAGCCACTGATTTCTGTACATTGACTTTGTGTTAGAGAGAAAGGGGTTGGAGTAAATTGGAAGGGGAGGTGAATCATGAGAGACTATGGACTCTGAAAAACAGTCTGAGGGTTTTGAAGTGGCAGGGGGGTGGAAGGTCGGGGTACCAGGTGGTGGGTATTATAGAGGGCACAGATTGCATGGAGCACTGGGTGTGGTGAAAAAAATAATGATACTAATAATGATAATGAAAATGTTATGCTGAAAATAAATAAATAAATAAATAAAGGAATGAAATCTTGTCATTTGCAACAGCATGGATGGAGCTAGAGGATATTATGCTAAGTGAAATAAGTCAGTCAGAGAAAGATAAATATGATATGATTTCACTCATATATGGAATTTAAGAAACAAAATAAATAAGCATAGGGGGAAAAGAGATAAAGAGGCAAACCACAGAACAGACCCTTAACTACATAGCATAAACTGAAGGTTACCAGAGGAGAGGTCGATGAGGGGATGGGTTAAAAAGTTGATGAGGACTAAGGAATGTATTTATGATCAGCACTGTGTGTTGTATGGAAGTATTGGATCACAATATTGTATGCTTGAAACTAATATTGCATTGTATATTAACTAACTGGAATTTATTTTCTTTAAGATTTTATTTATTTGAGAGAGAGAGAGATAGTGAAAGAGAACACAAACAGTGGGGAGAGGGAGAAGCAGATACCCCATTGAGCAGGGAGCCCATTGTGGGCCTCAATCCTGGGACCCTGGGATCATGACCCAAGCCAAATCAGATGCTTAACTGACTGAGCCACCCAAGTGCCACAACTAAGTGGAATTTATCATAATATCAATTTAAGAATGAAAGATCATATTTGAATTCCATAAATGTTCCTAAAGTGGTTAAGAGATGAAAATGATTAAAATACACAGGGCATAAATTTTCACATGTTCTCCGGGGTAGAAGAGGATGGCACTTTAAATTGTCTCCTTAGGTTTCTCTGCTAAGAGGCATCTCTACTTGGTTTTCTATAAAAATGAACATATTGCCAGTACTGTTACTGATAATCATATAAGATAAAGTCAAATGTGTCAGAAGTCTTATATTTAAGCTTGAAAAAAATAATTATACTGGGACATCTGGGTAGTTCAGTGTCTGAGTCTTGATCTCAGCTCAGGTCTTGTGCTTGGGTTGTGAATTCAAGCCATGGGTTGGTTTCCATGATAGGCACGGAGCACACTTAAAAAATAATAATTATTATTATCATTGTGCTGATTGTAATAAGCTTAGAGAAGACAAAAAGTAATGTTTACTCTTTTTAATTTTGTGTTTCAAGCACTCTGAATGTTATCTGGCATGTAGTAGTTGCTCAATAAATATTTGTTGACCACATCAACAACATTAATGTAATATAAATGAGAAAGTGAAGTAATAGCTATGAAAACACTTTCCCCAATGTCATGCAATTTTGTTTTCTAGTTAACACTGAAAATTAGACTATAGAGATGATTGGTTATTATTTCTGATAAAGACTGGGTGTTAATATTCTAGCCGGGCTTTTAGATCACACTTTCAAAGAATCATTTGAATATACTTAACTTTATGAAAGCAGAGGAGAGAGGAAAAATTTGCATGAATAGTTCTTACCTACCAAATGATTCCTATTTCCACCAGATCTGGCCCAAAGCCCCTGACTTTTCCCTTGGACAGGGACTCTGAATTCAAGGGAAAGGGAAGAATAAGGGTAATTAATTCTACATATCACATAATTTGCTTTTAGAAAAATGTGCCTTTGTATGCCGTTTTGAAAGTCTCAACTATTTATTCTTTTAAATATTTTATTTATTTATTTTTAAAGAGAGAGAGCATGAACACAGGAGGGAAAGAGAGAGAGGGAGAGATAGAATCTCAAGTAGACTCCATGCTCAGCATGGAGTCCCACATGGGAGCCATTTCCTGATGGTGCACAGGAGAAGAATGAGGCACCAACAAGTCAACTGCAAGAGAAAGGGAGCAGGGGACAACAGTAGAAAAGACTGTTGCCCCAAACAACTCCTCACTCCCGTTTTTATTAGATATAGACAGTAAGCAACAAAGGAGCCAAAGAAGGTTACACATTAATCATATGCCTTGTAGATGAACAAGAAGGAAGGCGAAATAAATCTGGTCAAGCAGCATAAAGTTTAATTGGGCAAGCACATTCAAAGGGTTCATCTAATTACCCACAGGTGCTCTTGGGGGAAAGGGGAGATAACCGAAAAATGAACTAGGTGGTGTTCCACCCTGAGCGAGCTGGGCATCTGAAGCTGCTCAGCTTCAAGGACATGTATCATCCTCTCTCCCAGAAGCCTGTTGCCAGTATATGTTTTTCTTAAGGATATATCTAAACATGCTTAGTAACTAGTATCATTTCTCATGGGTTTTATTTTAAGTAATACATTGTTCTGAGGGACAGATACATGCTGGGCTTGATTTCACAACCCTCAGATCATCACTTGAGCTGGAATCAATAGCTAGACACTTAACCTACTGAGCCACCCAGGCACTCCCCTATTTATTCTCAAATCCTTAACTAAACATACTAACTGACTACACAGTCTAAATTCATTTAATATTTGATTTTTCCTGTCTGGACTTAATATATCAGTGCCAACATGATAAGATAGTCAATGGAGGGGCATCTGGGTGGCTCAATGGGTTAAAGCCTCTGCCTTCAGCTCAAGTCATGGTCTCAGGGTCCTGGGATTGAGCCCCGCATTGGGCTCTCTGCTCGTAGGGGAGCCTGCTTCCTCCTCTCTCTCCACCTGCCTCTCTGCCTACTTGCGATCTCTCTGTGTGTCAAATAAATAAATAGATGTCTTTAAAAAAAAGATAGTCAATGGAATAACAGTTTTATAGGCTTTGAATGCATGCATACCTAACAATCCCATTACATGATCTAACACCAAGGGTAAGTTATATCTGTTCACCTTCTATAGAAAGAGAGAAGAGATAGCAAGAGTGAGGTTAAAATAATAAACATAAAGGAGGAGAGAAAACGGAGAGTGAGAAGTTGTCCAAAATATTGTTTTGTTTTTTTTTTAACAAAAGTATGATTGAACAAAAAGTAAGAGGAGGAGGTGATATTTGTCCCAAATTTAACCTGTAGGAACAAGGGCTTTAAGGAAGAAAGCTATTAAGCCAAATAAAAAATTAGATGGAATATGGAAAAAATGGCTTCAAATAAACACAAAATCTACTGCTTTCAAGTGACCTTGCACACCGCTTGGTCATTTTCAAAACACTTTGAAAATGCATCCCCCAAAAGTTAGTATTTTCACATTATCTCAGAAATGTGGAAAAAATCAGGTAATAAATTCCATTAATGTTAAGGTTGAAGCTTCAAGGAAAGTCATGGGTATCCTAACTGTTCATTAGCTCTTTAATGATTTTCAATGACAGAAATGTCTTTCTGTGACACTGGTTTCTTTAACATACTAAAAAAATCATGTCACCCCCAAGAGTTTCCTTTCCAATTTGGAACTATGCAATTCTTTAATAATTGCATCCGAATAGCCCAATGTCAGGGGAGCAACTTATTCACACAGTTTCAGAAGTAATTTTATGTAATTCTCATTTTTTAGGTAACTTTTGAGTTTTGACATTCCACTAAATTTATTCTGACATTTGAAAAATTATTATATATTGCTTTTGTGGGATAGAACTACATCCTTTTAACAGTGCTTATCACAGGCAAAAAGCTTCCCAGTGTTAGTAGGTTTGCCTAAAGACCTATTCTTTTAAAAAGCTAACCCCATATTTGCATTTTTAAACCCATCAAAGGAGTATCCATTTTCATTTACCTTAATTCATTCTACTTAGTCTACCAGGGATAGATCTAAATTACTACTTCTGGAATAAAGATGTCAAACCAACCAAACAAAATGACATCTCCTCACATAGCCCATTTTATGTATTTTATACTATTATATTCTGTCCGCTTCAAGGTGCAAATTATAGTTGAGAGACAAAATTTCATTACATACGGTTGAATCTCTGTTTTAATTAGTGTATCTGGCTATATGAATTAATGAACAAATCAAGGCCATGGTTAAAAAAAAAACAAAGAACAAAAATGTATTCTTGATTTTGAAGCTTTACCATATGTTACAAATTTATATTCATAGTCTAAATTAACATTTAATTATTTTTTTTGTTTTAATTCCAGTATACATAAGATGCAGTGTGATGTTAGTTTCTGGTATACAAGACACTGTTTCAAGAATCCATTCATTCATTACCCACTGATCATCACAAGTACATTTCTTAATCCCCATCACATATTTAACCCATTTAACCCATCCACCCTGTCCTCCACCCTCTGGTAACTATCAGTTTTTTGTTTGTTCATTTGTTTTTTATTTTTTATTTTTTATTCTTTTTTATAGTTGAGTCTGCTTCTTGGTTTTTCCCTCTCTCTCTTTTAACTACACTCATTTCTTTTTTGGAAAAAGAATTCTGCATATGAATGAAATCATATGGTACTTATTCTATGATTTATTTCACTTAGCATTATATTCTTTAGCTCCATCCATGACATTGAAAATGGCAAGATTTCATTATTTATGGCTGAATAAATATTCCATTTTATATATATGGAATATTTATTCCATATATATATATATATATATATATGGATAAACAAGGATGTGTGTGTATGTACATACATACACACACACTCACATATCATACCATATCTTGTTTATCCATTCCTCCATTTATGGACACTTGAGCAGCTTCCATCACTTCACTATTGTAAATAATGCAGCTATAAATACGGGGTGTATGTATCATTTGAATCCGTGTTCTTGTATTCTATAGATAAATGTCTAGTAGTGAGATTACTGGATCATAAGGCAGTTCTCTTTTCAACTTTTTGAGGAACCTCTAAACTGTTTTCCACAGTAGGTGCACCACTCTGCCTTCCCACCAACAGTGTAAGAGGGTTCCGTTAACTCCATATTCTCACCAACACCTGTTGTTTCTTGTGTTGTTGATTTGAGACATTCTGGCAGGTAAAAGGTGATATCTCCTTGCAGTTCTGATTTGCATTTCCCTGAGGGTAAGTGATTAACATCGTTTTATGTGTCTTTTGGCCACCTGTATGTCTTCCTTGGAAAAATATCTGTTTTTGTCTTCTATTCATTTTTTAACTAGACTATTCATTTTTCTTGGTGGTGAGTTTTAGAAGCTCTTTGTATATTTTGGATACTAACCCTTTATTGGACATTTCACTTGCAAATATCTTCTCCCATTCCATAGGCTGCCTTTTAGTTTTGTTGATTGCTCTTCACTGTGCAGAAGTTTTTTTTTGTTTTCTTTTTGTTTTTGCTTTTTATGTAGTCCCAAAAGTTTATTTATACTTTTGTTTTCCCTTGTACCAGGAGATATATCTAGAAAAAGAAGTTGATAAGACTGATATCAAAGAGGTTATTGCAGGTATCATCTTCCAGGATTTTGATGGTTTCAGGTCTCATATTTAGATGTTTAAACCATTTGGATTTCAATTTTCTCTGTGGTGTAAGAAAATGGTCTAGTTTCTTTCCTTTCCATGAAACTGTCTAGTTTTCCCAACAAAATTTGTTGAACAGATTGTCCTCTTTTCATTGGATATTCTTTCCTGTTTCATTGAGTATTAATTGACCATTTGATTGTGATTTATTTCTAGACTTTCAATTCTGTTCTATTGACCTATTTTTATGCCTGTATCACTGTTTTGATTACTACAGCTTTGTAATATAACTAGAAGTCCAGAATTATGATGTCTCCAACTTCACGTTTTTTTTTTCAAGGTTGCTTTTACTATTTGGGTTTTTTTGTGGGTACATAAAGCTTTTTCAATTGTTTCTTTTAGTCCTATTGAAAATTGCCATTAGTATTTTTTAAAATTTATTTACTTTTTATTTGTTTTCAGGATAACAGTATTCATTATTTTTGCACCACACCCAGTGCTCCATGTAATCCATGCCCTCTCTAAAACCCACCACCTGGTTCCCCCAACCTACCACCCTCTGTCCCTTCAAAACCCTCAGGTTGTTTTTCAGAGTCCATAGTGTCTCATGGTTTACCTCCCCTTCCAATTTCCCTCAACTCCCTTCTCTTCATCTCCCCATGTCCTCCATGCTATTTGTTATTCTCCACAAATAAGTGAAACCATATGATAATTGACTCTCTCTTCTTGACTTATTTCACTCAGCATAATCACGTCCAGTCGCGTCCATGTTGCTACAACAGTTGGGTATTCATCCTTTCTGATCGAGGCATAATATTCCATAGTGTATATGGACCACATTTTCCTTATCCATTCGTCTGTTGAAGGGTATCTTGGTTCTTTCCACAGTTTGGCGACCGTGGCCATTGCTGCTATAAACATTGGGGTCCAGATGGCCCTTCTTTTCACTACATCTGTATCTTTGAGGTAAATACCCAGGAGTGCAATTGAAGGGTCATAGGGAAGCTCTATTTTTAATTTCTTGAGGAATCTCCACACTGTTCTCCAAAGAGGCTGCACCAACTTGCATTCCCACCGACAGTTTAAGAGGGTTCCCCTTTCTCCACATCCCCTCCAACACATGTTGTTTCCTGTCTTGCTAATTTTGGCCATTCTAACTGGTGTAAGGTGATATCTCAGTGTGGTTTTAATTTGAATCTCCCTGATGGTTAGTGATGATGAACATTTTTTCATGTGTCTGATAGCCATTTGTATGTCTTCATTGGAGAAGTGTCTGTTCATATCTTCTGCCCATTTTTTTGATATGATTATCTGTTTTGTGTGTGTTGAGTTTGAGGAGTTCTTTATAGATCCTGGATATCAACCTTTTGTCTGTACTGTCATTTGCAAATATCTTCTCCCATTCCATGGGTTGCTTCTTTGTTTTCTTGACTGTTTCCTTTGCTGTGCAGAAGATTTTGATTTTGGAAACTCTCTCTCTTCACAGATGGCATAATTCTTTATATGGAAAACCCAAAAGACTCCACCCCCAAACTACTAGAACTCATACAGCAATTCAATAATGTGGCAGGATACAAAGTCAATGTACAGAAATCAGTGGCTTTCTTATACACTAACAATGAAAATACAGAAAGGGAAATTAGAGAATCGATTCAATTTACTATAGTACCAAGAACCATAAGATACCTGGGAATAAACCTAACCAAAGAGGTAAAGGATGTGTACTTGAGGAACTACAGAACACTCATGAAAGAAATTGAAGAAGGCACAAAAAGATGGAAGACCATTCCATGCTCTTGGATCGGAAGAATAAACATCGTTAAAATGTCTATACTGCCTAGAGCAATCTATCCTTTTAATGCCATTCCGATCAAAATTCCACCAGTATTCTTCAAATAGCTGGAACAAATAATCCTAAAATTTGTATGGAATCAGAAGAGACCCCGAATCACTAAGGAAATGTTGAAAAATAAAAATAAAACTGGGGGCATCATGCTACCTGATTTCAAGCTTTACTACAAAGCTGTGATCACCAAGACAGCGTGGTACTGGCATAAAAACAGACACATATACCAGTGGAACAGAGTAGAGAGCCCAGATATGGACCCTCTACTCTATGGTCAAATAGTCTTCGATAAAACAGGAAAAAATATACAGTGGAAAAAGGACAGTCTCTTCAATAAATGGTTCTGGGAAAACCGGACAGGTATATGTAGAAGAATGAAACTCAACCATTCTCTTACACCGTACACAAAGATAAACTCAAAATGGATTAAAGACCTCAACGTGAGACAGGAATCCATCCGAATCCTAGAGGAGAATATAGGCAGTAATTTCTTCGATATCAGCCACAGCAACTTCTTTTAAGATATGTCTCAAAAGGCAAAGGAAACACATGCCAATAGTATTTTGGCAAGAATTGTATTAAATCTGTAGGTAGCTTTGGGTAGTATAGACATTTTAACAATATTTTTTTTTCCAATCCAAGAACATGCACAGTATTTCCATTTCTTTGTATCACCACCAATTTCTTTTCTCAGTGTTTTAGTTTTCAAGGTATAGGACTTTGCACATCTTAAGTCTATTCCTAGGATCTTACAAGTTTTGCAGCAATTGTAACTGGGATAGTTTTCTTAATTTATTTATCTGCTGCTTTGTTATTGGTATATAGAAATGAAAAATATTTCTATGCACTGATTCTATATCTTGGGACAATTGAATTCATTTATCAGCTCTAGCAGGTTTGTGTGTGTGTGTGTGTGTGTGCGCGCGCGCATGCACGGGCACACGTGTGTGTGTGTGTGTGTGTGTGTGTGTGTGTGGTCTTCTGGGTTATCTACATAGAATATCATATTATCTGCAAATAGGGAATGTTTCTCCTTACTGATTTGGATGCCATTTATTTCTTTTTGCTTGATTTCTTATTTCTTCTTTCGTTTAGTTGCTGTTGCTCAGACTTCCAGTACTATGCTGAATAAAATTAGTGAGAGTGATGATTGTTGCTTTGTTCCTGACCTGAAGGTAAAATCTCTGTTTTCCCTATTCATCATGATGTTAGCTGTGGGTTTTTCATGCATGGCCTTCATTTTGTTAAGGTATGTTCCCTCTAAATCTTCTTTGTTAAGGATTTTTTCATGAACACATGTTGTATCTTGTCAAATTCTTTTTCAGCATCTATTGAATTGATCATATGGTTCTTATCCTTTCTCTTATTGATGTGATGGATCATATTGATTGATTTGCAAATATTAAACCACACTTGCACCCTAGGAAATAATCCCACTCCATCAGGGTGAATGATTTTAATGTATTGTTCCATTCAGTTTGCTAGTATTTTGTTGAGAATTTGTGCATGTATGTTCACTAGAGATATTGGCCTATAGGTTTTTTTTTAGTGATATCCTCAATTGGTTTTATAGAGTAATGCTGGCCCCAAGAATGAATTTGGAAGTTCTCCTTCCATTTCTATTTTAAGAATAGTTACAGAAGCATAGGTATTAACTCTTCCTGAAATGTTTGGTAGAATTTGTCTGTGAACCCATGAAGTCCTGGACTTATTTCTTGGCAGTTTTTTAATCACTGATTCAATTTCTTTGCTAGTTAAAACTTGAACAGTTTTCTACTTTTTCCTGTTTCAGTTTTTGTAGTTGATGTATTTTAAGAATTTATCCATTTCTTCCAGGTTGTTCAATTTGTTGGCATACAGTTTTTCATAATATTCTCATATAATTGTTTGTATTCCTGTGGTGTTGGTTGTTATTTCTCCTATCTCATTTGTGATTTTATTTATTTCAATCTTTCCTATTTTTTTGTTGATAAATTTGCCTAGATGCTTATAATTTTTATTGATATATTCAAAGAACTAATTCCTGGTCTCATTAATCTATTATTTTGCTAGTTTCTATAACATTTATATTTTTTAATATTTTCTTTCTTTTGCTGGTTTAAGTTCTTGCATATAGTTCTTTTTCTAGCTCCCTTAAGTGTAAGGTTAGGTTGTTTATTTGAGATTTTTCTTGCTTGAGGTGGGTCTGTATTGCCATAGTCTTTCTTTTTAGAACTGCTTTTGCCTCATCCCAGAGGTTTGAATACATTGTGTTTTCATTTTAATGTGTTTTTTTTTAATTCTTTGATTTCCTGGTTGACCCATTCATGATTTAGTAGTATGTTATTTAATCTTTATGTATTTCTGCTCTTTCCAGATTTCATGTGTTGATTTCTAGTTTCATATCTTTGTAGTCATAAAAGATGCCTGGTATGACTTCAATCTTGAATTTTTGCAGGCTTGTTTTTTGGCCTAATATGTGATCTGCTGTGCACAATATTCCATGTGCACTTGAAAAGAATGTGTGTTCTGCTATTTTAGGTTTGAATTTTCTGGATATATCTGTTCAATACACCTGGACTAGTATGTCATTGAAAGCCACAGTTCCCCTGATTTTGTGTTTGGATGATTTGTGCACCTACATAAGGGAGGTATTAAGTCCCCTTCTATTATTGTATTACTGCCAATTAGATCCTCCCTCATGTTTGTTATTAAATACTGTATGTATTTGGGTGCTCCTATGTTTGGTGCATAATTACAATCATCATATATTCTTGTTGGGTTGTCCCCTTTATTACTATATGGTACCCTTTTTCATCTTCTGTTACACTCCTTTTCTTTTTTTTTTCTTTCTTTCTTTCTTTTTTTTTTTTTTTTGTCTATTTGGGAGAGCTTCACTGCGCAGTCAGTAGAGCATGCGACACTTGATCTTGGGATTGTGAATTTGAGCCCAACCTTGGATGTAGAGATTACTTAAAAATGAAATCTTTAAGGGGCGTCTGGGTGGCTCAGTGTGTTAAGCCTCTGCCTTCGGCTCAGGCCATGATCTCAGGGTTCTGAGATCAAGCCCTGCATGGGACTCTCTGCTCAGTGGAGAGCCTGCTTTCCCCTCTCTCTCTGCCTGCCTCTATCTACATATGATCTCTCTCTCTCTCTCTCTGTCAAATAAATAAATAATCTTTAAAAATGGAATCTTTAAAAAATAAATATAGTCTATTTTGCCTGATATATGTATTTTCAGTCTGACATTCACTTGAAATATAGATGTTTCTCCATTCCCTTACTTTGTTCTGTAGGTATCCTTTGGAACAAATTACATCTCTTATAAGCAGCATATAGATGGATACTGCTTTTTTTTAAAATTTAAATTCAAGTTAATTAACATAAGATGTAGTACCGGTTTCAGAAGTAGAATTTAGTGATTCATCACTTATATATAACACCCAGTGTTATACAGCCTCCATGATGCCCATCACCCACTAAGTCTATCATCCCAGCCACCCCCCCCAGCAATCCTGTTTCCTGTTTGTTTTCTGTAGTTAAGAGTCCCTTATGGTTTGCCTCCCTCTCCTTTTTAAATCTTATTTTATTTTTCTTTCCCTTCCCCAAGTTCATCTGTTTTGTTTCTTAAATTCTACAAACAAGTGAAACCATGTGGTATTTTATTTTCTCTGACATATTTCACTTAGCAAATATACTTTAGCTACATCCCCATCTTTGCAAATGACAAGATTACATTCTTTTTTATGGCTAATCTTTCCAATCTTCTTAAAAAAAGATTATTTATTCATGAATGAACAAGCCCATCTCCTTAAAAAAATATTTATTTATGAATTAGAGAGAGAGAGAGAGCTATATGAACTATATGAGAGAAGAAGGAAAGAGACTTTGAAGCAGAATCTCCACTGAGCCCAGAGCCTGACACAGGGCTTGATCTCACTACCACAGGATCATGAGCTGAGCTGAAAACAAGAGCTGGCTGCTTAACTGACTGAGACACCTAGGGACCCATATACCACATCTTCTTTATCCATCCATCATTTGATGGATAGATTGGTTCTTTCCATAATTTGACTATTGTTGAAAAAGCTGTTATAAGCATTGAGGTCCATCAATGGTCCATCAATAGACCATTAATGGTCCATTGAGGTCCATGCTTTTGAATCAGCATTTTTATGTCCTTTGGATAAATACCAGTAGCACAATTGCTGGAGCATAGGGTAGTTATATTTTTAAATTTTTGAGGCACCTCCATATTGTTTTACAGAATGGCTGTGTTAGTTTGTGTTCCCACTAAAAGTGCAAGTTTTCCCTTTTCTCCACATTCTTGCCTACATCTGTTGTTTCCTGAGTTAGTTTTAGCCATTCTTACATATATGAGGTGTTCTTTTTGTGATTTTTATTTGTATTTCCCTGGTGATGGGTGTTGCTGAGTTTCTTTTCACGTGTTAGGCATTTCTATGTTTTCCTTGGAGAAACGTCTTCTCACATGTTCTGCCCACTTCTTAATTGGATTATTTATGTTTTAGGCGTTGATTTTGATGAGATCCATATAGATTGTGGATATTAGCACTTTATCTGATAAGTCATTTGCAAATATGCTCTCCCATTCCATGTTTATTTTTTTTTATTTCTTTTCAGCATAACAGTAGTCATTGTTTTTTGTCAGTTTCTTTTTAGTTTTTTTTTCATTGTTTCCTTTGTTGTAATAGAAGGCTTTTATCTTGACAAGATCCCAATAGTTCAATTTTTATTTCATTTGCATTACATCTGGAGACATGCCTAGTAATAAGTAGCTGCTGCCTGGGTCAAAGTGGTTGCTGCCTGTCTTCTCCTCTAAAATTTGTATGGTTTCTTGTCTTACATTTAGGTCCCTCATATATTTTAAATTTATTTTTTGTGTGGTATAAGAAAGTAGTCCTGTTTCATCCTCTCCATGTCATGGTCCAGTTTTCTCAACACCATTTGTTGGAGAAACTGTCTTTCTTCCATTGGATATTCTTTCCTGCTTTTTTGAAGATTAGATAACCATATAATTGGTATATATCTGGGTTCTCTATTGTATTACATTAAGCTGTAATTACCAAGATAGATTGTGAAAGTACCAATCTATCTTGGTAATTACAGCTTTGTAATACAACTTGAAGTCTAGAATTGTGATGACTCCAGGGTCTTGTTTGGTTCTATACAACTATCAGGGTTGCTTGTCTAGTTTAGTGAAGAATGCTGGTGTTAAAGTGATCATGATTGAATTGAATATATTACATTTTTTTGGGTAGTATAGACAATTTAACAATATTTGTTCTTTCAATCCATAAGCCTAAAATGTTTTTCCACTTCCTCCAGTCTTCTTCAATTTCTTTCAAAACGCTTCTATTGTTTTCAGGGTACAGATCTTTAACCTCTTTGGTTAGGTTGATTCCTAGGTATCTTATTGTTTTTGGTGCAATTGTAAATGGCATTGATTCCCTGATTTCCCTTTCTGCTGCTTCATGATTGGTGTATAGAAATGCAACAGATTTCTGTACATTATTATTATTATTATTATTATTCTGCAACTTTGCTGAATTCATGTATCGGTTCTAGCAATATTTTGGTAGATAAAGTATTTAGGGTTTTTCACATAATGTATCACGTCATCTCCAAATAGTTAAATTTGGACTTTTTCCTTATTGATTTGGAGGACTTTTATCATTTTTTGTTGTCCGATTATTGTGTCTAGGTTTTCCAATATTAGAATGAACAACAGTTGTAAGAGTGGACATCCCTGTCATCTTTCTGACCATTGAGGGAAAACTCAGTTTTTCCACATTGAGGATGAAATTATCTGTGAGTCTTTTGTATATGGTCTTGTGATGATGTTACATTCCTTTTATTCCTACTTTCTTGAGGGTTTTTATCAGGAAAGGGTACTGTATTTTGTCAAATGGTTTTTCTACACCTATTCAGACGATCACATGGTTCTTCTGCTTCCTTTAATTTTTATGGTGTATTGTTTTCTTTGATTTGCAGATATTGAACCATCCCTTTGGACATGGAATAAGTGCCACTTTATCATCGCGAATAATTATTTTAATGTATTATTGGACTCAGTATGTTAGCATTTTATTAAGAATTTTTTGTATCCATGTTCATCAGGGATAGTGATCTACAATTATTTATAGTGGAGTCTTTGTTCTCTTTTGAATTCAAAGTATTGTTGGCCTCAAAGTATGAGTTTGGAAGCTTTCCTTATAATTTTTATTATTTATTTATTTATTATAATTTTTTGAAACATTTCAGAAGAATGGGTATTAGCTTTTCTTTAACTGTTTGGTAGAAATCCATTGGAAAGTCATCTGACCCTGGACTCTAGCTTGTTGGAGACTTTTGATTACTGATTCAATTTCTTTGCTGGTTATGGATCTATTCAAATTTTCTCCTTTTCCTGTTTCAGTATTGGTAGATCATGTTTCTAAGAATTCATCTATTTCTTCCAGATTGCCCAATTTGTTTGCATATAGTTGCTCAAAATATTCTCTTCTAATTCTATTTCTCTAATGTTTGTTGTGATCTTTCCTCTCTCATTCATGATTTTATTTTGGAAGGTTTTTCTTTTGTCTTTTTTATAAGTCTGCCTAGAGTCTTATCAATTTTGTTAATTTTGTTAATTTTGATAATTCTTTCAAACCAGTTGCTTGTTTTGCACACTGTTCTTTTTTTCCTTTTATTATACACTGTTCTTTTTCTATATCATTTATTTGTGCTCTAACTTTTACTATTTCCCTTCTTCTGTTGGCTTTAAAATTTATTTGTTGTTGTTGTTGTTGTTGTTGTTTTCAGCTCCTTTAGGTGTAAGGTTAGGCTGTGTATTTGAGATTTTTCTTACTTCTTAACAAAGGCATGTATTGTTATATAATTCCCTCCTAGGGCCACCTTTTCTGCATCCCAAAAGTTTTGGACTATTTTGTATTCATTTTCACTTGTTTCCATGTATTGTTTTCTTCTTTATTATTTTCCTGGCTAACGCATTCATTTTTAAGTATGATGTTCATTAACCCTCATGAATTTGTGGTCCTTCCAATTTTGTTTTTCTGTGGCTGTCTTCAAGTGTCATAAAGTCAGTGTCATAAAGTCATGGTCTAAAAATATGCATGATATGGTCTCAGTCATTTTATACTGGTTGGGGCCTGATTTGTGGCACAGTTTGTGATCTGCTATGGAGAATGTTCCATGTGTTCTCAAAAACAATGTGTCTTCTGCTATATTAGGATGAAATGTTCTGAATATATCTGTAAAGTCCATCTGGTCCAGTGTGTCATTCAAAGCCATTGCTTCCATCTTGATATTCTGCTTAAATAAATTTTCTGTTGCTGTAAGTGAAGTGTTGAGTCCCTTACTATAATTGTATTATTATCAATGAGTTTCTCTATGTTTCTTATTAATTGAATTATATATTTGGCTGCTCCAAAGTTGTAGGCATAAATAATTACAATTCATAGATGGTCTTGTTGAATAGACCATATACTGCCCTTCTTTATCTCTTATTAAAGTGTTTAGTTTAAAATATAGTTTGTCTGATAAGTATGCCATACAGGCAGACTGGAAGAACAGATGAATGACAAGCTTATTTTCCCGAGGACTGTAAAACTCCAGCACTGAGGGAAAATAATATAGTGAGCTCCAGGTGTTCCCTCATGACTCATTTATACTTCAGGCTAAAATTTTACATTTCTTTTTTTCTTTCTTTTCTTTTTTTCCTTTTTTTTACCCTGTTCCCTTTTCAAATAGATTATTTCCCAACTTATGTTTCTAAGTCATTTTTTTAATTTTTATTTTTTTAAATAAACATATAATGTATTTTTATCCCCAGGGGTACAGGTCTGTGAATCTCCAGGTTTACACATTTCACAGCACTCATCATAGCACACACCCTCCCCAATGTCCATATCCCCACCACCCTCTCCTGTCCCCCCTCCCCTCAGCAACCTTCAGTCTGTTTTTTGAGATTGAGTCTTTTATGGTTTGTCTCCCTCCCAATCTCATCTTCTTTCATTTTTTCTTTCCCTACCCTCCAAACCTCCCACGTTGCATCTCCACTTCCTCATATCACGGAGATCATATGATAGTTGTCTTTCTCCAGTTGACTTATTTAGCTAAGCATAATACCCTCTAGTTCCATCCATGTTGTCGCAAATGGCAAGACTTCATTTTTTGATGGCTGCATAGTATTTCACTATATATATATATATATATATATATATATATATATATATCACACATTCATTCTTTATCCCTTCATCTGTTGATGGACATCTAGGCTCTTTCCATAGTTTGGCTATTGTGGACATTGCTGCTATAAACATTTGGGTGCACGTGCCCCTTCGGAACACCACATTCGTATCTTATGATATATACCCAGTAGTGCAATCGCTGGGTCAAATGGTAGCTCTATTTTCAGTTTTTTGAGGAACCTCCACACTGTTTTCCAGAGTGGTTTCACCAGCTTGCATTCCCACCAACAGTGTAGGAGGGTTCCCCTCTCTCCACATCCTCACCAGCATCTGTCATTTCTTAACTTCTTAATTTTAGCTGTTCTGACTGGTGTCAGGTGGTATCTCATTGTGGCTTTGATTTGTATTTCCCTGATGCCGAGGGATATGGAGCACTTTTTCATGTGTCTGTTGGCCATCTGGATGTCTTCTTTGCAGAAATGTCTGTTCATGTCCTCTGCCCATTTCTTGAGGGGATTATTTGTTCTTTGGGTGTTGAGTTTTCTAAGCTCTTTATAGATTTTAGATACTAGCCCTTTATCTGATATGTCACTTGCAAATATCTTCTCCCATTCTGTCTTTTGGTTTTGTTAACTGTTTCCTTTGCTGTGAAAAAGATTTTGATCGTGATGAAATCCCAATGGTTCATTTTTGCTCTTGCTTCTGTTGCCTTTAGCAATGTTCCTAGGAAGAAGTTGCTGCGATTGAGGTCAACAAGGTTGCTGCCTGTGTTCTCCTCAAGGATTTTGATGGATTCCTTTCTCACATTGAGGTCTTTCATCCATTTTGAGTCTATTTTCCTGTGTGGTGTAAAGAAACTGTCCAATTTCATTTTTCTGCATGTGGCTGTCCAATTTTCCCAGCACCATTTGTTGAAGAGGCTGTCTTTTTTCCATTGGACATTCCTTCCTGTTTTGTCGAAGATTAGTTGACCATAGAGTTGAGGGTCTATTTCTGGGCTCTCTATTCTGTTCCATTGATCTATGTGGAGATTTTTGATGACTGTTTCAATCTCCTTACTGGTTATGGGTCTGTTCAGGTTCTCTATTTCTTCCTGGTTCAGTTGTGGTAGTTTATATGTCTCTAGAAATGTATCCATTTCTTCCAGATTGTCGAATTTGTTGGTGTAGAGTTGCTCATAGTATGTTCTTATAATTGTTTGTATTTCTTTGGTGTTGGTTGTGATCTCTTTCATTCATGATTTTATTGATTTGGGTCCTTTCTCTTTTCTTTTTGATAAGTCTGATGAGGGGTTTGTCAATCTTATTAATTCTTTCAAAGAACCAGCTCCTAGTTTCGTTGATTTGTTCTATTATTTTTTTTGTTTTCTTTTTGTTTTTTTGTGGTTTTTTTGTTTGTTTGTTTCTGTGTTATTGATTTCTGCTCTGATCTTTATGATTTCTCTTCTCCTGCTGGGTTTAGGCTTTCTTTGTTGTTCTTTCTCCAGCTCCTCTAGGTGTAGGGATAGGTTGTGTATTTGAGACATTTCTTGTTTCTTGAGAAAGTCTTGTACTGCTATATATTTTCCTCTCAGGACTGCCTTTGTTGTGTCCCACAGATTTTGAACCATTGTGTTTTCATTATCATTTGTTTCCATGAAATTTTTCAATTCTTCTTTGATTTCCTGGTTGGCCCATTCATTCTTTAGAAGGACGCTATTTAGTCTCCATGTATTTGGGTTCTTTCCAAATTTCCTCTTGTGACTGAGTTCTAGCTTCAGAGCATTGTGGTCTGAAAATATGCAGAGAATGATCCGAAACTTTTGATATCGGTTGAGACCTGATTTATGACCCAGGATGTGGTCTATTCTGGAGAATGTTGCACGTGCACTAGAGAAGAATGTGTACTCTGTTGCTTTGGGATGGGATGTTCTGAATATATCTATGATGTCCATCTGGTCCAGTGTGTCATTTAAGGTCTTTATTTCCTTGTTGACCTTTTGTTTAGATGATCTGTCCATTTCGGTAAGGGGATTGTTAAAGTCCCCTACTATTATTGTATTATTGTCGATGTATTTCTTTGACTTTGTTATTAATTGGTCTATATAGTTGACTTCTCCCATGTTAGGGGCATAGATATTTAAAATTGTTAGGTCTTCTTGTTGGACAGACCCTTTGAGTATGATATGGTGTCCTTACCCATCTCTTATTATAGTCTTTGGCTTAAAATTTAATTGATCTGATATAAGGATTGCCACCCCAGCTTTCTTCTGATTTCCATTAGCATGGTACACTGTTTTCCATCCCCTCACTTTAAATCTGGAGGTGTCTTTGGGTCTAAAATGAGTTTCTTGTAGACAGCATATTGATGGGTTTTGTTTTTTTATCCATTCTGATACCCTATGTCTTTTGATAGGGGCATTTAGCCCATTAACAATCAGGGTAACTATTGAGAGATATGAATTTAGTGCCATTGTATGGCCTATAAGATGACTGTTACTATATATTGTCTCTGTTTCTTTCTGATCTGCTACTTTTATGGTCTCTCTTTGCTTAGAGGACCGCTTTCAATATTTCCTTTAGAGCTGGTTTGGTGTTTGCAAATTATTTCAGTTTTTGTTTGTCCTGGAAGCATTTTATCTCTCATTCTATTTTCAAGGATAGCCTAGCTGGATATAGTATTCTTGGCTGCATGTTTTTGTCATTTAATGCTCTGAATATAACATACCAGTTCTTTCTGGCCTGCCAGGTCTCTGTGGATAAGTCCACTGCAAATCCAATGTTTTTACCCTTGTATGTTACAGACTTATTTTCCAGGGCTGCTTTCAGGATTTTCTCTTTGTTGCTAAGACTTGTAAATTTTACTATCAGGTGATGGGGTGTGGACCTATTTTTATTGATTTTGAGGGGCATTCTTTGCATCTCCTGGATTTTGATGTTTGTTCCCTTTGCCATATTAAGGAAATTCTCTCCAATAATTCTCTCCAATATACCTTCTGCTCCCCTCTATCTTTCTTCTTCTTCTGAAATCCCAATTATTCTAATGTTGCATCATCTTACAGTGTCACTTATCTCTCAAATTCTCCCCTCAGGATCCAGTAGCTGTTTGTCCCTCTTTTGCTCAGCTTCTTTATTCTTTGTCATTTGGTCTTCTATATTGCTAATTCTTTCTTCTGCCTCATTTATCCTAGCAGTGAGAGCCTCCATTTTTTATTGCACCTCATTAATAGCTTTTTAAATTTCAAATTGGTTAGGTTTTAGTTCTTTTATTTCTCCAGAAAGGGCTTTTATCTCTCCAGAGAGGGTTTCTCTAATATCTTCTTTGCTTTTTTCAAGCCCTGCTAGAACCTTGAGAATCGTCATTCTGAACTCTAGATCTGTCATATTACCAATGTCCGTATTGATTAGGTCACCAGCTTTCGGTACTGCCTCTTGTTTTGTTTTGTTTTGTTTTGTTTTTTGTTTTGTTTTTTTTTTTTTTGTTTTTTTGTGGTGAGTTTTTCCACCTTGTCATTTTGTCCAGGTAAGATTTGCTTTCTCCTCCTCCAGAATTCCACTGTTCTCCTTGGTGGGTGAAGTTGGTCTTGGCTGGGTTTCTTGTTGATCTTCTGGAGGAGGGGCCTGTTGCAGTGATTCTCAAGTATCTTTGCCCCAGGTGGAATTGCACTGCCCTTACCAGGGGCTGGGCTAAGTAATCCGCTCAGGTTTGCTTTCAGGAGTATTTGTTCCCTGAGCCCTTTCTGTAGAGTTCCAGAGGATGGGAATGATAATGGCGGCCTCCTAATCTCTGGCCCTGAGAGCTTGGGGTCCCGCTCCTCAGTGCGCCCTTAGAGAAAAGCACCCAACCGCCCCTGTCTTCCTGGCCTCTGGTCACGCTTGGAGAAAAGCGTTCAGTCGCTTCCATCTCTCCGGCCTCCAGCTGCGTGCTTGGAGAAAAGTGCTCAGTCACTCCATCTCCCTGGCCTCTGGCCGTGCTCTGAGCTCACCCAGACTGTGCCCAGTTCAAGGTACCCCTAGCTGAGAGCTCACTCCTCAGCTTTATTGCTGTAGCTGGCTTCCCCACTCTAATACCTGCAAGCTCTGTGACACTCAGACACCCCCGGTTTTTCTGTGACCCCACGGGACCTGGGGTTACACTGACCCTGCGTGGGATTCCCCCCGGTTTAGCTTCTGGAGTGATGTCCCTCAGTGGAACAGACTTTTAAAAGTCCTGATTTTGTTCTCTGTTGCTCCACTGCTTGCTGGGAACCAACCCCGCCCCCTGTGATCTATCTTCTCATCACTTTGGATTCACTTCTCTGCAGGTCCTGCCTTTCAGAAAGTGATCGATTTTCTGTTTATAGAATTGTTGCTCTTCTTCTCTTTGATTTCCCATTGGATCTGTAGGTGTTCACAATGGTTAGATAAGCTATCTAGCTGATCTCCTGCTACCTGACATAGTCTTAGCCTGCTACTTCTCTGCCATCTTGACCTTAAGACATTTTTAAACTTTTTTATTTTAACTTTTTTTTTCACATCATCATCTTATAGATTTATGCCCCATACTAGTCTGTTCTTCATGCTATTCAACTTTATATGTATATAAAGTTCTGATTTCTTTGCAATTTTGTGATATATTATCTTTTAACACAAAGACCAAAAATAAATCAGGAATAGGCAGATCACCCTGCTTGTCCACCCTGAAAGATTATACTCTCTCAACACCCCTCCTTTTATAATGTTTTGGATCATCTTGGCTTTGTTTGCACATCTGTGATAGCACTGGACCACTTCAGATTTTTTTCTAGGGTCCATTTTCCTTGCATTGTGGTTGATATTTTGGACTCTGTTCTTTCATTCAACCATCCCTCAATGGAATGACTAGGAGGAGGAACTCTCAAGAAAGAAAAGAACCTGACAACGTACTCTGCCACAGAACTAATGGATATGGGTATAAACAAAATGTCAAACATAGACCTCAGGATAACATCCATAAAGTCAATAGGTAGGCTTGAAAAAAGCATTACTGACAACATAGAATCTCTAAGGGCAGAAATGAGATCTAATCAGGATGAATTAAAAAATGCTATGAAAGAGATGCAGTCTAAATGATACTCTAACAACCAAGGTAAATGCAGAAAAACAAATTAGTGATCTAGAAGATAAGCTGATGGAAAGGAAGAAAAACAAAGATAGGAAGCTAGTGCACATGAAAAAAAGACTTGGAAAGATTATGCCATGAAAAGTTCCAGTGTGAGAATTACTGGGATCTCTGAGGGGAGCGAGTAAGGGCTAGAAGGTATATTTGTGCAAATAATCGCTGATAATTGCTCCAGTCTGGGGAAGGAAATAAATATTCATGCCCAGGATATAGAGAAGACCACTCCCAAAATCAATAAAAAAATAGATCAACACCCTGGCATATAACAGTGAACCTTCCAATACTTACAGCCAAATAAATTACCATGAGAATAGTTAGGGAGAGGAGGTTCCTTACATTTGGAGGGAAAAACATCAGAATAACAATGGATCTATCTAAAGAAACCTGGCAAACTGGACAGGGCTGGCAAGATATATTCAGGGTACTAAATGAGAAGAACATACATCCAAGAATATATTATCCAATAAGGCTGCCATTTAGAATGGATGGAGAGATAAAGAGATTCTAGGATAGGCAGAAATTGAAAGAATATGTGACCACCAAGCCAGCCCTGCAAGAAATGTTAAGGGGGATTCTGTAAGCAAAGAGAGACCACAAGAGTCACATAGAACAGAAAGAAACAAGAAAATCTACAGAAACAGGAATATTTCTCTCAATAAAATGGTACAAATTCATATATTTTAATAGTTATTCTCAATGAGAATGGGCTGAATGTTCCCATGAAAAGACACAGGGTTTCAGATTAGATAAAAAGCAGGACCTATCCATATGCTGTGTACAAGAGAATCATTTTGAACCTCAGGATACTTCCAGATTGAAAGTGGGGGGAGGGAGAACAATTTACAATGTCAATGGGCCTCCAAAGAAAGCAATCCTTATATCAGACAAATTATATTTTAAACCAAAGGCTGTATTAAGAGATGTAGGGACACTGTATCACACTTAAAGTGTCTATCCAACAAGAAATTTAACAGTTATAAATATCTATTCCCCCAATATGGGATCAGCCAATTATATAAACCAATTAATGATCAAAACAAAGAAACATACTGAAGATAATAAATTAATAGTAGACTTCAAACCTCCACTCACAGCAATATACAGGTCATTTAAGCAGAAGATCAACAAATAAAGAGCTATGAAGGACACATTGGCCTGGATGGACTTTGTAGATATATACAGAACATTGCTTCCTACAACAACAGAATACTCATTCTTCTTGAATGTACATGAAACATTTTCCAGAATAGATCATGTATTGGCTCACAAAGCAGGTCTCAACTGATACTAAAAGATTGAAATTATCCTCTCTGTATTTTCAGACCACAATGCTTTGAAACTGGAACTCAATCACAAGAAGAAATTTGGAACAAACTCAAACAACTTGGAGGTTAAAGAGCATATGACTAAATAATGAATGGGTTGACCAGGAAATTAAAGAAGAACTTAAACAATTCATTGAAACTAATGAGAATTAAAATATGCTAGTTCAAAACCTATGCAAAGGCAGTCCTAAGAGGGAAGTGCATAGCCATCCAAGCTTCTCTCAAAAAATTAGAAAAATCCCAAATATAAAAGCTAATCTTACACCTAAATGACCTGGATAAAGAACAGAACATAAAGCCAAATCCAAGCAGAAGAAGATATATAATAAAGATTAGAGCAGAAATCAATGACATAGAAACCAGAAGAACAGTAGAACAGATCAACAAAACTACAAACTGGTTGTTTAAAAGAATGAATAAGATTGATAAACTTCTGGCTGGACTTTTCCAAAAGAAAAGAGAAAAGTCCCAATTAATAAAATTATGAATGAAAGGGGAGAGATCACTACTGATACTGGGGAAATAGGCACAATTATTAGAAATTATTTCCAGCAACCATACACCAACAAATTAAGCAATATGAAAGAGATGTATTCTTTCTAGGAACCTTGTAAACTACCAAGACTGAAACAGGACGAAATAAACAATCTGAACAAACCAATAGCCATCAAGGAAATTGAAGAAGTAATCCAAAATCCCCCACAAAACAAGAGTCCATGGCCAGATGGCTTCCCAGGGGGAGGGGGGAATTCTACCAGACATTTAAAGAAGAAATAGTACTCATTCTACTAAAGCTATTTCAAAAAAATTAAAGAAAAAACTCAAAGGAAAACTTCCAAACTCATTCTATGAGGCCAGCATTACACTGATGCCAAAATCAAAGACCCCTTCTAAAAGGAGAATTGCAGAACAATGTCCCTGATGAACACGGATGCCAAAATACTCAACAAGTTTGTAGTCAATAGGATCCAACAGTATAGTAAAAGGATTATTCACCACGACCAGGTGGGATTTATCCCTGGAATGCAAGGGCAGTTCAACATCTGGAAATCAATGTGACAGAGCACGTTAATAAAAAAAGAGAAGAGACAAATGATCTCAATTGACGGAGAAAAAGTGTTGGGCTGGCAGAAAGAAAGGGTTACTTATTAAGATGGCGAAAGTTCCTGCCACAAAACCTGAGCTCTGACAGGAGAACAAAGACCCAAGCAGGAATCTGAAAACGCCCTGCTCTGGGCCCCTGTGGACCACTGGGACCCTGACAAGCGGGAATCTGAGACCCCCCCTCCGTGCTCCAGTGGACCAATGTGACCCCAACGAGCAGGCGAAATATCCAAATAAGGGAAACTTGCCAAAAGACCCCTGAACTCCCCTTGAGACCCCTTAAAAGACCCCTTCTCCCTGCTTCAGGCATGACTTCCACCACTCTGCTTCCCAGAGTCACGGAACCTCGCCCGAGGGTGCCCACCACCTCCCGGTGCAACTTTCCTGGCTCCCCTTCTCCTGAGCCCTGAAACTTTGCTGGAGAGTGCCTTTAATAAATCTTGCCTTAATAAATAAATAAATAAATAAATAAACAAATAGTAAATCTTTCCTTGTGCCTACCTTGCCTGGTGTGTTTAACTCACCATAAAAACTTTACAAAAATCATTTGAGAAAATATAGCATTCTTCATTGATTAAAACTGTTCAAAGTATAAGGATAGAGGGAAGACACCCCAATATCATAAAAGCCATCTATGAAAAGCCCACAGTGAATACCATTTTCAATGGGAAAAAACTGACAGCTTTTGTGTTAAGGTCAGGAACCCAACAAAGATGCATACTTTTGTCACTATTATTCAACATTGTACCAGAAGTCCTAGCATCAGCAAACAAACAGCAAAAAGAAATAAAAGGTATTCAAATTGTCAAAGAAGAAGTCAAACCCTCTCTCTTTGCAGCTGATATTATCTGGAAAACCCAAAAATGTTTATCCCCAAATTACTGGAACTCATACAGCAATTCAGCAACGTAGCAGGATACAAAGTCAAAGCATAAAAATGAGTTGCATTTCTATACATTAACAATGAGACAGAAGAAAGATAAATTAAAGAACTGATCCCATTTACTGTTGCACCAAAAACCATAAAATACCTAGGAATAAACCTAATCAAAGAGGTAAAAGATTCGTACACTAGAAGCTACAGAACACTTATGAAAAAATTGAGGAAGACACAAAGAGATGGAAAAAATTCCATACTCATGGATTGGAAGAATAAACATTGTTAAAATATCTATGCTGCCCAGCGCAAACTACACATTTAATGCAATCCATATCAAAATAACATTGACAGTTTTCGTAGAGCTGGAAGAAACAATCCTAAAATTTGTATGGAAACAAAAAAGACACCAAAACTCCAGGATAACATTGAAAAAGAAAACCAAAGCTGGTGGTATCACAAAGTCTGATTTCAAACGCTATCACAAAGCTATGATTATCCAGACAGCATGGTACTGGCACAAAAACATACACATAGATCAGTGGAACAGAATAGAGCTCCAGAAATGGACCCTCTATGGTCAAGTAATGGTCAAGAAAGTGGGAAAGAATATCCAATGGAAACAAGACAGACTCTTCAATAAACAATGCTGTGAAAATTGGACAGCCACATGTGGAAGAATGAAATGGGACTATTTTCTTACACCATACACAAATACAAATTCAAGATGGAAAAAATACCTCAACATGAGACAGGATTCCATCAAAATCCTACAGGAGAACATAGGCATCAGCCTCTTCAACATCAGCCTCAAAAACTCCCTTCAAGAATGTCTTAAAGGAAAGGGAAATAAAAACAAAACTAAACTTTCAGGACTTCTACATGATAAAGAGCTTCTGCATGACCAAAGAAACAGTCAATAAAACTTAAAGCCAACTTATGGAATGGGAGAAGATATTTGCAAATGCCTTATCAGATAAAGGGTGAGTATTCAAAATATATAAAGAACTTATCAAAATCAACACCTAAAAAAAATAAAAAATAAAAAATCCAGTTAAGAAATGGGTAGAAGACATGAACAGACATTTCTCCAAAGAACACATACAAATGGCCAACAAACAGATGAAAAGATGCTCCACATTACTTACAACTAGGGAAATACTACTCAAAGCCACAATGATATACTATCTCACACTGGTCAAAATGGCTAAAATGAACAACTCAGAAAAGAACAGATGGTGAAGATGTGGAGAAAGGGTAACACTCTTACACTCTTGGTGGGAGTGCAAACAGGTGCAGCCACTCTGGAAAATAGTATGGAGGTTCCTCAGAGGGTTAAAAATAGAGCCACCCTCTGACCCACAACTGCACTACTAAGTATTTATCCAAAGGATACAAACAAGAGCTCCTGGGTGGCTCAGTTAAGCATGTCTTTGACTCAGGTCATCATCCTGGAGTCCCAGGATCAAGTTCTGCATCATACTTTCTGCTCAGTGGGGAGTCTGCTTCTCCTTCTGCCCCTCATCCCACTTGTAGTCTATTTCTCTCTCTCAAATAAATAAAATCTTTAAAAAATAATATAAATATAGTGATTCTAAGGGACACATGCACCCCAATGTTTATAACTGCAATGTCCACAATAGTCAAAATATTGAAAGATCCCAGTTGTTCATCAACTGATGAATGAATAAAGAAGATGTGGTATATATATAAGATGAAATATTACTCTGCCATCAAAAAATTAAACCTTGCCATTTGAAACATCTTGGACAGAAATAGAAGGTATTATGCTAAGCAAAATAAGTCAGTCAGAGCAAGACCAATACCATACAATTTCATTCACATGTGGAATTTAAGAAACAAAACAGATGAACATAGGCTAAAGGATGGAAAACTAAAATAAGACAAAAATTGAGCAGGAGACAACCATAAGAAATGATGAAATCTAAGAAAGAAACTTGGGGTTACTGCAGGGTAGGCGAGTGGCACATAGTCATAATTGGATGATGGGCATTAAGGACAGCACTTGTGTAATGAGTACTGGGTGTTTTACCCAACTTAGGAAACACTAAATTCTACCTTTGAAATGCATTTTAAAAAATAAATAAAAACAAAATAGGCGTGGAAAAAAAGAAGGGGAAAAAAGTCTCATCTAAAAAAAACAAAAGAGAGAGAGAGAGAGAGGGAGAGAGAGGGAGGAGGAATGCAAACACCCGAACAGACCAACAAAGAAAAATTATAATTTGATTCCATAGAAAAAGAAAGGGGATTAAAAAATAAAGAACAAAAGAAACCTAAATTGTAAAATTTAAAAAAAAAAGAAAGAGAGAGAAAAGGAAATGAAAAAAGAAACAAACAAACAAAAAACTATAAGCCTGCTTTGATAGAAGAAAAAAAAAAAAAAAAGCCTCGTCCTTTTCCACCAGAATTGATGCTGATGCCTTAGAGCACTCTGATCAGTAGACTTGGTGCATGTAGGATGCCTGTGCTGTTTTTCTGGGGGAAAGACTGGATCACAGTCAGACATACTCTAGTAATTATGCACTTTCATGGGAGGCAGATTGGTTGTGGTCACTGCTCAGGAAGCCTTCACAGAAAAGTGAACAATCTTCCCTCTTGTGTCCCAGTCTTCTGTCAGATCTCTGCCCTCATCTGTCTGTGCCCAGGGCCACTGGTGTACCCAGTACCCAGCTGTCCTGTATTTTATCTCTGGCATGTAGCTGGGATTCAAAACTCCAAATCTTAAAGAACCTGGCACAGTTCAGACCTGTTCCTCTCTTCTAGAGGAAAGTCTTACCATGCTGCGTCTGGTGACATTTTGTCTCAGAAAGCCAGTTGCAGACCTGTGTGGGGGCCCGGAATCTGTGGTGAAGCAGAGTGAAAAGCAGTAAGCAGGTTACCCACTCTTGCTGTCCCCTGCCACTCAATGGCACCTCCAGAGTCTTTTGTCCTTGGAGAGGTAATATATCCTCTTCCAAATGTATTCCTGGAAGGGGGAAGTTCTCTCCCAGTGCAACTTGGGAATCCTACATCAGATTGTCCACTCTTATGCTTGCAACTTCCTTCTTCCCAGAATCACACACCACAGCTAGACTCCAGGGAATGTCATGGGCCTCTACAATCTTGGAATTTGAGCTCCACATGCTGCTTGCAAAGATCGGGAAAACACTTGATTCTCCTCAACTCCCCACTCATTGGTCCCGGGAAGGTGTTTTTCTTGTATGAATCTGAAACTCCACTCTCTCTTTCCCCTCTTTCCACCTGCCATTTTCTCTCTCTGTTGAAAGGGCCCCCTGCCATCCATGGCAATGGGGCTTTTCTGTCCCACAATTCACATCCATCAGCATCACACCTGCCACGCTTTCTACCTCGTATATACCTTTATTTCTACTTTATTACATGTTTTGCAGTTTTTTCTGAATATTGTCTCTGGTCCTTTCTTGTCTTTCTCTCTTTCATGGTTTATTTTCTTTAGCAATAATTTGGATTTCCTTCTCTTTATTCTTTGCACATTTATTAGTGGTTTTTGATATATGATTACCACTAGATTTGTATATAAGTTATTCTGCATATGGCAGTATCTATTAAGTTGATTGTTGTTTAAATTTGAAACGATTCTTTTCTCCTCTCTTCCCCATGTTCTAGGTATATGTTGTTATATTTCATATCCATTTTGTGAATTCATTGACTGATTTTTACAGAAATATTTATTTTTATTACATTTGTGTTTTTCTATATTTATATTGCCACTTTTGTTCTCTCCTTTCCACTCAAAGAGTTCCCTTTAATATTTCTTTTTTTCCCCATTTATTTATTTTCAGAAAAACAGTATTCATTATTTTTTCACCACACCCAGTGCTCCATGCAAGCTGTACCCTCTATAATACCCACCACCTGGTACCCCAACCTCCCACCCCCCCCGCCACTTCAAACCCCTCAGACTGTTTTGCAGAGTCCATAGTCTCTCATGGTTCACCTCCCCTTCCAATTTACCCAAATTCCCTACTCCTCTCTAACGCCCCTTGTCTTCCATGCTATCGGTTATGCTCCATAAATGAGTGAAACCATATGATAATTGACTCTCTCTGCTTGACTGATTTCACTCAGCATAATCTCTTCCAGTCCCGTCCATGTTGCTACAAAAGTTGGATATTCGTCCTTTCTGATGGAGGCATAATACTCCATAGTGTATATGGACCACATCTTCCTTATCCATTCATCCGTTGAAGGGCATCTTGGTTCTTTCCATAGTTTGGCAACTGTGGCCATTGCTGCTATAAACATTGGGGTACAGATGGCCCTTCTTTTCACGACATCTGTATCTTTGGGGTAAATACCCAGGAGTGCAATGGCAGGGTCATAGGGAAGCTCTATTTTTAATTTCTTGAGGAATCTCCACACTGTTCTCCAAAGAGGCTGCACCAACTTGCATTCCCACCAACAGTGTAAGAGGGTTCCCCTTTCTCCACATCCTCTCCAACACATGTTGTTTCCTGTTTTGTTAATTTTGGCCATTCTAACTGGTGTAAGGTGATATCTCAATGTGATTTTAATTTGAATCTCCCTGAGGGCTAATGATGATGAGCATTTTTTCATGTGTCTGATAGCCATTTGTATGTCTTGATTGGAGAAGTGTCTGTTCATATCTTCTGCCCATTTTTTGATGTGTTTGTCTGTTTCGTGTGGGTTGAGTTTGAGGAGTTCATTATAGATCCTGGATATCAACCTTTTGTCTGTACTGTCATTTGCAAATATCTTCTCCCATTCCGTGGGTTGCCTCTTTGTTTTTTTGACTGTTTCCTCTGCTGTGCAGAAGCTTTTGATTTTGATGAAGTCCCAGAAGTTTATTTTCGCTTTTGTTTCCTTTGCCTTTGGAGACGTATCTTGAAAGAAGTTGCTGTGGCTGATATCATAGAGATTACTGCCTATGTTTTCCTCTAAGATTCTGATAGATTCCTGTCTCACGTTGAGGTCTTTTATCCATTTTGAGTTGATCTTTGTGTACGGTGTAAGAGAATGGTCGAGTTTCATTCTTCTACATATAGCTGTCCAGTTTTCCCAGCACCATTTATTGAAGAGACTGTCTTTTTTCCACTGTATATTTTTCCTGTTTTGTCGAAGATTAATTGACCATAGAGTTGAGGGTCCATATCAGGGCTCTCTACTCTGTTCCACTGGTATCAATGAAACTAGAAGCTGGTTTTTTGAAAGAATCAATAAGATCGATAAGCCACTGGCTACACTAATCCGAAAGAAAAGAGAGAAATCCCAAATTCATAAAATTATGAATGAAAAGGGAGAGATCACAACTAACGCCAAGGAAGTAGAAACAATCATCAGAAGTTATTACGAACAGTTATATGTCAATAAGCTTAGCAACCTAGATGAAATGGATGCATTCCTGGAAAAATATAAACTACCAAAATTGTACCAGGAAGAAATCGACAACCTGAATAGACCGATATCTAATAACGAGATTGAAGCAGTGATCAAAAATCTCCCAAAAAACAAGAGCCCAGGACCCTTTAATATTTCTTGCAACCCTCGTTTAGTGATCCTGAAATCCCATTTGTATGAGAAACTCTTTATCTGTCCTTCTGTTCTGAATGATAGCATTGCTGGATAGAGTATTCTTGCTTGCTGATTTTTCCCATTCAACACTGTATAATTCCACTACTCTCTTCTAGTTTCCAAATCTTCTGTGGAAAACTCTCCTAATAGCCTAATAGAATTTCATTTGTAAGTTACAGACCTTTTGTCTTGCTCCTTTTATTTTTTTATTTTTTTTCTTTTTCACTATACTTTGCCAATTTAATTACATGTGTCTTGGTGTGGATCTACTTCTGTTGATTTTGATGGGAATTTGATGTGCCTGCTGTATCTGGACATCTCCTTCCAGATTAAGGATTTTTTTTTTTATTGTATTATGTTAGTCACCATACAGGACATCACTAGTTTTTGATGTACTGTTCCATCATTCATTATTGCATATATCACCCAGTGCTCCATGCAATCCATACCATTCTTAATATCCATCACCAGGCTCAATCATCCCCCACCCCCTCCCTTCTAAAACTCCATTTGTCTCCTGGAATCCATAGTTTGTCAAGGTTCATCTCCCAATCTGATTTCTCCCCTTTCATTTTTCCCTTCTCCTAATGTTCTCTATGCTATTCCTTATGTTCCACAAATAAGTGAAACCACATGATCATTGACTTTCTCTGTTTGACTTATTTCACTTAGCATAATCTCCTTCAGCCCCATCCAAGTTGTTGAATACCTAACTTTTACATCAACCAGGTTAGAGATATTTCCAGCCATTATTCAAATAAATTATCTGCTCATTTTTCTCTCTAGTCTTTGGAGCTCCTATAATACAAATGTCATTATGTTTAATAGAGTCACTGAGTTCTCTATATTCGTTCTCATTTTGCATAATTTTTTTGTCTTTTTTTTCAGCTTGGTTGCCAGCCAGCTCCTTTGTTCCTGGTGGTATCTCCGCAGTTCCCTCTCTCTCCAGGCCACACTCTGAGATTAATTAAAACAAAACAAAACAAAACAAACCTTTATCTACCCCTGATGTGTTTCAGCTTCAACCTTGTATCTCAGCTGGCTGTCTTTCCTGGTGTCGCTTTAAAGATAGGGACTCTGCCTCCTAATGCTCTCTGAGTTCTCCCAGAGCAGAGCCTGCTGATTTTTAAAATCCCAAGTTTCAACATTTCTGGTTCTAAGAACCCAAAATTCTGTCCCTTTTACTTTCAAAGTCAAAAATTATGGGGAATCATATTCCCTGTGTGGCCTCCACAGTGTGATAGTCTGTTTATCACCCTTCTCCTCACCACCAGTCCCTCCCAACCACAGATGGCCAGGGTCCGTTTTGCTCCCAAACCACATTTTTGCCCATATTCAGTGAAGCCTCTTATCTATTTTTATTTTTGGAGTTTTCTCTGCCATTCTTCAGTCGTTTTCTGGTTTATTTGTGCTGATGTGTTATGTAGTTGTATTCGTAGGTGGAGGAAAGCTTAGGGTTCTCTTACTCTACCATCTTTCCAACCTCCTGATAAGTGTTTCCTCAAATTAATATTTATTATTTATTTATTTATTTATACCCCCTTTTCAGATTTTTTATGCATATTTAATTGGAGCTAACTGTAGTAGACTCTGAGTATATAGTGGTAAATAAGCCATATATATTTTCTGCATTCACAGAACCCATAGACTAGTAGATTGGACAGACATCACAAAAGTGAAGAAAAAAATAACTGACAGATGTAGCATTACATCCTATGAAAATATTAAAAACAAAACAGTAGGCTCCAAATGGAGATGCTTTTGTTAACTACACATCATCTAACCAAGAAAACTTAATTACAGTTTTGGCTTGGTCTGATATGGAACCCTGAATCAGTCAATCAGGAATTACCTGATCAGCATCAGTTAAGTAATAGGCCAGATGGACCCCTAAAGGAAAGTAATATTGCAATAATCGATCTACTTTTTTGTCTAGTATAACTTCTTGGCTTCTGTTCTCTTCTACCTATAATAGTCTTCAATTTGTACAGCTCCTTAAAGTGTCTTTCTATCTGCTAGATTGGAAGCTGTCCAATTTGTGAATCATTAAACAAAAAATAAGATCTTTAAAATCTACTCAGTTGAAAAAAAAATTTCCTTAGTAGAATTTTGTTTTTTCGATGAAAGGAAAAAAAAAAAAAAAAAGAAATAATCCAAGGTGAAATGATACAGAACAATAAGGGGGTGGAAATCCACTTACATAGAGTGATATGGGAAGACTTTTCTGAGGAGATTACATATTAACAAAGAATTAAATGATATGAGAAAACCAACCATGAAAGAAAACTAGGAGAAAAGATTTTAGAGAGAGAGAATCATGTATCTGAAAGTCTCAAGATGTTAAAAAAAAGAAGACTTTCACATTTGAAGAGGTTAAAGAGGTTGTTAAAACACAGAGTGATAATGGCTTAAAATCATGAGGTTCCAAAGGTAGACATCAGAAATATTTGTTGCAGCTTATAGTCAAAAGCATGAGGTTTCAAATAGACATTAGCAATATTTGTTGTCACTTATAGTCATGCCAAGTTTTGGGTATTATTAAAAGTTCAAAAAGAAGTAATAGGATATTTTTGGAAGGTCAGAAAATTGTGTTTTAAAAGGATTTCTTTTGGTTCTTTTGTGGATAATAGATGGAAGGAGGATAGATAAACAGGAAAACAATTCCATGGCAGTTCAGGAAACAGATGATAGTTGCTTAGACAAAGCTAATGGTGATAGGAATAGAGACTAGTATAGAGATTTTGCAAGGAGACATGTGCAAGGATGTGCATGGTAACATCACTTACAAGAACAAAGAAAAGAAAAGTAAAAATATCAATTGAAAGGACAATAGATAAATAAATCAATTTAGAATCATAAAATATAATATTGTAGAACAGTGAAAAATAATGAGCTATAATTGGGGTGCCTAGGTGGCTGAGTGGGTTAAGCCTCTACCTTCAGCTCAGGTCATGATTTCAGGGTCCTGGGATGGAGCCGTGCATCGGGCTTTCTGCTCAGCAGGGAGCCTGCTTCCCCCCGCCCCGCCTGCTTTTCTGCCTACTTGTGACTACTCTCTCTTTATTTGACAATAAATCTTAAAAATCTTTTAAAAGTAAACAAACAAAAAGGAACGTTTAAAAAAGAATGAGCTACAATTACTCACAACTTTATGAATAAATATTACTAATATAATGTTAACAGACCAAGGAATCCCAGACATCTACGTGCCAAACATATACACACAAACACAAACACACACACACACATGCACACATACCCTCATACAAGACTACTTCTATAAAATTATAAAACAATTTGAATTAGTGAATATACTATTTGTGTGTCTCTGTGTATAATATATGATCTTAAAATTTTTTTTCAAAAGATTATAATAAATGATATATTCAGGATATTAGTTATCTGTGAGATAGAGATACAAGAGTACAGGTTAGGAATGTACTACTTAAGATATTGTTAGCTTTTTATTTCTCAGGTTGAGTGCTGGGTTCATAGTTCTATGTATGTATATGTATATGTATATGTAAATATGAATGAATGAATGGATGAATTCCATGTATGGCATAACAATGTTAATGCCATAAATCAAAACATACTATTAATAACATTCTATATATCTGGAAACCTTAAATAAGCAACCTAAACTTACACCTAAAGGAGGTAGAAAAAGAACAGACAAAACCGAAGACCAATGGAAGGGATAAAATAATAAAGATTCAAGCAGGGATGTCTGGGTGACTTCGGCTCAGATCATGATCCCAGGGTCCTGGGATCAAGCCCTGCATTGGGCTCTCTGCACAGCAGAGAGCCTGCTTCCTCCTCTCTCTCTGCCTGCCTCACAGCCTCCTTGTGATTTCTGTCTGTCAAATAAATAAATCTTAAAAAAAAAGATTCAAGCAGAAATAAATAATGTAGAAACAAAAATATAGAACAGGCAGAGGAGTTAAGATAGTGGAGAAGTAGCGGGACCCTATGCTTACTTCATCCCCCAAACACAGTTAAATAAATATCAAATCATCCTGAACACCCAGGAAACTGATCTGAAGATTGAGAAAAACCTGCACAACTACAGGGAGAAGAGGCCATACTGTGGGAGGTAGGAGGTGTGAATATGTGATTTGGGGTAGAAAAGAACTGCAGGTGCTGCTGAGGGGTGGGAACTCTGATCACAGAGAGAGGACAGAGATAAATGTTCAGGGGATTTCACAGGAAAAACACTTCTGAAAAGGTTTCATTATCACAAGATTTTACAAGCAGTGGAGCTCAAAACCTGAAGTTTTCAAAGTCTGGGCCATTACTGGGGTGGGGTCTGGTGGGAATAGAAATGCCTCTGGGGAGAAGGAAGTCAGAAGCCTGGGAGTGGATAGTGTGGTGTAGAATACTCTGGGTCACACTGTGAGACAGTTGTTCTTAGAGTGCATTTGTAAAAGAGGGTACTTCCTCTCAAGGGACAAAATCACCAGCAATTGCCATTTTCCTGCTATTTGTCAGCGTGGGAACAGAAACACCCCCTGAGATCAATTAACATGTTTGCTGCCTTATTGCTGTACTTTACCATAAACTCCAAGATGTTCTTGTGACTGCTCTATTGGTAAACAGTTACACCAGACACAGTGCAGTGAGACCCTCCACAACAGGATTAGCACCAGACTGTGCCATGATAGGTCCCTAAAATCTGGAGTTTTGAAACCAAGATAGCACATCTGAGATAAGACACAGAAGCACTGCACTCACTGCCTGGTTATACAAAGAGGGTAAATGAAGGGATCTAAGGAATGCCTGGTACACATGAGGGGAGATTGTCCATTCTTCTGTGAAGTCTTCCTGAATAGCTTCATCTGCTAAGGATCCTCTACAGGGAGGGATAAGGATGAGGGAGTGGGATAATGCCATTTTTCTTCCCCAATCATAAACATAGACACACCTCAGTTAGCATCAAAACTCCCAAATTAGAGGCCTGAATTGCTTACTCCAAGTCTGGCTCCCTTGTACTCTACAGGTTCTTCTATACTAGGGTAAGTGTGCCTGAGAGTGATAAGTAGTACCCCTCTCCCCCAGAAGACCAGGACAAACTCTGAGCACACCATGTTTACTGACCATAGAGTGCTGCAAAGCTTCAGCTCTCAGGGAAATAAGATCTAGCCTCTTTTAACAAGCAGGGAAAAAGAGTAGTTAAAATTCAACACATGGAAGACAAAATCCAAACACTACCTATTGCACACAAGAAGAAACTCTGCACAGGACTGACTTGAGGGAAAGAATAGCCACAACACAATAGCATAGTGTACACAGCATACACAAGAAATACTTCCTGAAGTTCCAGGCCTTGGAGAGCATATGGCCTGTTCTTAATATAGCCATTACATTTAGAATAAGGAAACACAATACACTTTCCTAACACAGAGAAGTCTGAGATATAGACAAAATGTCAAGACAGAGGAATTCATCCCAAAAGAAAGAACAAGAAAAGGTCACGGCAAAGGATCTAATGGAAACAGGTATAAGTAACATGAACAAACAAGAATTTAAAACAACAATCATAAGGATACTATCTGGGCTTCAGAAAAGCACAGAAGACACCAGGGAGCCCCTTACTGCAGAGATAAAAGACTAAAAACTAGTAGAACTAAAATTTTTAAAAATGTTATAACTGAGATGCGAAACTGACTGGATGTAATAACCACAAGGATGGATGTAGAGGAATTAATCAGTTATATAGAAGACAAAATTATGGAAAATAATGAAGCTGAAAAGAAGAGGGAAAGAAAAATATTGGATCGGGAAGGTAGACATGGGAATACACCAACTCCCTAAAGTGTAGTAACATTTGTATCATAGGAGTCCTAGAAGAAAAAAAGAGGGGAAGAGGCAGACGTATTTTTAAACAAATTATGACAGAAAACTTTCCAAATCTGGGGGAGGAAACAGACATCCAAATCCAGTAAACAGGAAACTTCCATCAAAATTAAGAAAATAGAGGGAGGAGTCAAGATGGCGGAGAAGTAACAGGTTGAGACTACTTCAGCTAGCAGGAGATCAGCTAGATAGCTTATCTAAAGATTGCAAACACCTTAAAATCCATCAGCAGATTGAAGAGAAGAACAATTCTAGAAACAGAAAAACAATCACTTTCTGAAAGGTAGTACTGGTGGAGAAGTGAATCCAAAGCTACTGGAAGATGGACCCCGGCGGGAGGGGCCGGCTCCCAGCAAGCGGTGGAGCAATGGAGCACAAAATCAGGACTTTTAAAAGTCTGTTCTGCTGAGGGACATTGCTCCAGAGGCTACACCGGGGTGAAGCTCATGCGGGGTCAGCATGGCCTCAGGTCCCGCAGAGTCACAGAAGGATCAGGGGTGTCTGAGTGTCACAGAGCTTACAGGTATTAGAACGGGGAAGCCGGCTACAGAGACAGAGCTGACAGTGAGCTCACAGCTCGGGGTTACCTTGAACCGGTCGCAGGCTCGGTGAGCTCGGAGTGTGGCCGGAGGTCAGGCAGATGGGAGTTACTGGGCACTGTTCTCTGAGGGCGCACTGAGGAATAGGGCCCCGGGCTCTTGGCTCCTCTGGGCCGGAGAACAGGGGGCCGCCATTTGTATTCCCATCCTCCAGAACTCTACGGAAAGAGCTCAGGGAACAAAAGCTCCAGAAAGCAAACCCGAGTGGATTTCTCAGCCCCGCCCCTGATAAGGGCGATGCAATTCCGCCTGGGGCAAAGACACTTGAGAATCACTACAACAGGCCCCTCCCCCAGAAGATCAATAAGAAATCCAGCCAAAACCAAGTTCACCTACCAAGGAGTGCAGTTTCAATACCAAGGAGAGCAGCAGAATTCCAGAGGAGGAGAAAGCAAAGCACAGAACTCATCGCATTCTCCCTGATTCTTTAGTCTTACAGTTAATTTAAAATTTTCTTTTTCATTTTTTTTCTCGTCTTCTGCTAAAATTTTTTAAACTTTTACCCTTTTCTTTTAATTTTTTTTAACTAGTTTATCTAATATATATATAAATATTTTTCTTAATTCGTTTTCTTTTTTTTTAAAGATTTTATTTATTTATTTGACAGAGAAAGATCACAAGTAGGCAGAGAGGCAGTCAGAGAGAGAGGAGGAAGCAGGCTCCCCGCCGAGCAGAGAGCCCGACTCAGGACTCGATCCCAGGACCCCAAGACCATGTCCCGAGCCAAAGGCAGTAGCTCAACCCACCAAGCCACCTTTTTATCCACTTTCTCCCCCTTCACGATTTGGGATCTCTTCTGATTTGGTTAAAGCATATTTTCCTGGGGTTGTTGCCACCCTTTTAGTATTTCACTTGCTCCTTCATATACTCTTATCTGGACAAAATGACAAGGCAGAAAAATTCACTACAAAAGAAAAAAAAAAAAAAAAAAGAACAAGAGGCAGTACCAAAGGCTAGGAACCTAATCAATACAGACATTGGTAATATGTCAGATCTAGATTTCAGAATGACAATTCTCAAGGTTCTAGCTGGGCTCGAAAAAAGGCATGGAATATATTAGAGAAACCCTCCTGGAAGATATAAAAGCCCTTTCTGGACAAATAAGAGAACTAAAATCTAACCAAGTTGAAATCAAAAAACTATTAATGAGGTGCAATCAAAAATGGAGGCTCTGACTGCTATGATAAATGAGGCAGAAGAAAGAATTAGCAATATAGAAGACCAAATTACAGAGAATAAAGAAGATGAGCAAAAGAGGGACAAACAGCTACTGGACCACGAGGGAAGAATTCGAGAGATAAGTGACACTATAAGACAAAACAACATTAGAATAATGATTCCAGAAGAAGAAGGAGAGAGGGGGGGCAGAAGGTAAACTGGATAGAATTATTGGGGAGAATTTCCCCAATATGGCAAAAGAAAGAAACATCAAAATTCTGGAGGTGCAGAGAATGCCCCTCAAAATCAATAAGAATAGGCCCACACCACGTCATCTAATAGTAAAATTCACAAGTCTTAGTGACAAAGAGAAAATCCTGAAAGCAGCCTGGGAAAAGAAGTCTGTAACATACAATGGTAAAAATATTAGATTAGCAGCAGACTTATCCACAGAGACCTGGCAGGCCAGAAAGAGCTGGCATGATATATTCAGAGCACTAAACGAGAAAAACACGCAGCCAAGGATACGATATCCAGCTAGGCTATCATTGAAAATAGAAGGAGAGATTAAAAGCTTCCAGGACAAACAAAAACTAAAAGAATTTGCAAACACCAAACCAGCTCCACAGGAAATATTGAAAGGGTGCCTCTAAGCAAAGAGAGAACGTACAAGTGGTAGATCAGAAAGGAACAGAGACAATATACAGTAACAGTCACCTTACAGGCAATACAATGGCACTAAATTCATATCTCTCAATAGTTAACCTGAATATTAATGGGATAAATGCCCCAATCAAAATACACAGGGTATCAGAATGGATAAAAAACCAAAACCTATCTATGTGTTGCCTCCAAGAAACTCATTTTAAGCCTGAAGACACCTCCAGATTTAAAGTGAGGGGGTGGAAAAGAATTTACCATGCTAATGGACATCAGAAAAAAGCAGGAGTGGCAATCCTTATATCAGATCAATTAGATTTTAAGCCAAAGACTATAATAAGAGATGGGTACGGACACTATATCATACTCAAAGGGTCTGTCCAACAAGAAGATCTAGCAATTTTAAATGTCTATGCCCCCAACGTGGGAGCAGCCAACTATATAAACCAATTAAAAACAAAATCAAAGAAACACAACAACAATAATACAATAATAGTAGGGGACTTTAGCACTCCCTAACTGAAATGGGCAGATCATCCAAGCAAAAGATCAACAAGGAAATAAAGGCCTTAAATGACACACTGGACCAGATAGACATCAGAGATATATTCAGAACATCCCATCCCAAAGCAACAGAATACACATTCTTCTCTAGTGCACATGGAACGTTCTCCAGAATAGATTACATCCTCGGTCCTAAATCAGGACTCAACCGGTATCAAAAGATTGGGATCATTCCCTGCATATTTTCAGACCACAATGCTCTGAAGCTAGAACTCAATCACAAGAGTAAGTTTGGAAAGAACCCAAATACATAGAGAATAAACAGCATCCTTCTAAAGAATGAATGGGTCAACCAGGTAATTAAAGAAGAATTGAAAACAATCATGGAAACAACTGATAATGAAAACACAACAGTTCAAATCTGTGGGACACAACAAAGACAGTCCTGAGAGGAAAATATATAGTGGTACAAGCCTTTCTCAAGAAACAAGAAAGGAGCTGGAGAAAGAACAAGAAAGAAAGCCTAAACCCAGCAGTAGAAGAGAAATCACAAAGGTCAGAGCAGAAATCAATGAAATAGAAACTAAAATAACAATAGAACAAATCATTGAAACTAGGAGCTGGTTCTTTGAAAGAATTAATAAAATTGATAAACCCCTGGCCAGACTTATCAAAAAGAAAAGAGAAAGCACCCAAATAAATAAAATCATGAATGAAAGAGGAGAGATCACAACTAACACCAAAGAAATACAAACAGTTATAAGAACATACTATAAGCAAATCTACGCCAACAAATTTGACAATCTGGAAGAAATGGATGCATTCCTAGAAACATATAAACTACCACAACTGAACCAGGAAGAAATAGAAAGCCTGAACAGACCCATAACCGGTAAGGAGATTGAAACAGTCATCAAAAATCTCCAAACAAACAAAAGCCCAGGGCCAGACGGCTTCCCGGGGGATTTCTACCAAACATTTAAAGAAGAAATAATTCCTATTCTCCTAAACTGTTCCAAAAAATAGAAATTGACGGAAAACTTCCAAACTCATTTTAGGAGGCCAGCATCACCTTGATCCCAAAACCAGACAAGGATCCCATCAAAAAAGAGAGCTATAGACCAATATCCTTGATGAACACAGATGCGAAAATTCTCACCAAAATACTAGCCATAAGATTCAACAGTAAATTAAAAGGATTATTCACCACGACCAAGTGGGATTTATCCCAGGGCTGCAAGGTTGGTTCAACATCCGCAAATCTGTCAATGTGATACAACACATCAATAAAAGAAAGAACAAAAACCATATGATACTCTCAATAGATGCTGAAAAAGCATTTGACAAAGTACAGCATCCCTTCCTGATCAAAACTCTTCAAAGTGTAGAGATAGAGGGCACATACCTCAATATCATCAAAGCCATCTATGAAAAACCCACCGCAAATATCATTCTCAATGGAGAAAACCTGAAAGCTTTTCCACTAAGGTCAGGAACACGGCAGGGATGTCCATTATCACCATTGCTATTCAACATAGTACTAGAAGTCCTAGCCTCAGCAATCAGACAACAAAAGGAAATTAAAGGCATCCAAATAGGCAAAGAAGAAGTCAAATTATCACTCTTCGCAGATGATATGATACTCTATGTGGAAAACCCAAAAGACTCCACTCCAAAACTGCTAGAACTTGTATAGGAATTCAGTAAAGTGTCAGGATATAAGATCAATGCACAGAAATCAGTTGCATTTCTCTACACCAACAACAAGACAGAAGAAAGAGAAATTAAGGAGTCAATCCCATTTACAATTGCACCCCAAACCATAAGATACCTAGGAATAAACCTAACCAAAGAGGCTAAGAATCTATACTCAGAGAACTATAAAGTACTCATGAAAGAAAGTGAGGAAGACTAAAGAAATGGAAAAATGTTCCATGCTCCTGGATTGGAAGAATAAATATTGTGAAGATGTCTATGCTACCTAAAGCAATCTACACATTTAATGCAATTCCTATCAAAGTACCATCCATCTTTTTCAAAGAAAAGGAACAAATAATTTTAAAATTTATATGGAACCAGAAAAGACCTCGAATAGCCAAAGGGATATTGAAAAAGAAAGCCAAAGTTGGTGGCATCACAATTCCGGACTTCAAGCTCTATTACAAAGCTGTCATCATCAAGACAGCATGGTACTGGCACAAAAACAGACACATAGATCACTGGAACAGAATAGAGAGCCCAGAAATAGACCCTCAACTCTATGGTCAACTAGTCTTTGACAAAGCAGGAAAGAATGTCCAATGGAAAAAAGACAGCCTCTTTAATAAATGGTGTTGGAAAAATTGGACAGCCACGTGCAGAAAAATGAAATTGGACCATTTCCTTACACCACACACAAAAATAGACTCAAAATGGATGAAGGACCTCTATATGAGAGAGGAATCCATCAAAATCCTTGAGGAGAACACAGGCAGCAACCTCTTCGACCTCAGCCGCAGAAACATCTTCCTAGGAACATCACCAAAGGCAAGGGAAGCAAAGGCAAAAATAAACTATTGTGATTTCATCAAGATCAAAAGCTTTTGCACAGCAAAGGAAACAGTTAACAAAATCAAAAGACAACTGACAGAATGGGAGAAGATATTTGCAAACGACATATCAGATAAAGGACTAGTGTCCAGAATCTATAAAGAACTTAGCAAACTCAACACCCAAAGAACAAATAATCCAATCAAGAAATGGGCAGAGGACATGAACAGACATTTCTGCAAAGAAGACATCCAGATGGCCAACAGACACATGAAAAAGTGCTCCATATCCCTCGGCATCAGGGAAATACAAATCAAAACCACAATGAGATATCACCTCACACCAGTCAGAATGGCTAAAATCAACAAGTCAGGAAATGACAGATGCTGGCGAGGATGCGGAGAAAGGGGAACCCTCCTACACTGTTGGTGGGAATGCAAGCTGCTGCAACCACTCTGGAAAACAGCATGGAGGTTCCTCAAAATGTTGAAAATAGAACTGCCCTATGACCCAGCAATTGCACTACTGGGTATTTACCCCAAAGATACAAACTTAGTGATCCAAAGGGGCACGTGCACCCGAATGTTTATAGCAGCAATGTCCACAATAGCCAAACTATGGAAAGAACCTAGATGTCCATCAACAGATGAATGGATCAAGAAGGTGTGATATATATACACAATGGAATACTATGCAGACATCAAAAGAAACGAAATCTTGCCATTTGCGACAACATGGATGGAACTAGAGCGTATCATGCTTAGCAAAATAAGTCAAGCGGCGAAAGACAACTATCATATGATTTCCCTGATATGAGGAAGTGGTGATGCAACATGGGGGCTTAAGTGGGTAGGAGAAGAGTCCATGAAACAAGATGGGATAGGGAGGGAGACAAATCATAAGTGACTCTTAATCTCACGAAACAAACTGTGGGTTGCTGGGGGGAGGGCAGTTGGGAGAAGGGGGGTCGGGTTATGGACATTGGGGAGGGTATGTGCTTTTGGGTAAATTGGAAGGGGAGGTGAACCATGAGAGACTATGGACTCTGAAAAACAATCTGAGGGGTTTGAAGTGGCGGGGGGGTGGGAGGTTGGGGTACCAGGTGGTGGGTATTATAGAGGGCACAGCTTGCATGGAGCACTGGGTGTGGTGAAAAAATAATGAATACTGTTTTTCTGAAAATAAATAAATTGGAAAAAAAATAAACAGACTTGGAAACAAATGAAAATGAAAACACAATGTTGAAAACCTTTGGAATACAGTAAAAGTGGTGCTAAGAGGGAAATACATAGCAAAACAAGTCTACCTCAGGAAGCAAGAAAAATCTCAAACAACCTAACTTTACCCCTAAAGCAACTAGAAAAAGAACCACAAACAACATGTAAATCCAACAGAAGGAAGTAAATAATACTGATTACAACAGAAACAAATGATATAGAAACTAAAAACAATAGAACATATCAATGAAACCAGGAGCTGCTTCTATGAAAAAAATAAATAAAATTGATCAACCTCTAGCCAGACTTATCAAAAAGAAAATGGAAAGAATACAAGTAAATAAAATCATAAATAAGATAGAAGAAACAACAACCAGTACCACAAAAATACAAATAATTATGAGGAAATATTACAAAAAATTATATACCAACAAATGGGACAACCTGGAAGAAATGGATAAATTCATATAAATATATGAACTATCATAATTGAAAGTCCAGGGCCAGATGGCATCACAGGGGAATTCTACCAAACATTAAAGAAGAGTTAATACTTATTCTTCTCAAACTACTCCAAAAAAATAAAAATGGGACAAAAACACAAATACATTCTATGAGGCCAGCATTACTCTCATAGAAAAATGAGATAAAGATACCACTAAAGAAAAGAACCATAGGCCAATATCCCTGATGAACATGTATGTAAAAATTCTAAGTAAAATATGAGTAAACTGAATCTGATAATACATTAAAAGAATCATTCACAACCAAGTGGGATTTATGCCTGAGCTGCAAAAGTGGTTCAGTATTTGTAAATCCATCAATGTGATATATCACATTAATAAAAAAAAATAGGAATGACGTGATCCTTTTAATTGATGCAGAAAAATCATTTGACAGAGTGCAACATCTCTTCATGATAAGAACCATCAACAAAGTAGGTTTAGAGAGAGTATATCTTAACATAATAAAGACCATATATGAAAAATCCACAGCTAATATCATCCTCAATGGGTAAAAACTGAGAGCTTTTCCTCTATGCTCAGGAATAAGATAGGGATATCCACTCTCACAAATGTTATTTAACATAGTACTACAAGTCCTAGGCACAAAAATCAGACAACAAAAAGTAATAAAAGACATCCAAATCAGCAAGAAAGAAATCAAAATTTCACTATTTACAGATGACATGATACACTAAATAGAAAACCCAAAAGACTTCACAAAAAAACTGATAGAACTGATACATGAATTCAGTAAATTCCTAGGATACAAAATCAACATACAGAAGTCTGTTAGATTCCTATCCACCAATAATGAAGCAGCAGGGGAAAAAATGAAGGAATCAATCCCATGCACAATTGCAGCAAGATAATAAGACACTTAGGAGTAAACCTAACCAAAGTTGGGTTTGTAATCTGTACTCTACGTGTATTCTGAAAGCTGTAAAACACTGAAAGAAAGTGAAGATGACACAAAGAAATATAAATACATCCCATGTTCATGGATTGAAAGAATATTGTTAAAATGTGTATAGTAGTGGGGGGGACAAGATGGCGGGGTACTAGGAAGAGGCGTCTTTTCAGCTGGTACCCCAAAGTGAGCTGATTACCTACCAAAGAACTCCGATCACCCATGAAATCAGCCTCAGATCAGAATTATACACATCTGGATCTCTACAGGGGCAGAAGACACCAGTGAGCAGGTAAAGCGGAATGGGAACGGCGGACTGATATCAGAAGATAAACCAAAGGGGGAGGGAGCCACCAGTGGCGACCGGTGGGAAAGTAATACCCCAATCCGAGCGAGAGTGCCCTGCATCTGTGGACCAGCAGTAACTCAGAGACTGGTTGAAAGCACTCCAAAAGAGCAAAGGATCGCGGGGGGAAATTGTGGGAGTCGGGGCGGCTAGGGAGAGGGGCTTAAGTCCCTGGTCCCAGACGGCCTCCCCGGCGCAGAGGCAGAGAGAGTGCGGCGGAGAAACTGCTCCTGGTCCCTAAGCCGCCAGCACGCCCCAGAGCGCGTGGGTTCCGGCTCCTGTGAGGGGATGGGAGCCACGCCGGTCTGCGGAACGCGCGCTAGCCCTACCACAAAGCTCGAGATTCGCGCACATATCCCTCGAGCTCCCCTGAATTACTGAGGCCCAGCCGGCGCTCCTTGACCCGCGCCATTGTTTCAAAGCCTAAGTCGCGCGCGGGAAACTCTTCCCCAGACAGAGGCGCACAAAAGCCCAGCCTGGGGCTCACAGACCCGCGCCCCATTCTCAGTGCCCCAGACGCGCGCCCGACCCACAGCCGCCTCTGAAAAGAGGTGCACGCAAGCTGGGCACTCCCAGCCCGGGCCGGCGGCAAAATCTCAGTGTGCGATCGCTGCTAGGAACCTCTCTGGCGGTCAGGAGCTCCCAGACAGCCGCCACTGCCTCGGCTTTGGGGACGAGCAAAAGATCCTGCACCCCCAGGGTCTGCAACTTGGAACCTGCTCTGCCAGTGGCCAAGGGGGAATTTATTCAGCTTCTGCACCCAGACTGAGGCTTCTCTCTGAGACGGAGATCAGGGTGCGGTTTGATTTCTTCCAATAATACAAAAACCATCAAAGGTGGTCAAGGTGAGAGGGAAAACAGTGAACAAGCAAAAAAACCGCCAGAGAACAAAAGCCTGAAAAAAAAAACCAGTTTCCCCAGAGCCCACCCCCTTGAGGGGGGAGGGGGGACTCAACTCAGGAAACATCATTGACTGACAACCCACGTGGCAGGCCCCTCCCCCAGAAAACAAACCAAGAAAGAAAAAAAAAGGACTACAAGAGAACCACCACTACTTCATAGGAAAACTTGTATTGTTCACTCGTTTCCACTATTCCGGTTCATATTTTTTTTTTTTTTTTTTTACACATAGGTAATTTTTTTAACCTATTTACCATCACAGTGAGCTGTACAGTACATCAAATTCCATACCTTTCTAACCTGAACTTTTTGATACATACACCTATGTTTTTCTTTTGCATTTTTATTTTTTGAATTCCTTTTTTTAAAAAAAATAATTAGTTTAGTTTAGTCTAGTATATTCCTTTTTATTTTTATCCTCTAATATTCATATAGAGTTAACTTCAAAGTAATCCCCTTTCCCCAATCAATACTACCCCTATAGGTAAACCAATATTTAATCCCCTTTATCTTAGGAAAGTTGAGTCCTTTAAGAAAGATATCAAGATACATCCAGGAAGAATCAAAACAACCTTCCTCGCACACACTGAGAATTTATAAGAACTCTCCCATCTTTTTCCACCAGTGTTTCTGTGTTTTTTGTGTTTGTCCTGATAGCATATAAATTTTACAGTTGTGGTTCTTTTTGACGAGGTTCTTTCTTTATTTGCATATATATATATTTTTTTTCTTTCTCTTGCCATATAATTGTATCAGTCTTTTTATCTCTTTTTCTTTGTCTACTTCATAAATCTTATCTTGGGGCCCATCTGGGCTGAACCTTCTCTTTCATCTTCCCTTTCTTTCCTGTCTCTCTCTCTCTCTCTTTTTTCTTTTTTGTTTTTCTTTTTCTTCTTTTCCTTTTTTTCTTTTTCTTTTTCCTTTCTTTTGTCTCTTGTTTGGGTGGGGAATCCTGATTGCTCAGAAGTGTTCCAGGGTGCACCTTGACTGCACCAGAGTTGATACATCCAGCTACATCTGTTCAATCATCTCCCACCAAAATGACTAGGAGGAGGAATGCCCAACAGAAGAAAAATACAGAGGATGGACCTTCTGCAACAGAGCTAACGGCTATCAACATAGACAATATGTCGGAAAGAGAATTCAGGCTAACAATTATCCAGGCAATAGCTAGGTTGGAGAAAGCCATGGATGACCAAACAGAATTGATTAGGGCCGAAATGAAAGCGACCAGACAGGATGTTCACAATGTTAGGGCGGAGCTTAAAGCTACCAGGGAGGAGGTCCACAATGCTCTCAATGAGTTCCAATCTAATCTAAACTCTCTCAAAGCTAGGGTAACTTAGACAGAAGATAGAATTAGTGATCTGGAGGACAAACAGATAGAGAGAAAGGACCAGGAGGAAGCCTGGAACAAAAAGCTTAGATCCCACGAAAGCAGAATCAGGGAAATAAATGATGCCATGAAGCGTTCCAACGTCAGAATTATTGGAATCCCTGAAGGGGAGGAGAAAGAAAGAAGTCTAGAAGATATCGTGGAACAAGTCCTTCATGAAAACTTTCCGAATCTCGCGAATGAAACCAGCGTTCATGTACTAGAGGCTGAACGGTCTCCACCCAAGATTATACATTCCAAAAAAACACCACGACACCTGATAGTCAAATTGAGGAATTATAATTGTAGGTATAATCTCTTGAAAGCCGCCAGGGCAAAGAGGCTCCTTACTTACAGAGGGAAGCCCATCAGAATAACATCAGACCTGTCCACAGAGACCTGGCAAGCCAGAAGAGGCTGGCAAGATATATTCAGGGCACTAAATGAGAAGAACATGCAGCCAAGAATACTTTATCCAGCAAGACTGACATTCAAAATGGATGGAGAGATAAAGAGTTTCCAAGACCGGCAAGGCTTAAAAGACTATGCAACCACCAAGCCGACACTGCAGGAAATATTAAGGGGGGTTCTATAAAAGAGGAAAAATCCCAAGAATAGCATTGAACAGAAATATAGAGACAGTCTACAGAAAGAAAGACTTCAAAGGTAACTCGAAGTCAATAAAAACGTATCTGTCAATAATCACTCTCAATGTGAATGGCCTAAATGCACCCATAAAATGGCACAGGGTTGCAGATTGGATAAAACGACAGGACCCATCCATATGCTGTCTACAATAGACCCATTTTGAACCTAAAGACACATGCAGACTGAAAGTGACGGGGTGGAGAAGCATCTTTCATGCCAATGGGACTCAAAAGAAGGCTGGGGTAGCGATTCTCATATCAGATAAATTAGACTTCAAACTAAAGACTGTAGTCAGAGATACAGAAGGACACTACATAATCCTTAAAGGGACTATCCACCAAGATGATCTAACAATTGTAAATATCTATGCTCCCAATATGGGAGCAGCCAATTACTTAAGAAAACTGTTAAGATAAAGAGTCATATTGATATGAATACACTAATCGTAGGAGATCTTAAACGCCTCTTTCAGAATTAGACAGATCATCGAAGCAGAAAATCAATAAAGAAACAAGAGCATTGAATGACACATTGGACCAGCTGGACCTCATAGATATATACAGAACATTCCACCCTAAAACAATAGATTACTCATTCTTCTCAAGTGCACACAGAACCTTCTCCAGAATAGACCACATACTGGGTCACAAATCAGGACTCAACTGATACCAAGAGACTGAGATTATTCCCTGCATATTCTCAGATCACAATGCTTTGAAACTGGAGCTCAATCACAAGGAAAAGTTCCGAAGGAACTCAAACACCTGGAAGCTAAAGACCACCTTGCTTAAGAATGCTTGGATCAACCAGGAGATCAAAGAAGAACTGAAACAATTCATGGAAACCAATGAGAATGAAGACACTTCGGTCCAAAACCTATGGGATACAGCAAAGTCGGTTATAAGGGGAAAATATATAGCCATCCAAGCCTCGCTCAAAAAAATTGAAAAGTCCAGAACACACCAGCTGTCTCTACACCTTAAAGAACTGGAGGATCAACAACAAATCAAACCAACTCCACACATAAGAAGGGAAATCATCCAGATTAGAGCTGAGATCAATGAGGGAGAAACCAGAGATACAGTAGAACGTATCAATGAAACTAGAAGCTGGTTTTTTGAAAGAATCAATAAGATCGATAAGCCACTGGGTACACTAATCCAAAAGAAAAGAGAGAAAGCCCAAATTTATAAAATTATGAATGAAAAGAGAGAGATCACAACTAACATCAAGGAAGTAGAAACAGTCATCAGAAGTTATTACGAACAGTTATATGCCAATAAGCTTAGCAACCTAGATGAAATGGATGCATTCCTGGAAAAATATAAACTGCCAAAATTGAACCAGGAAGAAATCAACAACCTGAATAGACTGATATCTAATAACGAGATTGAAGCAGTGATCAAAAACCTCCCAAAAAACAAGAGCCCAGGACCTGACGGATTCCCTGGGGAATTCTACCAAACCTTCCAAGAAGAAATAACACCTATTCTCCTGAAGCTGTTTCAAAAAATTGAAGCAGAAGGAAAACTTCCAGACTCTTTCTATGAAGCCAGCATTACCCTGATCCCCAAACCAGGCATGGACCCTACCAAAAAGGAGAATTTCAGACCAATATCACTGATGAATATGGATGCTAAGATTCTCAACAAGATCCTAGCCAACAGGATCCAACAGCACATTAAAAAGATTATCCACCATGATCAGGTGGGATTCATCCCTGCGCTACAAGGATGGTTCAACATTTGCAAACCAATCAATGTGATACAACGAAGTAATATGAGAAGAGAGAAGAACCACATGGTCCTCTCAATTGATGCAGAAAAAGCATTTGACAAAATCCAGCATCCGTTCCTGATTCAAATGCTTCAAAGTATAGGGATAGAGGGAACATGACTGAACCTCATCAAATCTATCTATGAGAGACCCACAGCAAATATCATCCTCAATGGGAATAAGCTTGCAGCCTTCCCACTGAGATCAGGAACAAGACAAGGATGCCCACTTTCACCACTCTTGTTCAACATAGTATTAGAAGTCCTAGCAACAGCAATCAGACAACAGAGAGAAATAAAAGGTATCCAAATTGGTAATGAAGAAGTCAAACTCTCTCTCTTCGCAGATGACATGATTCTTTATATGGAAAACCCAAAAGACTGCACTCCCAAACTACTAGAACTCATACAGCAATTCAGCAACGTGGCAGGATACAAAGTCAATGTGCAGAAATCAGTGGCTTTCTTATACACTAACAATGAAAATACAGAAAGGGAACATTATGCCTCCATCAGAAAGGATGAATACCCAACTTTTGTAGCAACATGGACGGGACTGGAAGAGATAATGCTGAGTGAAATAAGTCAAGAAGAGAGAGTCAATTATCATATGGTTTCACTTATTTGTGGAGCATAACAAATAGCATGGAGGACAAGGGGTGTTAGAGAGGAGTAGGGAATTTGGGTGAATTGGAAGGGGAGGTGAACCATGAGAGACTATGGACTCTGAAAAACAATCTGAGGGGTTTGAAGTGGCAGGGGGTGGGACATTGGGGTACCAGGTGGTGGGTATTATAGAGGGCACGGCTTGCATGGAGCACTGGGTGTGGTGAAAAAATAATGAATACTGTTTTTCTGAAAATAAATAAATTGGACAAAAAAAGAGACAAATTAAAAAAAAATGTGTATAGTAACCAAACAATATACTCATGTAATGCAGTTCTTACCAAAATATCAACATTTTTCAAAGCTAGAATAATCAATCCTAAAATATTTATGGAACCACCAAAGACCCTGAAAAGCTAAAGCAACCTTGAAAAAGAAAAGCAAAGCAGGAAGCATCACAGTTCCAGACTTCGTGGTGTATACTAAAGCTGTAGTGATCAAAAAAGTATGGTACTTGTACAAAAATAGACACATAAGTCAATGGAAAAAAATAGAAAACCCAGACATAAACCCATAACTATATGAGCAAGTAATCTTAGACAAGCAGGAAAGAATATCTAATGCAGAAAAGAATGTCTCTTCAGCAAAATTATGTTGGTAAAACTGGATCACTACATGCAAAAGAATGACACTGAACCACTTTCTTACACCATACACAAAAGTAAACTCAAAATTGGTTAAACTCCTAGATATGAGACCTAAAACCATAAAAGTGCTAGAAGAGAACACAGGCAGTAACCTATTTGACATTGGCTATAGCAAATTCTTTCTAGATATGTCTCCTGAAGCAAGGAAAACACAAGCAAAAATCAACTGTTTGGATTACATCAAAATAAAAAAAAAGTTTCTGTACAGCAAAGGAAACAATCAACAAAAGTAAAAGCCTACCAAATGGGAGAAGATATTTGCAAATAACATGTCTGATAGAGTTAATACACAAAAATGTATAAAGAACTTTTAATACTCAACCCCCAAAAAACAAATACTCCAATTAAAAATGGGCTAAAGACATGAATAGACATTATTCTAAAGAAGAAGTTCATATAGATGGCCAACAGACACATGAAAAGATGTTAAACATCACTCACTGTCAGAAAAATACAAATCAAAACCACAATGAGAGATCATCTTATACCTGTCAGAATGGCTAAAATCAACAACACAAGAAACAACAGTTGTTCACAAGGATGTTGAGGATGAGGACCCTCTTGCACTTTTGGTGGGAATGCAGATTGATGCAGACACTGTGGAAAACAGTATGTAGTTTCTTCCAAAAGTTAATAATAGAACTACCCTGCAGTCCAGCAATTGCACTACTAGGTATTTATGCGAAGAATACAAAAATATTAATTCAAATATATACATCCATCTTGATGCTTATAACAACATTACCTACAATAACTAAATTATGGAAACAGCCCACGTGCCCATTGACTGTTTGTTAAGGAAAATATAGTATTTATATACAATGGAATATTAATCAGCTATCAAAAATAATGAAATCTTGCCATTTGCAAAGACATGGATGATGCTAGGGAGTATTATGATAAACAAAATAAGTCAGTCAGAGAAAGACAAATATGATATGACTTAACTCATATGTGGAAACTAAGAAATAAAACAAATGAGCTAAGGGAATAAAGGAGGGGAGGAAGAGAGAGAGGCAAACCAAGAAACAGACTCTTAACTATAGAGAACAAAACATTTTTACCAGAAGGGAGTTTGTTGGGGAGACAGGCTAAATAGGTGATGGGCATTAAGGGAGACAGTTATTGTGATGAGCACTTGTTGATGTAGGGAAGTGTTTTGTCATTGTACTGTACAACTGAAAAGAATATACTGTATATCAACTAACCGGAATTTAAATAAAAACTTTAAAAATCAAATAGAAAAAAATCACCCATCATTAAGGCTTGTATACCTTATGTTTTTAGGTTAAAAATAGTGTTCAATATTGTAATTCTCCTGAGTTTTAATTATTTTTCACACAATAAAATTGCCTTCCCATTTTCCACTCCCAAAACAAAATCAATGATGTTACTGACCATTCTGAGAACAAGTAATCCTCCAGGTAGAACTTGATTCATACCTAGCTCTTATACAAAAAAGTGATCAAAGCTTGCATTATGGCTACAATTATACTTTTGCTCCATGCTTAAGACATTGATTCAATCAATGAATAACTAAAGGATGACCAAAATTTACTTTTTATGCTTAAATGCATTCAGTTAAGCCATTATTTCATTTTATTACCCACAATCAAATTTTGAAGTAAACATTATTGTCTACATCTCACAAATAGCAAAGCTGAAACTCAGTAAGTTTTGGAGGAGGTGTTTTGTTACCATTACAAAAAAAAAATAAAATAAATTTTAATTGCCCAAATACATTCAGCATTCAAAATCTATGAATTGACTGTTAGTTGAATTATCATTTTACCCATTCTAATTACTGATTCAAATATTTTCATAACTTTTTTTAGTATAGCCATTTAGGTAACCCGATAATCAGTACTCCACTTTTCAATTCAGTGTTTTCAGCCTAATTCATTGTCCAATTAATACAGGGTCTTAGAAAAGATTATCTGAAACACTTTAGATCAATTTTATGTACTTCTATTTCAACTATATTCAAAATAACTACAATTTAGGCAGGACAGAATTTTATAGGGACACCTGGGTGGCTCAACTGCTTAAGCATCTGCCTTCAGCTCAGGTCATGATTCCAGGGTCCTGGGATTGAGTCCTGCATTGAGCCTCTTGCTTAGCAGGGAGCCTGCTTCTCCCTCTGCCTGCTCTCCCTACTGCTCCCCCTGCTTGTGCTATTTCTTTCTCTCACTCTTTGACAAATGAATAAATCTTTAAAAAAAAAAGAATTTTACACATAAATACAAACTTATACAAGTATGTATTTTAAAAAGGATGTTCACACAAATAACTTTCAAATAACAAAAATGCACCTATAGCCCTAGCATAAGATGGTCTGAATAAAATTAAATTATTTCATAATTTTGTTAACCTATCTCCATAGGAAATAAGGGAAGACTTTTTTTTTTTCCCACTCCTTTTGGCAATAAAAGGAAATAAGATTATCAGATATAGCACCCAAATCTGCTGATAGTCTTAAAATAAAAGATCTTAGATTTATAAGAAAGTTATGCAAGAGATTTTCAGAGGAAGCAAGTAGGTTCACAGAATTGTTTTCCTTATTTTCATTCTTTCAGAACTCAACACAGACATGGTAATAATCTAACATTGCTAAGTTCTTTAAAAGGCTAGGGTGCTTAAAAGAAGGAAGTCTCTTAAAAGATCCTGAATTAAAAAGGTTTGTAAAATGTCTTGGATTCTAATTAAATTTAAATTTTCTCATCTCAGCAGCTTTTCTTTAAACATGTCTTTCAGGGATGCCTAGGTGGCTCAGTTTGTTAAGTGGTTGCCTTCAGCTAGGGTCATAATCCCAGGATGCTGGGATCCAGTTCCTTGCTCAGCAGGGCGCCAGCTTCTCCCTCTACCTCTGCCTGCCACTCTGTCTGCCTATGCTCTCTATTTCTCCCTCTTTCTATGACAAATAAATAAATTTTAAAAATGTCTTTCATAATAGACAATGAAAATTAAATATAAAGTGCAAACTATATCTCTCAACAAATTAAGATACAATTACCCAGAGCCTAGATAGAATCATTCCTTTCAACCTAGAACATTTTACTTAAATCAGATTAATTCCTACCACTGTACTGTGAAATTTAATATTAGTAAGTCCTTCTAGAAATTAGAGTAAACTAGAGTCAAATGGTATATAGTTCTGTGGAACTTAAAAATCAATAAAATATTTTCTTTTTTTTTAAGGTTCTAGAAAACCTGCAACATTTGGAAAACTGTATTCCCTTATTTATTTTAAAACACAAATGGGATGGTCTGTCTAAACCTTAGTACAAAAGCATTTAAATGTTAATGCTGTTTAGATTACAATGTGAGCATTTAGCCTTGTGATCTTATTATTAGATACGAGGTATTATCATCAATAGTTAAATGCCAATGATAGATAAGGGCAAAACAGCATACACTGCATGGTTTGCAAAAGAAGACATAATGTTATTTAACTGCTGTGGCAGAAAGTTCATCTCTACAAGAAGAGTTAATGCCGAGCTTATTTATATGATGTGCCATCTCATTATTTACCACAGGAATACTATTGGACTTAGAAACACTAATCTGTTATAACAGTTCCCCCCTGGAAAGACAGAACTGCCCTAGGTAGCCCCATGCCAAATTCTCAGCATTTTGGTTATTCAATAGAGTTATACTTCTTCCCCCACCCCAAACTGGCAAGGTAGTTGAGATGTAACCATTTAATCTCTACAGAGAATACCATAATCTTGCCCACAATAATACTTGCAGTTCTATGACTACGTGGCTATATTAGAATTAACAGGAAATCCTAAAAGATCATAAATAGTGACCACCTCCCATATGCAGGAGATACAAGTTCCTAGATTTCTAGTGGAAAATCAGACACACTCCTAAAAGACATTCCTAAATCAAAGACTTGCCCAAATACATATGCTACAATCCCTGAGAGATGGAACATTTCAACTGTCAGGTAGGAGAGAAAATTATATAAGAAGACAGAGGTTCAAAGACCTTGATAGTCTTGGTAAAGCACATAGTAAAGGCAGCGACCATGCCAAACAGGAGTCCAGTGAAAATGACTCCTATTACAATCAAAACAAAAGAAAACAAAATAAAATTTCTCCTTTCCCAGCCAAACTGTCTACTGCTTTGGTAGGCAGTGTTTCATAGAAAGATTTGAACTACTTATAGAGAACCTGCATAACAACAACAACAAAAAGACTATAGTAAATGTATCAACAGAAAAGCCTCAAAATATGTCCTATGCATCTTTTTAGTTTCAGGTTTCTCAGCTTTGTTGTCTCCAACTTCCCTTTTGCTTCCCAACATGAGTTTCTAGAAAGTTTCCATATATCAAAAGCTATTTCTTCAGATTAATGTCAAACTATGTATGATTCTGTTTGAAAATTGTCTGATGGACAGTAAAGCTACCCTTTATAGCTAAGGTATTCTTATCTTATATGACTGGGAAGACTGTTGCCTCTATTTTTCCCTTAATAAACTGATGGAAGATTAATATAGTGTCAAATAAACATTGCATTTTTCTAAAACATTAATGGCTAGTAAATCACATTGTTTCAACTCATGTAATTACTCATTGGACTGAACTGATTATGGCCTAGATCATAATTCATTTTTTATTTAAGTCTAAGGGGTGAGCATAAGGAAACCTAATTCATTACCTAAAAAGTTCATGATTAGAATACTTAGAACAGTAACAGCATCATTAAGGAGAGATACTCCAAATACTAAACTATGAAGTTTTTCATTAACATGAAGTCCCTCAACTAAAGAGAGTACAACCAGCCACAGGATCTACTGCAGCAATCAAACTACCAAACCAAAGGTTGTGAACAATGACAAATCTTGAAGGTTGAAGTTCTTCACCTGAAACATGCCTATCCCAAATGGATTCCACATGATTCCAACTACAACATGCAACAGAATGGTCCCTATGTTTTCCGAAAATGGCCAGATGGGCAAAAAACATCCCAAATCAAGGACTTTTGCTAAAAGTAAATATAGGAAAAATGTATCAGTGCCCATGACTGGTAGGGATTTGCATTTAAACTGTTAATTAGCCCTCCCATGCTAACACCTACAAATATGAAAAGGCAATGTTCAGGTACAACTTTGGGCATCTTATGGAGATGAAATCTTGGAAAAAAGAAAGAAGAATATTATAACATCTACATTATCAGACATCTATATGTCACCATTCTTGTCAAGCCTCCTGATTTCAGGAAAATAGCTTCTCAGTCATTCCACACTTTTTCATTTTCATAATGATTGAACAAAGATGCAAAGGCATGGATAGAAGCATTTCCTTTTGTAATGACAAAAGTATTTACTAACAGAATAAAATTATCCATAGTTAACAATTTTATTCATGTGCCTATTGAAATGTAGGCACATTTGAAAATGGAAACAATACATTTATCAGTTGGTAAGATTCTCTCTTTTCATGATCATACTAATGGTGATAAGAGTTTAAAAAGTATAAAACTGAGAACTATAATTTAAATGTCTGCTTTGAAAAATAAGAGCTGAAAAGGGCTTCAGTAATCATAGTTAATTCTTCATAGATAAGGGATGATAATTAATTTTCCATAAGGCAAATTGAGGTTAAAAAGGAAATTGAGGCTAAAAAGGCAAGGAGACTTTTCATTGTCATACAGTAAGCATGTGACAGAGCTGGGATGACAACCCAGCCAGGTCTCCTAACTCCTATGTTCCTGTAATTACCTCAAACTCTCACTTGCTCTGAGTGACAGACCTTTGCTTATATTAATTCATACCACTATATTATCAAAATACAGTCCCAACTTTAAAGTTTGTATTTTTTTTCCTCATAGAATGATAAGGAATCCTGCATCCTGTTAGGGAAATGTAGTCACCCCCAGCTGGCCACATGGCAACAGTTCTGTGTCTTATTCTGTATTCTTTTTATTTGCCTTTGCCCTAGATTAGATGTCACAACTTCATGCTCTAGCTTACAAGAAACCTATATATATGTAACTCTTATCATCAACCCTCTTTGCTATAGAAAAGACCTTAACAATCATCTGAGCTAATCCACCCCCTTCCTCTCTATGCTAATTCCCACCTCTAAAACACTTTTCTAATATACCTGTGAATTAATTGACTGCAAATTTCTCAAGGATTGACACTACTTTTTACATTTATCCCCTAGCACATTTTTGGCACATAGAAATAGCTGAACACATACTTACCAAATAAATAATAAAAGAAAGCCAGATGGCTCCCAAGCTAAACTTTATGTTACAATAGTTTCAAAAGTGCTTTCATATATATTCTCCTAATTGTCTCTCTTAACACACACTTAGCAATGTAAATACTGTTATTCCCACATTAGAAATAATTAAAATGAGTCACAAGGAAGTACTTCACTCTTCAAGAAATATTTATTGATTGCCTAGATCCCAGGCACTGGCTCTTAAATTGCACAAATATACAGTAACTCAAAGTACTCTCTTTACACCACATTGCTTCCCTTCTTATCCTTTATAAAAGAATTTTTTCTTCTAGGCATTGAAATAAATTGAAGGTTCTTCATGGAAAGGGTGGGGCCTTATTCAATTCCATGGGCCAAATATAATGCTCCATACATAAAACATGATGAAAAATATTTTTTGAATTAATAAGTAAATGATAATAAGAGTTTTATTTTGATTTACATTCTCTTACTATGGTTATGGCAAAAAATCATCTGGCAAGAATGTTTCAGTAAAGTCCTAGTTAAACAAATGGGGCTGGATGACCTATTGGGAAATCCCTTCTGTCCTATAACCCAGACATTAACATTTAACTAGACTATTTACTGAAACAAATATATCTAGTACTGCAAAAATGATTTAAAGGAACCTTAACTATCCATGAGTGCTAATTATTAACACTCAAGACAACATGTATTTCTATCAGGAAGCCACTGAGACCAGAAGTCCAGTTCTGGTTTATAAACTTCACAAAGCATCTTCTCTCTCTGGGCTATCTCAGATTTCCTATCTATAGAATGAGAGTATTGGATGAGAATGATCTCTAAAGGTTTTTTTTTTTTTTTTTTTGTTTCTTTTTGCCTGCTCTGACAATTTATCCTGCTGTGAGGCTGTGGATTTTGTGTGTATCATCATTAAATATCATATTTTGGGGCTCCTGGATGGCTCAGTCAGTTTAATGTCTGCCTTTGGCTTAGGTCATGATCCCAGGGTCCTGGGATGGAGCCCCATGTCAGGCCCTCTGCTCAGAGGAAAGCCTGCTTCTCCCTCTCCCTCTGCCTGCTTCTCCCTCTGCTTGTGTGCTCTCTCTGTCAAATAAACAAATAAAACCTTTAATAAATAAATAAATATTATATTTCATGAATGGTGAAGCTTCAGCATCTATAAAGTTATTTAAATAAAACTTTAGAATGCAGAACATGATTTAGAATAAATTCATTAACAAATAAAATTTTAAAGATTCTTACATGTTTTCTTGGCATCTTTTTTTTCATTATGAACATACAAATAAATGGTCACTCAACCATAAATACATTGAACTACTAAAGGACTCAAAAGTTTTTGATACCACCAAGGGAGAAGTCAGATAAACTACTAAAATGAATGAATGAATGAATGAATAAATAAATAAATAAATAAATAAGTAAGTAAATAAATGGAGACACTAATACAGGGGAGAAATAGGAAGACCCTAGGCTTGCCTCATGCTGAATATCAAATCATTCTGAATACTCAAGAAATTGAACTGAGGATTGCCAGAACAAACTGGACAACTAGAGGGAAAGAAGAGGCCACCTTGTGGAAGGTAGGAGATGAAAAGATGTGATTTGTGGGGAGAAACAGATTGTGGGTGTTATGGAGGGGAGGGAGCACTGACTGCAGAAAAAGGTGAGAGGGAAAGAGAGAGAGAGAGAAAGGAGTGCACAGGAGATCACACAAGGAAAACATTTCCCCAAAGCCTTTGTCTGGGTAAATAATAGGGGCTGATTTTTGTTAGGTTTTACAACCAGTTGGGGCTCAAAGACCAAAGTTTTAGAGGTATGCATTATGGCCAGTGTGGAGTCCTGAGGGTGCAGTGTTCCTGTGGAGAAGGAAAACAGATAGCCCAGGAACAAGTGGCCTGATTTCAGGATCCTCCGGGGTACAATGGGAGAGATATTCCCCCCTTTTGGAGTACATCTGAGAGAGGTGGCTTTGCCTCTCTGGGGACAAAGGAGCCAGTGGGCAACATTATCATTTCACATAGATGCAGAAACACCTGCTGAAGGTAGCTAACCTGGAAACTTGCTCTTTGGTGTACTTTACTCCAAACTCCAAACCCTGTGTTTTGGTGCAACAGCCCTTCTGGGACAAATCTGCATCAATCCCAATGTGGCAAGTCCCTTCCCAGAGGATAAAATGGATCCCTGCCATGCCATGTCCCCAAAGTTTTGAGTTTTATATGTCAGCCAATCTGCCTGAGATAGAACACAGGCATACTGTGTTGCCGGGTGGGCAGACATCCTGGACATAGAGTGAAGGCATGTATGTGAAGTAAACATGGGACCCACTAGGGAAGAATGGTTATTCTTCTGGGAGGGCTTTCCAGACACCAGCAGGCATGAGAGGGTGAGGGGAGGGACTGATGCCATTTTTTTCTCTCACCCCTTAGCATAAACTACCTTCAGTAAGCAACATAGTGACAACGACAACACTGGCAGCCTGAACCACTTACACCAAGCCCCCACCACCTTGCACTCTGCGGTTGCTCCTTTTCTCTGGCAAGTGTGTCTGAAAACCAGAACCCTGTGAACCTCCCTTGGAAGATGAGCTCACACCCTTCGCATATACCACATCTACTGATCCTAGAGTTCTGCAAAGCTTCAGCTCTAGTGGAAATGGCATTGTTTCTTTTAATAAGCAGATCAGAGGACACCTAATTAAAACTTGCCAGACTTTGGTCAAGGTCCAAATACTACCCATTGGAGACATGGAGAAATTCTGCAGAGGATCGATTGGAGGGAAAGATCAGGCAAAACACAGCAGCATAGTGCACACTGTATACACTGGAGACACTTTAGAAGTGCCAGGCCCCAAACAGTATATGACCTCGTTTTTATAAGGCTGCTTTTTCTTATTTAAATTCAATTAATTAACATACAGTATATTATTAGTTTCAGAGGTAGAGTTTAAGAATTCATCAGTTGCATATAAAACCTAGTGCCCATTACATCAAGTGCTCTCCTTAATGTCCATCACTCAATTACCACATCCCACACGACTTTCCCTCCAGCAATCTTCATTTTGTTTCCTATAGTTAGGAAGGAGTGTCTTATGGTTTGTCTTCCTTTCTGATTTCATCTTGTGTTATTTTTCTCTCCCTTCCCTTTGATCCTCTGTTTTGTTTCTTAAATTCCACATATGAGTGAAATTATATAATTGTCTTTCTCTGATTGACTTATTTCACTTAGCATAACACCCTCTAGTTTCATTGACATCATTGCAGATGATAAGATTTTGGGGTGCTTTTTGATGGCTGAGTAATATTCATACACACACACACACACATATACCAATTCTTTATCCATTCATCTATGAATGGGCAGACATCTGCACTTTTTTTTTGTATTTTGGCTACTGTGGAGATTGCTGCTATAAACATTGAGGTGCAGTTGCCCCTTCAGACCACTGTTTTTATCTTTTTGGTGAAAACATAGTAGTGTAATTGTACGGTAGCTCTACTTGTAACTTTTTGAGGGATACAGCTATTTCTCAGCAGCAGAAAACGTAACAGGCTTTCCTCCCCCATAGAAGAAGACAGAGACCCAGACAAAATGCTAAGACAGAGGAATTTATCCCAAAAGAGAAACTGAAAACAGATCACAGCCAGGGATCTCTTTGAAACAGATATAAGTAATACACCTGATCCAGAATTTAAAGTAAAAATTGTAGAATACTAACTGGAATTGAGAAAATCATAGACACCAGGGAGTTCCTTAACACAGAGACAGAAGACTTAAACACTGTTCAGACTTAAATGAAAAATACTGTAATTGAGATTCAAAACTGACTGGTGTAATGATTACAAGGATGAAAGAAGCAGAAGAATGAATAAGTTAAAATATGGAAAATACCAACGATGAATAGAAGAGGGAAATAAAATAATAGATCATGAATGTAGGCTTAGGGAAATCAGCAACTCAACAAAGCATAACAATATTTGTATCATAAGTATCCCAGAAGAAGAAGAAAGGGAAAAGAAGACAGATTTATTTCAGGAAATTATAGCTGAAAAATTCTCTAATCTGGGAAAGGTGACAGACATCCAAATCCATGGGGCAAAGAAAACCCCCATCAAAACCAAGAAAAGCAGGCCAACACTGAGAAATACCACAATTAAATTTGCAATCTATAAAGATAAAGAAATAATACAAAAAGCAATGAGACAAAAGAAGTCCCTACCCTACAAGGGAAGACAAATGAGGTTAGCAGAATATCTCTCCACAAGGCTGGCAGGCCAGAAGGGAGGGGCATGAGCTAAATTGGGGGAAGGAGAATGTAGCCAAGAGTGTCCTCTCCAGCAAAGAAATCATTTGAATAGAAGGAGAGATAAAGAGGGACACCTGGGTGGCTCAGCCAGTCAAGTGTTTGACTCTTCATATTAGCTCAGGTCTTGATATCAGGGCTGTGAGTGCAAGTCCTGTGTTAGACTATACACTGGGTGTGGGACCTACTTAAAGAGAGAGACAGACAGACAGAGAGAGAGAGAAAGAAAGAGACATAGTTTTCCAGACAAAAACTAATGGAGTTGGTTAGCAATAAACTACCCATGCTAGAAATATTAAAGGGAATTCTTTGAATGCAAAAGAAAAACAAAAAGTGACAAGGAAAAGTAAGATCAGAGAAAATCTCCAGAAACTATGGGGAAAAAGTCATAAAATGGTACTAAGTTCATATCTACCAATAAATGCTCTGAATGTAAATGAACTAAACACTCCAAACAAAAGACATAGGGTATCAGAATGGATAAAAGAAAAATAAGACCCATCTATATGCTACCTACAAGAGATTATTTTAGACTTGAATGTCTATTATTCTTGAAAAAACCAGCAGATGAAAAGTAAGGCAATAAAAAATATTTATCATGCTAATGGATGCAAAAAGAAGCTAGAGTACCCATATTTGTATCAGAAATACTTGATTTTTAAGCCAAAAACAGTAATAGAAGATAAAGAAAGGGCACTGTAGTAATGTAAGGGGGGCTATCTAACAAGAATACCTAACAATTGTAAATAATGATGCCTCCACCTTGGGAGTATCCAAATGTTTACTACAATAACAAGCATAAAGAAACTCATTGAAAATAATAGAATAATAGTAGGGGAATTTAATACCCCACTCACATAAATGGACACATCCTCTAAGTAGAAAATCAATAAGAAAAAATGCATAACTAAACCAGATGGACTTAAAAGATATATTCAGAGCATTTCATCCTAAAGCAGCAGAATACACATTCTTTTTTAGTGCATTTGGGAAATTCTCCATATAGATCACATAGTGGGTCACAAATCAGTCCTCAACAAATACAAAAAACTGAGATCATATCAAGAATATTTTCCAACCACAATTCAATGAAATGTGAAGTTAACTATAAGAAAAAAATTCGAAAGACCAGAAATGCTGGAGATTAAAGAACATCCTGGTGGGATGCCTGGGTGGTTCAGTCAGTTTGGTGCCTGCTTTCAGCTCGGGTCATGATCCCAGGGTCCTGGGATTGAGTCCTACATTGGGCTCCTTGTTTAGCCAGGAACCTTCTTCTCCCTCTGCCCCTCCCCACTGCTTGCACTCTCTCTTTCTCTTTCTGACAAATAAATAAAAATCTTAAAAAAAAAGAACATCCTACTAAACAATGAATGGGACAATCAGGAAATTAAAAAAGGAATTTAAAAAAAGCATGGAAAAATACATGGAAACAAATGATAAGGAAAACACCACAGTCCAAAAACTTTGGGATGCAGCAAAATCAGTCTTAAGAGAGAAATATATAGCCTACCGCAAGAAGCAATAAAAATCTCTAATAAAAAACATAACTTTACACCTAAAGGAGCTAGCAAAGGAACAACAGATGAAACTTGAAGCCAGCAGAACAAAAATTAATAAAGATTACAGGAGAAACAAATGATACAGAAACAAACAAACAACAATAACAAAAACCTATTAGAAGAGATTGACGAAACTAGGAGCTAGTTCTTTGAAAAAAAAAATTAATACAATGAATAAACCCCTAGCCAGACATATCAGAAAGAAAAGAGAAAGAACACAAATAAATAAAATCATGAATAAGAGAGTAGAGATCACAACCAATACCACAGAAATATAAACAATTATAGGGAAATAAGATGAAAAGTTATATACCAGAAACTTGGGCAATCAGGAAAAAGTGGATAAATTCCTAAAAAGATATAAACTACCAAAACCAAAACAGGAAGAAATAGAAAACTTGAGCAGACCAATGAACAGCAAAGAAATTGAATCATTAATAAAAAAATATACAAACAAAAGTTCAGGACCTGATGGATTCCCAGAGAAATTCTACCAAACATTTAAAGAAGAATTAATACCTATTCTAAAACTATTCCAAAAAATAGAAATGGGAGGAGAACATCCAAATTCATTCTATGAAGCCAATAGTAGCTTGTTTCCAAAACCAAGACTCAACTAAAAAAGAGAACTATAGACCAATAACCCTAATGAACATGGATGCAAAAATTCTCAACAAGTCTAGGAAGTCAAATCCAACACTACACTAAAAGAATTATTCACAATGCTCAAGTGGGATTTATTCCTGGGCTGCAAGGGTAGTTCAATAATTGCAAATCAGTCCAAGTGATAAACTACATTAATAAAAGAAAGGATAAGAACCATATGATCCTCTTAATAGATGCAGAAAAATCATTTGACAAAATAAAGCATCTATTCCTGATAAAAAACCTCAACAAAGTAGGGATTGAGGAAACATACCTTAATATCATAAATGCAGTGTACAAAAAACCCACGGCTAATATCCTCAATGAGAAAAAACTGAGAGTTTTTCCCTTAATGTCAGGAACAAGACATGGGTGTCCACTCTTACCTTTGCTATTTAACATAGTACTGGAAGTCCTAGATTCAGCAATCTGGTAACAAAAAGAATTAAAAGACATCCAAATTGGCAAGAAAGAAGTCAAACATTCACTATCACAGATAATATGATACTCTCTTCAAAAAATCCAAAGACTCTGCCAAAAAATCACCAGAACAAATACACAAATTCAGTAAAGTCTCAAGACACAAAATCAATGTACAGAGATCTACTGCATTTTTATATACCAATAATAAAGCAGAAGAAAGAGAAATCAAGGAACTGGTCCTATTTTCAATTGTAGTAAAACCATGAAACCTAAGAAAAAACATAAACAAACAGGTAAGGCAGCTGTACTCTGTAAACTATAAAACACTGATGAAAGAAATTGAAAATGACAGAAAATAATGGACAAGCATTCCATGCTAATGAAGTAGAAGAACAAATACTGTTAAGATGTCTATGCTACCTAGATGAATCTACATATTTAATGCAATCCTTATCAAAATACCGCCAGCAGTTTTCACAAAGCTGGAACAATCCTAAAATTTGTATGGAACAAGAAAAGACCCCAAATAGCCAAAGGAATGTTGAAAAAGAAAACCAAAGCTGGTGACATCACAATTTTGGACTTCAAGTTGTATTTCAAAGTTGTAATCATCAAGACAGTATGGCACTGGCACAAAAACAGACACACAGATCAATGGAAGAGAATAGAGAATTCAGAAATGGACCCTCAAATCTATGGTCAACAAATCTTTGACAAAGCGGGAAAAATATCCAATGGAAAAAAGATAGTCTCTTCAACAAAAGGTGCTGGGAAAATTGGACAGCCACATGCAGAACGAAACTAGACCATTTCCTTACCATCATACACAAAAATAGATTTAAAATTGATGAAAAACCTCAATGTAAGGCAGGGATCCATCAAAATCCTAGAGAAGAGCACAGGCAGCAACCTCTTTAACCTTGGGCTCACTTCATCTCTTATATGCACTCTCTTTCTCCAATAAAGGTTGCTTTCACCTCCTGCTGACTCATGTTTCATTTCCGTTCTGTGCAAAGCCAAGGACCCTCTGAGCTGTTACTGTGGGACCCTGTATGGGTCCTGAGGCCTGGCCTGCTGGAATCATCTTGGTGATTAGGAAAGGACCCCTGAAAGGAGCAGTGGTATCCAAAAACTGAGTCTGCAAAGCACAATTTGGCCTGGGGAGGGGGGAGAGTTGGTTTAATGCTGACATAATTCCTGGCTTGGTGCTTTTCTGTAAAGTGGTCTCTCCTTATGGGAGGAAGGAAACCTAGAAAACCGGGTCTGGTAACCTGTTTTTACACCTATCTTCCTGCTCCTAATTGCTTCAGCACCCCTGTGGCTTCTTCTTCCCTGCCCCCAACTCTGAGGAATTCCCAAAGTAGGCCTGTAAGCCCCAGGGCTTGCTCTATACTTTCTCTGGCTGGTGACTCAGGTGACAGGCAGGAGGTTGCTCCCCACTGCCCTTTGTGCTACTTCCACTGACTCTGAGGCTTACTCACTTTAACTGAGAATTCTTTTTACTTTGGCTTCCAGACAACAAAGCTGTTAGTTGGCATGAAAGATTGAGTCACTCAGCTCCAGAGAAAAGGGACACATGTTTCTTCCCGCTGAAAGATGTTCTTAGGCGACAAAGAATAAGGAAGTGTAGGAAGTCACTAGTCCAGAAGTGCAGTCATCGTATAGAAAAATTATCTCCATGATAATTAATTTCTGCTCGCTTAGAGATGCACACATAAGTATTGATAAACCAGTGCTAAGTCCCTACTGCTGCTGGGAGAAACTGAGACACATAAGAGGGGTAGATGGGCCCATTAGTGATGCTGGGCAAATTCTCCCGACAAGCACCTCATTTCATCCCCACTTTCTTTCCCCAGAATAACTCAGACTCTCTCTCTCTTTCTTTGCTTTTTGTCCACTACTGGACAGTTAGACAGTTAGCAGTTCTGGGGTGCTGGGATTGCTTTGGGGATAGCTGGCCAATCCCACTGTTAAGGATCAAAGCTCAGAAATAAAGAATTGTTCCTCCGCCCTGGGTTGTACCAGTTTTAGGCTTATGGGGGAGGAGACACAAATCAGGCTGGAATTGTCAAATGCTGGAGAAGGAATTTATATGTTGTCTTTATATTTTGTATACATCATCCCCTTACTATGCATGGCTCTATAACACTGCTTTGTCTGCTCTCTGAACATTAACATTTTTGCCCTTTAAAGCTGTCTATTCCACCACTGCTTACAAAAACACTGAAAATTATATTGTCTGGAGAAATTTATAGTCTTTTATAATTACCATAGATTCAACCACAGTGGGCTTCCATATCCTTAAGAGATTATCTTCCCTTTTGGTTTCTTGGAAACACCATCATTTATATTCAGCTTACATGGCTAGAATCTCAACAGCCCCTAACCTCATACTCCGTCCTAGAACTCTGGCATTCCAGTACCGTTTGTTTGTTTGTTTGTTTTCATTTTTTCTAGGATTCTCTCTTTTAAACCATAAGCCTGAACTTTTACCAAGGATAATACAATTGACATAGAATGCTGTGACAAAACAGATGACATTTTGTTATGTTTGTTCTGTATGTTAATATGCACACCCCCTCCTCTTGTATCCCTAGCTTAAATGCCTTTTAAAGCATTTGCTTTGCTAAATCCCCTACTCAGACTTGGTAGATCTCCATTCCTCTGCTCATTTGTATTGCAGACCAGAATGGGGACAACAGTGAGCATGGCAGCAGATTCCCTATTAGAATTTTTGCTACATAATTGGGCACAATTTAAGCTGGACAAATTGAAGAGGAAGAATTTAATATTCTATTGTAATAAGGTTTGGCCTCAATATCACTTGGGGACAAAGAAACCTGGTCCACAAATGGGACTATGAATTTTAACACCATTTTACAGATTGATTTTTATTGTAAGAAGGAAGGGAAATGTAATGAAGTGCCTCATGTTTTGGCCTTTATGGCCCTTTATCAGAACCCTAGATTAAAAGGACAATGTAAAGTTTCTGTGGCCCACATTCCTAAATCAACAGTGGGACCTGAACTTAAACTGACTTTGACATTTGGTGTGATTTGGGGAGACCTAAAAATCTTATTGTCTCGTTACTGCACCATAGAGGAGGGAATAAAATGATGCATAGTCAAGCCAGTTTATTTTGATAAAGTAAGAGAAGTAACTCAAGGAAAAGATGAAAACCCTGCTTTCTTTCAAGGTAAATTAGTGGAAGCTTTCCAGAAATATACTAATACAGATCCCAATTCTCCAGAAGGACAGTCATTGTTGACACTATTTTATCCTACATTCTGCAGCAGATATTAGGAGAAAATTACAGAAGACAACTTTGGGACCCCAAACTCCTATGAACCAATTTTTGGATATGGCTTTTGCTATCTTTAATTAATAGAGACAGGGCAGACGAGGAGGAGAAGTCTGTGTAAAATATGCAGCATGCCTAGCTCTCAGCGATGGCATCGGGAACCCTGGCACCCAAGGATCACCCAATATGGAAGCTTACAGGAGTCTGGCAAAACCAGTCTAGAGCTCCCAGCTTACAAAAGGTTGGGCTCCCATAAATGTACCTTCTGTAAGATGGATGGCCATAGGAAAGAGGGTTTTCCACCTCTCCTTCCTCCTGCCCACCATGGGCACAACTTACATAACTGGCTTCTATATCATCCTCTGTGCCTCTGGTGCCATTGTCTCCTGCTTCTCCTATTTTCACTACCAAAAAGTAAAAAGCACCCCAAGATGTTAGGCCCTAGGGCCACATTCTTATGAGGTTCAAACTGGAACACCTTTTAAATCAACATGAATTGAACCAGGAACCCCCTTGGACTTAAACCACCCACTTCAGATTTCCTCACAGGTGCCTCAAATGAAATTGACAGTGGGGAAAAAATGAATTGACTTTTAATGGACACTGGTGCAATATCTATATTAAAGATAATTTAAGTTTTTAGTTTAAATAAGAAAGACACGTCTTTAGCTTTATCAGCATTGAATGTAATGCTTTTATTTTACCAAGGTTTATTAAAGGTCAAATAAGCTCATGTGATTTCTTACAATTTGTCAGCAGAAAGATAACTTAAAATGTTGGTTTATTTTCCCTGTCTCATAAGAGTTTTCATGAGTAATTGTTAAGAACAAGTAGGTTGAATAAATAAAAAGGTTTATGGGTAAAATGTTTAAATAGCTTTCAGAATTTTTGGCAACCCGAAACTTTGAAGTTTTGCTAAGTTAAATGGTAAATTGGATTGAATTCACTAGATCTAAGTCTTTTCCAAATAAGATAAAATACCAAAGTATTGATTACTGAGTGTAGGTTTGTGTTGTTGGCTTCTTGTTGCAGAGAAACAGGATACTTAGGTCTTGATTAACATACTTTAAAAAAGTATTTTGAAATACTTTCAAATGTATTTTTAATACATTATTGAAAAGATTAAACTATAGAAAGCTTTTTGAAAGATTACACTATAGAAAAACTTACACTATAGAAAGCTTCTTGAAAGATCACACTGTAGAAAACATGTTTTTAAAATTTTGAAATGTATTCATGAATTTCATATCTAAAGAAATCTCGTGTAACAGTTCACAATGGGTTATTACTCAATTTTCACTGGATACTAAGGCTCCTAAGAGTTATAATTTTCCTAAATGTAAGTAAGACTGATGGAAATTAGGAAAACAACTTTGTATGTAAGAAAGTAGAGACAGTGAAAAAAATGTAAGTAATGAAGGATAGTCAGAAAAAAAGCAGGAGAGACAAGAGCTGCCCCACCCCCCTGCCTGCCTTAAGAGGAAATCACCCTTAAAAGGTTTCTACACCACCCTGGAAGGAGCTTGCCACCCTTTCCCATGTGATAGGTAGGTGACAAAAACTGATTGGGTGACAGGCACATGGAAGGTTAATCAGATTAAACAGCCCACCAACAAATGCGTAAAAATCCCTAGATCTAACAGCCAAATCAGCCTCTGTCTAGGGTTACTCTACCTAAATATGGTGAATAGATTATCTGAATGGAAACTGCAGGAGACATTCTTACGATGAGGCCTCATGAACACCTCCAAGGCAAACAATCTGCAACTAGGGGTCCATCATTTAATGAGATAGCTCAGGATTTTTATGTTTCTCAATGGGTAGGGTCTATAATCCCTTTCAGCCTAAAGAAGCTATAGAAGAGATCTTTGCCCTTCAAAAACCCTTATAAGAATAAGGAGAATAAAAATCCAATGGAGGAGGTGAGACAGGAAAACCAAAGAGACCCCATGAGAGAAAAAGCTCTTTCTGTTGTTGCTGTTGTTGTTTTTCACTTAGCTTCTTTTCTAGATTCTATTCTTGCTAGACCTGCATCCCCACCCCACCTTACACGTGTCTTGTAATACAAATAGCATATGTCCTCCTTGTAAGGGACAAGGAGTTAACAATTCTCTAGAGTAAATAACATCTATTCATCAAGGGTATCATATGTGCATCCCAGACCACGAGAGCTAAACATCTTGACACCAAGGTCCACCCACCCCCAGCCCCAGGCTCTGAGTAATAACACCTGGGCCCTGGTCTTTGTTCTAACTTGTTCCTGGATCCATGAGAGGAAATATATACCAGACTTTCATCTTCAATAAAACCCCCAGACCCTAAATCAAGATTAGACTTCCTGTTTTCTTTTCTGAGTCTCCTGAACACTCACCCAGTCTGTTATCTGCACTCTCTCTCTTTCTCCAGTAAACTATGTTTTCACCTTCTGTTGGCTCATGTTTGATTTCCACCCTGTGTGAAGGCAAGTACCCTCTTGGATGGTCCTATGTGACCCCCTTGGTTCTTGGACCTGGATGGCTGACGTGAAAACCATTGGAAACTGGATTCTGGCTGGTTATCTATCTATCTATCTATCAATCTATCTATATTTACTAAAGGACTACTGCAATTCCCAGTGGATATGCAAAAAATTCAAGATTTCTAAATCTCCAGAGACTTTCAAGTCCACTGCATATAAGAATCCCAAGATTCCAATGTGTAGCCACCTTTGCAGGGAAAACCCTAGATGCAGAGATTTTTTTTTTTTTCATAGAGAGGTAAAGGAGTTGACAAATTTAAATCAGCTGCTTTAGAAAACTCCATGAGAAAATGTTTTGCTTTATTCTGAACAACTGGCCTAATAGTTAAGAACAGGGTGCCAGTAACTTTTTAACCATAATTCCTTTCTTCCATGTGGTATTTTTTTATAGGGCTTCTAAAAATAAGGCAAGGATTTTCTACTCCCACTTCCACCCCATGCAAATTATGCCTATTTCATTGGTTAATCAAACTGTCCAGGTTTCTCTATGATCAATGTGTACTTACTGCTAATAAACGGTGAGATTTCAAAAGAGAGGCTGACCTCCAAAATAGTTATATATCATTTTGTATTATCATTCCCCTTGATTTTTTATTACCTTCAAATTAGTCTTGAATTTAATCCTGATTTCTTCTTTTCTACTGTTTCCCTTTCTCAAAATCTTTATGGGGGGATGTGAAGAGCAAAGATGGTGGCATAGTAGGAGGACCCTAGACTTGTCTTGGCCCTTGACCACACTTCAATAACTATCAAAACATTCCAAATACACAAGAAATCGAACTGAGGATAGACAGAACAAACTGCACCATAAGAGGTAGATGATAAGCCACATAGAGTAAGTTAGGACATTTGAAAACATGATTTGGAGGGGAAATAGACTGTGGGTACTGCAAAGGGGAGTGAGCCCTTGTTGCTGAGAAAGGTGGTGGGGGGGGGGAGGGAAACACACCAGGAAATGCACAAGGAGAACACTTCCCCAAATCTATTGGGTGGTAAAACAAGAGGGGCTGATTTTCCTAACTTTTTGCAACCAGCAGGGCTCAAAGACTCGAGTTTTAAAGGTCTGCAGGCTTGGCTGGGATAGAGCTCACAGGGCACTGTCCTACTCCTGGAAAGAAGGCAGACAAACAACCTCAGGTCAGACAGTGTCATCTGAGGATTGCCTAAGGCACATGGGGGAGACGCTGTTCCTTTTACTTAAAGCACATCTGTAAGAGTTTCTGTTCACAGACCCAGTTCTTCAGAGACAAAAGAGCCAGGAAGAAGCACTTCCATTCCACCCTTCCTCAGCACAGGCCCAGAGAAATTTCCCAAGGGCTTCTTTCCTTGACACTTGCCATTTATACTTCTTACTAGAAATCCCATGCCCCTACATTGTCTTTTTTAAATTCAATTACCTAACTTATAGTACATCACTAGTTTCAGAATTTGTGTTCAATACATTATCAATTATTCATAACACCCAGTGCTTATCACATCACACGCCCTCCTTAATGCCCATCACCCAATTACCCCATCCTTCCACCCACATCCTCTCCTGTAACCCTCAGTAACCCTATACTTAAGAGTTACTCGTGGTTTTTCTCACTGTTTGATGACTTCCCATTCAGTTTTCCCACCCTTCCCCTGTGATCCATTGTGCTGCTTTTTATATTCCATGTATGAGTGAAATCATATAATTGTTTTTCTCTGATTGACTTATTTTACACAGCATAATACCTTCCAGTTGCATCCACATCAATGTAAATTGTAAGTATTCATCCTTTCTGATGGCTGAGTAATATTCCATTATCTATATAATGGAATATTATATATATATACACAAAAAATCGAACTGATAAATAAATAAATAAATAAGTAAATATATATATGTATGCGTGCCACATATTCTTTATCCACTCATCTTTTGATGGACATCTGGACTCTTACCATAGTTTGGCTATTGTGGACATTGTTTCTATGAACATTGGGGTGCAGATGCCCCTTTGGATCTCTATATTTGCATCTTTGGGGTAAATACCTAGTAGTGCAATTGCTGGGTCCTGGGTTGCTCTATTTTTAACTTCTTGAGGATCCTCCATACATTTTCCATAGTGGCTGTACCAGATTGCATTCCCACCAACAGTGGAAGAGGGTTTACCTATCTCCTCATCCTCGCAAACATTTATTCTTCCCTGTCTTGTTCATTTTAGCTATTCTGACTGGTGTGAGGTGGTATCTCACTGTGGTTTTGCTTTGTATTTCCCTGATGCCAGGTAATGTGGAGCATTTTCTCTTGTGTCTGTTGGCCATTTGGATGCCTTCTTTGGAGAAATGTCTCTTCATGTCTTCTGCCCACTTCTGGACTGGATTACATATTTTTTAAATGTTGAATAATTTTTTTAAGATTTTATTTATTTACTTGAGAGAGAGAGAGAGAGAGAGAGAGAGAGAGAAAGCATGAAAAAGGAAAAGGTCAGAGAAAGAAATAGACTCCCTGCAGAGCTGGGAGCTTGATGCAAGACTTGACCCTGGGACTCCAGGATCATGACCTGAGCCAAACACTTTCGCTTAACCAACTAGACTCACCCAGGCACCCACTAGGTATTGAGTTTGAAAAGTACTTTATAGGGGCGCCTGGGTGGCTCAGTGGGTAAAAGCCTCTGCCTTCGGCTCAGGTCATGATCTCAGGTCCTGGGATGGAGCCCCTCATCGGGCTCTCTGCTCCGCAGGGATCCTGCTTCCTCCCCTCTCTCTCTGCCTACTTGTGATTTCTCTCTCTCTGTCAAATAAAATCTAAAAAAAAAAAAAAAAGAAAAAAGAAAAGTACTTTATAGATCTTGGATACCAGCCCTTTATCTGGTATGTCTTATGAGAGTAACTTCGCCAATTCCATAGGTTGCCTTTTAGTTTTGTTGACTGTTTCCTTTGCTGTGCAGAAGTTTTTATCTTAATGAAACATGAATAAATCTTTTTTTTTCCTTTTTGTTTCCCTTGCCTTTAGAGATATGCCTAGGAAGAAGTTGCTAAGTTGCTACAACTGGGGTCAAAGAAGATGTTGCCTGTCTACTCCTCTAGGATTTTGTTGCATTCCTGTCTCACATTTAGATCTTTCATCCATTTTGAGACTATTTTTGTGTATGTGTAAAAAATGGCCCAGCTTCGTTCTTCTGCATGTGACTGTGCAGCACCATTTATTGAAGAGACTATTCTATTTCCACAGGATATTTTTTCCTGATTTGTTGAGGATTAGTTGACCATTGAGTTGAGGGTTTATTTCTGGGTTCTATTCTCTTTTCCATTGATCCATGTGTCTGTTTTTATGCCACTACTATATTGTATTGATGATTACAGCTTTGTAATTAGTTTGAAGTCAGGCATTATGATGCCCCCAACTTTGGTTTTCTTTTACAACTTTCCTTTGGCTATTTGGTGTCTTTTCTGGTTCCATGCAAATTTTAAGATTGTTTATTCCACCTCTGTGAAAAATGTTGATGGTATTTTGGTAAGGATTGCATTGAATGTGTAGATTGTCCTGGGTAATATAGACATTTTCACAATATTTCTTCTTCTAATCCATGAGCATGGAATGCTATTCCATCTCTTCGTGTCTTCCTCAGTTACATTAATAAGTGTTCTGTAGTTTCAAGAGTACAGATCCTTTACCTCTTAGGTAAGATGTATTCCCAAGTATCTTAAGGATTTTGGTGCAGTCGTTAATGGAACCATTTCCTTTATTTCTCTTTCTTCAGACACATTGTTAATGTATAAAAGCATAACTGATTTCTGAGCATTTATTTTATATCCTGCCATCTTACTGAATTCCTGTATGCACTCTAGCAATGTTGGGGTGGAGTCTTTTTTGGGTTTCTACAGAAAATAACATGTCATCTGAGAAGAAAGAAAGTTAGATTTCTTCTTTGCTAATTTAAATACATTTTCTTTCTTTTCTTTCATTCATTCTTTCTTTCTTTCTTTTTCTTTTTCTTTCTTTCTTTTTCTTTTTCTCTTTCTTTTTTTTTTCTTTCTGATTGCTAAGGTGAGGACATCTAGTATAATGTTAAATAACAGTGGTGAGAGTGGACATCCCTGTCTTGTTCCTGATCTTAGGGAGAAAGCTTTCAAGTTTTCCCCACTAAGAATGATATTAATGTGGCTTTTCACAGATAGCTCTTATGATATCGAGGTATGTTCTCTCTATCCCTACACTGTGAAAAGTTTTAATCAAGAAAGGATGCTGCATTTTGTCAAATGCTTTTTCTGCTTCAATTGAGAGGGTCATAAGGTTCTTGTTCTTTCTTTTATTAATGTGATGTATCACATTGATTGATTTGCAAATGTTGAACCACCCTTTCAGCACAGGAATAAATCCTACTTGGTTGTGGTGAATAGTCCTTTTAGCATACTCTTAGATCCTATTGGTTAGTATCTTGGTGAGAATGTTGGCATTGATGCTTATCAGGGATATTAGCCTGTAATTCTTTTTGATGGGGTCTTTGGTTTTGGGAACAAGGTAATGTTGGCCTGAGAACAAGAGTTTGGAAATTTTCTTCCCTTTTTATTTATTTTTCAATTATTCTATGTTAGTCACCATACAGTACATCACTAGTTTTTGATGTAGTGTTCCATGATTCACTTCTAATGCATAACATCCAGTACTTTATGCAATCCATGCCCTCCTTAATACTCATCACCAAGCTCACCCATCCCCTCTCCCTTCTAAAACCTCAGTTTGTTTCCTGGAGTCTTTTGACTCTCATGGTTTGTCTCTCCCTCTAATTCCCCTCCACCTTCATTTTGCCTTTCTATTTTTTCTGAAATAGCTTCAGAAGAATAGGTAATAGTTCTTATTAAAATGGTTGATAGAATTCCCCTGGGAAGCCATCTGGCCCTAGAGTGTTTGTTGAGAGATTTTTGATTACTGCTTCAATTTCCTTGCTGGTTATGGATCTGTTCCAGTTTTCTATTTTTTCCTGTTTCAGTTTCAGTAGTTTTTAAATTCTCAGGAATACATCCATTTCTTCCAGAATGCCTAACTTGTTGGCATATAGTTACTCTTAATATGTTCTTAAAATTGTTCATATTTCTTTGTTGTTGGTCATGATGTCTCCTCTTTCATTCATGATGCTATTAATTTGGGTCCTTTCTCTTTTCTTTTGGTTAAGTCTGGCTAGAGGTTTACCAATCTCAATAATCCTTTCAATGAACCAGTGTGTAGTTTCATTGATCTGTTCTGTTTTTTTCTAGTTTCTAGTTCATTGATTTCTGCTCTAATCTTCATGATTTCTGTCCTCCTGCTTGCCTTAGGTTATATTTGCTGTTCTTCCTCCAGTTCCTTTAGGTGTAAGGTTAGCTTGTATATTTGTGACTTTTCTAATCTTTTGAGAAAGTCTTATATTGCTGTTTTTTTTTCCTTTTTCTCTTAGGACATCCTTTGCTGTATCCCAAAGGTTTTGAACAGCCATGTATTCATCTTCATTTGTTTTAATTATTTTTTTTAAATCCTTGATTTCCTGATTGGCCCATCCATTCTTTAATAGGATGTTCTTTAGCCTCCAAGTGTTTGAGTTCTTTCCAAATTTCCTCCTGTACTTGAGTTCAAGTTCCAAAGCATTGTGGTCTGCAAATAAGCAGGGAATAATCTTTTGGTATCCACTGAGACCTGATTTGTGACCCAGTATGTGAACTATTCTGGAGAATGTTTCATGTGCTCTTGAGAAAAAAATGTATTGTTTTGCTTTAAGTTGGAATGCTCTGTTTATACCTGTGAAGTCCATCTGGTCCCCTGTGTCATTCAAAGCCCTTGATGCCTTGTTGATCTTCTGCTTAGATGATCTGTCCATTCCTGTGAGTGGGTTGTTGAAGTCTCCTACCCTTCTTGTGTTATTATCAATCTATTTCTTTACTTTGGTTATTAATTGTTTTATATAATTGGATTTTTTTAGGAGCATGATATTTATAATTGTTAGATCTTCTTGTTGGATAGACCCTTTAAATATGATATAATGTCCCTCTTCATCCCTTAGTACAGTCTTTGATTTAAAATCTAATTTGTCTGACATAAGGATCACTATTGCAACTTTCTTTTGAGGCCCATTAGCATGAAAAAATTTTCTCCACCCTTCACTTTCAATCTGGAGGTGTCTTTAGGTCTAAAATGAGTATCTTGTAGACAGATCTTGCATCTTGCTTTGTTATCCAATCTGATACCCTGTGTCTTTTGATTAGAGGATTTAACCCATTTATATTCAGAGTAACTAATGTAAGATATGAATTTGGTTCTATTGTATTACCTGTAAAATCCCTGATTCTGTAGATTGTCTTTTTTTTTTTTTAATTTCCAGTCTATTTTACTTTTGGGCTTTCTCTCTGCTTAGAGGATCCATTTTAATATTTCTTGTAGAGACGGTTTAGTGGTTACATGTTCTTTTAATTTCTGTTTCTCCTGGAAGTTCGTTCTCTCTCCTTCCATTCTGAATGACAGCCATCCTGGATAAAGTATTCTTGGTTGCATGTTTTTCTCATTTAGTACCCTGAATATGTCATGCTAACCCTTTCTGGCTTGCTAGGTCCCTGTGGATAGGTCTGGTGCCAGCCTAATGTTCCTACACCTGTAGTTTAACAACCTCTTGTCTCAAGTCACTTTTAGGATTTTCTCTTTATCTCTGAAATTTGCAAGCTTCACTGTTATATGTGGGGGTGTTGATCTATTTTTTTTTTTTTTGAGAGGGGTCCTCTTTACTTCTTGGACTTATATGCCTGCTTCCTTCCCCAGATTAGGGAAGTTCTCAGCTATGATTTGCTCAAATGTATCTTCTCTGTGTGTGTGTCTCTCTTTCTTTTTCCTCTGGCACCCCAATAATTCTAATATTGTTTTGCTTTATGGTATCACTGACTTCTCAAAGCCTCCCCTCATTACTTGTTTTACTTTCTTTTCCTCAGCTCCTTGCTTTCCATCTGGTTGTCGTCTATGTCACTTACTCTCTCTTCTTCCAAATTTACCCTAGCTGTTAGAGCATCCAGTTTTGACTGTTTCTCTTAGAGCATTTTTTTAAAATTTCAGTTTGATTTGGTCTCAATTCTGCACTAAGAGAGTCTCTAGTATTTTTTATGCCTAGCTAGTAACTTTTAATTGTTATCCTGAATTCCAGCTCTGATATTTTACTTATATCCATATTGATTAGATCTGTGGCAGAGTATTACCTCTGGTTCTTTCTTTTGTTGTGGATTCCTCCTGCTAGTCATTTTGCCCAGAGAAGAACGGATGAATGAGAGAACAAAATCAAAAATATCATCCATGACCCAAGCAAATTACACACCAGACAAATCTGAAAAAGTCAGAAACCAAAAAAGCAAAGATAAAGAAAAAAAAAGTGGGGGGAAAGAATACATTCTCCCTTGTCATCAAAATAGGGTGATTCACTTGGTCCTAGGTGTATTTTGTTTGCTTGTTAGAACACACAAAATCCCCAAATTGTAAAGATCACAAAGGTTATATGTATACAAAAATAAAATTGCATACAGTGAAAGGAAGCCAAAAAGATAGAATATATTTATAAAATGTAAATGTAGAAAATGAAAGTTATAAAAAGACTTAAAAGCAAAGAGTTGATAAAAAAAGAAAGTAGTAGAAAAAAAGAATAGAAAATTTTTAAAGTAAAAGATAAATGAATTAGAAAAACTTTGAATTCTAGATACTATGTTCCCATACCAATGGAGTATTGCAGTCCTGTGTGCTTGTAAACTTGGCGTTCACCTGTTCTTTCAAGTGGTCTTCTGGAGTAGAGTCTCACCTCACTGAATCTCAGGTGTCTTTGCCTGGGCAGAGTTGCACCACCCCACACCAGTATGCTGGGCTCAGTGTAAGCTGCTTCTGGTTGCTGTATGTTCCCTGAAGGTTTTGCATACCTCTTTAGAGGATGAAAATAAAAATAACCACACCCCCATCCCAGAATTGGAGCTGAAAGATCCTCTCTTCCGTAAACCCTCAGGGATAAGTACTTTTCACTTTTGTGTGTGTCATACTCTGCAGCCTCCTTTGGTGCATGCTTACATCAATTCTCCTGGGGGAAGTGCATTTCTATCCTTTGCTGTGTCCCCACTTGGGGAGTGGTCATCTGGTAGTGCACATTCCCACACTGCCCCTCCCAGGGGAAGGCAAAGGTTTCCCCTTTTTCTGTCCTTTGCAGGGTTCCCACATGGATAGTTATTGCCCAACCATATCACATTTGGCAGTTTATGGAAAAGCAAGTTGAGAGCCCCCAGTTGGGTTCACTGACTGTAGGTGGTTTCCCCATTCCAATATTTGGGAACTCTGTGGGCTCGGGCACCCCTGCTCATTCTGTGACTCTGAGGATCCCAAGACCACGCTGTCTTATGTAGGATTTTATCCTGTCTCACCACCTGAGCACCTTTCAGGCATGGATGTCTTTCACTGGAGCAGATTCCTAAAGGTTCTGACTCTGAACACCATGGTCATATCAATTTGCCATAGCTGGATTACAGAGCTTCCTTCCCCCCTCCAATTATCTTCTGATATACCCCCTCAGACTTACTTCTCCACACCTCTTACCTTGCAAAAATTGTTCACTTTTCTATTTACAGAATTCCAACAATTATTTTCTTACACCTCAGGTTGAATTCATAAGTGTTTAGAATGAATTGATAGTTATTTAGCTAAATTCAAGGGACCAGAAGAAATGAGGTACCCTACTCTTCTGCTGTCTAAGCTTCCTCACCATGCCTCTGCATTCTGGCATGACTGCCCTTCTCAGTCAAACATGTATCAGTCCCATCATGGTGAGATCCTCCCCTAGAAGACCAAAGCAGGTTCTGCCACAGTACATCCCTAAAGTGTGGAGTTTTAAGAGCCAGCAGGCTTGGCTGGGTTAAAGCCCAAAGTGTACTGCATTATTCCTGGCAAGCAATCAATTGGAGACAGATAGTATGAATGTGGCTCTTTGAAAAATGCCTGGGATGCATTGGGAGGAGGGTGGATTGCATGCTCCTTTGGGATTGCTTGTCTGAGTATAGCATGCACTGAAACTCCTATCTGGGGACAAAGGAGCTGGCTAGTGAGCCATTTCCTTCCCCCACTCCTCAACATAAACCAGCTGTACTAAAGAGTACAGCACCCACAGTGACTGTCTAACCTGTTTATACAAAGCCCCAACCCCCTACACTCTGGTGGTACTACTTTTCTCCTGCATGTGTGCTTAAGTCCCAGCAATGTGAACTCCTTCCCCAGATGAGCAGAAAATTTACACATAGTCTCCCAAATAGAGAGCTCTACAAGGTTTCAGTTATGTATCACCAGCTCTCATTTGACAAGCAGACCAGAGAAAACCTATTTACCACTAGTCACATGCTGGCCAAGGTCCAAACACAGCCCACTTCAGGCAAGGGCAGCTTCTTCAGGTGAATGCTATGAAGGACAGAATGGCTATACAACAGCTGAGTGCATACAGCACACATCAGAGACATTCCCTGAAGCACCATGCTCTGGACACTATATGATCTTTTCCTCATAAAGTACTTACTCTCAGGTGCAGGAACCATAACAGGGTTTGCTAACAAAGTAGAAGACAGAGACTTAGACAAAATGTCAAGAAGGAGGAATTCATCCCCCCAAAAAAGAACAAGAAATGGTCACAGCCAGAGATCTAATCAAAATAGAAGTAATATTACTTATAGGGAATTTCAATTTCAATCAACAATCATAAGGATATTCACTGACCTTGAGAAAAGAATGGAAGAGTTCATGGAGACCCTTACCAGAGAGATAAAAGAATTTTTTAAAACTGTCAGAAATGAAAAATAGAATAACTGAGATTCAAAACAGGCTAGACGTAATTACCACAAGGATGGAAGAAACAAAGAAATTAGTAAGTGATATAGAAGATAGAAAATGAAAAATAATGAAGCTGAACAAAAGAAAGAATTAAGGATCACAAGAATAAACATAGGGAAACTCAGTGACTCCATCAAATTTAATAACACTCCTATCATAGGAGTCCCAGAGGAAGAGAGGGGGAAAAAGAGCAGATATTAAATTTGAGGAAATAAGACCTAAAATTTTCGTAATCTGGGAAAGGAAACAGACATCCAAACCCAGGAGACATAGAGAACTCTCATCAAAATCAACAAAAGCAGACCAACACCAAGAAATATAACAGTAAAATTTGCAATAGAGAGATAAAAAATATTTCCTAAGAGCAGCAAGATAAAAGAAGTCCTTAAATTATAAGGGACCACCCATAAGGCTACATGCTGATCTCTCCACAGAAACATGGCACCAGGAGAGTGACATGGTATATTCAATGTGCTGAATGAAAAAAAAAAAATCTGCAGCCATGAATATTCTATCCAGCAAGGCTATCATTCAGAAAAGAAGGAGAGCTAGAGAGTTTCCCAGAAAAACATAAAGGAGCTGGTGACCACTAAACCAATACTGCAAGAAATACTAAAGGCGACTCTTTGAATGTAAAGGAGAGACCAAAAGTGATAAAACCCATAAAGAAACAGAAAATATCTCCAGAAACAATATCAAAACAAGCCATTAAACGGTACCAAATACATATCAATCAATAATTACTCTGAATGTTAATGGGCTAAATGCTTTAATCAAAAAACATAGGATGTCACAATGGATAAAAGAAAATAACTCATCCATTGTCACCTACAAGGGACTTATTTTAGTTTTATGATACTTGCAGATTAAAAGTGAGGGGATAGAGAAAGATTTACCATACAAATAGAAGTCAAATGAAATCAAGAGTAGGAATATTTGTATCAAACAAACTATATTTTAAACCAAAGACTAACAAGACATAAAGGACACTATATCATAATTAAATTGCCTATCCAAGAAGAATATCTAACAATTATAAATATTTATGCTGCCAACATGGGAGCACCCAAATATATAAGAGAGTTAATAACCAATATAAAAGAACTCATTGATAATAATACAACAATAGTAGGGAAATTTAACACCCCACTTACATCAATGGACCCGTTGTGTAAGCAGAAAATCAACAAAGAAGCAATGGCTTTGAATGGGAGAGTGGACCAGATGGATTTAACAGATATATTCAAATCATTTCTACCTAAAGCAGCAGAATACATATTCTTTTCAAGTACCTATGGGATATTCTCCAGAAGAGATAACATACTAGGTCACAATTCAGGCCTCAACAAGTATAAAACGGTTGCGATCATAACCATGAATACTCTCTGATCAAAACACCATGAAACCTGAATTCAACCAAAGAAAAAATTAAGAAAACCTACAAGTACATGGAGGTTAAACAACATGCTAATAACAATAAATTGGACAACTAGGAAATTAAAGTTGAGATTTAAAAAAATACTTGAAACAAATGAAAATGAAAACACCATGGTCCAAAATCTTTGGGATGCAGTGTAAGGAACCACAAGAGAGAAGTATATAGCAATAAAGGCCTACCTCAAGAAGCAAGAAAAATCTCAAATAAAGAACCTAACATTACAGGGTGCCTGGGTGGCTCAGTGGGTTAAGCCGCTGCCTTCGGCTCAGGTCATGATCTCAGGGTCCTGGGATCGAGTCCCGCATCAGGCTCTCTGCTCAGCAAAGAGCCTGCTTCCTCCTCTCTCTCTCTCTGCCTGCCTCTCTGCCTACTTGTGATCTCTGTCTGTTAAATAAAATCATAAAAAAAAGAACCTAACATTACAGCTAAAGCAACTAGAAAAAGACCAACAAATGGAAGCCTAAAGTGAACACAAGAAGAGAAAGAATACAAATCAGAGCAGAAATGAATATTCTAGAAAATAAACAAAACTATGGAACAGATCCATGAATCTAGAGCTGGCTCTTTGAAAAAAATATGGTTGATAAATGTCTAACCAGACTTGTCAAAAAGAAAAGAGGAAAGACCTAAATAAAATTACAAATGAGAGGGGAGAAATGACAAACAACAGAGTAGATAAATAATTATGTGACTATTGTGAAAAATAATATGTCAACAAATTGAACAACCTGGCAGAAATGGATACATTCCTAGAAACATATAAACTACCAAAACTGAACTAGAAAAATAGAAAACATCAACAGACCTATAACAAGCAAGGCAAGTTATTGACATTGAGTTACCTTTGAAGTCTTTCTTTCTGTAGGCTGTCTCTATATTTCTATTCAATGCTATTCTTGGGATTTTTCCTCTTTTATAGAACCCCCCTTAATATTTCCTGCAGTATCGGCTTGGTGGTTGCATAGTCTTTTAAGCCTTGCCGGTCTTGGAAACTCTTTATCTCTCCATCCATTTTGAATGTCAGTCTTGCTGGATAAAGTATTCTTGGCTGCATGTTCTTCTCATTTAGTGCCCTGAATATATCTTGCCAGCCTCTTCTGGCTTGCCAGGTCTCTGTGGACAGGTCTGACGTTATTCTGATGGGCTTCCCTCTGTAAGTAAGGAGTCTCTTTGCCCTGGCGGCTTTCAAGAGATTATACCTACAATTATAATTTCTCAATTTGACTATCAGGTGTCGTGATGTTTTTTTGGAGTGTATAATCTTGGGTGGAGACCGTTCAGCCTCTAGTACATGAACGCTGGTTTCATTCGTGAGATTCAGAAAATTTTCATGAAGGACTTGTTCCACGATATCTTCTAGATTTCTTTCTTTCTCCTCCCCTTCAGGAATTCCAATAATTCTGACGTTGGAACGCTTCATGGCATCATTTATTTCCCTGATTCTGCTTTCGTGGGATTTAAGCTGTTTGTTCCAGGCTTCCTCCTGATCCTTTCTCTCTATCTGTTTGTCCTCCAGATCACTAATTCTATCTTCTGTCTCAGTTACCCTAGCTTTGAGAGAGTTTAGATTAGATTGGAACTCATTGAGAGCATTGTGGACCTCCTCCCTGGTAGCTTTAAGCTCCGCCCTAACATTGTGAACATCCTGTCTGGTCGCTTTCATTTTGGCCCTAATCAATTCTGTTTGGTCATCCATGGCTTTATCCAACCTAGCTATTGCCTGGATAATTGTTAGCCTGAATTCTCTTTCCGACATATTGTCTATGTTGATAGCCGTTAGCTCTGTTGCAGAAGGTCCATCCTCTGTATTTTTCTTCTGTTGGGCATTCCTCCTCCTAGTCATTTTGGTGGGAGAAGACTGAACAGATGTAGCTGGATGTATCAACTCTGGTGCAGTCAAGGTGCACCCTGGAATACTTCCTGATCTCAGTCTCAGAGAGAAGCCTCAGTCTGGGTGCAGAAGCTGAATAAATTCCCCCTTGGACGCTGACAGTGCAGGTTCCAAGATGCAGACCCTGGGGGCGCAGGATCTTTTGCTCGTCCCCAAAGCCAAGGCAGTGGCGGCGGTCTGGGAGCTCCTGACCGCCAGAGAGGTTCCAAGCAGCGATCGCACGCTGAGATTTTGCCGCCGGCCAGGGCTGGGAGTGCCTGGCTTGTGCGCACCTCTTTTCAGAGGCGGCTGTGGGTTGGGCGCGCGTCTGGGGCACTGAGAACGGGGCGCTGGTCTGTAAGCCGCAGGCTGGGCTTTTGCGCGTCTCTGTCCGGGGAAGAGTTTCGCGCGCCCGCGGCTTAGACTTTGAAACAATGGCGCAGGTCAAGAAGTGCACCCGGGCCTTAGTAACCCAGGAGAGCTGGATGGACTTGCGCGCACATCTCAAGCTTTGTGGTAGGGCTAGCGCGCGTTCTGCAGACCGGCGCAGCTCCCATCCCCTCACAGGAGCCGGAACTCACGCGCTCTGGGGTGCGCTGGCGGCTTAGGGACCAGGAGCTGGTTTCTCCGCCACACTCTCTCTGCCTCCGCGCCGGGGAGGCCGTCTGGGACCAGGGACTTAAGCCCCTGTCCCTAGCCGCCCCAATTCCCACAATTTCCCCCCGCAATCCTTTGCTCTTTTGGAGTGCTTTCAACCAGTCTCCAAGTTAATGCTGGTCCCTAGACGCAGGGCACTCTCGCTCGTATTGGGGTATTACTTTCCCACGGTCGCCTCTGGTGGCTCCCTCCCCCTTTTGTTTATCTTCTGATATCAGTCCGCAGTTCCCATTCCGCTTTACCTGCTCACTGATGTCTTCTGCCCCTGAAGAGATCCAGACGTGTATAATTCTGATCTGAGGCTGATTTCATGGGTGATCGGAGTTCTTTGGTAGGTAATCAGCTCACTTTGGGGTACCAGCTGAAAAGACGCCTCTTCCTAGTACCCCGCCATCTTGTCCCCCCCCAAGCAAGGCAAGTTAATCAGTAATCAAAAATCCCCAAAAAACATAAGTCCAGGGCCAAATGACTTCCCAGGAATATTCTACCAATCATTTCAAGAAGAGTTAATACTTATGTTCTCAAACTATTCCAAAAAAATGGAAATGGAAAAAAATTTTCAAATTCATTCTATGAATGAATTACCTGCTTCTAAAACCAGACAGTCTCCACAAAAAAATAAGAGAGCTACAGACCAATATCCCTGAAAGAACATTAATGCAAGAATTGTCAACAAAAACTAGCAATTTTAATCTAACAGTACTTTAAAAGAGTCACCCACCACAATGAAGTGGAATTAATTCCTGGGCTGCAAGGGTGGTTCCATATTCACTCGTTAGTCAGTGTGATATGCTACATTAATTAAAAAGAAAAATTGTAACATATGATCCTTTCCATAGATGCAGAAATAGCATTTGACAAAGTACAAAATCCAATCATGATAAAAACCCTCAACAAAGTAGGTTTAGAGGGAACATACCTCAACATAATAAAGACCATATATGGAAAATCCACAGCTAACATCATCCTCAATTAGAAAAAGTGAGAGATTTTCCTCTATGGTCAGGAACAAGACAGAATGTCCACCCTCACCACTGTCATTTAGCACAGTACTAGAAATCTTAGCCTCATGAATCAGACAATGAGAATAAATAAAAGACATCCAAATCAGCAAGGAAAATGAGAAGTATTCACCTTTTGTCCATGACATGATACCCTATATAGAAAACTCAAAAGACCGCCAAAAAACTATTAGAACTACTATAAAAGTTCAGTAAAGTCACAGGATGAAAAATCAATGCACAAAAATCTATTGCATGTTGGGGCGCCTGGGTGGCTCAGTGGGTTAAGCCACTGCCTTCAGCTCAGGTCATGATATCAGAGTCTTGGGATCAAGCCCCGCATCGGGCTCTCTTCTCAGCAGGGAGCCTGCTTCCTCCTCTCTCTCTGCCTGCCTCTCTGTCTGCTTGTGATCTCCATCTGTCAAATAAATAAATAAAATCTTTAAAAAAAATCTATTGCATGTTTTATTATTATGTTCAATTAGCCAACATATAGTACATCATTAGTTTTTGATGTAGTGTTGAATCATTAATTAGTTGCATATAATATCCAGTGCTTATCACCACAAGTGCTCTCCTTAATACCCATCAACTGGTTACCCTGTTCCCCAACCCCCTCCATTCTGTAACCCTGTTTGTTTCCCAGAGTCCAGAGTTTCTCATAGTTTGCCACCCTCTCTGATTTCTTTGCATTCAGTTTTCCTCCCTTCTCCTGTGGTATTTTGCATTATTCCTTATATTCCACATATAAGTGAAACCATATGATAATTTCATTTCTCTGCTTTGACATATTTCACTTAGCATAATCCCCTCTATTTCCACCAATGTCAATGCAAATGGTGGGTATTTATCCTTTCTGATGACTGAGTAATATTCCATTGTATATATGTACCGCATCTTCTTTATTCATTCATCTGATGAAGAAGAGCATTTTGGCACCATCCACAGTTTGGCTATTGTTTTTTTTTATTTTTTTATTTTTTATAAACATATATTTTTATCCCCAGGGGTACTGGTCTGTGACTCGCCAGGTTTACACACTTCACAGCACTCACCAAAGCACATACCCTCCCCAATGTCCATAACCACACCCCCCTTCTCCCAACCCCCCTCCCTCCAGCAACCCTCAGTTTGTTTTGTGAGATTAAGAGTCACTTATGGTTTGTCTCCCTCCCAATCCCATCTTGTTTCATTTATTCTTCTCCTACCCACTTAAGCCCCCATGTTGCATCACCACTTCCTCATTTTGGCTATGAATGTTGGGGTACATGTGCCCCTTCTTTTTACTACATCTGTATCTTTGGGGTAAATACCCAGTAGTTCAATTGTTGGATCATAGGGTAGCTCTATTTTTCACTTTTTGAGGAACCTCCATAATGTTTTCCAGAGTGGCTGCCCCAGCTTGCACTTTCTCCAACAGTGGAAGAGGTTCCCCTATCTCCACAGCCTTGCTAACATTTGTTGTTTTCTGTCTTGTTAGTTTTTGCCATTCTAACTGGTTTAAGGTAGTATCTTATTGTGGTTTTGATTTGTATTTCCCTGATGGCTAATGATGTGGAGCATTTTTTCATGAGTCTGTTAGCCATTTGTATGTCATCTTTGGAGAAGTGTCTGTTCATGTCTTCTGCCCATTTCTTGACTGGATTATTAGTTTTTGGGGTGTTGAGTTTGAGAATTACATTATAGATCTTGGATACCAGCCCTTTCTCTGTACTGTCTTTTGCAAATGTCTTCTCCCATTCCATGGGTTGCCTCTTAGTTTTGATCACTGTTTCCTTTGCTATGCAAAAGCTTTTTATCTTGATGTAGTCCCAATATTTCATTTTTGTTTTTGTTTCCCTAGGCTGTGGAAATGTTTCTTGAAAGATGTTGCTGTGGCTGATGTTGAAGAGGTTACTGCCTTTGTTCTTCTCTAGAATTTTGATGGATTCCTGTCTCATATTGAGGTCTTTAATCCATTTTGAGTTTATCTTTGTGTATGGTGTAAAAGAATGGGCCAGTTTCATTCCTCTGTATGTAGCTGTCCAATTTTCCTAGCACAGTTTATTGAAGACATTTTCTTTTTTCTATTGGATATTCTTTCCTATTTGTTAAAGACTAGTTGACTATAGAGTTTATGGTCCATTTCTGGGCTTTCTGTTCTGTTCCATTGATCTATGTGTCCGTTTTTGTGCCAGTAAAATGTTGTCTTGATAACCACAGCTTTGTAATAAAGCTTGAAGTCAGGCATTGTGATGCCTCCAGGTTTGGTTTTCTTTTTCAACATTCCCCTGACAATTTGGGGTCTTTTCTGGTTCCATACAAATTTTAGGATTGTTTGTTCAAGCTCTGTTAAAAATGTCAATGGTATTTTAATAAGAATTGTATAGATCACTTTGGGCAGCATAGACATTTAACAATGTTTTTTCTTCCAATCCATGACACTGGAATGTTTTTCCAACTCTTTGTGTCTTCCTCAATTTATTTCATAAGTGTTTCATAGCTTCTAGAGTATAGATAATTTACCTCTTTGGTTAGGTTTATTCCTGGGTATCTTATGGTTTTTGCTGGTATTTTAAATGTAGTCAATTCCTGAATTTCCCTTTCTGCAGTTACACTGTTAGTGTATATAAATGCAACTGATTTATGTGCATTATGTGTATTGATTTTTATATCCTAACACATTGCTTAATTGCTGTATAAGTGTTAGTAATTTGAGGATGGAGTCTTTTGGGTTTTCCACATATTGACTTTTTCTTTGACAATTTGAATGTCTTTTATTTCTTTGTTATCTGATTGCTGCTTCTAGGACTTCTATAGTTATGTTGAATAATCGTGGTGAGAGTGAGCATGCCTGTCATGTTCTTGACTCTAAGGGAAAATGTCTTACTTTTTCCCCATTGAGAATGATATTTGCTGTGGGATTTACATAGATAGCGTTTATGATACTGAGTTATTCCTTCTATCCCTATACTTTGAAGAGCTTTAATCAGCAAAGTATGCTGCATTTTGTCAAATGCTTTTTCTGCATCAAAAGAATCATATGGTTCTTGTCTCTTTTGTTAATACAATCTATCACATTGATTAATTTGTGAAAGTTAAACCAACCTTGCATCCCAGAAATAAACCCCAACTAGTTGTGGTGAATAATGCTTTTAATGTATTGTTGGATCCTATTTGTTAGGATCATGTTGAGAATTATTGCAATCATATTCATCAAGGATATTGGTCTTTAATTTTCATTTTTACTGGGGTCTTCTTCTGGTTTGGGGATCAAGGTAATTCTGGCCTCAAAGAATGAGTTTGAAAGTTTTTCCTCCATTTCTATTTTTTGGAACACTTTTAATACAATAGGTATGATTTCTTCTTCAAATGTTTGGAAGAATTCCCCTTGGAAGCAATCTGGCCCCAGACTCTTGTTTTTTGGGAGGTTTTTGATTACTGTTTTAATTTCCTTGCTGGCTATTGGTCTGTTCAGATTTTCTATTTCTTCCTGTTTCAGTCTTGGTAGTGTGTAAATTTCCAGGAATGCATCCATTTCTTTCAGATTGCCTAGTTTGTTGGCATATAGCTGCTGGTAAAATGTTCTGACAGTTGACTCTTTGCTATTAGTCACTATCTCTCCCCTTTCATTTATGATTTTAAATTTGGTCCATTCTTTTTTCTATTGAGTAACTCTGGCCAGAAGTTTATCTTGTTAATTCTTTCAAAGAAACAGATTCTAGTGTTGTTGATCTGTTCTACTATTTTTCTGGTTTCTTTTTCATTGATTTCTGCCCTAATCTTTATTATTTCTTTTCTCCTGCTTGGTTTACGCTTTCTTTGCTGTTCTTTCTCTGGGTCTTTTAGGGGTAAGGTTAGCATGTGTACTTGGGATTTTTCTAATTTTTTGAGAGAGGCTTGCATGGCTATGTTCTTACATCCCTCCTAGGGCCACCTTTGCAGTATCCCATAGGTTTTGAACTGATGTGTTTTCATTTTCATTGGTTTCAGTGAATTCTTTAAGTTTTTTTTTAAATCTCCTGGTTGACCTATTCTTTATCATGATGCTCTTTAACCTTCAAGTGTTTGCGTTCCTTCCAAAATTGTCCCTGTGTTCGAGTTCCAGTTTCAGAGCATTGTGGTTTGAAAATATACATGGAACAATCTCAGTCTTTTGGTATCAGTTGAGACCTGATTTGTGAACCAGCATGATTTTTGACCTCCTATATGGTCCATTCTGGAGAAAGTTCCATGTGAAATTGGGGAGAATATGTATTCTGTTGTTTTAGGATGGAATGTTCTGTATATATCTGCAAAGTCGATCTGGGCCAAGGTATCATTCAAAGCTGTTATTTTTTTGTTGATCTTTTGCTTGGATGACTTATCTATTGCTGTGAGTGGAGTTTTGAAGTCTCCTACTATTAATGTAGTATCAATATGTTTCTTTATTTTGGTAACCAGTTGGCTTATGTAGGTGGCTGCTCCCATGTTGGAGGCATAGGTATTTGTGATTATTAAATTTTATTGTTGGATAGACTCTTTATGTATGATATAATGTCACTCTACCTCTCTCACTGCTGTCTTTAGTTCAAAATCTAATTTGTCTGATATGAGGATTGCTACCCCAGCTTCTTTTGATGTCCATTGGGCTAGTAAATGGTTCTCTATATCCTCATTTTCAATTTGGAGGTGTCTTCAGGTTCAAATGAGTCTCCTGTAGAAAGAATAAGGATGGATCTTGTTTTTTTTTCCCCTTTAAGTCCAACCTGAAACCTTGTTTCTTTTGAAGGGAACATTCAGCCCATTCTTATTGAGAGTAACTATTGAAATATATGAATTTATCACCATTAAATTATCTGCAAAGTCCCTGTAACTATTGATTGTCTCTGTTAATTCCTGTTCTATATTACTTTTTGGGTCTTTCTTCATTTATAGAATCTCTCCTAATATTTCCTGCAGGGCTGGCTTGGGGATCACACACTCTTTCATTTTTTGCCTATCTTAGAAGTTCTTTATCTCTCCTTTCACTCTGATTGACATCCTCTTGGGTAAAGTATTCTTGATTGTATGTTTTTCTCCCTTAGTAACTTGAATATGACTTGGAAACCCTTCCTGGCTTGCCAGGTATCTGTGTATAGGTCGGATTTTATTCTGACATTCCTCCCTCTGTAAGAAACTGATTTCCCCTAGCCACTCTCAGGATAGCTTCCTTTGCTCTATGACTTGTAAGCTTCAATATTACATGTCAGGGTATTGATCTATTTTTATCAATTTGGGGAGAGGTCCTCTCTGCCTCTTCTACATGGATGATTTTTCCTTCCCCAGATTAGGGAATATCCCAGTTATGTTTGTTCATATATACCTTCTAGTCTTCTCTCTCCACCTCCTCAGGAATCCCAATAATTCTGACAATGGAACTTTTCATGTCATCTTTGATCTAAGTCCATTTTCATGGGTTACTAGCTGCCTATTTATATCTTCTTTAGATTCCTTCCTTTCTATCAACTTTTCTTCTAGATCACTTAATCATTCTTCTGCTTTATTTACCCTGGCTGTGAGAGTATCTAGTTTAGATTGCATCCCATTCATAGTATATTTAAGTTAGGCCTGCCTAGATTTCTTTTCTGCCTTTAGAGATCCTATACCGTCAATAATGCTTTTTTTTCAAGCCTACCTATTTACTTCATGATTGCTACCCTGAATTCTGTCTCTGGCATCTTGCTTATATCCACATCCATTAGCTCTGTGACTGGGGATATTGTCTCTGATTCCTTTCTTTGTTGAGATTTCCTCATCCTAGTCATTCTCTGGAGGGATGATTGAGCAAATGAAAAGAGTAAAAAATATCAACCATCACTGAATCAAATGCACTCTAGAAAAAACCTGAAGTGGTTGAAAGCTACCACAGATACACAACCAAAGGAAAGATGATCTGAAACAATTAAAAATGGGGTCTGGAAAAATGGTGGAGTAGTAGGGGATCCTATTTCTACCTGTCTCCTGAATTGTGCTGGTTATCTGCCAGACCACTCTGAATACCCATGAAATCATCCTGAGATGTAAGACAATATATCAGGATCTGTACTAGAATATCTCTGGCAGCTAGTTTCAAATTATGAAGTAGGGACTCGCAATTCTGCAGGCAGATATTGGAAGTTAAACAGAAAGGGGAGGGAAGTGCCATAAGCAGTGGTGCTTGGAAGGTAAAATAAGACAGAAAAACAAAAATGTCCTGCACTGGAGCCTGGGTACAGACTTGCAGACTGGTAGTCATGGAGAAAGGACTTTAGGGCAACCCACTAAGCTGAAACCTGGATCTGAAAGGGTGTGTATGTGAACTGGGTGTGGCTGGCAGTTTTAGAAGTACAAAAGACAGAGACATGCCTGGACCTGGAAGTGAAGGCTGGGAGTGCTGCTGTGGGGTACACAACACAGGTAGCTGCAGTTTTTAACGGCACAGAGAAAAACAGAGCCACTGTGACCTGGAGGGATTTCTGGAGAACAGTCTGTGACCTCTCTGTTCTGAGACAGAAGCTTGGACGCAGTCATTTCTGCTCTGACTCTTGAAAAGGACACAGATATCTTCCAAGGAAAGGTGCCAGAGAACAAAAGCCCCCTTAAACCAGTGTTCACTGAGCCCATCCTTCACCACAGGGTGCAAGGCCATTGTGCCCAAACAGGGTTGCTTGAGTAACAGCTCAGCAACACCTCCCCCAAAAAAAACAGGCTGAAAAAACAAGAGACTAAGAACCCCAAAGTCCCTATAAAAAAGGTGCATCTTGCTTGGATTGTGGTCAAGAATTTGGACTCTATACATTCCCTCAATCACCTCTCACCAGAATGACTAGGAGAAGGAACCTCCAACAGAAGAAAAATTCAGAGATTGTGACCTCTGCCACAGAACTAATAGATATGGATATAAGCAAGATGTCATAAACAGAATTCAGGGTAACAGTTATGCAGACAATAGCTAGGTTGGAGAAAACCATTAGTGGCAAGAGAGATTCTCTAAAGGCAGAAATGAGAGCTGATCTGGCAGAATTCAAACATGTTATGAATGAGATCCAATCTAACCTAGATACTCTAACACCTAGGGTAAGTGAGGCAGAAGACTGAATTAGTGATCTAGAAGACATACTGATAGAAAAGAAGGATCAGGAGGAAGCCTGGAACAAACAGCTTAGAAGCCATGAACGAAGAATTGGAGAAATAAGTGAAGCTATGAAACATTCCAATGTCAGAATTATTGGGATACCTGAGGGGGTGGAGAGAAAGAGAGAGGATCCGAAGATATAGTTGAGCAAATCCTACCTGAGAATTTCCCTAATCTGGGGAATGGAACAACTGTTCATGTCCTAGAGTCAAAGAGGACACCCCCCAAGATCAACGAGGGTTGATCTTCAGAAAGATCTTCAGACATGTGGTTGTGAAATTTGTGAATCATAAATTCAGGGAAAATATCTTAAGGGCATCTAGGGGGAAGAGATATTCTTTGTGCAGAGGGAGGAACATCAGAATAACATCAGACCAGTCCATAGAAACCTGGCAAGCCAGAAAGGGCTGGCAAGACATATTCAGGGCACTAAATGAGAAGAACATGGAACCAAGAATACTTTATGTGGCAAGGCTTTCATTTAGAATGGATTGAGAGATAAAGAGCTTTCAAGGCCACCAAAGGGTGAAAGAATATGTGACCACCAAGCCAGCCCTGTAAGAAATTTTAAGAGGGGTTCTATAAAAGATGAAAGATGCCAAGAGTGATATAGCACCAAAATTTACAGAGACAAACTATAGAAACAAGGATCTCATGGGCAACATGATGACAATAAATGCATATCTTTCTTTATTTTATTTTATTTTATTTTATTTCCTTTCAATTTTCCAGAATTTATTTTTTATGCACCACACATATCTATCAATGATCACTTGAATGGTCTAAATGGTCCCATAAAATGGACAAGGTTGCAGATTGGATAAAAAAGCTGGACCCATCCATATGCTGTCTACGAGAGACTCATTTTGAACCTAAAGATACATCCAGACTAAAAGTGAAGGAATAGAGAACAATCTTTCTATGCCAACAGACCTCAGAAGGTGGGGTAGAAATTTTCATATCAGATAAATTAGATTTTAAGATAAAGACTGTAGTCAGAGATATAGGACACTACATCATTCTTAAAGGGTCTATCCAACCAGGAGATTTAAAATTTGTAAATATCTATGCCCCCCATGAGAGCAGCCAACTACATAAACCAACTGTTAATCAAAATAAAGAGACATATTGATAAGAACATATTAATTGTAGGGGATCTTTATATGCCACTCTCAGCATTAGACAGATCATCTAAGCAGAAAATCAACAAAGAACAAGGGCTTTTCATGACATACTGGACCAGATGGACCTCATAGATATATACAGAACATTCCACCCTAAAAAAAAAAAAAAGCCAGAATAGTTATTCATTTTTTGTAATTATTTTTATTAACATAGAATGTATTATTTGGCCCAGGTCTACAGGTCTCTGAATCATCAGGCTTACACATTTCACAACACTCACCGTAGCACATACAATCCCCAATGTCCATAACCCAACCACCCTATCCCTACCCTTCCATCCCCCAGCCACCCTCAGTTTGTTTAGTGAGATTAGGAGTCTATTTTTGTTTGTTTCCCTCCTAATCCCACCTTGTTTCATTTTTTCATTCAATACCCCCCAACAACCCCCACCCTGCCTCTCAAATTCCTCATATCTGAGGGATCATATTATAGTTATCTTTCTTTGATTACCTTATAGAATAGTCATTCTTCTTGAGGACAAATGGAGCTTTCTCCAGAATGGACCATATACTGGGTCACAAATCAGGTCTCAACTGATACCAGAAGATTGAGATTATTTCCTGCATAGTCTCAAACCACAGTAATTTGCAACTGGAACTCAATCACAAGAAAACATTTGGAGGAAATTCAAACACTTGAAAGCTAAAGACCATCCTGCTCAAGAACGTTTGGCTCAACCAGGAAATGGAACAACTTAAAATTCATAGAGACCAATGAGAATGAAAACACATCAATCCAAAACCTATGGGATATGGCAAAGACAGTACTAAATGGAAAATACACAGCAAACCAAGCCTAACTCAAAAAAATAGAAAAAATCCTGAGTACATTAACTCTCTTCACACCTTAAAGAACTTAAGAGTCAACAACAAATTAAGCCTACCCCATGCACAAACAAGGAAAAAATTAAGATTAGGGATCAGTGAGTTATAAACCAGAGATACAATAAAACACATCAACAAAACTAGAAACTGGTTCTTTGAAAGAATTAAGAGGATTGATAAACCACGGGCCAGACTTCTCCAAAAGAAAAGTAAAAGGACTCAAATTAATAAAATTATGAATGAAAAGGGAGAGATTATGACTAACACCAAGGAAATAGAAATAATCATCAGAAATTATTATCAATGGCTATATGCCAATAAGTTAAGCAATGTAGAAGAAATGGATGTATTCTTGGAAACCTATAAACTTCCAAGAATGAATCAGGAAGAAATTGACAACCTGAATAGACCAATATCTAGTAATGAGATTGAAGCAGTTATCAAAAACCTCCCAAAAACAAGAGCCCAGGACCTGAAGGATTCCCTGGGGAATTCTACCAAACATTCAAAGAAAAAGTAATACCTATTCTCCTGAAGCTGTTACAAAAAAATAGAAACAGAAGGAAAACTTCCAGACTATTTCTATGAGGCCAGTATCATCTTGATCCCCAAACCAGGAAAAGACCCTATCAAAAAGAATTTCAAACCAATATCCCTGATAAATATGGATGTCAATATTCTCAACAAGATCCTAGCTAATAGGATCCAACAGTACATTAAAAAGATTATCCACCATGACCATGTGGGATTCATCCTTGAGATGCAAGTGTGGTTCAACATTTGCAAATCAATCAATGTGATAGAACAAATCAATAAGGGAAGAAAGAAGAAACACATGGTCCTCTTAATGGATGCAGAAAAAGTATTTGACAAAATACAGCATCCTTTCCTGATTAATACTCTTCAGAACATAGGGAACATTCCTCAACTTCATAGAATCCATCTATGCAAAACCCACAGCAAATATCATTCTCAATGGGGAAAAGCTGAGAGCCTTTCCCTTAAGATCAGGAACATGACAAGGATGCCCACTCTTGCACTATTCAACATAATATTAGAAGTCCTAGCATCACAGTCAGACAACAAAAAGAAATAAAAGGTATTCAAGTTGGCAAAGAGGAAGTCAAACTCTCTCTCTTCTCAGATGACATGATATGCTATTTAGAAAACACAAAGGACTCCACTCCCAACCTACTAGAACTCTTACAGCAATTCAGTAATGTGGCAGGATACAAAATCAATACGCAGAAATCAGTTGCTTTCTTAGACACTAACAATGAGACTATAGAAAGGAAAATTATAGAATTGATTCCATTTTCAATAGCACCAAAAACAATAAGACAACCAGGAATAAACCTAACCAAAGAGGTAAAGGATCTATACTCGAAGGACTACAGAACACTCAGGAAAGAAATTGAAGATGACACAAAAAGACGGAGAAACATTCCATGCTCATACATCAGAAGAATAAGCATTGTTGAAATGTCTACGCTGCCCAGATCAATCTATACTTTCAAGGCCATCCTGATCAAAATTCCACTGGCATTTTTCAAAGTGCTGAAACAAATAATTCTAAAACTTGCATAGATTCAGAAAAGACCCTGAATTGCCAAGGAAATGTTGAAAAAGAAAAACAAAGCTGGGGGCATCACATTGCCTGATTTCAAGCTTTACTACAAAGTTGTGATCACCAAGACAGCATGGTACTGGTACAAAACAGAGACAAAGACCAGCAGAACAGAGTAGAGAGCCCAGATATGGACCCTCAACTCTATGGTCAAATAGTCTTCGACAAAGCAGGAAACAATACCAAGTGGAAAAAAAGACAGTCTCTTCAATAGATGATGCTGGGAAAATTGGACAGCTATGTATAGAAGAATTAAACTTGACCATTCTCTTACACTATACACAAAGATAAACTCAAAATGGCATTGAGCTTACTTAAGATTCTCTCTCTTTCTGCAGTTCCCCCTTCCCACTCTTTAAAAAAAAGGGGGGGGTGACTGCACTGTAATGAGATACATGAATAAAGACAAAAAGACCCATTGGGAGATGATGGTAACCTGAAATAAAGACACTACAATAGAAACATAAAGTTGGCAAATTAGAAAGGTTAGAAACAGAAACTGCTACTACCCTTAGGCTAAGGCAACAAAAAGAGGAAACGGAGATTTATCTCAGTGCTCAGAATCACCTGGCAGAAACTGGAACAGTAACAGGTACTTTCAGTGGAGGCCAGGGCCATGAAGACCTACTTCCAGAGATACCACTAAAGTAGATAAAAGGCAGAGAAATCTGGCTCCTCCCTTCTTCTTCTCACTATCCAAACTCAATTAGAGGAGTCCACCAGGAAGCCAGTTGACAGAAGAGCCTGAGAAATAAGCACAGTGGAGTCAACAAACAAAGCAAAGCAAGGCAATGTCAATTAATGAATCCAACAGTAAATAAGTCCAAGACTGGCACAGAGTCCTAATACTGTATTAATATCTTAGCTGCATGTAAGAGAAGTACAGAGGAAAATAGAGAAGGAAAGAGAAGACATCCAAAAAAAAAAAAAAAAGAAGAAGAAACACATGAGGAAGAAGCAAGACCTTTCAATTTCAAAAAAAAAAGACATTTCAACTTTTTCACTTTTCAGAACAGAAAAGGCCTGAGTGTACCCATACATAAACTGAAATCTTTCTTTCTGCACCCAATCAGTCAAGAATATGACACATCCCATTAAAATGTGTGGCTTACTACAGCAGTGATTTTCAAACAAGAGGGATAGAGGTGGACATATCAGGAAATTCAGAGGGCATTTGTAGTTTGAACTATATCCCCAATATGGATACATGCTCCTACACCCCCCCACCTCAACACACACACGTACTACTCTGAATCACTATTCTAGAATTTAGAGTATGAGGTCACTACCTTGCCTTTTTATTGCTAACATTTCCCTTATTGAAGAGATCAGTATCAGAAAAACCCTGCCTGTATTTTTGCAGAGCTTTTTTGTTATACCAAGATATTTTCCTTCCAGGAGAAATTACTCTAAGAAAATGGGATGGGGCATAACTGCCAGAAACAGAAAAGGAAAATAAAGTGATAAGTGGTCAACTAGAAGAGCATATTCCAGACATGGAAGTGGATAGGCCCTGAAATATCCTAAAGGATAAGAGATTTCCCAGTAATTCACAAAGAGCAATATCCATGGGAAAAAAAGTTTGAATTTGGGGACATGACACATCATGCGGGAATTAAGTGCCAAATTACAATGGAACAATCCAGTAAAAATTATATATATATATATATATATATATATATATATATATATATATATATATATTGCTTTCCCCTCACCTCCAAATCAGAACTATCCTGCATAAAGTAGAGGCAGTCATATAATCAGGGAAGGAAGGTACAAGGAGGAAGGTAAGGAAATAGGAAAGAAGCCATCCGCACATACCCTTCTCTTTATTACCACTTCTCACTCCAGGCTTCTAATTATGAGTCAGAGTGATGAAAGATTAAAAATATAATAGACTAGGTTGATCTTTTTAATACCTAAAATTAGACTGTTTATTAGTTCCTTAGAGTGACAAGAAAAGCAATGAGATCTGCTCAAGATATAATATGTAAGCAGAAAATGGATGTTCTACAGAGCTCAGGTCAAAAGTAGTAATGGGACTAAAATGCAGAGGAAAATAAAAGAGCTCAAAGAAATCTCACTCAATCTAACAAAGATTGTTAACCTAACAAAGATGAAGAAAACTAATGAATCATTGAACACTGCATCAAATACTAATTATGTCCTATATAGGGGCTAACTGAACACAATAATTAAAAAAATGTTTGTGATTAAAAAAAATAAAAAATAGGGGAAAAAACCTAGACATTGCTAAATAAGAAAACACAAAATAAGATATAGGAATGTTTAAACATAATCATAATAATAGGTAATGTAAATGACATTATTAAGTGACAAATGCTCTCAATGTGGAGTTGTAATTTTTTTTAAAGATTTTATTTATTTATTAGAAAGATAGAGTGAGAAAGAGCATAAGAGTCAGGTGAGGGCAGAGGGAGAAGCAGACTCCTCACTCACTGATCAGGAAGCCTGACTTGGGGGGAGGGGGGCTCAATCCCAGTACTCTGGGATCATGACCTGAGCTGAAGGCAGATGCCCAACCAACTACAAACACCCTGGTGCTCCTCAAAGTGGAATTGTTAAATCAAGGTATATGTTTATTAATAAGAGATAAACTCCAAATAAAAGTTGCAAAATATAGAAAAAAATAAACATGGAAAGTTTATTTTAAAATGAAAATAAATACAACAATATTAATATCAGACAAAAAAGATCTTGAGGAAAAACTATTAGATATAGGGTAGGAGCTGACACTGATACCAGGGGACCTGAAATGCTCTTATTACTCTTTAGATAGGATGGAGGTTTAAAGGAAGCCAGGATAATACACGGAATTCTGACCAAGTCCATCTGACAATGGGTCCAAATAGTTCATGGTCCTACCATGTGACACATTTACCCATTCCCTGGGTAAATATTGGGTTGGAATACTCAATATTTGACAGAAACTTTATATTGTATCTCATTCCAATAAAAATGCAATACAGGAATTGGTGGTCTTTTTGAATATTAGAGGCCATATTTTATATATATATATATATATATATATAACTTTGAAATGTTACCTTTATCAATTTATAAAGAGATTCAAAAGGCACAGTTTTTTAAAAGTTTTTATTTTAATTACAATTAGTTAGCATACAGTGTTATATTATTTTCAGGTGTATAATATAGTGATTTCAACACTTCCATACATCACCTGGTGCTCAACACAAGTGTACTGCTTAATCACCATCATCTAATTATTTTATTTTATTTTATTTTGTTTATTTGTCAGAGAAAGCCAGAGAGCACAAGCACAAGCAGGGGGAGCAGCAGGCGGAGGGAAAATCAGACTCCCAGCTGAGTAGGGAGCCAGATGTGGGACTCCATCGCAAAACTTTGGGATGATGACCTGAGGTAAAGACAGAGGCTTAAAGGACTGATTCACCAAGGTGTCCCTCCCAATCACCTATTTAACCCATCTCCCCACCCAACTCCATTCTGGTAAATGGCAGTTTGTTTTCTATAGTCAAGACTCTGTTTCTTGGTTTGCCTCTCTCTATCTTTTTGTTCCTTTTCTCATTTATTGTTTCTTACATTCCACATATGAGTGAAATATATGCTATTTGTCTTTCTCTGACTGTATTACTTCACTTAGCATAATACTCCCTTAGCTCCATCTATGTCATTACAAATGGTAATATTTAATTCTTTTTTATTACTGAATATATATACATGCCACATCTTCTTTACATCTTCTTCATCCATTCATCTATCAGTGGACACTTGAGCTACTTCTATGACTAGCTGCTATAAACATCCGGGTGCATGCACCCCTTTGAACTAGTGTTTTTATATTTTGGGGGGTAAATACTTAGTAGCACAATTGTTGGACCATAAAGTAATTCTACTTTTAACTTCTTGAGGAACCTCCATTATTGTTTCCAGAGTGGCTGCACCAGTTTGTACTCACCCCAACAGTGCAAGAAGAGTTCCTCTTTCTCAATATCCTTGCTACCACCTGCTATTTCTTGTATTGTTCATTTTAGCTACTCTGATAGGTGTGAGGTGATAGATATCTCATAGTACTTTTGATTTTCATTTCCCTGATGAGTAGTTATGTTGAGCATCTTTTCTTGTGCCAGCTGTCTGTTTTCTGTGGAAAAATGTCTATTCATGTCTTTTGCTTATATTGTAATTGGATCATTCATTTTTTGGGTGTTGAGTTTTATAAGCTCTTTATGTATTTTGGATACTAACCTTTTATTGGAGATGTCATTTGCAAATATCTTCTCCCATTCAGTAGGTTGCCTTTGAGTTTTGGTAATTGTTTCCTTCTCTGTGCAGAAGCTTTTTATTTGTTAGTTTATTTATTTATATAATTTTTTAAAGAAGGGACAAAGATGGGGGAAGGGGAGAGGGAGAGAAAGAATCTTAAAGAGGGCTTAATCTCACAACCCTGAAATCATGACCTGAGCTAAAATCAAGAGCTGGACACTTAAACCATGGAGCCACCCAGGCACCCCAAAGCCTTTTATTTTGATGCAGTCCCAATAGTTTATTTTTGTATTTGCTTCCCTCATCTCAGGATACATATCTAGAAAGAAGTTGCTACAGCCAATGTCAAAGTGGTTACTGCCTATATTCTTTTCTAGGATTTTTATGTTTTAGATCTCATATTTATGTCTTTTATCCACTTTGAAATTCATTTTGTATGTGGTGTAAGAAAGTCATCCAGTTCCATTCTTTTGCATGTAGCTGTCCAGTTTTCCCAACACCATTTATAGAATATTATTCTTTGCCCATTGCATATTTTTTCCTGCTTTTCTGAAGATTAATTGACCATATAGATGTAGATTTGTTTCTGGGTTTTCTACTGTGTTCCTTTAATCTGTGTGTCTATTTTTGTGCCAGTGCTATCCTGTTTTGTTCACTTTGTAATATAACTTGAAATCCAGAATTGTGATGCCTCCAGCTTTGCTTTTCTTTTTCAACATTGCTTTGGTCATTTGGGATCTTGTATGGTTCCATACAAATTTTAAGATTGTTTGTTCTAGCTCTGAGAAAAATGCTTGTGGTATTTTGAAAGGGAATGCATTAAATGTGAGATTGCTTTGGGTAATGTAGACATTTTAACAATATTTGTTCTTTCAAGCCATGGGCTTGGACTGTCTTTCTATTTCTTCATGCCATCTTCAATTTCTTTCACTAATGTTTTATAGTTTTTAGAGTAGAGGTCTTTTACTTCTTTGATTAGGTTTGTTCTTAAGTAACTTATGGGTTTTGGTGCAATTGTAAATGGGGTTGATTCCTAGATTCTCTATCTGCTTCTTCATTATTGGCATAAAGAAATGCAACAGATTTCTGTATGTTGATTTTATATCCTGTGACTTTACTGAATTCTTGTATTAGCTATAGCAGTTTTTTGGTGGAATCTTTCATGTTTTCTATATATAGTATCATGTCATCCACAGATAGTGAACGTTTAAATCCTTCTTTGTTGATTTATATGTATTTTATTTCTTTTTGTTGTCTGACTGCTGAAGCTAGGGCTTTCAGTAATATGTTAAATAACAACAGTAAGAGTGGATATCCCAGCTGTGTTCCTGACCATAGATGAAAAGCTCTCAGTTTTTCCCATTGAGGATGATGTTAGCTGTGGGTTTTTCATATATGGCCTTTATGATGTTGAGGCATATTTGTTCTAAACCTACTTTGTTGAGGGTTTTTATCATAAATGGATTTTGTACTTTGTCAATTTTTTTGCATCTGTTAAAATGATCATATGGTTCTTATACTTTCTTTTATTAATGTAATGTATCACATCAATTGGTTTGTGAATTCTGAATCACCCTTGCAACCCAGGAATAAATCCCACTTGGTCATGGTGAACAATTTTTTAAATGTATGATTGGATTCGTTTTACTAGTATTTTATTGAGGATTTTTGCCTTTGTGTTTCTCAGAGATATTGGTCTTTAGTTGTCTTTTTTTTTAGTGCTGTCTTTATTTTGTTTTGGGTGCCTCATAGAATGAATTTTGAAGTTTCTTTTCCTTTTCTATTTCTCAGAATAATCTGAGAAAAATAGTTATTAATTCTTCTTAACTACCCTACTATCTAGCAATTATACTGCTATATACTTACCTAAAGTATACAAAAATAGTATTTCAATGGGATATGTACACCCCAGTGTTTATAGTAGCAGTATTTACAAATGTCAAATCATGGAAACAGCCCTAGTCTCCGTGCATTGATGAGTGTATAAAAAAGATGTGATATCTAGGGACACTTGCGTGGCTCAGTCAATTAAGCATCTGCCTTTAACTTAGGTAATCATCTCCAGTGTCCTGGGGTTGAGTACCTCATCAAGGGCCTTGCTCAGAGGGCAGCCTGCTTCTCCCTCTACCTGCTGTTCCATCTGCTTGTGCCCTCTCTCTCTCTTTCTCTGACAAATGAATAAATAAACTCTTTTCTAGGGGCACCTGGCTGGTCCAGTGGGTTAAGCCTCTGCCTTCAGCACAGGTCATTCATGATCTCAGGGTTCGGGGATCAAGCCCCTCATTGGGCTCTCTATTCAGCAGGGAGCCAACTCCCCCATCTCTCTTTGCCTGCCTCTCTGCCTACTTGTGATCTCTCTCTCTCTCTCTGTCAAATAACTGAATAAAATCTTTTAAAAAATAAATAAAATAGTTTTTAAAAAGACGTGTTATCTATATGTATGTGTATGTGTATATGCAGACATAATGAAATGTTACTGAGCCATAAAAAAGAATTAAATCTTGCCTTTTGGTACAATGTGGATGAAGCTAGAGTACTTTGCTAAGTGAAATAAGTCAGAGAAAGACAAATACCATATGATTTCACACATATGTGGAATTTATGAAAAAAAATGCAAAGGTACCAAAAAAAAAGAGACAAACCAAAGGCTAGCTCTTAACTATAGAGAACAAACTGGTGGTTAACAGAATAGAGGTTGGGGGGGTGTTAAGTAGGTGATGGGGATTAAGGAGTGCACTTGTTGTTGTCATGAGCACTAGATGTTGTATGGTTGTGTTAATCAGTACTTTATACACCTGAAACTACTATTAAACTGTATATTAACTAACTGGAATTCAAATAAAAACTTAAAAAAGTATAGGCTATTATTTTCACTTTACAAAGGAAATAAAGAAATGTTATATATATGTTGAAGTTCACAATTCTACTAAATGATGAAACTAGGATTTGCATCAGGCAATTAGATTTAGAACCCATGCTCTTTTTTTTTTTAAAGATTTTATTTATTTGACAGACAGAGATCACAAGTAGGCAGAGAGGCAGGCAGAGAGAGAGGAGGAAACAGGCTCCCTGCAGAGCAGAGAGCCCAATGTGGGGCTCGATCCCAGGACGCTGGGATCATGACCTGAGCCGAAGGCAGAGGCCCTTACCCACTGAGCCACCCAGGCGCCCCTAGAACCCATGCTCTTAATTTGTACACTATATTTCCTTCATCTGTACTAGTGGAATGCAAGTTACAGAACAATATATACAATATGATTCCATCATGTGTTGAGTGTATACTATGTACCAGGCAATTTTTTAATACTTCACATACATTAATGTAACTATAATAGCATTTCTGTAAAATATTGTTATTTCCATTTCACCTATGATAAAACAGGCTCAGAGAAGTTAGGTAGGATGCCTTATATTATACAGTTATAAGTAGTATAATCTGGGTTTGAACCCAGGTAGTCTCACTTCAAAGGGTGTTTACTTGTGCATACTTCAGCAGCATATACACTAAAATTGGAACAATACAGAGATTACCATGGCCCCTGTGCAAGGGTGACAGGCAAATTCATGAAGTATTCCATATTTTTTAAAAAGTAGTCTTTTTACTTAACTTCCTATTATAAATGACTTTTTCTCTTGTAACTGACTTAATAAATGTAATTATGTTTGTGAAAAAAATGATACAGATCAAACTGTTAATAGCAGTTTCCTCTGGGAGGAGGGTTGCAGAGAGAAGGTGAAGATGTAATTTTACATTTTTATAGAACAAAAAACAGCCTTGTAAAGATTTAGGGTAAAAAATTTAACATGAGACCTGAAGGTCCATGTGGTTTTTTTTTTCTATTTATTTCTTCAGTTTCTATTCCTCCAACTTTCTCCCAAAGCCCCAATTACTACATTTCTTCATGACTATTCCTTCTACCTAAAATTTCTTCATATAATTTCCTGGCATACTATACATCTTTCAGTTTTCTGATTAGCTCTCACTTCTTCAGAGATAACTGCCTTGACCCATCTAGCCTGGTTTAGATTTCTCTACATTGCATTTACCTCACCTTATCAATTATCACTCTAAGTAACCTGAAGGTAAATGTTTTGTCTTATTCATGCTGATGTGCTTGTTCCCAAACATCATGCAAGCAGTCTGACACTTATCATCAATAATAATGATCATTTTCTGAACTACTGACGTACCAGTTCACGTGCCAAATACTGTTACATTTACTCCTCACCCTGATACTGTCAGGTAGGTATCACCATACACACTCTAATGATTGAGAAAATGACATTCAGAAAGAAGTAATTTGCCAAAGATCCATAATTATTCAGTTGTGGAGCCATGGAATCCAAATTTGCCTCACACAAAAGCAGGTGCTGATGATTTTTAGTCCTTCACTGTCAATTTCCACTACTCATTTTTGGCAAATCCAAAAAATCCTGTAAATATCATTGTTATCTTTAACTACTTGAAAATAAAGGCTAGAATAATGAGCTATGAATGTATTGAAGAGGAAATGGACATTAAAGCACAAGGTCATCTTTTTACATGGGATAGAGGGAGGAAGTGCTAAGAGAGTCAGCCACTATTGCACCCACTATTACATAAACCAAAATGTCAACTCCCAGAAGGAAGGCACTCTGTCCTCGAAAAGGGAGGGGCACCTCGAAAAGGGAAAGGAGGCACTTTCCTGGGCTAAGAAAAAACGTATCAAAAGTTGCTTTGGTGGGGCGCCTGGGTGGCTCAGTGGGTTAAAGCCGCTGCCTTGGGCTCAGGTTATGATCCCAGGGTCCTGGGATCGAGCCCCACATCGAGCTCTCTGCTCAGCAGGGAGCCTGCTTCTTCCTCTTTCTCTGCCTGCCTCTCTGCCTACTTGTGATCTCTGCCTGTCAAATAAATAAATAAAATCTTAAAAAAAAAAAAGTTGCTTTGGTGGTCCCTTCCTGTCCAAGTAAGCACTGGCACATTTACTCTGCCCTTACAAACTTAGGCAATGCAACTTTTACTTCTTCTTTTTCTTTACTCATCACGATGTATTTTGGTCATTTTGTCCCTCAGGTTTGCAGCTGCTGTTGCCAGACGCAAAACCGAAGGCTTACCACCATTCCCATGCAGGGAGATGGGAGAAGCAGTAAGAACATGGAGTCCATTAGTTCTCCATCTAATCCTCCCCAGCGCCTAGCAGACGAGGAGAGAAAAGACGCCTTAATAGGAGTTTAACACCCCAGAGTTCTTCCCCTCCCCCCAGGACAGCAGTCACCAGGCAGCAACGTTCCTGCGCCACAAGAGCACTAGTTTCACAGCCAATCCCAAGTGTTCAGGCCAATGGCCCTTAGCAACAGCCTTGGAAAAGGGCAGGGCCAGGCTTTGGGGCTTTGCGTAGCTCAGCCTGAAACAGTAGTGAAGTTACTGATTTTGAGTTACTTCTCCAAAGTAACCTTGTAGTGGAAATAATGAGCTCAATTAAAATCTATTATACCAGCGTGTCTGGATCCAGGGAGGTGAGTGGAAAGAAAGTGGCCTCAGAGGGCAAAAAACAAGACTAGAGTGAAGACATTCTAGTTGGGGATTTCAGGATTGTTCTAATACAATACCATCCCCTCCTTGCCTTTCACACTTCAGCTCCCTCCTCTCTAGGTTTTCAAGGATGGAAGGTGCAGGGGAGAACAAGGAAGGTGCTTATTGTCCTCACCCAGATTGTGCTCCAAGAACTAACCCGTCTAGGAGGTTTCTGGGTCCTGAGCTCAGCTAATTTAAGTATTTCCAATACACCTGCAGTTGTTTTAAATGGAAGAGATAAAGAATCCTGTTCTTTAGGATGTTTAGGATGGGAGATGGAAGAGATAAAGGACACTGTTTAGGATAGGTGAGGGAAATGTCATTGAGTAAATGGCCAAAATCCTCAGAGAAGCCTGGGTAACCCCAGAAAGACAAACTGGTAATTTCTAAGAAGAACATATATTTGCATAGATCGGGCATGTCTTAGGCTACAGTTTAGATGAATTATTTTGGCCACGTTGTAGGAAATATTGTACAACAGTGGTTTCCAACATTGTGAGCCACATATGTAATCCTAAATTTTCTAGTAGTTACATAAAATAAATGAGATTAATTTTAATATATTCTATTTAACACAAAATATACAAAATGTTATCATGCAACATATAATTAATATATAAAAAGAGATGTTTCATATATTATTTTCAAATTAAGTCCTCAAAATCCAGTATGTATATTGTACTTACAGAGAATTTTATTTTGGACTAGCCACACTTCAGGTGCTCAATACTCACATGTGGCTGGCTAATGGTTATCACATCAGGCAGCTTAGCTATAGAAGGACCATTATATGGCTAAGAACATCATTCTTCCAAGGTTTTGGAGAAGCACAAAAACTGAAGAATTTGAAATCGATTATGAATGGTTAACATTCATCCTACTCCTATGTGTCAAGACACCATTATAGATGCAAGGAGCAGTGAAATTTGATCTCAGCCTAGAAAGAATACATTGCTTTTGCAGAAAGCTTTATCAACTTGATTAGGGGTTTTAACCAGATATTAAGAAACAACAATAATAAGAAACACTTTTAAAAAGAAAATTTGGGGCCTTTTGACTATTTTTTAACATTGTGATTTATGTTATCAGATACAGTACTAAAAGTCTGTAAGAGAGAATAATTTGGAATCAATAAGGACCACAATGGATGAAACAGAAGATTCACGCAACTGTCGGTCTGTGTTTCTCAAACTGTAACATAAAAATCATCTGGAAGACTTGTTAAAATATTCCTGGGAATCACTCCCAGATACTGTAGTTTCAGAGTGGGATAAAGCTGATGTTGCTGGTATAACAAACCACATTTAGACTAGTACTGGTCTACGCAACTGTACTCTTCATGATGTTCCTCTGAAAAAGTTTTGGAAAAACATTATAAAAATGTGACAAATCACATGCACCATGCTTTTGCATTTTAAAAACTAATGAGCCTCAGAAAGTAGAAATGTTGCATAATAGAATTTCAGAAACCTCTCATCAATCAGTTGCAAATAGACAGGGTTTTCTAACCATGACTGGATTACATTTTCAAGTCATCAAACAAAAAGCTTTCTGCCATGCACTTTTGCAGAAATCATACTTGAATAAGCTGGGGTTTGTACTTGTCAAATTGCTTTCAGATATGTTTTCTCATTCTAGTATCAGAGATTTATGTGGCAAAATTGCCTAAGATTATCATGTGAAAAATGTAGAAAACTCAAATTTTAAGATTTATGTTAGTGATTAAAAAAAAATGCAGTTATAAAATATACTTAAAAGATAACCAATTATTATAATTTTACTTTAGCAGTAGTGTTTCAGAGGAAAAGACAATGTGAGGATATTACTACAAATATTACAGTTCATCTGAGAGGATATAGGAAGAACTGATGACTTTCATTCACTTACATTATTTATAAATCTTAATTGTCTGATATACTTTATTTTCTTACTCTGTGGATTTTATCTCTGTACTTAGGCAGTGTCTCTGATTATGGTTTAGAACATGTAGTATGTTCTTTCAAAGGTATAAACCTGGTATCATGTCCATTTCCTATACAGAGCTACCATAGATATTAGCATAAATTAATGTAGTAATGAGTTGAAAAGTGTGCTTCAACTGTTAGCAGAATGTCATACCACTTCGTGTACAGTATGAAATCAATATAGCAAATATTTATAGCCCATTAGAGATTTTTAGTTTCTACTGAAAACTTACTATATTTCTTCATATACACATTAAACATATTTACATATTACATATATACTAAATATGTGTGTATGTGTTTATCAAAAGAAAATTACCTAATTTTGCTCCTCAAAGAAACATCACAGCATTAAAAGCTATTCCTCTTCCATAGCATAATGAATGGACAAAATAAAACATAAACCATTAGGAGCAGTTAATAACATCATTCTATCTCTCCCTATTTTTGCCTATGTAGGTGAAGCAGAGACAGGAAGAAGTTACCAGAATTTTAGATATTTACCAAATAAAGTATGAATTAATAGATATTTCTGTCAGTTTGAAAGTACTTCAAGAAATGAGGATGAAAGTTTCCACCCCTAAGGCACTACCACCTCAGATATTCAATGGCCAAGAATATTGTGGAGTAAGAGTAAATGTCCATTTTTATTTTGTTTTCATTTCATGTCTTAAGGTCATATACATGGCGAAACAATATATTTATGGGTTGAGGGCCAGGTTTCTTCATTTATACAATAACTTAATTATGTTCCTGAAGATAAGGCAATGTGTGCTTCATTATGAAAAAAAACATATCATAAAAGGAAAGAATATCATGCTATTTGTTTTGAGATACACAGTATTGTTCATCATACATTATAGTATGAAATGACTGATAACAAGGGGAATTTTCTTTATCTAACTTAGCTGGCAGATGTTTGCAAAGGCCCAGACAAGATAATTAACAAACTTACCTAGACACTTGAATTTAATGATTTAATAAGTGGAAATAATAGCACTGATATTACAAGTTAATCTTAATTCCTTTTAGGATTTTGAAATGTTTCACAAAGCAAAGGAGAACAAAGAGATTCTGAAATTCCTCAAGATGGAATGAATGTGCAGTGATGATACAAAAGATGTTTACTGAGATGGATCTGCCTATACTTCCATATACATTGGTTATTTTTAATTATAACAATTGAAGTATTTCATTAAAGTTAATTGATATCTAGATTAACTTGCAATCACTAACACGGGGGCTCTTACAATTTCAATTTTGCATTAAAATAATTTCTCATTGCAGTGAACCTTTTACAAAGCTGTGTAAAAAATTATTAAATTTCTATCAAGATCAAACTTTTTTTAAGTCACTTAGTAGCTGTCAATTTACAGGCATGAAATAGACTTATAGTGCAATTTTCAATTAACTTTCAGCTTTATTTTTAAATGTTTCTCAGTACATTTTTAAGAAGTTTACATACTGTATTGGGGCTGTTTATAGCTTTTATTTGTTTATTTTTAGAGAAAGAAAGGGGGAGCACCAATGGGCAGAGGCAGAGGGAGAGAGAATCTTAAGCAGACTCCATGCTGAGTGTGGAACCTGGCATGGGACTCAATCTCACAACCCTGAGATTATGACCAGAGCTGAAATTAATTGTCAGAAGCTTAACTGAATGAGCCACCCAGGAGCCTGTACTGGAGCTATTTTTAAAAAGGAAAAAAATAAAGCAGATCATTGGGCCCCATTCCAATTCTTCCTAAATGGAAATTGGGGAGAGAATAGGAATTTGTATTTTAACAGACTCCTCAGGTAATATTTTTTTTTGTACACTAAAGTCTGGGAACTGATATTAAAGAATAACAACTTTAGGTCACTCCTCTCTTTACCTATACCTTTGACCTAAAGCTGTAGTCTTCTTCCAAATTTGTTTCTCTATCTGTGGTTTCTATCTTGTTGCATTGCACCTCCATCCACTCAAACTCCAAGACAGAAACCTGAGAGTCATCCATATCACCCACTCCCTCACTCTAACGCAATCTATTACCAAACCCTATATGAGTCTTAACACCCCAGTTACCCCACAATTCTCTAGGTCTCCAGCTATTTACCTTTGTTCATAGCCTCATTAGTCTTGCCTGTACTATTGCAGGTACTACCTGTACTATCCCTGCTTCTAGTTTTACTATTCTGATATTTGCCCACTGCTACTAAATCAGTGCTTTTCAACATTTACTGAACTTTTTAAGGATCTGAGGACCTTAAAAAACCATCATTTCTGGATTCTTTCTTTCTTTCTTGCTCTCCTTTCTTTTACTATTTCATTTTTTATTCAAATTTTGATTAGTTAATATAGAGTGCAACACTGGTTTCTGGAGTAGAATTCAGTGATTCATCAGTTATGCACAATGCCCAAAGCTCATTACAAAAAATGCCTTCTTTAATAGCCATCACCCATCTTGCCTATTCCCCACCCACCTCCTTCCATCAACCCTGTTTTCTGTCTGTTACTAAAAGTCACTTATGGCTTTTTCCCTCTCTTTTTTTCCCCCTTTAACCATGTGTTCATCTATCTTCTTACTTAAATCCCATGTATAGTGAGATCATGTGGTATTTGTCTTTTTTCACTGATGTATTTCACTTAACATTATACTCTAGCTCCATCCCTGTCTTTGTAAATGGCAAGATATCATTATTATTTATGGCTGAATATTATTCCATTGTATGTACCACATCTTCTTTATCCATTCATCAGCTGATGGACATTTGGGATCTTTCTATAATTTGACTATTGTTAATAACAATGCTATAAACATCAGGGTGAATATGTACCCCTTTTAGTATTTTCATATTAGTATTTTCATATCCTTTGGATAAATACATTGTAGTGCAATTGTTGGATTATAGGGTAGTTCTATTCTATAATTTTTGAGGCTCCTCCACACTATTTTCCAGAGTGGCTGCACCAGTTTACATTTCCACCAACAGTACAAGAGAGTTCCATTTTCATCACATCCTCAACAAAACGTGTTGTTTCTTGTGTTGTTCATTATAGCCATTCTGACAGGTGGTAGGTGGTATTTCATCATGGTTTGATTTGTATTTCCTTAATGATGACTGATGCTGAGCATCTAGACATGTGTCTCTATGCCATTTAGATGTCTTGGATAAGTGTCTATTCATGTATTCTGTCCATTTTTCAACTGAATGATTTTTTTTAGGTGTTGAATTTGAGGAGTTCTTTGCAGATTTTGGATACTAACCCTTTATCAGGTATGTCATTTGCAAATATCTTGCCCACTATGTAGGCTGCCTTTTAGCTTCACTTATTGTTTCCTTCACTATACAGAACCTTTTATCTTGGTGAAATCCCAGTTGTTCATTTTTGCTTTTGTTCCCCTATGCCTTGGGAGAAAAATCTAGTTAGAAGTTGCTTTGGGCTGATGTGGAAGAGTTTATAACCTATGTTTCCCACTAGTATTCTGATGGTTTCCTATCTCACAATTAGGTCTTTAATCCATTTTGAATTTATTATTGTTTATGGTGTAAGAAAGAGGCCCAGTTTTATTCTTTTGCACGTTGCTGTCCAAGTTTCCCAACACCATTGAATAGACCCTCTTGTTTTTCTATTGGATATTCATTGCTGTTTTGTCAAAAATTAGTTGACCAGATAACTGTGGGTCCACTTCTGGGTTCTCTATTCAATTCCATTCATCTATGCCACTGCCATACTCTTTTGATAACTTCAGCTTTGTTTTATGAATTGTGATGCCTCCTATTTTTTTTTTTTTATTTTTCAGAATTGCTTTGGCTATTCAGGTTATTTTGTGGTTCCATACAAATTTTAAGATTGTTCTAGCCCTATGGAAAATGCTGGTGCTATTTTGATAGGTATTGCATTGAATATGTAGATTAGTTTGTATAGTACAGACATTTTAATAATGTTTGTTCTTCCAATCCATGAGCATGGAATGCTTTTCCATTTCTTTGTATCCTTTTCAGTTTCTTTCATAAGTGTTCTATAGTTCTCTGAGTGCAGATCTTTTATCTCTTTGGTTAGGTTTATTATTAGGTATCTTATGGTTTTTGGTATAATTGCAAATGAATCCAATTTCTTGATATATTTTTCTGCTGCTTTACTATTGGTGTATTGATTGGAGTAACAGATTTCTGTACATTGATTTTTATAACCTACAACTTTGCTAGATTAATGTATTATTTCTAGCAAATTTTGGTGAAGTCTTTCAGATTTTCTACATAAATAATTATGTCATCTGTGGAGTGAAAGTTTGACTTCTTCATTGTCAATTTGGATGACTTTTATTTCTTTTTGTTGTCTGATTTCAGAGGCTAAGACTCCTGTTAAATAGTAATGGTGAAACTGAATTTCCCTTTCATGTTCATGACCATAGCAGAAATGCTCTCATTTTTTTCTCCATTGAGGATGATATTAGCTGTGGGTCTTTCATAATGTCCTTATGATGTTGAGGTATGCTCCATCTACCCCAGTCTGGTGAGGGTTTTTATCAAGAAAAGATTCTGGGGGTGCCTTGGTGGCTCAGTCCGTTAAGAATCTGACTCTTGATTTTGGCTTAGGTCATAATCTCAGGATAAAAAGATAGAGCCCCACATCAGGTTTCACATTGGCCATGGAGCCTGCTTAAGATTCTCTCTCTCCTGGGGTGCCTGGGTGGCTCAGTGGGTTAAGTCTCTGCCTTCAGCTCAGGTCATGATCTCAGGGTCCTGGAATTAAGCCCTGCATCAGGCTCTCTGCTAACTGGGGAGCCTGCTTCCCCCTCTCTCACTGCCTGCCTACTTGAGATCTCACTCTCTCTGTCAAATAAATAAAAAAAAAAATTGGGGGAAAAAGGTTTTAAAAATTCTCTCTCTCTCTTCACCTTTCAATCTAAAAAAGATAAATAAAGTAAGAAAGGAGGCTCTATATTGTCAAATGCTTTTCCTGCATCTGTTAACAAGATTATATGTTTTTAATTTTTTTCTTTTATCAATGTAATGTACACATTGATTGATTTTTTAATATGAACCATCCCTGCATCCCAGGAAAAAATCCCACTTGGTTGTGGAGAATATTTTTTTTAATGTACCATTGAATTCAATTTGGCAGTATTTTATTAAGAATTTTTGTATTCCGGGGGGGGGTGACAAAATGGCAGGGAAGTAGGAGGAGGAGCCTTTTCAACCTGTACACTAAATTGAGCTGATTACCGACCAAAGAACTCTGATCACCCATGAAATCAGCCTGAGATCAGAATTATACACGTCTGGATCTCTACAGGGGCAGAAGACGCCAGTGGGCAGGTAAAGTGGAGTGGGAACATAGGACTGATATCAGAAGATAAACAAAAGGGGGAGGGAGCCACCAGAGGCAACTGGTTGGAAAGTAATACCCCAATCTGAGAGTGCCCTGCATCTGGGGACCAGCATTAACTTGGAGTCTGTTTGAAAGCACTCAAAAAGAGCAAAGGATCATGGGGGGTGGGGGGGAGTTGTGGGAATAGGGGCGGCTAGGGACAGGGGCTTAAATCCCTGGACAGAGGACAGCCTCGCCTGGCGCTGAGTCAGAGAGAGTGCAGCAGAGAAACCAGGTCTTGGTCCTTAAGCCTCCAGCGTGCCCAAGAATGCATGGGTTTTGGCTCCTGTGTGGGGATGGGAGCCACGCTGGATGGGAGAACGCACAAGCCCTGCTACAGAGCCTGAGATACGTGGGGGTATAGCTCAGTGGTAGAGCATTTGACTGCAGAGCCTGAGATATACGTGCACCCCTCATCCTCCCCTGAGAGAGGTACAAAGGCCCAGCCAGCACTCTTTGACCCACACCATTGTTTCAGAACCTAAGACGCAGGCCCCAAACTCTCCCCCGAGAGAGGTGCGCGAAGGCCCAGCCTGGTGCTTTAGGACCTGCACCCCGTTCTCAGAGCCTGAAATGCATGCACAACCCACAGCCTCCTCTGAAAGAGGTGCGAGCAAGTTGGGCACTCTTAGACCCAGAAAGACCAGGCACTCCCAGCCCGGGTGAGCAGGAAAATCTCAGTGTGCAATCGCTGCTTGGAACCTCTCTGGTGGTGGTCTGGAGCTCCCAGACAGCTGCCACTGCCATGGTTTTGGGTACAAACAGAAGATCCTGCATCCCCAGGGACTGTGACTCAGAACCTGCTCTGCCAGCGGCCAAGGGGGAACTTATTTGGGCTCTGCAGCCAGACTGAGGCTTCTCTCTGAGAGGGAGGTCAGGGTGAAGTTTTTTTTTTTTTTTTTTCCCCTAAAACTACAAAAACCATCAAAAGTGGTCAAGGTGAGAGAAAAAAAAGTGAACAAACATAAATAGAGCCAGAGAACAAAAGCCTGAAAAAAACCAGTTTCCTCAGAGCCCACCCCCTTGAAGGGGGCGGAAGGACTTAACTCAGGTAACATCATTGACTGAAAATGCACGTGGCAGGACCCTCCCCCAGAAAACTAACCATGAAAGAAAAAAAAAAAAAAAGACTGCAAGAGAAAAACCACCACTACTTCATAGGACAACTTTTATTTTTAACTCGTTCCCACTATTCTGGTTCATTTTTTTTATATAAACAATTTTTTAACCTATTTACCATCACGGTGACCTGTCCAGTACATAAAATTCCATAATAATCTTCTAACCTGAACGTTGTGATACATACACCTGTGTTTTTCTTTTGCATTTCTATTTTTAATTTTTTTTTAAATTTTAGTTTAGTTGAGTCTAGTTTATTTCTTTTTATATTTATTTTCTAATATTCATATAAAGATAAACTTCAAAGTAATCCCCTTTCCCCAATCAATACAACCCCTATAGGTAAACCAATTTTTAATCCCCCTTTATCTTAGGAAAGTTGAGTCCTTTAACAAAGATATCAAGATACATCCAGGAAGAATCAAAACAACCTTCCTCACCCACACTGTGAATTTATAACCACTCTCCCACCTTTTTCTTCCACCACTGTTTCTGTGTTTTTGTGTTTGTCCTGATAGTATATAAATCTTACACTAGGGGTTCTTTTGGACAAGGTTCTTCCTTTATTTGCATCTCTTGTCATATACTTTTATCAGTCTTTTTGTTTCTCTGTTGTTGTTTGTATACTTCATAAATCTTACCTTGGGGCCCATTTGGGCTGAACTTTCTCTTTCATCTTCCCTTTCATTCCTGTCTCTTCTCTCACACTTTTTTTTTCTTTTCTTTTGTCTCTCATTTGGGTGGGGAATCCTGATTGCTCAGAAGTGTTCCAGGGTGCACATTGACTGCACCACGGTCAATACATCCAACTACATCTGTTCAGTCATCTCTCACCAAAATGGCTAGGAGGAAGAATGCCCAACAGAAGAAAAATAGAGAGGATGGACCTTCTGCAACAGAGCTAACAACTATCAACATAGACAATAAGTCAGAAAGAGAATTCAGGCTAACAATTATCCAGGCAATAGCTAGGTTGGAGAAAACCATGGATGACCAAACGGAATTGATTAGGGCTGAGCTGAAAGTGACCAGAGATGATGTTCACAATGTTAGGGAGGAGCTACAAGGGCTGAGGTTCATAATGTTCTCAATGAGTTCGAATCTAATCTAAATTCTCTCAAAGCTAGGGTAACTGAGACAGAAGACAGAATTAGTGATCTGGGGGACAGACAGAGAGAGAAAGGATCAGGAGGAAGCCTGGAAAAAACAGCATAGAAACCACGAAAACAGAATCAGGGAAATAAATGATGCCATGAAACGTTCCAACATCAGAATTATTGGAATCCCTGAAGGGGAGGAGAAAGAAAGAAGTCTAAAAGATATAGTGGAACAAGTTCTTCATGAAAATTTTCCCAATCTCACGAATGGAACTAGCGTTCATGTACTAGAGGCCGAACAGTCTCCATCCAAGATTATAGATTCCAAAAACACATCAAGGCACCTGAAAGTCAAATTGAGGAATCATAATTGTAGTTATAATCTCTTGAAAGCCGCTAGGACAAAGAGGCTCCTTACTTACAGAGGAAAGCCCATCAGAATAATGTCAGACCTGTCCACAGAGACCTGGCAAGCCAGAAAGGGCTAGCAAGACATATTGAGGGCATTAAATGAGAAAAACATGCAGCCAAGAATACTTTATCCAGCAAGACTGACATTCAAAATGGATGGAGAGATAAAGAGTTTCCAAGACTGGCAAGGCTTAAAAGGCTATGCAACCACCGAGCCAACACTGCAGGAAATATTAAGGGGGGTTCTATAAAAGAGTAAAACCCCTAAGAATAGCATTGAACAGAAATATAGAGACAATCTACAGAAAGAAAGACTTCAAAGGTAACACGATGTCAATAAACACGTATCTATCAATAATCACTCTCAATGTGAATGGCATAAATGCACCCATAAAATGGCACAGGGTTGCAGATTGGATAAAATGACAGGACCCATCCATATGTTGTCTACAAGAGATCCATTTTGAACCTAAAGATACACCCAGACTGAAAGTGTAGGGATGGAGAAGCATCTTTCATGCCAATGGGCCTCAAAAGAAGGCTGGGGTAGTGATTCTCATATCAGAACAATTAGATTTTAAACTAAAGACTGTAGTTAGAGATACAAAAGGACACTATATCATTCTTAAAGGGACTATCCATCAAGATGATCTAACAATTGTAAATATCTATGCCCCCAATATGGGAGCAGCCAATTACATAAGAAAACTATTAATCAAGAAAAAGAGTCATATTGATATTAATGCATTAATAGTAGGAGATCTTAACATGCCTCTCTCAGAAATAGACAGATCATCGAAGCAGAAAATCAATAAAGAAACAAGAGCATTGAATGACACACTGGACCAGAAGTACTTCATAGATATATACAGAACATTCCACCCTAAAACAACAGAATACTCATTCTTCTCAAGTGCACATGGAACCTTCTCCACAATAGACCACATACTGGGTCACAAATCAGGATTCAATCCATACCAAAAGACTGAGATGATTCCCTGTATATTCTTAGATCACAATGCTTTGAAACTGGAGCTCAATCACAAGGAAAAGTTCATAAGGAACTCAAACACCTGGAAGCTAAAGACCACCTTGCTTAAGAATGCTTGGATCAACCAGGAGATCAAAGAAGAACTTAAACAATTCATGGAAACCAATGAGAAGACACTTTGGTCCAAAACCTATGGGATACAACAAAGGCAGTTCTAAGGGGGAAATACATAGCCATCCAAGCCTCTCTCAAAAAAATTGAAAAATCCAGAACACAGCAGCTGTCTCTACACCTTAAAGAACTGGAGAAACAACAACAAATCAAGCCAACTCCACACATAAGAAGGGAAATAATCAAGATTAGAGCTGAGATTAAGAGGTAGAAACCAGAGTTACAGTAGGACGTATCAATGAAAGTAGAAGCTGGTTTTTTGAAAGAATCAATAAGATCGATAAACCATTGGCCACACTAATCCAAAAGAAAAGAGAGAAGGCCCAAATTAATAGAATTATGAATGAAAAGGGAGCAATCACAACTAACACCAAGGAAGTAGAAACAATCATCAGAAGTTATTATCAACAGTTATATGAAAATAAGCTAAGCAACCTAGATGAAATGGATGCATTCCTGGAAAACTATAAACTCCCAAAATTGAACCAGGAAGAAATAGACAACATGAATAGACTGATACCTAGTAACGAGATTGAAGCAGTGTTCAAAAACATCCTGAAACACAAGAGCGCAGGACCTGACAGATTCCCTGGGGAATTCTACCAAACTTTCAAAGAAGAAATAACACCTATTCTCCTGAAGCTGTTTCAAAAATTGAAGCAGAAGGAAAACTTCCAGACTGTTTCTTTGAAGCCAGCATTACCCCGATCCCCAAACCAGGCAAAGGCCCTACCAAAAAGGAGAATTTCAGACCAATATTACTGATGAATATGGATGCTAAGATTCTCAACAAGATCCTAGCATACAGATCCAACAGCACATTAAAAAGATTATTTACCATGACCAGGTGGGATTCATCCCTGGGCTACAAGGATGGTTCAACATTCGCAACTCAATCAATGTGATACAACAAATTAATATGAGAAGAGAGAAGAACCACATGGTCCTCTCAATTGATGCAGAAAAAGCATTTGACAAAATCCGGCATCCGTTCCTGATTAAAATGCTTCAAAGTATAGGGATAGAGGGAACATTCCTGAACTTCATCATATCTATCTATGAAAGACCCACAGCAAATATCATTCACAATGGGAAGAAGCTTGCAGCATTTCCAGTGATATCAGGAACACAACAAGGATGCCCAATCTCACCACTCTTGTTTGACATAGTATTAGAAGTCCTAGCCACAGCAATCAGACAACAAAGAGAAATACAAGGTATCCAAATTGGCAATGAAGAAGTCAAATTCTCTCTCTTCGCAAATGACATGGTTCTTAATATGGAAAACCCAAAAGACACCACCCCCAAACTACTAGAACTCATACAGCAATTCAGCAACGTGGCAGGATACAAAGTCAGTGTACAGAAATCAGTGGCTTTCTTATACAATAATAATGAAAATACAGAAAGGGAAATTAGAGAATTGATTTCCATTTACTATAGCACCAAGAACCATAAGATATCTGGGAATAAATCTAACCAAAGAGGTTAAAGGATCTGTATTCAAGGAACTACAGAACACTCATGAAAGAAATTGAAGAAGACACAGAAAAATGGAAGACCATTCCATGCTCTTCGATCGGAAGAATAAACATTGTTAAAATGTCTCTACAGCCTAGAGCAATCTATACTTTTAAAGCCATTCTGATCAAAATTCCACCGGTATTTTTCAAAGAGCTGGAGAAAATAATCCAAATATTTGTATGGAATCAGAAGAGACCCTGAATCACTAAGGAAATCTTGAAAAACAAAAATAAAACTTGGGGCATCATGCTACCTGATTTTAAGCTTTACTACAAAGCTGTGATCACCAAGACAGCATGGTACTGGCATAGAATCAGACACATAGACCAGTGGAACAGATTAGAGAGCCCAGATATGGACCCTCAACTCTATGGTCAAATAATCTTTGACAAAACGGGAAAAAATATTCAGTGGAAAAAAGACAGTCTCTTCAATAAATGGTGCTGGGAAAACTGGGCTGCTATATGTAGAAGAATGAAACTCAACCATTCTCTTATACCATACACAAAGATAAACTCAAAATGGATAAAAGACCTCAACGTGAGACAGGAATCCATCAGAATCCTAGAGGAGAACATAGGCAGTAATCTCTTCGATATCAGCCACAGCAACTTCTTTCAAGATATGTCTCCAAAGACAAAGGAAACAAAAGCGAAAATAAACTTTTGGGACTTCATCAAAATCAAACTCTTCTTCACAGCAAAGGAAACAGTCAAGAAAACAAAGAGGCAACCCACGGAATGGGAGAAGATATTTGCAAATGACAGTACAGACAAAAGGTTGATATCCAGGATCTACAAAGAACTCCTCAAACTCAACACACACAAAACAGACAATCATATCAAAAAGTGGGCAGAAGATATGAACAGACACTTCTCCAATCAAGACATACAAATGACTATCAGACACATGAAAAATGTTCATCATCACTAGCCCTCAGGGAGATTCAAATTAAAACCACATTGAGATATCCCCTTACACCAGTTAGAATGGCCAAAATTAGCAAGAGAGGAAACAACATGTGTTGGATGGGATGTGGATAAAGGGGAACCCTCTTCCACTGTTGGTGGGAATGCAAGTTGGTGCAGCCTCTTTCCGAAGTGTGGAGATTCCTCAAGAAATTAAAAATAGAACTTCCCTATGACCCTGCAATTGCACTCCTGGGTATTTACCCCAAAGACACAGATGTCGTGAAAAGAAGGGCCATCTGTACCCCAATGTTTATAGCAGCAATGGCCACGGTTGCCAAACTATGGAAAGAACCAAGATGCCCTTCAACAGATGAATGGATAAGGAAGATGTGGTCCATATACACTATGGAGTATTATGCCTCCATCAGGAAGGATGAATACCCAACTTTTGTAGCAACATGGACGGGACTGGAAGAGATTATGCTGAGTGAAATAAGTCAAGCAGAGAGAGTCAATTATCATATGGTTTCACTTATTTGTGGAGCATAGCAGATAGCATGGAGGACATTGGGAGTTAGAGAGGAGAAGGGAGTTGGGGGAAATTAAAAGGGGAGGTGAACCATGAGAGACTATGAATGCTGAAAAATTTATCTTAGGGGTTTGAAGTGGTGGGGTGTGGGAGCTTGGGGTACCAGGTGGTGGGTATTTGAGAGGGCACGGATTGCATGGAGCACTGGGTGTGGTGCAAAAATAATGAATACTGTTATGCTGAAAATTAATAAAAAATAAATTATAAAAAAGAATTTTTGTATTCCAGATGGAATGAAAATAAGGGCCATATGTACCCCAGCATTCGTAGCAGCAATGGCCACAATTACCCAATTGTGGAAAGAGCCAAGATGCCCTTTAATAGACGAATGGATAAAGAAGATACAGTCCATATATACAATGCAATATTACTCAGTCGTCATAAAGGATGAGTACCCAACTATTGTATCAACATGAATGGGAGTGGTGGAGATTATGCTTAGTGAAGTAAGTTAAGCAGATAAAGTCAATTATCATATGGCTTCACTTACTTGTAGAGCATAAGGAATAACATGGAGGACTTTAGGAGAAGGAAAGGAAAAGGAAATTGGAGAAAATGAAAGGAGGAGATAAAGCATGAGAGACTGGACTCAGAAAAAAACTGAGGATTTTGGAAGGGAGGGGTAGAGAGATGGGTGAGCTTGGTGGTGTGTATTACAGAGGGTGTGTATTGCATGGAGCACTGGGTGTGGTGTATAAACAATGAATCTTGGAACACCGAAAAAATAAAATTTAAAAAATAAATTTAAAAAATTAATTAAGTAATTAAAATAATTTTTGTATCCTTGTTTACCAAAGATATTGTCCTGTAATTCTCTTTTTTAGTGGGGTCTTTATCTGGTTTTGGAATCAAGGTAATGTTGGCTTCATAGAATGAATTTGGACCTATTCCTCCCATTTATATTTTTTGCAACAGTTTAAGGAGGATAACTTTAATTATTCTTTAAATGTTTAGTAGAATTCCTGTGGTAAGCCATCTGGCCCTGGAATTTAGTTTTTGGGGAAATTTTGGTTTGCTGATTTATTTGTTTGTTGGTTATGGATTAGTTCCATTTTTCTATTTCTTCCTATTTCAGTTTTGGTAGTTTGTCAGTTTGTAGCATATATCTTTTCATAGTATTTTCTTACAGTTGTTTGTATTTATGTGATGTTGGTTGTGATCTCCCCTATTTCATTCATGATTTTATCTATTTCAGTCTTTTATCTTTTTTTTTATAAGTCCGGCTAGAAGTTTATCAATTTTATTAATTCATTCTACTGTGTTTTTGTTTGTTTGTTTCCATATCACTTATTCCTGCTCTAATCTTTATTATTTCCCTTCTTTCACTGGCTTTAAGCTTTATTTGTTATTTCATTTCTAGCTCCTTTAAGTGTAAGGTTATGTTGTATATTTGAGACTCCTTTGCTTCTTGAGGTAGGTTTGTACTGCAATTATCTCCCTCTTAGGACTGCCTTTGCTGCTTCCCAAAGGTTCTGGACTATCATGTTTTCATTTTCTTTCATCTTTTTTTTAAATTCCTTTTTTATTTCTTGGTTAATCCTTTCATTCTTTAGTTGGATGTTCTTTAACTTCTACATATTTGTGGTCTTTCCAAAGTTTCTTCCAGTGTTTGACTTCAAGTTTTGAATCATTGTGGTCTGAAAATATGCATGGTATGATCTCAGTCTTTTTGTACTTTTTGAGTCCTGATTTTGGATACAGTATGTGATCTGTTCTGGAAAATGTTCCATGTGCACTCGAAAAGAAAATATATATTCTGCTGCTTTGGATGAAATGCTCTGAATATATCTATTGAATCTATCTGGTCCAGTGTGTCATTCAAAGCCACCATTTCCTTGTTGATTTTCTGTTTAGTTGATCTGTCCATTGCTGTAAGTGTCCATTGCTGTTAAAGGCCCCTATTATTATTGATTATTATCAATGAGCTTCTTTATGTTTATTAATTGATCTATATACTTCGGTGCTCCCAAGTTGGGAACATAAATATTTATAATTATTAGATATTCTTGATAGACCTCTTACCTGCAATACAACATCCTTCTTAATCTCTCTTTGTTTTAAAATCTAGTTTTTCTGATATAAGTATGGCTACTCCAGATTTATTTTGATGTCTGTTAGCATGATGCATGGCTCTCCATCCCCTCACTTAAAATCTACAGGTGTCTTTAGGTCTAAAATGAGTCCCTTGTAGGCAGCATATAGTTAGGTTCTGTGTATGTTTGTTGTTGTTGTTGTTGTTTTGTTGTTGTTGTTTTGTTTTTTGATCTAGTCAGTCATCCTATGTCTTTTGATTGGGACATTTAGTCCATTTACATTCAGAGTGATTATTAAAATATATGGATTTATTTCCATTTTGTTTCCTATATAGTTGGTGTTTCTCTTGAAGTTCTCTGTTCCTTTTTAAGTTTTGCTTCTTTTGGTGTTCTTCTTTCTTCTTTTTTTTTCCATTTAAATAGTCACTCTTAAAATTTCTTGCATGGCTGGTTTAGTTGTCATGGATTCCTTTATTTTTTGTTTGTCTAGGAAACTGTCTCTACTTCTAGTCTGAATGACAACTTTGTTGGATAAAGAATTATCGGCTGCATATTTTCCCCGTTCAGCATGTTGAATATTTCCTCCCACTCCTTTCTGGACTGCCATGTTTCTGTGAACAGATCTGCTGTGAACTTGATCTGTCTTCCTTGTACATTAAGGACTCTTTTCCCCTTGCTGCTTTCAAGACTTTTTCCTTGTTTGTGTATTTGATGAATTTGATTATAAATTGCCTTAGCAATGGTCCATTTTAGTTGAATTTAATAGGATTTTTCTGTTCTTGGATTTTGATACCTGTGTCCTTCCCCAGATTATGAAGATTTTCAACTATAATTTGTCTAAATAAACACTCTGCCTCTTTTTTTCTCTCTTCATTTTCTGGGGGTCCAATAATTCAAATATTATTTTTTAACAAGTCACTAATTCTGTATGTCTGTCTTCCTGGTCCATTACCTTTCTTTCTCTTTTCAACTTCATTATTTTCATACAATTATATTTATTTTCATAAAATTATAATTTTATCTTCTGTATCACACTCCTCTGCTTCATCCACCCCTGGTTTTATGGCCTCCACATGGGATTCTATCTTGGTTATACCACTTTTCATTTAGACTGAAAGAGATTCTAGTTATTTTATTTCTGCAGTAAAGGATTCTCTAGAGTGTTCTATGCTTTTTTCAAGCCTGATTAGTATCCTTTTAAATGTTGTTTTAAATTATAGTACATATATCTTACTTATATCTGTAATAATTAAATCTCTGACTATGTGTATTGCTTCTTGTTCTTTCTTTTGGGGTGAATTTCTCTGTCTCATTATTTTATCCAGAAAAGAAAAGAAAAAAAAAAAAAAAGAAGAAGCACACACACACACACACACACACACACAAAACTAGATCCTAGGTGGGTTTTGGTCCCCTTATTAAAAGACTCAAGATCTATAAATAAGTAAATAAAAATAAAATAAAATAAAAGTAAACAAAAAATTTAAAAATATATAAAATACCTATATAAATAAAAATTTTAAAAAATTAAAAAGAAATTGAAAAAAATAAAATAAATGAAGAAATATTTTTTTAAGATTTTTAAAAATTTATTTGAGAGAGATAGAAAAGCAGACTCCTTGCAGAGAAGAGAGCCCAACATGGGGCTCAATCCCAGGACCCTGAGATCATGACCTGAGCCAAAGGCAGACGGTTAACTGACTAAGCCATCCAGGTGCCCCAATGAACAAATACTTTACAAAAATAAATAAGAGTAAAAAGTATGCCAGATCCTATTTTACCCCAGAGCTAAAGCTTTGCAGCACTCCATGATCTGTAAACTTTGTGGGAGCAAGTTTTTTGCTGATCTTCTGGAGAAGGGGACTGTTGGGCTGATTCTCAGTTGGACTTGTCCTAGTGGAAATGTGTTTCCAGGACTCAGGGAGGAGAGGCTTGGTGTAATTGACTCTGACTTCCACATGGTGATGCTGTTTTCCTCCCTGTAGGGTTTAAGTGCTGATGTGTGGTATGAATCTGGTAGCACCCAGGCTCCATAGACTGGGAGCTGAAAGTCTGCACCCCCGCCACCACACACACATACACACTCTTCTGTGAGTCCTCATAGAAAAGCAACCAATTATTCTTGTACCCTGCATTCACCTTGCCTGTGTACAAGGGATTGTGTGTGTGTGTGTGTGTGTGTATTTTGTTTGTTTGTTTGTTTTAATCTCAGGTGTGGGACTGAATTCCAAAACCTCAAAACCTCAAATTTTAATGACTCCTGGGATGGGGGTGGACCCGTGCTATTCCTCTGAGGGACATTCTCACCTCACTTTTGCCATTTGGAAAGTAGTTGTTCAACCATGCAGCGATTGTTTATACAAAACTGAGCAGAAAGCCAGCACCTAGACTTGCTGTACTCAGCCGGTTTTCCTCACTCCTATGCCTAGGAACAATGTAGCATTTAGTGTCACCCATTCTTCCTGGAACCCAGGGGATTCTCAGACCAAGGTGTCACACCTATTATTGCTCGCCAGTTTGCCAAATGAGTACCCTTAAGCCAGGCACATCCCCCACTGTAGCAGACTTCTAAAAGTCCAGATTTTGCACTTCATGGCTTATAATACTTTGTGGTAGCCTGCATAAGCAGGTTTCCTCTCTGATGCCATATCCACAGCTATATCTCCCCCAATTCGTCTCTCTACCTCCTATCTTTCAAAAGGTGATTGTTGGTTTTTGGGTCAAGATGGCAGAGGAGTGGCAGGCTGAGATGACACCAGGTAGCAAGAGATCAACTAGATAGCTTATCAAACCATTCCAAACACATACAAATCCAACAGGAGATTAGAGTGAAGAAGAGTAGCAATTCTAGAAACAGAAAATTGACCATTTTCTGAAAGGTAGGACCAGCAGAGAAGTGAATCCAAAGCGACAGGAAGATAGACCACTGAGGGAGGGGCCAGCAAGCAGCAGAGCAACGGAGCACAAAATCAGAACTTTTAAAACTCTTCTCCACTGAGGGACATTGCTCCAGAGGCTAAACCGGGGTGAAGCCCATCCAGGGACAGTGTGGTCTCAGATCCTGTGGGGTCACAGAAGGATCAGAGGTGTCTGAGTATTGCAGAGCTCACACGTATTAGAGCAGGGAAGCTGACAACAGGGACAGAGCTGAGGAGTGAGCTCTCAACTCAGGGTTACCTTAAATTGTGATCCATGGCACAGGCCACTGCTCTGTGAGTGGGGACCCCCCAAGACCTGGGGAGACGCCCTGGAAGAGCACAGGGATCTGTGTGGTTCAGAGACTCCAGGTGGGGCTGTGTGACAGAAACAGAGATGCTTGGTCACAGGCTGGGTGAGCTTGGAGTACAGACAGAAACCAGGGAGATGGGAGTTATTGAGTGTTTTTCCCTGAAGGCGCACTGAGGAGTGGGGCCCCGAGCTCTCAGCTCCTCCAGGCCAGAGACTGGGAGGCTGCCATTTTCATTCCTGTCCTCTGGAACTCTAAGGAAAGTGTTCAGGGAACAAAAGCTGCCAAAAGTGAACCTGAGAGGATTACTTGGCCTGGCTCCGGATAAGGGCAGTGCAATTCTGACTTGGGAAAATTACTTGAGAATCTCTACAACAGGTACCTCCCCAAGAAAATCAGAAAGAAATCCAGCCACGACCAAGTTAACTTACCAAGGAGAACAGCAGAATTGCAGAGGAGGAGAAAGCAAAGCATGGAATTCATGGCTTTGTCCCATGATTCTTTATTCTTACAAAGTTAATTAAATTTAAAATTTTTTTTCTTCTGCTAATTTTTTTAAACTTTTACCCTTTCCTCTTTTAAAGTTCTTTTTTTAACTAGTTTATCTTAACAATACCTTTCAAAAAATCTTTTTTGAACTTTCATTATTATGGTCATATTTTATCCTTCATTGTATCTAATTTTATTTGTTGTATACACATAGGGTTTTTTTCTTCTAAAAAAAATTGGGATACAACTTCTTCTAATAGATCAAAACATACCCTAATCTAGCACAGGGCTTTGTTCTAGTCTCTAGCCTGAGCAAATTCTCTCCACGTTCTTTTTCTTTATTCTCCCAACCATCTAATCAAATCCTTTTTTAGAAATTTAAAAAAATATCATGTTATTAGTCATATGACATCCCTTCATCGTGTTAACCCTTATATATGTTTTTCATTCTTTAAAATTTGGGGAGGTAGTTCCTTCTAAGAGACCAAAATTCTCCCAAAATTAAGTAGGTGACACTGTTCTATTCACCAGTCTAATATATATATATATATATATATATATATATATATATATGTGTGTGTGTGTGTGTGTGTGTGTGTGTGTTTTCTTTTTATATTTTTCTTTATTTCTTTTTTTTTTATTCTGAACTTCTTTTTAGCCCCTCTCCCCCCTGCCCATGATTTGGGGTCTCTTCTGATTTGGTTAAAGCATATTTTACTTGGGTCTTTGCCACCCTTTTAGTATTTTATTTGCTCCTTCATATATTCTTACCTGGATAAAATGACAAGGCAGAAGAACTCACCACAAAAAAAAAAAAAAAAAAAAAAAAAAAAAAGAACAAGAGGCAGTACTGAAGGCTAGGGACCTAATCAATACAGACATTGGTAATATGTCAGATCTAGAATTCAGAATGATGATTCTCAAGGTCCTAGCTGGGCTTGAAAAGGCATGGAAGATATTAGAGAAATAAAATAACTAAAACCTAACCAAGTTGAAATTTTAAAAAAAGCTATTAATGAGGTGAAATAAAAATGGAGGCTCTTTCTGCTAGGATAAATGAGGCATAAGAGAGAATTGGTCTCTTCTGACCAAATGACAGAAAATAAAGAAGCTGAGCAAAAGAGAGAAAAACAACTACTGGACCATGAGGAGAGAATCTGAGAGATAAGTGATACCATAAAACAAAACAATATTAGAATAATTGGGATTCCAAAAGAAGAAGAAAGAGAGAGGGGAGCAGAAGGTATATTGGAGCAAATTATTGCAGAGAATTTCCCTAATATGGCAAAGGAAACAAGCATCAAAATCCAGGAGGCACAGAGAACCTCCCTCAATATCAATAAGAATAGGTCCACACCCCATCATCTAATAGTAAAATATACGAGTCTTAGTGAGAAAGAGAAAATCCTGAAAGCAGCCCAGGACAAGAAGTCTGCAACATACAATGGTACAAATATTAGATTGGCAACAGACTTATCCACAGAGACCTGGCAGGCCAGAAAGAATTGGCATTATATATTCAGAGCACTAAACGAGAAAACATGCAGGCAAGAATACTATATCCAGGTAGGCTATCATTTAAAATAGAAGGAGAGATAAAAAGCTTCCAGGACAAACAAAAACTAAAAGAATTAGTAAACACCAAACCAGCTCTACAGGAAATATTGAAAGGAGTCCTCTAAGCAAAGAGAGAGTCTAAAAGTAGTAGATCACAAAAGGAACAGAGACAATATACAGTAACAGTCACCTTACAGGCAATACAATGTCACTAAATTCATATCTCTAAATAGTGACCCTGAATGTAAATGGGCTAAATGCCCCCAATCAAAAGACACAGGGTATCAGAATGGATTTAAAAAAAATCAATATGCTGTCTATAAGAAACTCATTTTAGACCCAAAGTCACCTCCATATTTAAAGTGAGGGGGTGGAAATCAATTTACCATGCTAATGGACATCAAAATAAAGCTGGGATGGCAATCCTTATATCAGATCAATTAGATTTTAAGCCAAAGGCTAAAATAAGAAATGAGGAAGGACACTATATCATACTCAAAGGGTCTGTCCAACAAGAAGATCTAACAATTTTAAATATCTATGCCCCTAACATGGTAGCAGCCAACTACATAAACCAATTAACAACAGAATCAAACACATCAACAATAATATAGTAATAGTAGAGGACGTTAACACTCCCCTCACTGAAATGGATAGGTCATCAAAGCAAAAGATCAACAAGGAAATAAAGGCCTTAAATGACACACTGTACCAGATGGATATCACAGATATATACAGAACATCCCATCCCAAAGCAACAGAATACACATTCTTCTCTAGTGCACATGGAACATTCTCTAGAATATACCACATCCTGTGTCATAAATCAGGTCTCAACTGATATCAAAAGATTGGGATCATTCCTTGCATATTTTCAGATCACAATGCTCTAAAGCTAGAACTCAATCACAAGAGGAAATTTGGAAAGAACCCAAATACATAGAGACTAAAGAGCATCCTTCTAAAAAAATGAATGGGTCAACCAGAAAATCAAAGAAGAATTGAAAAAAATTCAGGGAAACAAATGATAATGAAAACACAATGGTTCCAAATCTATGGGACACAGCAAAGGCAGTTCTTATATATAAGAAAAATATATAGTGGTGCAAGACTTTCTCAAGAAACAAGAAAGGTTTCGGGGACCCTAGGAGGCTCAGTGGGTTATATCCTCTGCCTTCGGCTCGGGTCATGATCCCAGAGTCCTGGGATCGAGACCCGTGTTGGGCTCTCTGCTCAGTGGGGAGCCTGCTTCCTCCTCTCTCTCTCTGTCTGCTTCTCTGCCTACTTGTGATCTCTGTCTATCAAATAAATAAATAAATAAAATCTTTAAACAAAAAAGAAACAAGAAAGGTCTCAAATACATAACCTAACCGTACACTTAAAGAAGCTGGAGAAAGAACAACAAAGAAAGCATAAACCCAGCAGGAGAAGAGAAATAATAAAGATCAAAGCAGAAATCAATGAAATAGAAACCAAGAAAAAAATAGAACAAATCAATGAAACTAGGAGCTGGTTCTTTGAAAGAATTAATAAGACTGATAACCCCCTGGCCAGACTTATCAAAAAGAAAAGAGAAAGGACCCAAATAAATAAAATTATGAACGAAAGAGGAGAGATCACAACCAATACCAAAGAAATACAAACAATTATAAGAAATTATTATGAGCAACTATACACCAGCAAATTTGACAATCTGGAAGAAATGGATGCATTCCTAGAGACATATAAAAAACCACAATTGAACCAGGAAGACATCAAAAACTTGAACATACCCATAACCAGTAAGGAGATTGCAGGAGTCATCAAATATCTCCCAACAAAAAGGAGCCCAGGGCCAGATGGCTTCCCAAGGGAATTCTACCAAACAGATAAAGAAGAACTAATTACTAGTCTCCTGAAAATGTGCCAAAAAATAGAAATGGAAGGAAAACTTCCAAACTTATTTTATGAGGCCAGCATCACCTTGATCCCCAAACCAGACAAGGATCCCATCAAAAAAGAGAATTACAGACCAGTATCCTTGATGAACACAGATGTGAAAATTCTCACCAAAATACTAGGCAATAGGATCCATAAGTACATTAAAATGATTATTCACCACGACAATGTGGGATTTATTCCAGGGCTGCAAGGTTGATTCAACATCTGCAAATAAATCAATGTGATACAATACATTAATAAAAGAAAGAAAAAGAACCACATAATACTCTCAATAGATGCTGAAAAGCATTGACAAAGTACAGCATCCCTTCCTGATCAAAACTCTTCAAAGTGTAGGGATAGAGGGCACATAGCTCAATATCATCAAAGGCATCTATGAAAAACCCACTGCAAATATCCTTCTCAATGGAGAAAAACTGAGAGCTTTTCTACTAAGGTCAGGAACATGGCAGGGATGTCCATTATCACCACTGCTATTCAGCATAGTACTAGAAGTTCTAGCCTCAGCAATCAGACAACAAAAAGAAATTAAAGGCATCCAAATCAGCATAGAAGAAGTCAAACTATCACTCTTTGCAGATGATATGATACTATATGTGGAAAACCTAAGAGAATCCACTCCAAATCTGGTAGAACTTGTAGAGGAATTCAGTTAAGTGTCAGGACATAAAATCAATGCACAGAAATCAGTTGCATTTCTTTACACCAACAAAGAGACAGAAGAAAGAGAAATTAAGGATGCAATTCCATTTACAATTGCCCCCCAAACCATAAGATACCTAGAAATAAACCTAACCAAAGAGGCAAAGAATCTATACTCAGAAAACTATAAAGTACTCATGAAAGAAATTGAGGAAGACACAAAGAAACAGAAACATGTTCCATGCTCATGGATTGGAAGAATAAATATTGTGAAAATGTCTATGCTACCTAAAGCAATCTACACATTTAATGCAATCCCTATCAAAATCCCACCCTTTTTTTTTCAAAGAAATGGGACAAATAATCCTGAAATTTATATGAAATGAAAAAAGACTTTGAATAGCCAGAGGAATATTGAAAAAGAAAGCTAAAGTTGGTGGCATCACAATTCCGGAATTCAGGCTCTATTACAAAGCTGTCATCATCAAGGCAGTATGGTACTGGCAAAAAAAACAGACACATATATCAATGGAAAAGAATAGAGAGCCCAGAAATAGACCCTCAACTCTATAGTCAACAAAGACAAAGCAGGAAAGAATGTCCAATGGAAAAAAGACAGTTTCTTCAACAAATGGTGTTGGGAAAATTGGACGTCCACATGCAGAAAAATGAAACTGGATCATTTCCTTACACCGCACATGAAAATAGACTCGAAATGGATGAAGGACCTTAACATGAGAAAGGAATCCATCAAAATCCTTGAGGAGAACATAGGCAGCAATCTCTTCAACTTCAGCTGCAGCAACTTCTTCCTAGGTACATTGCCAAAGGAAAGGGAAGCAAGGGCAAAAATGAACTATTGGGACTTCATCAAGATGAAAAGCTTTTGCACAGCAAAGGAAACAGTTAGCAAAACCAAAAGACAACTGACAGAATGGGAGAAGATATTTGCAAACGACATATCAGATAAAGAGTTAGTATCCAAAATCTATAAAGAACTTACCAAACTCAACACCCAAAGAACAAATAATCCAACCAAGAAATGGGCAGAGATCATGAACAGACATTTCTGCAAAGAAGACATCCAGATGGCCAACAGACACATGAAAAAGTGCTCCACATCACTCAGCATCAGGGAAATACAAATCAAAACCACAATGAGATACCACCTCACACAAGTCAGAATGGCTGAAATCAACAAGTGAGGAAATGACGGATGCTGGCGAGGATGCAGGGAAAGGGAAACCCTCCTGTACTGTTGGTGCGAATGAAAGCGGGTACAACCACTCTGGAAAACAGCATTGAGGTTCTTCAAAAAGTTGAAAATAGAGCTACCCTATGACCCAGAAATTGTACTACTGGGTATTTACCCTAAAGATACAAATGTAGTAATCTGAAGGGGCACATGCACCCAAATGTTTATAGCAGCAATGTCCACAATAGCCAAACTATGGAAAGAACCTAGAGGTCCATCAGCAGATGAATGGATAAAGAAGATGTGGTATATATATAAAATGGAATACTATGCATCCATCAAAAGAAATGAAATCTTGCCACTTGTGAGGGTGTGGATGGAACTAGAGGGTATTATACTTAGTGAAATAAGTCAATCAGAGAAAGATAACTATCATATGATCTCCCTGATATGAGGAAGTGGAGATGCAATGTGGAGGGTTTGGTGGGTAGGAAAAGAATAAATGAAACAAGATGGGATCAGGAGGTCGACAAACCATAAGAGACTCTTAATCTCACAAAACAAACTGAGGGTTGCCAGGGGGAGGAAGGTAGGGAGAGGGTGGTGGGTTTATGGACATTGGGGAGGGTATGCACTATGGTGAGTGCTATGAAGTGTGTAAACCTGGCTATTCACAGACCTGTACCCCTGGGGCTAATAATACATTATATGTTAATTAAAAAAGGTGGTTGTTTTCCTAATTGTAGACTTTCAGTGTATGTTCCCTCAGATCTCCAGTTGATTTCTTTGGTGTTCAGAATGATTTGAAAACTATATAGCTATATTCAAGGGATTAGACAAGCTTAGGGTCCTCCTAATCTTCCACCATTTTAACTCCTCCTTGGAGCCCATCTTGAATGATTCTAAATTGCAGCCAAACTTGAGAACAATATCATTAGAGGAATTTTTCTAAAGTATGAGTTTAATCAAGTGGATGTAACATGCAGCAGAATTTCTCACAGTGTACGATAGGAAAACCACATTCTGGAAAACTTAATAAATATTCAGATTCCTGAGTCCTCCCCCAGACCTTTAAAGCTGGAGCAAAAATATTCAAAATTTGTATGAGTAGTTTCAGATGATACACTGATTTTTGGAAATGTATAGGTAAGAATCTAAAGTGTATATTTGTTCCCTGAAACAAGGTTCTGTAGATTGTTCTTTTCCCACCTTTTAGTTACATGCAAGTCTCTACCTCATTAACCCTGTTTACCTCTTGGTAGTTTCCTAAATGCATCAGTTTTGCAGACTCTTCTCTTCTGCACACATTTGCAGATTTACTCTTTCCTGCCAACTGCTTGACAATTACTGATATTTCAAGTAAAACTCCCTTATGATGCCTTTTGTGACTTCTTCCTCCCTAAAAGAATGAGACACTCCTTTTTTCTACAACCTAGATGATACCCAGTACCTACTTCTATCACGACATTAGCAACAGTTTAGAACTATTGCCTCCCTTGAAAGTCATAATAGCCAATACTTTTTCAGTGCTCACTTATGCTCCAGGATGTTCTAAGATAAATGAATAAATAAACAAATAAATAAATTACTTTAAATTATTTACCTCATGACGACCCTATGGGGTAAGTGTTATTATCATATCAAATGAGTTGTGAATTAGTAATTTTCATCAGGCTATACATCTAATAAGTGATAAACCGAAATTTTATACCTATTACATAGACAAAGTAAGAAGCCCTTTCTAGACATAGGGGAGGAGAATCTAAAAGGAGAGAAGACAGAAATAAAATGAGTCAGTTGTGTGAGTCATTACAAAACTACTCCCACAGGTTGGCCCTCCTTATGATCAGAACCCTGAGACATTTGGGAATAGAGTCCCTAAAATCCCAGCTAGTTTTAGGGGGACCATAAAACAGAAAAGACTGGTAACTTTTATTTCCAAAGTATACCCAAAGAAGTCCTACAAAATCTCTTTGTACCAAAATTAGAGAATTGCAATTCTCAAGTGAAGGTATGTTTGGACTGAAGGCAGCCTCATAGAGCCCTGTATCTCCATTGCACTGAGATAGAATTTCAAACACTCCCACAACTCCTGCGCAAATAAAAGAAGACCAACCAAATGAGAACTATTAAAGGTTATTTATTCAGGGATTTTTATAACAAGGAGATACACCCCCCCACACCAATTGGAATTTTTCAGACTCAACACCAGGCAAAAGAGGAGAAAAGCTTTAAAGAAAAGCTTCAGATATGTTCTGCTTGGAAATTGTTAGGATGAGGAAGCTGGAAGTAGATGAACTAGAAACAGGGCATACTACATTAATGTTAAGGGAGCATATTTGGTTTTCTTCAGTTAGTCCTAAATTGGAAGCAGGGCTAAAAATTAGGAAAACTTGAAATTACTAATCAGGCCCTGGTTATTTGGGAATCATTGCTGCAGAGATAGTCTGACTTTCTGGATGGTTTACTTCAGATATTGTGATTTGGTTTCTTAGGCTGACTCTTGCACGTTATGGGTTAGAGCTCTATTTTTGTATAAAAACTGGCCTCTGTATATTCAGTCTAACACTCTACTTCAAGAGAATATCAAAGGTGACTGAGTGTGAACTAGCAGTTACAGAAGCCCTCTAAGGTAAGGAAATGAATAAGAGACTTTTTAAACATGGTGACTAGAGAGTAGAAGGATATAAACATATCAGTCACAGTTTAAAATCAGTTTATCTTTTAAAACAGAGAAAATGACTACCATGTGAATTTTCCCCTTTAGCACCTTATTTGTCTAGTTTTCAGGCACAGACTAAGAAAACAGGAGGATTTTCACACAGCATAATAACATTAATTGGAGATGCTTATGGGACTGTTAATCATATTAGTGTAAAAAGTCTTATGATTTGCAGTTGATGCACTCTAACAGCCATCTACTGAGAAGGACTTTTTCTCATCTCCCCTCCTAAATCCCCTGCAATGAACTGAATGGCAGCCCTGAACATATACATCCACATCTGGAGCACCTGGTTGTCTCAGTCAGTTGAGCATCCACCTCTTGGTTTTGGCTCAGGTCATGATCTTGGGATTGTGAGATCAAGCCCTGCTTTGGACTCCATGCTCAGCACAGAGTCTGCTTGAGATTCTCTCTTCTTCTCCATCTTCCCTTGCTGCTCTTGCTGTCTCACTCTCTCAGATGAATAAATAATTTTTTAAAGATTTTATTTATTTATTTGACAGACAGAGATCACAAGTAGGCAGAGAGGCAGGCAGAGAGAGAGGAGGAAGCAGGCTCCCTGCTGAGCAGAGAGCCCAATGTGGGGCTCGATCCCAGGACCCTGGGATCATGACCTGAGCTGAAGGCAGAGGCTTAACCCACTGAGCCACCCAGGAGCCCAATAAATATTTTTTTAAAAAGATATGCCCTAATCCCTGGAACCTATGAATCTTACTTTATTTGGACAAAGAGGTTTTACAAGTGTAGTTAAGGATCTTGAGATGAGAAGATCGTCCTGGATTTTCCAGGCAGGTTCTAGATGTAATGAGAAGAATACCTATAAGGGTGAGGCAGATGGATAATATATAGAAGAGGAAGTACTGTGACCACAAAAGCAAAGATTGGAATGATGTTACCATACACCAATAAATTCTTGGAACAAAAAGCAGTCAAAAAATACAAAGAATATATATTTCCCCTAAAGCCTCCAGAAGGAATACAGAACTATTGACACCTTAATTTCAAACGTCTGGACTCCAGGACTGCGAAAGGTTAAAAGTTTGTTGTTTTAAGCTACCCAGTTCATGGTAATTTGTTATAAGACTCATGAGAAACTAATATGCCCCATGTACAATTTCCCCAAATTAAGACAAAATAGAAAAAAAAAAAAAACCTGGGGTCATGGTGAGTTCAGAAGCATTTTCCCTTTATGCTGTTAAAGAAGGGAGACAAGGATATTCCTAAGATCATACTATGTTAGAGAAAGCTAGTGGAATAACACAAGAATCACTCCAAGTCCCAAGTAGTTTTTTAAAAATAAATTTTGTAATACAGAGATTTTGAAAAGGCAGGTGGCTACACAATAAAATTAATATGGTTGTATGCTATGAGCTTTTTTGGAAAGATGAAATAAAACAATTGAAAATAATACATTATATGACACATATTTGCATTTTTGTATTCAATTTAAATTTATTACTTATGATAATAATTATTAATAACATTGTCTTCACTTAATGTGCCAGCCATGTGTTATCTTTTTTTTAAAAAGATTTTATTTATTTATTTGACAGACAGAGATCACAAATAGGCAGAGAGGCAGGCAGAGAGAGGTAGGGGCGAAGAAGTCTCCCTGCTGAGCAGAAAGCCCAATTCGGGGCTTGATCCCAGGACCCTGAGACCATGACCTGAGCCGAAGGCAGAGGCTTTAACCCACTGAGCCACCCAGGTGCCCCCAGCCTTGTGTTACCTTAACTGATTGGGTCTACATCTTGACCCAACTTGAAAAGAAAAGTTAGAAAATTAAATAATTTAACAAATATCTAGAACTAGTAAGTGATACAATAATCAGAATTTGCAATGATGTGGATGGAAATAGAAGAGATTATGTTAAGTGAAGTAAGTCAATCAGAGAAAGACAGTTATTGTATGATATCGCTTATATGTGGAATTTAAGAAACAAAACAGAGGAGCATAAGGGAAGGGAGAGAAAAAGAAAACAAGACAAAATCAGAGAGGGAAACAAACCAAAAGAGACTCTTAACCACAGGAAACAAATGTAGGGTTACTGAAGAGGAAGGGGGTGGGAGGATGAAGCAACTGAGTGATGGACAATAAGGAAGGCACGTGATGTAATGATGTAATATAACACTAGGTGTTATATACAACAGATAAATCACTGAACACTACCTCTGAAACTAATAATACACTGTATGTTAATTGGATGAATGTAAATGAATAAAATAAAATTTTAAAAAAAGAAAAAGAAAAAAATGTCTGAGAAATTTTAACAGACTTAATGTCCCTGTGGTGAAAATTTAGAAAGACCGGCATGGTATTGAATATGTGTAGGCATTACCGGGGATTTTAACTGTATGACTCTTGGCAAATGTAATTATTTTCATCTGTAAAAAAGGGATAATAATATCTACTTTGTATATTTGCATGGATTAAAGAAAATGATCTTTGGAAATAATTTCAAGGAAATCTGATATATGGAAAGAGCTTAATAGCACTTAGTTGCTTTTGTTTAAATTTCAGAAGAAAACAGCATAATATTATGGCACATACCTTTAAAAATATTTAAATCAGAACTCAGGAAGGAAAAGCAGTAGACATTGTTCAGAAATATTGGAAGGTGAAAAAACCCACAGCTACCTTGGGCAAAATATTATGATTAAGACATACAATACATTGCCTGAGAGGAAAACCTGGGGACTGAATTTCTTTGGGAAATTAGGGCATTCAAAAGTTCACATGTAAATTCTCTAGTATGAGAATTTCGAAACCCACTCAATGCCAAGAATGAAATGCATGCTCAGAGAAGACTTGAGACAACCCTAAACAGCACCCATTTTGGTAAAGAAGTCAAGCTGTATTTGTAGATGACACGATTCTATACATAGAAAACCTTAACAACTCCATCATAAATCTACTGGAAATAACAAATGAATTCAGTAAAGTTGCAGAATACAAAATTAATACCCAGAAATCAGTTGCATTTCTATACATTAATAATGAAGTAAGAAAAAGAGAAATTAAATAGACAATTTCATTTACAATTGCACCAAAAAGAATAAAATGCCTAATAAACTTAACCAAGATAGTAAAATATGAATACTCTGAAAATTATAAAATATTGATGAAAAATTGAAGAGAACACAAACAAATGAAAAGATGATCCATGCTTATGAATTGGAAGAATTGATGTTGTTAAAATGTCCATACTACAAAAGTCCAATTACAAAGCAAGCTACAAATTCAATGCAATTTCAACACCAACAACATCTTTCACAAAACTAGAACAAATAATCCTAAAATTTGCATGGAACCATAAAAAACTTTAGCTGAATAGCTAAAACAGTCCTGAAGGGGAAGAAAAAACAAAGCTGGGAGTATCAGAATTCCTGGTTTTAAGATACACTACAAAGCTGTAGTAATCCAAACAACATAGTACTGGCACAAAAATAGACACATAGACCAATGGAGTAGAATGGAGACCGCAGAAATAAACCCACATTTATATGGTCAAATAATCTACCACAAAGATGGCAGGAATATCCACTGACAAAAAGACAGTCTCTTCAGTAAATGGCACTGGGAAAACTGGGCAGATATATATAAAAGAATGAAATTGGACCACCAAATCAGACCACTTTCTAACACCATACACAAAAATAAACTGAAAATAGATTAAAGGCAGAAATATGATACCTGAAACCATAAAACATCAAGAAGAGAACACAGGCAATAATTTTTGTGACTCTGCCATACCAACAGTTTTTCTAGATATGCCTTCTAAGACAAGGGAAGCAAAACAAACTATTGGAAGTACCTCAAAGTAAAAACTTTTTTAGAGTGAAGAAAACCATCAACAAAATTAAAAGGCAATCTACTGAATGGGAGAATATATTTGCAAATGATATATCTTACATATTAATACTCAAAAGATGTAAAGAACTTATATAACTCAACACACTCCCCCCTCAAAAAAAAAAAAAACTGATCTAAAAATGGACAGAGACCTGAATGACATTTTTCTAAAGAAGAAACACTGATGGCCAAAAGACATATGAAAAGATGCTCAACATCACTAATCATCAGGGAAATGTAAGTCAGAACTGTAATGAGATTTCACCTCACACGTATACTAATGGCTAAAATAAAAATGAAAATAAATAACAACTGTTGATGAGCATGTGGAGAAGGGACTCTCCTTCCCCATTGGTGGAATTGTCAATTGGTGCAGCCACTGTGAAAAGTAATATGGAGGTTTCTCAAAAAATTAAAAAAAATAGAAATACCATATGATTCAATAATTTCACTATTGGATATTTACCCAAAGAAATTGAAAACAGTAACTCAAAAAGATATATGCACTATGTTTGTTGCATATATTTGTTGTTTGTTTGTTGCAACATTATTTACAATAGCCAAGGTATGGAGGCAAAGTAAGTGTTCATTAATAGACAAATGAATAAGGAATATGTGGAAAACACACACACACACACACACACACACACACAAAGCAATATTAAGCAGCCTCAAAAAAAATTTGAGATTGTGTGGTTTGACAACATGTATGAACCTTGAGGATATTATGCTAAGTGAAATAAGTCAGACAGAGAAAGGCAAAGTCATATGATTTCACTCACAGGTGGAATCAAAGAAAGAAAAAAGAGAAGAAAGAAAAAAAGAAAGAGAGGAAGGAAGGAAGGAAAGAAGGAAGGAAGGAAGGAAGGAAGGAAGGAAGGAAGGAAGGAAGGAAGGAAAATGACAAATGAATAAATGAAAAGCAAAACTGGACTTGTAAATACAGAAAAAAAAACTGAAGGTTGCCAGAGAGGAAGGGGGTGGGAGTTATGGGTTTTCAGTTAGGGAATGAAAAGTCATGGGAGTAAAAGGCAAAGCAGAAGGAATATAATCAATGATAATGTAACAGAGTTATATGGTGACAGATTATACCTACACTTGCAAGCATAGCATAATACATAAACTAGTCAAATCACTATGTTGTACATCTGAAACTCATGTGAAATTTTGTCAGTAGCACTTAAACATTTTTTTTTCTAAAAAGACTGTAGCTTGAATGAACAAAGAAAAAAGAGACAAAGACTCTTAAATACAGAGAACAAATTGGTGTTCATCAGAGGAGTGGTCGGTGGGAGGATGGGTGAAAGAGATGAAGGAGATTAAGAGTACACTTATCATGAGAACACTGAGTAATGTGTAGAATTGTTGAATCACTATATTGTACCCCTGAAATTCATATAATAGTATATGTTAATTATACTGGAATTAAAAAGTTAAAAAGGTTAAAAAAAAAAAAACCTGTATCTTGATTGGCAAAAAAAAAAAAAAGAGAAAATACTGAAAATAATAAAATTTTAAAAATGAAGGTGGAGACATTACTATCAATCTGAGATAAATTTAAAGGAAAATAAGAGAATAATATTAATAATTGTATACCAACAAATTAGATAACCTAGATGAAACAAATTCGGAGAAATACACAAAGTGCCAAAATTGACTGAAGAAAAAATAGAAAATATATATAGGACTACAAGGAGTAGAGATTTAATATGTCATCAAAATCCTCCCATTTCTTGACTAGGACATCCAATACTTGTTAAATAATAGTGATGAGACATTCCACTCTTATTGAGACATTCCTGTCTTATTTCTGACCATAGAGGAAAGGCTCTCTGTTTTTCCTCATGGAGGATGATGTTAGCTGTGGGGTTTTCTGTATATGGTCTTTACTTAACTATAGAGAACAAACTGATGGTTACCAGAGGTGATGTGGGTAGGGGAATGGGTTAAATAGGTGATGGGGATTAAGGAATGCACTTATTGTGATGAGCACTAGGTGTTGTATGGCTATGTTGAATCACTGAATTGTACACCTGAAACTAATATTACAGTGTATTTTAGCTAATGGGAATTTAAATAAAAACCTTAAAAAAATCCCAATAAAGAAAAGTCCAGGACCAAATAATTGTAATGGTAAATTCTACTAAACATTGGATAAAGAATTAAAACCAACTCTCAAAGTCTTCTGAAAAATAGAAGGTGGAATGCCTTCTACATTCTATGAGGCCAGCATTACTCTTATACTAAAGCCAGATAAAAACAGCACAAGAAAGGACAATTTCACACCAATATCTCTTATAATTATACATGTAAAAACTTCAACAATTTACTTGGACACTGAATGAGAAAGTATAAAAACAATTATACACCATGATCAAGTAAGATTTGTCCCACAAATGTAAGTGGTCCATTATAAGAAAATCAATTATTGTAATATAGAACATTAATAGAATAAAGGGAAAAAACACATGATCATCTCATTTGATGTAGTAAAAGCATTTGAAAAAATTCCATGTCATTTCATAATGAAAACCTTCAGAGAACTAGGATAGATGGCTCTAATACAGAATACTAAAAAGGACATTTATGAAAAACTGACAGCTAACATCATTCTCAATTGTTAAAATTGTTAAAAGACTTAAACCTTTCCCCTTATGTCAGGAACAAAACAAGGATGCTACTTTTGCCACTGCTGCTCAAGGTTTTACTAGAAGTTTTAACCAGAAAATAAGGAAGAAAAAAATGACCAAATTCATCCAAATTAGAAAGTACAAGGAAAAACTATTCTTATTCACAGTTGTCATAGCTATACATATTTTTTCATGGAATCCACAAGGTAGCTACTAGAGCTTATATAAGTTCAGCAAAGTTGCAGGGTGAAAGATCAACACACAAAATGCAGTTGTGTCTATACATGACAACAAATCTGAAAAGGAAATTAAGAAAACATTTTTTTTCTATAGCATGACAAAAAAAAAAAATCCCTGTGCATAAATTTAACCAAGGAGGTAAAATACTTTTACACTTAAAACTACCAATTAGGGATGCCTGGGTGGCTCTGTCAGTTAAGCTGCTGCCTGCAAGCTCAGGTCATGATCCCAGGGTCCTGGGATTGAGTCCCACATTGGGCTCCTTGTCCATCAGGGAGCCTGCTTCTCTCTGCCTGTGCCTGCCACTCTGCCTTCTTGTACTCTCTCTCTCTCTGACAAATAAATAAATAAATAAAATCTTATCCATTCATCCGTTGAAAAGCATCTTGGTTCTTTCCATAGTTTGGCGACTGTGGCCATTGCTGCTATAAAAATTGGGGTACAGATGGCCCTTCTTTTCACGACATCTGTATCTTTGGGGTAAATACCCAGGAGTGCAACTGCAGGATCATAGGGAAGTTAAGATGTGTTCCTTATACACTATGGAGTATTATGCCTCCATCAGAAAGGATGAATACCCAACTTTTGTAGCAACATGGACGGGACTGGAAGAGATTATGCTGAGTGAAATAAGTCAAGCAGAGAGAGTCAATTATCATATGGTTTCACTTATTTGTGGAGCATAACAAATAGCATGGAGGACAAGGGGAGTTAGAGAGGAGAAGGGAGCTGGAGGAAATTGGAAGGGGAGGTGAATCATGAGAGACTATGGACTCTGAAAAACAATCTGAGGGGTTTGAAGTGGCAGGGTGGTGGGAGGTTGGGGTACCAGGTGGTGGGTATTATAGAGGGCACAGATTGCATGGAGCACTGGGTGTGGTGCAAAAATAATGAATACTGTTTTTCTGAAAATAAATTAATTAATTTATAAAAAAATCTTAAAAATAAACTACCAATTATTTCTGAAAGAAATTAGAGAAAACCTAAATAAATAGAAAAACATCCTTGGTTCATGGGTTTGAAGACATAATTATGTTAAAAAAGCAGTACTCCACAAAGCAATCCAGAGATTTAATGCAATCCATATCACAATTTCAACTTTTTTTTTTCAGATATGGAGAAATTGATCCTCAAATTCATTTAGAACTACAAGGGATTCCTATTAATCAGTGCAATGTTGATAAAGAAGAACAAAGTTGGAAGACTCAAACTTCCTGATTTCAAAACTCACTACAAAACTTACTTAGAGTAATCAATAATAGTGTGGTACTGATATAAGGGTAGACATATAGACCAATGTAAGTAAATTGAGACCCCAGAAACAAATCTATACTGTTATGGTCAGTTAATTTTTTTTTCTGGTTAATTATCTTTGTTTTATTGAGCCTTTATTGCATTTTTTTTAAAGATTTTATTTATTTATTTGACAGATGGAGATCACAAGCAGGCAGAGGCAGGTAGAGAAAGAGGAGGAAGCAGGCTCCCCGCTGAGCAGGGAGCCTGATGTGGGGCTTGATCCCAGGACTCTGAGATCATGACCTGAGCCGAAGGCAGCGGCTTAACCCACTGAGCCACCCAGGCGCCCTTTATTGCATTTTTTTAAGTTTATTTTTTATTTTCAGCATAACAGTATTCATTATTTTTGCACCACACCCAGTGCTCCATGCAATCCGTGCCCTTTGTAATACCCACCACATGGTACCCCAACCTCCCACCTCCCCACCACTTCAAACCCCTCAGATTGTTTTTCAGAGTCCATAGTCTCTCATGGTTCACCTCCCCTTCCAATTTCCCCCAACTCCCTTCTGCTCTCTAACTCCCCATGTCCTCCATGCTATTTGTTATGCTCCACAAATAAGTGAAACCATATGATAATTGACTCTCTCTGCTTGACTTATTTCACTCAGCATAATCTCTTCCAGTCCCGTCCATGTTGCTACAAAAGTTAGGTATTAATTTTTGATGAAGGTACCAAGACTACTCAATGAGGAAAGAATATTTTCTTTCAACAAATGGTGCTAGTACAATCAGCTATCTACATAGAAAATAATTTATATGGACCCTGTACCTTAAACTAATATATAGAAATTAATTGAAATTGGATGAAAGACATAAATGTAAGAGCAAACATTGTAAACATCTTAGAAATAAACATAGAGATAAATCTCTGTGTCCTTGTATTATATAATCATTTCTTGCACCACAAATAAAAAGAGATAATTGGATTCTATTGAATTTCAAAATGTTTGTGTATCAAAGGCAACTATCAAGAATGTGGAGAGACAACAAACACGATAGGAGAAAATACTTGAAATTATGTATCTGATAAGGGTAGAGCATCTAGAATATATGAAGATTTATTACAATTCAGCAACAAAGAGGATGATCCAATTTAAAAATGGGCAAAAACTTGGATAAACATTTCTTTAAAGAAGATGCAAAAATGGACAACACATACATAAAAAGATGTTCAGCATCATTTGTTACTTGGGAAATACAAATCAAAACCATAATGAGATATCACCTCACACCATTTAATATGGCTGTTTTCAAAAGAAACAAAACGCAGATATTAAGAAACATTGGGGAGATTGTGGAGAAATTGGAACGCCATGCACTATTGATGGGAATGCAAAATGTCATAGCCGTGGTGGGAAAGAATTTAGCATTCTCTCAAAAAGTTAAACATGGAATTATCCTATGACCTCACATATACATTCTAGATATGTGTAAATGTGAACACATGCTTATTGGAGCACTAATCACAATAGCCAAAAGGTGGCCACAACCTAAATGTCCATTACCAAATGAATAGATAAATGGTGGCATAAACAATGGACCATTATTCAGCTATAAATAATTGAAGTATTGATACCTACATCATGGATGAACCTCTAAAACATAATGCCAAATAAGAAAAGCCAGACACAAAAAGTCATGTATTTTATGATTCCATTCATATGAAATACCAATAATACATAAATCCATACAGACTGAATGCAGATTTTTGGTTATATAATACTTGGGAGAGTGGAAATAGGAAGAAATTGTTTAATGGATAAGGAGTTTTGTTTGTTTGTTTTGTTTTAAAAATTTTATTTATTTATTTGTCAGAGATAGAGGGCGAGAGAGCAAGCACAGGCAGACAGAGAGGCAGGCAGAGGCAGAGGGAGAAGTAGGCTCCCTGCCGAGCAAGGACCCCGATGTGGGACTCAATCCCAGGACGCTGAGATCATGACCTGAGCCGAAGGCAGCTGCTTAACCAACTGAGCCACCCAGGCGTCCCAATGAATAAGGAGTTTTGAGGAGGAGTCAAGATGGCGGAGAAGTAGCAGGCTGAGACTACTTCAGCTAGCAGGAGATCAGCTAGATAGCTTATCTAAAGATTGCAAACACCTGCAAATCCATCGGCAGATCGAAGAGAAGAACAGCAATTCTAGAAACAGAAAAACAACCACTTTCTGAAAGGTAGGACTGGCAGAGAAGTGAATCCAAAGCGACGGGAAGATAGACCCCGGGGGGGTGGGGGAGGGGCCAGCTCCCAGCAAGCGGTGGAGCAACGGAGCACAAAATCAGGACTTTTAAAAGTCTCTTCCACTGAGGGACATTGCTCCAGAGGCAAAACCGGGACGAAGCCTATGCGGGGTCAGCGTGGCCTCAGGTCCCGCAGGGTCACAGAAGGATCGGGGGTGTCTGAGTGTCACAGAGCTTGCGGGTATTGGAAAAGGAAAGCCCACTACAGAGACAGAGCTGACAGTAAGCTCACAACTTGGGGTTACTATGAACCAGCCGTAGGCTCGGTGAGCTCGGAGCGTGGCCGGAGGTCAGGCAGACGGGAGTTACTGGGAGCTGTTCTCTGAAGGCGCACTGAGGAGTGGGGCCCTGGGCTCTCGGCTCCTCCAGGCCGAAGACCAGGTGGCCGCCATTTGTATTCCTGTCCGCCGGAACTCTAGGGAAAGCGCTCAGGGAACAAAAGCTCCTGAAAGCAAACCCGAGCAGATTACTCAGCCCGGCCCCTGGTAAGGGCGGTGCAATTCCGCCTGGGGCAAAGAGCTTGAGAATCACTACACCAGGCCCCTCCCCCAGAAGATCAACAAGAAATCCAGCCAGGACCAAGTTCACCTTGCAAGTAGTGCAGTTTCAATACCAAGGAGAGGAGCAGAATTCCAGAGGAGGAGAAAGCAAAGCACGGAACTCATGGCTTTCTCCCTGTGATTTTTTAGTCTTGCAGTTAATTTAATTTTTTTCTTTTTCATTTTTTTCTCTTCTTCTGCTAGAATTATTTTTAACTTTTACCCTTTTCTTTTTTTAACATTTTTTAACTAGTTTATCTAATATATATATATATTTTCTTTTTTATACTTTTCTTTATTCGTTTTCTTTTTTTAATTCTTTTCTTTTTTTTTTCTTTTTCGTTCTTTCTTTTTGAACCTCTTTTTTTCCCCTTTCTCTCCCCTCACGATTTGGAATCTCTTCTGATTTGGTTAAAGCATATTTTCCTGGGGTTGTTGCCACCCTTTTAGTATTTTACTTGCTCCTCCATATACTCTTAGCTGGACAAAATGACAAGGCAGAATAATTCACCACAAAAAAAAGAACAAGAGGCAGTACCGAAGGCTAGGGACCTAATCAATACAGACATGGGTAATATGTCAGTTCTAGAGTTCAGAATGACAATTCTCAATGTTCTAGCCGGGCTCGAAAAAGGCATGGAAGATATTAGAGAAACCCTCTCGGGGGATATAAAAGCCCTTTCTGGAGAAATAAAAGAACTAAAATCTAACCAAGTTGAAATAAAAAAGCTATCAATGAGGTGCAATCAAAAATAGAGGCTTTCGGAGCGCCTGGGTGGCTCAGTGTGTTAAGCCGCTGCCTTCGGCTCAGGTCATGATCTCAGGGTCCTGGGATCAAGTCCCGCATCGGGCTCTCTGCTCAGCAGGGAGCCTGCTTCCCTCTCTCTCTCTCTCTGCCTGACTCTCCATCTACTTGTGATTTCTCTCTGTCAAATAAATAAATAAAATCTTTAAAAAAAAATAGAGGCTCTCACTGCTAGGATAAATGAGGCAGAAGAAAGAAGTAGCGATATAGAAGACCAAATGACAGAGAATAAAGAAGCTGAGCAAAAGAGGGACAAACAGCTACTGGACCACGAGGGGAGAATTCGAGAGATAAGTGACACCATAAGACGAAACAACATTAGAATAATTGGGATTCCAGAAGAAGAAGAAAGAGAGAGGGGAGCAGAAGGTATACTGGAGAGAATTATTGGGGAGAATTTCCCCAATATGGTGAAGAGAACGAGCATCAAAATTCAGGAGGTTCAGAGAACGCCCCTCAAAATCATTAAGGATAGGCCACACCCCATCACCTAATAGTAAAATTTACAAGACTTAGTGACAAAGAGAAAATCTTGAAAGCAGCTTGGGAGAGAAGTCTGTAACATAGAATTGTAAAAATATTAGATTGGCAGCTGACTTATCCACAAAGACCTGGCAGGCCAGAAAAAGCTGGCATGATATTTTCAGAGCACTAAACGAGAAAAACATGCAGCCAAGAATACTATACCCAGCTAGGCTATCATTGAAAATAGAAGGAGAGATTAAAAGCTTCCAGGACAAACAAAAACTGAAAGAATTTGCAAACACCAAACCAGCTCTACAGGAAATACTGAAAGGGGTCCTCTAAGCAAAGAGAGAGCCTACAAGTGGTAGATCAGAAAGGAACAGAGACAATATACAGTAACAGTCACCTTACAGGCAATACAATGGCACTAAATTCATATCTCTCAATAGTTAACCTGAATGTTAATGGGCTAAATGCCCCAATCAAAAGACACAGGGTATCAGAATGTATAAAAAAGCAAAACCCATCTATATGTTGCCTCCAAGAAACTCATTTAAAGCCCGAAGACAACTCCAGATTTAAAGTGAGGGGGTGGGAAAGAATTTACCATGCTAACAGACATCAGAAGAAAGCAGGAGTGGCAATCCTTATATCAGATCAATTAGATTTTAAGCCAAAGACTATAATAAGAGATGAGGAAGGACACTATATCATACTCAAAGGGTCTGTCCAACAAGAAGATCTAACAATTTTAAATATCTATGCCCCAAACGTGGGAGCAGCCAACTATATAAACCAATTAATAACAAAATCAATGAAACACATCAACAATAATACAATAATAGTAGGGGACATTAACACTCCCCTTACTGAAATGGACAGATCATCCAAGCAAGAGATCAACAAGGAAATAAAGGCCTTAAACGACACACTGGACCAGATGGACATCACAGATACATTCAGAACATTTCATCCCAAAGCAACAGAATACACATTCTTCTCTAGTGCACATGGAACATTCTCCAGAATAGATCACATCCTTGTCCTAAATCAGGACTCAACCGGTATCAAAAGATTGGGATCATTCCCTGCATATTTTCAGACCACAAATCTCTGAAGTTAGAACTCAAACACAAGAGGAAGTTTGGAAAGAACCCAAATACAGGGAGACTAAACAGCATCCTTCTAAAGAATGAATGGGTCAACCGGGAAATTAAAGAAGAATTGAAAAAAATCATGGAAACAAATGGTAATGAAAATACAACGGTTCAAAATCTGTGGGACACAACAAAGGCAGTCCTGAGAGGAAAATATATAGCGGTACAAGCCTTTCTCAAGTAACAAGAGAGGTCTCAGGTACACAACCTAACCCTACACCTAAAGGAGCTGGATAAAGAACAAGAAAGAAACCCTAAACCCAGCAGGAGAGAGAAATCATAAAGATCAGAGCAGAAATCAATGAAATAGAAACCAAACAAACAATAGAACAAATCAACAAAACTAGGAGCTGCTTCTTTGAAAGAATTAATAAAATTGATAAACCCCTGGCCAGACTTATCAAAAAGAAAAGAGAAAAGACCCAAATAAATAAAATCATGAATGAAAGAGGAGAAATCACAATTAACATCAAAGAAATACAAACTATTTTAAGAACATACTATGAGCAACTCTATGCCAACAAATTTGACTATCTGGAAGAAATGGATGCATTCCTAGAGACATATAAACTACCACAACTGAACCAGGAAGAAAAAGAAAACCTGAATAGACCCATAACCAGTAAGGAGACTGAAACAGTCATCAAAAATCTCCAAACAAACAAAAGCCCAGGGCCAGACGGCTTCCAGGGGAATTCTACCAATCATTTAAAGAAGAACTAATTCCTATTCTCATCGCTTCTCGGCCTTTTGGCTAAGATCAAGTGTAGAACTAATTCCTATTCTCCTGAAACTGTTCCAAAAAATAGAAATGGAAGGAAAACTTTCAAACTCATTTTATGAGGCCAGCATCACCTTGATCCCAAAACCAGACAAGGATCCCATCAAAAAAGAGAGCCATAGACCAATATCCTTGATGAACACAGATGCGAAAATTCTCACCAAAATACTAGCCAATAGGATTCAACAGTATATTAAAAGGATTATTCACCACGACCAAGTGGGATTTATCCCAGGGCTGCAAGGTTGGTTCAACATCCGCAAATCAGTCAATGTGATACAACACATCAATAAAAGAAAGAACAAGAACCATATGATACTCTCAATAGATGCTGAAAAAGCATTTGACAAAGTACAGCTTCCCTTCCTGATCAAAACTCTTCAAAGTGTAGGGATAGAGGGCACATACCTCAATATTATCAAAGCCATCTATGAAAAACCCACTGCAAATATCATTCTCAATGGAGAAAAACTGAAAGCTTTTCTGCTAAGGTCAGGAACACAGCAGGGATGTCCATTATCACCACTGCTATTCAACATAATACTAGAAGTCCTAGCATCAGCAATCAGACAATGAAAGGAAATTAAAGGCACACAGATTGGCAAAGAATAAGTCAAACTATCACTCTTTGCAGATGATATGATACTGTATGGGGAAAACCAAAAGACTCCACTCCAAAACTGCTAGAACTTGTACAGGAATTCAGTAAAGTGTCAGGATATAAAATCAATGCACAGAAATCAGTTGTATATCTCTACACCAACAACAAGACAGAAGAAAGAGAAATTAAGGGGTCAATCCCATTTACAACTGCACCCCAAACCATAAGATACCTAGGAATAAACCAAACCAAAGAGGCTAAGAATCTATATTCAGAAAACTATAAAGTACTCATGAAAGAAATTGAGGAAGACACAAAGAAACAGAAACATGTTCCATGCTCATGGATTGGAAGAATAAATATTGTCAAAATGTCTATGCTACCTAAAGCAATCTACACATTTAATGCAATCCCTATCAAAGTACCATCCATCTTTTTCAAAGAAATTGAACAAATAATTCTAAAATTTATATGGAACCAGAAAAGACCTCCAATAGCCAAAGGGATATTGAAAAAGAAAGCCAAGGTTGGTGGCATCACAATTCCGGACTTCAAGCTCTATTACAAAGCTGTCATCATCAAGACAGCATGGTACTGGCACAAAAACAGACACATAGATCACTGGAACAGAATAGAGAGCCCAGAAATAGACCCTCAACTCTATGGTCAACTAATCTTTGACAAAGCAGGAAAGAATGTCCAATGGAAAAAAGACAGCCTCTTCAATAAATGGTGTTGGGAAAATTGGACAGTCACATGCAGAAAAATGAAATTGGACCATTTCCTTACACCACACACAAAAATAGACTCAAAATGGATGAAGGACCTCAATGTGAGAAAGGAATCCATCAAAATCCTTGAGGAGAACACAGGCTGCAACCTCTTCGACCTCAGCCGCAGCAACATCTTCCTAGGAACATCGCCAAAGGCAAGGGAAGCAAGGGCAAAAATGAACTATTGGGAATTCATCAAGATGAAAAGCTTTTGCACAGCAAAGGAAACAACAAAATCAAAAGACAACTGACAGAATGGGAGAAGATATTTGCAAACGACATATCAGATAAAGGACTAGTGTCCAAAATCTATAAAGAACTTAGCAAACTCAACACCCGAAGAACAAATATTCCAATCAAGAAATGGGCAGAGGACATGAACAGACATTTCTGCAAAGAAGACATCCAGATGGCCAACAGACACATGAAAAAGTGCTCCACATCACTCAGCATCAGGGAAATACAAATCAAAACCACAATGAGATATCACCTCACACCGGTCAGAATGGCTAATATCAACAAGTCAGGAAATGACAGATGCTGGCGAGGATGCGGAGAATGGGGAACCCTCCTACACTGTTGGTGGGAATGCAAGCTGGTGCAACCACTCTGGAAAACAGCATGGAGGTTCCTCAAAATGTTGAAAATAGAACTGCCCTATGACCCAGCAATTGCACTACTGGGAATTTACCCTAAAGATACAAACGTGGTGCTCCGAAGGGGCACGTGCACCCGAATATTTATAGCAGCAATATCCACAATAGCCAAACTATGGAAAGATCCTAGATGTCTATCAACAGATGAATGGATCAAGAAGGTGTGGTATATATACACAATGAAATACTATGCAGCCATCAAAAGAAATGAAATCTTGCCATTTGCGACAACATGGATGGAACTAGAGCGTATCATGCTTAGCGAAATAAGTGAAGTGGAGAAAGACAACTATCATATGATCTCCCTGATATGAGAAAGTGGTGATGCAACATGGGGGGTTAAGGGGGTAGGAGAAGATTGAATGAAACAAGATGGGATTGGGAGGGAGACAAACCATAAGTGACTCAATCTCAAAAAACAAACTGAGGTTTGCTGGGGGCAGGGGGGTTGGGAGAAGGGGGGTGGGGTTATGGACATTGGGGAGGGTATGTGCTTTGGTGAGTGCTGTGAAGTGTGTAAACCTGGCGATTCACAGACCTATACCCCTGGGGATAAAAATATATGTTTATAAAAAATAAAATATTAAAAAAAATGAATAAGGAGTTTTATGTTGGTAAAAAAATAACAAAAATTAACAAACAAGAAATACAACATCAACTTCTGTCTGAGTTTCTAGCCTGCTGATCTCTACAAATTCTAGACTTTCTAGTTCACATAGTTGTGTGAGTCAGTTCCTTAAAATTATTCATATATCAGTATATACACAAATTTAATTTTATATGAATAATTTTAAATATACACTTATAATCAAATGATATATACATATTTTATGTATACATAGACATATACATATGTTTATACATATGTATATGTATATATGATACATCATATATATATATATATATATATATATATATATACGATGTATATGTATATTCCACACACATATATATCACATTTGTTCTGTTTTATTCCTCTAAAGAATCCTGACAGAGATTTTGGTACAAAGGGTTGTTCTATAGGAACAGAATCTTAAGGATGAGTACTTTTGTGATTTGGTTTTGGGATTTTTAGTATTGTTTCTCTAATCTGATTAGATTTGAAGGCATTACTGGCTCTATTTCCAATGGTAAAAGGGCATTGATAGTCCCAAGACATTAAGTTGTCAATAGAAAAAAATCAAAATATAACCACTGATACCCCTAATCAAATACTTATAACAAGTTTCTATGTGACTATGTATTTTATGCCATAAAATATTCTTGTCAGATTCGTGAATATAATGAGATGGCATCTAACTGCAATAGAGAAAATGGGGAAAGGAAAAAACTGCTGGTATCTAAAATTTCTTTTCCAATTATATGGAGAAATAGATTACATGATTATAAATACGTATATATTATATGATTATAAGTGTATATATAGAGATATCAATACAGATAGTGATGCATATACATATGGATGTATATTAAGGTGCATTTCTCACAGGACATGTTGAGCATCTTTCATGTGTCTGTTGGCCATCTGTATGTCTTCTTTGAAAAATGTCCTCTGTCCATTTTAATCAGATTATTTGATTGTACGGTGTTGCTTTATATCATTTTTTTAATCACTTTGGATATTATGCTGTATTGGATATATTGTTTGTAAATATCTTTTCCCGTTCAGGAGGTTGTTCTGTCATTTTGTTAATGGATTCCTTTACTGTATAAAACCTTTTTTTAATTTGATGTAATCCCAATAGTTTATTTTTGCTTTTGTTTCCCTTTTCTAAGGAGACAGATCCAGAATTATATTGTTAAAGCCAATGTCCAAGAGATCACTACCTATATTTTCTTTAGGAGTTTTATGGTTTCAGATCTCATATTTAGGTCTTCAACCAATTTGGGGTTTGTTTTGTGTATACTATAAGAAAGTGGTCCAGTTTTATTGTTTTGCATGTAGCTCTCAAGTCTTACCAACCTTGTTTATTAGAGATGGTCTACTCCACATTGTATATCCTTGCCTCATTTGTTATAGATTAATTGAACATATAAGGATGAATTTATTTCTGGCCTCTATTCTATTTCATTGATTTATCTGTCTGTTTTTGTGCCAGTACCACATTTTTTTTTTCATTTCTACAGCTTTGTAATATAGTTCGAAATCTGGGATTGTGGTACCTCCTGCTTTGCTCCCCCCACCCCCGCAAAGTGCTTTGGCTATTTGTAGTCTCTTGTGCTTCCATACAAATTTTAGGATTATTTGTTCTAATTTTGTGGAAAATGCTATTAGTATTTTGGTCAAGATTGAATTGAATTTGTAGATTCCTTTGGGTAGTATGGATATTTTAACAATATTAATTCTTTCACTCCATGAGCATAGATTATTTTTTAGTTTATTCGTGTCATCTTTAATTTTTCATAATTGTCACAGTTTCCAGAGTACAGACCTTTTACATTCTTGGTTAAATTTATTCCCAAGTATTTATTCTTTTTGATGCAATTGTAAATGAAATCCTTTTTCTTAATTTCTCTTTGTGATGGTTCATTGTTAGTGTGTAGAAATGTAACAGATTTCTGTATATTAATTAACTAGTATTTGTGTATATTAATTTCATATCCTCAAGCTTTACTGAATTTATTAGTTGTTTATTAATTTTGATAGTTTTATGTGAATTCTTTAGGGTTTTCTAAATATATTGCTATATAATCTGGAAATAGCGACAGTTTTACTTCTTCCTTACTAATCTGGTTGCCTTTTATTTGTTTTTTGTTTGTTTGTTTAGTTAATATATTTGTTTTTACTGTCTAAGTGCTGTGGCTAGGACTTCCATTACTGTGTTGAATAAAAGTGGTGAAAATGGATATTTTTGCATTGCCCCTGATCTAAGAGTAAAAGATTTCAGTTTTTTTACTATTAAGTATGAGGTTAGCTGTGGGTTTGTCATATATGGCCTTTTTTTATTTTGAGATATGTTCCCTCTAAACCCACTCTATTGAGAGGTTTATCATTAATGGGTGCTGAATTTTGTCAAATGCTTTTTCTGCATCTGTTGAAATGATCATATGATTTTTATCCTTTGTTTTGTTGACATCATGTATCACATTAATTAGAAGATACTGAACCATCCTTGTATGCCTGAAATAAATCCTACTTGATTATGGTAAATCATAATTTTAATGTATCACTGATGTTTTTGTTTTAATAATTATAGCTATGTTTGTGTGTGTGCAGTGGTGTCTCACTGTGGTTTTGATTTTCCCTAATGACTAATAATGTTGAACCTGTCTTCAAGCACCTGTTTGCCATTTGTATATATTTCAGAAAAAAATCTATTCAAATATTGTGCCTAATTTTAAAATGGACTAATATCTTTGAATAGTTGAGTTGTAAGCTTTTTAAATATTATGGATATAATTTTCTTATCAGGTACATGATTTACAAAATTTTCCCCCGTCCCATGCATTGTCTTTTCACTATCATGATGGTTGCTTTTAGAAGCACAAAAGTTTCAGTTCTGTTGATGTCCAATTTATTTTTTTCTTTCATCATTTGTGTTTTGTTTTCATATCTAAAGATGTTTGCCTAACTCAAATCCATCTTTGCTGCCAAAGCAATAATAACATAAATTTTTTTAAAAGCATTAAGACATGTGGACCCAGGACCCACACTAGGAAAATTGTAAAGCAAGACCACCATTCCATCACAAGCCTCTTTTTCTGTTCTCACAAATAAGTCTGTACCATAACAAAATTTTCATGTGTCTGCTGGCCATTTGTGTCTCTTTGGAAGTGTCTATTCAGATTCTTGCCCATCTTTAATTGGATTATTTGTTTTTGTTATTGTTGAGTTATATATATATATATATATATATATATATATATATATATATATATTTGGCAGAGAGAGATCACAAGCAGGCAGAGAGGCAGGCAGAGAGAGAAAGGAGGAAGCAGGCTCCCCGCTGAGCCAAGAGCCCGATACGGGACTCGATCCCAGAACCCTGAGATCATGACCTGAGCCGAAGGCAGCGGCTCAACCCACTGAGCCACCCAGGCGCCCCTATATTTTTTTATTTGTTTCTGAAATTAACCCTTTATCAAATATATGATTTGCAAATATCTTCTTTCACTAAGTAGTTTGCCTTGTCATTTTGTTGATTATTTCTTTTGCTGTGGAAAAGCTTTTTATTGTGGTGTAATTCCAAGAGTTTATTTTTAATTTTGTTTCAACTTGTTAATCATCAGGGAAATACAAATAAAAATCACAATGATATATCACTTGGTACTTGTCAGAATGACCAGAATTAAAAAGATAAGACATAAGAAATATTGGTGAGAATGTGGAGGAAAAGGAGCCCTCATACTTTGTTGGTGGGAATTAAAATTGGTGCAGTCACTATGAAAACAAAATGTGGGTTCCTTGAAAATTTAAAAATAGAATTACCACATGTCTAGTAATACTGCTATCTGATATTTAACCAAAGAAAATAAAAACACTTACTTGAAAAAGTATATGCAGCATTATTTATAATAACCAAGATATGGAAGCAACCTAAGTGTCCATCCATAGAACAATGCAGCAATAAAATGTGGTAATGGAATATTACTCAGCCATAAAAAGAAAAAGATCTTGCCATTTGTAACAACATGAATGGAACTACAAGGTATAATGCTAAGTGAAATAAGTCAGACAGAAAAGACAAATACTAATGATTTCAGTCGTATGTAGAATTTAAGAGCCAAAACATGTTTGAAACAAAACTTTTTTTTTCTTTCTTCTTTCTTTTTTTATTATCATTAACGTATAATGTTTTATGTGTTCAGGGGTATAGGTCTGTGATTCATCAGTCTGACACAATACACAGTGCTCACCACAACACATACTCTCCCCAATGTCCATCACCCAAACACCCCATACCCCCACCATTCAGCAACCCTCAGTTTGTTTCCTGAGATTAAGAGTCCCTTATGGTTTGTCTCCCTCTCTGGTTTCTTCTTATTTTATTTTTTCCCTCTTTTCCCCTATGATCCTCTGTTTTTTTTTTCTTAAATTCCACATACCAGTGAGATGATATAAATGTCTTTCTCTAATTGATTTCTTTTGCTCAGGGTAATACCTTCTAGTTCCATCGACATCATTGCAAATAGCAACATTTTATTTTTTGATGGCTGCATAATATTCCATTGTGTGTGTGTGTGTGTGTGTGTGTGTGTGTGTGTGTGTGTGTATACCACATCTTCTTTATCCATTCATCTGCTGATGGACATCTGGGTTTTTCCCATAATTTGACTATTGTGGACATTGCTGCTATAAACATTGTGATGTATGTGCCCCTTCAGATCACACTTGTATCTTTGGGATAAATACCAGTAGAGCTGGGTCATAGGGTAGCTCTATTTTTAACTTTTTGAGGGGCCTAAATACTGCACCAGCTTGCAGTGGCTGCACCAGCTTGCATTCCCCCAAATTTTTCTTTATGAAGAAAAAAAATAAAAAAGAGACAGGAAAACCAACTCTTTTTTTTTTTTCAGAAAAAATTTTTAAAATTTATTTTCAGTGTGACAGAATTTATTGTTTTTGCACCACACCCAGTGCTCCATGCAATACATGCCCTCCTTAGTACCCAGCACCTGGCTCCTGCAACCTCCCATCCCCCACCCCTTCAAAACCTTCAGATTGTTTTTCAGAGTCCATAGTCTCTCATGGTTCACTTCCCTTTCCAATTTCCCTCAACTCCCTTCTCCTCTCCATCTCCTATGTCCTCCATGTTATTTGTTATGCTCCACAAATAAGTGAAACCACATGATACTTGACTCTCTCTGCTTGACTCATTTCACTCAGCATAATCTCTTCCAGTCCTGTCCATGTTGCTACAAAAGTTGGGTATTCATCCTTTCTGATGGAGGCATAATAACCAATTCTTAAATACAGAGAACAAGCTACTGGTTACCAGAGGTATGATATTTGGAAAGAGGGATGAAACAGATAAAGAGAACTAAAAATATACTTATCTTGATAAATGCTGAGTAATGCATAGAACTATTGAATCCTTATATTATAAAATGTAGACATAAAATTTAGAGAGTCATATTTTTGTGACAGATTTCCTTGATGACCCAGAATGCCTTTTTATTTTTCTTCTTTTTTAAGATTTTATTTATTTATTTGTCAGAGAGAAGGAGAGAGCACACACAAACACATGCAAGGGGAAAGGCAGGCAGAGGGAGAAGCAGGCTCCCCACTGAGCAAGGAGCCCAATGTGAAACTCAATTTCAGGACCCCTGGGATCATGATCCAAGCTGAAGGCAGACACTTAACTGAGCCACTCAGGCATCCCCAGAATGACCTTTTCCTTTTTGTATCTCCTTAGAGCATATAAAATAAATTTTAGGGAGCAAAAAATGTAGAATGGAGCTGGAAGGGCTATTCCAGAATGTAGAGCTGGAAGTGCTATTCACCACTGACTATATAGACTGATGTATCACATACTGAGGTGGCAGTCACTATACCAGGTGCTCAATTTGTGGTTCTTCCCACCTCCACTACACTTTAGTTATTATAAATTTAATATACACAATCATTCCCAGTGCCTTCATTTAATATTTTACTAATATTTAGAAATAGTTGAAATCATGTATGATTTGCATGTATTTCATCTGATATTATGAGGAAATGTGAAAAGAAATGAACTTATCCATTATTTCTCCCAAGCTCCATCTACATGAACAAACCAGTTTCATTGTTTTGACTGACTTAAACAGTTTAAACCGGCCAGAAGCTGTCAATCACACATCATTTGACATTTTCCCCTGATGGCTGGAAAAGTCAGCACAAAAATCAAAACACTTCATGAATGAAGAGCCAGATTAATATTAGAAAAGCTAAACATTGGAGGCAAAATTTGCACTTTATTTTGTTTCCTAAATTATTTGCATTTATTTGCCTCAAAATACCACAGCAACATTCAGTAGGACTAGGATCTGATTCTTAAGCACAAGTAAACAACAACAACAAAAAAAAGGTTTTGGGCCTCCAAATTTGACTTTATAGTAACGTTTTCAGAAATGTAGTGATCTCATATATGTGGCCTGGGAATAGAGGGGGCAAAAAAGACAGTTTCTTTCATGCTAACTTTTAAGGAGGGACAACACTACAGATTTTGGAGTTACTAGGACTAAGGTAACTGCTATTTCTCAGATGTGTGTCCCTGGTAAAGTTATATAACTTCACTTTTTCCATAAAAAATATGGAAATAATAATACCTATTGCATTAATTAGGGTTCTCAGAGAAACAATGCCAATAATACCAACAATACCTATATATATGCATCTCCTATTGATATATATATAATATATATTGTATACTATATATATATATATATATATATAGAGAGAGAGAGAGAGAGAGAGAGAGAGAGAGAGAATTGGTTTAAGTGATAGTGTAGGTTGGCAAGTCTGAAATTTGCAGAACAGGTCAGTAGGCTGGAAATTCCAATAAAAATTGATGTTGCAGTCTTGAGTCCTGAGGCACTCTGAAGACAGAATTCCTTCTTCCTCAGAGGGCCTAGGTTTTTTTCTCTTAAGGCCTTCAACTGATTGGATGAGGTCTCCCCACATGGAGAGTGATACTTTATTCAAAGTCTACTGAATTCAATGTTAATCATATCTAAAAAATACCTCCAAGACAATATCTAAATGCATGTTTTAACAAATATTTGGGCATTAGAACCTAGCCAAGTTGATACATAAATTTAGTCATAAATTTAATTTAATCATAAATTTAATCATTACTTCTACTTCTCATGGTGTTGTGAAGATTAACTGAAATTATGTGGATAGAAGACCTGTACAGTGGTCAGAGTATGTGCACAGCCTTCACCTTGCCCAGTCACAATATAATAATTGGGATTTGAATGAAGAAAAATAGTTAAGAAAGAAAAGGTGCCATATATATATATATATATATATATATATGATATATAGTCTATAGACTATAGACTATATATCGATATATAGTCTATCCATATTTAGTCACATATATGTGACTATATATAGATATATCATATATATGTATATATAGTATATACGTGTGTGTATACATATGTATATGTATGTATGTATATATACACACATATATAGTCACATACACACACACACACATATATATATATATATATATATATATATATATATAGTCATCTTTGCTTTACTTAAAAGTAGGGGAATGAAAATAAAGTTACAAAAATAGGTTCCCATTACTGTCTCTCTGCTTCTTCCCCTACACTAACCCAGTACTAGGGCAAATGGTAATAAAAATTAGTAGCTCAAAGTTTTCAAGAATCTCAGTCAGTTAAATGGTTTGACTAATTTCTGAAATTGAGTCCTTTTCTTTACCCTTACATTTTTAATTTTGGTCATTATTTTAACCTTTCCACAATGTGGACTTTTTAAGAAACCTGGAAAGATCACCTATTTTTTTTTAATGATTTTATTTATTTATTTGACAGACGGAGATCACAAGCAGGCAGAGGCAGGCAGAGAGAGAGGAGGAAGCAGGCTCCCCACTGAGCAGAGAGCCCGATGTGGGGCCCAATCCCAGGACCCCGAGATCACGACCCAAGCCGAAGGCAGCAGCCTAACCCACTGAGCCACCCAGGCGTCCCAAGGTCACCTATATTTAAAGTTATGTTATTTTGTTGACATTTTGGGAAAATATAATTTTTCCATAAATCCCATGGCATGATATGTTGGAGGAATTAAAGACTTTGTCTTTAGAGTATAGAGCTATACTGGAATAAGAAATGGTGCCAGATGGTAACTTAATTCCACAGGAAGAGATTCAGCAAAACAAAATAGTAAATAGGATTAATATGCACATAAAAAATCATTTATATTTGTGCTGTCTCTCTTTTCTCAGACTCTTTTAAAGACATAAGATTAAATAAAGTAATAAATAAAACAATCTGTTGTTGAATTTGTAACATATGGATGTAAGAAGCATAATAATAACAGCACAAAAAAGAAAGAAATAATGGAATCATATAGGAGTGAATTTTCTATATCTCACTGGAATTAGGTCAGTATGAATCTGAGGGTGATTTTGACTAAAATGAATATTGTGTCCTCTGGACAAACATTAGAAAGTTGAAATATTATTAAAAAATTATCAAATAAATTAAAAGATTATAATAGAAAATAACTAATTCAAAAGAAGGTAACATGGAAGGAAGAAAGGAACGAAAAGATTATGAGGCATAGAAAACAAAAAGCAAGATAACAAATGTTAATCCATCTATATCAATAGTAACATATGCAAATGGATTTAAAAATCTGATCTGAAAGCAGAGTACATCAGATTGGATTAAAAGAGCAAGCTCTAACATTAAATTGCCTGTGGGGGCAGGCAATTTAATGTTAGAGCTTGCTCTTTTAATCCAATCTGATGTACTCTGGCGCCTGGGTGGCTCAGTGGGTTGAGCCGCTGCCTTCGGCTCGGGTCATGATCTCAGGGTCCTGGGATCGAGTCCCATGTCGGGCTCTCTGCTCAGCGGGGAGCCTGCTTCCCTCTCTCTCTCTCTGTCTGCCTCTCCATCTACTTGTGATTTCTCTCTGTCAAATAAATAAATAAAGTCTTTAAAAAAATTGCCTGTGGGGGATACACTTTGGATTCAAAGATAATAACTGGTTGAAATATAAGGATGGAAAAGATATAGTTTGAAAACAACCACCATAAGAGAGGTAAATTGGGACACCTGGGTGGCTCAGTTGGTTAAGTGGCTGCCTTCGGCTCAGATCATGATCCCAGGATCCTGGGATTGAGTCCTGCTTCGGGCTCCTTGCTCAGCAGGGAGTCTGCTGTCTGCTTCTCCCTCTGCCTCTGTCTGCCTCCGCCTGCCTGTGCTCGCTCTCTCTCTCTCTCTCTCTCTCTGACAAATAAACAAATAAGATCTTTAAAAGAAAAAAAAAGAGAGAGGTAAATTGATAATACTAATATCATGCAAAACAGATCTTCAAGCAACAAAAATGTCATTAAAGAAAAAGATGGACATTTCATAATGATTTTAAAAATCAATCCATGAAGAAAATAAAACAATCATAAAACTACATACACCTAACAAAAGATTTCCAAAACAAAGAAAGCAAAAATTTGCAGAATTGAAGTGAAAAGTAGCCAACTTAGCAGTAATAGTTTGATACCTTAAACAATGTGTTTTCAATAATAAATAGAATAATTGGGCAGAAAATCAACAAAGAAATTTGAATAAAAATATAAACCAATATGTCCTAGTAATCATCTTTAGAACAACATTAAAATACTTGCTCTTCTCAAGTGTACATAATAAAATATTCTCCAGAGATCATATGTTGGGCAATAAAACAAGGCTTACTAAATTTAAAAGGATTGGAATATATGATGTATGTTATCTAAACATAATAAACTAAAATAAGAAATTAATAACAAAAGGAAATTTGGGAAACACAAAACATAGAAATTAAAAACAACAACAACAGCAATCCTAAGTAACCAATGAGTCAAAGAAGAAATCACTAAAAAATTAGAAAATATCCTATTGCACTTACCTGATAGAAGAGCTACCATAATCAAAAAAATACTTTGATATAAGTGAAAAGAAAATCATAACATCCCCGAACTTATGGGATACAGCTAAAGCAATCCTTAGAGGAAAATTTATAACTAATATTTTAATATAAGAAATATCTCAAATCAATACATTAACCTTCAGCTTTAAAAAGTTAAAATAAGACAAGCAAGCTAAACTCAAGAAAGCTAAAGGTTAGTGTGGAGAATTAAAAATAAGTTTTAAAAAAACTCACAAAGTTTGATTTCTTCAACGATAAGCAAAATTTGCAATTATTTAGTTAGACTGATGAACAGAAAAGAGTAAAGACTCAGAAAAGAAAAAAGGAACATCAGGATCAGCTACACAGAAATAAATAGAAGCATATGGAACAGAACAAACAACTGTATTTCAACAAATAAGGTAATAGATAAAATGGATAATTTCCTAGAATTTTTTTTAAAAAACTGTAAACTAACAAAGAAGTAGAATATCAGGACAGATTTGTAACAAGTGAAGATATTTAATTAATAATACAAAGAATGTCCAAATAAAAAGGCCATGGATCAGGTTGTTTTACTGGTAATTTCTGCCAAACATTTAAAGAAAAAATTAGCACTTATCATTACAAAAATTTGAAGAGGAGGATAAACTTCACAATTCATTCTGTGAAGCCAGTATCACTGTGATACTGAAAGTAGACTAAGTCATCACAAGGGAAAAAATGACAGAACAATATTCCTTATGAATATAGATTCAACATTGCTCAAAAAACACTAGTAAATGGAATCCAGAAATATCTAAAGGAGATTATGCACTATGGCCAAGAGGCACTTATCCCAGGAATGCAAAGTCAGTTCAACATATTTAAATCAATTAATGTCCAGATACGATATCACCCTCAATGGGGGAAAACTGAGAACTTCCCCTCTATGGGCAGGAACAAGACAAGGATGCTACTACCCAAAGCAATCTACATAAATGCAATCCCTGTCAAATATCAACAATATTTTTCACAGAGCTAGAGCACATGATCCCAAGATCTGTATGGAAATACAAAAACAAAACAAAACAAAACAAAAACAAACAAACAAAAAACTGGGTAGCTCAGTTGGTTAGCAGCTGACTCTTGATTTTGGCTCAGGTCATGATCTCAGGGTCATGGGATCAAACCCTTCATCAGGCAGTATGCTGGAGATTCTTTCTCTCCCTCTGCTTCTTCCTTCTGCTCTCTCTCTCTCAAATAAATAAATAAATCTTTAAAAAAAGACCCTGAACAGTGAAAGCAACCATGGAAAAGAAATGTAAAACTGCAAGCATCACAATTCTGGACTTCAAGTTATATTACAAATGTGTAGTGACCAAAACACTATAATACAGACACAAATAGACACATAAATCAGTAGAATAGAAAAACCAGAAATGAACCCACAACTATGTGGTCAATTAATCTTTGACAAAACAGGAAAGAATATGCAATGGGAAGATGACAGTCTTTTCAACAAATGGTGTTGAGAAAACTGGATAACTCATGCAAACAAAGGAAACTGGACCATTTTCTTACACCATATGCAAAAATAAATTCAAAATCGGTGAAAGACCTAAATGTGAGACAGGAAACCATCAAATGCTATAGGAGAGCACAAGCAATAACCTCTTTAGCACTGGCCATCACAACTTCTTACTAGATAGGTCTCTTGAGTCAAGGGAAACAAAAGCAAAAATAAGCTATTTCACTTCATTAAGAAAAAAAGTTTCAGCACAGTGAAGAAATAATCAACAAAACAAAAGACAATCTATGGAATGAGAAGATATATTTGCAGATGACATATGATAAAGGGTTAATATCCACAATATATAAAGAACTCATCAAGCTCAGGACCCAAAAAATGAATGGTCCAATTAAAAACTGGGCAGAAAACAAGAATAGACATTTTTCCAAAGAAGACATACAAATAGCTAACAGACATATGAAAAGAGACCCAACATTACTCATCATGAGATATACAAATCAAAACTATAATGAGACATCAATTACCTCACACCAGTAAGAATGGCTAAAATCAGCAAGAAACAATAGGTATTAGTGAGGATGTGTAGAAAGGGGATCCCTCTCTCACTGGTGGTGGGAATGCAAACTGGTGCAGCCATTCTGGAAAACACTATGGAAGCTCCTCAAAAATTTTAAGTAGAACTCTTCTATGACCAACAATTGCACTAGTAGTTATATACCCAAAAAATAAAAAAAAAAATTCAAAGGGATGCATGCACCCCAATGTTTAGAGCAGCATTATTTACAATAGCCAAATCATGGAAACAGCCCAACTGTCTATTGACAAATGAATGGATAAAGAAGATGTCATATATATATATATATATATATATATATATATATATATGATATTACTTAGCCATCAAAAAGAATGAAATTTTGCCATTTACAGTGACATGGATGGATCTACTAAATATAATGTTAAGTGAAATAAGTAAGACAAAGAAAAATACCATATGGTTTACTCATATGTGGAATTTTGGCAACAAAACAAATGAGCAAAGGGGGAGAAAAGAGAGAGAGAGAGAGAGAGAGAGTGAAATCAACAAATAGACTCTTTACTATAGAGAACAAACTGCCAGTTACCAGAGGGGAGGTGAGTGGAAGGGATGGCTTAAAAAGGTAAGGGGATTAAGAAGTACACTTGTGATGAACACCAGGTGTTGTATGGAAGTGTGAAATCACTGTATCTTACACATGAAAAAAAAATGCACTGTATGTAACCAACTGGAATTTAAATAAATACCTAAAATCAATTAATGTAATATAACATATTAATAGAATAAAGGGAAAACATGATTATCTCAATAAATACAGAAAAAGAATTTAACAAAATTTAATACTGTTGCCCAGAATATCTTACACATTGGCAAAGATTGAGTGCTCTTCCTACATCAAATTATAAATCATAGAAATACCATATGATTCCTATATATATATAGCAAAGAGAGATGAAAATAAGTGCTCAAATAAAAAAAACTGTACACAAATATTCTTAGCAGCATTATACAGAATAGCCAAAAAGAGGAAACAACCCAATTATCAACTGATTAATGGATGAACAAAATGGTTAAAGACATACAATGAGATATTATTTGCTAATAAAAAATGAAGTACTAATGCAAACTACAACATGGATGAATCTCAGATACATGTTACTTGAAGCCAGCAACAAAAGACCACATATATTGTGATTCCATCTATATGAAATATTCAAAATAATTAAATCCATAGAAACATAAATAGATTAGTTGTTGCATAAAGTTGAGGAAGTATGAGATGGGCAGTGTCTGCTAATGGGCACAAGGTTTATTTGTTGGGTGATAAAATGTTCTAAACTTAAATTATTGCCACAGTTGTGCAACTCAAAGAATATACTAAAAAGCATTTAATTGTATACTTTAAACAGGTGAATTTTATGGTATGTGAATTATATATTAATGAAGATATTTAAAGGCAACTATACTCAAATAATACTTATATTAACTGTATGTTAACATTTAGGTAGGAATTCAAAATTGTGTTTCCTAAATAAGAGAGAGATAACTGATAACATTTAGGGACAGCATGGGGGTGGTGGGGGGCAGAACACAAGAAAGCTCCAATGAATCAAATGTGAATGACTCTTAATCAGTTTTACTGGAATTCTTCAAAAGGAAAGAAATATTTATTTTACAGAGAAAAAAATAAGTCAATGCCAATCTTTCTATATTTTCACCATCCGTAATAGGACAATAAAATTCATGTGAGTCTTCTTTCTTTTTTTCCTTTTGCTGAATAAATGAAATATATGAAGTGAAGTCTGAGTGTACAAAATTCTCTGTATTTATACTTTCCTGAGGAAGTAAATAATAGCCTGTTTCAAAATTCTGTTTCCATACTGGATGAGATAGACATAACAGACATATACAGAACATTCTATCCCAACACAACAAAATACATATTCTTTTCAAACACACATGGAATATGTTTCAGAATAGATCACATATTATGCTATAAAACAAGCCTCAATAAATTTAAGAAAATTGAATCATACCATGCATCTTTTCTGACCATAATTGTATGAAACTAAAAGTAAATCACAAGAAAAAATTTGAAAAACAAAGACATGTAGAAACTAAACATTATATTAAATGGACAATGGGCACATTAATCAATCAAAGAATAAATAAAAAAAATATATGAAACTGAAAACACAATGGTCCAAAATCTATGGGACACAGCAAAAGCAGTTCTAAGAGGGAATTATATAGAAACAGGGGCATACCTCAAGAAACAAGAAAAAACTCAAACAATGTTAACATAGGCCAATGGAGGAAAAAATAAGAAGAACAAAGTCCAAGGTGAATAGAAATAAGAAAAGAATACAAATCAGAGCAGAAAAACATGACAAAGAAAATTTAAAAACAAAAGAAAAAACTCAAAGAAACCAAGGTCTGGTTCCTTTAAAAAATAAACAAAATTGAAAAGCACTTGGCCAGACTTATTAAGAAAAAAAAAAGAGAGAGAAAGAGAGAGAGAGAGAGAGAGAGGACCCAAATAAATAAAAGGACAAATGAGAGAGAAGAATAACAACTGACACAACAGAAATACAGATTTTATTTATTTATTTGACAGAGAGAGATCACAAGTAGGCAGAGAGAGAGAGAGAGAAAGACAGGGAAGCAGGCTCCCTGCTGAGCAGAGAGCCTGATGCGGGACTTGACCCCAGGACCCTGAGATCATGACCTGAGCAGAAGGCAATGGCTTAACCCACTGAGCCACCCAGGTGCCCCAGAAATACAAAAGGTTGTAAGAGAAAACTATCAAAAGTTATATGCCATCAAACCAGATAATCTATAAAAAATGGATAAATTCCTAGAAGCTATTCCAATCTTCAAAATTCCTAGAAGCAATTCCAATCTTCCAAAATTAAACCAAGAAGAAATAGAAAATCTGAATGGACGGATTATAAGTAATAAAATTGAATTAGTAATCAAAAACCTGCCAAAAAATAAAAGCCCAGGACCACATGTATTCACAAATTAATTCTACCAGACATTTATTTTTAATTTAAGTTTAATTAGCCAAAATATATTACATCATTAATCCCACAAGTAGTGTTGAGTAATTTATCAATTGTGTATAATACCCAGTGCTCATCACATCACATGCCCTTCTTGATACCTATCAACAAGCTCCTCCATACCCTCACCCACCTAAACTCCAGAAAGGGAGGTGTTCTATAGTTTGTTCTCAGTTTTTTGTTTGTTTGTTTGTTTTGTTCTTATTTTTGTTTTTGTTTTTATAGTTAAGAGTTTCTCATGGTCTTTATTCCTCTTTGGTCACTTCCCATTCAGTTTTCCCTCACTTCCACTATGATCCTCTCTATTGTTTCCTATATTCCACATGTGAATGAAAACGCTTGATAATTGTTTTTCTCTGATTTACTTACTTCACTCAGCATAATACTTTCCAGTTCCATCCATGTTGATTCAAATGGTAAATATTCATCCTTTCTGATGTCTAAATAATGTTCCATTATATAAAAATACTACATCTTCTTTATCCATTAATCTGTCAATGGACATCAGGGCTCTTTCCACCGTTTGTTATTGTGGATATTGCTGCTATGAACATTGGGGTGCAGGTGCCCCCTCAGATCACTGTTTCCGTATCCTTGGGGTAAATTCAAAATAATTAAATCCACAGAAACATAAATAAATTAGTTGTTGCAATTGCTGAGTCATAGGGTAGCTCTATTTGGGAATATTTTTTAGGAACCTCTATACTCTGTTCCTGTGTGGCTGTACCAGCTTGCATTACCACTAACAGTGTAAGAGGGATACCTTTTCTTCCCATCGTCACCAACATTTTTTGTTCCTTGTCTTGTTAATTTTAGCCATTCTGACTGGTGTGAGGTGGTATCTCATTATGGTTTTGATTTGTATTTATCTGATGGTTAGTGAGATTGAACATTTTTTCATGTGTCTATTATCCATTTGTATGTCTACTCTAGAGAAGTGTCTGTTCATGTCTTCTGCCCATTTCTTGACTAGATTATTTGTTCTTGGAGTGTTGAGTTTTATACGTTTTTTGTTTTGTTTTGTTTTTAATCAGTCTTGGATACTAACCTTTTATCTGATACGTCATCTGCAAATATCTTGTCCCATTATGGAGGTTGCCTTTTGGTTTTGTTGATTGTTTTTTTTTTTTTTTTTTTTTTGCTGTGAATTAGCTTCTTATCTTGATGAAGTCCCAGTTGTTCATTTTTTGCTTTTGTTTCCCTTGCCTTTAGAGACATATCTAGCAAGAAGTTGCTATGGCCGAGGCCATAGAGGTTGCTGCCTGTGTTCTCCTTTAGATTTTGGTGTATGCCTGTCTCACGTTTAGGTCATTCATCCATTTTGAGTTGGACTGTGTATGGTGTGAGAAAATGTTCCAGTTTCATTCTTCTGCATGCGGCTGTCCAATTTTCCCAGCACCATTTATTGAAGATCTTGTCCTTTTTCATTGGCTATTACTTTCTGTTTTGTCAAAGATTAGTTGACCATAGAGTTGAGGGCCCATTTCTGGGTTCTCCATTCTCTTCCACTGTTTTTGTGTCTGTACCATACTGTCTTGATGATTACATATTTGTAATATAGTTTGAAGTCTGGTATTATGATGCCAGCAACTTTGGTTTTCTTTTTTAACTTTCTTCTGGCTATTCAGAGTCTTTTATGGTTCCATACAAATTTTAGGATTGTTTGTTCCAGATCTCTGAAAAATATCTAAAGTATTTTAAAAGGGATTGAATTGAATGGCCAAAGTCAAATGCTTGTGTTCTCCTCTAGGATTTTGAAGTGTTTGTAAATTAAATTTACAAGCATTTGACTTTGGCCATTCAATTTTTTTCCACTGGATATCCATTCCTGCTTTGTCAAAGAGTAATTGACTATACAGTTGTGTGTATTTCTAAGTTTTCTACACTGTTCCTTTAATCCATGTGTCTATTTTTGTGCCTATACCATACTGTCTTGATGACTACAGCTCTGTAATATAGCTTGAAGTCCAGAATCGTATGCCTCGGTGTTTGCTTCTCTTTTCCAGGAATGCTTTGAATATTTGGAGTCTTTTGTGGTTCCATAAATGTTAGGATTGTTTGTTTTAGCTCTTTGAAATATGCTGTTGGTATTTTCATTGGGACTGCATTGAATCTACACACTGCATGTGTAGATTGCTTTGGGTAGTATAGACATTTTAACAATGTTCTGTCAATCCATGCACATGGAGTGTTTTTCCATTTCTTTGGGTCCTCTTCACTTTCTTTCATAGGTGTTGTATAGTTTTCAGATTACACGTTTTACCTCTTGATTAGGTTTATTCCTAGGTATCTTATAATTTTTGGTGCAACTGTAAATGGAATCAATTCCTTGAGGTTTTATTATTATTATTATTATTCCTGCTTCATTATTGAGGTATAGAAATGCAACAAATTTCTGTGCATTGATTTTATATCCTACAACTTTCCTGAATTCATGCATTAGTTCTCACAATTTTTTGATGGAGTCTTTCAGATTTTCTACACAGAGCATCATGTTGTCTGTAGTGTGTGAACATTTGACTTCTTCCTTACCAATTTGGATGCCTTTTATTTCATTTTGTTGTCTGATTGCTGAGGCTAAGACTTCTGGTATTATGTTAAAGAGTAATGCTGAGAGTGGATATCCCTGTCTTGTTCCTGACTATAGATGAAAAACTCTGTTTTTCTCTAATGAGGATGTCATTAGTTGTGGGGCTTTTATATATGGCCTTTATTATGTTAAGGTATGTTCCAAGTATCCCTACTTTCTTGAGGGTTTTTATCAAGAATGGATACTGTATGTTGTCAAATGCTTTTTCTGCTTATATGAAGAGGATCATATGGTTCTTATCCTTTTATTAATGTGATTTATCACATTGATTGAGTTGTGAATATTGTACCACCCCTCTAGTCCATGAATAAATCCCACTTAATTGTGATATATAATTATTTTAATGTAGTTTGACTTTGATTTTCTAATATTTAATTGAGAATTTTTGCATCCATATTCTTCAGGGATATTGGCCTGTAATTCTCCTTTTCAGTGAAGTCTTCATCTGGTTTTAGAATCAAGGTCATGTTGGCCTCTTAGAAGAATTTCGGAGTTTTCCTTCCATATCTGTATTTTGGAACAGTTTGAGAAGAATAGGTATTGACACTTTTTTAATTGTCTGGAAGAATTCTCTTGGGGAGCCAGGTATCTGGCCCTGGACTTCTGTTTGGTGGGATATTTTTTGATTACTGCTTCAATTTCTTTGCTGGTTATGTGTCTGCTCAAATTTTCCACTTCTTCCTGTTTCAGTTTTGGTAGTTTGTACATTTCCAGATATTTATGCATTTCTTCCATATCTCCCAATTTGTTGGCATATATTTTTCATAATACTATCTTATAATTGCTTATATTTCTGTGGTTTTGGCTGTGATCTGTCCTCTTTCATTAGTGACTTCATGTATTTGGGTCCTTTTACTTTTTTTTTTTTTTTAAAGATTTTATTTATTTATTTGTCAGAGAGAGAGAGGGAGAGAGAGCGAGCACAGGCAGACAAAGAGGCAGGCAGAGGCAGAGGGAGAAGCAGGCTCCCTGCCGAGCAAGGAGCCCGATGTGGGACTCGATCCCAGGACCCTGGGATCATGACCTGAGCCGAAGGCAGCGGCTTAACCCACTGAGCCACCCAGGCGCCCCAAGGGTCCTTTTACTTTTTTTACTTTTTGATAAGTTAAGCTAAGGATTTTTCAATTTCATTATTTTTCTTCAAAGAATCAGCTCTTATTTCTGTTGATCTGTTCCACTGTTTTTTTTTCCTATATCATTTATTCCTGCTCTAATCTTTATTATTTCCCTTCTGCAGGCTTTAGGCTTTATTTTCTGTTCCTTTTCTAGTTCCTTTAGGTGTAAGGTTAGGTTGTACATTTGAGAATTTTCTAACTTCTTGAGGTAGACCTATATTGTTATATACCTTCCTCTTAGGATCTCCTTTTTATGCATCCTAATGGATTTGGACTATGGTGTTTACATTTTCATTTGTTCCATTTTTTTTCCTTCTTTAATATCCTGATTAACCCATTCTTTAGTAGAATGCCCTTTGATCTCCATGTATTTATGGTCATTTAAAATTTTTCCTTATGGTTGACTTTGACCTTCATAACATTGTGGTCTGAAAATATGCATGGTATGATTCTGATCTTTTTGTACTTGTTGAAGGCTGATTTGTGGCGCATATGTGATCCATTCTGGGGAGTGATCCATGTGCACTTGAAAATAATCAGTTTTCTGCTTCTTTACGATGAAATGTTTTGAATATATCTGCTAGTTCACCTGGTCTTGTTTATCATTCAAATCCATTGTTTCCTTGTTGATTTTCTGCTTAGATGATCTGTCCATCACTGTGAGTGTGGTGTTAAAGTCTCCTACTATTACTGATTATTGTAAATAATTTTCTTTATGCTTGTTCTTATTACTAATTTGTAAATATATAAATATATATATATATATATATACATACATACATGGGAGAAGTACAATATATATAGTATATCAAAGTACAATATATATATTGTATATCAAAATTAAGGGGTTTATCCATCAAGATCTAACAACTGTAAATAGTTATGCCCCCAACATGGGAGAAGACAAATTTATTTACAGTTGTTAGATCTTGATGGATAAACCCCTTAATTTTGATATAGTGTCCTTCTTCATCTTTTGTTACAGACTTTGTTTTAAAATCTAGTTTTTCTGATATAAGTATGTCTTCTCCACCTTTCTTTTGATGTCCTTTAGCATGATAGATGGCTCTCCATCTCCTCACCTTCAAGCTGCAGATGTCTTTAGCTCTTAAATTGGTCTTTTGTAGGCAGTGTCTAGATGGGTCTCTTTTCTTTATGCATTCTGTTATCATATGTCCTTTGGAACATCTAGTCTAATTACATTCAGGATAATTATAAATATATATGAATTTAGTGCCATTGTGTTACCTGTAAATTTGGTGCTTCTGGTGATGTGCTGTTACTTTAAAGTCTTTGTTGCTTTTGGTCTTTCTTTGCCATTCAAAGCCTCCCCTTTAATATTTCTTGCAGGACTGGTTTAGTGGTCACACATTCCTTTAGTTCTTGTTGCCCGGGGAAACTCTTTATCTCTCCCCTATTCTGAATGATAGTCTTGTTGGGTAAAATATTCCTGATTGCATATTTTTCCCATTCAGCACATTGAATATATTATGCTACTGTCTTCTGCCCTGCCACGTGTCTGTCTGTAGACAGATCTACTGTTAAACTTATTTATCCTCCCTTGGAGGTTAAGGACCTTCCCCCCATCCCTTGCTGTTTTCAGAACACTTTCCTTGTCTATGTACTTTGTAAATTTGACTAGGATATGTCTTGGTGTGGGCTGGCTTTTGTTGAATGTGATGTGAGTTCTCTGTGCCTCTTGGATTCTGATGTCTGTTTCCTTTCCCAGTGAGGAGTTTTTCAGCTATAATTTGCTCAAATAAACCTCTTCTCCTCTTTTTTTTTTCCCCTCTTCTTTTGGGACTCCTACGATATGAATGTTATTACATTTTAATATGCAGCTGAGTTCCCTAAGTCTACCTTCATGTTCTATTATCTTTATTTTCCTTTTCCTTTAAGCTTCATTATTTTATATAATTTTATCTTCTATATCACTGATTTGCTCCTCTACTTTGTCCATCTTCATTGTGTTTGCATCCAGTCAGCTTTACTTCTCAGTTATAGCATTTTTTATTTCAGCCTGACTAGTTTTTAGTTCTTTTAGATCTGCAGGAAGGGATTCCTTGGTGTTTTCTATGGTTTTCTCAAGTCCAGCTAGTATCCTTATGATTGTTGTTTTATAAATTCTGGTTCCAGTACCTTATTTATATCTGTTTTATTCTAAGTCCCTGGCCATTATTTCTTCTTGTTCTTTTTTAGGGGATGAATTCTTCCACCTTGTCATTTTATCTGAGTCACTGTGTGTGTGTGTATGTGTGTGTGATTGTTGGAAAAGCCTGTTATATCCCTGCTTCTGAGACTAATGGTTATATTTAGGAGAGGTCTTATACTGTCCTGCCCTGCTGCTTGATGAGGTGTTTCAGCATGTGCACTCTGCTTTTGTGTTTTGTTTACTCCTTCCCTCAGGTCAGTCCTCTGCAAAGTTTCTCCTTGCTTGCAGTGGGGAGTGTTTAGACCTTTTCCACTGTTTGGTAAGTTTTACTTAGGTGTGTTTTGGTCTGCTTCTTAAAATAAGTTTGATCCTGGGGCCCCTGGGTGGCTCAGTCAGTTAATTGTCTGCCTTTGGCTCAGATCATGACCCATCATCCTGGGATCAAGCCCCATATTGGGTTATCTGCTCAGTGGGGAGCCTGTCTCTCCTTCTCCCTCTGCCTGTCACTCTGCCTGCTTGTGTGCATGCTCTCTCTCTCTGTGTCAAATAAATAAATAATAAATAAAATCTTTAAAAAATTAAGTAGAAAGAAGCTTGATCTTATTTCCCCTGGAGCTGAAGCTTTGCAGCAGTCTACCATCCAGAGATCTGGTGTGTTGGTCTTCTGGGGGAGGGTCCTGCTGTGCTGATTTCTCAGGTGGACTTGCTTTAGTGGAGATACACCCACAAATGGAGGGTCATTTATGCAAGCTGTTCTAGCCTCCAATGGGGACACTGTGTTGCTCACTGAAGTTGGTTTGTACTGATGGGGAGGAGGGAATGCATTGTCTTGTTCTCTCAGTCTTATAGTGGGGAATTCACTCCTGCCACTTTTCATGAATCCCTCACAGAAGAGCAAACTCCCTTCTAGTTTCCCTAGCTTCCATCAGATCCATGCCTTCACCCTGTTTCCAAGCTCCCTGTCTTCCAGGCTGCACAGTACCTCTGTGTTTTGTCTCAGGCCCATGGCTGGGTTTCAAAACTCCAAATTTTAGGCACCTGCATGGCACAGACCCACACTGATCTTTTAGGGAGAGGATCTTGCCACACTGTGTCTGGTGCTGGTCTGTCCCAGAAAAGCGGTCACATGACCATGCAGTGGTTCTGAATTTATAGTATATTGCAGCAAAAATGGCGACACCAAGATTTGCTGCTATCAGCAGGGGTCTCTTTTCCTCTGGTAGTGAGCAGGGCAGAATATGGGCTCCTGCCAGCTCTTTTGTCCCCAGAAAGGCCATGCCAACACTCCCACATGAAATCCAGGAAGGGGAACTGTTCCTCCCTGTGGGACCCAGAGGATCCTGAGATTACATTGCCCGCTCCTGGGCCTCAGCCCTCCTTCCTCACAGGTACACTGCTAAGCCTACCAGGCACAACCCTGGTTTGTAGGGTTGTAAAATTTGTGGACTTGTAAAAATTCACAAATTTGTAGATTGTAAAACTTCAGACTTTGAGCTCTGCTGGGTTATAAACTTGCAGTAAGTAGTCACCCCAACTCTTTTTCCCAGTCAATGGTTTTGGTAAAGATTTTCTTGACCAATCTCCTATAAGATTTCATTCTCTCTTTCTCACTCCTCTCTCTGTGATCAGGATTCCCTCCTCTCTCCACAGCACCCACATTATTTTCTCCCTCATATGAACTCTCCACAACTCCTTGAACTATGTGACCATTGTTGTACCTGTAGATATGCAGTTTGTTCTGTCACTCCTCAGACTGATTTCTTGAGTGTTCAGAATAATTTTATATTTATCTAGCTGTGTTTGAGGGATGAAGCAAGCTTAGGGCCCCCCTACTCCTCCATCATCTTAACTCTGAGGTCAAAAATGTCATTTGTTTTTGATGGATTTTTGACATTTTTAACTTATTTGATAGTAAAAGAATTTCAGTGCAGTTAACATACAGTGCTGTATTGGTTTTAGATGTACAATGTAGCAATTCAACAATTTCATATATTTCTCAGTGCTCATCAAAGTAAGTGTGAAAGATGCTTTTTAACACTATAATCCATAAGTATGTATATGTAACATGTTGAGCCTTATATTCTGAAATAATCTATTTATATAAAACAGAAAATATGTTTTGAATTTTCAGAATTTCACAGTAGCAATATTGTATTATATTATTATTATTATTATTATTATAAGATATTATAGTGTCTTATTCTATCTTGTGAAAATTTGGATTGAAATGAAAATTAAACTATTAAGTACAAACTATATAATGCTTCATTGGAAAGGCACCTGGGTGGCCCAATTAGTTAACTGTCTACCTTCAGCTTAGGTCATGATCCCAGAGCCCTGATATGGAGCCAGGCATCTGGCTCCCTGCTCAGCAGGAACTCTGCTTTTCCCTCTCCCTCAGCCTCTCCCTCTGCTTGTGCTCTCTCTCTCTTTCTGTCTCTCAAATAAATAAATACATAAATAGATAAACAAAATCTTTAAAAAAAAAAGAATGCTTCATTGGAGACAATGTAAACTTGAAGGATGAAAAGTGGGTTGACATTGTTTTCTATACTCCACTGTGATTATAGTTTTTTTTAAAAGATTTTATTTATTTGACAGAGAAAGAGATCACAAGTAGGCAGGGAGTAAAGCAGAGAGAGAGAGAGGGGGGTGGAAACTAAGCTCCCTGCTGAGCAGAGAGCCCGATGTGGGGCTCGATCCCAGGACCCTGAGTCCATGACATGAGCCGAAGGCAGAGGCTTAACCCACTGAGCCACCAGGCGCCCCTCCACTGTGATTATTCTGAGCACATAATAAAACTATAAAATTGTATTAAACAATTGAATTAAATGTTAATTTCTTTCTCTGGTTGAATATTTGTGTCATGAATAGCAATGTTTTAAAAAGTATAAGGGAGGTATTATAAGACTCTGATCTGCTGAAAGAATGATTCACTCTTCATGTTGGTAGTATTATGTCTTACATTCCCATTTATAATATCAAAATAATTCACCATAATTAATGTTAGGATAGTAAGCCAACGAAAGCAATAGTGATTTGCTATATTATTTGTTATTTTCATTTAAGAATATTTCAACTTAGTACTATTACTTTTCTCATAATTTAAATGAACTGAAATACAATTTTTGAATGAGTAATTATAAAGAAATGTCCACATGGAATATTGCAAGTAGTATAATCAACTTTTAATAAAGCTTAGGAAAAGATAGTCACCAAACATTTTTTTTAGCATTTTCCAGAATCTATTACAAGGCATCCTGTTTTCTCTAGAGTTCTCCATGGCCTATTTTTGAAGACAAAACAATGGAATAGCTCTTTGTGCTAGTCTAGTGCGTGTAGCAAAATTTAGAATTTTAAAAAGGAAATTTAGAAATTGCATTCAAATTATTTTCTTTTTTTTTTATTTTCTCCTTTGACACCTTTTAAAACATGTGTTATTCATCTAAAATTACTATTATACTATTTAGAAACTCTAGGAACACATAGATTATATTTCTAAAAAGACTGAATTTATTTTAAAGCATTGTGTCAAGTTTGAATTTCAGTAAACAAAGCTATATCTTCATTATATGCTGATTTTGGCAAAAAGCACAGACTTGAATATATCAAATGATATGATAAAATAATTTAAATTAAAAGGGTTTTTTAAAGTTTTAGTATGGAATTAAACTATAATATGTATGTCTTCTGGGTAAGTAATTTAAGCCATAATGTTTCTTATTTTCTTAGAAGTTTTCATGATTAAAATTTTAAAAATGGAAGTTTTTAATCTAATACTTGTGCTATTCACTGGAATAGAAGCATAGAAAATATTCTTTCCACTTACATTAATAATTTCATGCAATATATGCCTAAACTGAAAAAAATATCAAATATCTAAGAAGTAGTGGCATTCGTGATCATAAGTCATTTTAAAAGGAGGAAATGCTAAGGATTTTTTAGCAAATATCCTACAAAAACCAGTCTTGGGCACTGAATGCTGTGACCTATCTTATAGTAGTTAATTAAAATTCTGAGCTCTTTGCAAAAGGTTGCCATTTTAAACTTGCATGCTATCATACATTCCTAACATATATACACATGTATCACTGGGCAAGCAACTTAGAAACATGATCACATTATAGCTGTGCAGTTAAGCAGGGAACTTGTTAACTGAATGCATCTATTTTTTGTAGGAGGTCATCTGTTCTAATCACTGAAATATACAATGAAAGGTTACATTTAGAAGCCTAGAAAACCTGTGGTTTACTACATACAGTTTCAATTACAAAATAATAGGAATGTTATAGTTACCATAAGAAATTACAATATCTAACATATCATAAATATTACCTGCAGCTACCTTTCAATCACCAAAACATCACATCAAAAGGGTACATATTTGGGGCGCCTGGGTGGCTCAGTGGGTTAAGCCTCTGCCTTCAGCTCAGGTCATGATCCCAGGGTCCTGGATCAAGCCCCACATTGGGCTCTCTGCTCAGCAGGGAGCTTGCTTCCCCCTCTCTCTCTCTGCCTGCCTCTCTGCCTACTTGTGATCTCTGTCTGTCAAATAAATAAAAATTAAAACAAAACAAAACAAACAAAAAAAAAAACAAAGTGACTATACCATTTAAAAAATGGTACATATTTTTATTAACTAAAATTAATGAGGCAATTTGGGGACAAGAGATGGATTCTTTCTTTCACTCTGTATTTTAAATTCCTCAACATAAAGCTACAGAAATACTTAAGCTGCAATAATAATACCACAAAAAAAGGACAGGTCTTCGCTTTTTAAAGTAACCGAAGTACATAAAATGCCTTGGAAGAGAACAATACTATTTCATGACATCTAAAATTTTTATGCACACCTCCCATTATCCTCATCATAATATTCATATTTTAGTTATGTATTCGTTATTGTTTGTATGTGAAAAAACCAACTAATCTATTATCTCAACATTAAGCTGATTTCTCTTGAAGCCAAGATGATTTTAAAAGCAATAGAGACTCCTTTTTCAGGATGCTTAAGGCAGAATGTTTAAGGTTCATGCTTGCTGCTTTGCCTGAGCTTCTGCTTCCTGAAATTAAAAACAAACAAAACAGATATATTTAAATATCACAGAAGGGACATCTATGTACATTGTGGATAAATTATATTAACTTAAATTATTAAGAATATTCAAAAGCTGGGGTGCCTGGGTGGCTCCTGTTGAGCATCTGACTCGGCTTCTGCTCAGGTCATGGCCTCAGGGTCCTGGGATCTAGCGAGTCCTCTGGCTAGCTCTGCTCTCAGTGGAAAGTCTGTTTCTTTCACTCCACCCCTTCATGTGTGCTCCTTCTCTCTCTCTTTCAAACTTAAATAGATTTTTTAAAACAGAATATATTTTTTGAGGTTAGATTAGATTATATATTTCAGTGAGTTGCCTTGTTCACATAATTAAAAAAAAATAGGAATCATCTTTTCATGACAGAGGATATACATATATCACCCACCACCCAGGGTCACCTATCAAAACAGAATATTCAAAAACAAAAACAAAAATGGCTTCTGGAGAAAACTGCCTTGCCTAAATATTCTTAGTAGAAAAACTGTAAAGGGTGCCTGGGTGGCTCAGTTGTCTGCCTTTGGCTTAGGTCATGTCCCCACGGTCCTGGGATCCAGCCCCGCATCAGGCTCCCTGCCCAATGGGGACTCTGGTTATCTCTCTCCCTCTCCCTCTGTGTGTATGCTCTCTCTTTAGATCTCTCTCAAATAAATAAAAATCTTTAAAAAAGGAAAAACCATAAAGTAGAAATTTCTGCTTAGAAGCAGCTATAATAGAAGACTGCCTAATCATTACTAATTGTTTGAAATAATTCCATAAAGGCAAGTGATTTACAAGTATAGTTCATATGTTATTTGGAAGTAAATGATTTCTTTTCTGTATGATTTTTCACCAAAACTGGCTGTTCCACAACATTGTCACCTAAGGTTTACGATAAATTGTTTTGTTTAATTAAGGTTGAAATTACTTGGAAATCGATCTTATTGATTCTTTCAAAAAATATGCTATTTGTTAAAATATTGTTGCTTTTAAATTTTACAGCTGTAGGCAGGAGAAGAGGTCAAGTTGTTATTCTTCTCCTCTGGGCAATGAGTATCTCCAGCATAGGAACTCTGACCTATTGATGTGCTCTGGCACCTACCATAGTACTTGACACAAAATACATTGCAGGAAAAGTTTGTGGAACTAAAGATGGGTGGTAAAAGTGACTTTGGTGAAAGTTACTTCAGAGTTAGGTTGTAGAAATCGTGTATACTAGACAATACCATTATAAACATGTGCCATAAGTTGAATACTTGATAGTCTCAGGAGGAGTGGGGACCGTTGAATACTCCAAAATGGGCATCTGATACTATGCCCAGAAAAAGGGGAAAAAGGAAAAAATATATATGCTAGTTTTTACGAAACAAAAAATGGAGAAATGAAAGAAGGACACTAGAGAAGACACTGAAATTAATGTTTAATACATCTTTACAAAACAGATAAAAAGTACTACTAACTCACCTTCCAAGACCCTTCCAAAAAAAAAAAAAAAAGGCAGCTCTAAGCTCTTTTAAAACATCAAACTCAGTGTTCGGTTGTCAAAATGAACATATCTTAGAACCACATTATACATTTTGTTTCATTTTATGAAATTAAATTCCAAGAATTTCCTTGCCCAGAGAATGAATTTTACACCAAGATCCCTCAAAGTCCTAGCACATATAGTTGGGGAAGTAGTTATATGTAAATATGTTCTAATGTGATGTCCTTTTTCTTTTACACATCCAATGCCCCTGAGTAACTAGTATTTTGGAAACAGCCTAATTCCCTAAAATCACATCCTATCAATCTTGGCTGTAATTTGTCATAAATACTTTAGTTCTCAGTTATTCCTTTTAATGGAAGAAATTATTAGCACAAACATCCAAAACAAAAAGACAATTCAAAGTTCTTTATGGTTTATCTTTTTAATACATCATCTTTAAATTATTTCATTTTCTTTTTTTTAAAGATTTTTAAAAATGTATTATTTGACAGACAGAGATCACAAGTAGGCAGAGAGAGAGGAGGAAGCAGGCTCCCTGCTGAGCAGAGACCCTAATGCAGGGCTCTCAATCCCAGGACCCTGGGATCATGACCCGAACTGAAGGCAGACGCTTTAACCCACTGAGCCACCCAAGCACCCTTATTTAGTTTTCTAATTACATTTTATACACCATTTATGTAATTGGACTGAAATATTTGTTACTACACAGATGTGCCAATATTTATAGTTCATGGATTATGTAACCAACTAGAGAGATTGGAAACAGAGATATGAGGTATCCTCCTCCTCTATTCTTAATATAAACATTATTCTATAAATGCACTGATTTTGAGTCAGATAATCCTGGGTTCAAATTCCAGCTCTGCTACTCAATTATTACGTAACCTTGAACAAATTATTTAAATTATCTGAACATCAATTTCCTCTACTGTAAAATGCCATTGAGGACACCAAGCTCATAAGTATGATATAAGGATAAAACAAGATGTATGTGAAGTGTCTAGCTCAGTGCTTGGCCCATTGCAGACATCCATCCTTCTTTCCTGCTTTTCTCCACTCCACTTCTTGCCTAATAACTAGCACCAACACCACAGCTAAGTGAAATTAATATAAAATTTCTCTTGGAGATGTAGTACAATAGGATGGGCTTAGTGGAAATAGGAATGCTTCAAATCTCACAGCAGAGGGAGATTCCATTGCTCCTCCCTAAAGCACGGTGGTTCGACCAAAGCTAATGAGAACATTTCTCTAACCAGTGTTCTCTACTCCATCAACATACTGGTGAATAAGAGTTAATGATTTTTCTCTCAACATGACATCACCAAATTTTTACTTTTTAGTATAAATACAATATTTTCTTTCATATCTGAAAATAATCACCTCCACTATAAAGAAATGCTAGTACTAAGGAATAAACTTTTGTATTAATAAAAAAGAGTAATTTGTAAGTATCAATATGCACTGTTTTAAATGCATCCAATATACAAAAAAATATAAAAGCTGTCTTCCACAGAAAGATTTATTTTATGGAAGTATATTTGTCATAAGGTACTTTTAAATATCAAGTTCTCCACTGCATTGGTTTTGAATAATTCTTAAATATAAAGACAATGTATGTTAATAATTTGGAAAATGAAGAAAGGAGAAAAATAGTCACATTTAGCTATGGTTAAGTTCAGTCTCCTAACATAATTAAAATATTAATTATACAGTAAAAATAGCTATGCACTGTATTATAGTGTATCTTTACACAAACCCCTTATTTATTTATTAATTATTTTTATTAGCATATAATGTATTATTTGCCCCAGGGGTACAGGTCTGTGAATCGTCAGGCTTACACACTTCATAGCACTCATTATATCACATACCCTGTCCAATGTCCATAACCCAACCACCCTCTCCATACCCCTCCACCCCCCCAGCAACCCTCAGTTTGTTTTGTGAGATTAAGAGTCTCTTATGGTTTGTCTCCCTCCTGATCCCATTTTGTTTCATTTTTTCCTTCCCTATCCCCCAAACTCCTAACTCTGCCTCTCAAATTCCTCTTATCAGGGAGATCATATGATAATTGTCTTTCTCTGATTGACTTATTTCGCTCAGCTCTAGTACCATCCATGTTGTTGCAAATGGCAAGATTGCCCTTCTTTTAATGGATGCATAATATTCCATTGTATATATATACCACATCTTCTTTACCCACTCATCTGTTGATGGACATCTAGGTTCTTTCCATAGCTTGGCTATTGTGGACATTGCTGCTATAAACATTCAGGTGCACGTGCCCCTTCAGATCACTACCTTTGTATCTTTAGGGTAAATACCCAGTAGTGCAATTGCTGGGTTATACGATAACTCTATTTTCAACTTTTTATAAACTAATTTTTTTTTATTTCTTTAAATATTTTAAATGATTTTATTTATGTATTTGACACACAGAGAGAGAGAACGAGAGAAAGAGAGCACAAGCAGGCAGAGGGAGAGGGAGAATCAGGATCTCTGCTGAGCAAGGATCCCAGTGTGGGGCTTGATCCCAGGACCCTGAGATCATGACCTGAGCTGAAGGCAGTTGCGTAACTGACTGAGCCACCCAGGCATGCCTACAAACACATTTTTTACTGAAAGCACTAGTTTATTCAGTAAATAAACTGTTTTTGTTGACCCTATATTTGGATGTTTAATTTTGTTTTCAAAGTTTCAAGATTATATAATGGGTTGGCCTATCTCTAATATCTAATTTCCCCCATTTTTTTTAACAATTTATATAACTGCCAATTTTCTTTTTTTTAATATTTTATTTTATTTTTTATAAACATATAATGTATTTTTATCCCCAGGGGTACAGGTCTGTGAATCGCCAGGTTTACACACTTCACAGCACTCACCATAGCACATACCCTCCCCAATGTCCATAACCCCCCCTCTCCCAAACCCCCTCCCCCCAGCAACCCACAGTTTGTTTTGTGAGATTAAGAGTCACTTATGGTTTGTCCAACTGCCAATTTTCTTAAGACATAGATCAAATCACATCTTAAAAATGCAGAGATAAACTTATCATTGTCTTCCCCCATTTCCTGCCATGACTTTTGAATACCTAGAGGATAAAGCTGAAAGTACCTAACACAGCATTTATAATTTAGTCCAAACTTACCTAGCCAATCTCACATCCTTTATTTAATATGCCCTATTCTGGAGATGAACTGCACTACACTCTGCTCCCTGAACATACCATCATTTGAAGCTACATCCCAATGCAGTGGTTCCTATTGATGCCTCTGTGAAAGACATCTTTGTGTCATTTCAGTATTTTTGAATCCTAACAGCTCAACTGTCATTTCCTCTGTGAAACTTTCCCCAAATTCCTTAGTAATAATTTATTATTATTTCCTCTGGTCACCTACATTTTATTCAGGGTATACAGAATTTACCATAATATGTGTTTGATTATAATTGTTTGCAGACATTTTTGTTGTAGAATTATTGTATACTTTTCCTTCATTAGGTTAAATACACTTTGAAGGTAGTGACTATGCTTCATTCTCTGTATCTGTTCCACCATTAATGTCAAGTTAGTGCTTGGCAGTCAATACTTGCTGAAAGAATAAGTAAATGAATTACTCATAATTTTAATTGAAGGAGAGGGAGTAATGAGCCACAGAAAATAGATGATCTCTCCTTTCATACTTCCTCTTATCTGCACTGAAATCAATGATTTAAATTGTATTTTCCTAACTTGATTAAAACAAAAATATTTTACTTAACATTTCTTACAACTCAAATTATACGAAGCCTAAAATAAGACATTTTATCCATGGGAAAAGAAATTTCATCAAGGAAACAGAATTTCACAGTGACTCAGAAAACAATGCTAGTAAATGTTCTCTGCTGAAAACATGAGCAATAACAGACTCTCAAAATTGAAGAAGTTGGAGTTCAAAGAATCTGTTTAACATAAAATTAGTTGCTAAGAACAAAACATAAAGTGATAGAACAGGGACATACATTCTGGTTAAGCCAGCCTGTATAAAATAGACCTATGGTGAAAGGCAGAAATATTTAATGCCCATAGCTTTAAGACATTTCATTAAATAGACAACCTAATTTTTTTTTATTCTTTTCTTTATATGGTCTCCCCTGGAAACATTACCACTTGAAAAATTAATTTGCTGTTAGCAGGGAGAAAGCCCCAAATTTAGCCAGCAATTTAGTGACCAATTTTGAAACTCAAATGCTTTTAGTTAAAGCATTTGCTTTCACACAAAGACAATAGATGCTGCCAAGAAGATAACCATGAACTAAGATCAGTTCTGCTGATATAAAACCATGCATGACAGCTGAAATAATGGAGTCTTTAAAATTAGTAGTCACGTATGAATGGGTCAGTGATAAATTTGTTGCTTTGGATAACCCAATGAGGAAATCACTCCACCTACCTCCTACTCCTATATTTTACATATTTGATTACGCACATCTGTTTGCCATACCTGGGATTAAGTGCATGCAGAGAAGGAATATTTCCTTTCAGCCATGTTACACTGCCTCTAGTTTAACCTGAATACTTAATAAAGGTAGAACTCTCACTGACTAAAAAAGCCAGCAGCAATAAAATGGCTTATAAAGGAGGGGGGAAAAAAAGAATCATACCTTTGAACCAGGTGGGGCTGTCAATCCTAAAAAGGCATACACTGCATTATTTTCTCTGGCTTCAAAGAAGGCATCATAGTCCTTAATGAAAAGAAGGCAAGAAGAGTTAGCAATAAACAACCAGCAAGGTAAATAAAAGAATAAACTTATTCAAAATGAACTCATTGGTCAACCTTTTGGGTGGGGCATACAGACTACCTAACTTCCAAAATGCTAGAATTTTAGAAAGAGAAGTGAAAACGCAAGGCATATTAGATCCCATTTAACGTGGGTTAGAATATGTGCTGTTCTGCTGGGCAGAAACTGCAAAATGGCTTATTCCATATCATATAGCATGCAAATCTGTCTGAGGACAAGTAGCTTTCTCCACAGCCCAAAGCAACCACAATTTACCAGTAAGAGGTTGGTTATTTTTGGTAGGGGGGTGTTGTTCCTGTTTTGCATTATTTCCCTTTCATTATTGATTAAGGTAGAGATATCCTCAGAACCTACAGTATACCAGATATTAGCTAGGCCATGAGAGTAATAAACGTATGCTGTCTTTGGAGGAAAGGAATGAGATTTTCATGAAATATGACCAGAAGAGTAAACAAACCAGTAAGATGTTTCAGTTCAGGGATCCAAGAAAAAAACCCACATGACTGAATTTGGTTGGGCTTCCCACTGTCATCCTCTAAGTCACCAAGCATGCTTTAGAAGTAACACAAAGAATTGCCTAAATTTAACTATAAAATGTAATCAATAGCAAATCTACTTACAAAACACAGCCATTGCCTCTAGCTGGCCTTACTTTGTTTAATTTAAAACACATAGAATTAAGTTTGACATTTTGGCTAATTTATTGGAAGTAAAAAGCATTCATAATTTGCTGGTTTCTCTAGAGATTCCCTCACCAATAAATAATCAATTACAGGGTTACATCCTGGCACTTGGATGATCTGGAGATATAAAGTTTAGATATATGCAGGATTTCTGGTACTTGGAGGATTTCTCAAGCCACTGATGACCCTAAATTGGAACCTCACCCCAAGAAACATCAATATCTCTCTTATTTAGGGATTATTTTAACAAAGTCAGAATTGTTCAGAGCTACTTGAATCTCCCCAAGGATTGATTCAAAGCATCTTACTGTGTTCCCTTCATGTTGGCAAAGGAATAAACCCTAAACAGCAGACATTTATGAACAGCCTACTATGAGTTTACTCTTCAAAAAGTGAAACTAATTGGATCTTGATAATAATTTCATACTGAAACACATGAGACTTATAAACTACTCAAAGTAAACAGACAATATACATCATTTCTACACTCAGCCACTTGAAAGGAACCTCAAAATGCTAGTTGTAAGAGTTCAACATTCACAGAAGAGGTATTTATTTTTTTTCAAATTTATTTATTTTCAGAAAAACAGTATTCATTCTTTTTTCACCACACCCAGTGCTCCATGCAAGCCATGCCTTCTATAATACCCACCACCTGGTACCCTAACCTCCCACCCCCCCGCTACTTCAAACCCCTCAGACTGTTTTTCAGAGTCCATAGTCTCTCATGGTTCACCTCCCCTTCCAATTCACCCAAATTCCCTACTCCTCTCTAACGCCCCTTGTCCTCCATGCTATTTGTTATGCTCCACAAATAAGTGAAACCATATGATAATTGACTCTCTCTGCTTGACATATTTCACTTATTTTCACTTATTTCACTCAGCATAATCTCTTCCATGTTGCTACAAAAGTTGGGTATTCATCCTTTCTGATGGAGGCATAATACTCCATAGTGTATATGGACCACATCTTCCTTATCCATTAATCCGTTGAAGGGCATCTTGGTTCTTTCCATAGTTTGGCGACTGTGGCCATTGCTGCTATAAACATTGGGGTACAGATGGCCCTTCTTTTCACGACATCTGTATCTTTGGGGTAAATACCCAGGAGTGAAATTGCAGGGTCATAGAGAAGCTCTATTTTTAATTTCTTGAGGAATCTCCACACTGTTCTCCAAAGAGGCTGCACCAACTTGCATTCCCACCAACAGTGTAAGAGGGTTCCCCTTTCTCCACATCCTCTCCAACACATGTTGTTTCCTGTTTTGTTAATTTTGGCCATTCTAACTGGTGTAAGGTGATATCTCAATGTGGTTTTAATTTGAATCTCCCTGAGGGCTAATGATGATGAGCATTTTTTCATGTGTCTGATAGCCATTTGTATGTCTTGATTGGAGAAGTGTCTGTTCATATCTTCTGCCCATTTTTTGATGTGTTTGTCTGTTTCGTGTCTGCTGAGTTTGAGGAGTTCATTATAGATCCTGGATATCAACCTTTTGTCTGTACTGTCATTTGCAAATATCTTCTCCTATTCCGTGGGTTGTCTCTTTGTTTTTTTGACTGTTTCCTTTGCTGTGCAGAAGCTTTTGATTTTGATGAAGTCCCAGAAGTTTATTTTCGCTTTTGTTTCCTTTGCTTTTGGAGACATATCTTGAAAGAAGTTGCTGTGGCTGATATCAAAGAGATTACTGCCTATGTTCTCACAGCAGAGGTAACTAGATTAGCACTTTATGATCAGATTTCAGTATAGCTGAAACCTACTTTCTTTCACATGAATTTAAAGACTGGCATGAGTTATTTCTGTTACTTTGAACAAACAGAAGAGGTATTTCTTACTGCTTGTTCAAAGTAACAGAAATAACTCATGCCAGTCTTTAAATTCATGTGAAAGAAAGTAGGTTTCAGCTATACTGAAATCTGATCATAAAGTGCTAATCTAGTTGTCTGTTTCAAGTGTTTTGGGATCAATGTATATTATCATTTTTTGGTCCTGGACTTAGGTTTGTAACTCTGAGAGAAAAGAACATGATCCATTTCTCAATTAAGCCAGATTAATTAATTTATTCTGCAAATATGTACTGAGAACCTACTACATAGCAATCATTTTTGGTGCTAAGAACACAAGATAAATAAAACATGAAGATCTTCTTATCTATACATGGCTCAATCCTAGGGAATGCAAATTTAAAATATTTACAAGGAGTATAAAAAACAAATTGTGACATTGTCTGCTTCTTCTATAAGAATTCACTTGAGGAAAAAATAAAAGATATTTTGTTTATACTTCTGGGATTTCAATAAGATTAATACATAATGTATTCTACCATATATTGGTATCATATTAGTTACTAATCATGAAAAAATGCTCCAGTTCTCCATATACATATCAGAAGCTTTTTCAGAACCAAGATTATCCTTATAATTGTTTTACCTACTATAACAGAGCTTCATCTATGTTGTAGATTGGTTATTTCCAGTCTAGAAATAAGAACCTAAGCCAGAGTTCAGTGATAGGAAGTAATCCACCACCCTACACCCTGGGACATCTGGCAAAGTCTGGAGATACTTTTGGTTTTTCACAACTGTGAGGGTGTTACTGGTGCTCATAGATGGAAGCCAGGATGCTGCTAAATGTCTTACAATGCACAGGGTAGCCCTCAACAACAAGAATTATCCAACCCAATATGTCAGTTGTGCCAAGGTTGAGAGACCTTGAGATGTTTTAAACAAGGGAATTTGATATGAAGAATTTATTTACCAAGGAACTGATGAAAGACAAATGGGAAATAGCAAGGCAACCACCAAGATTAGAAATAGCAAGAAGATGTTACCACAGTTATAGGGCTAAAGGAAGAATTGCAGAAGATGATATTACAGAAACCAGGAGCTGGGATACCTGGTACCACAAAGGAGACACAGCCATGGCCACCTCCAGAAGCAGGAAGGAAGTGAATACCTTGGCTTTTCCTCTCTTCTGTCCTCCATTCTTCCAACCAATTCTCCTGTTAATTGGCCAAACCTAATAGGCAGCCAGTCAGCAATAGAGACTGGGAAATATAATTTACTGAGATCAGTACCCCCCCCACCATAATGCAGAATGTAGGAAGAAAATAATGAAAATGAAATCTTTGTATAAATAGGAAAATGACATATACAGTAATTTAACAGAAAAAGTAAGCTTGAGAATAAAACAGATTTAGCTAGTCAGTTAACCTTCTAGGCCTCAATTTTTTCATCCATAATACAGGAATAACAACACCTACCTCATGGGATTAGTATGGGAACTAACTAATAAAATACACGTAAAGTATGTAGTATAATAACTGACACATCATACACTTTCTATGATGGTTATTATATACCCTTCTCTCTAAGAGTCTGTATAGAGAAAAATCTTAATTTTTATTGTTATTAAACTCTTAACTTAGTGCTTGATACACAGCAGGCATTCGATAAAAATTGGATTCTTCTTCCATTAACAAATATTTATTTGGTTGAGTCTCATCTCCTGCCCTTCCTTTCCAGCTCCCTATTTCTCAGGGATACCTGATTTGTGTAATACACTCCATTTCCTTACAGTGTGGCTTCTGAAGGAGAAATAAACCAGGTCAATGGGGTTTTTTGAAATGTTACCCTTATAACCTAAAATGTGTTTGTTTTTAAAGCCAAATGAATTAAAATATCTACTTAAAAAAAAAGTTAAGAATATATGCTGACTTATATTGGACTGGATGGCCTCTGAGACCTCTTCCAGCTCCTGGGATACAGCATTTACAAAAATTTCAATTATAGAGGCATTGAGGTTTCACTATCTAAATGAATAGCCTAATTGCCTATTTCTTATCTGCAGAGTACATCATTACACATTGGTACTGTTAGTAACAACAGATGAAATCTTCAGGACCCTCCTCAGAACTAAAAAAAATTCAATTCACAGAGAAAATATTTTGTGTCAATAAAATTCTCATTTTTGCCATGCTCCCTCCCCTTAATTTTCAGAATTGGCACATAAAAAAAGATTCCCACCAAAGTAATCCTTTTACTTCCATGGAAACCTATAAACTAGAATATTTGGATTGCTGGCTCTAATACATTTATTCTCCAGTCATGCTAATTCTGAGGACATAACAATGCAAACAGTTCTTTACTGGAAATTCCTGTAAGCCTTACAAATGCTTTCTGTATTCTCCCACCACATAGCTATGGATTCATAACCACACTCCAATTGTTTGATGTGTGTGTGATTTTTCCAAACCTCACTTCCAACCAGCTCCTTAAGAGAAAAAAAAAAAAAATATATATATATATATATATATATATATATATATATATATATATATACACACACTTGTACTTGCCATGGAACCCAGAAAGGCCATCAGCTGCTAAATATAAAGTGTTAAATGTTAAATATACATTGACAGAAGATCAAAGGAAACTACTCTATGGCTTAAATAAAGACTAAAGATGGCATACTTGAAAGCACCAGTCACAAAGCAAAAGCCCATTTTTGTTTCCCTTGTTTCTCAATGAGTTTAACTACCTAACATAACATTTTCTAAAACTTCATTAATAATACCAAAATAAAAGTATTACTGGCTTCAAGTAGGAAGTAAGATATTACTCTTTTTAAGTTATTTTTAATCCAAATAAGCAGCTGACTTCTCAGAAGCTTCTTCATGGACATAGCAGAAACAACACGATTGCTCTAGATAGAAATAAGATGAGAAAATGGAAAGGCAGGTTGCCTGGCTGGCTTAGTTGATAAAGCATGCAACTTTTGATCTTGGGGTTATGAATTCAATCCACAGGTTGGTTGTAGACATTGCTTAAAAATAAAATCGTAAAAAAAAGAAATGGAAAGGTAACTATATATTCAAGGTCTGTATTTATGCATTTACAGGACATTTTGGGGGGAATGACTCATCCATTTGCTTCCTAGTAGAAATACCCCAGCTTCCTAGGATGGATGAAGAGATGAACAGGAGAAATGGCTCTATGCAAAATTGGGGGTGAAGTGAAAGGGATAGGATGGATTTAAGGTGATCCATTTGATAAAACAAGAGTTTAAATTGGTTTCTTACCCCACGGTACTGGCTTTCATTGAAAATCTGAGGTGGCAGAGGGTATCCTGTGGCTGGTCGATTGTTTTCAGGTACATTTTCTCTCATCCACTTCCGATTCTCTTCATTGGCTGCAATGTCTTTTTCTTCAAATCCTATTTTGTTAGCTTCTAAAAAACCAAGCACGTCTTGCTGTTTCTTCTTAATCTAGAACCCAAAGGACAAAGAAACTATGTTGAATATACAGATTTTGTTTTTATTTTTCAATTTTTTTTATTATGTTATCATCCATGTCCTTGCAAATGTCAAGGAGTTTTTGTTTTTTGTTTTTTGAATAGCTGAGTAATGTTCATTTATTTATAGAATCACACTTTTATCCATTTATCTAACAGTGCGCACTTGGGCTGCTTTCATAATTTGGTTATTGTATATAATGGTATAATAAACATGGGTTGCATGTATCCTTTTGAATTAGTGGGGTTTTTTTTTGAATTAGTGTATTTTTGAAGTAAATACTCAGTAGTGCAATTACTGGATCATAAGGTAGTTCTATTTATAAAATTTTGAGGAAACTCCACACTATTTTCTGCAGGGGGTGCACATATTTGCATTCCTACCAATGCTACAACAGTTTCCTTTTCTCCATATCCTTACCAACACTCGCTTCTTGTATAGACAATCTGATAGGTATAAAATGATATCTCGATGTGTTTTTAAATTGCATTTTTCAGAGTTTCTGAGTGAGTTGGTTAAAACTATTTTTAGCTCTGGTCATGATCTTGGGATCTGGGATCAAGCCCATCTGGCTCCCTGCATAGCAGGGAGTCTGCTTCTCCTTCTCCCTCTACTCCTTCCCCCTACTCATACACTCTTCTCTCTCTTTCTGTGTCACTCTCTCAAATAAATAAAATATTTTAAAAAATAAAATAAATTACATTTTTTGATGATAAATAATGTGGAGCACTTTCTCGTGTGTCTATTGGCCATCTATATATCTTTTATTTCAATTTTTAATTAATATATAGTTAAATATATAAATATATTAGTTAATATATAGTGTAATATTGGTTTCAGGAGTAGAATTCATTGATTCATCACTTAACATATAACACCCAGTATTTATTATAACAAGCGCCATCCTTAATACCCATCATTCATTTAGCCCATACTCTACCCACCTCCCTTCACCAACCCTCAGTTTGTTCTCTGTCCTTTAGAGTCTTTTATGGTTTGCTTCCCTCTCTTCTTTCCCCCTTTCCATATATCCATCTATTTTGTTTCCTAAGTTTCACATATGAGTGAATTCATAAGTGTCTTTTTCTGACTGACTTATTTTCTTAACATGGTACTAGATTGATCCAGCTGAATCATTGCAAATGGCAGGATCGAATTCCTTTTGATGGCTGAGTAATATTCCATTATATATATACACACACACACCACATCTTCGTTATCCATTCATCAGTTAATGGACGCTAGGGCTTTCTCCATATTTCAGCTATTATTGAGAATGCTGATATAAACATCAGGTGCATGTACCCCTTGAAATCTGTATTTTTGTATCCTTTGGGTAAACACCTAGTAGTACAATTGCTGGGTCATAGTGTAATTTTATTTTTATTTTTATTTTTATTTTTAGCTTTTTGAGAAACTTTCAAAAAGTTTACAAAATAGCTGCACCAGTTTGCATTCCACCGGGAGTGAAAAGAGGGTCCCCCTTTCTCTGCATCCTTGCTAAAATATGTTGCTTCCTGGATTGTTTATTTTAGTCATTCTGACACGGGTGACCTGGTATCTCATTGTGGTTTTGATTTATATTTCTCTGATGATGAGTGATGTTGAGCATCATTTCATGTATCTCTTTGCCATCTGGATGTTTTCATTGGAAAAATGACTATTCATGTCTTCTGCCCATTTTTAAAATAGATGATTTGTTTTTTGGATGTTGAACTTATTAAGTTCTTTATAGGTTTTTGGATACTAAGCCTTTATTAGATATGTCACTTGCACATATCTTCTCCCATTTGGTAAGCTGCTTTTAGTTTTGTTGATTGTCTCCTTCACCATGTAGAAGCTTTTTATTTTGATGAAGTCCCAAGAGTTAATTTTTGCTTTGTTTCCTTTGCCTCCAGTAACATGTCTACTAAGAAGTTGCTATGGCCAATGTCAAAGAGGTTACTGTTCTCTAGGATTTTGGTGGCTTCCTATCTCTCATTTAGGTCTACCATTTTTTTTCTTTCAATATTCTATTTAAATTCTATTTAGTTCAGGGGCACCTGGGTGGTACAGTTTATTAAGCATCTGACTCTTGGTTTCGGCTCAGGTCATGATCTCAGGGTCATGAGATCAAGCCTTGCATCAGGCCCCACACTTAGCACGGAGTTGGTTTAAGACTCTATCTCTCCCTTTGTCCCTCCCCACTGTGCACTCTCTCTCTCACACTCTCTCTCTCAGCAAAATAAATAAATACTTTTAAAAAATGAATACAAGTTAGTTCACATATAGTCTAGTACTAGTTTCAAGGGCAGAATTTAATGATTGATCAATTGCATATAACATCCAGTGCTCATTAATTCAAGTGCCATACTTAATGTCCATTATCCAATTACCCCATCCCCCCACCTATTTCCTCTCCTGCAACCCTCAGTTTGTTCCCCATATTTAAGGATCTCTTATGCTTTGCCTCCCCATCTTTATTTTCTTTTCTTTTCCTTCCTTCTCCCTATATTTATCCGTTTTGTTTCTTAAATTACACATATGAGTGAAATCATATAGTATTTGTCTCTATGACTGACTTATTTCACCTAGCATAATAAACTCTATTTCCATCCATGCTGTTGCAAATGGCAAGATTCCATTCTTTTTGATGGCAGAATAATATTCCAGTGTGTGTGTGTGTGTGTGTGTGTGTGTGTGTGTGTGTATCACTTCTTTATGCATTGATCAGTTGATGGACATCTCGACATTTTCCAAGTTCTTGGCTACCACAGATAGTGCTGCTATAAACATTGGGTTGCATGTGCCTCTTTGAATTTTTGTATCCTTTGGATAAGTACATAGTAGTGCAATTGATGGGTCATAGGGTAGTTCTATTTTTCTTTTATTTTATTATTTATTTATTTATTTATTTATTTATTTATTTTACTTTTTAGGGAACTGTTTCACAGAGTGGCTGCCCCAGTTTGCCTTCCCACCAACAGTGTAAGACGGTTCTTCTTTCAAGACATGCTTGCCAACATCTGTTGCTTCCTGAGTTGTTAATTTTAGCCATTCTGACTAGTATGAGACAGTATCTCACTGTGGTCTTGATTTGTATTTCTCTGATGATGAGAGTGATCTTAAGCATTTTTTCATGTCTTTTAGCCATTTGTATTTCTTTTTTGGAGAAATATCTGTTCATGTCTTCAGTCCAGTTATTAACTGATTTGTTTTTGCTGTTTTTTTTTTTTAATTTTTGGGCTGTTGACTTTGTTAAGTTCTTTATAGATACTACCCTCTGATCTAATATATTGTTTGCAAATATCTTCTCCCATTCCATGTCTTTTAGGGTTTTGTTGTTGTTGTTGTTGTTTCTTTTCATGTGCGGAAGCTTTTCCATTTTGAATTTATTTTTGTGTCTGGTGTAAGAAAGTGGTACTGTTTCATTCTTCTGCATGTTACTGTCCAGTTTTCCCAACACCATTTGTTGAAGAGACTGCCTTCTTTCCATTGGGTATTCTTTTCTGCTCTGTTGAAGATTAGTTGACCATATAGTTATGGATCCATTTCTTGGTTTTCTACAGTGTTCCATTGGTTTATGTGTTTGTTTTTGTGCTAGTGCCATAATGCCTTGAAGACTACAACTTTGTAATATAGCTTAAAGTTCAGAATAATGGTTCCTCCAGCTGTGCTTTGCTTTGCTTTTCCAGGATTGCTTTGACTATTTGGCATCTTTTGTGGTTCCATACAAATATTAGGATTTTTTTTTTTTTAGCTCTGTGAGAAATGCTGTTGGTACTCTGATAGGGATAGCATTAAATGTGCAGGTTGCTTTGGGTAAAGTAAACATTTTAACAATATTATCCCAGCCCATGAGCATGGAATATTTTTTTCCATTTATTTGTGTCTTTCTCAATTTCTTTCATAAGTGTTCTATAGTTTTAAGATTACACATCTTTTATCTATCTGGTTAGGTTTATTCCTAGGTATCTTGTTGTTTTTGACCCAGTTATAAATGGGATCAATTTCTTTTTCTGCTGCTTCGTTGTTAGTGTATAGATGGCAACAGAGATCTGTACTTTGATTTTTTTTAATGTGTAACATTACACAATTCCTGTATCTTTTCTAGAAAGTCTTTGGTAGAACTGTTTGGATTTTCTATAGAGCGTATCATGTCTTTTGCAAAGACTGAAAATTTGGCTTCATTCTTGCTGATTTAGATGCCTTGTATTTCTTTTTATTGTCTAATTGCTGAAGCTAAGACTTCTAGTACTATGTTGAATAGTAATGGTGAGAGTAGACATCCCTGTCTTGTTTCTGACCATAGAGGAAAACCTCCCAGTTTTCCCCCATTGGGTATGATATTAGCTGTGGGTCTTTTGCATATGGCCTTTATGATGCTCCATCTATAACTGCTCTTTTGAGGGGTTTTATCAAGAATGGATGTTGTATGTGGCCAAATGGTTTTTCTGCATCTATTGTGATGATCATATATAGTTCTTATCCTTTCTTTTATTAATGTGGTGTATTGCACTGGTTGATTTACAAACATTGAACCATCCTTGCATCCCAGGAATAAATCTGACTTGATTATGATTTATGATAAGTAATTCTCTTCATATACAGTTAGATTCCATTTGCTCATCTCTTGTTAAGATTTTTTTTTCATTCATGTTCATCAGGGTATTGTTCTGTCATTCTCCTTTTTAGTGGGATCTTTGGGTTGGAACCAAGGTAATGCTGGCTTCATAGAATGAGTTTGGAAGTTTTCTTCCCATTTCTATTGTTTGGAATATTTTGAGAAGAATAGTTATTAATTCTTTTTTAAATGTCTGGTAGAATTCACCTGGGAAGCCATCTGACCCTGGACTTTTGTTTGCTGGGAGATTTTTGATTACAGATTTAATTTCTTTGCTGGTTATGGCTCTGTTCTGATTTTCTATTTCTTCCTGCTTCAGTATTGGTAGTTTTCAGGTTTGTAGGACTGTGTCCATTTCTTTCAGGTTTCCCAGTTTGTTGGCATATAATTTTTCATAATATTATCCTATAATTGTTTGTATTTATGTGTTTTTTGTTGTAATCTCTCCGTTTCCCTCACAATATTATTTATTTGGTTCCTTTCTATTTTGTTTTTGGTAAGTCTGGCTAAGGGTTTATCAATTTTGTTAATTCTTTCAAAGAATCAACTCTTAGTTCAGTTGATCTGTTCTACTGTTTTTTGTTTGTTTCTATATTGTTTATCTCTGCTCTGATCTTTATTATTTCCCTTATTTTGGCTTTAGGCTTTATTTGCTGTTCTTTTCTAGATCCTTTTAGTAGGTATAAGGTTAGGTTTTATCTTTGAAACTTGTTTGCTTCTTGAGGTAGGACTGTAAAGTAATATTCTTCCCTCTTAGTACCACCTTTGCTGTATCCCAACTGATTTGGACTATCATATTTTCATTTTCATTTGCTTCCATTTCTTTAAAAAAAAATTCTTTAAGTTCCTGGTTAACGCATTCATTCTTTTTTTTTCCAATTTATTTATTTTCAGAAAAACAATATTCATTATTTTTTCACCACACCCAGTGCTCCATGCAAGCCGTGCCCTCTATAATACCCACCACCTGGTACCCCAACCTCCCACCCCCCCGCCACTTCAAACCCCTCAGACTGTTTTTCAGAGTCCATAGTCTCTCATGGTTCACCTCCCCTTCCAATTCACCCAAATTCCCTACTCCTCTCTAACGCCCCTTGTCCTCCATGCTATTTGTTATGCTCCACAAATAAGTGAAACCATATGATAATTGACTCTCTCTGCTTAACGCATTCATTCTTTAGTAGGATGTTCTTTAATATCAATGTATTTGTTGGTCTTTCCAATTTCTTTCTTTCCTTTTTTTCCCCCCATTTTGGGGTTAACTTCAATTTCCATTGTGTTGTGGTCTTAAAATAAGCATGATAAGGCCTTGCTCTTTTTGTGATGGTTGAGAGCTGATTTCTGGACCCACTATATGATTTACTCTGGAGAATGTTCCATGTGCCATTGAAAAGAATGTGTAATTTCCTGTTTTAGGATGAAATGTTTTGAATATATCTGTTAAATTAATCTGGTCTAAAATCAATGAAGGAGACAAACCATAAGAGACTCTTAACTATAGGAAACAGACATGTTTGCTGGAGAGGAGGTGGGTGGGTGGATGTGGTAACTGGGTGATGAGCATTAAGGAGGGCAATTGATGTAATGAGCACTGGGTGTTATATCCAACTGATGAATGACAAAACTATTTCTAAAAGTAATAATACACTACATGTTAATTAATTGAATTTAAATAAAAAATAAAGCAAAATTACGAAATAAATAAAAAGTAAAAAAATTTCATCTGGTCTAGTTTGTCATGCGGATCCATTATTTCTTAATGATTCTTTGCTTAGTTGATCTATTGATGTAAGTGGGATGTTAAAGTCTCCCTACTATTACTGCCTTATTATCAAAGAGTATTTTTATGTTTATTATTATCAATGTATATTTTGTGTGCTCTCAAGTTGGAGACATATTTACAGTTGTTAAATCATCTCGTTGGATAGTCGCCATTATTATGATATAGTTCCCTTCTTCATCTCTAGTTACAAGCTTTGCTTTAAAATCTAGTCTGTCTAGATTTAAGTATGGGTACTTCAGCTTTCTTTTGGCATCCACTAGCATGACTGATCATTCTTCATTCCCTCACTTTCAATTTGCAGGCATCTTTAGGTCTAAAATGAATCTCTTGTGGGCATTATATAGATGGGTCTTTTTTTAAAAAATCCATTATTATACACTATGACCTTTTTTTAAAAAAAGATTTTATTTATTTATTTGTCAGAGTGAGAGAGTGAGCGAGCACAGGCAGACAGAGTGGCAGAGGGAGAAGCAGGCTCCCTACAGAACAAGGAGCCTGATGTGGGACTCAATCCCAGGACGCTGGGATCATGACCTGAGCCGAAGGCAGCCACTTAATGAGTGGAGCCACCCAGGCATCCCACACTATGACTTTTGATTGGAACATTTAGTCTACTTATATTCAGAGTGATTATTGATATATATGAATTTAGTGTCATTGCATTATCTGTAAAGTTGGTGTTTCTGTTGATGCTCTCTGTTCCTTTCTAGTTTTTGCTGCCTATGGTCTTTTTTCACCGTTCATAGAGTCTCCTTTAAAATTTCTTGCAAGGTTGTATTAGTAGTCATAACTCCTTTAGTTTTTTGTTTGTTTGGGAAACTATTTATTTTTCCTATTCTGAAGGACAGCCTTGCTGGATAAAGTATTCTTGGTTGCATATTTTTCCCATTCAGCACACAGAATGTATCATTCCATTCTCTTCTAGCCTGCCAAATTTCTGGGGACAGATATGCTGTTAAATTTATTTGCCTTCCTTGTAGGTTAAGGACTTTTTACCTTGATGTTTACAGGGTTCTTTCCTTGTCTGTGTATTTTGTGATTTTGACTATGCTATTTCTTGGTGATGACCATTTTTTATTGAATTTGTTGGGAGTTCTCTATGGTTCTTGGATTTGAGGTCTGTATCCTTCTCTAGACTAGGGAACATTTTAGCTATAATTTGCTAAAACAAACCTTCTGCTCGTTTTCTTAGTCTTCTTCTTCTAAGATTCCTATAATATGAATGTCATTATTACACTTTAAGGAGTCACTGAATTCCTTTAGTCTGTATTCATGATCCAATATCTTTTCTTCTTGGTTTTAGCTTCATTATTTTCCATAATTTTTATCTTCTTTATCACTGATTTGTCCCTTTGCTTCATCTATTCTCATTGTCATTGCATCCATTCTGTTTTGCATCTCAGTTACAGCAGTTGTTTTTGTTTTTTGTTTGTTTTTAAATTTCAGCCTGACTAGTCCTTAATTTTTTTATGTCTGTAGAAAGGGATTTTCTAGGTCTTTTATGCTTTTCTCAAGCCCCACTGATTTCCTGATGATTATTGTTTTAAAATCTGATTCAGACTTCTTTCATGTGTATTGATTAAATCCCAGCTGGGACTTTCTCCTGCTCTTTCTTTGGGGCGAATTTTTCATCTTGTCATTTTCTCGGGATCACTGTTTATTCTGTGATTATTGGAAAGCTTGTCGTGTTCCTTCTCTTAAGAGTAATGGTTATACTAAGAAGAGGTAAAAATAAGTAAGTAAATAAATAAATAAATAAATAATTTAAAAAGGTGAATCCTGGGTCAGCTGTTTTGGTCTGCTTATTAAAAGAAGCTAGATCCTATTTTCCCTAGAGTTGAAGCTTTGCAGCTCTCTATAATCAGTAGACTTGTATGTGAGGGGTTTGTGAGCATCTTCTGGGGGAAGAGCCTGCTGTGCTGATTCTCAGGTGCCTATTTAGAGAGGCACCTGTGAGACACACGAGGGTGGGGCTTAGTGTAAGGGACAGCAGCTTCCACTGGGTGGCACTGTTTTGTACACTGAGGTGAGTCAGTGATGATGGTGGGATGGGAATATGAAGTTATTCCACTCTAACTCCTCAGAGTGGGAAAGCAGTGCCCATCACTTTTCAGGAAGCCCTCACAGAAGAGCAAAGAATCACCTCATTTATGTCCCTGGCTTCATCAGATTCTTGCCTTCTCCCTGCCTACGTCCAATCTATCTGTCTGCCAGGCCACGTGGTACTCCTTCTTTTCATCTCAGGCACACAGGTGGGTTTCAAAACTCCAAATTTTGGAGAACTGCCGGCTGCCAACTGGCACTGCTCTGAGGGAGGGCATCGCAGCACTGAGTCTGGTCTCAGTTTGTCCTGGAAATTGGTCACATAACCATGCAGCAGTTTGGAGTTTATGGTAAAGCATAGTCAGAACCCACCACCAAGGTTTGCTGTCCTCAGATGGTCTCTCTGTTCCTTCGTCAGTGAATAGGGCTACATGTTGGTATCTGCTGGATCTTTTGCCCATGACTTCTCCCAAATGCAGGGGAAAGATTTCTCCCCAGGCAGCCAAGGGGATCCTCAGATGATGTTGCCCACTCCTGGATCTCTGCCCTCCTTCCCCAATGGAGCACTGCCAAGCCTCCTTGGGGCCACCTTGGCAGTGGCACAAACCTCCAAATTTTCAGACTTTGCACTCTGCAGCTCATAAAAACTTGCAGTGGCCAGCCCCTCTTATTTCCCAATCAGTGGTTTTGGGGAAAAGTTCTTCCTGTGTAATCCCCTGTACCTGCCTTCAATCTCTCTGTCTCTCTCCTGCCTCCCAACCACACCCCCCCGCCCTGCCCTGCTATCTCCTCTCTCTGTGATCAGGGCTCTCTCCCCTTTGCAAAACCTTCAGTTCTTTTCTCTCCGAAATCAACTCTCTGCAGCTCCTAACTTCCATGATATGGTTGGTTACTTTTCTACCTCCAGCTTTGCAGTATTGCTCTCTCTGTCCCCAGATTGATTTTTTGTGTGTTCAAAATGATTTTATACTCATCTAGCTGTGTTCAAAGGACAGTGCAAGTCCAGGGTCCTCCTACTCCTCCATCATCCTCCATCTATATGTCTTCTTTGGAGAAATGTCTGTTCATGTCTTCTGCCCATGTTTTACTTTGATTATTTGTTTTTGGGGGACTATTGATTTGCATTAGTTTTTTTTAAAATATATTTTAGACACTAACCTTTTATCAGATATGCCGTTTGTAAATATATGCCCCCATTTAGTAGGATGTCTTTTAGTTTTCTTGATTGTTTTCTTCACTGCATAGAAGCCTTTTATTTTGATGTGGTCCCAATAGTCTATTTTTGCCTTTGTTTCCCTTACCTCAGGATATATATCCAGAAAAATGTTGCTATGTCCAAGGTCAAATACAGTAGCCCGTGCTCTCTTTTAGGATTTTTATGGTTTCAGCTCTCACATTTAGGTATTTTTTTTAAGATTTTATTTATCCATTTGACACAGAGAGATAGAGAGAGAGAGAGAGAGAGATGACAAGTAGGCAGAGAAGCAGGCAGAGAGAAGAGGAAGCAGGCTCACAGCTGAGCAGAGAGCCCGATGTGGGGCTCTATCCCAGGACCCTGAGATCATGACCTGAGCAGAGGGCAGAGGCTTAACCCACTAAGCCACCCAGGCGCCCCTCACATTTAGGTCTTTAATTCATTTTGAATTTATTATTGTGTGTGGTATAAGAAAGTGGTCCAGTTTCACTACTTTACATGTAGCTGACAAGTTTTCATAACACTGTTGAGGAGACTCTATCCCATGAGATCTTTTTTGCTACTTTGTCAAAAAATAATTCCTGACATAATTGTGGGTTTACTTTTGGATTTTCTATTCTGTTCTACGGATATACATATCTATTACTATGGTGGTCCCCTACTGTTATGATCACTACACTTTTGTTAACATAACTTGAAGCCCAGAATTGTGAGGCCTCCAACTTTGCATTTCTTTTTCAAGATTGCATTGGCTATTCAAGATCTTTTGTGGTTCCATGCAAGTTTTGGATAATTTTTTTCTAGCTCTGAGAAAAATGTTGTTGGCATTTTGATAGGGATTGTATTAAATGTGTAGGTTGCTTTGGGTAGTATAGACATTTTCACAATATTTGGTCTTCTAATCAATGAGCATGGATTATCTTTCCATTTCTTTGTATCTTCTTCAATTACTTTCACCAATGTTTTATAGTTTTCAGAAAACAGGTTTTCACCTCTTTGCTTAGGTTTATTCCTAGGTATTTTATTGTTTTTGGTGCAATTGTAATTGGGATTGATTCCTTAATTTCACTTTCTGCTGTTTTATTATTAGTGTATAGAAATAGAACAGATTTTTGTATGTTGATTTTGTAACTTGTGACTATTGAATTGATTTAGGAAATCTAATATCATTTTGGTGGAGTCTTTAGAGTTTTCTATATATAGTAGGCATCTGAAAAGAGTGAAAGTTTTGCATCTTCCTTGCCAATTTGGATTGGTTTTATTTCTTTTCGTTATCTGTTGTTGCTTGGACTTCCAGTTCTATGTAGAATAAAAGTGGTGAGAGTGGACATCCTTGTCCTGTTCCTGATCTTAGAGGAAAAGTTCTGAGTTTTTCACCATTGAGTATGATGTTCACCGAGAGTTTTTCATATATGGACTTTAGTATGTTGAGGTATGTTCCCTCTAAACCTAGTGTGTTAAGGTCTTTTATCATGAATGCATGTTTTACTTTGACAAATGCTTTTTATTTATCAATTAAAATGATCATATGGATTTCATATTTTCTTTTATTAATGTGATTTATCACATTGATTGATTTGTGAATATTGTACCACCATTGCATCCTAGGAAAAAATACCCAATTGATTGTGGTGAATAATTTTTTAAATGTATTGTTGGAATCTGTTAGTATTTCACTCATGTTTTTTGCATCTATGTTCATCAGAGATATTGCCCTGTAGTTTTCTTCCTTCCTTCCTTCCTTCTTTCCTTCCTTCCTTCCTTCCTTCCTTTCTTTCTTTCTCTTCTTTTCTTTCTTTTGGTGTCTTTATCTGGTTTTGATATTAGGGTAATTTTGGCCTCGTAGAAGGCATTTGAAAGTTTTCCTTCCTCTTCTGTTTTTTTGTTTGTTTGTTTTGTTTTGTTTTGTTTTTAATACTTTGAGAGGAATAGGCACTAACTTTTTAAATATTTGGTAGAATTTGCCTGTTAATCCATCTGGTCCTGGATTTTTGTTTGTCAGGAGTTATTTGATTACTAATTCAATTTCCTTGCTAATAATGAGTCTGTTCAATTTTTCTATTTCTTTCTGCTTCAGTTTTGGTAGTTTATATGTTTCTAGGAATTTATCCATTTCTTTTAGTTTGTGCAGTTAGTTGACTTTTTTAAAATAATATTCTCTTAAATTTGTTTGTATTTATGTGGTTTGGGTTGTTTTTTCTCCTCTCTCAATTGTGGTTTTGTTTAATTGAGTCCCTTTTCCTTTTTTCTTGGTTAGTCTGCCCAGAGGATTATCAATTTTGTTGTTTTTTTTTTTTAAAAAACTTCTGATTTTGTTGATTTTTTCCATTGTTTTATTTTTCATTTATTTTCTATATCATTTATTTCTGTTCTAATATTTATTATTTCCTCCCATCTGCTGGTTTTAGTTTTTTTTAAGATTTTATTTATTTATTTTTACAAGAGAGAGAGCATGCACAAGTTGGGGGAGGGGCAAAAGGAGACGTAGAATCGTCATTGAGTAGGAGCTTGATGCAGGATTTGATCCCAGGACATGAGCTGAAGGCAGACGCTTAACTGACTGAGCCACCAAGGCACCCTGGTTTTAGGTTTAATTTTTTCTCCTTTTTCAAGCTCCTTTAGGTGTAAGCTTAGGTTGTTTGAGATTTTTCTTGATCCTTGAGGTAAACTTTTATTGGTATAAATCTTTGCTGCATCACAATGGTTTGGATTATTATGTTTATTTTCATTCTCATTTGTTTCCACATAATTTTTTAAAGATATTATTTATTTATTTGACAGAGAGAGAGAGATCACAAGTAGACAGAGAGGCAGGCAGAGAGAGGGGAAAGCAGACTCCCCACTGAGCAGAGAGCCTGACACAGGGCTCAATCCCAGGACCCTGAGATCATGACCTGAGCCAAAAGCAGAGGCTTAACCCACTGAGTCACCCAGACGCCCCTAATTTTTTTAAATTCTTCTTTGATTTCTGGGTTGACACATTCATTGTTTAATAGCATTTTATTTAACCTCCATGAATTTTTGGTCTTTTCAGATTTTTCCTTGTGATTGATTTCTAGTTTCTTAGTTGTGTGGCCGGAAAAGGCGCATGGTATCATTTCAATCTTTTTTTTTTTTTTAATTTTTTGAGACCTGATTTATGGCTAATCTGTAGTCTATTATTATCTGTATTCTAGAGAATGTTCCATGTGCATTTGAATAGAATGTGTATTCTACTCTTTTAGAATGCAATGTTCTGAATATATCTGTTAAGTCAATCTAGTCCACTGTGTCATACAAAGCAACTGTTTCCTTGTTGATTTTCTGTTTGGTTGATTTACCCATTTATGTAAATGGGGTGTTAAATTCCCCTACTATATTATATCACATCAATTATCTTCTTTCTGTTTGTTATAAACTGTTTTATGTATTTGGGTGCTTCTATATTGGGTGCAAACATATTTACAATTGTCACATCTTCTTGTTGAATTATCCCCTTTATAGTATCTTTTTTGTCTCTTGTTACAGTCTTTGTTTTTTTTCCCAATTTATTTATTTTCAGAAAAACAGTATTCATTATTTTTTCACCACACCCAGTGCTCCATGCAAGCCGTGCCCTCTATAATACCCACCACCTGGTACCCCAACCTCCCACCCCCCCGCCACTTCAAACCCCTCAGATTGTTTTTCAGAGTCCATAGTCTCTCATGGTTCACCTCCACTTCTAATTTACCCAAAAGCACATACCCTCCCCAATGTCCATAACCCTACCCCTCTTCTCCCAACCCCCCTCCCCCCAGCAACCAACAGTTTGTTTCGTGAGATTAAGAGTCACTTATGGTTTGTCTCCCTCCCTATCCCATCTTGTTTCATGGATTCTTCTCCTACCCACTTAAGCCCCCATGTTGCATCACCACTTCCTCATATCAGGGAGATCATATGATAGTTGTCTTTCTCCACTTGACTTATTTCGTTAAGCATGATACGCTCTAGTTCCATCCATGTTGTCGCAAATGGCAAGATTTCATTTCTTTTGATGGCTGCATAGTATTTCATTGTGTATATATACCACACCTTCTTGATCCATTCATCTGTTGATGGACATCTAGGTTCTTTCCATAGTTTGGCTATTGTGGAGATTGCTGCTATAAACATTCGGGTGCACGTGCCCCTTTGGATCACTACGTTTGTATCTTTGGGGTAAATACCCAGTAGTGCAATTGCTGGGTCATAGGGCAGTTCTATTTTCAACATTTTGAGGAACCTCCATGCTGTTTTCCAGAGTGGTTGCACCAGCTTGCATTCCCACCAACAGTGTAGGAGGGTTCCCCTTTCTCCGCATCCTCGCCAGCATCTGTCATTTCCTGACTTGTTGATTTTAGCCATTCTGACTGGTGTGAGGTGATATCTCATTGTGGTTTTGATTTGTATTTCCCTGATGCCGAGTGATATGGAGCACTTTTTCATGCGTCTGTTGGCCATCTGGATGTCTTCTTTGCAGAAATGTCTGTTCATGTCCTCTGCCCATTTCTTGATTGGAATATTTGTTCTTTGGGTGTTGAGTTTGCTAAGTTCTTTATAGATTTTGGACACTAGTCCTTTATCTGATATGCCGTTTGCAAATATCTTCTCCCATTCTGTCAGTTGTCTTTTGATTTTGTTAACTGTTTCCTTTGCTGTGCAAAAGCTTTTGATCTTGATGAAACCCCAATAGTTCATTTTTGCCTTTGCTTCCCTTGCCTTTGGCGATGTTCCTAGGAAGATGTTGCTGCGGCTGAGGTCGAAGAGGTTGCTGCCTGTGTTCTCCTCAAGGATTTTGATGGATTCCTTTCTCACATAGAGGTCCTTCATCCATTTTGAGTCTATTTTTGTGTGTGGTGTAAGGAAATGGTCCAATTTCATTTTTCTGCACGTGGCTGTCCAATTTTCCCAACACCATTTATTAAAGAGGCTGTCTTTTTTCCATTGGACATTCTTTCCTGCTTTGTCAAAGATTAGTTGACCATAGAGTTGAGGGTCTATTTCTGGGCTCTCTATTCTGTTCCATTGGTCTATGTGTCTGTTTTTGTGCCAGTACCATGCTGTCTTGATGATGACAGCTTTGTAGTAGAGCTTGAAGTCCGGAATTGTGATGCCACCAACTTTGGCTTTCATTTTCAATATCCCTTTGGCTATTCGAGGTCTTTTCTGGTTCCATATAAATTTTAATATTATTTGTACAATTTCTTTGAAAAGTATGGATGGTACTTTGATAAGAATTGCATTAAATGTGTAGATTGCTTTAGGTAGCATAGACATTTTCACAATATTTATTCTTCCAATCCAGGAGCATGGAACATTTTTCCATTTCTTTGTGTCTTCCTCAATTTCTTTCATGATTACTTTATAGTTTTCTGAGTATAGATTCTTAGCCTCCTTGGTTAGGTTTATTCCTAGGTATCTTATAGTTTGGGGTGCAATTGTAAATGGGATTGACTCCTTAATTTCTCTTTCTTCTGTCTTGTTGTTGGTGTAGAGAAATGCAACTGATTTCTGTGCATTGATCTTATATCCTGACACTTTACTGAATTCCTGTAAAAGTTCTAGCAGTTTTGGAGTGGAGTCTTTTGGGTTTTCCACGTAGAGTATCATATGATCTGCGAAGAGTGATAATTTGACTTCTTCTTTGCCGATTTGGATGACTTTGATTTCCTTTTGTTGTCTGATTGCTGAGGCTAGGACTTCTAGTACTATGTTGAATAGCAGTGGTGATAATGGACATCCCTGCCGTGTTCCTGACCTTAGTGGAAAAGCTTTCAGTTTTTCTCCATTGAGAATGATATTTGCGTTGGGTTTTTCATAGATGGCTTTGATGATATTGAGGTATGTGCCCTCTATCCCTACACTTTGAAGAGTTTTGATCAGGAAGGAATGCTGTACTTGTCAAATGCTTTTTCAGCATCTATTGAGAGTATCATATGGTTCTTCTTCTTTCTTTTATTGATGTGTTGTATCACATTGACTGATTTGTGGATGTTGAACCAACCATGCGGCCCTGGGATAAATCCCACTTGGTCGTGGTGAATAATCCTTTTAATGTACTGTTGAATCCTATTGGCTAGTATTTTGGTGAGAATTTTCGCATCCGTGTTCACCAAGGATATTGGTCTGTAGTTCTCTTTTTTGATGGGATCCTTGTCTGGTTTTGGGATCAAGGTGATGCTAGCCTCATAAAATGAGTTTGGAAGTTTTCCTTCCTTTTCTATTTTTTGGAACAGTTTCAGGAGAATAGGAATTAGTTCTTCTTTAAATGTTTGGTAGAATTCTTCCGGGAAGCCGTCTGGCCCTGGGCTTTTGTTTGTTTGGAGATTTTTAATGACTGTCTTAATCTCCTTACTGGGTCTGTTCAAGCTTTCTATTTCTTCCTGGTTAAGTTGTGGTAGTTTATATGTTTCTAGGAATGCATCCATTTCTTCCAGATTGTCAAATTTGTTGGCGTAGAGTTGCTCATAGTATGTTCTTATAATAGTTTGTATTTCTTTGGTGTTAGTTGTGATCTCTCCTCTTTCATTCATGATTTTATTTATTTGGGTCCTTTCTCTTTTCTTTTTGATAAGTCTGGCCAGGGGGTTATCAATTTTATTAATTCTTTCAAAGAAGCAGCTCCTAGTTTGGTTGATTTGTTCTATTGTTTTTTTGGTTTCTATTTCATTGATTTCTGCTCTGATCTTTATGATTTCTCTTCTCCTGCTGGGCTTAGGGTTTCTTTCTTGTTCTTTCTCCAGCTCCTTTAGGTGTAGGGTTAGGTTGTGTACCTGAGACCTCTCTTATTTCTTGAGAAAGGCTTGTACCACTATATATTTTCCTCTCAGGACTGCCTTTGTTGTGTCCCACAGATTTTGAACCGTTGTATTTTCATTATCATTTTTTTCCATGATTTTTTTCAATTCTTCTTTAATTTCCCTGTTGACCCATTCATTCTTTAGAAGGATGCTGTTTAGTCTCCATGTATTTGGGTTCTTTACAAACTTCCTCTTGTGGTTGAGTTCTAGCTTCAGAGTATTGTGGTCTGAAAATATGCAGGGAATGATCCCAATCTTTTGATACTGGTTGAGTCCTGATTTAGGACTGAGGATGTGATCTATTCTGGAGAATGTTCCATGTGCACTAGAGAAGAATGTGTATTCTGTTGCTTTGTGATGAAATGTTCTGAATATATCTGTGATGTCCATCTCATCCAGTGTTTCATTTAAGGTCTTTCTTTCCCTGTTGATCTTTTGCTTGGATGATCTGTCCATTTCAGTGAGGGGAGTGTTAAAGTCCCCTACTATTATTGTATTATTGTTGATGTGTTTCTTTGATTTTGTTATTAATTGGTTTATATAGTTATCTGCTCCCACGTTGGGGACTTAGATATTTAAAATTGTTAGATCTTCTTGTTGGACAGACCCTTTGAGTATGATATAGTGTCCTTCCTCATCTCTTATTATAATCTTTGGCTTAAAATCTAATTGATCTGATATAAGGATGCCACTCCTGCTTTTTTCTGATGTCCATTAACATGGTAAATTCTTTTCCATCCCCTCACTTTAAATCTGGAGGTGTCTTCAGGCTGAAAATGAGTTTCTTGGAGGCAACATATAGATGGGTTTTGCTTTTTTATCCATTCTGATACCCTGTGTCCTTTGATTGGGGCATTTAGCCCATTAACATTCAGGGTAAGTATTGAGAGATATGAATTTAGTGCCATTGTATTGCCTGTATGGTGACTGTTACTGTATATTGTCTCTGTTCCTTTCTGATCTACCACTTGTAGGCTCTCTCTTTGCTTAGAGGACCACTTTCAGTATTTCCTGTAGAGCTGGTTTGGTGTTTGCAAATTCTTTCAGTTTTTGTTTGTCCTAGAAGCTTTTAATCTCTCCTTCTATTTTCAATGATAGCCTACCTGGATATAGTATTCTTGGCTGCATGTTTTTCTCATTTAGTGCTCTGAAAACATCATGCCAGCTCTTTCTGGCCTGCCAGGTCTCTGTGGATAAGTCAGCTGCCAATCTAATACTTTTACCATTGTATGTTACAGACTTCTTTTCCCGGGCTGCTTTCAGGATTTTCTCTTTGTCACTAAGGCTTGTAAATTTTACTATTAGGTGACGGGGAGTGGGCCTATTCTTATTGATTTTGAGGGGTGTTCTCTGAACCTCCTGAATGTTGATGCTCGTTCCCTTTGCCATATTGGGAAAATTCTCCCCAATAATTCTCTCCAGTATACCTTCTGCTCCCCTCTCTCTTTCTTCTTCTTCTGGAATCCCAATTATTCTAATGTTGTTTCGTCTTATGGTGTCACTTATCTCTCGAATTCTCCCCTCATGGTCCAGTAGCTGTTTGTCCCTCTTTTGCTCAGCTTCTTTATTCTCTGTCATTTGGTCTTCTATATCGCTAATTCTTTCTTCTGCCTCATTTCTTCTAGCAGTGAGAGCCTCCATTTTTGACTGAACCTCATTAATAGCTTTTTTGATTTCAACTTGGTTAGATTTTAGTTCTTTTATTTCTCCAGAAAGGGCTTTTATATCTCTGGAGAGGGTTTCTCTAATATCTTCCATGCCTTTTTCAAGCCCGGCTATAACCTTGAGAATTGTCATTTTGAACTCTAGATCTGACATATTACCAATGTCTGTATTGATTAGGTCCCTAGCCTTCGGTACTGCCTCTTGTTCTTTTTTTTGTTGTGAATTTTTCCACCTTGTCATTTTGTCCAGCTAAGAGTATATGGAGGAGCAAGTAAAATACTAAAAGGGTGGCAACAATCCCAGGAAAATATGCTTTAACCAAATCAGAAGAGATCCCAAATCGTGAGGGGGGATTTCTTCCCCCTCACGATTGGGTTAGGGATCTCCTCTGATTGGAATCTCTTCTGATTGGGATCTCTTCTGATTTGGGGATAAAAAGAGGTTCCAAAAGAAAGAAAGAAAAAAAAAAAGTAAAAATAAGAATTAAAAAAAGAGATTGAATTAAAAATTCAATCGAATTTAAAAAAGAATTAAAAAAAGAGATTGAAGAGATTGGGATCTCTTCTGATTTGGGGATAAAAAGAGGTTCAAAAATAAAGAAAGAAAAAAAGAATTAAAAAAAGAAAACAAATAAAGAAAAGTATAAAATATATATATATTAGATAAACTAGTTAAAAAACATTAAAAAAGAAAAGGGTAAAAGTTAAAAAAAAATTTAGCAGAAGAAGAGAAGAAATGAAAAAGAAAAAAATTAAATTAACTGCAAGACTAAAAAATCACAGGGAGAAAGCCATGAGTTCAATGCTTTGCTTTCTCCTCCTCTGGAATTCTGCTGCTCTCCTTGGTATTGAAGCTGCACTCCTTGGTAGGTGAACTTGGTCTTGCCTGGATTTCTTGTTGATCTTCTGGGGGAGGGGCCTGTTGTAGTGATTCTCAAGTGTCTTTGCCCCAGGCGGAATTGCACCACCCTTACCAGGGTCCGGGCTGAGTGATCCGCTCGGCTTTGCTGTCAGGAGCTTTTGTTCCCTGAGCACTTTCCGTAGAGATCTGGAGGACGGGAATACAAATGGCGGCCTCCTGGTCTTCGGCCCGGAGGAGCCGAGAGCCTGGGGCCCCGCTCCCCAGTGCGCCCTCAGCAAACAGCTTCTAGTAACTCCCGTCTGCCTAACCTCCAGCCGCGCTCCGAGCTCACCGAGCCTGGGACCGGTTCAAGGCAACACCGAGCTGTGAGCTTACTGTCGGCTCTGTCTCTGTAGCCGGCTTTCCCGTTCCAATATCCGCAAGTTCTGCAACACTCAGACACCCCCAATCCTTCTGTGACCCTCCGAGACCTGTGGCCACGCCGACCCCACGTGAGCTTCGCCCCGGTTTAGCCTCTGGAGTAATGTCCCTCAGCGGAACAGACTTTTAAAAGTCCTGATTCTGTGCTCCGTTGCTCCGCCACTTCCTGAGAGCCGCCCCCTCCACCCGGGGTCTATCTTCCCGTCGCTTTGGGTTCACTTCTCCGCCAGTCCTACCTTTCAGAAAGTGGTTGTTTTTCTGTTTCTAGAATTGCTGTTCTTCCTCTCCTCGATCTGCCGATGGATTTGCAGGTGTTTGCAATCTTTAGATAAGCTCTCTAGCTGATCTCCTGCTAGCTGAAGTAGTCTCAGCCTGCTACTTCTCCGCCATCTTGATTCCTCCTCTCTACAGTCTTTGTTTTAAAGTCTGTTTGCCCTGGCTTTCTTTTGACATCCATTTGAACTATAGATGTTTCTCCATCGTCTCACTTTCAATCTGCAAGTGACTTTAGGTCTGAAACCAGTCTATTATAGGCAGCATATAGGAGGATCTTGTTTTGTTTTTGATTTTTTTTAATTCTCTCATCCTATGTCTTTTGATTGGAGTGTTTATCCTACATTCAACGTAATCATTGATAGATATGTATTTATTACCATTTTGTTACTTGTTTTGTGGTTGTTTCTATCATTTTCTCTTATCCTTTCTTCTCTTGGTCTCTTTCATTGTTTGATGGTATTCTTTGGTAATATAATTTGATTCCTTTCCCTTTATACTCTCTGTTCTAATAAGCATCCTAAAACAAACAGAAATGAATCTTTCCTTGACCATGTTACAAGTTAGAGTTACTCTACATTCAATTTTTATTGTTTAGAACAGAAATTGGATAAGAATTTATGAGCTAGGAGGGGTGACAAGATGGCGGGGGAGTAGGAGGAGGCACCTTTTCAGCCAGTACCCCAAAGTGAGCTGATTACCTACCAAAGAACTCCGATCACCCATGATATCAGCCTGAGATCAGAATTATACACGTCTGGATCTCTACAGGGGCAGAAGATGCCAGTGGGCAGGTAAAGCGGAGTGGGAACAGAGGACTGATATCGGAAGATAAACAAAAGGGGGAGGGAGCCACCATAGGCGACCGGCTGGAAAGTAATACCCCGATAAGAGCGAGAGTGCCCTGTGTCTGGGGACCAGCATTAACTTGGAGACTGGTTGAAAGCACTCCAAAAGAGCAAAGGATCATGGGGGGAAATTGTGGGAATAGGGGCGGCTAGGGACAGGGACTTAATTCCCCGGTCCCAGGACAGCCTCCCCGGCGCTGAGGTAGAGTGCGGCAGAGAAACCAGCTTCTGGTCCCTAAGCCGCCAGCGCGCCCGAAAATGCGTGGGTTCTGGCTCCTGTGAGGCGATGGGAGCCGCGCCGGTTGGCAGAACGCATGCTAGCCCTACCACAAAGCTTGAGATATGCGCACGCACATCCCTCATGTTCCCCTGAGTTACAAAGGCCCAGCCGGTGCTCTTTGACCCGCGCCATAGTTTCAAAGCCTAAGCCGCAGGCCCGAAACTCTTCCCCTGATAGAGGTGCGCAAAAGCCCAGCCTGGGGCTTAAGGACCAGTGCCCCGTTCTCAGTGCCCGAGATGCGCACCCGATCTATAGCCGCCTCTGAAAAGAGGTGCGTGCAAGCCGGGCACTCCCAGCCCGGGCCAGCGACAATATCTCAGTGTGCAATTGCTGCTTGGAACCTCTCTGGCGGTCGGGAGTTCCCAGACAGCTGTCACTGCCTTGGCTTTGGGTACGAGCAAAAGATCCTGCGCCCCCAGGGTCTGCAACTTGGAACATGCTCTGCTGGCAGCCAAGGGGGAACTTATTCAGGTTCTGCACCCAGACTGAGGCTTCTCTCTGAGAGGAAGATCAGCGTGCGGTTTGATTTCCTCTCATACTACAAAAACCATCAAAGGTGGTCAAGGTGAGAGAAAAAAAAAATGAACAAGCATAAAAACCGCCAGAGAACAAAAGCCTGAAAAAAACCAGTTTCCTCAGAGCCCACCCCCTTGAGGGGGGTGGGAGGACTTAACTCAGGAAACATCATTGACTGACAACCCACGTGGAAGGCCTCTCTCCCAGAAAACAAACCAAGAAAGAAAAAAAAAAAAGGACTACAAGAGAACAACCACTACTTCATAGGAAAACTTGTATTGTTCACTCGTTCCCACTATTCCGGTTCATATATAAATATATATATATATATATATATATATATATATATATATATATATTTTACACATAGGTAATTTTTTAACCTATTTACCATCACAGTGAGTTGTATAGTACATCAAATTCCATAATATCTTTCTTACCTGAACTTTTTGATACATACACCTATGTTTTTCTTTTGCATTTCTATTTTTTGAATTCCTTTTTTAAAATTTTAGTTTAGTTTAGTCTAGTTTATTCCTTTTTATTTTTATCCTCTAATATTCATATAGAGTTAAACTTCAAAGTAATCCCCTTTCCCCAATCAATACTACCCCTATAGGTAAACCAATTTTTAATCCCCTTTATCTTAGGAAATTTGAGTCCTTTAACAAAGATATCAAGATACATCCAGGAAGAATCAAAACAACAATCCTCACACACACTGAGAATTTATAAGAACTCTCCCATCTTCTTCCATCAGTGTTTCTTTGTTTTTTGTGTTTGTCCTGATAGCATATAAATTTTACACTTGTGGTTCTTTTAGATGAGGCTCTTTCTTTATTTGCATATATATTTTTTTTCTCTTGTTATATACTTGTATCAGTCTTTTTATCTCTTTTTCTACTTCATAAATCTTACCTTGGGGCCCATCTGGGCTGAACCTTCTTTTTCATCGTCCCTTTCTGTCCTGTCTCTCTCTCTCTCTCTCTCTCTCTCTCTCTTTCTTTTTCTTTTTCTTCTTTTCTTATTTTTCTTTTTCTTTTCTTTTGTCTCTCGTTTGCGTGCAGAATCCTAATTGCTCAGAAGTGTTCCAGGGTGCACCTTGACTGCACCAGAGTTTATACATCCAGCTACATCTGTTCAGTCATCTCCCAACAAAATGACTAGGAGGAGGAATGCCCAACAGAAGAAAAATACAGAGGATGGACCTCCTGCAACAGAGCTAACGGCTATCAATATAGACAATATGTCGGAAAGAGAATTCAGAATAACAATTATCCAGGCAATAGCTAGGTTGGAGAAAGCCATGGATGACCAAACAGAATTGATTAGGACCGAACTGAAAGCGACCAGACAGGATGTTCACAACGTTAGGGCAGAGCTTAAAGCTACCAGGGAGGAAGTTCACAATGCTCTCAATGAGTTCCAATCTAATCTAAACTCTCTCAAAGCTAGGGTAACTGAGACAGAAGATAGAATTAGTGATCTGGAAGACAAACATATAGAAAGGATCAGGAGGAAGTCCGGAACAAACAGCTTAGAAACCACGAAAACAGAATCAGGGAAATAAATGATGCCATGCAGCGTTCCAACATCAGAATTATTGGAATCCCTGAAGGGGAGGAGAAAGAAAGAAGTCTAAAAGATATAGTGGAACAAGCCCTTCATGAAAATTTTCCCAATCTCGCGAATGGAACCAGCGTTCATGTACTGGAGGCTGAACGATCTCCACCCAAGATTATACAATCCAAAAAAACATCACGACACCTGATAGTCAAATTGAGGAATTATAATTGTAGGTATAATCTCTTGAAAGCCTCCAGGGCAAAGAGGCTCCTTACTTCCAGAGGGAAGCCCCTCAGAATAACAACAGACCTGTCCACAGAGACCTGGCAAGCCAGAAGAGGATGGCAAGATATATTCAGGGCACTAAATGAGAAGAACATGCAGCCAAGAATACTTTATCCAGCAAGACTGACATTCAAAATGAATGGAGCGATAGAGTTTTCAAGACCGGCAAGGCTTAAAAGAGTATGAAAGCACCAAGCCCACACTGCAGGAAATATTAAGGGGGGGGTTCTATAAAAGAGGAAAAAATCCCAAGAATAGCATTGAACAGAAATATAGAGACAGTCTACAGAAAGAAAGACTTCAAAGGTAACTCGATGTCAATAAAAACTTATCTATCAATAATCACCCTCAATGTGAATGGCCTAAATGCACCCATAAAACGGCACAGGGTTGCAGATTGGATAAAACGACAGGACCCATTCATATGTTGTCTACAAGAGACCCATTTTGAACCTAAAGATACATGCAGACTGAAAGTGAAGGGGTGGAGAAGCATCTTTCATGCCAACGGGCCTCAAGAGAAGGCTGGGGTAGCGATTCTCATATCAGATAAATTAGACTTCAAACAAAAGACTGTAGTCAGAGATGCAGAAGGACACTACATAATCCTTAAAAAGACTATCCACCAAGATGATCTAACAATTGTAAATATCTATGCTCCCAATATGGGAGCAGCCAATTACTTAAGAAAACTGTTAATCAAGATAAATAGTCATATTGATATGAATACACTAACCGTAGGAGATCTTAACACGCCTCTTTCAGAATTATACAGATCATCGAAGCAGAAAATCAATAAAGAAACAAGAGCATTGAATGACACATTGGACCAGATGGACATCCTAGATATATCCAGAACATTCCACCCTAAAACAACAAAATACTCATTCTTCTCAAGTGCACATGGAACCTTCTCCAGAATAGACTACATACTGGGTCACAAATCAGGACTCAAACGATACCAAAAGACCGAGATGATTCCCTGCATATTCTCAGATCACAATGCTTTGAAACTGGAGCTCAATCACAAGGAAAAGTTCCGAAGGAACTCAAACACCTGGAAGCTAAAGACCACCTTGCTTAAGAATGCTTGGATCAACCAGGAGATCAAAGAAGAAATGAAACAATTCATGGAAACCAATGAGAATGAAGACACTTTGGTCCAAAACCTATGGGATACAGCAAAGGCGGTCCTAAGGGGAAAATAAATAGCCATCCAAGACTCCCTCAAAAAAACTGAAAAATCTAGAACACAACAGCTGTCTCTACACCTTAAAGAACTGGAGAATCAACAACAAATCAAACCAACTCCACACATAAGAAGGGAAATCATCAAGATTAGAGCTGAGATCAATGAGGTAGAAACCAGCGATACAGTAGAACGTACCAATGAAACTAGAAGCCGTTTTTTTTTAAAGAATCAATAAGATCAATAAAACATTGGCCACACTAATCCAAAAGAAAAGAGAGAAAGCCCAAATTCATAAAATTATGAATGAAAAGGGAGAGATCACAACTAACACCAAGGAAGTAGAAACAATCATCAGAAGTTATTATCACCAGTTATATGCCAATAAGCTTAGCAACCTAGATGAAATGGATGCATTCCTGGAAAAATATAAAGTACCAACATTGAACCAGGAAGAAATCGACAACCTGAATAGACCAATATCTAATAACAAGATTGAAGCAGTGATCAAAAAACCTCCCAAAAAACTAGAGCCCAGGACCTGACGGATTCCCTGGGGAATTCTACCAAACCTTCCAAGAAGAAATAACACCTATTCTCCTGAAGCTGTTTCAAAAAATTGAAGCAGAAGGAAAACTTCCAGACTCTTTCTATGAAGCCAGCATTACCCCGATCCCCAAACCAGGCAAAGACCCTACCAAAAAGGAGAATTTTAGACCAATATCACTGATGAATATGGATGCTAAGATTCTCAACAAGATCCTAGCCAACAGGATCCAACAGCACATTAAAAAGATTATCCACCATGATCAAGTGGGATTCATCCCTGGGCTACAAGGATGGTTCAACATTCGCAAATCAATCAATGTGATACAACAAATTAATATGAGAAGAGAGAAGAACCACATGGTCTTCTCAATGGATACAGAAATAGCATTTGACAAAATCCAGCATCCGTTCCTGATTGAAACGCTTCAAAGTATAGGGATAGAGGGAACATTCCTGAACCTCATCAAATCTATCTATGAAAGACCCACAGCAAATATCATCCTCAATCAGAAAAAGCTTGCAGCCTTCCCATTGAGATCAGGAACAAGACAAGGATGCCCACTTTCACCACTCTTGTTCAACATAGTATTAGAAGTCCTAGCAACAGCAATCCGACAACAAAGAGAAATAAAAAGTATCCAAATTGGCAATGAAGAAGTCAAACTCTCTCTCTTCACAGATGACATGATTCTTTATATGGAAAACCCAAGAGACTCCACCCCCAAACTACTAGAATTCATACAGCAATTCAGTAACGTGGCAGGATACAAAGTCAATGTGCAGAAACCAGTGGCTTTCTTATACACTAACAATGAAAATACAGAAAGGGAAATTAGAGAATTGATTCCATTTACTATAGCACCAAAAACCATAAGATACCTGAGAATAAACCTAACCAAAGAGGTGAAGGATCTGTACTCGAGGAACTACAGAACACTCATGAAAGAAATTGAAGAAGACACAAATAGATGGAAGACTATTCCATGCTCTTGGATTGGAAGAATAAACATTTTTAAAATGTCTATACAGCCTAGAGCAATCTATACTTTTAATGCCATTCCGATCAAAATTCCACTGGCATTCTTCAAAGAGCTGTAGCAAATAGTCCTAAAATTTGTTTGGAATCAGAAGAGACCCAGAATCGCTAAGGAAATGTTGAAGAACAAAAATAAGGCTGGCGGCATCACGTTACCTGATTTCAAGCTTTATTACAAAGCTGCGATGACCAAGACAGCATGGTACTGGCATAAAAACAGACACATAGACCAGTGGAACAGAGTAGAGAGCCCAGATATGGACCCTCAACTCTGTGGTCAATTAATCTTCGACAAAACAGGAAAAAATATACAGTGGAAAAAAGTCTCTTCAATAAATGATGCTGGGAAAACTGGACAGCTATATGTAGAAGAATGAAACTCGACCATTCTCTTACACCGTACACAAAGATCAACTCAGAATGGATAAAAGACCTCAACGTGAGACAGCAATCCATCAGAATCATTTAGGAGAACATAGGCAGTAATCTCTTACACCAGTTAGAGTGGCCAAAATTAGCAAGACAGGAAACAACATGTGTTGGAGAGGATTTGGAGAAAGGGGAACCCTCTTACGCTGTTGGTGGGAATGCAAGTTGGTGCAGCCTCTTTGGAGAACAGTGTGGAGACTACTCAAGAAATTAAAAATAGAACTTCCCTATGACCCCGCCATTGCACTCCTGGGTATTTTCCCCAAAGATACAGATGTAGTGAAAAGAAGGGCCATCTGTACCCCAATGTTTATAGCAGCAATGGCCACGGTCGCCAAACTGTGGAAAGAACCAAGATGCCCTTCAACGGATGAATGGATAAGGAAGATGTGGTCCATATACACTATGGAGTATTATGTCTCCATTAGAAAGGATCAATACTCAACTTTTGTAGCAACATGGACGGGACTGGAAGAGATTATGCTAAGTGAAATAAGTCAAGCAGAGAGAGTCAATTATCATATGGTTTCACTTATTTGTGGAGCATAACAAATAGCATAGAGGACAAGGGGTGTTAGAGAGGAGAATGGAGTTGGGTAAATGGAAGGGGAGGTGAACCACGAGAGACTATGGACTCTGAAAAACAATCTGAGGGGTTTGAAGTGGCGGGGGTGTGGGAGGTTGGGGTACCAGGTGGTGGGTATTATAGAGGGCATGGATTGCATGGAGCACTGGGTGTGGTGAAAAAATAATGAATACTGTTTTTCTGAAAATAAATAAATTGAAAAAAAAAAGAATTTATGAGCTAAACATGCCTGTATATGAGGTTTGGAATATACATGTACCACTCATGAGCCACTAACCTGCGCTGTTAAGGTTATGTTTCATGTGTTTGTGCTACTTCTTTCATAGAAGATTTGAAAACCTATCTTCCCACCCTGTGACAATGGAACAAGTATGGTCATGTTTCAATCATATTTTCTGTCCTCAAACTCTTCCTTTTTTTTTTCTTTTTTTTTTCTTTTCCAACACTGATCAAACATAAAACTGATGAAACTAATAAGAAACAAACAAACAAACAGCATTTGTACCTGATGCTTTAACAATATTTGGGGGGGGTTATAGATTAATCCATTAAAAAGCAAAGTTTAGGGGCACCTGGGTGGCTCATTCATTAAGTGTCTGCCTTTAGCTCAGGTCCTGATCCCAGGTTCATGGGATTGATCCCCACCTCAGGCTCCCAGCTCAGCAGCATGCCTGCTTTTCCCTCTCCAATTTCCCCTGCTTGTGTTCCCTCCCTTCTTCTGTCTCTCTCTGTCAGATAAATAAATAAAATCTTAAAAAAATACAAAGTCTATGTTTGATTTCTGTGTTAGCTCTTTAGATTACCAGATAGAGATAATACACTTATTTTGTCTCCTAATCATTCCTAGGAGTGAGAGATGTAAGATAGTAAAATTAATATTTTTATTTAGTTTTTTTTCACCACTGATGTTTTTTAAACTTTAATTCACACATCTATGGTAATTTGCCCATACTTAAAACTATTACTTAACATTTCTGAGCTGCAGGGCTCAATCAATAAATTTCTCAATGGAGTCACACTGAAAAGTTACATGGAGCAGAGGCATCAGAAATACAAAATCAACTGGAGCAGTTATCCCAAAAGATATAATAATGCAAAACAAAAAGAAAAAACAAAGAAAAAAAAACAACAAACCTCTATACTCAAACCCCTCTGAATTTATACCCCACATATACATACATGCATACATATATATATGTGCATACATACACAAAGGCTGTATTTTGTCCTTCTAACTTGCCTGTGATTGTGAGTAAACAATTTTCTCTCTCATCACATAACCTCAGGAAAAATAATTCTCTTCTTTAAAGATGTATTACAATCCCCAAAAATTTACAGGATACTTTTGATAACAAGAATCCTATTTCCTTATTAGCTAATAAGGTCAAATTTTTACTCTTAAGTATAACATACAGACTTTTATGAATTTTGAGGAAAATCAATGTAAAAATCAGTAAATAATCAGGAGTATCTAGTAGACTAATGCATTTAATGGAAAATTCAATTAAATCATTGGTTTTAAATCTATTGAAAACAACAGGTGTTCAGTTAATGTGAAGTGTGTCAAGTAATTTGTCAATTATGTGCATATTTACAAATAAGTTTTATATAAAAATGATACATAAATATGGTATTTTCAGGAACTTATCCCATTAAAACATTTTTTTAAAGATTTATTTACTTTATTTTAAAAAGAAAGAGTGTGTGCAAGTGAGAGCATGAGTGCTGGGAGGGTTATAGGAAGAGAGAGAGAATCTCAAGTAGACTCTCCACTGAGCACAAAGCCAAACATGGAACTCAATCCCAGGACACTGAGATCATGACCTGAACTGAAATCAAGAGTTGGACACTTAACCAATGGAGCCAACCAGGCACCCCAACAGATATTTTTAGATAAACAAAGAGTTAATGTTATAGGTCACATGCTAAGCACTACAACTGACACTGAGCAAATGTCATTTGTTCTGTCTGTGTAAAACACAAAAAGCACAGAACATGTAAGATTAATCTTTGAAGTCTTTCCCTCCTTATTGAATGCTATGCTAAGAACAATGTATACTGTGCTGAGTTAAGATGGTGGTTAGTCCTAGTATCACTGGGCATTATAGCATATATTAATCGATATCCTTGTCTTTCAACCATCAGCTGCAGACCCAAAATATTTTTCCCATCCACTGGAACTACCTGACAATAACTATACATGCTTCCCAAGTGTTTACATCTCTATAAGGTTGAACAGGATGGGCCATAATAAAATAGGTAGGTTTTGCCCTGTCAAATGTTCAGCTTTGAATCATCAGGATATGTACATTTCCCCCCTAATTGAATCATATCTGTGTTTAAATTTATATATCAAATTTATTTCTAACTTCATTAAGTCCTCTAAAATATCTAAAGAAAGATAGCAGATTCCATTCCAAGATTACAATCTAATGGAAAATATTATACAACATGGTACTTCAGTATGAAGCTAAGACAATCAAATATACAGTGTGGTGAGAGGTGCCAAGTGAATGACAAAGCCAATGAGTGCAAGGACCTCAGAAGAGAGAGCAAGTGTTTTACAGCTATTATTGATGTCACTTAGATTAACCTTAATAATAGCACAAATGCTGTATGCTACATCTGTCTGTATTGCATGAAATCTATAATTATAGTGAAAAGATACTGTACTTAATAAAGTTTAATAAACTGGCCTGCAGTGAAAACTAAGCACACAAATGTTATAGCATATTGCACTAGAACAATAAACTTGGAAAGTTTCTAAATGGATACTTCACAATTTCTATGACTAAATGTTTATCCATAATTAAACTCTACAAATGAATAAACCATTGTGTGGGTGTGTATTTTGTCTTTTTTAAAGAGGTTAAAATTAGTGATCCAGTCAACTTTTGCAAAGCAGAATGCAGATACATATATTTAATCCAATTGGTTCTGCTAATTTTAAATGCTTCCTTAAGAAGGATCACTAGTCTTTGTAGGAAAATAATAGGCCTCTATTTGCCTAGCCTGTACCTAAAGATTTAACAGTGAAGTGAAGGAGGAGTGAACAAATAACATTTAAATATGCCGACCTACTTACAAAAAAATTCAAAAGGAGAATCAAATCTGAATTACCACTTAGTTTGTTTGACACTGGACAAGTGCCATGTTACCACTGTTAACACTGAGAGAGGAGGAAGAAGGCTCCCTGCAGAGTAGAGAGCCCGATGGGAATGCCCAATCCCAGGACTCTGGGATTATGACCTGAGCCGAAGGCAGAGGCTTTAACTCACCGAGACCCTAGTTTTACTTTTACCACCTCATGTCTACACAGATACTAAGGCCCAAGTAGTTTATCTGAGGGTTTTGAAGGGGTGGGGGGTGGGGGTGGGAGGTTGGGGGAGCCTGGTGGTGGGTATTATGGAGGGCACATATTGCATGGAGCACTGAGTGTGGTGCATAAACAATGAATTCTGTTACACTGAAAAGAAATTAAATTTAAAAAAATAGACCCTAGTGTGAAAAGAAGAAAGAGTAGATATTTAAGGTAGTTTCTCAGAAATAGCTATTTCTTAAGATAGTCACAGTAAGGAAAGTACAGTCACATTTATTTTCTAGGTTAAAAAGTCTTTTCTTGACTAAATTAAATAATCAGTTCTGAAGAACCTCATTAACCCAACTGTTTATAATTTAGCAATTTTTTTCTGTCTGTATTTTTTCCCCAGAATCAGAAGGATTGAAGCTCATAAACTTCACAAGATTTAGAGTATGTGGGCTCACAGAAACTATGGTTTCATCTACCATAGAGGGACATTTTGAGGTATTAGAAGGTGACCAGTAAATATTCCCAAATTCACAGTAATTTCAAGTTGTGGTTGCATTCAAACAAGACTGGGAGACAGATATTTTCTTAATTATTTATACCAATCAATCACAACTACGATTCATAGAAAGCCAATTAAGTGACAGTTGGCAAGGTAAGTGTTTTATAAATGCTATTTCATTTAATATTTATAATAGCTCTATAAGGTAAATATTATTACCTCCACTTTACAGATCAGAATAGTGAAGCTAAAAACGGTTAAGTAAATTTACCCGAAGTTACAAAGTTGGTGAGTGGCAGGGCTGAAATTTAAACCTAGTTATCTCTATCTCCAAAGCTTAAGTTTATTCAATGATAATTCCCTACCCAGTTTCATGATTATCTTATATAGATTTTTTTAAAATTATGTAAGATTGGCAATCTCTTACAAAGAGCAATAACACCTTTTGATGTGTTCTTACTATATAATTTAATACTATAATCTACATACCAGACTATAATTTTGGTTCCATTATCATCCAAATGTACATACAATTTAATCAATCTCACATCATTATGAAAAAAAGTGACTAGACTACTCAACTCCAACTCTAGGATCCTTTGCTGCTAGAAAAGGATTAGTGCTGGACTCCTGCCTGGGTAATATTAGGGGCTACCATTCAATCAAGAAGGGTAGCTACACTTGTGCTAAGCATAGCATAATGTATAGAGAAGTTGAACCAGTAAGTTGTACACCTGAAAATAATGTAACATTGTATGTGAGCTACAGTCAAATTAAAATATTATAAAAATAATATAGTTGCTAAGTAAACACTGAGCCTCCAGGCCATTGTTCTTACCCTGATATAAGTAAAAATAAAATAAAATAGATATTACTTTATTCTCAAGGAATTTATAAATTATAATTATAGGATTATAAATTCCATACTAGCAGATAATTTAAGCAATGGAATCTAGGCCCTTAATCAAAGTCAGGCCTCTTTCTGCTGCATAGTAGTGGGTGGATTAGGGCTGGAGTAATTAGGAGAAACAAAAGAACACAGACTCCAAGTTAGGGTATGCTAATAATGTGCTGCCCAATTTTATATGTACCAGGTCCCTGTCTGCATTGCACAAAATGTAATCTAACTCTAAAGTTTAATTTAGTAATTATTATTTATTAAGGATTTTTTTTAAAGATTTTATTTATTTATTTATTTGACAGAGAGAAATCACAAGTAGATGGAAAGGCTGGTAGAGAGAGAGAGAGAGGGAAGCAGGCTCCCTGCTGAGCAGAGAGCCCGATGCGGGACTCGATCCCAGGACCCTGAGATCATGACCTGAGCTGAAGTCAGCGGCTTAACCCACTGAGCCACCCAGGCACCCCTATTAAGGATTTTTTTATGGACCAGGCATTATACTAAGTCCTTTGTGTGCTTATCTTTTTTCTGCCACGTACTTATCTTTAGTTTCCATAATGGCTGGAGGCAGCTAAGGCAGCTACCATTATTTTCATTCCAGACTCACAGATGAAGAAACTAATGCTCAAATGAATTAGAAACTTCCTTCAAAGCACATACTTGCTCAACATCTGTCAGAGTGAAAACACCACTTAAACACTAAGTATAATGAATAATGCACCACCATGCATCACCATGGTGCACCACCAAGTTTGTTATCTCATACTAAACTGTACTGTCAACTTAATGATGGCTCTTTGAGTGCAAATATGGGTCAATTCTTTTGTATCATTCTTAACTCCAAACCTTGGCCTAAAGTAAGAGTGAGAAAACCCATTGGTTGTTTTAAAGGTTTTATACACAGGGTGGATTTTACTACATAACCCCTTCAGTCTTTTCCCATTCTGAAGTTCGGAGGGAGGAATCACGATGGCGGAGAAGTAGTAGGCTGAGACTACTTCAGCTAGCAGGAGATCAGCTAGATAGCTTATCTAAAGAGTGCAAACACCTGCAAATTCATCGGCAGATCGAAGAGAAGAACAGCAATTCTAGAAACAGAAAAACAACCACTTTCTAAAAGGTAGGACTGGCAGAGAAGTGAATCCAAAGCGACGGGAAGATAGACCCCGGGAGGAGGGGCCGGCTCCCGGCAAGCAGTGGAGCAACGGCGCACAAAATTGGGACTTTTAAAAGTCTGTTCCGCTGAGGGACATCGCTCCAGAGGCTAAACCGGGGCAAAGCCCAAGCGGGTTCAGCGTGGCCTCAGGTCCCGCAAGGTCACAGAAGGATCGGGGGTGTCTGAGTGTCGCAGAGCTTGCGGGTATTGGAGCGAGAAAGCCGGCTGCAGAGACAGAGCCGACAGTAAGCTCGCAGCTTGGGGTTACCTTGAACCAGTCGCAGGCTCGGTGAGCTCGGAGCCTGGTCGGAGGTCAGGCAGACGGGAGTTACTGGGTGCTGTTCTGTGAGGGCGCACTGAGGAGTGGGGCCCTGGGCTCTCGGCTCCTCCGGGCCAGAGATTAGGAGGCTGACATTTGTATTTCCATCCTCCGGAACTCTATGAAAAGCGCTCAGGGAACAAAAGCTCCTGAAAGCAAACCCCAGCGGATTACTCAGACCGGCCCCTGGGAAGGGCGGTGCAATTCCGTCTAGGGCAGAGACACTTGAGAATCACTACACCAGGCCCCTCCCCCAGAAGATCAACAAGAAATCCAGCCAAGACCAAGATCACCTACCAAGGAGTATGGTTTCAATACCAAGGAGAGCAGCAGAAATCCAGAGGAGGAGAAAGCAAAGCATGGAACTCATGGCTTTCTCCCTGTGATTTTTTAGTCTTGCAGTTAAAGTAATTTTTTTCTTTTTCATTTTTTTCTCTACTTTTGCTAAATTTTTAAATTTTTTAAATTATTTTTAAATTTTTAAATTTTTTTTAACTTTTACCCTTTTCATATCTAAAGTTTTTAACTAGTTTATCTAATACATATTTTTTTTCTTTTTCATACTTTTCTTTCTTTGTTTTCTTTTTTTAATTCCTTTTTTTTCCTTTCTTTTTTTTTGAACCTCTTTTTATCCCCTTTCTCTCCCCTCACGATTTGGTATCTCTTCTGATTTGGTTAAAGCATATTTTCCTGGGATTGTTGCCACCCTTTTAGTATTTTACTTGCTCCTTCATTTACTCTTATCTGGACAAAATAACAAGGCGGGAAAATTCACCACAAAAAAAAGAACAAGAGGCAGTACCGAAGACTAGGGACCTAATCAATACGGACATTGGTAATATGTCAGATCTAGAATTCAGAATGACAATTCTCAAGGTTCTAGCCGGGCTTGAAAAAAGCATGGAAGATATTAGAAAAACCCTCTCCAGAGATATAAAAGCCCTTTCTGGAGAAATAAAAGAACTAAAATCTAACCAAGTTGAAATCAAAAAAGCTATTAATGAGGTTCAGTCAAAAATGGAGGCTCTCACTGCTAGAAGAAATGAGGCAGAAGAAAGAATTAGCGATATAGAAGACCAAATGACAGAGAATAAAGAAGCTGAGCAAAAGAGGGACAAACAGCTACTGGACCACGAGGGGAGAATTCGAGAGATAAGTGACACCATAAGACGAAACAACATTAGAATAATTGGGATTCCAGAAGAAGAAGAAAGAGAGAGGGGAGCAGAAGGTATACTGGAGAGAATTATTGGGGAGAATTTCCCCAATATGGCAAAGGGAATGACCATCAAAATTCAGGACGTTGAGAGAACGCCCCTCAAAATCAATAAGAATAGGCCCACTCCCCGTCACCTAATAGTAAAATTTACAAGCCTTAGTGACAAAGAGAAAATCCTGAAAGCAGCCCGGGAAAAGAAGTCTGTAACATACAATGGTAAAAATATTAGATTGGCAGCTGACTTATCCACAGAGACCTGGCAGGCCAGAAAAAGCTGGCATGATATTTTCAGAGCACTAAACGAGAAAAACATGCAGCCAAGAATACTATATCCAGCTAGGCTATCATTGAAAATAGAAGGAGAGATTAAAAGCTTCCAGGACAAACAAAAACTGAAAGAATTTGCAAACACCAAACCAGCTATACAGGAAATATTGAAAGGGGTCCTCTAAGCAAAGAGAGAGCCTACAAGTGGTAGATCAGAAAGGAACAGAAACAATATACAGTAACAGTCACCTTACAGGCAATGTAATGGCACTAAAATCATATCTCTCAATAGTTACCCTGAATGTTAATGGGCTAAATGCCCCAATCAAAAGACACAGGGTATCAGAATGGATAAAAAAAAAAAAAACATCTATATGTTGCCACCAAGAAACTCATTTTAAGCCCGAAGACACCTCCAGATTTAAAGTGTGGGGGTGGAAAAAATTTACCATGCTAATGGACATCAGAAGAAAGCAGGAGTGGCAATCCTTATATCAGATCAATTAGATTTTAAGCCAAAGAGTATAATAAGAGATGAGGAAGGACACTATATAATACTCAAAGGGTCTATCCAACAAGAAGATCTAACAATCTTAAATATCTATGCCCCCAACGTAGGAGCAGCTAACTATATAAACCAATTAATAACAAAATCAAAGAAACACATCAACAATAATACAATAATAGCAGGGGACTTTAACACTCCCCTCACTGAAATGGACAGATCATCCAAGCAAAAGATCAGCAAGGAAATAAAGGCCTTAAATGACACACTGGACCAGATGGACATCACAAATATATTCAGAACATTTCATCCCAAAGCAACAGAATACACATTCTTCTCTAGTGCACATGGAACATTCTCCAGAATAGATCACATCCTCAGTCCTAAATCAGGACTCAGCCGGTATCAAAAGATAGGGATCATTCCCTGCATATTTTCAGACCACAATGCTCTGAAGCTAGAACTCAACCACAAGAGGAAGTTTGTAAAGAACCCAAATACATGGAGACTGAAGAGCATCCTTCTAAAGAATGAATGGGTCAACCGGGAAATTAAAGAAGAATTGAAATAAATCATGGAAACAAATGATAATGAAAACACAACGGTTCAAAATCTGTGGGACACAACAAAGGCAGTTCTGAGAGGAAAATATATAGCGGTACAAGCTTTTCTCAAGAAACAAGAAAGGTCTCAGGTACACAACCTAACCCTTTGCCTAAAGGAGCTGGAAAAAGAAAAAGAAAGAAACCCTAAGCCCAGCAGGAGAAGAGAAATCATAAAGATCAGAGCAGAAATCAATGAAATAGAAACCAAAAAAACAATAGAACAAATCAACCAAACTAGGAGCTGCTTCTTTGAAAGAATTAATAAAATTGATAACCCCCTGGCCAGACTTATCAAAAAGAAAAGAGAAAGGACCCAAATAAATAAAATCATGAATGAAAGAGGAGAGATCACAACTAACACCAAAGAAATACAAACTATTATAAGAACATACTATGAGCAACTCTACGCCAACAAATTTGACAATCTGGAAGAAATGGATGCATTCCTAGAAACATATAAACTACCACAACTTAACCGGGAAGAAATAGAAAACCTGAACAGACCCATAACCAGTAAGGAGATTGAAACAGTCATTAAAAATCTCCAAACAAACAAAAGCCCAGGGCCAGACGGCTTCCCGGGGGAATTCTACCAAACATTTAAAGAAGAACTAATTCCTATTCTCCTGAAACTGTTCCAAAAATTAGAAATGGAAGGAAAACTCCCAAACTCATTTTATGAGGCCAGCATCACCTTGATCCCAAAACCAGACAAGGATCCCATCAAAAAAGAGAGCTATAGACCAATATCCTTGATGAACACAGATGCGAAAATTCTCACCAAAATACTAGCCAATAGGATTCAACAGTACATTAAAAGGATTATTCACCACGACCAAGTGGGATTTATTCCAGGGCTGCAAGGTTGATTCAATATCTGCAAATCAGTGAATGTGATACAACACATCAATAAAAGAAAGAACAAGAACCATATGATATCCTCAATAGATGCTGAAAAAGCATTTGGCAAAGTACAGCATCCCTTCCTGATCAAAACCCTTCAAAGTGTAGGGATAGAGGGCACATACCTCAATATCATCAAAGCCATCTATGAAAAACCCACCGCAAATATCATTCTCAATGGAGAAAAACTGAAAGCTTTTCCGCTAAGGTCAGGAACACGGCAGGGATGTCCATTATCACCACTGCTATTCAACATAGTACTAGAAGTTCTAGCCTCAGCAATCAGACAACAAAAGGAAATTAAAGGCATCCAAATAGGCAAAGAAGAAGTCAAATTATCACTCTTCGCAGATGATATGATACTCTATGTGGAAAACCCAAAAGACTCCACTCCAAAACTGCTAGAACTTGTACAGGAATTCAGTAAAGTGTCAGGATATAAGATCAATGCACAGAAATCAGTTGCATTTCTCTACACCAACAACAAGACAGAAGAAAGAGAAATTAAGGAGTCAATCCCATTTACAATTGCACCTCAAACCATAAGATACCTAGAAATAAACCTAACCAAAGAGGTTGAGAATCTATACTCAGAAAACTATAAAGTAATCATGAAAGAAATTGAGGAAGACACAAAGAAATGGAAAAATGTTCCATGCTCCTGGATTGGAAGAATAAATATTGTGAAGATGTCTATGCTACCTAAAGCAATCTACACATTTAATGCAATTCCTATCAAAGTACTATCCATCTTTTTCAAAGAAATGGAAAAAATAATTTTAAAATTTATATGGAACCAGAAAAGACCTCGAATAGCCAAAGGGATATTGAAAATGAAAGCCAAAGTTGGTGGCATCACAATTCCGGACTTCAAGCTCTATTACAAAGCTGTCATCATCAAGACAGCATGGTACTGGCACAAAAACAGACACATAGATCAATGGAACAGAATAGAGAGCCCAGAAATACACCCTCAACTCTATGATCAACTAATCTTCGACAAAGCAGGAAAGAATGTCCAATGGAAAAAGACAGCCTCTTCAATAAATGGTGCTGGGAAAATTGGACAGCCACATGCAGAAAAATGAAATTGGACCATTTCCTTACACCACACACAACAATAGACTCAAAATGGATGAAGGACCTCAATGTGAGAAAGGAATCCATCCCATTCTGAAGTTCTCTGATAATGAAACAAACATACCACAAGTAATAAAAGCCTTCTGGCACTTTAAAACTTGGTAAGAAAAAGTTAGAGTGAAGAAGCAGTCATTCGTATGAATCTCCCTGTTTTTATATATTAAAAAAAATTCTCCATTTAAAACTGTCATATATTTGGACAAATAAAGTGTGAAGTTAAGAACATTTCTAAGTGCTTCCATGTAAGTGTTAGTCACTTGTGGCCATAGGTAGCTACAGGAAATTAGAGCAAATGGAGAAATAGGGCAACAAGTATTTTTGGCTGTTCCAGCTGCTTTGGGAATCCCTTAAAACAAAAACTGTCCTTGAAGCAAATCATGGTGTTATAATCAAATATCAAAGCTAAGTATTTGTGACAAGTGCTAGTTTAACATATGTGTGGATCTTATGTTCCAGCAAAATTCAGGCTAAGTTTGCACTAAGAATTTAAAAATAAACAAATTAATTTATTCCAGCTTTCACCTCCCTGATCTAAACACTTAAATCATTATCAATTCAGGGACACCTGGGTGGCTCAGTTGGTTAAAGTGGCTGCCTCTGGCTCAGGTCATGATCCCAGGGTCCTAGTATCAAGTCTTGCATTGGACTCCTTGCTCAGTATGGAGCTTGCTTCTCCCTCTGCCTGCTCTGCATGTCCTGCCTGCCGCTCTCCATGCTTTGCTCTTTCTCTGGCAAATAAATAAAATCTTTAAAAGAATCATTATCAACTCAGTACAATGAGTTTCTACACAGATTTCAATCCTCTTTAGAACTTTCTTATAATAGAATAAAGGAAATTTGGTATATTAAGATGTATAAAATGCTGGTGATTTTAGAGTTAGCAAGGATATTCTCTAACTCAGTATCTCTGTAAGAAACAAATTATGGCAGTATAGAAACTTAATTACACAAACTGAGACTTCTTCCTAAATCTGCGCTTTCTGCAAACGCTACAGGTTTCTAATTCTGGTCAGACAGATTCTCGAGGCAGTCTTCCCATATAAGGATAAGCAAAAACACAGGAATCCTCCAACAGGCTAATGTAAGGTCACAGGGCAGGCATATGAAAACCAAATATGGTAGCTAAATTCTCCAGCTCACAACAGATACTTTAAAAAAGGGAGAGGGGTTCTGTAACCACCAACTCCAAACTATCAGTTCTTGGATCATAAGAAAAGTAAGCAATTGATCTGCTCTTACTAGTGTTAACCAGATGACAAATACGAGCTAATCTACCATGCATTATATCAGCTATTCCCTTTTCTTCTTTTCCTTTTCAATTCTAGGAAAGGCTACCATGAAATGTGCTGCTAACATGGAGCATTCAACAACAGGGTACGGCATCTGAAGAAATAAGTTAGTCAAATCTGCCCCTGTACAGAAGAAAATATAAATTTCTGAAGTATCTCATGTGAATAGTTTCTGCCCTATTGTAGGGAAGACAGTGTTTTACTCTATGATTATGAAAAATATCTGTGTAAGTAACATCCTTTGGTATTAAGTATATGACCTGAGGGAATCCTTTCCCTCACCTGAAATCCAGGATAGAACAACATCCTGAGACCTGGTCCATGACCATAAAGAGAAGATAATTTCTCCTACTTATCACTACCAAAACCCCCACATTAAGAACAGTTAAGTTACTGTCTTTCTTTCCTGTGGTCATAGAATTTCAATTAGCATTGTCATATGCTTCTGCAATTTTGAAGCCTGGTTAATTCATTCAGAGTCAAATAAAATCAGAAGGATTTTGAGAGTGTGCATCGAGTCATGGAAATATTCAAGTTTCTTGATCCAGTAACTTCACTTCTAGATTCCTGGTTTAAGTAAATAATCCAAAAGAGGCTAGAAATTTTGCCTAAAGTTGTTATACAATGTTTTGTTGTGTTTTTATTGTTGTCATTTATTTGTTTCACCTTTTAGCAGTGGAAGATTGAAAGTTGTCTGCATCAAAATATTTGGACTTAGTTAAATAAACCATGGTATGGTCATTCAAAAGATTTTTTACTCCAATTGAAACTGACAACTGTATGATTATGTAGCAACAAGGAAAAATTTTATGGTAAAAATAATGGAAAAGGAAGTCTAGAGAATCATGTATTTGCTATGAATCCAATTTATGAAAAGGAAAACTTTTTTAAAGATTGGGCAGGAATTCAAACACAATTATTATAAGTGGTTATATAGATAGTAGGATTGTTATCTCTTAGCACCTTGCTCAGGAGACTGACTGAATAGTGCCGGGATCATGAGACTATGGGGATTCCCCCATTGACATTTTTCAAGAGAGAGAGAGAGAGAGCTTGCACATGCAATGGAAAAGGAGAGGAAGAGGGAGAGAGAAAGAGAGAATATTAAGCAGGCTCTACTCCCAGCATGGAGCCAAGATGGAACTTGATCTCACAACCCTGAGATCATGACCTAAGTGAAAATCCAATGTCAGATGTTTAATTGAAGAGCTACCCAGTGCTTACTCACCAAACTTCTTTAGTGGTGTTATATTGTTTTACACAATTTTTAATAATAATTCAAAAATCAATTTATGTATATTGGGTTCTTAATAGAAGCAGCATAGTATAGTGAAAATATTATGGAACCCGAGGCAAACATATTATCATGGGGCCCCCCAACATGACCCTTCCCAGTATTCATGCCCTTGTATAATACCTTCCCCTGGAGTGTGGAAATAACCTGTTATTTGTTTCCAATTAATAGAACATGGCAAAGGTGATGGGATGCATCTCTAGTGATGATGTTGTAAAACTTTATCTTTCTAGCTGATCCACATTAGATTTTCTCTCTCCTTTGTTGGAAATGAAAAAAAAATGCTGTGAGTATATCAGCCTCAAGGAAATGAAATCTGCTAATAATCACATGAGCTTGAAAATGGATTCTTCAATAGTAGATCCTCTCAATGGCAAGCCAGTCCTGGTTGGCACCTGGCTTACAGCCTTGTAGAGAACCCAGCTAATGTATACCAGATTTCCTGACCCACAAACACTGTGATATAATAAATGTCTATTGTTTTAAGCCACTAAATTTATAGTAATTTGTTACACAGCATTGAAAATTAATACAGAACACGACTGACTTGGGTTTGAATTTATATCCTCCACTTATTATCTCTGTGATGAGCAATTTAATTAAACCATGCTGAGTCTCAAGTTCCTCATTTATTGGTTGAGAGTAATAGCACTCACCTTTCAGAATGATTACAGACAAAATTTTAGGTAAGAGAAGCAATGTACCTCTCACACTGCCTCCCACAATGCAGGCTAAATTGTAAATTATATGCTCTTTCATGGATGGAACAATATCTATCTTGCTGATGATTTATCCAGTGTCCATTATCATATCTTTCCTATTACAGGTGTTAAAAAAAAGCAGGTGTTCCTTTTTAAAAGATTTTATTCATTCATTTATTTATTTGAGAGAGAAAGAGTACACAGAAGTGATGGGAGGAGCAGAGAGAAGAAGAAGCAAACTCCCCACTGAGTAGGGAGCCTGATGCAGGGCTCTATCCCAGGACCCCGGGATCATGACCTGGGGCAAAGGCAGATGCTTAATGTACTGAGCCACCTAGGCACCTCTGTTGAATACTTTTTGTAATTTAAAAAATTTCTGTTTTTAAGGCGAGATTTACAAATCTTGAAATTAAAAGTGTTAAATGTATATAGGAGGCTTAACTGACTGATCCATCAGGTTCCCCATATAGCAGGTCTTCTATAAATAAGCTCAATTATTTTCTATACAATATTATTCTATAGCTTATTATTTTTATTATTTCTATAGCTTATTATTCTATAATAAGCTCTCCAGGAATGGTAGCTACTATTTTAAATATGCATAAAGAACCCCTGTTCTCAAGTTATTAAAAACAATCAATTACACCATAGTGCATCAATCATAATACAGGACAGTCTTTCCAGAACAGTATGATAGTGAGTGTAGGCATATGAAGGGCCAGACACTGGAATCAAACTTAAAAATATTGTATCTGCACAACTCAATGTAACTTTTTGATAAGCAGCTATCAGTATCAATGGAAATTGCACATAAGGATGATAAAGGGGTGTTTAAAGCAAGCAGTGCAGTCCCTAGGTAGTCACAATAGGGCAAGTGGTTTGTAAAGTGCTGAACTGATGCCTGAACATTAACATAGTCTAATGACTTCTCTCTCTCACTTTCTGGGGCTCTGAGAAACAAGATGGGCTGTCAAACACACCAACCAAATGTTTGAGGGACCACTCAGAGACTGTAAAATTCCTCTTAAGAAACCTTAAAAAGATGAAATTCTTTACCATGTTACAGTAAGATTCTGAAGGTGTCGTGCTTAGAAATTGTCGACAAAAGTAAGAAATTGTATTCTGATAATATTCTATAGAAAAGCACTTCTAATGTAAGAGAATCTAATAGAAAGTTGGCTGGCAGTTAGGTATTGTCAAGCAATACATTTCTTGAGACCTAGAGTCAATTTCCATTAAAAACATCCTGCCAAGGGGGCGCCTGGGTGATTTAACATGTTAAGCCTCCAACTCTTGATTTCAGCTAAGGTCATGATCTCAGGGTCTTGGGATAGAGCCCTACATTGGGCTTTTGCACAATGCGGAGTCTGCTTGTCCCTCTCTTCTCTCTCTCTCTCTCTCTCTCAAATAAATACATATATAAGATCTTTTAAGGATATATTTTTAAAAAAAATATGGCCAGAAGTATGTTGGCTGGCTCAGTTGGTAGAGCATGTGACTCCTGATCTTAGGGTCATGAGTTCAAACCCCACATTGAGCATAGAGTTTACTTAAAAAAAAATCCTGTCAAATCATAAAACCAGCCTTTTTCTTAGATTGGTTGCTTTATCTGGCATCTATTAAACTGTTCCAAATGCAAAATAATTACCTCTCCCAACTGAGATATATCTGAAGCAGTAGAAAAAAAATTATAAAGTTAATAAACTCTATACCCACAACACTTAGCTAGTGTTCACCATAAATATCCACTAACATTTGTTACTGTTAAAAGGGTAAGACCAAAAATACAGTGAAACAATGAGTAACGAAGTCATTGACTTAATCTCTCAAAGTCCTCCAAATTATTCTCGAAAGACCAGTAATACTCTCAAATTAAAAGACACACGCACATTCTCAGAACGCAAATCCTAATAATTCTTGGTTGAAAGAAAATATCTCCACTTCCCTTTATTTTTTTCAAAGGGAAAAGAAACTGTTTTTACATATGTTGTATTATATTTTTAACCCAGTAAAACATATTATTGCTATAACCAAATTCTGTCTCAGTACAATAAAAAATATTTTAAGGCAATGGTTTTCTCAATTAAGAGTGGTATTGTGGTGGCAACAGAAAGAAGGGGAATAAAACGTAATGATTTGGGAAGGTTTGACCTATTACTAATGACATTAGTCAAATAGGGAGAGAATCTCAATTGCCCACCATGAAGCAAAACATCAAATGCAGGAAAAGACCATAATCCTTTTGAATGTTGATCAAATTCATGGGCATGGCACAAAAGGTACCAATTCAACTTACTCAAATTCAATTTATTTACATTTAAAAATTACCATTCTATCAAATACATAACAGGAGATATTAAATTTTTGTACACATTACCTAACTGGGTAACTTTCACAAATAATTCTGCCAAATTTTTAGATCATAGGGTCAGCTTTCCAAATAATAAAAGCTTTGTCTAACTAAATAGCATGGTTTATTAATGTAATATAATGTAAAAAATAAGCATTTTTGTTTGTTTGTTTGTTTTATACACTAAAAACAAACAGCCACTCAATTAAAAGAAAACCCTCAGTCTCTTCAGGGTAAAGAATTTCAAGTGGCCTTACACAAACATATGATGATTTCAACTTTTTTCTTTGTTTGTTTTTTAAAGGAACTTTTAAAAATCTTTACAAAGAAGTGCATATTACTAAATGTTGTTTAATAATTCAAAAGTTGTTTATATGACTATTTATTTAAGGTGTGCGGGCTCAGTTGATAGATGAATCTTTGTCCAATTACTTTCACACACATATAAAAAGCATGTCCCTGATCACGCTTTTTAGAATTTCCTGGGAAAACAACTGCTAAGTATATCCAGCTGATGGTGGGTCCATAGCATAATCTTGACTCCTATAATGCTGCCTATGACTTCAGGAAGCAAACACAAAAAAAGTAAATACAACATTTTCAGACCACCGACTTATCTGTAGTGCTAATTTTGTCCCCTATTATTGGTGAAGTGATAACATTATAAGTGAAATTAAATACTTTCTTTTCAAAGGACCATGGCAACATAGAGAATTCTGGACAAAAATAATCTATTTTCCATAGGAAAAATAACTAGTCTAAAAGAAAAAAGAAAGAAAAATAACTAGTCTGAAGATTTAGCTGATCAGTGGGGCCCATGTGAACATTCCAGAGAACACTATGAATGTATCCCCAGACTAAAGCCAATATAAAGCATGTTCCGAACTATTCAGCTGAGAATAACTATGTGTTACGTAATTAGTTAAATAAGACTGGGATCAAATGGTCCAAGCAGTTAACCAACTAGCAAACTAAAGTTGCTAAACAAAAGAGGTCTGGATTATGCCATTCTGTGGGCTCATCAGTGAGTTTCTATGCAGTTTAATAGTCACCATTGTTATTTGGACTATGACCATCAAGAAGAAGAGCATAAACATCGATAAGAACTACTGTCAAGGGGGAGACAAGATGGTGGGAAAGTAGGCGGAGGCACCATTTCAACCTGTACCCTAAAGTGAGCTGATTACCTACCAAAGAGTTCCGATCACCCATGAAATCAGCCTGAGATCAGAATTATACTTGTCTGGATCTCTACAGGGGCAGCAGATGCCAGTGGGCAGGTAAAGCGGAGTGGGAATGTCAGACTGATATCGGAAGATAAACAAAAGGGGTAGGAAACCACCAGAGGTGACCGATTAGAAAGTAATACCCCTAATATGAGAGTGCCCTGCATCTGGGGACCAGCATTAACTTGGAGACTGGTTGAAAGCACTCAAAAATAGCAAAGGATCATGGAGGTGGGGGAATTGTGGGAATCGGGGTGGCTAGGGATACGGGCTTAAGTCTCCAGACCCAGGACAGCCTCCCCTGGCGCTGAACCAGAGAGAGTGCTGCAGAGAAGCCAGGTCTTGGTCCCTGAGCTGCCAGCGTGCTGGAGAATGCATGGGGTTCAGCTCCTACAAGGGGCTGGAAGCCTCCCCAGATGGCAGAACACTGAGCCATGCTACAAAGTCTGAGACACATGTGCCCCTCACTCTCCCCTGAGAGCGGTGGTTGAAGGCACAGCCTGGTGCTCTTGGACCTGAGCCTTGCTACCAGAGCCTGAGACACACGTGTGACCCACACCCTCCCAGGAGAGAGGTGCGCGAAGGCACAGCCTGGTGCTCTTGGACCCGCGCCCTGCTCTCAGAGCCTGAGACACACGCATGACCCACACCCTGCATTGAGAGAGGTGCGTGCAAGCCCAGCACTCTTAGACCCAGAAAGATCAGGCACTCCCAGCCCGGGCCAGCAGGAAAATCTCAGTGTGTGATCACTGCTTGGAACCTCTCTGGTGGTCTGGAGTTGCCCAGACAGCTACCGCTGCCGTGGTTTTGGGTACAAGCAGAAAATCCTGTGTCCAAAAGGACCGTGACTTGGAATCTGCTCTGCCAGCGGCCAAGCGGGAATTTATATGGGCCCTGCAGCACCCACAGTGGACCATATTGAGGCTTCTTTCTGAGAGGGATGTCAGGGTGCATTTTGCTTTCCTCTAAACCTACAAAAACCATCAAAAGTGGTCAAGGTGAGAGAGAGAAAAACAAAAAAGTGAACAAACATAAAAACCTCCAGAGAACAAAAGCTTGAAAAGAACGGTTTCCTCAGAGCCCACCCCCTTGAGGGAGGCGGGAGGACTTAACTCAGGGAACATCACTGACTGAAAAACCAGGAGGCAAGTCCCTCAATGAGAAAACCGAACAGGAAAGAAAAAAAAAAAAAAAAGATTACAAGAGATCAACCACCACTACTTCATAGGACAAATTTTATTTTTAACTCCTTTCCAATATTCTGGTTCATATTTTTTATACAGACAATTTTTAACCTATTTACCATCACAGTGAGGTGCCCAGTACATCAAATTCCATAATAACCTTCTAACCTGAACTTTTTGATACATACACCTGTGTTTTTCTTTTGCATTTTGATTTTTTAATTTTTTTAAATTTTAGTTTAGTTTAGTCTAGTTTATTTTTTATATTTATTTTCTAATATTCATATAGAGTTAAACTTCAAGGTAATCCTCTTTCCCCAGTCAATGTTACCCCTATAGGTAAACCAATTTTTAATCGCCCTTTATCTTAGGAAAGTTGAGTCCTTTAACAAAAGTATCAAGATACATCCAGGAAGAATCAAAACAAACTTTCTCGCCCATACTGAGAATTTATAACCACTCTCCCATCTTTTTCTTCTGTCAGTGTTTCTGTATTTTTGTGTTTGTCCTGATAGTATAAAAATCTTATACTTGGGGTTCTTCTTGACGAGGTTCTTCCTTTATTTGCATATACATATATATTTTTTTCCCTCTTTTCATATAATTTTATCAGTCCTTTTGTTTGTTTTTGTTTGTATACTTCATAAATATTACGTTAGGGCCCATTTGGGCTGAACCTTCTCTTTTATCCTCCCATTTTATTCCTCTCTCTCTCTCTCTCTTTTTTCTTTTTCTTTTTTTTTTCTCTTGTTTGGGTGGGGAATCCTGATTGCTCAGAAGTGTTCCAAGTTGCACCTTGACTGCACCATGATTGATAACATGAATAGGCCCATCTGGGCTGAACCTTCTTTTTCATCTTCCCTTTCTTTCCTGTCTCGCTCTCTCCCTCTTTTTTCTTTCTTTTCTTACTTTTTTTTCTTTTTCTTTTTCTTCTCTTTTGTCTCTCGTTTGGGTGGGAATCCTGATTGCTCAGAAGTGTTCCAGGATGCACCTTGACTGCACCACAGTTGATACATCCAGCTACATCTGTTCAGTCATCTCTCACCAAAATGACTAGGAGTAGGAAAGCCCAACAGAAGAAAAACACAGAGGATGGGCCTTCTACAACAGAGCTAACAGCTATCAACATAGACAATATGTCGGAAAGAGAATTCAGGCTAACAATTATCCAGGCAATAGCTAGGTTGGAGAAAGCCATGGATGACCAAACAGAATTGATTAGAGCAGAACTGAAAGCGACCAGGGATGATGTTCACAATGTTAGGGAGGAGCTAAAAGCTACCAGGGATGAGGTTCACAATGCTCTCAATGAGTTCCAATCTAATTTAAATAATCTAAAAGCTAGGGTAACTGAGACAGAAGATAGAATTAGTGATCTGGAGGACAAACAGATAGAAAGGATCAGGAGGAAGCATGAAAACAAACAGCTTAGAAGCCATGAAAACAGAATCAGGGAAATAAATGATGCCACGAAACGTTCCAACATCAGAATTAATGGAATCCCTGAAGGGGAGGAGAAAGAAAGAAGTCTAAAAGACATAGTGGAACAAGTTCTTCATGAAAAATTTACCAATCTCGTGAATGGAACCAGCGTTCATGTACTAGAGGCCGAACGGTCTCCATCCAAGATTATAGATTCCAAAAAAAAAATCAAGGCACCTGAAAGTCAAATTGAGGAATCATAATTGTAGGTATAATCTCCTGAAAGCTGCTAGGACAAAGAAGCTCCTTACTTACAGAGGAAAGCCCATCAGAATAACATCAGACCTGTCCACAGAGACCAGGGAAGCCAGAAAGGGCTGGCAAGACATATTCAGGGCATTAAATGAGAAGAACATACAGCCAAGAATACTTTATCCAGCAAGACTGACATTCAAAATGGATGGAGAGATAAAGAGTTTCCAAGACTGGCAAGGCTTAAAAGACTATGCAACCACCGAGCCAACACTGCAGGAAATATTAAGGGGGGTTCTATAAAAGAGGAAAAATCCTAAGAATGGCATTGAACAGAAATATAAAGACAATCTACAGAAAGAAAGACTTCAAAGGTAACACAATGTCAATAAACACGTATCTATCAATAATCACTCTCAATGTGAATGGCATAAATGCACCCATAAAATGGCACAGGGTTGCAGATTGGATAAAACGACAGGACCCATCCATATGTTGTCTACAAGAGACCCATTTTTTTTTTTTTAGATTTTTACTTATTTATGTGACAGACAGAGATTACAAGCAGGCAGAGAGGCAGGCAGAGAGAGGGGAGGAAGCAGGCTCCCCGCTTAGCAGAGAGCCCGACGCGGGGCTCGATCCCAGGACCCCGAGATCATGATCTGAGTTGAAGACAGCGGCTAAACCCACTGAGCCACCCAGGCGCCCCAAGAGACCCATTTTGAACCTAAAGATACACCCAGACTAAAAGTGAAGGGATGGAGAAGCATCTTTCATGCCAATGGGCCTCAAAAGAAGGCTGGGGTAGTGATTGTCATATCAGATAAATTAGATTTTAAACTAAAGACTGTAGTTAGAGATACAAAAGGACACTACATCATTCTTAAAGAGCCTATCCATCAAGATGATCTAACAATTGTAAATATCTATGCCCCCAATATGGGAGCAGCCAATTACATAAGAAAACTGTTAATCATATTGATATGAATACATTAATAGTAGGAGATCTTAACATGCCTCTCTCAAAAATAGACAGATCATTGAAGCAGAAAATCAATAAAGAAACAAGAGCGTTGAATGACCCTTTGGACCAGATGGACATCCTAGATATATACAGAACATTCCACCCTAAAACAACAGAATACTCATTCTTTTCGACTGCACATGGAACTTTCTCTAGAATAGACCACAACTGGGTCACAAATCAGGACTCAACTGATACCAAAAGACTGAGATTATTCCCTGCATATTTTCAGATCGCAATGCTTTGAAACTGGAGCTCAATCACAAGGATAAGTTCAGAAGGAACTCAAACACCTGGAAGCTAAAGACCACCTTGCTTAAGAATGCTTGGATCAACCAGGAGATCAAAGAAGAACTGAAACAATTCATGGAAACCAATGAGAATGAAGACACTTCGGTCCAAAACCTATGGGATACAGCAAAGGCAGTCCTAAGGGGGATATATGTAGCCATCCAAGCCTCCCTCAAAAAAGTGAAAAATCCAGAATACACCCACGGTCTCTACACCTTAAAGAACTGGAGAATCAACAATAAATAAAACCAGCCCCACACATAAGCAGGGAAATATTCAGGATTAGAGCTGAGATCAATGAGGTAGAAACCAGAGATATAGTAGAATGTATCAATGAAGCTAGAAGTTGGTATATTGAAAGAATCAATAAGATCAATAAACCATTGGCCACACTAATCCAAAAGAAAAGAGAGAAGGCCCAAATTAATAAAATTATGAATGAAAAGAGAGAGATCACAACTAACACCAAGGAAGTAGAAACAATCATCAGAAGCTATTATCAACAGTTATATGGCAATAAGCTAAGCAACCAAGATTAAATAGATGCATTCCTGGAAAACTGTAAACTCCCAAAATTGAACCAGGAAGAAAATGACAACCTGAATAGACCGAAATCTATTAATGAGATTGAAGCAGTGATCAAAAACCTCCCAAATAACAAGAGCCCAGGACCTGATGGATTCCCTGGGGAATTCTATCAAACGTTCAAAGAAGAAATAACACCTATTCTCCTGAAGCTGTTTCAAAAAATTGAAGCAGAAGGAAAACTTCCAGACTCCTTTTATGAAGCCAGCATTATCTAATCCCCAAAACAGGCAAAGATCCTACCAAAAAAGAGAATTTCAGACCAATATCACTTATGAATATGGATGCTAAAATCCTCAACAAGATCCTAAGTAACAGGATCAAACAGCACATTAAAAAGCTTATCCATAATGACCGGGTAGGAGTCATCTCTGGGCTACAAGGATGGTTCAATATTCGCAAATCAATCAATGTGATAGAACAAATTAATAAGAGAAGAGAGAAGAACCACATGGTCCTTTCAATTGATGCAGAAAAAGTATTTGACAAAATCCAGCATCTGTTCCTGATTAAAAAGCTTCGAAGTTGGGGTGCTTGGATGGCTCAGTAGGTTAAAGCCTCTGCCTTAGGCTCAGGTCATGATCCGAGGGTGCTGGGATCGAGCTCTTCATCAGGCTCTCTCCTCTGTGGGTAGCCTGCTTCTTCCTCTCTCTCGCTCTCTGCCTGCCTCTCTGCCTACTTGTGATCTCTGTCTGTCAAATAAATAAATAAAATCTTAAAAAGAAGATTTAAAAAATGCTTCAAAGTATAGGGATAGAGGGAACATTCCTGAACTTCATAAAATCTATCTTTGAAAGACCCAAAGAAAATATCATCCTCAATGAGAAAAAGCCTGCAGTGTTCCCACTGAGATCAGGAACACGACAAGGATGCCCACTGTCTCCACTCTTGTTTGACATAGTATTAGAACTCCTAGCAACAGCAATCAGACAACAAAGAGAAATAAAAGGTATCCAAATTGGCAATGAAGAAGTCAAACTTTCTCTCTTCACAGATGACATGATTCTTTATATGGAAAACCGAAAAGACTCCACCCCCAAACTACTAGAACTCATACGGCAATTCAGCAACGTGGCAGGATACAAAGTCAATGTGCAGAAATCAGTGACTTTCTTATACACTAACAATGAAAATACAGAAAAGGAAATTAGAGAATCGATTCCATTTACTATAGCACCAAGAACCATAAAATACCTGGGAATAAACCTAACCAAAGTGGTAAAGGATCTGTACTCGAGGAACTACAGAACACTCATGAAAGAAATTGAAGAAGACACAAAAAGATGGAAGAGCATTCCATGCTCTTGGATCGGAAGAATAAACATTGTTAAAATGTCTATACTACCTAGAGCAATCTATACTTTTAATGCTATTCTGATCAAAATTCCACTGGTATTCTTCAAAGAGCTGGAGCAAATAATCTTAAAATTTGTATGGAATCAGAAGAGACCACGAATTGCTAAGGAAATGTTGGAAAGCAAAAATAAAATGGGGGGGGGCATCATGTTACCTGATTTCAAGCTTTACTACAAAGCGGTGATCACCAAGAAAGCATGGTACTGGCATAAAAACAGACACATAGACCAGTGGAACAGAGTAGAGAGCCCAGCTATGGACCCTCCACTCTATGGTCAATTAATCTTCGACAAAACAGGAAAAAATATACAGTGGAAAAAAGACAGTCTCTTCAATAAATGGTGCTGGGAAAACTGGACAGCTATATGTAGAAGAATGAAATACGACCATTCTCTTACACCGTACACAAACATCAACTCAGAATGGATAAAATACCTCAACGTGAGACAGGAATCCATCAGAATCCTAGAGGAGAACCTAGGCAGTAATTTCTTCGATATCAGACACAGCAACTTCTTTCACGCTATGTCTCCAAAGGCAAAGGAAACAAAAGCAAAAGTGAACTTTTGGGACTTCATCAAAATCAAAAGCTTCTGCACAGCAAAGAAAACAGTCAAGAAAACAAAGAGGCAACACATGGAATGGGAGAAGATATTTGCAAATGACAGTACAGACAAAAGGTTGATATCCAGGATCTGTAATGAACTTCTCAAACTCAACACACACAAAACAGGCAAACATATCAAAAAATGGGCAGAAGATATGAACAGACACTTCTCCAATGAAGACATACAAATGGCTATCAGACACATGAATAAATGTTCATCATCACTAGCCATCAGGGAGATTCAAATTAAAACCACATTGAGATACCACCTTACACCGGTTAGAATGGCCAAAATTAGCAAGACAGGAAACAACATGTGTTGGAGGGGATGTGGAGAAAGAGGAACCCTCTTCCACTGTTGGTGGGAATGTAAGTTGGTGCAGCCTCTTTGGAAAACAGTGTGGAGATTCCTCAAGAAATTAAAAATAGAGCTTCCCTATGACCCTGCAATTGCACTACTGGGTATTTAACCCAATGACACAGATATAGTGAAGAGAAGGGCCATCTGTACCCCAATGTTTATAGCAGCAATGACCATGGTCTCATATAAGGTCTCAAATAATGGCTCTCTATAAGGTTCTCAAGGCTTCTAGGTATCTGAAAAGGAAGCTATCTGAACATTGAATGTAGTCGCCAAACTGTGGAAAGAACCAAGATGCCCTTCAACAGATGAATGGATAAGGAACATGTGGTCCATATACACTATGGAGTATTATGCCTCCATCAGGAAGGATGAATACCCAACTTTTGTAGCAACGTGGACAGGACTGGAAGAGATTATGCTGAGTGAAATAAGTCAAGCAGAGAGAGCCAATTATCATATGGTTTCACTTATTTGTGGAGCATAACAAATAGCATGGAGGACAAGGGGAGATGGAGAGGAGAAGGGAGTTGAGGGAAATTGGAAGGGGAGGTGAACCATGAGAGACTATTGACTCTGAAAAACAATCTGAGGGTTTTGAAGGGGCGGGGGGTGGGAGTTTGTGGGAACCAGGTGGTGGGTATAATAGAGGGCACGGATTGCATGGAGCATTGGGTGTGGCAAAAACAATGAATACTGTTATGCTGAAAAGAAATAAAAAATATTATAAAAGAGAACTACTGTCAAGAATTGTGAAAGATCTAATATTTTTAGCCCACTTGCAAACTAACAAGTAACCCAGCCAGAGTTTTAAGGATAGTGGCAGGTAACATGAGACTTCTAGGTCACAATGGCAATAGTATTCAGATTACCTTCATTTTCTTATACCTTTTCTCTGTTCGTCAATTCCTTTATGGTGGCACAGGAAGCCATGTTAAGGAACCCAGATATTTTATACTAAACCAAACACAAATCTTCCTTTTGCTTTGGAGAGAGAAACTATCTCATATTTCAAGACTGGTTGCATCCTTGAAAAGATAACACAGAACAAATGTAGTCAGTGCCTTTGCTCACAAGATGTGCACAAATGAAAGAGACCAATGGATAACTGCCAACATTTACTATTTACAACTTATTTGGCTATTATCATGTTCTCAAGGCTTCTAGGTATCTGAAAAGGAAGCTATCTGAACATTGAATGTAGTTTTAGGTGATGAAATCCCATAATTTCACCACCTGGTAGAACAGAAAATTGTAAGAATTTGGTTGTACAGAAATTCTACTAAAAACAGAAATCATGGGGCACCCGGGTGGTTGAGTGAGTTAAACCTCTGCCTTTTGCTCAGTCATGATCCCAGCATCCTGGTATCAAGCCCCACAAATGGGTCTTGATACCTGCTCCCTGAGCAGGGAGCCTGATTTCCTTCCTCTCTCTGCCTGACTCTCTGCCTACTTGTGATCTCTGTCTTTAAAATAAATAAATAAGGAAGATGTGGTCCATATACACTATGGAGTATTATGCCTCCATCAGAAAGGATGAATACCCAACTTTCGTAGCAACATGGACGGGACTGGAAGAGATTATTCTGAGTGAAATAAGTCAAGCAGAGAGAGTCAATTATCGTATGGTTTCACTTATTTGTGGAGCATAACAAATAGCATGGAGGACAAGGGGAGTTAGAGAGGAGTAGGGAATTTGGGTAAATTGGAAGGGGAGGTGAACCATGAGACTATGGACTCTGAAAAACAGTCTGAGGGGTTTGAAGTGGCGGGGGGGTGGGAGGTTGGGGTACCAGGTGGTGGGTATTATAGAGGGCACAGCTTGCATGGAGCACTGGGTGTGGTGAAAAAATAATGAATACTGTTTTTCTGAAAATAAATAAATTGGGAAAAAAATAAATAAAATCTTAAAACAAAACAAAACAAACAAACAAACAAACAAAAAAACCCAGAAGTCATTCCTTTTTAAACTTTTTCTTGTGGTTGAGTTCCAGTTTCAAAGAATTATGGTCTGATAATATGCAGGGGATAATCTCAGTCTTTTGGTATCAGTTGAGCCCTGATTTGTGACTTAGTATGTGGTCTAGTCTGGCAAAAGTTCAATGTGCACTCGAGAATAATGAGAATTCTGTTATTTTAGGGTGGAATGTTTGGTATATATCTATGAGGTCCATCTGGTCCAATGTGTCATTCAATTCTCTTATTTCTTTATTGATTTTCTGCTTGGATGATCTTTCTATTACTGAAAGTTGTGTGTTAAGATCCCCTACAATAATGTATTCATATCAATATGGCTCTTTATCTTGATTAACAGTTGTCTTATGTAGTTGGCTTCTCCCATATTGGGGACATAAATATTTACAATTGTTAGATCTTATTGGTGGATAGACCCCTTAAAATGATGTAGTGGCCTTCTTTATCTCTGACTAACGTCTTTATTTTAAAATCTAATTTATCTGATATGAGAATCACTGTCCCAGCTTTCTTTGAAGCCCATTGGCATGAAGATTGCTTCTCTCTCCCTTCACTTTTAGTCCACATTTTTCCTTGGGTTCCAAGTGGGTCTCTTGCAGACAGCATATGGATGGGTCCTGTTGTTTTATCCAATCTGTGCCATTTTTTTTGGAGCATTTAGGGCATTCACATTGAGAGTGATTACTGAAAGATATGTTTTTATTGACATCATGTTGTATGTGAAGTCCTTGTTTCTATAGATTGTCTCTGTAAATTTCTGTTCTATGTCACTCTGGAGTCCTTTTTCCTTTTATAGAGACCCCCCTTAATATATCTTGTGGTGCCAGTTTGGCAGTCACATACTCTTTTAAGCCTTTCTGGACTTGGAAGCTCTTTCTCTCCATCCATTTTAAATATTAGCCTCACTGGATAAAGTACACTTGGCTGTATGTTCTTCTCATTTAGTGCCCTAAATATGTCTTGCCAGCCCTTTCTGGCTTGCCAGCATTCTCTGGGCAGGTCTGATGGCATTCTGATGTACTTTTTTTTGTACATAAGTAATCTCTTCCTCCTAGCTGCCCTCAGAAGCTCTTGTAAAATTATGATTTGTCAGTCTCACAATCAAGTGCCTTGAGGTCTTTCTAGACCTCAAGAGGTGTTCTTTCTGCCTCTAAGACATGAACATTTGTTCATGTCCAGGGAAAATTTTCATGCAGAATTTGTTCAACTATAACTTCTAATCTACTCTTTCTCCACTCCCTCAGGGATCCCAATAATTCTAATATTGGAACACTTCATGGTGTCGTTTATTTCCCTAATTCTGTTTTCATGGCTTCTAAGCTGTTTCTTCCATGCCTCCTCCTGATCCTTTTACTCTATCAATTTGTCTTCTAGATCATTAATTCTATCTTCTGCCTCAGTTGCCCTAGCTGTTAGAATATTTAGATTAGATTAGATCTCATTGATAGCATTTTTAACTTCTTCCCTTTCACTTTTGCCCTTAGAGATTCTATGGTGTCACTATGTTGTCACTAATGGTTTTCTCCAACCTAGCCATTGCCTGAATAATTGTTACCTTTAATTCCCTTTCTGATATAATATTTATGTACATGTCCAATAGTTCTAATGGAGATGGCACAGTCTCCGAATTTTTCCTCTGTTGGGTGTTATGTATAGAAGAATGAAATGTGATCATTCTCTTACACCATACACAAAGATAAACTCAAAATGGATAAAAGACCTCAGTGTGAGGCAGGAATCTATCAAAATCCTAGAGGAGAACATAGGCAGTAACCTCTTCAACACTGGTCATAGCAACTTCTTTCAAGACATGTCCCCAGGGGCACCTGTGTGGCTCAGTGGGTTAAAGCCTCTGAGTTCAGCTCAGGTCATGATCCCAGGGTCCTGGGATCTGGCTCTCTGCTCAGCAGGGAGCATCTGGCTTTCTGTTCAGCAGGGAGCATCTGACTCTCTGCTAAGCAGGGTGCTTGCTTCCCTTCCTCTCTCTATGCCTGCCTGTCTGCCTAACTGTGATCTCTGTCTATCAAATAAATAAATAAAATCTTAAAAAAAAAAGACATGCCCCAAAGGCAAAGGAAACAAAAGACAAAATGAACTTTTGGGACTTCATCAAGATCAAGTTTCTGCACAGTAAAGGAAACAGTCAACAAAAACAAAAACAAAAGCAAAAACAAAAACAAACAAACAAAAAAAAGAGGCAACCCACAAATGGGAAAACATATTTGAAAATGACACTACAGACAAAGGGCTGATATCCCAGACTGATAAAGAACTCCTCAAACTAAACACACATGAATCAGATAATCACATCAAAAAATGGGCAGAGGGGTGCTCCTGGGTGGCTCAGTGGGTTAAGCCTCTGTCTTTGGCTAGGGTCATGATCCCAGGATCCTGGGATCAAGCCCCACATCAGGCTCTCTGCTTGGCAGGAAGCCCACTTTCCTTCCTCTGTCTGCCTGCCTCTCTGTCTACTTGTGATCTCTGTCTGTCAAATAAATGAATAAATTTTTAATGGGCAGACTACTTGAACAGACACTTCTTCAAAGAAGATATACAACTGTCTGATAGACACATGAAAAAAAATTATCATCATTAACCATCAGAGAGAATCAAATAAAAAACACATTGAGATTCCATCTTTCACCAGTAAAAATGGCCAAAATCAGTAAGACAGTAAACAACAAGTGCTGTAGAGGATGTGGAGAAAGGGGAACCCTGTTACACTGTTGGTGGGAATGCAAGTTAGTACATTTGGGAAAAAGTGGGGAGATTCCTTAAGAAATTAAATATAGAGTTACTCTATGACCCTGCAATTGCACTACTGGGTGTTTACCCCAAGGATACAGATGTAGTGAAAAGAAGGACCATCTACACCCCAACGTTCATGGCAGCAATGGCCACAGTTGCCAAACTGTGGAAAGAACCAAGATGCCCTTCAGTGGATGAATGGATAAAGAATATATGGTCCATATATACAACGGAGTGTTATGCCTCCATCAGAAAGGATGAATACTTAACTTTTGTATCAATATGGACGGGACTAGAAGAGATTATGCTGAGTGAAGTAAGTCAAGCAGAGAGAGTCAATTATCATATGGTTTCACCTGCTTGTGGAGGATGAAGAATAACATGGAGGACATTGGGAGATGGAGAGAAGAAGTGAGTTGGGGGAAATCACAGGGGAAGACAACCCATGAGAGATGGTGGACTCTGAGAAACAAACTGAGGGTTTTGGAGGGGAGGAAGATGGGGGACTGGGTGAGCCTGGTGTTTGGTACTAAGGAGGGCACATATGCATGGAGTACTGGGTGCAGTGCACAAGCAATGAATTTTGAAACACTGAAAAAATATAAAATAAAATAAAATATAAAATATATGTTAAAAAAAATAAAACAGAAATCATGGATTCTTCAAGAATCCATCAACCCAGACTGAGCTCTTCTTCCCCCAGGGATAATACATGTTTTCAGCAGTCCCTTATAAGTTAGGTTGTTCATTTGTGAAATCAGTTCTTATAATCAATGTCATATCTTTAACTTCTCTCACTGAAAAAACAAATATCCATATGTTTGCCAAAAGACAAAAAATAAATCATGACCTCATTTTGAAGTCCAGACAAGCTGCAAAGTATTCATTCTCTATAAACATGCGTTTGCCTTAAGGATTTTGATCCTGATTCAGGAAATGATTTGTTTAAAAAATCTAATATTAGTCAAGTTTAAAAAGGAAAAAAAAACTTGGAAGTTATCACTTTTTTATTGAAAGTAAATTCTATGAAAAAAGGACTGTGATGTCAATGTTACTATGAAAATGTTATACAAACAACATTGCTTTTATATTTTGTTTTGATTTTAATCAATATTAGAAGTAACCATACACTGTAGGGAATAAAATTACAAAAATTAAAATGCTAATTTTACCTTATCATTTTTTGAACAAAATTCACATTTTATTTAAGTTGAAATAAACTATACAAATTGATCTTCTTCACCAAAAATAACAGCAATATTTTCTGTATTATTCCTAGATAAACCACAAAACACTTATTTTTGTAGGTTTTCCAGGTTTTGTTTATAAATCAAGATGAGGCAGTAGATATAGTCATGGGAAAAGACAGAGGAAAACAGACAAATCAGTTGTCAGTATCCATGGCCTCTGATCCTGCCTTGACCATGAACAGAGGTGTTCAACATATACCTGCTATGAAGTCATAGGTGTTTCAATGTGCTAAAGAGCTTATGAAGATGTAGGCTCAACAAAGGAATGTAAACAGCAACAACCCAATGTGGAACAATGGGAGGCTCTCCCATTCAAACTTTAACTGTAAATTGCTCTTTAAGTTCATTTGATAAAGACAAAATCTCTACTGCAATCCTTGCTTGGCAAGCTCACATGTTTCTGTCTGGTAACTCCCTGAACTGTCCATTACAGATTTTAACATACTAACACTCCTACTACTCAAGGGTCACTCATGAGCTTCTTGTAACATTTTCTAAAATGTATCCCTTCCCCCCATACCTCTTCAAAATCTTTATCTTCTAAGAAGTGATAACTCAATACCCGACAATTGGATCCAGTGATAATAAATATTATGTCTAAAATGACTTAACTAAAACAATTCCCAAGTGTCACTAGCAGAAATCCCATAGAAGTGTAATGTGGCACTTTCAATGCTATCTTCTGGAAGAACAGGTATGTCTCCAAAGCATGAGAGTTTAAACAGGGGCCATTTAAATAGGCATATTATCAACGTCTAATATACTCAATGAGAGGTCAATATGTCAAGATATTCAGTGATTAAGTGGCCTACATACACCTGACAGATTTTCTGTAAGATGTTTTCAAATTTCTTACAGATTTTTCCAAATATCAAACATAAGAGAAAGCTTACTTTAAACGTTTCTTAGGTATTTTCAATGGTTTCTGAGTTATCTGTAGGAAGCTCTGACTTAGTTGTATAGAGTTTGATATATGTGTCCACCATTAAATTGAGATCATGTTTTATGTCAAAATTTATGTTAAGCAAAGCCAAGTTACTTGACCGTTGGTCTGGCAAAGTGTTCCTCAGGTATGCTTTGAGACGCTTTCGCCCATTTTCATTGCGTTCATTCTCAACCTTCATCACAGGAAGAATATACAGGACATTCAGCAATGCATAAACATTAGGAAAAAACTTGATGTCTGGTAGATGGAGGGCTTCATAAATGGTAGATGGAAGCTCTATATCTTTCCCTCTGTGTTTCCATTTGATTCTCCAGCAATGCAGCTCAGCTGAGAGTGTGTCAGGATTGGGCAAGTCACTTCTGCACATGTCAGCATGGTTTTCCTCTGATGTATTAAATTTGAGCTGTCCCATGACAGAGGGTACAAGAGATATGCATTTAAGAGCTTTAAGGTGCTGTTCTGAGACTATATATTTCAGTTCCTGAATAATGTGTTCCACTGTTGGAACACTTAGAGTTTCTTTATAGTAACTCTCAGAGGTGAGCTGAGATTCCAGGTTACCTTGCTGCGCTCTGCGGAATTTCCCAGGGAGTTTCATCTGAATATCAAGTTTAGTTGCCAAATTTGTGGCTTCTTCAAACCAAAATTCATGATAAACTTCAATATTTTCCATCACTTCATTTAGTGAATGCAGCACTGCAGTCAAGCTACTGGCTGCAAAGAAGACATCAGATATCTGCCCTTGGAGATTTTCCCCAAAGGCTCTTGTAAAAGATAGAACATTTTTAAGAACAACAATGGTAACAATGAAATCAAAATCTGTTACTGCACTGCAGAGTACAAAAGCTCGACCAGCTATATAGTTATTCCACCTAATATTTGTATCACTATTTATACCATCTAAACATAAAACAAGTGCTTGTAGGAGGTCCACTAAAATTTCAAAAGCATCATGCCTGCCTGTCCACTGAGAATGGCAGATCTCCTTCAGTTCTTTACCCTTTTCCTCATTGTTCTGAAAGAGGACAGAAATTACATTGTCAAGCTCCAAAAGCAGTTGTGCAGATCGATGGAATAAAGAACAAACTTCCTCAATTGTTCCTAATGCAACAGACACTCCCACAACAGGCACTGATTTTGCCAGCCACATATTTAAGGCATAGGATGAGCAAAGTGTGTAGACAGCTTGGGGATATTCCTCTGAAAGTCTAGAAGCAACAACTTTCATTTTGGAAGAAAATCCACTGGACACAATGTAAGCCTGTCCACGACAATTCTCCATGTTTAACCCCCACTTCTCAGTTATGGTAGTGTGAAATTTCACAGCCAAAATTTCTGCATCAGCTTCATAAGGCAAGAAGCCCACAAATTCCTCTCTCAGGTTATGAGATTCATCAACAAACCTCACCAACACAGGCAAGTGTTCTTCTCCTGCTATGTCCACTACCTCATCAGTGATGATGGAAAAGAAGTGCGAGTCTCTCCCTTCCCTGAGAGTTTCTTCCCAAATGCAGCTCTCACAGATCTCTAGCATCTGTTTCTGCTGTGTTTTCAAGCAGAACAATGTGTTAACTGCTGTTGTCTCAAAGCGCTTTCTCAGAACCGCTTCACCAGAATTTATCCGGCACTCCAGCACACTTCAAAGTTATCAGGAGTAAAGAGACCCTCTGGGATTTCATCAGTTTCATGCCCATCCAGAGGTATGTTTTGTTTTCCCATAAGAATCAAAATTTCAAATAGAGATTTTAAGTACTCTTAGTTTTCTTTCTCTTCAAGGGTTAAAGGTAAAATATCTTCATCCTGTTCCTCACCCCCTTCTTCTGCACTAGGATTCTGAGCGTTGCTGTTGTTTATTTCTTTATGTTTTGGTTCCTGTTCAGAAGTTTCATCAATTTTTTTTTTCTGTTTCAGTGCCCTGGTTTCATCTTCACTCAATTCTTTTATTCGTTTTCTGTGTCTACTATGTGGATTGTTCAAATGACTGGTAAGATCAAATATTGTTGGTATTGCATTATCTCGAAGAACTGTCCTATAAAGGACTCTCCCAATGACTTCACAAGTACCTGCTTCAATTAATTTTGAGAAACAAAATAACCCAATCATTCTTTAGTGTTCTGATGCCTCTGCAAAATGTATAGTTCTACAGATCATAGAGGTCTCAAAGTGTTTGGCACATAATCGATAATATTTGTTTAGTTGATCAGGCATTTTATTTTCTAAGTCTGCTCTCCTACAATTCTCCACCCCCTTCTGGCATCTGGCCGGATCCGGCGGGAACCTGAAGAAGGCCAGGTCCGACTGCGTGCTCTTCCTCGTGAAGTTGGGGGCATTGCAGAAGTTCGGCATCGTCGCCCACCCACCGGCTGGCCCAGCCCTCCCCTTCCCGCCTCCTCAGGGCAGCCCGCCCACCCATCGTGGCTGGGGAAGGGAGCCAGGCCAGCCGGCCAGCTCAGCAAGGCCGGAGCGCTGGGGGGAAGGGCGGCAGGCGAGAAGCCTACCTTACCATTTTTAAAAAGTGTTTTACTCTTATGGCAAATGTAGACAAAACCCGTGAAGAATCCAAGGATACTGAAAACTCGGGGTCAATTATAGATCAGTCTCCATGGTGAGTGTAGATAATTTTTGGAAATACACCTAAATGCCCTAAGCATCTGACTCACTCAGATTATAGTAAAGAATTATAAGAATAATTAACGGAATATGGTCATCAAATCCACACTTATCATGGCCTTTATAAAATTTGAATGTTACTGATTAACTGTGTAATCTACCACAGCAGTAACATCTCATATTTGTGGGTTGGGAGATATACAGTCTCCTTAAATATTCATGGATCTTATAAAATATCCACATGATACATATTTATTAGTGATTCTTCATCATAGACTCCTGCCACTTTTTAACATTAGGCTTGGGACTCACAAACATTTCAGTGACTAGTTTTGTAGGGCAACAGGAAATAATTGCTAAATATTCCCAGCCTTCAAGAATGTGTGAAATTCCATTTTGGGAGCATAAAAACAAGTAAAATGGTGGAAAAGAGATTCATTGTTACACTGCATGTAATTAAAAGAATTTTTAAATTAACATTTTTTTTCTATTTTCTTCAATCCATCCTTATATCTTAGTAAAGAAATCCACCCTTTCCCCCAATCCTGTATATTAATTCTTTTTCCACAGCCTAGCTCTTCAGGGAGCAAAAAAGGAAAAAAACACTATTTCTGTTTTACTAAAGTTTAAAATTAAGGACACTAAATTCAATTTTCTGCATTTCAGCAAAATACTTATGATAGACTTTTTAAATACTTATGTCATGTGCTAAATATCACACTAAGCACTTTGTGTGATTATCTCATTTTTATAGGTCAGAAAATAGTTCTTAGAACAGTTAACCTTGTCAAAGACACAACTAGAAAACAGAGGAACAGAGAATCAAAGTAAGCACATTTTAATTTTTTTTTTTTAGTTCCAAGTTTTTATTTAAGTGTCTTCTTTTAACTCAGGTCATGATCCCAGGGTCCTCAGGACTGAGTCTCACATCAGGATTCTTGGTGAGCAGGGAACCTGTTTCTCCTTCTGCCTCATGCTCCCCTTGTTTGTACTCTCATTCTCTCTTTCTCTGATAATTTTTTGAAAAAATAAATCAGTTCCAGTTAGTTAACATCCAGTGTAATAGTTTCAGGAGTAGAATTTAGTGATTCATCACTTAATTTCAACACCCATTGTAAGCAGGCTTTATTTTTTTTTTTAATTGAGATACAGTTGACATAATATTACATTAGTTTCAGGTATACAATAAAGTGATTTGGCATTTTTCAAAAGTTTTGTTTTGTTTTATTTGAGAGAGGGAGAAAGAGAGAGAGAGTGCACAAGCATGGAAAGGGACAGAAGGAGAAGCAGACTCCTTGCTGAGCAGGGAGTCCAACAAAGGGGCACTTGGTCCCAGGACCCTGGGATCATGACCTGAAGTGAAGGCAGACACTTAAATGATTGAGCCACCCAGGTGCCCTATGATTTGACATTTCTATGCATTACAAAATGCTCACTGGGGAAGTGTAGTTATCATCTGTCACCACACAAAGTTATCACAATATTATTGGCCATAGTCTTTATGCTGTACTTTTCATCCCCATGATTTATTTATTTTATTACTGGAAGTTTGTACTCTTAATCCTCTTCACCTATATTGCCTATTCCCCCACCTATGATACCAGAAATTTATTAAATAATTAGGAATTTTTTTTTATTCTAAAAATCGAAAAGGGGCTAACCAGTCAAGCCAATGAAAAGACAGATGGCTTAAAACTAGTAAAAGGGATATTATTGGATTAAAATATAAAATTATACTTTTTAAGACTTTAAAAACATACTTTAAGCAGTTGTTTCCATTTAAATACATACATTTGTCCAATACATTTTCCCAGTATTTGTTACTTTTCAAATGTAGAACTGAAGGTAAAAATGGATTTAAAATGCAATTGCATAAAATCTATTAAAAAGAAAGCAATGATTATACAGTTTTTTTAGATGTTCCAACTTAGTTTATGATTATGAGGACAGAGCTGTGCTTTTGCTTTGGGAAAGTCTTAGGAGATTTCTTTAATTATGTAGCATCCATTTAAAACTAGCTATTTGTTTTTTGAAATATCAGATGTTTAGATTGAGATCTATCATATATGCTAAAACTGTATTTTTCCTGCTCTTTACCAAATGATATGCTATCAAATATATTTTCCTTGAGTCTGTACTAAATACAGTTGTTTCCTCAGTAAATATGATGGTTGAATAGTTCACAGAACAATTCTTGTCACAGCTTCTGGTCAATATGATCTGTGGGGTTCATCTGCATGTGATTAATGAAAGACTGGAAATTCTGGGTTTTTTTCTTTTATCATACCACTCTGTAGTCAGTTTGACTAAAGTTAAGGCTAGAATATTTCTTTTAACTACTAAATGTGCAGACACAGATGGAATTTATTTGTCACATTAAAATTTTCTACTGAAAGGATAGCTGCAATTATTTTGAACTTTTTTATCAAGATATTTGGTGTATCAGAGTAATTTTCCCATCTAGCCTAGCACAGAGTAGAGGCCCACCAAACCTTCCCTGGCAGCTCAGAACTTACTTCCTTGGAATGTTTTGGTCTGGGAAGGAGATTTCAATAATTTCTGTTTATTTGGCAGGGCAACAGGACACAGAATGAAGGTTTCTAGCTTCTCCATCCAGCAAAGGATACATTCAGATATATTCAATACATGCTTAATTCTCATAAACCTACTAGTATAACTGAACAAAATGCCTCATGCCTGTTTTTTGAACACCATTTGAGGGGGAAAAGAAAGTTTAAACTAAGGTGTAAATCCAGCTTTTTTTTTTTAAAGGACTTATAGTTTCTCCTATAAATAACCAGAATTTGTATTTCCCTGATGCCGAGTGATATGGAGCACTTTTTCATGTGTCTGTTGGCCATCTGGATGTCTTCTTTGCAGAAACGTCTGTTCATGTCCTCTGCCCATTTCTTGATTGGATTATTTGTTCTTTGGGTGTTGAGTTTGTTAAGTTCTTTATAGATTTTGGACACTAGTCCTTTATCTGATATGTCGTTTGCAAATATCTTCTCCCATTCTGTCAGTTGTCTTTTGATTTTGTTAACTGTTTCCTTTGCTGTACAAAAGCTTTTGATCTTGATGAAATCCCAATAGTTCATTTTTGCCCTTGCTTCCCTTGCCTTTGGCGATGTTCCTAGGAAGATGTTGCTGCGGCTGAGGTCGAAGAGGTTGCTGCCTGTGTTCTCCTCAAGGATTTTGATGGATTCCTTTCTCACATAGAGGTCCTTAATCCATTTTGAGTCTATTTTTGTGTGTGGTGTAAGGAAATGGTCCAATTTCATTTTTCTGCACGTGGCTGTCCAATTTTCCCAACACCATTTATTAAAGAGGCTGTCTTTTTTCCATTGGACATTCTTTCCTGCTTTGAACCACAATGAGATATCACCTCACACCAGTCAGAATGGCTAAAATCAACAAGTCAGGAAATGACAGATGCTGGCGAGGATGCGGAGAAAGGGGAACCCTCCTACACTGTTGGTGGGAATGCAAGCTGGTGCAACCACTCTGGAAAACAGCATGGAGGTTCCTCAAAATGTTGAAAATAGAACTGCCCTATGACCCAGCAATTGCACTACTGGGTATTTACCCTAAAGATACAAACGTAGTGATCCAAAGGGGCACGTGCACCCGAATGTTTATAGCAGCAATGTCCACAATAGCCAAACTATGGAAAGAACCTAGATGTTCATCAACAGATGAATGGATAAAGAAGATGTGGTGTGTATACACAATGGAATACTATGCAGCCATCAAAAGAAACGAAATCTTGCCATTTGCGGCAACATGGATGGAACTAGAGCGTATCATGCTTAGCGAAATAAGTCAAGCGGAGAAAGACAACTATCATATGATCTCCCTGATATGAGGAAGTGGTGATGCAACATGGGGGCTTAAGTGGGTAGGAGAAGAATCCATGAAACAAGATGGGATAGGGAGGGAGACAAACCATAAGTGACTCTTAATCTCACGAAACAAACTGTGGGTTGCTGGGGGGAGGGGGTTTGGGAGAAGGGGGGTAGGGTTATGGACATTGGGGAGGGTATGTGCTTTTGGGTAAATTAGAAGGGGAGGCGAACCATGAGAGACTATGGACTCTGAAAAACAATCTGAGGGGTTTGAAGTGGCAGGGGGGTGGGAGGTTGGGGTACCAGGTGGTGGGTATTATAGAGGGCACGGCTTGTATGGAGCACTGGGTGTGGTGAAAAAATAATGAATACTGTTTTTCTGAAAATAAATAAATTGGAAAAAAATGAATATCATGTTGGAATAAAAATTAAGAATTATATAGAAAAAAAAAAAAAAGAACCAGAATTTGGCCCTAAAGATTTGTTCTTTATGTTTTGTTGTTGTAGATGTTGTTATTTGTGTTTTTTGTTTTGTTTTGTTTTTAGAAAGAGGGGGAGGGAGAGAGAGTGCATGTGTGCAGGGTGAGAGGGGCAGTGGGAGAAGGAGAGAGAGAATCTTAAGCAGGCTCCATGACCATTGTGGAGCCCGCTATAGAGCTCAATTCCACAATACTGTGATCATGACCTGAGCTGAAATCAAGAGTCAGACACTTAACAGACTGAGTCACCCAGGAGCATGGAAAATTTGCTCTTTAAATGAGAATAAGATAGTTGAAAAAAAAAGAAAAAAAAACAGTTGAATTTGTAGACTTTACATAAATTAAATTAAGCTATTGCATACTAATGAATGCATACTTTCACCTTTATTTTGAAAGAGAGAAAAATAACTCAACACCAAACTTGAATTATAGAAGGTATTATACCTTAGCTTAAGAAAGAAACTGGGGCACCTGGGTGGCTCAGTGGGTTAAAGCCTCTGCCTTTGGCTCAGGTCATGATCCCAGAGTCCTGGGATTGAGCCCCACATCAGGATCTCTGCTCCGTGGGAGGCCTGCTTCCTCCTCTCTCTCTGCCTGCCTCTCTGCCCACTTGTGATCTCTGTCTGTCAAACAAATAAATAAAATCTAAAAAAAAAAAAAATAAAGAAAGAAAATAATCACAGTTCCATAATTATAAAACATAGAGACCTGATACTGCTTAGCAGATAGAATAGAAAAAAAAAGTTGAAAACTTCACAATATTAAAAATATTTTAGTGGTGCCTGGCAGGTTCAGTTGGTAGAGCATACAATTCTTGATTTTGGGGTTGTGAGTTTGAGTCCCATGTTGAGTGTAGAAATTACTTAAAAATTTTTTTAGAAATATTTTAAATTTATTTTTATACATTGTGAAATTTACTCCTTTGAGGTACAATTCTGTGAATTCTGACATATGTGTAAAGTCATGCAATCACCAGCAGAATCAGAATAGTTCTCTTATTCCCTCTGAAATTTTCTAGTTATGCCTCTGTGTAGATTCGTTTTTATAATTAAAATTTCAGTTCACAGATATTCTTCTTAACTACTATTATTGCATAGTTACTTGCTGGATTCTTTCAACCTTTTGCTGAATAAGAATTTAGTTTAGTTGTTTGTTTTTTTCACAGAAACACAATAGGATAATGGTATGTATGTCAGGCCAGAAGTGCCTCTTCTGAGCTCAGAATTGCACAAAATATTCTGGGAACTACAGTAAGAGAAGATAAAATTAGTACATAAGAAGGGAGGTCATAGGAATGTGAAACTTTATTACAATTTGAGAGTTTATATAATGAAATGTTTAATTGTGAGGTTCATATTACGAAAGGGATTCTTTCTATAAAATGCATACATGTATATCTTTGAGAAGAGGCTCTAGTGTTTTTACCAGGTTATCAAGATGAGTAAAGTGGAAGGTCTATAAATGTTTTAGAAAGGAAATAAGAATAGAGAGCTGGGGTGGAAATAATTGGTAAATCTTATAATCCAATAAGCAAAAGGAAGATCAAAACTTCACATAGCACTTTAAGCTTTCATATTCAAGACCAAGAAGCATTTGGGGAAGATTCCTAAGTAATGAAATGAGATAAAAGATACTGTGAGGAAAAGTAGTACATCAGAATGTACTATGTACCATGAATGTACTATGCAGAATGGATTGAAAAAAAGACTGAAGGTAAGAAATTATTTTTAGGTCTAAAGGGACAAGGTGTCAATTGAAAGGTATGAGTTATATAAGTGTGGAGGGAGTAGAAAATCAAAGAAACATTATTAAGTGAAAAACTGATAGGATTTGTTGGGAAACATTATGATTAGGATTTTTAAAATGACTCACTCATTTATTTATTTTTAAGATTTTATTTTTATTTATTTATTAGAGAGAGAGAATGTGTGTGAACTAGGGGAGGGAGAGAGACAAGCAGACTCCACACTGAGCATGGTAGATGATGTGGGCTCCATCCCAGGACCCCAAGTCCATGACCTGAGACAAAATCCGGAGTCAGACAGTCAACTGACTGAGCCACTAAAATCAATCACTCATTTAATAAGTATTTACTGAGCTGAACCTATTAGGTTCTTGGTACTTATAAGGAACAGATATAAGAGCAATAAACAAGACAGAAAAGGAAGGTCCCTTCCTCTATGGAGTTTATAATCTAATGATGAGAAGCAGGCAATAAATAGGGAAACAAATTAACAAATAGATGAAATAATTTCAGATATTAATTAATTGATAAAAGTTATGAGTTATCAAAGTGAAAATGACTTCAAAATTTAAATGGGACAAATGCAAGAGAACTAAGTAAGTGTTAATTAATGGAGTAGGCTTTTAAAAAAATTTTTCTCATTTAATGAAAAGATGTTGCTGACAATCACATGGGACCACTGACAAAAGCAAGACATTGTAAATGAAGGCAGACCTTCTGTATGTAAAAGTGTGTGTTGAGGGGGTATATCTAAGAAGGAAAAGATAGTGAAAGAAGGAACAGATAGTAAAGATGAGTTATGTTTAAATAAACTGAGCTAGAAGTCCTCTGTTTGGGGAAGAAATCAACCCATGGGTATGATAGCCAAAAGTACAATCTGAAGAAAGAAAAAAAGAAACTACCTCAGCACAACAAAACAAGATGACAAATTTAGAAAATGCTATCTTTACACATGAAGAAGTTTTAGTTTATGATATTCACAGTAAGGAATGAAAAATTGGTAAATTAATGCATTGTGCTTCTCTTCTGTTTTCTACTGCCATGGTTAACTGTTAATATAAGTTCTTTGTCATTATAGAGCTGATACTGAAATATATATACACATACACATGTTTACATACAAGTTTTGTTATCCCTACTAGATTGCAATCTGAAGGGCAGGCCCCACATTGGATTTATGTTTGTTTCCATCAGAATACCAGAATGCCTTACACGTTGTGAATATTGAAAAAATATTTTTAGGTTAAGGTCTGTTCAAGGCAGAAGACCTTATTTAAACCATGATGCATCACTTTGATGGTTCTCCTCTCGTGAGAATACTAACTTGATTTATTCTTTTGGCACTGTAACCACTGTAAAATTATTTACTACTAGTATTGTCAACTTTCTTTTTTTTTTAATTTATTTATTTATTTATTTAATTTGCCCATTTTTTTTCCAATTTATTTATTTTCAGAAAAACAGTATTCATTATTTTTTCACCACACCCAGTGCTCCATGCAAGCTGTGCCCTCTATAGTACCCACCACCTGGTACCCCAACCTCCCACCCCCCCGCCACTTCAAACCCCTCAGACTGTTCAATCAAAGCCTGTTTTGATCCAATTCTAAATAAGAAGAAAAGGAACTTGAGAAAAACAGAGTATATGGATTTTCAGGCTCTAAAACTAAGCCAGAAAAAGAGGCAGGCAAAGAGAAAAAGAAGGTAAAAATGCTTTGCTAGTATCTCTAACTCCTTCCTGGTTTTTATCTTCCTCTCCCCAACATCTAAAATGTCTTCTGTTTATGGACAGTAAGGAATCTTTCTTAAAGCTGTTAACCAAATACTTAACATATGAGCCACTAGAAGATCTATTTAGAATTAGCTAAGGTTAAAAGATGATTATGTATGTACAACTGGTTTTTACTCTGCTTGTATAGTTTGAGAAGGTAGACAATTCAAAAATGAAAAAAATACACCTTGAGGCCAAAAGGATGAAACTAATACTAGCTGTATAGAGGCATAATATCACAAGGTTCACAAAAGATGAGTCTCAATTAAAATCTTCATGGAAATGTGCACTGTTGATCAACATTTTAAAGTTTAACATTATTATTTGACTACTTCCTTATAAATGGTCATCAGAGATAGCTACATGAACATAGTCCTAAATAACATGACCTCTCTGGCCCTATAATTTATAAGTGTCCTTCTACCACTCCTTTTTCTTAGCTTTCTTTTCCACCTTTTTTTTTGTCTGTGTTCTATAAAGAGTTCTAAGGAGTATCTAAGGATAGGAAAGGCACATATGTTAGATACAAGGATTTTAGAAGTTGGGATGGAAAACCAATCTTGGATAGATAAAATGATTCTAGAAAAAAAAAGGACTGAATGAATTAAGATATAAAATGCGTTAGAGAGGAGTAGGGAATTTGGGTAAATTGGAAGGGGAGGTGAACCATGAGAGACTATGGACTCTGAAAAACAATCTGAGGGGTTTGAAGTGGCGGGGGGTGGGAGGTTGGGGTACCAGGTGGTGGGTATTATAGAGGGCACGGCTTGCATGGAGCACTGGGTGTGGTGAAAAAATAATGACTAATGTTTTTCTGAAAATAAATAAATTGAAAAAAAAAGATATAAAATGCTGAAAACAATGTCTGACACACAGTAAGCATTTAACTAATGTTAGTTGTTGTTATTACTGATATTATTTCCATAGGTGAGGGAGGCAGTATTGGTGTATTGGTAATATTACTGAACTTTAAAAAATAGGCTCAAAATTTGTCTATTCTACCTACTAGATATGTGATTATAAACAAGTCACTTAAATTTTCTGGGCCTCAGTTTCCTAATGTCCAAAAGACTGACATGAGTACTTATGCTTATAAATTATTGCAAGTATTAATGTGAAATATGATATTCCAAGTGAAGACTTCATAAATATAATAAATAATGATTTAATTCAATAAAATTTCTTGACTTTTCTCTCACTAACATAGTCTCACTTGAGTCTATTTAATTCCCATGGTCCCAAGTCTCCAGGCTGTGTCTGTTTTCTTACTGAGGGTACCCTGGGACTTCAAAACCATATCAGGATTTCTTTGCACTGTTATTCTATTCTATTCTATTCTATTCTCTCTTACACACCCACCCACATGTGCACATACACACACATACCACAAAACTTACTGAATTTCAGAGTAGTTTTTATTTTTCTCCTAGAATCCTACATATTATATCTCAAGTGGTTCCCTGGACCTAGACTAATTCCAAACACTGCCACTTATTTTAGAAAGTCATTATTCATTCTCCAAGCCATGGAATTTTCATCACTTTAAGAAGGATTTGGTTTGGTCTCCCCAGCTCCTCAGGTCCTTAACCTTAGTTACATATAGCTACTTGATTCTTTTTGATATTGCCTCTGATGCTCAAAATGTAGACTCTTGAGTCACATTCTTACAGATCATAATTCAGTAGAGCATCCATGAATGGCATTTTGAACAAGCATCTTGTGAGATTTCTGATGCAGGTGGTCCCCATATTACACCATGAGAAACAATGAAATGTTTATAGAGCACCTAACATTGAGTTGTTCACCAGTCCCCTTATCATATCTTTGCTCTTACTGTTGCCTCTCTCAGGAATGTTTTTTCCAACACTAATAGTAAAAACTTTGCGTATTTTTTGAGGTTTGGCTTAAATGTAGCCTTCCAGTCTACTTCCCTCACACCTAACACATGTGTTCTTTTCCTCTGAATAAAATATGGAACATTATCAGCACTGGGATACAAGTATTGAGTGATCATAGGGTCTCTGGGCTTTACAAACTGAAGTTTTATATCTAAGTCTGTGTCCTTGAGTTAAATTTGCTATAAGGCCTGTAAACTGGGTAAACTCACTGAAAAGTTTACAGAACTTGGCATCAAATTGGTTTAAGGTAGTAACCCAAACCACATAGAAACTGGAAAGGAAGACTGGCAGCTATGTCAGGACCAATCATTGAGAATGAGAAGTAAACAAAAAACAATGTTAGCTAGAACAATGTGCAAGTTCTGTAAGGAGTAATTAAGTGATACCACTCCAATGGTCTCAGGGGAAAAGATGATTGGTTACGCAGCTACCCAAATCAGTTTATACAGTTGGGATTAGCTATATAGTAACAAGGAGGAAATAAGGGAGGGAGGGAGCTAACAGCAGAATTGGCAGTGACACATGAGAAGAGTAGAAGACGTGGGGATAGTTAATAAGTGGCAAAATAGGAATTTAAAACCAGATCAACCTAATTTCACTATACTAGTGGATTTTCAGACCTTAGTATGACTTGGAATATAGTTCAGGAAATCTTGACATGGGCTCAGAAAAATCTGCATTAAAAAAAAGAGAAAAAAAAAAGAAACCACCCTTCTAGGTGTAGTTGGGCAGTCTGTAGGTCATATGTAAGAACGAGTGAACTACTGCTTTTCAGTTTGCTTGAAGTATTATTTCTTTCCTTCTCCTTATAGCCACATCAGCCTTTCAGAGATACCAAGCTACCTAGCAAGCCCAAGCAATAAAAAGATAAATTCAGTGACCTCTTTCCCATTTTCCCCATCTTTGCAAGGTCTGGGTTCTCAAAATTAGACTTCTTTAAACTTCCCAAAATAGAAAAGCAACTAACTTTCTGAGATAGCTTGGTAGTGGTCTCTGCCAGACATATTAGATCCTGAACACTTAAGCTCATAAATGCATGTTTTCTTTGTTAAAATTAAATATCATCATCATCATCGTTGTCATCATCATCATCATCATCATCATCATAAAGATACCTTACATCTTATCAAGTACCTACTATACACTAGGCACACTGTAAAGCATATCACATTTTCTCTTAATTTTTAAAAGAAAACTGTGAGGTTGATAGTATTATCTTTATTTGACAGAAACCAGAAACTTTATTTGACAGAGCCTTTGAGGGGGAAAAGTAACCTACTCCAGATAACCAACAGTAAATGGTGGTTTAAACCACTACATGGAATTTGAACCCACACATCTGAATCTAAACCATGTGCTCTCAATTGATCAACTCTATAGTCTGCAGAAACTCAGATATTTCATGACTATTTACTAGCTCATAATTATCTGCACTAACTACTGGCATAAGTCAAAGACATAACCAAAAATTTTTAAAGGAAGACAAAAGGACTTAGTCCAAAGCTCAGAATTATAATCCTACATGATATCACCTATCCTAGCTATCCTATTACCAAGTTCATACAGTTGTGATCAAGTATTTGCATGCCTCAAGATCCCGAGAGGTTTAATGATTTTAGAGGAAGACAGAATTGGAAAAAAAAAAGGATGAATAACTCCTGTCAAGTTGCATCTAAGAACTTTTAATTTCCATAATGTCTAATGTTATGTTAAATATCACACATCCTCTCACAACAGAAAAAAATTTTTTCCATGTTATAGAAAAAATACTCAACAAAGAACATTTTGTCGTAACATAGATCATAAAACAGTGTAATCAACAAATCACATCTACTGTCTTTGGACACAAAATAATCAACAACAAGTAAAGTCAATCAAAGATGAAATAATCTCTTCAATGATGGTCTAGAAACAGCATAAGTTTTCTCAACAGGATATTCAAAACATATTGGGATAATTAAGATGGGCCTGCCAAATGAGGAAGTTCAAAAGCAAACCACTGTTATAATTTCTGTGGAGGCCAAGCTTACAAGTTCAAATTCGCTCTCTTTATCAACATTAACAGTAGCTGGATTTTGTAATTCTCATTAGAATAATGCTAAGGTAAAATCCAGAGTATGGATCCTGGTTATGCAGATTTACTGGCTGTAAGACCTCAGCCAAGTTATTAAATACTTTGAGACATTATTTTCTTATATGTAAAATGGATATAATACAGATATATTATTGCATGTATGTATGAATATATATATATATATATATTCATAAGAATGCAAGGAATAATGAAAGGATAAATAATATAAGGTGCTTGGCTTTCAGCTGGCACCCTCAAAACACTCAATAAATAGAAAGCCTTTCCACATCCTTCTCCTCCTTTTCTTTCTTTTTTTTTTTTTTCCTTTCAAGATTTATTTAAGTCCAAGGTAGTTAAGATATAGTGTAGTATTAATTTTAGGGGTAGAATTCAGTGATTCATTACTTGCATATAACACCCAGTGCTTACTACAAGTGTCCTCCTTAATACCCTTCACTCATTTACCCCATCCCCCACCCACCTCCACTCCAATAACCCTCAGTTTGTTGCCTATGGTTAAAAGTCTCTTATGGTTTGCCTCCCTGCTTTTTTCCTTATCTTATTTTTCCTTCCCTTCTCCTATGTTCATCTGTTTGATTCTTAAATTCCACATATGAATAAAATCATCTAGTATTTGTCTTTCTCTAACTTATTTTATTTAGCATAATACACTCTAGTTCCATCCACATGAATACAAATACCAAGATTTCATTCTCTTTGATGGCTAATATTCCATTGCATATATACACTACCTCTTCTTTATCCACTTATCTGCTGATGGAGATTTGGGCTCTTTCCATATTTTGGCTATTATGGATAGTGCTGCTGGATGCATGGGCCCATTAGACACTATTTTTGTATGCTTTGGATAAATACCTAGTAGTGCAATTGCTGGACCTCAGCTACTTTATTTAGAACTTTTTAAGGAACCTCCCTACTGTTTCCCAGAGCGGTTGCATCAATTTACATTCCCACCAACACTGCAAAAGCATTCCCTTTTCTCCACATCCTCGTCAATATTTGTGGTTTCTTGAACTGTTAATTTTAGTGATTCTGACCAGTGTGAGGTGTTATCTCATTCTGGTTTTGATTTGTATTTCCCTGATGAATGATGTTAAGCATTTTTTCATGTGTCTGTTGGCCATTTGTATGTCTTCTTTGGAGAAATGTCTGTACATGTGTCTGCCCATTTCTTAACTGGATTTTTTTTTTGGTGGGGGGTGTTGAGTTTGATAAGCTCTTTATAGATTTTGGATACTAGCCCTTTATCTGATATATCATTTGCAAATATATTCTCTCATTCTGTTGGTTGTCTAAGTTTTGTTGACTCCTTTGTTATACAAAAGCTTTTTATCCTGATGAAGTCCCAATTGTTCCTTTTAGTTTTGTTTCCCTTGCCTCTGGAGATAGATGTCTAGCAAGAAGTTGTTGCAGCTGAGATAAAAGAAGTTGTTGCCTGTGATCTCCTATAGGATTTTAATGGATTACTGTCTCACATTTAGGTCTTTCATCCATTTTGAATTTATTTTTATGAATGTTGTTAGAAAGTGGTCTAGATTCATTCTTCTCCAAGTTTTTCTCCAATTTTCCCAACACCATTTGTTGAAGAAACTTTTTTTCCATTGGATATTCTTTCATGCTTTGTCAAAGATTAGTTTACCATATAGCTTTGGGTGAATTTTGGGGTTCTCTATTCTGTTCCATTCATCTATGTGCCAGAAACATACTGTCTTGATTACTACAACTTTGTAATACAGCTTGAAGTCTGGAATTGGAATGCCTCCAGGTTTGGTTTTCTTTTTCAACATTCTTCTGACTATTCAGGGTCTTTTCTGGTTCCATAGATATTTGAGAATTATTTGTTCTAGCTCTGTGAATAATGCTGCTGTTATTTTGATAGGGATTGCATGGAATGTGTAGATTGCTTTGGCTAGTATAGACATTTTAACAGTATTTTGTCTTTCAATCCATGAACATGGAATATTTTTTCCATTTCTTTGAATCTTGCTCAATTTATTTAATAATTATTCTATACTTATCCAATTACACATTTTTAACATCTTTGGTTAGGTTTATTCCTAGCTATCATTGTTTTTGGTGTAATTGTAAATGGGGTCAATTCCTTGATTACTCTTTTTGCTATTTCATTATTAGTGTATTGTAATGCAATAGATTTCTGTCTGTTGGTTTTATATCCTGAAACTTTGCTCTATTCCTGTATTAGTTCTAACTTTTTTTTTTTTTGGTGGAGTTCTTCAGTTTTTATACGTAGAGTATCATCCCATCTGTGAAGAGTGAAAGTTTGTTTCTTCTTCACTGATTTGGATGTTTTGTTTTGTTTTTTAATTTCTTTTTGTTGTTTGATCCAGATGCTGGGTCATCCAGTAAAATACTGAACAACAATGGTGAGAGTAAACATTCCGGTTTTGTTTCTGAACCTAGAGGAAAAGCTCTCATTGAGGATATTAGCTGTGGGTCTTTTGTATATGGCCTTTATGATGTTGAGGTATGTTCCATCCATACCTACTTTCTTTTTTTTTTTAAGATTTAATTTATTTGTCAGAGAGAGATAGAGAGAGAAAGAGTGCACAAGTAGGGAAAGCAGGAGGCAGAGAGAGAAGCAGGCTCTCAGCCAAGCAAGGATCCAGATGCAAGACTCAATCTCAGGACACTGGGGTCATGACCTGAGTTAAGGCAGAGGCTTAACCAACTGAGCCACCCAGGTGCTGCTTCACTAGGATGTTCTTAAACCTCCATGTATTTGTGCTTTTCCCAATATTTTTCTTATGTTTGACTTCAAATTTCATAGTGTTTTGGTTATTCCTTCCTCAGGCCAGATCTCTGTAGTTTCTCCTTGCATGCAGTAGGGAATATTTGGACTTTTACCACAGTCTGACAAGTTTTACCTAAGTATGTTTTGGTCTACTTGTTTAAAGAGGCTTGATCCAGGGGCCCCTGATGGCATCCCTATCCCTATTTTCTTGAGGGATTTTATCAAGGATGCTGTATTTTATCAAATGCTTTTTCTGCATCTATTGAGAGGATCATATGGTTCTTATCCTTTCTCTTATTAATGTGATGTATCACTTTGATTGATTTGCACATAGTGAGCCACCCCTACAGCACAGGAATAAATCCCACTTGGTTGTGGTGAATAATCCTTTTAATGTACTGCTGTATTCAATTAGCTAGTATCATGCTGAATATTTTTGATCCATGTCCATCAGGAATATTGGTCTGTAAATTTTTTTTTTTAACAATCTAGATTGGAATTTTGGTTTTGGCCTTTACTAGGTGTGCAACATTTTTTTTAAATTTAATTTTATTCTTTTAGTGTTCCAAGATCCATTGTTTATGCACCAAACCCAGTGCTCCATGCAATACATGTAATTCTTTTTATTGGGGCCTTTGTCTGGTTTTGGAATCAAGATAATGCTGGTCTTACAGAATGAGTTTGGAGGTTTTCCTTCCATTTCAATTTTTTGGAACAGTTTCAGAGAAATAGGTATTAATTATTTTTTAAATGTTTTGTGAAATAAAATGGGCAGCCAACCGGTCCCAGACTCTTGTTTGTTGGGAGATTTTTTAAGTGTTTTTTTTTTTAAACTTTATTTATTTATTTGACAGAGATCACAAGTTGGCAGGCAGAGAGGCAGGCAGAGAGGCAGGCAGGAAGAAGCAGGCTCCCGCTAAGCAGAGAGTCTGATGTGGGGCTCGGTCTCAGGACCCTGGGATCATGACCCAAGCCAAAGGCAGAGGCTTTAACCCACTGAGCCACCCAGGTGCCCCTGTTGGGAGATTTTTGATTACCAATTCAATTTCTTTTTTGACTATGAGTCTGCTCAGATTTTTTCTTATTTCTTCCTGATTTAGTTTTGGCAGTTTATATGTTTCTAGGAATCTATCTATTTCTTCCAGATTGCCTAATTGGTTGGCATATAATTGCTCCTAATATTCTCTTATAATTGTTTGTTTTTCTGTGGTGTTGGTTGTAATATCTCCTCTTTCATTCATGGTTTTATTTATTTGAGTCCTTTCTCTTTTGTTTTTGATAAGCCTTTTTGGGAGTTATCAGATCTATAAATTATTTCAAAGAACTTGCTGCTAGTTTTGTCGATCTGTTCTACTGTTTTATATGTATATATTTTTTAGTTCTATATCATTGGCTTCTGCTCTAATCTTTTTTATTTTTCTCCTCCTGCTGGACTTAGGCTTTATTTGCTCTTCTTTTCCCAGCTTCTACAGGGGTAAGGTTAGGTTGTGTTTTTGAGACTTTTCTTGATTATTGAGGAAGGTTTGTATTGCTATATACTTCCCTCTTAGGACAACCTTTGCCACATCCCAAAAGTTTTGGACTATCATGTTTCCATTTTCATTTGCTCCCATGTATATTTTGACTTCTTTAATTTCCTGAGTAACTCATTCATTTTTTAGTAGGATGTTCTTTAACCTCCATGTATTTGTGTTAGTTCCATTTTTTTTTCTTGTGGTTGACTTAAAGTTTCACAGCATTGTGGTCTAAAAATATTCATGGTATAGCCTCAATCTTTTCGTACTTGTTGAGGCCTGATTTGTGAGCCAGTATATGATCTATTCTGGAGAATACTCCATGTGCACCCAAAAAGAATGTGTATTCTCCTGATTTAGGATGAAATGCTCTGAATACATCTATTAAGTCCATCTGGTCCACTGTGTCATTCAAAGCCCTTGTTTCCTTGTTGATCTTCTGTTTAGATGATCTGTCCATTGCTGTGAGTAGGGTGTTAAAGTCCCTACTGTTATTGTATTATTATCAATGAATTTCTATATGTTTGATATTAATTGATTAATATATTGTTAGGTCTTCATGTTCAATAGATCCCTTTGTTATGATAGAATTTCCTTCATCTCTTCTTACATTCTTTGGTTTAAAATCTATTTTGTCTGATATAAGGATGGCTATTTCAGCTTTGTTTTGATGTTTGTTACCATGATAAATGGTTCTCCACCCCCTCACTTTCAATCTGGAGGTGTCTTTGGGTCTAAAATGGGTCTCTTGTAAACGCATATGGATTTTAATTCATTCTGACACCTTATTTCTTTTGATTGGAGCATTTAGTCCATTTATATTCAGTGTGATTATCGGTAGATATGAATTTATTGTCATTGTATTATCTGTAAAGTCATTGTTCCTATAGATTGTCTGTGTTCCTTTCTACTTTTTGTTGCTTTTGGTCTCTCTTTCCCTCTCAAAGCGTCTCCTTTAATGTTTCCTGAAGAGCTGGTTTAATGTTCATGAACTCCTTTAGTTTTGCTTGTGTTGGAAACTATCTTTCCTATTCCAAATGACAGTCTTGCTGGATAAAGTATTCTTGCCTGCATATTTTTCCCATTTCACACTCTCTTCTGGCCCACAAAGTTTCAGTGAACAACTCTGCTGCTAACCTTATGTGTCCACCCTTGTGGGTTAAGGAACTGCTGTCCCTAGCTGCTTTCAGAATTCTCTCTTTATCACTGTATTTTGTGAGTTGCACTATGATGTGTCTTTTTGTTGACCTGGTTTTATTGATTTTGAGGGAAATTCTCTGTGCCTCTTGGACTTGAGTGCCTTTTTCCTTCCCCAGATTAGAGAAGTTCACAGCTATAATTTGTTCAGATAAATCTTCTGTTCTTCTAACCCACTCTTCTTTTGGGACTCCTATGATACAGATAGTACTAGTTTTATGGAATCACTGAGTTCCCTAAGTCTACTTTGATGATCTAATAGTTTTCTTCCCCTCTTATTTTCAGCCTCATTATTTTCCACAATTTTTTCTTCTATACCATCTGTACTCTCCTTGATGTCTTCAATGTTCATTGTGGTTATATCCAGTCAGTTTTGCATCTCAGTTACAGCACTTTTTTTTTCAGTCACCTTAGCTTTTAGATCTTTTATCTCTGCAGCAAGGGTTTCTCTGCTATCTTCTAGGACTTTTTTTTTTCCCAAGCTCAGCTAGTAGTCTTATAATTATTGTTCTAAATTCCTGTTCAGATATACTGCTTATATCTCTTTGGAACAAGTTTCTGATTATGATTTCTTCTTGACACCCTCCCCGGGGGAGAATTCCTCCTTTCTGTCATTTTAGCTAAGTTTCTATCATTTGTGTGTTTTGAAATCTTGTTATGTTTCCTGTACCTGACAGTAATACTATATTAAAAAGGGGTCATATACTGTACAGGACCTGGCACTTCAGGAAGTGTTTCTTGTGTATGCTGTGTGCGCCTTACTGGTACATTTTAGTTGTTTTTTCCCATTGTTTATTCCTCTGCAGAGTTCCTCTTTGCTTGCAGTGGGGAGTGTTTGCACCTTTAACTAGGTTTGCTTTGATTTGTCTGTTAACATAAGCCTGGAAAAAAGGGGGGAAAAAGCAAAAAAAAAGAAAAAACCTGACCAAAAATACATAAACAAAAACAATAACAAAAAAAAGAACAAAGGAAAAGGAACAACAACAAAAAAGACAATCAAAAACTATACTATATAAGCTTGATTCCAAAGAAAAAGAAAGGTTAAAAAAAAAAGAAGGAAAAGAAAAGCAAAAAGAAGCCACATTAAAAAAAAAAAGTAAGGAAAAAAACAAACTAAAAACACAAAAAAAACTATAAGCCTGATTCCAAAGAAAAGGAAAAAAGAAAGTAAAGCCTTGTCCTATTTCCATCAGCATTTCAGGTGATGCTTTGAACCACTCTATGTGGTGCATGTGGAGTGCTGCCTATGCTGGTCTTCTCAGGGAGAAGCCTATTTCAGTGGCTCAGAGTCAGACTTACCCTAGTAAACATGCACTTGCCACACACAGCAGCGTGGGGTTTGGTATAAGCAACTCTCTCCTCCACTGGGGGCCACTGTGTTGCTTTCTGAAGTTGACCATGTTATTGGTAATGGGAAAATGGGAGCACCACACTGTCTCCTCCCTGGACAGGGTATCTCATATTCCTCCACTGTTTAGGAAGCTCTCACAGAATAGTGAAGACCTTCAGTGTGCCCACTGCCACAGCTCTCCTGCTTTTTATGTTTGGTGCATGGATGGGATTCAAAATTCCAAATCTTAAAGGACTCGCACTAAAAGGACCAGTCCCCTCTTTTGGAGAACAGTCTTGTTGCAGCACTCTGGCTAATGTTCTTTGTCCTAACTGCACAGCACACAGAATCTATGGTATAGCACAGTGAAAAGCAGTGACCAGATTACCCACCCTTTGTGCATGCCTCTGACCCCTGCGGATGAAAGGCTGTTTGAGGATGCCTATAGGATTTTGTCCTTGGAGAGACAATATACCTTCTTTCAAATGTACTCCATGAAGGGGAATGTTTTCTCCCAGTGTGACATAGGATATCCCTACACCACGTTTGCACTCTGGGTCCAGCACCGTCCTTCTCCCCAGGAATATACACCACAGCTTTGCTCTGATGGAAGTTGTGCCCTTCCCAACCTTAGAGTTTGAGCACCACCAGCTGATGCAAAAGACCTGCAACGTTCAGAAACCCTTGCTCATCAGTCTGTGATGCAGAGAGATTTTCATCTTGTGCGAACCCAGTGCTGCATTCCCTCGACCTCTCTATCTCTCCCTTTTCTCTCTCCCTGGAAAAGTAGTATTTCTCTCCCCCAATTCACTTCCAAGCCTCTTGCATCTGCCACACTATCTCCCTTCAACTGTGGAGTTCCTTCTCCCAGTCTTTAGATCGATTTCCTAGGGGTTCCATGTGATCTGACCTCAATATAGCTGTGTTTGAGGGATGAGGAAAGGTCAAGGTCCCCCTGCTTCTCTGCCATCCTAACTTTTTCATGGCCTCCTCTTTTTCTTTTACTCGATCTTCAAACTCAAGCCAAAGTTCTTCCTTTCATATATTTACATATATTATATATAATATGTGTAATATATATAATAGATGTATTTTTTAAAGATTTTATTTATTTATTTTACAGACAGAGATCACAAGTAGGCAGAGAGGCAGGCAGAGAGAGAGGAGGGGAAGCAGGCTCCCCGCTGAGCAAAGAGCCAGATAGGGGGCTCTGTCCCAGGACCCAGGGACCATGACCTGAGCCGAAGGCAGAGGCTATAACCCACTGAGCCACCCAGGCGCCCTAAAATTAGGGTGCCTGGCTGGCTCAGTGGGTTAAAGCCTCTGCCTTTTTTATTTTATATAAAATAAAATATATTATATATATATATATATAAATATATAAATATATAATAAATTTACAAATATATAAATTATATAATTATATTTTATATAAATAAATCTATATAAATATATAAAGATGAATTAATATATAAATATAAATAAAATATATAAAATATGTTTTATTTTATATACATAAAATATATTTTAATTGCACTGATTTTCCTTATTTAATCTGAATTCTTATACAGTGGTTTCTGATCTGTGGTCAAGAGATCACTGTGAAGAGGGAAGAATAGAGTTATTACTGTAAATGACTTAAAAAGCTCTGAGTACGGGAAGCATTTTCTAGAGATTTAAAGAATACGTCTTGAACTGAAACGTATGACTATGTTTTCTAATATGTATAGAAACTGTTGTGTAAATTAAAATACAAATTCATTTCATTGCTTCTCAGCCTTTTGGCTAAGATCAAGTGTAAAAAACAAATTCATTTCAAAGTATTACCAAATTTATGGTAGTTTTTCTTATTATTTATTAATCAATACATAGTAAAAATTCAAATACTATCAGGGTATATTTCCATATTTATATTCTGAAAAGCTATATCCCATTATCTCAAGCAGCTCTATAGTTTTATGATGTTCTTCAGTTGTTTAGAACAGACCTGGACTAGGGTAAAGGAAGTGAGGCCCTCACCTAGAGTAAAATTTTAAGGGGTGCCAAAAACCCCAGTAATCAAGATAAATAATATTTTAAAGAAATATTTAAAATAAAAATTAATACAAAAAATAGATGATGAACAAAATATCAAAATTTTAAATAAAGACATGACCTGATAAGGCCAAATTTACTGTAAAGTGAGTTAGATGAATCAGACAAGTGCAGAGTCAGATACTAGTTCATAAGCATATTGGGAATTTGACCCTGTATGTCAAAAGAAAAAGGAAATACTGGATTATTATTTCACAATATGAAAATTGTTTTATTAAGCATTCAGTTAGATCTCTGAAAGGGCAAATATATGCCATGAGTGCTTTCCCAAAGCAGCTACCTTTAGCATGCAAAAACCAGAGCCAGCACAGGAGAGAGAATGAGAAGAGAAAGAGATGGGTATGCATTTAAAAGTCTAAATTTAGTAACAGGAAAAACCGTTCCAGGTCAGTATCAATAGAGCAGTAAAAGTCTTTCTGTTCAAAAGGGCTGACAGCTAGTCTACACTTATTATCCATGGGACAGACAAATCATCTTTTTTTATCATTATCATCATCATTATGATTGATTGAATACTTAGAGTATGCCAAGCATTAAATTGAGAGCTTCATCATGTTTAGTTATCACAGTGATTCTGTGATGTACATGTAGTCATATTACCTCCATTTCATAAAATGAGCTTCAGAAGGGATTAAATAACTTATATACAATGCTGTACCTAGTAAAGGATTTTATGGACAATATGAATTCATCTATTTATATGTAATAATAAATAATAATTATAAAAATAATAATATCAAGTGACATTGAACAATTACTGCTTTAACACTGTACTAATTATATTATCTCATTTAAACTTCATAACAGCCAAGTAAGGTAGGTTTATTATCTCTGTCTTACTGAGGCTTAGAGGTGTGTGCATATGAGTGTGTGTGTGCATATTTATTTGTAATAAATTTCTTTTTTTAATTAACATATAATGTATTATTTATCATATGAGTGTGTGTGCATATTTATTTGTAATAAATTTCTTTTTTTAATTAACATATCATGTATTATTTATTTCAGTGGTACAAGTCTGTGATTCATCAGTCTTATGTAATACCCACTGTTCATTACAATACATACCCTCCCCAATGTCTATCACCCAGCCACCCCATCCCCTCCACCCCCGTTCCCTCCAGCAACCCCCAGTTTATAATTTCTAAGCAAAAGATGGAGCCACTCTTGACTGGGGTGCCATGTTAGGAAACTAAAATTTAGATATTTTTTTGTGTTCCTATAATGTTGTACTTGGCCAGAAACAGTATACCCAGTCAGTCAATCTCAAAATAGCATGCTAAATCTGGGCCTTCCCACCCCAAACAAGTTAGACTATGTGTCCCCAACCAACTAGATATTTTCTACTTTTCTCTTCCTTATTCTTTATTCTTTATTCTGTAAAAGCTTCCTGCCTTCCACCCCATTTTGCAGCTCTCTAAATGAAGAGTTCCTCCTTCATGATGTGTTGAATATAGTTTGTTTATATTACCTACATTGTTTAATCACTTTTTTTAAATACACACATACACATTAATAACATATGGACATACATATATAATATATTTAGCATTTACTATGTTGCAGGTATTATGCTAAATACCATACACATTATCCTAGTTAATTTAATTTGCTAGTTCCCAGAGAATATTGCTACTGTAGCCTTATACCCAAAGCTGACACTTTTACAACTGGGGTCTTCTAATAGCTTGGCATTAATGTTTATGTAGCTGAGTTTCATATATTATAAGGTTCTGAAAGGTTCTTCTATAGAGACATTATTGGTATCACTTATGAACACTAATAAATGTTACAAAACAAGAACCAAAGAAGAGTACTGGAATTTAAATGTCAAACATTCACATTTTAATCTCAAAACTAACTAGCATGCTAATGTGGTTTTTCTGACAGCTATATGTAATTTTTCTACATTAATAACCAATTTGCCAATTCTCTGATACCACATGTGTCTACCAATACAATTCTGACACTATTTGCAATTAAATAAGATCCCACATTTATAGGGCTCAGTCCTGGGATTATGCCAGTCACAAGTAGTGACCCCAGGAAGCCCATAATTCTAACTAAAAATTCAAGGGTTTCCACACCCCATCCCCCAAGATCACTAGAACAACTCATAGAACTTAGGAAAGATCTAGGAAAAACAAAACAAAACAAAACACCTCTATTTACTATTTATTGTGAAGGATAGAAATAGGCAGCCAGATAAAAAGATACATAGAGTGAGGTTTGGAAGAATCTGAAGTGTAGGAACTTTTGTTCTTGTTGAATTAGGGTGCACCATTCTCCTGGAACATGGATATATTAAAAAACTTATAAGTTCCCCAAATCCTGTCATTTTGGGGTTTTATGAAGATTTCATTATGTAGGCAAGATGATTAAATTTCTGGCCACTGGTGATTGAGCTCAATATCCTGTCCTTCTCCAAGTCCCAAACCCCTAATCACTTGATTGTTTTTCTGGAGATCAGCTTTCAATCTAAAGCCATTTAGAGGCTACACCCAGCCAAGGGCCACCTCATTAGCATAAAATTCCGTGTGGTCGTTATGAATAACAAAAAGCACTCTTACCATTCAGAAAACTCCATGGGTTTAGGAGTTCTGTGCATATATATATATATTTGGTATGTATATACATATATATATATATTTGGTCTTTGGTTATATATATATGTATATATATATATATATATAATTAATGTATACATATTTTTAATTAATTTATTTATTGTACCACAATGGCATGCTAAAACTTAAATAAGAAGTCATTATGAAAACTGTCAACACAGTAATTTTGCACAAATTGAAACTGAATAATTTCTTAATTACACCTAACTTAATTATACCTAATTAATTACACATTTAACTTAATTACACTAACTTTTCAGCAAAAATTTGACAAGCTCATCACAAAATTGATTATACAATCACCAATTTAACAGGTAGCAATTCAGTTAAAATAACTGCTATTAGATGATAAGAGTTAGGAATCTCCCTTCCAGTCAGCTATAGCAACAAGTCAACTGCTTTCTAGCACAGGGCAAAATCCCATAGAACTGTACCACTTTATTTAGGTCCTTGGTTTCAGAAAGAAATGATTAAAAAAAGAAAGTGCCCAAAATTATAAACTAATTTGTCTATTTTTAAAATGACAAACAACGGATACTGTTATTTTCAAAGGCCAGTAATATGTATGAAATGAAATTCAATTTCTCTCATTAAAAAAAAAAAATCCTAATGTCACAGAGTTAGGAATGATGAGTATTCACTTGACTGCAAATGTACAAACAGAACTTCATCTGCAAGTGCATCTTTTTTAGATGACAGGTAGGTATATGGTATATGGTCAGTGAAATGTGTCATTCTCTTCGGCAGAAAACTATTTTCTTGAAAGATTAAGAGCAAACAACGCTTGTATTCACAGGCTTCTTACTAAAATTATATTTAAACTTATTTTTTTAATTTTTTGTTTTTATTTATTTGACAGAGATCACAAGCAGGCAGAGAGGCAGACAGAGCTAGAGAGTGGGAAGCAGGCTCTCCCTGAGCAGAGAGCCCGATGCAGGGCTCGATTCCTGGACCCTGAGATCATGACCTGAGCCAAAGGCAGAGGCTTAACCCTCTGAGCCACCCAGGCACCCCTTAAACTTATTTCTACATGAAAAATTTTCAAGAGCAATCCAACATGGATTTTCTGGCTTCTCTCTCCTTATAGAGCCATAGACTACCAACTAGTGAATGCATCTGCCTTCAATAGGAAGCAGAGGCAGAAGAAAAATTACTAAATTTCCTTACCCCCTGACAAGCCCATAAAATAGGCAGAGTGACATTCCTCTAGGAGCTCAACTACCCCCACGTTAAGGCTTTGCTAAGAGCAAAGGGCAACCCTAGCCTGATGATTCCTACCCCCGGACCAGGATCCTGTAAGTCTATTTTAACAATTCCTTTGGACACTTTATCTCTAAACCCTTCAAGATACAGGTTGACAATCACTCCCAAGCATATGGCCCACTGATACACATCTAAAGGGTCTCACGAAAAGGTTTTATTACTGGTAATGTCTAAAATAAGAGACATAAAATATGTAAAATGTAAATAGATTTCTCTTTGCCTGCCCAGAAAAAAAAATAGTTTCTATGTTTTGTTTTATCAGATCTTTAACATCCCTAATCCTATTTAGGCATGTGCTTTAAAAGGTTTTAACAAACTTTCCCAAGATTTAAATCTTGAACAAAGTCTTGACTAATTAGGCTTGCTTGTTTGGTATGGTACATTCTGGTTCTGGCTGTAAAAGTGTTATGTGTCAGTGTGTCACAGGATAACTGCGTTTCCTTGGCTATAGTATCATAGTGAACTCTTATTTCAGATCATTAACAATGTCCATTTCTGAGTTTTTTGTCACTTATAATTGTTCTAATTCTCGTGTAAAATGAGTTTTATCTTCAAGGAGATTCATATAAAGGACTTTCAGGACAAATACAGGTATTCAATATATTGAAAATCCTAAAACTGAAATGGGTAAGAATTTCCAGAACTAACTAAAGCTGCATTCAAACTAAACCAGAGTTAGTAACATGGGACTAAATGAACTAAAAAATTATAGTGTTATGTCTCTTATTTTAGACATTGCTTGTTCTCTAATTTTGCTCTTTCAGACTAAGGAAAATTTTACTTAAGTTATCTGTGACTTACAAAAATGTAAAAATATTCATTTGTAAACAAATCAAAGCATTATTTTTTTTTATCTGAACCCTCTGAAACTCAAGGTATCAGAAAGTATTCTTTCTTCCATGCAATCAGTCATTTGCATAAGTTCAATAAGAATCTGTTCTCCTTGTAACAGGACAATATTGGAAACATTGGTTATTTTACCAAGGCTTTGACTGGAATGTCATATTTGAGAAAGACATGCATAGACTCACTCACCAGACAGCTTTAAGGAATTGAGATTGACTTAATGAATCCTGGAGCCATAAAGCCCCGTGGAACTGTAGGCCTGATACCTTGCTTACCGAGTTCCCAGCAGCCTCAACAGGTGAGTAAAGAATGTCACTTCCTGTCAGGTCCAGGAACCTCAGGATATTTTGGGGACCTCTAACAGGACTCTGCCTAAATCGACAGGTATTGCAGGCATGTCTGATGGCAAGTACTTGTCTTGGCTTCTGGTCTCGGAGGCTACTAAAAGTTCAACCTAGATATTCCTTATAAGAAGTTCCAGCAAAGCAGAGTCTAAAAGATTTATATGATTACTCACTGTTCTTGCTGAACTTATGTAAATAGTTAGGCCAACTTTGTTAAAACCGGACTTGTTTTTCAAATAAATTGGTCCTGACTTGGCTATCTCTGGAAATGAGGGTTATTTTAGAGTGAAAAATTCTGGGGCACCTGGGTGGCTCAGTGGGTTAAGTCGCTGCCTTCAGCTCAGGTCATGATCTCAGGGTCCTGGGATTGAGTCCTGCATCGGGCTCTCTGCTTAGCGGGGAGCCTGCTTCCCTCTCTCTCTCACTCTCTCTCTCTCTGCCTGCCTCTCTGTCTACTTGTGATCTCTCTCTGTCAAATAAATAAATACAATCTTTTAAAAAATTCTGTTTTATATAACACACCTTTGTGAATGTTAAATTCTAGATTTGATTGTCTTTAAATGTTGTTTACCTAAGCTATACAATTTGAGGTAAACTTCAGAAAGGTTGCACAATAGCTTGTTTAGACAATCTTCTTGCTTTTTATTTTGTGGGGATAATAACAAGACCCCATGGCACATGATTAAACAACTGAAAAATGGGATTGATTCCCCAACAATTATATAACTTAACTATAACCTTTACCAATTCTGTGTGGTTGGGATAATAAAATTGCCCAAAAGCCAAAAGTATACCCTACTCCATAGCATTAACTATGGACTTGTGGAGCTAAAAAATGATGCCAATTTCTTTATGATTGGATTGGATGATGCATGTGGGACTCTCCTTATCTCTTGACAAGTTTTCTCCCACTTGCCAGTGATCCCACTTGCCAGTAATTAGGATATTATTAAGGCTGGACCACTCAAAAAGAGCTTCTTAATGGTCTCATCCCTTAGTCATATTTATCATAAAAGCCACCTCTATTAAGGTACAATTGAAAACAAAGGCTTTAGCTAAGCATACAACAGTGCTGTTGGTAAAGGGAGCCTCAAATCTAACTGTAGGACAGTCCCTGCCTGTAATGACTTCACATCAGGTCCAGATTTGTCTTTGAAACCAAAGGCCACCCACCAATGGATGATGGAGGGCAACTTATTAAATACCAGGTTTCACTTACAGATATGCCTGAAATAATACTCAACCTATCAGACTTATCTACCCTTATACCTGGACCTGACCATTCAGAGGTTATTGATCTTGCTTACTCTAGTTGACCAGATTTAAGATGCCCCTATTAAAAATAAATGACAGTTGGTTTACTGAAGACAATAGTTTTCATAAAAAGAATAAGAAAAGCTGGGTATGCCATAGTGCTCACTAGTGCTTTGCAACTGCCAAAACCTAAAAAATAAATATTAATACTGACTCCAAATATGCTTTTCTAGTCCTACATGTCCATGGAGCAATTTGGAAGAAAAGGGGATTATTATCAAGCTATAACTCCACAATCAAATACAGGCCTAAAATTATTACTTTTCTTAAGGCTGTACACCCACCTAAAGGAGATAGCTATAATTCACTTCAAAGGATGTCAAAGGATATGACCTTAGGATCCAAAGTAATATAAGGTTTACACCAGACCACTGATTTGGGCAAAAAGGCCATGGAGGTGACAAAAACTTTGTGAAGGAAAACTGTCCCTAGGTTTGGACTCCCATGGTCCTTATAAAGTAACAATGGACTGCCTTTATTACACATTAAAAAGATGGCCCTCCAAAACTAAACAGCCCTTGAGATCTTAACTGCAGTTATAGAAACCCAGAATTGGAGGATTGTCTCCTAATGGGACCTGATGGTTATATGGCTCTAATTTATGTTCATGGCTTCCCCCGGGTGGATAGGTCACTGTACTTTGGGTTTTGCCCGGAATCATGGATGCATTATTAAAACCATTACCAACCTGGCCAACCTTCCAAAACTTAAAACAATGGTGAGCCCATTCTGTTTCTCCTTGGTGTGACCAACTAACATCCATTTTTGTTTCCCCTTTGGGACTGAAGGGTGTTTTTTGTCACATAAAAGGTCTTAACAAGTATATGGTTAAAGACCATAGTGATACTCAAAATAGCATTTCTCTATTAAATAACTGAAACACAAAAAGTGTAAAGCAGTTTTACAAAATAAAATCACCTTAGCTGTCCTAAAAGCAGCACAGGGCAGCACATGTGCAGTTACCAGAACAAATCCCAGATTATCATCCCAGATTATCAATGTGTGTACATCCCAGATTATCAAAAAATGTCACCAGACTATAACATAAGATATGAATACCCAAATTGGGATTCTACAAAATCCTTCTTTTTCTCTCAGTGATTGGTTAAGTTCCTGTTTTAAAGGAGGATTATGGTCAACAATTAAAGATCGTTATTGAACTTCTCATTGTTAGCCTTACTAATCTTAATGTGTTGCCTTGCTCAGTGTGTCTCTATTTGGTGCTGAGACTCCATTGCTACAATGACTTCTCATTGACAGATGATCCTTACCACTCACAGAGACACTTCTTTACTGTCAGCGTTGGGTTCAGCTGGCTCTGTCTTTTGTAATTCCCCTACACATTCCTCGACTGACCAATACTGACCCGTAGGTATGGACAGCTCTACGCTCCTATTCAGCAGGAAGAAGTTATAGAACATGAGACCTTCTACCCTCAGCAACCTTAAAAATTTAAGGGTCAAGATTGTTCAGGGGAGAATGATGTGGGAAACAGAGGCAGAAGAAAAATTACTAAATTTCCTTACCCACTGACAAGCCCTTAAAACAGGCAGAGTGACATTCCTCTAGGGACTCAACTGCCTTCACCTTAATGCTTTGCTAAGGGCAAAGGGCAATCCTAGCCTGAAGACCCCTACCCTCAACCAGAATCCTGTAAGTTCTACTTTAACAAATTCCTTTGGAAATCTTATCTCTAAACCCTCCAAGATGGTGTTGACAATCAGTCCTAAGCATATGGCCTACTGATACACATCTAAAGGGTCTCATGAAAAGGTTTTATTACTGGTAATGAATAACCTTTTTCTCAACAATAGCTAGCCCCTCAAGGTCCTGGAAACCTTGCTTCTAAGATTCCTTAGAGACTTATGCCATTCCCTAACCCCCTCCCATCTTGCAAGCATATAATGCACCACTCCTCAAAAACCCAGAGCAGCAGCTCTTTCTGCCCATGGGTCCTATCCCTGTGCTTTAATAAACCACCATTTTGCATCAAAGACATCTCAAGAATTTTTTCTTGTCCATAGGCTCTGAACTCTATGTCATTGAACCTTACTATATTCTAAGACTTCATCAAGTGTATCAACATACTGTTTTCAAGAGCTCTGACCTACAAGTCAAGTAACCTGGAGTTTAGTTCCTGAGCTGTCGTTCTTTATATATATAATCACGAATTTTAAATAGCTTATTTCTAAGGAAGCTTTCTATTCTGCTACACTGTTGTTTCATGAAGTCTTCCACTTCAACAGACAGATAACCCAAGTATAATAAGTGATGTCTAATTATCCCTGAATCTTTCTCTTCTAGAAACTAGTTGGAAAAATAAGTCCTTGTTTTCCCTGACGAGTGTGACATAAAGAAATATGCCTTCTAGTGACCACTCAATAAAACAGTTCTTTACTTAGTTTACAGGGATGAAATTGTTGATATTAGAAGTGCAAACAGATAAAACTCTTCTGAGACGCCTGGGTGGCTCAGTGGGTTGAGCCGCTGCCTTCAGCTCGGGTCATGATCCCAGCCTCCTGGGATCGAGTCCCACATTGGGCTCCTTGCTCAGCGGGGAGCCTGCTTCTCCCTCTGCCTCTGCCTGCCACTCTATCTGCCTGTGCTCGCTCTCTCTGTAAAGTAAATAAATAAAATCTTAAAAAAAAAATTCTTCTGCCTACTGTGACTTAATCAGGAACTCCAAGAAACCAATAATTTCATTTGGGGAAAAGTAACTATAGAAGACACCTAGAATACCTTTGATCTGAAGGCAAATGAGGGAAACCCAGCTTTCATCCCATCTGGCTCAGAGTCAAAGCTGAAATAAAGGAATCCACAGGCCTATCTCCATGTGCCAAGATTCACTTAGGGCCACACATTCATTATAGGGATGAGAGAACTCAGGGATATTACATCAAAAATAGTAGTGTCAATAATATTATCACCGCTTAAACTTACAAAGGGTTTTAGAGTTTATAAAGTTTACCACCATGTTCTCAAAGCTCTATTTAATGTCTTCTCACTTCTCAGTTTTATCTCAAAATATCTCAAAAAGTTGCTATTATTCCTTCTGAAATGATATTTTTCTTGCGTGTCATGTAACTGATTCTTCCTTCTTTCAAGAGTAAACTTAATTATCACCTCCACAGTGGGACCCTTCCTGACCACACTACCTGAAGTAAGTCTCTTGTTATGCTCTCACATTAAACGCCAAACCCCTCCTTCATGGTACTTATCACAAGTTGTAATTCCATGTTTATGTGTTTACTTTTTTAGTATCTGCATTTTCCATTAGAATATAAGCTTAATGAAAGCAAGTGCTATGTCAGTCTTAGTCATTGCTGAACCCCCATGGCCTAGCACAGAGCCAAGCAACATAGTAAATGCTCCAAATGTACTTGATGAATGAATAAATAAATAAAGATACATATTCACTCATTCTTTACAACAACATTATGGAATAGGTAGAGCAAGTACTAGTATACTCATTCTCTAGTTGAGGTCACTAAGGTCTACAGAAACTAAATGACCTAGTAACACAGCTATGAATGGTGGAACTGAAATTCAACTTCTGAATTTCCTACTCTAAATCCAATGGACTTTTCATTACACCACATGTTTAGTAAATCCTTAATTACTAGTAATATCATTTCATTTAATCACTGATACCTCCTCTATAGCCTCTGGAAATGAATTCTAGGCACCAGAGATGAATATGCATCACAGCTTCCTTGAAGAAGAGTTACCCAGGAGTGCCTGGGAGGCTCAGTCAGTTAAGTGTCTGTCCCAGGATCCTGGGATTGAGCACATCTTCTGGCTGCCTGCTCAGCAGTGAGTCTCCTCCTCCCTCTCCATCTGCACCCCCTTGTGCTCTCTCTCTCTCAAATAAGTAAATAATATCTTTTAAAAAATAAGGTTACCAGATTATCTATGTTCTTTTCAAAAGCAGACCTCCCTTTCATCCAGACATTCAGGATTCCCAAAATTCGATAATAGTGAATCTCAAAACCTGTAAGTCCTATATGTAACTTATAAGCTATAGCTCATGTGTCACACTTAATGTCATTTTGCTGAACAAAAGATTTTAGAGTTATATATCCAAAAAATATAAACAAAGTAAAATGGGTTGACTATATACTATAGTTCAAAATAGACTGTTCTTATAAACATAGTAATAATAACTACCACTAGGAAAGTCAATACGTATTCATGGGCAATCGCTGTAAACATATTTTCTAGAGCCCTGGTATCTAAAATTACCTGCTTGATTAAATATATAAAAGAATGAAGCTACATGGTCACAATTTGTCTTGTAATATTTCTGTAAATTAGAGAGTGCAGAAATCCAAGAAATTAGTGAAGTATGTTATCTGTGAGTTAACATTCCAGACGTTAGTTTATTGTACTCAGCCCACTCTTGGTTTAGGTTATTTAACAGCATACAAGCTTATAAGAGCTGGGAAAAATGACAATTTATTTTTAATTCCATGATTTAAAGAGTATTTGATATTTAAAGACTATTACTTTTAAGAAGCAAATTAATTATTGTGACTTTAAGACTTAACCATGACAGCAAGTTAAAGAAAAAAAAGTCCTTTGTAAAGCAAAAGTAAAACTTGGTTCCCTTTATGCTCGAGAGATGTCAACAGTTCCATCTGATAGTCTGTTCAAAAATTTTTGTGCACTCTTCACATAGACTCAAGCCCCAAAGGTTTTGCAAGCAATAAGGCAGGTTTTCCATTTTCTAAAATAAATCTAGCAGAGTGAGGACATATGGTGGTAAGAAATATAAGAAATGTACAGAAGAAAATATTTTCCTTGTTTTTAAGTAGAAAAATAAAGTGGAACTCTTAAATGAGAGACTAGTTAATTGCTTTAGCGATATTGTAGTGAAAAGTCCAAAATATTTATTTCAGGTACAACTTTACACAGTTCCTCATAACAGGCTTGAGAGAGCTATAATACAGGCACTGTTAAACCCAACATTACCTAAAAGGAACAAAAGTCACAGAATTAAACGAATTAGCCAAGAATACATGATTTAACGACAGAGCAGGGAATTATATTGGTTTCCTACTGTCACAATAACATATAATTACAAATTTAGTGGCTTCAATCAACACAGATTTATTCACCTACAACTCTGGAGGTCAGAATTTGAAATTAGCCTAATTGGGCTAAAATTAAGAAGGTAGTAAGGCTAGTTTCTTCTGAGGGCTCTAGATGTAATTGATTTCCCTAGCCTCTTATAGTTTCTAGAGGCTACCTGCACTTCTTGGCTTGTATTCCCTTCCTTGTAGCACTCTAACCTATTATTTCCATCATTATATCTCCTATTTCCCCTTCTGTCATCAAATATTCCTTTGCTTCCTTCTTATAAGAATCCTTGTAATTACAATTAGGTCCTACTTAGATAACTTAAGATAATCTCCCCATCTCAAGATCATAAATTTAATCATACCAGCAAAGCCCCTTTTGCCATATGAGGCAATATTATCAGGTTCCAGAGATTAAGACTTGATATCTTTGAGGGCTAGATCTAGCCTACCTCAGGAAGAAAACCGAATTCAAATACATTCATTTTTGATCCACTAAACCAAAGATGACTTGCTCATGGTAATATGGCCTCCATGGGTTGTTTCTGGTTTTCTGTGTGATCCTGGGATTCTGGTGAAATAAATAATCCATTCTCAATCTTCTCTCTCTCTCCTTCTCTCTCATTTACACATTGTTAAAACAGAGTATCGGTGTAATTTAAAATTTAAAAAATTAACAAACATAGAGTAATAATAAAAATATAAAGAAATATTTGAGTTGAATATTTTCAACAGAGCAAAACATTTCACAGTAAAAAAAAAAAGATTGTTAAATTCTAGCTTTAAGACTGTCAGCAGTAGACTAAGATGCAGAGTAAAAGCTTATATAATAACATTTGAAAGATGGCTGGTAATTATCTAGTGAGTTCAAGTATTACAAATGAAAAACGTTACATAAACCAGATAATTCCTATCCCTCCTTCATCCCATCTCACCCCCAAAATATTTTTACCTCTATAGATAAAAAAAAATTATGGGTATTACATCTGAATTATGAAGCTTAATTTTGACGTCAGCTGCTTAATTAAAACCACATATGTTCTCTCAGTGACCTCACTGGTGGGCTGTGTGACCTTTATCAAGTCTTTTCATCCTTCTAAAACTCACTTTCATATTTGAAATAAGTTTAAACAAGATATTAAAGTTATTAACATGAATGACATAAATTGCCAAATAGAATAGATGTCCTTATTATAGTGAAATATAGAGCAATCTAAAAATACTAATTGAAGCCAAAAAATTCTAATCCTCACTCTGCTACAACTTCTTTAAGAATTCTAAGACTAGTCATTTAATATTATCGTATCTTAGGTTTCTTCCATTCACAAATGCTTAGCAACCTTCATATGAATTAAACATTCTATGGTTTGTCATCTTCACGAAGCTTTTAGAAGAACTAAAAAATCTAAACTATAAAATCAATCTATGAAACTATTTAACTATAAACTATTTTATAGTTATCTTTGGGGTAAATACCCAGTTTATCGTCTAAACTATAAAATCTATCTATGAAAGACCCAAGGCAAATATCATCCTCAATGTGAAAAAGCTTGCAGCCTTCCTATTGAGATCAGGAACATGACAAGGATGCCCACTCTCACCACTCTTGTTCAACATAGTATTAGAAGTCCTAGCAACAGCAATCAGACAACAAAGAGAAATAAAAGGTATCCAAATTGGCAATGAAGAAGTCAAACTCTCTCTCTTCACAGATGACATGATTCTTTATATGGAAAATCCAAAAGACTCCACCCCCAAACTACTAGAACTCATACAGCAATTCAGTAATGTGGCAGGATACAAAGTCAATGTATGGAAACCAGTGGCTTTCTTATACACTAACAATGCAAGTACAGAAAGGGAAATTAGAGAATCGATTCCATTTACTATAGCACCAAGAACCATAAGATACCTGGGAATAAACCTAACCAAAGAGGTAAAAGAACTGTACTCGAGGAACTACAGAACACTCATGAAAGAAATTGAAGAAGACACAAAAAGATGGAAGACCATTCCATGCTCTTGGATCGGAAGAATAAACATTGTTGAAATGTCTATAGTGCCTAGAGCAATCTATACTTTTAATGCTATTCTGATCAAAATTCCACCAGTATTTTTCAAAGAGCTGAAGCAAATAATCCAAAAATTTTTATGGAATCAGAAGAGACCCCGAATTGCTAAGGAAATGTTGAAAAACAAAAATAAAACTGGCAGCACCATGTTACCTAATTTCAAGCTTTACTACAAAGCTGTGATCACCAAGACAGCATGGTACTGGCATAAAAACAGACACATAGACCAGTGGAACAGAGTAAAGAGCCCAGATATGGACCCTCAACTCTATGGTCAAATAATCTTCAACAAAACAGGAAAAAAATATACAGTAGAAAAAAGACAGTCTCTTAAATAAATGGTGCTGGGAAAACGGGACAGCTTTATGTAGAAGAATGAAACTCGACCATTCTCTTACACCATACACAAAAATAAACTCAAAATGGATAAAAGACCTCAACGTGAGACAGGAATCCATCAGAATCCTAGAGGAGAACATAGGCAGTAATCTCTTTGATATCAGCCACAGCAACTTCTTTCAAGATATGTCCCCTAAGGCAAAGGAAACAAAAACCAAAATAAACTTTTGGGACTTCATCAAAACCAAAAGCTTCTGCACAGCAAAGAAAACAGTCAAGAAAACAAAGAGGCAACCCACAGAATGGGAGAAGATATTTGCAAATGACAGTACAGACAAAAGGTTGATATCCAGGATCTATAAAGAACTCCTCAAACTCAACACACACAAAACAGACAATCATATCAAAAAATAGGAAGAAGATATGAACAGAGACTTCTCCAATGAAGACAAACAAATGGCTATCAGACACATGAAAAAATGTTCATCATCACTAGCCATCAGGGAGATTCAAATTAAAACCACATTGAGATATCACCTTACACTAGTTAGAATGGCCAAAATTAGCAAGACAGGAAACAAGGGGATAGAGGGGATGTGGAGTAAGGGGAACCCTCTTACATTGTTGGTGGGAATGCAAGTTGGTGCAGCCTCTTTGGAGATCAGTGTGGAGATTCCTCAAGAAATTAAAAATAGAGCTTCCCTATGACCCTGCAATTGCACTACTGGGTATTTACCCCAAAGATAAACAGATGTAGTGAAAAGAAGGGCCATCTGTACCCCAATGTTTATAGCAGCAATGGCCACGGTCGCCAAACTGTGGAAAGAACCAAGATGTCCTTCAGTGGACGAATGGATAAGGAAGATGTGGTCCAGATACACTATGGAGTATTATGCCTCCATCAGAAAGGATGAATACCCAACTTTTGTAGCAACATGGATGGGACTGGAAGAGATTATGCTGAGTGAAATAAGTCAAGCAGAGATAGTCAATTATCATATGGCTTCACTTATTTGTGGAGCATAACAAATAGCATGGAGGACAAGGAGAGTTAGAGAGGAGAAGGGAGTTGGGGGAAATTGGAAGGGGAGGTGAACCATGAGAGACTATGGACTCTGAAAAACAATCTGAGGGGTTTGAAGCGGCGGGGAGTGGGAGGTTGGGGGAACCAGGTGGTGGGTATTAGAAAGGCCACGGATGGCATGGAGTACTGGGTGTGGTACAAAAAACAATGAATACTGTTATGCTGAAAATAAATAAGATAAAATAAAATAATTATATTATATGTTAATTGTCTTTAATATAAGAAATATGATCCATTTGCTTAGTCATAAACATCTTAGGTAGATAAAAGCAGGGAAACTTGCTTAAAATCTCTCTTGAGGAAGAAAAAATTGGGGATTGAACTTTAAAATAGACCTGCATTTGGCTTCTTCTGCCAAGCTCTTTCCATAACTCTGTAGATTATATAGTCAGAAAGTTTTATATGGAGTTTAAGTTATACTGACAATCTATAACATGCTGACTCTGTTCACTGTCATATGTCTTTCTCAACAAAACAATCAGGCAGGCAGGCACAATTCTTGTGGTGCCAGATTAGATAGTTCAGGGCTCTGATCATAGTTCCTTACAGACAATTACCAAATGACCAGATCATTGGAAAAATGCTCAATTGTTCCATATAGAAATCTCACCCTACTCCTCCATTACTGACAATATTCTGGAACCTCCTATTTTCAATTTTCTATACTATATCAAGGGAAACTGAAACTATTCAATTTAAACATTGGTTTATTCACTTCTGTAACAAATCACCACAAATTTAATGGCTTAAACTAACAGATATTTGTTACCTTAAATTTCTATAAGTCAGAAGTCCAACATGTCTCAGTGGGCTATAATCAAGGTGTTGGGAAGGCTGTGTTCTCTTCTGGAGACTATAGGAGAGAATCCATTTTGTCTCTCTTTCCAGCTTCTAGAAGCTGTCTGAATTCCTTGGCTCATGGCCCATTTCTCCATCTTTAATTCATAAATGGCTGTCAACTTGTTCTCATGTCAATCTGACACTGATTGTCCTGTCTCTGTCTTTCACTTATAACAAACTCTGTGATGACATCAGTCCCTTCTGGATAATCCAAGATATTCTCCCATCTCAAAATCTTTAATCACATCTGCAAAGTCCTTTTTGCTATGTTAGGTAATATAGTTACAGGTTCCAAAGTTTAGGATGTGGCTATCTTTGGGAGGCCATTACTCTGTCTACCACAGTTGGCCTTAACACTAATAGTTAATACAACGTGATTGTATGCAGGCATTCATCTATGTTAATTCACCCAATAAATGTAGCCAGTATAGTCAAATGATCATAAAAATAACCCTCTTCAATTTGCCCTAATAGAAAAAAGGAGATTTGAAAATTACTTTTCTACTTAACTACAAAACTTAAGCACAGCTCTTATCTCTGTCACATTTATTCCAAGTGTTGTTGCCATCAGAGTCTCTCTCAGTCACAGGGACAACCTGAAAACATCATTCACCTTAATGTGCTTTTATTAAAATTCATTAAATTTCTCAGAAATATAAGCATATATATCCCAAACTACACTGAATACTTATACCAAGTTTTCAGGATTAAAAACTTTAAAGATAATTAGCGAGACTTAAATTAGAAACTCACAGTCAGGATAGTAAATGACAAAATATATGCATTATATGAAATATTTGAAAGAACTAAGAACAATCAGTCTGCGGACAGATATTCAAAAACTATTTTCAAAAAACTGCAAGAAGTCATGATGTGGGTCTTAACTTAGGTAAAGGGATCTAATACCAAAGAGATGATTTAGTTCCAAATTTAAAAAAAATTCAGACCACTGGTAGAAGTTCGAATGAACCATAATTTGACTTAATTTAAAATTACTTTTTAAAAAAATATTTATTTGAGAGAGAGAGAATGAGTGGGGGGCAGGAGCAGATGGAGAAGCAGGCTCTCTGCTGAGCTGGGTGCATGATGTGGGGTTCTATTCCAGGACACTGGGATCATGACCCAAGCCAAAGGCAGAATGCTTAGCCAGTGGAGTCACCCAGGTGCCCCTTAAATTACTTTTAATAACTGGAATTGTCTAACAATGAAACAAGTATTTTTTTAATAAAGATTTTTTATTTATTCATTTGAGAGAGAGTGAGCAAGAGCACCAGTGTGTGGGGGGGTTGGTTCGGGGAGAGGCAGATTCCCTGCTGAGCAGAGTGCTCTGTGCGGGACTGGATCCACAGGATCACAACCTGAGCCAAAGGCAGATACTTAGCAGAACGATCCTCCCAGGCACCATCCAGGTGCCCCAAAGTGTGAGTGAGAGACAGAGTGTGTGTGTGTTTTGTTTTTTTTTTTTTGTTTTTATATAGGGAGAAATGGGGAGGGTCACAGAGCAAGGAAGAGAGCGAATCTTAAGCAGGCTCCATGCCTAACCCAAAGCCCTACCTGGGGCTTAATCTCAAAACCCTGAGATCATGACCTGAGCTGAAATCAAAAGTTAGATGCTTAACTGACTGAGCCAACCAGGCGCCCATGGAAATAAAATCTTTTAAAGGCATTACATTAGGACTTACCTTAGTCATGGCATATGATTCACTTCATTATTAATACTGTCATCTATCATAAATGAATGATGCCTAATACTTAGACTTTAGCAAATTACTGATTTCAAAGTGCATAAACTGCTGATTTTGAAATTAATTTAAAGTCAATAAATCACAAGTCTCACGAAATATATATAGCTGGAAATCCTATAGTCCTTGGAAAAGAAGGAAAGAGCCAGAGAGAACACAAAGGGAGAGACAAAAATAAGATGGTTGAGGTGTTATAAATAAAGGAATTAATGAATACACCTTAGATTTTCGTAAAGCATAATTGTTTACACAAAAGATCAAAGCTGGGGTGACTCCAAAGTGAAGGGATTATTGAGTGGACTAAAAGACATTTTGAGGTAATAAAATAGAGGTCTAGCATGCTTTGTTCAAGTATCCCAAGGTAACTGATAGAAATAGGTAATAAAACCACAAATCCTTAACTTGTCATTGTTGCTACATTTGACTTTAATCAGAACTGTATAATAGTACCAGTGCAAAATGTATAAATATAAGTGAAATGGCAGGAAAAAGGAGTAAAAGTTAAAGTCAATATTAAACTATCACTGTTTTCAGAGTAGTGATTCAAGGTGAAGATCATTGTCAGGGCAACTGGAAGACGTAGACAAAATACTTTGAGGCATTTTTTGGAGGTAAGAGAATGCTAATTCCTGTGAGACAGCATACCAACTTGCACAAAAATAGTCCCTAAAGTACTTCCACTTTCAAGCCCCTCATATATACCTTGTTATTTGTAAACCATATAATTTGGTCACTAAAATTGACGTCTCTATATGTCCTCCCTTATTCTGGCTCAGTGAAGAGGCTGAGGATTATTCCTGGCTCTTTTCACTCTTGAGTACCTGGGTCTAGAATCTAGCTCAATGGATGACAATAAATATTTTCTGAATGAATGAATGAATATTGGGATAAAAGAAGGGAATGCTCAGCATAGCCTACAGATCCAGAATTGGCAGGGCCTGTCCATCCTAAGATTCAGCACTTGAGTATCTCAACCAAATTTTTATATAGTATGTGTATGTGTATGTATTAAGTTTGCTCAATGTAGAAGTACTAAACCAGAGCTCTATAAACTCTCTGAAGTTGAATTTAATAATTTAATTTATATGGAGCCTCAAATTTCTAATTTCTTTCCATTTATCTTTGTCTTTTTTATTGAGTTGCTTTCACCAGATCCCAAGTCAGCCCAGAAATTTTGGAAGCTAGGTTAAGATTAGGAGGTGGAGGACTAAATGTAGAAGAACAAATTGAAAAAAAAAGATAAATTGTACTTTCTTTTGACTAAAATAATCCACCTCATAGAAGTTAGAGCATAGAGAACAATATTTTCTGAAGAGTCAAGCTTGTTTTTACTAAAGTTTAGAGTAATGTAAGTTGTCCAGCTATTCTTCATAATTTCTGTAAGAACTTTGACTTTCCTGACTATTCTCTTACAAGGGCAATTTAAATTTACAGCTAAAAAATAAAGACATTTTACTACATAGTCAACACAGACTTTATATGGTAACTGAAATTAACAAAGACTTTTATACTTTAAAGCAATATTTTCTGAAGTAATTTGTATCTGTCTTGATAAAATGTTCAGTGGACATTTCAACAAAAAATGTTTACTTGTTTTCATTGTTTTATAATTACAAATGTTCATTTTTCTCTGTCATAATTTCTAAGATACTAATTCTTGAATACTTCAGCCACTAATAACTGAGTTAGTTTAAAGTTGATTCTACAATGAAATAAAACAACAACAATGTTCTGATAAATATAGGCTGGGAAGACTGACAAATAGGATTTTTTAAGGCAAAATTCCAGTTCACTTAGTTTTGTTCCATTTTAATAGCTCTAAGGTAATGTTACTTAATTCTTTTCAACTTTTTTTTCTTTTTATCAAACTACTCAAATCTTGGCCTACCTACTCACCTCTTTTCAATATATAATGCATTTCTTTAGACTTTTTAATCAGGTTTCTGTCCTCAGCATTCCACTGAAACTGTTATTTCCAGGATCACTAATGATTTCCTTATGCTGAATTCAACAGCCTTTCTAAATCAGTACTCTGGTTTCTACTAAAGGATGCCACCCTGATCTCTCTTAATGAATCCTCCTGTTATCTGCTACACCTGCTTCCTTTTACCCTATCCTAAATATGAACATCCACTAATATCCTGTCCTTGTTCTTAGACTTCTTCTCATTTCACTCTACAATTCCTCCTTTCAAATGAGCTCATTCTTTCCTTTGGTTTCAAGTACTTATTTCTGAATGACTCCAATATATATTCTCCAGCACCACCTTCCCCAAGTTCTAGCCACACATTTCCCACTAGCAACTGCAGAACCCCATTTGAATGACATGTTTGAACATGAATTTAAACATGCCATCCATTCATGCATCAACAAATATTTATTTGGAAACTTACCATGAATAAGCATATTCTGGACAGTAAGAAGTTCATGATCTGGTAGAGAAAGAAGGTAGGTAAATTGTTATCTCTATTGAATTTTCCATAATTTAGCTAGTGGTGATAATGCTGCTGTAAGCATCGGAGTACAGATATCTCTTTGAATTAGTATTTTTATATTCTTTGAGTAAATATCTAGCAGTGCAATTGCTGCATTATAGGGTATTTATATTTTTAACTTCTTGAGACACCTCCATACTGTATTCCAGAGCTGCTGTACCAGCTTGTATTCCCACTAACAGTATAAGAGTGTTCCCCTTTCTCTGCATCCTTGTTAACATTTGCTGTATCCTGACAAGCTCATCATACTGAGAGGAGAAAAGCTAAGACATAAACTGTAGAAACACTGATGTAGCTTCAAAATCTGTTCTTTTATGTACAGAAACCCACCTGTGTGACTTAAAACAATTATTGCAGTAGAGACAATATTTATAGATTTAAAAATATTTATAAAAAAGCTTAATCCTATTTTATACAACAACACTTCAAGCTATTATTACAAAGCTGTAATCATCAAGACATTATGGTATTGGAACAAAAACAGACGCACAGATTAATGGAAGAGAATAGAGATCCTAGAAATGGACCCTCAACTCTATGGTCAACTCAACTAATCTTTAACAAAGCAGGAAAGAATATCCAATGGAAAAAGGACAGTCACTTCAATAAATGGTTTTGGGAAAATTGGACAGCCCATGTAGAAGAATGAAACTGGACCATTTTCTCACACCATATATAAAGATAGACTCAAAATGTATGAAAGACCTAAATGTGAGACAGGAATATATCAAAATCCTTGAGGAGAACACAGGCAGCAACCTCTTCCACCTCAGCCAGAGCAACTTCTCATTAAACACGTCTCCAGAGGCAAGCAAAATGGCACGTTTCCAGAGGCATGCAAAAAATGACCTATTGGGATTTCATCAAGATAAAAAGCTTCTACACAACAAAGGGAACATTCGACAAAACTAAAAGGTAACCTAAGGAATGGGAGAAGATGTTTGCAAATGGTATATCTGATAAAGGCTGGTATCCAAGATCTATAAAGAACTTAGCAAACTCAACACTGAAAAAACAAATAATCAGTTAAGAAATGGGCAAAAGACATTAATAGACATTTCTCCAAAGAAGACATACAAATGGCCAATAGATAACATGAAAAAAAATGCTCCTTATCCCTTGCCATCAGTGATATACAGATCAAAACCACAATGAGATACCACCTCACACCAGTCAGAATAGCTAAAATTAAGAAGTTAGGAAATAAGAAATGTTGGTGGGGATGCAGAGAACAGGGAGCCCTCTCACACTTTGGTAGGAATGCTAGCTCATAAAGCCACTCTAGAAAACAGTATGGAGTTTTCTCAATAAGTTAAAAATAGAGCTATCCAGGACCCCGCAATTGCACTACTAGGTATTTACCCCAAAGAATTTGAATTTGAATTTGAATTATGTTGGCCTATAGCAACATGAAAATACTTTTTCAGGGAAGAGAATCAAAATCATAAGGGTTCAATACATGGCACAAATGCTATTTAAAAATCTGCCCTTAGTTAGGCAGTTTTATTAGCAACAACAAAAAAAGAACTAAAACGTATCTGAAATTGATGCTACTAATCAACCTCCCTACTTTCCACAGTCTCACCTAACTCTCATGTAAAGAGTATGGATGAAGACACATTTGCCTGGTTAGGCATCATTCAGTCTTTTTCTTTCTTTTCAGGCATCATCCAGTCTTAAACAGCAACTATAGACCCATAGTCACATGACAAGATTTTAATGCACTACTGACATAATTTTTGTTTAAAAATTCACTTAGTGGGGCGCCTGGGTGGCTCAGTGGGTTAAGCCGCTGCCTTCGGCTCAGGTCATGATCTCAGAGTTCTGGGATCGAGTCCTGCATCAGGCTCTCTGCTCAGCAGGGAGCCTGCTTCCCTCTCTCTCTCTCTGCCTGCCTCTCTGTCTACTTGTGATTTCTCTCTGTCAAATAAAATCTTAAAAAAAAATTCACTTAGTATACACTAAGTGAATGTGTAAGTAACAGAGTGTTTAGGAGTGGGTTCTGGAGTCAGAACAACTTGTGCTCTTTTTTTTCTTCTTCTTCTTTTAAGCAGGCTCCATGCTCCATGTAGAACCCAACATGGAACGTGAACTCACAACCCTGAGATCAAAACCTGAGCTAAGACCAAGAGTTGGATGCTTAACCAACTGAGCCACTCAGGCACCCCCAAAACAACTTGGGTTCTAATCTCAGTTCTGTCATTTGTAACTCTTTGATCTTGAGCAATATACCTAATGTTTCTGGGTCTTAGAAATACTCCAATTTCATGAAATAGATCTAGTAATAGTATTTATATTGATCTTGACCAATATACCTAATGTTTCTGGGTCTTAGAGATACTTTCTCCAATGTTCTGGAATAGATCTAATAATAGTACTTATTAGTGTTATTATAAAGATAAAACTAATTAAGATAATGTACGTAAAGCACGGGGCACAGTGTAAATAAATGTTAGCTTTTACTATTAATAGAGTCAAATCTTGATTAGTCATGTTAATGAATGAGTAATGAAACAAAAAGCTCTGGGGCGCCTGGGCGGCTCAGTCGTTAAGCATCTGCCTTGAGCTCAGGTCATGATCCTTGGGTCCTGCGATCAGGACCCATGTCTTTTGGGCTCCCTGCTCAGCAGGAAGCTTGCTTCTCCCTCTCTCCCTCCCCCTGCTTGTGTTCCCTCTCTCACTGTGTCTCTCTCTATCAAAAAATAAAATCCTTTAAAAAAAATCTAATAACACGGACACTGAATACTTGTAAATATATAATCTTTGAATTTGTCATGATATGTTTTAATTTATATTTAAACTTTACCTAATGTTCTGGCAATCTGCAAAACTTCAAACAACCTAATAAAGCCAAAATGTGAGGGACTGGACTAGCAAATAATCCCTTTGCTTAGAATTCTGCTAAACCAAGTGTAAAATGTCAGCTTCGCCTCTCATATTAATAAAAAAAAGTCTTCATAAATGAACAGCCCCTTCTCTCTAATTATACTTTCATTTAATTTTGATCTGGATTGGAGGAAGTCATTAAGGACTAGGCGTAAAAGGCTTTCTGGTGGGCTACAAAGCAGAACTGAAAGCAAACAGATGGTCATAGTCACTGACAAATTGTCAATATGTTTAATTTTATCAGTAAGAGATGAAATATCACATTTAGCCTTAATTATTCAATTAAGTAGCAGAAAATATTTCTATAAAAAGATATATGTTTGATTGTGCAATGTATATTTTAGAGAAGAATTTAGAAATAAACTACAGAGAATTAGAACATTTGACCTGAATGTGTCTGGAGTTTCAGTTTATTTTTTTCGCCCAGGCCAATCCAGGGGGAAAACTGACTTTAAGATAAATAGATCAAAATGCCTCCTCAGTAGAGAAACTAGTCTTTGAGCTAGAGATGAATTCATTTTATCTTTCTCTTCTACCAGATCATAAACCTAAATTTATACTAAATTCCCAAAATACACTCTTCCCTAAAACCATTTGACTTTTAAGTGCTCAAGAATCATCATTACTGATAATTGTGTTTTCCAAGCATCTTTAAGTTGGGCCAAATTATTCCAAAAACTTTTCCATTCTTGCTGTGAAATTTAGGAAGTCAGTCATCGAATATAGGGCACCAAGTTGAAAGCACTAATATTGAGTTCCTGCATTAACCTAGAGAATGCTGTCATTTTCCACTGTTTAGAGCATCCAAAAAGTATGTCCAAACATTCAAAGAATAGTTCCTGATTTTGTTCTTTTAAATAGTTTGTAAATACCTTTAAACAGCATCCAAACAAACCTTGAAAGCTATAACAAAGACCATACATCAAATCAATGTTCATTATAAATGCAGACTCAGAGCAGCAAAATTCTCTGCCACCTAAAATACAATTAAGTGAGAATCATATAAATGAAGAACTGTAGTGTTTTATTCCACATCTATATTATCCAAATCAAAAAAATACTGTGCCTAGTGACTCATGCTTTGGCAATCACAAGCATTTATTTACTTGTTTTTATAAGTTGTGTACTGAACACTGCCATAAAAAATTATGTGTATTTCATTTCTTACATGGATAATAGTTTGCTTTAACTGTCATAAAAGAGATCATTTTTAAAAAGTCATTTCATAAATAAACCCCTCAGAAACCGTCTATGTATCACAATCTTAACATTCCTACACCAAGTATACCTAGAATACATAGAGATCATAAAACAGAGATTATTATGGGTCCAGGGAAAAGAAGTATGAGAAAAAATCCTCCCAAAAGTTAAAATTCTCCAAGCAATCATCCCTCTAGCAATTCTCATCAAAACCCAATGCTTATTTTTGTTAAAAGTTTTTGAAGTTTATTAAGATACACAAGGTCTGTGTTTTCTATTCCTTTTCCATTAAATATAAATGTATAATGCATTACAATCTTGACAAAAAAGGTATATACTTCTGTGTTACAGTTGGTCAAGACATGCACAAACAGTTCTGAACAGGCAGAAATCACCTCCTATAGTCAGACAACTTTGGAATTGCATTCCTGCTAAATGATTTCCATAAAAAGAAACTGTATTAAGGTCTGAATTTCTTCTACCTTGACCTATAAAAAATAGTTCCAAATAGGAATGTCTTCTTTATCTCCATGGTCTTGAATGAACAGTCATTTACCTCACTTATTGACATTCAACTTTAGACATGCTATCCCTCTTCCACATCAGCTCCTCATTTTTCTAATCCCTATATGTGTATATGCTCAGGTAATTCTTCCATATACAGGGGATAATCATTTCTGTACCTCTCCTCTCATGTTCACATTTACCTTCTCATGCCTCCTCTACATGCCTCACTGGGACAATATATTTCTTGGTGGTTAAATACATGTTACTGTATTTAAACAGCTTGTGTTGGATTCAAGTTCTGTGGCTTTCTAGTTATGTGACCTTGAGAAAGTTGTTTAAACTTTCTGAACCTGTATTTCCTTATCTTAAAAATAGAGATAATCATAAACTTAATTCACAGGACTAGAAATTGTAAAGAAAAGGTGAGATAGTACCTGATACACTTAATTGTTCCTATTGTTATTATTACTTTCTTTTTTTATTATTATGTTACATTAGTCACCATACAGTATGTATTAGTTTTTTTTTTTCATTTTTTTTCCAATTTATTTATTTTCAGAAAAACAGTATTCATTGTTTTTTCACCACACCCAGTGCTCCATGCCATGCCCTCTATAATACCCACCACCTGGTATCCCAACCTCCCACCCCTCCGCCATTTCAAACCCCTCAGATTGTTTTTCAGAGTCCATAGTCTCTCATGGTTCACCACCCCTTCCAATTTACCCAAAAGCACATACCCTCCCCAATGTCCATAACCCTACCCCCCTTCTCCCAACCCCCCTTCCCCCAGCAACCCACAGTTTGTTTCGTGAGATTAAGAGTCACTTATGGTTTGTCTCCCTCCCTATCCCATCTTGTTTCATGGATTCTTATCCTACCCACTTAAGCCCCCATGTTGCATCACTACTTCCTCATATCAGGGAGATCATATGATAGTTGTCTTTCTCCGCTTGACTTATTTCGCTAAGCATGATATGGAAAGAACCTAGATGTCCATCAACAGATGAATGGATAAAGAAGATGTGGTATATATACACAATGGAATACTATGCAGCCATCAAAAGAAACGAAATCTTGCCATTTGCGACAACATGGATGGAACTAGAGCGTATCATGTCATTAGTTTTTGATGCAAGAAAACCATTGCAAAACCAACCTACTTGCTTTCATTTCTAAATGAGAAGCAAGTGCTGTGTTGGGGCAGAGTTGAGTAAACGCTTGAAAACTTTTTGTTTTTTTTGTTTTAATCAGTCTATGAAGGAAAAGGAGTCTTGAAATAAGAACAGAACAAGTTAATGTTGTTTTGGACTTACCATAGATTCTCCTCTAGCTGATAAAACATCTAATATTGGTTATTTTTATAACAACCACTAGAAGGAATCAGAAAACAGTGAGAAATTACAAATTCAAAACCAAAAGCTTTCTTTTAAATGCTCTTCAGAGACCTACACTTAGTAACTTATAGGACTATCTCATTTTGACCAATTATTGTGTTCCCGTTAAGATTTTTGCCCCAAAATTTCTAAATCGTGTGTTAAAAACTATATGGTAGCAATTTTAATGAAACCTTAGTATTTGTGTTATAAATGAAGTATATAACTATTATAAGTATTATAAGTATATATTATAAGTATATAACTATTTGTGTTATAAATGAAGTATACTCACTTTATACTGTTTTAGCACTATTTAAAAGTACCCATGCTTTTTTAAAAAATAATTTATTTTGGCCTTATGCATAATTTTGATAACAGGCTCATAAAACTATAATTAGTAAAACAACATACAAATCTCTACTGATAAGAAAAAAAATCAAACAAAACACAAGTAGCATAAATATTTCCTATTTGTATAGTCTTCAGCAATCCAGTCTAACAATGTGCATAATAAGAGACAGCAGTCATTTTTTAAGGCCCTTAGAAACTTAAGTCTTAACAAAGAAAGAGGTACAATTATTCTTTACTAGAAATTATGAAAGGAGTTTATTTATTTTTTTTAAGATTTTATTTATTTATCTGACAGACAGAGATCACAAGTAGGCAGAGAGGCAGGCAGAGAGAGAGGGGGAAGCAGGCTCCCTGCCGAGCAGAGAGCCAGATGTGGGGCTGGATCCCAGGACCCTGGCATCATGACCTGAGCCGAAGGCAGAGGCTTTAACCCCCTGAGCCACCCAGGTGCCCCAGGAATTTAGTTTTTAATCTGCTTTTGGGGGAGGGGCAGAAGAGCAAGAAAGAAAGAGTAAATGGCAATATTGGAACTGCATATCACCCAAAATGAAACTAACTTCCTGATCTGTTCAATCTAATAAGGAAATTAAGTAAGGTTATTAAGCTGGTCTTTAAAATTTTACAATTACTGTATTGGATTTGAGACTCGGAGTAACTCAAATATTACTTCAAAATATCAAAATTAATATATGTGGTTAATAATAAAGCAAGAAGCTCATGAAGTGAAGTTCAAACACAATATGAAAATTTTATGTTTTCAACCTGAAGTTGCTAAAAAATGTCAAGTTTTCTGTCAGAGAATTGTCTAAACACATCCACACATAGTGTCTAGAGAAGACAAATTTCAAAGTTCAAGGTTCTTGTGATTTCACATAACCTTCAGTTTTATCCCAAACCCACCTAGGGGTACATAAGCAAAACAAACAGCAACAGTAAAAACATGGAATAGCTGCTGCTCTAAAGCTCAGAAGAGGAGGCAATTATTACATCCTATATCCAGAACTCTTCTATCTACTCTTGCTACTGTTAGATTTGTTTGAGTTGTGAAAAACAGGCACTTTCATTTATCATGGATATACAGTCAGGTTACATCCCAGTTTATCCTATTGCTTCCCACAGCTGCTGAAGAATTGTTACTCTAAATTAAAAGCACAAGAATCCAGGGAGGAAGTGTCCCAGCATTTGAAGAAACAGCAACTGGAGTCTACCACTACACAAGCCACTTACTTGTTAGTTCCCTTTTTAGTTCTCAAGATATTTGAAGCAGTTAGAAACTGTTAGAAGACAAATCTTTGGGGGAAAAAAAGAAGTCAAAATAAGGGACACTATGGAAAGAAAAAACAGGTCCCTTGTTACATTGCTTTTTAAAAAACCCACAATTTTGCACCACTGTTCTCAACTTCACCTCCCGAATTCTGCCTAGTTCTAACACTCTTTTTAGGCTGAGTTTAAACACCCTCTCCTACACACTGGCAAAATGACTCTTTGATTAAAGCAGCCTCACTTCAAAAATAATTGCAATGCCTCGGTAGGCCTCCACCCAATGTCATCAGCTGGCCCATGTTTTACATCCTTACAGAAGGGCACACCAGCCCTTCGTCTCAGTACCTAAAACACAAATGTCAAATTTCCCACTCCTGAAACTCACCAGTCTGTGATTTTATTTGACTTCTTCCACTAACCTTAAAGACCCTATATATATACCACCTTTCCCCATCTACCAAAACTCAGTAGCTTTTCTTTTCCCTCAAAGAAGAAATGTGATCTTAACATCATAAGGCAAACAAAGCTAAACTCCACGGAAAAATGAAATCGAAGCAACAAAGGAAAGAAAGAGAAGGGCAGGACGCGGAAGATGCTTGCGTCCTCTGAAGGAACAGCTGCCCTGATGAACTTCTGCAATTGAACAGTTCTGGGGCAATAGGAGATAAGTGTGTAGGAAAACAAAGGCGGTTCCCCCACCCTCCTTACCGCCGTAGAACCAGAGGAAGATGCAATATACACACGGATCACCATCCTGGGAACAAAGGCCGCTGTTCTTTGGGTCGTGCAAACAGCTAGAGAGCAGCTGCCGCAAAGGCTGGAATCGAGGTAGAGGTGGAAGAGAGGTGGGAAGAGAAGGGTGGGGGAAGGTGGAAGGGGAACTCGACCAAGTCCCGCCTCCTCCTTTGACTGCTTTCAGTGAGCTCAGAACACTGCAGTCCCAGCCCCAAAGCCTGGAAAACACAGGCTCCTTTGCATCCTTCCTTCCGTCCTTCCTTCCTTCCTTCCTTCCTTCCTTCCTTTCTTTCTCTTTCTTTTTTTTTTTTTTTTTTTTTTTTAAATAGGGAATCTCGAATAGCACCGCGAGATCTGTTGAAACAGATCTGTTGACTGTTCTATCCGCAAGAAGTGGTAGAGGAGAAAGAAAAAACAAAAGGGAGCATTGAATTAAATTACATTAGAATGAAAGACATTTTACCACAGAAAGTGAAAGTTCTGCGCATAACTTCCTGCTTAGAAATGTATGCAAATAAGAAGACAGATCTTCCTTGAAAGAAGACTGTTGAATCCAGAGCCCATGCTTTCAAAGCCTTGCACATTTTAAGACTTCTGTTATGTAATGATCATTCTGAAGTTAGCTGGTAGCAGAAATCCGGCACTGAAGAAGTGAGCAATGGTACAAAAGATTTAAGAAAAGTTTCAAGTTTCCCTAAGACCAGAAATGGCAGGATTGGCTTCCTTTATGAGTTTTACTTTTTGTTAACATAGTGAATCCTGTCTCTGAAAATTTTCAGGAGGCCTGACTGGCAAACTCAATAATGAAGGAATAAATTGCAAACAATAAAAAAATTGAAAATACGTATAAGAAAGTGAATGATTTTGGTTTTGTTTTATTTTTTAATTGACTGAAGAAAGGGAGTTGAGTTATATGTTGCAGGGATGTTGAAATGATGAACAGAGAGAACAAATGGTTATTTGTAGCTCTAAGGAGATGTATAAACAATCGATAGATAATGTTCAGAGAGGGACCCTATTCTTAAGAGTATAATTTCATTTTCCCAGATTATGTCAAATGAACAGAAATAAGAAACTTGCAAGATGAATGAGAGTGAGTTGAAGGAGTCAGTCCCCTGTCCTGCTTCTTTACTTTTCCTTTGCAGTCTTTCCTCCTTCTCCATTCCAGTGGTGTAATCACTTTTGTCTAGAATCAATAATTGTAATACCTTATCTTAACTGTTCTCTGTTCATAGGACCCCCCTTCTTCAGAATATGTGATTCATACAACAACCTTGAGAGGTATATGTTATTATAACAATTTTGTAGATGAAGAAACTAAGACTCAGGAAAATAAGTAATTTCCCCAATGTCTTATAGCTGATAAATTCCAGAATCAGGACTCAACCTCAAGTCTAACCAACTCAAAGGTTCCCTCCTAACCATCACTATATCACATCCCTGAAACAGGGAAATTACTCAATAATTGTTAGCTGTTTTTCCTCCTAAAATTTTACTTTCATATATCAATAAAGACAATGTAGGCTGAAATACTTTGGATAGTTCTTCAATGACTATCAAACAAAACCTAAATTATGTTTTTGAGGATCTCCTTCCATGATCCTGATGAGGGAACAGGAGGCTGGCTGAGGACAGAGTAGAAGCTGGCGCCTTGCACCCCCTCTTCACCCGCTCCCCTCCATAGGTGTAGCATTCCTCAGGCACCCCTGACTGCCATAAAACGATAAATAGTTAACTTGCAGGGATCGCAATCCTGCAGAACAGGAATCTCCCTTGCTCTACAGGTATCCTAGAGATCTAAACAGGGAGGTTACTTTATCAATAGCACAAATTTCCAGAGGCAAATAACTCTCATGTCCTGAAGCCCTAATGTCCCCCTCCCCACCAAAACTGGAGGAGACTGAGGTAGAAGGGAATGTGAATGACAGCAGGGTCATAATACCCCACTAAGAATCTCCTAACTATCTTGATGTTAATACCTGACCTAAAAACGACATTGATCAAGCCATAAGGGCAAGGACTCCCCCCGGCACCTTGTAGGCCCACCTTAGCACGTGAGAGCTCTGTCGAAATCTCCCATCCCTTCACCAACCCCCCCCAACCACAAGGTATATAACACGCCTACCCTCACAACCCGGGGCAGCCGCATCTCCGCCTGCCCACGGGTCCTGTCCCCGTGCTTTAATAAATCACCTTTTTGCACCAGAGACGTCTTAAGAATTCTTTCTTTAGCCGTGGGCTCCGAACCTCACCCCACCGAACCTCATCTAGGCTCGAGAACTTCATCAATCCTACCCTACAATATCCATAGTCTTACCCATTGCCCTTCTAAACTTCCCTGCATAATCATTATTGACTCCTCATTGGAATCACCATATTTATTCTTATTTTCATGCCTTTGCTCTTTTTGTCCCATTCTTCACTCTCCCTTATACCCTAGGCACTCTTATTTTGGAAACACCACTACACAGTGTAGCAAATTTTTAAAAAATTCAAATGTACCTATCTTCTTACTTAAATATAAATAATATAAATGTTAAATAAAATATAGTAATATTTTAAAACTCCATTTCTAAATTCAAAGTTACTTAGCACCAAGTAATTCATTAAATCATGCTTGATAGTGATTTCTCTGCAACCATTATATATATATATGAATTCTGCTACTGTAGAAGAAAAAAATCTGAATTCCAAATTCTTTTCAAGTGAAATGAAATATTGATGAATACTAAATTTAATATTTAAAGAAGCTGACATGGTCATGTTTTGTATATATTTAGTTAAGCATTTCCTTTTTTTTTTTAAGATCTTACTTATGTATTTGATGGAAAGACAGAGCACAAGCACGCAGAGAGGCAGGCAGAGAGAGAGAGGGAAGCAGGCTCCCTGATGATCAGAGAGCCTGATGCAGGACTCGATCCCAGGACCCTGGGATCATGAACCAAGCTGAAGGCAAAGGCTTTAACCCACTGAGCCACCCAGGTGCCCCTAGTTAAGTACTTTTTAATTGTGATTTTATAGTCTTCTTTTTGTATTATGGGGTAAATAATACTTTCACTTTCTCAACAGTTGAGGGTATGTGCTTTTGGGTAAATTGGAAGGGGTAGTGAACCATGAGAGACTATGGACCCTGAAAAACAATCTGAGGGGAGTGAAGTGGTGGAGGGGTGGGAGGTTGGGGTACCAGGTGGTGGGTATTATAGAGGGCACGGCTTGTATGGAGCACTGGGTGTGGCGAAAAAATAATGAATACTGTTTTTCTGAAAATAAATAAATTGGAAAAAAAATAGGAAATATTTCTGCTTCTGGCAATAATGGACTGGGTGATCTGGGACAACCTTTTTGCTAAAGACAATTTAAAATTTTAGAAGACAACTTACAAAATCTTCTTAATAATATCAAAGACCGGGCCGGAAAGTAAGGAATTACCAGGGTAAGAAATGGGGATCGATTACAACTCCAAAGGACTCAGTGATAAATTAGAGCTACTTTTGCCCAGGGTCCATTTGTTGAGCAAGAAAATGAAGCTTCTAAGCAGACCTTCGGTTTTGAAGATAATCCATCTAGAGACTCCTAACCCTGAGTGGTGTGTGAGAACATAAGCAGTCTCCACTTGAGAGGGGAAAGTGCTGTTCCGGAGAAACAAGTATCAAGGCAAGGAGGTAGAAAGAACACAGGAAAGGTTGAAGATGTAGATCTTTCTCATCATAAACAGAGCCCCCAGTGAATATAGTAAAAAAGGTTTGGGTGGAAAGAAAGACGGAGATTGAAACTGAGATAGAATTTCTGAATGGGAGGTGGCTTCTAGCTCTTATCCTATGCAATATGTATGGACCCATATCTACCAGAAATAATTTAACTCTTGTTATGGAACTTTTCCATGTGAGAGATAAGCTCGATTCTGTCTTATTCTATCTGCTCAACCTATTCCCACACTATGTACCCCAATTCTACCACTGTATGGGTTTTCTATTCTGTTCCATTGATCTATGTGTCTGTTTTTCGGCCAGTACCTACGGTCTTGATGACTACAGCTTTGTAATATAGCTTGAAATCTGAAATTGTGACCCCTCCAGTTTTGTTTTGTTTTGTTTTGTTTTGTTTTGTTTTCAGGATTTCTTTGGTTCTTCAGGGTCTTTTGTTGTTCCATAAAAAATTTAGGATTATTTTTCCTAGTTCTGTGAAAAAATTGGTTGGTATTTTCATAGTGATGGCATTAAATGTCCAGATTGCATTGGGTAGTATAGCCATTGTAACAATATTTGTTCTTCCAATCCATGAGCATGGAATGTTTTTTTCCATTTCTTTGTGTCATTGTCAATTACTTTCATCAGTGATTTATAGTTTTCTTCCATTAGGTTTATTCCTAAGTATTTCATGATTTTTGTGGGATTGTAAGTGGGATTGATTCCTTGATTTATCTTTCTGTTGCTTTATTATTGATGTATAAAAATGAAAGATTTCTGTACATTGATTTTGTATCCTGTGAATTTACTAAATTCCTTTATCAATTCCAGCAGGTTTTTTGGAGAGTTTTTCAGGCTTTCTAAATAGAGTACTATGTCACCTGCAAACAATGAAAGTTTTACTTCCTTGCCAGTTTGGATACATTTTATTTCTTTGTATAGTCTGATTGTTATGGTTAGGACTTTAAGTAATATGTTATATAAAAGTGGTAAGAGTGGACTTTCCTTTCTTATTCTTGATCATAGAAGAAAAACTCAGTTTTTACCTATTAAGGATGATACTAACAGTGGGTAGTTCATATATTGTCTTTTTTTGTTGAGGGATGGTCTCTCATGTTGTACTTTGTCAAATGCTATTTCTGCGTCTGCTGAAATGATCATATGGTTCTTATCCTTTCTTTTAGTAATGTGATTTATCACACTGATTGATTTGTGAATATTGATCCATATTTGCAACACAGGAATAAATTCTGCTTGATTGTGGTGAATTATTTTTAAAAGATATTGTTGGATTTGATTTGCTAGAATGTTGTTGAGAATTTTTGCAGTTGTGTTCATCAGGGATAGTGAACCACAGTTCTTTTTTTTAAGTGCTGTCCTTCTCTGGTTTGGTGTCAGGAGAATACTCGCCTCATAAAATGAACATGGAAGTTTTCCTCCCATTTCTATTTTATGGAATAGTTTCAGAAGAATAGGTGTAAACTCTTCTTTAAATGTCTGGTGGAATTTAACTGTGAACATATATTCTCCTGGAATTTTGTTTGTTGGGGTATTTCTGATTACTAATACAGTTTCTTTGTTATCAGTCTTTCTGTTTCTTTTTTTTTCTTAATTTATTTTTTATTTTCAGCGTAACAGTATTCATTATTTTTGTACCGCACCCAGTGCTCCATGCAATCCGTGCCCTCCATAATACCCACCACCTGGTACCCTGACCTCCCACCCCCTGCCCCTTCAAAATCCTCAAATTGCTTTTCAGAGTCCATAGTCTCTCATGGTTCACATCCCCTTCCAATTTCCCCCAACTCCCTTCTCCTCTCTAACTCACCATGTCCTCCATGCTATTTGTTATGCTCCACAAATAAGTGAAACCGTATGATAATTGACTCTCTCTGCTTGACTGATTTCACTCAGCATAATCTCTTCCAGTCCCATCCATGTTGCTACAAAAGTTGGGAATTCATCCTTTCTGATGGAGGCATAATACTCCATAGTGTATATGGACCACATCTTCCTTATCCATTCGTCCGTTGAAGGGCATCTTGGTTCTTTCCACAGTTTGGCGAACGTGGCATTGCTACTGTAAACATTGGGGTACAGATGGCCCTTCTTTTCACTACATCTGTTTATCTTTGGGGTAAATACCCAGTAGTGCAATTGCAGGGTCATAGGGAAGCTCTATTTTTAATTTCTTGAGGAATCTCCACACTGTTCTCCAAAGAGGCTGCACCAACTTGCATTCCCACCAACAGTGTAAGAGGGTTCCCCTTTCTTCACATCCCCTCCAACACATGATGTTCCTGTCTTGCTAATTTTGGCCATTCTAACTGGTGTAAGGTGATATCTCAATGTGGTTTTAATTTGAATCTCCCTGAGGGCTAGTGGTTATGAACATTTTTTCATGTGTCTGATAGCCATTTGTATGTCTTTATTGGAGAAGTGTCTGTCCATATCTTTTGCCCATTTTTTGATATGATTGTCTGTTTTGTGTGTGTTGAGTTTGAGGAGTTCTTTATATATCCTGGATATCAACCTTTTGTCTGTACTGTCATTTACAAATATCTTCTCCCATTCCGTGGGTTGCCTCTTTGTTCTCTTGACTGTTTCCTTTGCTGTGCAGAAGCTTTTGATTTTGACAAAGTCCCAAAAGTTCATCTTCGCTTTTGTTTCCTTTGCCTTAGGGGACATATCTTGAAAGAAGTTGCTGTGGCTGATACCAAAGAGATTACTGCCTATGTTCTCCTCTAGGATACTGATGGATTCCTGTCTCACACTGAGGTCTTTTATTCATTTTGAGTTTATCTTTGTGTACGGTGTAAGAGAATGGTCGAGTTTCGTTCTTCTACATATAGCTGCCCAGTTTTCCCAGCACCATTTATTGAAGAGACTGTCTTTTTTCCACTGTATATTTTTTCCTGTTTTGTTGAAGATTATTTGACCATAGACTTGAGGGTCCATATCTGGGCTCTCTACTCTGTTCCACTGGTCTATGTGTCTGTTTTTATGCCAGTACCATGCTTTCTTGGTGATCACATCTTTGTAGTAAAGCTTGAAATCAGGTAACGTGATGCCCCCCATTTTATTTTTGTTTTCCAACATTTCCTTAGCAATTCGTGGTCTCTTCTGATTCCATACAAATTTTAAGATTATTTGCTCCAGCTCTTTGAAGAATACCAGTGGAATTTTGATCAGAATAGCATTAAAAGTATAGATTGCTCTAGGTAGTATAGACATTTTGACAATGTTTATTCTTCCGATCCAAGAGCATGGAATGCTCTTCCATCTTTTTGTGTCTTCTTCAATTTCTTTCATGAGTGTTCTGTAGTTCCTCAAGTACAGATCCTTTACATCTTTGGTTAGGTTTATTCCCAGGTATCTTATGGTTCTTGGTGCTATATTAAATGGAATCGATTCTCTAATTTTCCTTTCTGTATTTTCATTGTTACTGTATAAGAAAGCCACTGATTTCTGTACATTGACTTTGTATCCTGCCATGTTGCTGAATTGTTGTATGAGTTCTAGTAGTTTGGGGGTGGAGTCTCTTGGGTTTTCCATATAAAGAATCATGTCATCTGCAGAGAGAGAGAAGTTGACTTCTTCATTACCAATTTGGACACCTTTTATTTCTCTTTGTTGTCTGATTGCTGTTGCTAGGACTTCTAATACTATGTTGAACAAGAGTGGTGAGAGTGGGCATCCTTGTTGTGTTCCTGATCTCAACGGGAAGGAAGCAAGCTTTTTCCCATTGAGGATGATATTTACTGTGGGTCTTTCATAGATAGATTTGATGAGGTTCAGGAATGTTCCCTCTATCCCTATACTTTGAAGCGTTTTAATCAGGAACGGATGTTGGATTTTGTCAAATGCTTTTTCTGCATCCCTTGAGAGGACCATGCGGTTCTTCTCTCTTCTCATAATAATTTGTTGTATCACATTGTTTGATTTGCGAATGTTGAACCATCCTTGTAGCCCAGGGATGAATCCCACCTGATCATGGTGGATAATCTTTTTAATGTGCTGTTGGATCCTGTTTGCTAGGATCTTGTTGAGAATCTTAGCATCCATATTCATCAGTGATATTGGTCTGAAATTCTCCTTTTTGGTAAGGTCTTAGCCTGGTTTGGGGATCAGGGTAATGCTGGCTTCATAGAAAGAGGGAGTTTTCCTTCTGCTTCAATTTTTTGAAACAGTGTCAGAAGAATAGGTATTATTGCTTCTTTGAAAGTTTGGTAGAATTCCCCAGTGAATCCATCAGGTCCTGGGATCTTGTTTTTTGGGAGCTTTTTGATTACCACTTCAATCTTGTTACTAGATATTGGTCTATTCAGGTTGTGAATTTCTTCCTGGTTCAATTTTGGGAGTTTATAGTTTTCCAGAAATGCATCCATTTCCTCTAGGTTGCTTAGCTTATCGGCATATAACTGTTGATAATAACTTCTGATGATTGTTTCTACTTCCTTGGTGTTCGTTGTGATCTCTCCCATTTCATTCACAATTTTATGTATTTGAGCTTTCTCTCTTTTCTTTTGGATTAGTGTCGCCAATGGTTTATAGGTCTTATTGATTCTCTCAAAAAACCAGCTTCTAGTTTCACTGCTACGTTCTACTGTATCTCTGGTTTTTACCTCATTGATCTCAGCTCTAATCTTGATGATTTCCCTTCTTATGTGTGGAGTTGGTTTGATTTGTTGTTGATTCTCCAGTTCTTTAAGGTGTAGACAGCTGCTGTGTTCTGGATTTTTCAATTTTTTTTGAGGGAGGCTTGGATGGCTATGTTTTTCCCCCTTAGGACTGCCTTTGCTGTATCCCATAGGTTTTGGATAGAAGTGTCTTCATTGTCATTGGTTTCCATGAATTGTTTCAGTTTTTCCTTGATCTCCTGGTTGATCCAAGCATTGTTAAGCAAGGTGGTCCTTAGATTCCAGGTTTTTGAGTTCTTTCTGAACTTTTCCTTGTGACTGAGCTCCAGTTTCAAAGCATTGTGATCTGAGAATGTACAGGGAATAATCTCAGTCTTTTGGTATTGGTTGAGTCCTGATTTGTGACCCAGGATGTGGTCTATTGTGGAGAAGGTTCCGTGTACACTTGAGAAGAATGAGTATTCTGTTGTTTTAGGGTGGAATGTTCTGTATATATCTATGAGGTCCATCTGGTCCAATGTGTCATTCAGTGCTCTTGTTTCTTTATTGATTTTCTGCTTCGATGATCTGTCTATTTCTGAGAGAGGTGTGTTAAGGTCTCCTATGATTAGTGCATTCATATCAATATGACTCTTTATCTTGATTAACAGTTTACGTATGTAATTGGCTGCTCCCATGTTGGGGGCATTGATATTTACAATTGTTAGATCATCTTGGTGGATAGTCTCTTTAAGAATGATGTAGTGCCCTTGTGTATCTCTGACTACCGTCTTTAGTTAAAATCTAATTGTTCTGATATGAGAATCGCTACCCCAGCCTTCTTTTGAGGTCCGATGGCATGAAAGATGCTTCTCCATCCCTTCACTTTCAGTCTGGGTGTATCTTTAGGTTCAAAGTGGGTTTCTTGTAGACAACATATGAATGGGTCCTGTCGTTTTATCCAGTCTGCAACCCTGTGCCGTTTTATGGGTGCATTTAGGCCATTCACACTGAGGGTGATTATTGATAGATACATTTTTATTGACATCGTGTTACCTTTGAAGTCTTTCTTTCTGTAGATTGTCTCTATATATCTGTTCAATGCTATTCTTGGGCTTTTTCCTCCTTTACAGAAGCCCCCTTAGTATTTCCTGCAGTATTGGCTTGGTGGTTGCACAGTCTTTCAAGCCTTGCCGGTCTTAGAAACTCTATATCTCTCCATCCATTTTGAATGTCAGTCTTGCTGGATAAAGTATTCTTGGCTGCATGTTCTTCTCATTCAGTGCCCTGAATATATCTTGCCAGCCCTTTCTGGCTTGCCAGGTCTCTGTGGACAGGTCTGACGTTATTCTGACGGGCTTTCCTCTAGATGATCCTCTAAGTAAGGATCTTCTTTGTCCTGCTGCTTTCAAGAGGTTCTGCCTACAATTATAATTCTTCATTCTTACTATTAGGTGTCTCGAGGACTTTCGAGAATCTATAATCTTGGGGGGAAACCTTTCGGCCTCTAGTACATGAACACTGGTTCCATTCATGAAATTTGGAAATTTTTCATGAAGAACTTGTTTTACTATATCTTCTAGACTTATTTCTTTCTCCTCCCTTCAGGGATTCCAATAATTCTGACGTTGGAATGTTTCATGGCATCATTTATTTCCCTGATTCTGTTTTCGTGGCTTCTAAGCTGTTTGCTCCAGGCTTACTTCTTATCCTTTCTCTCTATCTGTTTGTCCTCCAGATCACTAATTCTATCTTCTGTCTCAGTTACTCTAGCTTTGCGAGTATTTAGATTTGATTGGAACTCATTAAGAGCATTGTGAAGCTCATCCCTGGTAGCTTTCAGCTCTTCCCTAATATTGAAAACATGATCTCTGGTCATTTTCAGTTCGGCCCTAATCAATTCCTTTTGGTCACCCATGGCTTTCTCCAACCTAGCTATTGCTTGGATAATTGTTAGCCTGGATTCTCTTTCTGATATATTGTCAATGTTCATAGCCATTAGCTCTGTTGCAGAAGGTCCATCCTCTGTATTTTTTTCTGTTGGGCATTCCTCCTCCTAGTCATTTTGGTGAGAAATGGCTGAATGGGTGTAGCTGGGTGTATCGACTGTGGTGCAGTCAAGGTGCACCCTGGAATGCTTCTGAGCAATCAGGGTTCCCCACCCAAATGAGAGAAAAAAGAAAAGGAAAAGAAAAAAAAAAAGAGAGAGAGGGAGAGATACAGGAAAGAAAGGTGAGATAAAAGAGAAGGTTCAGCCCAAATGGGCCCCAAGGTAAGATTTATGAAGTATACAAACAGACACAGACAAACAAAAAGACTGATAGAAGCATATGACAAGAGAGAAAAAAAAAATATATATATATATATTTGCATATATATATTTGCATATATATATGCAAATAAAGGAAGAACCTCGTCAAAAAGAACCCCAAGTATAAGATTTATATACTATCAGGGCAAACACAAAAACACAGAAATATTGGTGGAAGAAAAAGATGGGAAAGTGGTTGTAAATTCTCAGTGTGGGTGAGGAAGGTTGTTTTGATTCTTCTTGGATGTATCTTGATATCTTTGTTAAAGGACTCAACTTTCCTAAGATAAGGGGGGATTAGGAATTGGTTTACCTATAAGGGTGGCTTTGTTGGGGAAAAGGGATTACCTTGAAGTTTTACTTTATATGAATATTAGAAAATAAAAATTAAAAAAGGAATAAACTAGTCTAAACTAAACTAAAATTTAAAAAAAGAAATTTAAAAAAATAGAAATGCAAAAGGAAAACACAGCTGTATGTATCAAAAAGTTCAGGTTAGAAGGTTATTATGGAATTTGATGTACTGGACATCTCACTATGATGGTAAATAGGTTAAAAATTATCTATATAATAATAAAAAATTAACTATATTAAAAAAAAGGAGCCAGAATAGTGCGATCGAATTAATAATAAAAATTGTCCTATGAAGTAGTGGTGGAGGTTCTCTTGTCGTCTTTTTTTTTTCTTTTTCTTTCCCGTTTGATTTTCTGGGGGAGGGGTCTGCCATGTGGGTGTTCAGTCAATGATGTTCTCTGAGTTAAGTCCTGCCGCCCCCCTCAAGGGGGTAGGCTCTGAGGAAACTGGTTTTTTTCAGGCTTTTGTTCTCTGGAAGTTTTTATATTTGTTCACTTTTGTTTTTCTCTCTCACCTTGGCCACTTTTGATGGTTTTTGTAGGTTTAGAGGAAAGCAAACTGCACCCTAACCTCCCTCTCAGAGAGAAGCCTCAGTCCGGCTGCAGAGCCCAAATAAATCACCCCTTGGCTGCTGGCAGAGCAGGTTCCCAGTCACGGTCCCTGGGGACTCAGGATTTTTTGCTTGTACCCAAAACCACAGCAGCAGTGGCTGTCTGGGCAGCTCCAGACCGCCAGAGAAGTTCCAAGCAGCGATTGCACACTAAGATTTTCCCGCTGGCCCAGGCTGGGAGTGTATGGTCTTTCCGGTCTGAGAGCACCCAGCTGGCGTTTGTGTGCACCTCTCTCAGGGGAGGGCGCGGGGTTCAACTTGGACTCTGATGGCACAGCAGGGCACTCGTGTGGGGACTGCAAAAAGGCTGTGCTTCTGTTGGCTGGCGAGGCTCCCAGCCCCTCACGGGAGCCAGGCGCCACGCACTCTCAGGTCCGCTGGTGGTTCAGGGACCGAGACCTGGTTTCTCTGCTGCACTCTCTCTGGCTCTGTGCCAGGGGTGGCTGTCCTGGGTCTGGGGATTTAAGCCCCAATCCTAACACCCCGATTCCCACAATTTCCCCCCCGGTGATCCTTTGCTCTTTTTGAGTGCTTTCTACCAGACTCCCGAATTAAGGCTGGTCCCCAGGTGCAGGACACTCTTGTATTGGGATATTAGTTTCCAACGGGTCGCCTCTGGTGGTTCCCTCCCCATTTTGTTTATCTTCTGGTATCAGTCTGACGTTCTCACTCCGCTTTACCTGCCCACTGGCGTCTTCTGCTCCAGTAGGGATCCAGACGTGTATAATTCTGATCTCAGGCTGATTTCGTGGGTGATCGGAGTCCTTTGGAAAGCAATCAGCTCACTTTAGGGTACAGGTTGAAAGGGCACCTCCTCCTACTTCCCAGCCATCTTGTCTCCCAGTCTTTCTCTTTCAATCTGTTTAGGTTATATATTTCTTGGAATCCATCCATTTCTTCCAGGTTGTCCAATTTGTTAGCATATTGTTTTGCATTTTATTTTCTTATAATTATTTGTGTTTCTTATAATTGTTTATGGTATTGGTTGTTATCTCTCCTCTCTCATTTGTGATTTTATTTATTTGGGTCCATTCTCTTTTCTTTTCGAAGAGTCTGGCTAGAGGTTTAACAATTTTATTAATTTTTTAATTAAGGAACCAGCTCCTGGACCCATAGATCTGTTCTATTGTGTTTTTTTTAATTTTTCTATATTATTTATTTCTGTTCTAATCTTTATTATTTCCTTTCTTCTGCTGCCTTAATTAGTCATTCTTTTTCTAGTTGCTCTAAGTGTAAGGCTATGTTGTTTATTTGAAAATTTTCTTGCTTCTTGAGGTAGGTCTAGAGTGTTATCTACTTTCCTCTTTTGATGGCTTTTGCTCTATCCAAAAGGTTTTGGACTGTACTGTGTTCATTTTTATTTGTTTCATGTACTTTTTAAATTTTTTATATTTATTGGTTTATCCATTTATTGTTAAGTAGATTGTTGTTTAATCTCCATGTATTTGTGGACTTCCAGATTTTTTTTTTAATTGTTGATTTTTATCTTCATAACACTGTGGTCAGAAATGTTTCATGGTATGATTTCAATCTTTATGTATTTGTTCAGGCTGATTTTGTGACCTAGTATGTGATCTATTCTGAAGAATTTTCCATGAGCACTTGTAAAAATGTGTATTCTGCTGTTTCAGGATGGAATATTCTCAATACATCTGTTAAGTCCTTCTGGAAAATTGTGTCATTCACAGTCATTGTTTCCTTGTTGAATTTTTGTCTAGATGATATGTCCATTGATATAAATGGGGTGTTAAACTTCCCTACTTTTATTGTATTATTATCAATTAGTTCTCTTAAGTTTGTTATTAATAGTTTCATATATTTGTGGACTCCCATGTTGGGTGCATAAATATTTACTTACAATTTTTATATATTCTTATTGGCTTATCCCCCTTGTCCTTATATAGTGTCTTTATTTTTTATTTTTTGTTTTTTTGGTCCCATTACATTCTCTGTTTCAAATTCTAGTTTGTCCAATATAAGTATTATACTCCAGCTTTTGTTTCACATCCATTTGAATGATAAATATTTCTTCATCCCCTCACTTTCAGTCTGCAAGTGTGTTTAGGTCTAAAATGAGTCTCTTAGAGGCAGCATATAGATTGTAGTTGATGTTTTATCCATTCTGACATATTATGTGTTTTTTATTTTAAAAAATGTTTATTTATTTGAGAGAAAGAGAGAGTGAACATGTGAGAAAGAGAGAGAGCAAGAATGAGGGGAACACAGAGGAAGAGGGACAAGCAGACTCCTGCTGAGTGGGGAACCCAATGTGAGGTTTGATCCTAGGACCCTGGGATCATGACCTGAGGTGAAAGCAGATGCTTAACTGACCGGACCACACAGGTGTTCATGTGCTATGTCTTTTGACTGGAACATTTAGTCTCCTTGCTTTCCAAAGTAATTCCTGATAGACATGCATTTATTGCCACTTTATTACTGGTTTTGTGGTTGTCTCTTGAGATTTTTCTGTGATCCTTTCATGCCTTTCTCCTCATGGCTTGTTCAGTTTCTTTAATGATATATTTGGATTCCTTTCTCTTTACCTTTGCATGTTTACTAGTGGTTTTTGACCTATAATTACCAGTACGTTTATTTATACACAACCTCCTCTGAAAATAGCAGTCTATATTAAATTGATGGTCATTTAAATTTGAACCCATTCTTCTCTTCTTCTCATGTTTTTGGTATATGTTATTATATTTTATTTATATTATTTATATTTATATTATATTATTTATTTATATTTATATTATATTTATATTTTATGTTATTATATTTTTGTGAGTTCTTTGACTAATTTTGTAAAGAAATATTCACTTTTACTGCTGTTGTGTCTCCAGTCTTTATAGTGACACTTTTGGACTCTCCTTTCTACTCAAAATATCCCCTTTAATATTTCTTGCAGATCTGATTTAGTTGATCACAAACTCCTGAAGTTTTTGTTTAAGAAACTTTATTTTTCCTTCTATTCTGAATGAGAGCCATACTGGATAGAGTATTCATGACAGCAGATTTTCTCATTCAGCACTTTGAATATATCATACCACTCTCTTCTGGCTTGCCATGTTTATTTTGAAAATTCTGCAGCTAACCTTATGTGTTTTCCCTGGTAAGCTAATGACTTCTTTTGTCTTGCTGCTCTTAAGATTTTTTCTTTATCACTATATTTTGCAAATTTAATTACAATATGTCTTGATGTTGGCCTGCTTTTGTTGATTTTGATGGGAGTTCTCTGTGCCTCCTGGATCTGGATCTGTTTCTTTCCCCATATTAGGGAAGTTGTCAGCTATTATTTCTTCAAACAAGTTTTCTGCCCCCTTTTCTCTGTCTGCTTCTTTTGGGACTCCTATAGTATGAAGGTTATTACTTTTGATGGAGTCACTGAGTTTCCTAAGTCTATTCTCATTTTGGATAATTCTTGTTTCTCTCTTTTGTTCAGCTTCATTGTTTCCTTTACTTGTCCAGTCTAGGTCATTAATTCATTCACCTGCTTCTTCTGGCCTGCTCTTCATTACATCATATATATTGCTAATCTCATTTATTGCACTCTACATCTCTGGTTGTTGTTGTTGTTGTTGTTGTTGTTCTTCTTCTTCTTCTTCTTCTTCTTCTTTCCTCTTATCTCTGTGGTAAGGGTCTCAATGATGTCTTCTATTCTTTTTTGAAGCCCAGTGAGTATCCTTCTGATTGGTGCTTTAAATTCTCTGTCAGACATGTTACTTATATCTTTTTCACACAGATATCTGGCTGTGACTTTCTCTTGTTCTTTCATTTGGGATAAATTTCTCTGTCTTCACATCTTGTCTAAGTCTCTATCTTCTTCTTTGTGTTAGAAAAGCCAGTTATTTCTCCTGCTCCTTAAAATAATGGTGTTATGATGAAAAGGTCATGTAGTGCTCAGGGCATATTGTTTCAGGGAGTGTCTCTTTAGTGTGTGCACTGTGTGCTCTGTTGTCTTCTGCCTGCTCTATCCTTCAGGCCAGTCATCTGCAGAGGCTTACCTTGCCTTTATTTAGTCCCTGGTCTGAATGTAACAAGTTTTTATTAAGTGTGTTCTGGTATGCTTGTAAAATGAAATCTGTCACCATCTCCACTAGAACTGAGGCCCTGAAAAACATTCTGGTACAGAGATGTGGTGTGGTCAGGAGTTTGTGCTGGTCTCTTGGGGGAGGGGTCCACAGCACAGGGACTGAGGTAAGCTTGACAGAGAGGTGCAGTTTTGCTGGAACTCAGTTGGATGGGATTTTGTTTAAGCAAGTTAGGCAGCCAGTGTGGGCACTTCAGTGTTTCCTGTAGGAAGCTCTGCAATTATACTAAGGAACTAAGGAAGGAAATGATGCCAGCCACTTCATTTGTTCATGGAGAGGTGTCTATATGAAACCTGCTCCTCAGGAAGCATGCCAAGAATAACAAATAATGGCCCCACTGTGTGCCCCAGGCCTCTTCAGATCATTGTTTCTATGCTTTCTGCCCAGGGGTTGTTTCCCTGTTTTCTCTCCAAAAGCAGCACAATGCCCTCTGGGCTGTTTCCCAGTCAAACCCACTGGCATTGAAAACTCCAGGCTGTAAGCCCTGCTGGTTGTCAGAACTCATAAAGATCCAACTAACTCTCCTTTTCTGAGGCAATGGTTTTGGGGAAATATTCTCCCTGTGGATTCCCCTATTTGCTCCTCTCTCTCTCTTGCCCTTTTGCATGACTATCGCTCCCTCTGCAGCACCTGAAATCTGTTTCTCCCCTAAACCACACCTCTACACTTCTTACCTTCTGTGATGTTGCCTTTTTTCTCCCTATAGTTGTGGAGTTTGTTCTATCAATCTCCAGGTCAATTTCTGGGGTATTTATGATGATTTTAGTTATCTAGTCATGTTCATGGTATAAGGAAAGCCTAGGGTCTTTCTACTCCTCCATCTTCCTGCCTCACCTTTTGACCCTTATATTTGTTATAAATATTGTCTTCCAGCCCGAGACATGGCATTTTATAATTTTAACAGTGCCATTTTTATATTGTTTAAATATATCAATCTCTTTCTTTCTATTTAGTTTGCTTTATGTAAAATCTTAAAGAAATCTTCCCAGACCCTGGAGACATGAAAATATCTTCTTACATTCATTTACAAAGTTTTATTATGATTATTTTTACATTTATAACTAGAATCTATCTGAGAGTGATTTTATGAAAGATTTGAGATATGGATCAAATTTAATTTTTCCACATAGATATCCAATTTTTCTATCACTAGTGGTTGATAAAAACATCCATTTCCCCCTGCTTTGCAATGCCACTTTTGTCAAAGTTCAAGTGATTGTACATTCATGGACCGTTTCTGGCATTTGTATTCTATTCCATTTGCCTATTTATCTACCCTTGCACCAATATCACACTATCTTAGTTACTATCAGTTTTAATATCTTGAAACGTGGTATTGCAAGTTCTCTTACTTTGGTCCTTTTCATTAAGTCTTCACTATTTATAGTCCTTTATATTTCCTCTCAAAAAGTTAGAATAGGGGAAGAGGGGCAAGATAGAGGTAGCGTAGGGGTCATTTCATTTGGTCCCTCAAATTTACCTGGATATCTATCAAACCATTCTGAACACACACACGAATTTCACCTAAGATGTAAGAAGATTTATCTGGATATCCACAAGCAAAAAATGGCTACTTTTTGCAGGGCAGGATATGGAAACTTGAACCTTCAGGGGAAATATCTGAAAATAAGCAGAGGAGGGAGAGAACCTCCATAAGCTGGCAGCTGGAAAGTGATGTAACACTGGAGCAAAAAGTCAGGAACCTTGGAAATCTATTCTAGTTAGAGGCATTCCCTTCTGTAAAGGGCACAGGGAGCGAGTAAGGTAGAATTCTAGGTGAATCATTGTGGTCTCAGGATTCTAGGAGACTCTGAAAGAATGGGGGAGCCAAAACTGATACCATGCCCAAGCAGTGGAACAGAGAAACTGGTTATGGTCAATGAGCCCAGGGGATACTTTCAGCTCCGGGCACCATAAACCACAAGGCAAGCAGGTAGGGAGACTGCCTTCTGCCTAACCACACTGAAAAGGACTAGAAAAGGATTCTAAGGTTTGGGCTGTCATCTAATAACCTAGAGGAGATATAGAATGGCTTACATCCAGGACAGGGACATCTCTCAGAGTGGTGTGGCCCATGAATGAACACTAGGGTAGCACTATTGTGACCTAGGAGCTGCAGAAAAAAGTGCATGAGCAAGCCCATGCCTGTTGGCAATTGCAAAGTTACAAAGCACAGAGATGCTTGTGGATCTTTATGACTCCCCCAGGAGAGGTGTGACAGACACAAGTTCCATGAATCTGTGGAGTCTGGTACAGAGGTGGAGACAGTTTGACTTGGAGGATTTGTGGCAGTGGGAGACCTTGATAGTATAACTTCAGGCTAGAGATTCCTGCATGCCATTTTTCCTCTGACCCTCTAAAGAGATGTGGAAAGACTCCATGGAACAAAAGCCACACAGCCATCCAGCTCACATTAAGCCTATCCACTCTGACAATGGGTGGGGCAACCCTGACCCACAAAGACACCTGAGAAGCAGACAGCTATCCCCTCTCCCAGAAGACAGACTGGAAGAATGGGTGAATGATAAGCTTATTTCCCACAGGACTGTAAAAATCCAGCACTAGGGGAAAATAATATAGTGAGCTCCAGGTGTTCCCCTCAGGACTTGCTTATACTTCAGACTAAAATTTGACATTTCTGTTTTAGTTTATTTTCTTCTTATTTTTTTTTAACGCTGCTCTCATTTCAAATACATTTATATTTTCCAACCTATACTTTTAAGTCACTGCTTAACTTATTTTTTCCACATGTTTTATACATTTATGCCTCACATTAGCCCATTTTTCACTCTTCAGTTTTATCTTGATATATATGTAAGTTCTGATTTCTTTGCAATTTGGGGGTATGAGTCTTCTAACACAGAGACCAGAAATCAAGAAGGAACAGGCAGATCATCCTGCTGTGTCCACTTGGAGAGATTATAATCTCTCTACCCACGTCTCTCTCTCTCTCTCTCTTTTTTCCCCTCTTTACATTTTCCTCACTTTCTTTTTGCTTTGGATCATCTTGACTTTGGTGGCATATTTTTTTTTAGCTTTCAGCCACTTTGGATTTTTTCTAAGGTGCATTTTGCTTAGGTAGTGGTTGATATTTTGGACTCTGTACATTCCCTCAACCATCCCTCAACAGACTGACTGGGAAGAGGAACTCTCAACAAAGAAAAGAACCAGAGATGATGTCCTCTGCCACAGATTGAATGGACATGGATATAAGCAAGATGTCAGAGATAGACTTCAGGGTAGCAATCATGAAGTCAATAGCTAGGCTTGAGAAAAGCATTAGTGACAATATAGAATGTCTATGGGCAAAAATGAGATCTAGTCAGGTTGAACTTAAAAATACCATGAATGAGATGCAGTCTAAACTGGATATTCTCACACCCAGAGTAAATGAACCAGAAGAACAAATTAGTGATAAAGGAAGTAAACTGAGGAAGATAGAGATAGCAGCTAGTAACCCATGAGAAAAGACTTAGAGAGATCAACACCACCATGAAATATTCCAGTGTCATAATTATTGGGATCCCTGAGGAGATGGAGAGAGAGAGAAAGAAAATTAGAAGGTGTATTTAAGAGAACCATAGCTGAGAACTTCCCTAACCTGAGGAAAGAAAGCATTTGTGTCCAAGAAGTAGAGAGGACCCCTCCCAAAATCAATAAAAATAGATCAACACCCTGGAATATAATACCGAAGCTCCAAAATTACAGTCAAGAAAACTATCCTGAGAGCAGCTAGGGGGAAGAAATTTCTTATGTACAGAGGGAGGAACATCAGAATAACATCAGACCTATCCATAGAGACCTGGCAAGCCAGAAAGGGCTGGCAAGACATATTCAGGGTATTACATAAGAAGAACATGCAGCCAAGAATATTTTATTGAGTTAGGCTGCCATTCAGTATGGATGGAGAGATCAAGAGCTTCCAGGATTGGCAGAAACTGAAAGAATGTGTGACAACTAGGCCAGCCCTGCAAGAAATATTAAGGATAATCTATAAAACAAGAAAGACCCCCCCAAGAGTAGTGTAGATGAGAAATTAACAGAGACAGTCTATAGAAACAGGGACTTTACAGACAAAACAATGATACTAAATTCATATCTTTCAATAGTTACTCTCTCAATGTGAACAGGCTGAATGCTCCCATCAAATGGCAAAAGGTTTCAGATTGGATAAAAAGCAAGACCCATCCATATGTTTTCTATAGGGACTCATTATGAACATAAAGGCACCTGAAGATTGAAAGTGAGGGATGGACAACAATTTACCACTCCAATGGACCTCAAAAGAAAGCTGAGGTAGCAATCCTCATATCAGAAAAATTTGATTTTGAACCAAAGATAACAGTAAGAGATCTAGAGGGACACTATGTCATAATTAGAGGGTCTATCCAATAAGAAAAACTAACAATTGTATATATCTATGCCCCCAACATGGGAGCAGCCAATTAGATAAACCAACTAATAACCAGACTCAAAAAATTAAAAAGGAACTTCAACAGTTCAGGCAAACCAAAGGAAGAAAACACATTGGTTCAAAATCTTAGGATACTGCAAAGGTGGTCCTTAGAGGTAAATACATAGCCACTCTCAAAAAGTTAGAAAAATCTCAAATGGGCAAGCTGACCTTACACCTGAAGGATCTGGAGAAAGAACAACAGATAAAGCCTAAATCAAGTAGAAGAGAAATAAAAAAGATTAGAACAGAATCAATGAAATAGAAATGAGAATAGTAGAACTGATCAATGAAACTAGAAGATGGTTCTTTGAAAGAATTGATAAGATCAATAAACTCCTGGCTAGACTTATCCAAAAGAAAAGAGAAAGGACCCAAATTAATAAAATCAGGAATGAGAGGGGAGAAATCATAACCAATACTGAAGAAATAGAGGAAGTTATTACAAATTATTATCAGCATGTATATGCCAACAAACTAGTCAATCTGAAAGAAATGAATCCAATCCTGGAAACTTAAAACTGTGAAGACTGAAACAGGAAGAAATAAATAATTTGAACAGATCAATAACCAGCAAGGAAATTGAAACAATAATCAAAAATCTCCCAAAAAATGAGCTCAGGGCTAGATGACTTCTCAGGGGAATTCTATCAAACATTTAAAGAAATAATGACACCTATTCTACTGAAGCTGTTTCAAAAAATAGAAATGGAAGGAAAACTTCCAAACCTGTTCTATGAGGCCAGCATTACCCTGATCCCAAAACCAGACAAAGACCCCACCAAAAAGGACAATTATAGATCAATATCCCTGATGAACATGGATGCAAAAATGCTCAAAAAGATCCTAAGCAATAGGATGTAATAATACATTAAAAGGGTTATTCACCATGACCAGTTGGGGGTTTATTCCTGGGATGCAAGGGTGATTCAACATCTGCAAATCAATCAACGTGATAGATCACATTAACAAAAGAAGAGACAAGAACCATATGATTTTCTCAATTGATGGAGAAAAAGCATTTGACAAGATACAGCATACTTTCCTGATTAAAACTCTTCAAAGGATAGGGATATAGGGAATATACCTCAGTATCATAAAAGCCATCTATGAATAGCTCACAGTGAATATCATTCTTGATGGGGAAAAACTAAGAGCTTTTACCTTAAGGTCAGGAACATGACAGGTATGCCCACTCTTGCTGCTGTTGTTCAACACAGTAGTAGAAATCCTTGTTTCAGTAATCAGATAACAAAAAGAGATAAAAGGCATTCCAATTGGAAATGAAGAAATCAAATTCTCTCTCTTCTCAGATGACGTGATACATTATGTGGAAAACCCGAATGACTCCACCCCGAAATTACTAGAACTCATAGAGCAATTCAGCAACGTGGCAGGAAACAAAATCAATATAGCAGAAATCAGTTGTATTTTTATACACTAACAATGACACAGATAAAAGAGTTATCAAAGAATCAATACCATTTATAATAGCACCAAAACCCATAAGATACTTAGAATAAACCTAACCAAAGAGAGAAAGGATCTAGAAACCACAGAACACTTAAGAAAGAAATTGAGGAAGATGCAAAGAGATGGAAAAATATTCCATGCTCATGGACTGGAAGAATAAACATTATGAAAATGTCCATGATTGGGGCGCCTCGGTGGCTCAGTGGGTTAAAGCCTCTGCCTTTGTCTCAGGTCATGATCCCAGGGTCCTGGGATTGAGCCCCGCATCGGGCTCTTTGCTCTGCGGGGAGCCTGCTTCCTCCTCTCTCTCTCTCTCTCTCTCTCTCTGCCTGCCTCTCTGCCTGCTTGTGATCTCTGTCTGTAAAATAAATAAATAAAATCTTAAAAAAAAAAAAAGAAAATGTCCATGATTCCCAGAGCAATCTACATTTTTAATAGAATCTCTATCAAAATACCATTGACATTTTTCCACAAAGTTGAAACAAAGAATTCTAAAATTTATAGAGAACTAGAAAAGATCCCAAATCACCAGGGGATTATTGAAAAAGAAAACCAAAGCTGGAAGCATCATAATGCCTGACTTTAACCTCCAATATAAAGCTGTGAGCATCAAGATGGCATAGTATTGACACAAAAACAGACACATAGATCAATCAAACAGAATAGAGAGAATAAAGACTCCAGAAATGGGACTTCGGTTCGATGGCCAACTAATCTTCCAGAAAGCAGGAAGGAATATCCAATGGAAGAAAGACAGTGTCTTCAATAAATGGTGCTGGGAAAATTGGACAACCACATGCAGAAGAATGAAACTCTTATAACATACACAAAGATAAACTCAAAATGGATGAATGTCCTTTATGCGAGACAGGAATCTATCAGAATCCTAGAGAAGAACTTAGACAGTAACCTCTTTGACTTTGGCCACAGCCACTTCTTTCCAGACATGTCTCTAAAGGCAAGGCAAACTAAAGAAAAATGAACTTTTGGGATTTCATCAAGATAAAAACTTCTGCACAGCAAAGGAACAGTCAACAAAACTGACAGGCAACCCACAGAATGGGAGAAGATATTTGCAAATGATATTACAGATAAAGGACCAGTATTCAAGATTTATAAAGAACTTCTCAAACCCAACACACACACACACACAAAAAAAAAAAAAAAAAAAACAAATAATCTAGTCAAGAAATGGGCAGAAAACATCAACAGACACTTCTCCAAAGACATACAAATGGCTAACAGATATATGAAAAAATGTTCAACATCACTAGCCATCAAGAAAATACAAACCAAAACCACAATGAGATACTTCTTTACACCAGTTAAGGTGGCAAAAATTAACAAAAGAGGAAACAAGTATTGTGGAGGATGTGGAGAACACCACTTGCACTGACATGGATGGAACTGGATAGATTATGTTAAGTGAAATAAGTCAAGCAGAGAAAGACATTTACCATGTGGTTTCAATTGTATTTAGAACATAAGGAATAGCATGGAGGAGCACAGGGGAAGGGAGGGAAAACTGGATGGGAAGAAATGAGAGAGGGAGAAAAAATCTTGAGAGACCTTGGAATCCGGGAACCAAACTGAGTTACAGAGGGTAGGGGGTAGGGAGATAGGATAACAGTGTGATGGGTATTAAGGATGGCATGTGTGGAGATGAACCCTGAGTGTTATATTAAACCAATGAATCACTGAACACAACATCAAAAACAGATAATGTATTATATATTGTCTAATTGATCATGATTTTTAAGAAGTTAAAATGTTTTCCATAGTGGGTGCACCAATTTACATTCCCAACAAAGATTCATGAATGTTCCTATTTCTCCATAAACTGTCTAACACTCATTTCTTCCTTTTTTGATATTAGCCATTCTAACAGGTGAGAAGTAATATCTCATTGCTGTTTTGATTTGCATTTCCCTCATGAGTTACATGACTTCTTTATATATTTTGGATAATAGCCCCTTGTTGGATATATGATTTGCACTTATTTTCTCCCATTCATTAGGTTGCCTTTTCATTTTGTTGGTGGTATTCTTTGCAGTACGGAAACTTTTTAAATTTGATGCAGATTCACTTGTTTGTTTTTGTTTTGGTTGTCTTGTTTTTAGAATCAGAGACAAAGAGAGAGAAAGAGAGAGAGATTGATTGATGTCAAGTTTACTGCCTTCCTTTGAGACACTTTATGATTTCAGGACTCACAGTCAAGTCTTTAATTCATTTTGAGTTAATTTTTGTGTATGTGGAAGATAGTAGTTTCATTCTCTTGTGTGCTGTCTTCATATGATCCAGAAATTTCTGGGTATTTATTAGAAGAAAACAAAAACACTACTTCAAAAAGCCAATATATGGAAGACATTTATGTTCTCATTAGTGAAGGAATGGATAAAAAAATACACTTGATCTGTATTTTATCTATCTGTCTGTCTGCCTATCTATCTATCCTCTATCTATCTGTTTATCTATGAGATGGAATACTACTCAGCCACGATAATGAATGAAATCTTTCCATTTGTCACAACATAAACAGACCTTGAGGGTATCATGCTGAGTGAAATAAGCTAGATAGAAAAAGACAAATATCATATAATATCACTTATATGTGGAATCTAAAAAAGCAAAATGAACAAAGAAACTAAACTAAACTCATGGATACAGAAAACAGAATGGTGTTTGTCAGGAGTAGGGGAGGTGGTGGCTGAGTGAAATTGGCACAGGGGGCCAGTTGGTAAAGACTTCCAGTTGTGAAATGGACAGGTCATAAGATTGTAGTTGTGGTGATTATAGATAATAAATCTTTGACAAAACAGGAAAGACTTAAAAAAAAATAAGGAAGACTACCCAATGGGAAAAAACTCTTTTCAACAATTAATGTTGGAAAAACTGGACAATAACATTCAAAAGAATGAAACTAGGCCACTTTTTTACACCATGCACAAAAATAAATTCAAAATGGATGAAATACCTAAATGGAGACAGGAAACCATTAAAATCCTAGAAGAGTACATAGGCAGTAACTTCTTTGACATTGGCTGTAGCAATTTTTTTCTAGATATGTCTCCTGAGGTGAGGGAAACAAAAGCAAAAGAAAAGGACTGGGACTTCATTAAAATAAAAAGTTTCTACACAGCAAAGGAAACAATAAACGAAAGTAAAATGCAATCTACAAAATGAAGGAAGATATTCACAAATGACATACCTGAAAAATACCTAGTACACAAAATATATAAAGAACTTACAAAGCTCATTATTCAACAAATAATGATCCAGTTAAAAATGGGCAGAGGGCATGAATAGATATTTTTCCAAAGAAAACATACAGGTGGCCAACAGAAATATGAAAAGATGCTCAACATCACTGATCATCAGGGAAATGCAAATCAAAACTACAATGTTATTTCATACTGATCAGAATGGCTAAAATCAACAACACAAGAAACAACATGTATTGGCAAAGATGTGGAGACATAGAATCCCTCTTGCTCTGTTGGTGGGAATGCAAACTGGAGTAGCCACTGTAGGAAACAGGAAGGAGTTTCCTGAAAAAGTTAAAAATAGAGCTACTCTACAATCCAACAATTGAACTACATGATTTTACCCAAGGAATATAAAACTACTAACTCAAAGGGACAAAGGTACCCCAATGTTTATAGCAACATTATCTCTTGGAAGCAAATTATGGAAAGAATCCAAGTGTCCAACTATAAGTGAATGGATAAAGGTGATGTAGTATGGAGTAGTATGGAGATATATATACTACTGGAAATTATATATATATATTTTTTTTTTCAGCTATAAAAAAGAATGAAATCTTTCTCTTTGCAATGACATGGATGGAGCTAGATAGTATTATGTTAAGTGAAGTAAGCCATTCAGAAAAAGAAAGTATCATATGATTTCACTCATATGTGGAATTTAAGAAACAAAACGAACAACCAAAAAGGGGAAAAAAGAGAGAGGCAAACCACAAAACAGACCCTTAACTATAGATAATAAACTGAAGATTACCAGAGGGGAGGTGGGAAAGTGGTTAAATAGGCAATTGGCATTAAGGAGTGCACTTGTGATGAACACTGGGTGTTGTCTGGAAGTGTTGAATCACTCTATCTTATACCTGAAACCAATATTACACTGTATGTTAACTCAATGGAATTTAAATAAATACAAGAAAAAAATGTAATATTTTTGTGGAATTTGAAATATTTTTAAAATTTGAAGACATTAGAATATATATATTAGTTAAATGTAGTTTAAATGATCAACATTCATTATAGTATTCATGAAGTGCTTACAGTGTTTGTGTATATGTATATATATATTCAAGGACACTATTTTAATCACTAGGAGAGTGACTAAAAGAAAGCTAGAGGAATATATAACTAAGAAGCTTAAGAAGCTAATAGAAGATTCAAATGGAATAAATAAAAATCAAACCAAAAGAAAAAAAGACTGGAGAGAAAATAGGAAAAGACAGATGAGACATTTAGTAGTAATAAGGTATATATGTAAAATAAATATGTCTGAAATACCTTACACGTAAATAGAGTTACTAATCTAATTAAAAGATAATCAGATTGGATAAGCAAAAAAGCCCAATTTTATTCCACCTATAAAAGACACATATTAAATCAAAAGATGCGGGGGGGTGGGAGGTTGGGGTACCAGGTGGTGGGTATTATAGAGGGCACAGCTTGCATGGAGCACTGGGTGTGGTGAAAAAATAATGAATAATGTTTTTCTGAAAATAAATAAATTGGGGGAAAAAAAAAACACATTGAGATATCACCTTACACCAGTTAGAATGGCCAAAATTAACAAAACAGGAAACAACATGTGTTGGAGAGGATGTGGAGAAAGGGGAACCCTCTTACACTGTTGGTGGGATTGCAAGTTGGTGCAGCCTCTTTGGAGAACAGTGTGGAGATTCCTCAAGAAATTAAAAATAGAGCTTCCCTACGACCCTGCAATTGCACTCCTGGGTATTTACCCCAAAGATACAGATGTCGTGAAAAGAAGGGCCATCTGTACCCCAATGTTTATAGCAGCAATGGCCACAGTCGCCAAACTATGGAAAGAACCAAGATGCCCTTCAACGGATGAATGGATAAGGAAGATGTGGTCCATATACACTATGGAGTATTATGCCTCCATCAGAAAGGACGAATATCCAACTTTTGTAGCAACATGGACGGGACTGGAAGAGATTATGCTGAGTGAAATCAGTCAAGCAGAGAGAGTCAATTATCATATGGTTTCACTCATTTGTGGAGCATAACCAATAGCATGGAGGACAAGGGGCGTTAGAGAGTAGTAGGGAATTTGGGTAAATTGGAAGGGGAGGTGAACCATGAGAGACTATGGACTCTGAAAAACAGTCTGAAGGGTTTGAAGTGGCGGGGGTTGGGAGGTTGGGGTACCAGGTGGTGGGTATTATAGAGGGCACAGCTTGCATGGAGCACTGGGTGTGGTGAAAAAATAATGAATAATGTTTTTCTGAAAATAAATAAATTGGGAAAAAAAGATGCAGAATAAACAGAAATAAAGATGGAAAAATTGTACAATGCAAAAACTAACCAAAAGAAAATTGACATTGCTATTAATATCAGAAAATGTAAGCATTATGGCAAAAATTTACTAGAGGTAAAAAGGACATTTCATAATGGCAAAAAAGTTAATTTACTGTTGAAGATATAACTATTCTAAATGTGTATGTGCATAGTCACACAACATTAAAACATAAAACAAAAAGACAGAACTAGAAGGAGAAATAGACAAACATACAATTATAATGGGATATTTTAACAGGCTTCTTGCAGTAACTGATAAAAACAATGTAGGCCAGAATCATTATAGAGGCATAAATGATGCAAAAATACAATTAAAAAAAAACTTGACCTACTAGACAAAAATGAAACATTGTTTCCTTTGCCTGCAAATGTATTTTTTAAATGCAAATGAAATATGGAGAGGAAGCTAAGATTATGGCATAGTAGGAGGACTCTAGGCTCATCTTTTTCCTTGAAAACTACTAGATAATTATCACATCACTCTGAATATTCATAAAATGGACCAAAGGACTGAGGGAACAAATTCCACAACTAGAGGGAGAGAAGAGGCTGCTTTGAAAATGGTAGGATGTGTAAATACATGGTTTGGGGGAGAAACTTCCCAAGGGCCATGAAGGGGAGGGAACCCTGGTAACAGAGAAAGGTGAGAAAGTAAGGAGTACACAGGGGAATGCACAAGGAGAAGGCTTCCCTCAAAGCCTTTGGCTGGGAAAACAAGAGGCTGATTTTTGTGAGGTTTTGCAACCACAAGGACTCAAAGACTGGAGTTTTAAAGGTTGGCAGGCATTGCTGGGATAGAACCTTAAGGGTGTTGCCATACTGCTAAAAAGAAAGAAGGCAAGCAACATGGGGACAAATGGAACAATCAGAATGGGGCTCAAAGGTGAGACATTGTTCGCTCTTCTTAGAGCACAACTGAGAGAGATGGCATTCACAGAGACTCCTCTATAAGGACCGAAGACATGGCAGGCACCATTGGCATAGATGCAGAAACACATGCTGATGGCAGCTCACCCCAAACCTGACTGTCTAGCCTGATTGCTCCAAATCCCATGCCCCTGCACTTTGGCACAACTTCCCTTTTCAATCAAACTTGCATTAGTCTCAGCATGGTGAGACCCTCCCCAAGAAGACCAGTGAAGACCCCTGCATTAGCACATCCATAAATTTTGGAGTTTTAAAATCAGCAGGCTTGGCAGGGTTAGAGCCCAAAGTGCACTGTGCCACTCATGACAGGCAAACAACCTAGAAACGGGGTGAAAATGGCAATATGGAAAGCACCTGGGGTGCAATGGGGAAGATTATACATTCTTCTGGGAGTGCAAGCACAGAGACCCCTCTCGAGGAGAAAAAGGAGCTGGCTGGTACCATGACCTACCCCTGCCCCTCAGCATAAACCAACTTCAATAAAAAATACAGTGCCAACACTGGCTATATAATTTGCTTACACCAAGTCCTGCCTGCCTGCTCTAAGTCAGTACTGCCTTTGTTCAGCAAGTGTGCCTCACTCCAAGTGCAGTGAACCTATTCCCCAGAAAGTCAGCAGAAACCTTGGCACATACTACCTCTCCCAATGATAGAGTTCTGCAAGGCTTCAGTTCTAGTGGAAATACCATCAAGTCTCTTAACAAGTTGACCAGAGAACATCTAGTTAAAACTCATCACACTCTGGCCAAGTTCCAAACACTGAATACTGCAAGCAAGGAGCACCTCTTGGGACACCTGACATGAAGGATAGAGCAACCAAAATATGCAGCAGAGTGTACACAGCATACACCAGAGACATTCCCTGAAGCACCAGTCTGTGGACACTATATGACCTCTTCTTCATAAAGCCATTACTCTCAACAGCAAGAAATATAACAGGCTTTCCAAAACCACAGAAGACAGAGACCTAGACAAAATGCCAACATGGGGGAATTCAACCCAAAAGAAAGAACAAGAAGAGGTCACAGCAAGAAATCTAATTGAAGCAGGTATAAATAATATGCCTGATCCAGAATTTAAAGCAACAATTATAAGTATACTAGCTGGTGTGAGAAAAGCATGGAAGACACCAAGGAGACCTTTACCCCAGAGATAAAAGAGCTTAAAAAACAATCACACTGAAATAAAAAATGCAAAAACCTGATTCAAATTCAACTGGATGCAATGATTACAGGATGGAAGAAGCAGAGGAATGAATAAGTGATATAGAAGATAGAATTGTGGAAAATAATGAAAGTGAACAAAAGAGGGAAAGAATTACGGATCACGACAGTACATTTAGAAAACTCAGTGACTACCTCAAAAGTAATAACATTCTTATCATAGGAGACCTAGAAGAAGACAAGAGAGAGAAAATGGAGCAGAAAATATCTGATGAAATTATAGATGAAAATTTCCCAAATCTAGGGAAGGAAACAAACATTTAAGCCCAGGAGGCACAGAGAACTCCCATTAAAATCAACAAAAGTTGACCAACACTGAGACATATTGTAATTACATGTACAAAATGTAGCAATAATGAAAAAAAATACTAAAAGTAGCAACAAAAGAATTTCCAAACTTAGAAGTGAAAACCCGTAAGGCTAGTTGAGATCTCTCAACAGAAACTTGACAAGCCAGAAAGAAGTGGGATGATATATTCAATGTGCTGAATGGGAAAAGTCAATAGCCAAGAATACTGTATCCAGGAAGGCTATTCTATTCTGCATTCAGAGTAGAAAGTGAGATAGTTTCCCAGAAAAACAAAAACTAACTGACCACTAAACCAGCCCTGCAAGAAATATTAAAAGGACACTTATTGAATGGTAAGAGAAGACCAAAAATGACAAAGACTAGAAAGGGACACAGGAGATCTCCAGGAACAACAATTAAACAAATAATAAAATGGAACTAAATACATATCTATCAATAGTTACTCTGAACAGGGGCGCCTGGGTGGCTCAGTGGGTTAAGCCGCTGCCTTCGGCTCAGGTCATGATCCCAGGGTCCTGGAATCGAGCCCCGCATCAGGCTCTCTGCTCAGCCGGGAGCCTGCTTCCTTCCCTCTCTCTCTGCCTGCCTCTCTGCCTGCTTGTGATCTCTCTCTGCCAAATAAATAAATAAAATCTTTTAAAAAAAATAGTTACTCTGAACAGAAATGGACTAAATGTTCCAATAAAAATTCATAAGGTGTCCAACTGGATTTAAAAAAAAAAAGACCAAACTATATACTGCCAACAAGAGACTCATTTGAGACCTAAAGACACCTGCAGATTAAAAGTGAGGGATGGAGATCCATTTGTCATGGAAAAGAGGTCAAAAGAAAGCCAGAGTAGCAACACTTAAATCAGACAAACTAGATTTTAAATGAAAGACTGTTAAAAGAGATGAAAAAGGTCACTACATCATAATAAAGGGGGCTGTCCAAAAAAAGATTGAACAGTTATAAATATTTATGTCCCTAACTTGGGAATATCTGAATGTATAAAACATTAATAACAAACATAAAGGAACTCATGAGTATAATACAATAATAGTAGAGGATTTTAACACTCCACTTACATTAATAGACAGATAATCTAAGCAGAAAATGAGCAAGGAAACAATGGCTTTGAATGGTACACTGGGCCAGATGAACTTAACAGATATATTCAGAACATTTCATCCTAAAGCAGCAGAATACATATTCTTTTCAATACATATGGGACATTGTCCAGAATAGACCACATACCAGGTCACAAATCAGGTCTCCACAAGTAAAAAAGATTGAGATCATACCATGCATAGTGTTGACCACAATGTAATAAAACTTGAAGTCAACCACAAGAAAATTTTTCAAAGACCAGAGATACATGGCGATTAAAGAACATGATGCTAATAGAGAATGAATGGGCCAACCAGGAAGTAAAAAAAAAAAATAAAACAATACATGAAAACATGCCTGTCCAAAACATTTGGGATGCAGCAAAAGCATTCCCAACAGGAAAGTATATTGTAACACAGGCCTACCTCAAGAAGCAAGAAAATTCTGAAATGACCTAAACTTGTACCTCAAAGAGATTGAAAAAGAACAACAAATCAATCCCAAAGTCAGAAAAAAGGGATTAATGAACATTAGACTAGAAATAAATTATATAGAAACAAACAAACAAAGAAAAGCTGGTAGAAAAGATCACTGAAACCAGGAGTTGTTTCTTTGAAAGAATTAATAAAACTGATAAACCCTTAGCCAGACTTATAAAAAGAAAAGGGTAAGGACCAAAATAAATAAAATTGTAGTTGAGACATGAGAAATAAAAACCAACACCACAGAAATACAAACAATTTTAAGAGAATATTATGAGAAAATAGGCCAAAAATTTTGGCAATCTGGAAGAAATGGGTTAATTCCCAAAAATGTAAACTACCAGAACTGAAACCATAAGAAATAAAACCTGAACAGACTGATAACCAGTGAAGAAATGGAATCAGAAGTAAAAAATCTCCTAACAAACAAAAGTCTGGGTCCAGATGACTTTAAGAATGAATTCTACCAAACACTTAAAGAAGAGTGAATACCTATTCTTCTCAATGTCTTCTAAGAAATATATAAGGAAGGAAAACTTTGAAACTCATTCTATGAGGCTACCATTACCTTGATACCAAAACCAGACAAAGATTCCACTTAAAAAGAGAGCTACAGGGGCGCCTGGGTGGCTCAGTGGGTTAAGCCACTGCCTTTGGCTCAGGTCATGATCTCAGGGTCCTGGGATCGAGTCCTGCATCGGGCTCTCTGCTCAGCAGGGAGCCTGCTTCCCTCTCTCTCTCTGCCTGCCTCTCCATCTACTTGTGATTTCTCTCTGTCAAATAAATACATAAAATCTTAAAAAAAGAGAGAGAGAGCTACAGGTTAAAATCCCTGATTAATATGAATGTTAAAATTCTCAACAAAATCCTAGCAAACCAAATCAAACAGTACATGAAAAGAATCATTCAGCTAGATCAAGCAGGATTTATTCCTGTGCTGCAAGTGTGGGTTAATAGTTGGAAATCAGTGACATGATATGCCACATTTTAAAAAGAAATTATAAGGACAATGTGATCCTTCCAATAGATGCAGAAAAAGCATTTGGCAAAGTACAACATGGATTCATGATAAATACCCTCCACACAGTAGGCTTAGGGAGAACATGCCTCAACATCATAAAGGTCATATATGAAAAGCCCATAGCTAATACCATCCTCAATGAGGAAAGACTAGGAGCTTTCCCTATATAGTCAGGACTAAGTTGGGGATTTCCACTCTTAGCATTATTATAACGTAGTGCTGGAATATCTAACCTAATCAATCAGACACACACAAAAAAAGAAATAAAAGGCATTCAAGTTGGCAAGTAAGAAGTCAAACTTTCACTTTTTGCACATAGCATAATATTCTATATGAAACACCCAAAAGATTCCACGATAAATTTGCTAGAACTCATACACAAATTCCATAAAGTCACAGGGAATAAAATCAACATACAGAAATGTGTTGCACTCCTATACACTGATAATTAAGCAGAAGAAAGAGAAATCAGGGATTCAATCCCATTTACAATTGCACCAAATAATAAAATACCTAGGAAAAACCCTAACCAAAGAGGTAAAAGGTCTATATTCTGAAAACTATAAAACATTGATGAAAGAAATTGAAGATGGTATAAAGAAATGGAAAAACATTCCATTCTCATAGATTGGAAGAACAAATATTGTCAAATGTCTATACCACCCAAAACAATCTACATATTAAAGTAATCCCTATTAAAAACCCACAGCATTTTTCACAGAGCTACAAGAAACAATCCTAATGTTTGCATGGAACCACAAAAGACCCCAATCGGCAAAGCAAACTTGAAAAAGAAAAGCAAAGCTGAGGCATCACTTCAGCAAAGCTGAAGTCTGAGGCCACGGTTCCAGACTTCAAGTTATATTACAAAGCTGTAATGATCAATGCAATATGGACCTGGCAAAAACAAAACAAAACAAAACAACAGCAACAATAACAAAACAGATACACAGATCAGTGGAACAGAATAGGAAATCCAGAAATGAATCCACAACTATGTGGTCAACGTATCTTTGACAAAACAGGAAAGAATATCCAATGGGGGAAAAAAAAAAGACAGTCTCTTCAATAAATGGTGTTGGGAAAACTGGACAGCGACATACAAAAGAATGAAACTGAACCACTTTCTTATACCATATGCAAAAATACACTCAAAGCAAGTAAAAAGCCTTAATGTGAATCAGGAAACCATCAACAACCCAGAAGAGAACACAGGTAGAAACCTCTTTGACATTGGCCATAGCAACTTCTTACTAAATATGTATCCCAAGGCAAGGGAAACAAAACAAAAATAAACTATTGAGACTTCATCAAGACTAAAAGTTTCATCTGCACAAAAAAAGGAAACAATCAATAAAACGAAAAGGCAACATTCAGAATGGGGGAAGATATTTGTGAATGACATATCTTATAAAGTATCTAAAATATATAAAATATATTTAAAATATCTAAAATATATAAAGAACTTATGAACTCAATATTCCAAGTAAAAATACTACAGTTAAAAAGTGGTTAGAAGGGCGCCTGGGTGGCTCAGTGGGTTAAAACCTCTGCCTTCGGCTCAGGTCATGATCCCAGGGTCCTGGGATTGAGTCCCACATTGGGCTCTCTGCTCAGCGGGGAGCCTGCTTCCTCCTCTCTCTCTGCCTGCCTCTCTACCTAGTTGTGATCTCTGTCTGTCAAATAAATAAATAAAATATATCACCTACATACAAAACCGAAGGATTATCAGGAAAAGTGCCCCATGATACACATCAGACACTTAAACCATTCCCCAATCCACCTCCCGCCCAGTAACAATCTGTTTGTTCTCTATAGTTAAGAGTCTCTTGTGGTTGCTTATCTCCTTTCTTTTTTCAGCAATGTACATCTGTTTTGTTTCCTAAATTTCACATATGAGTGAAATCATATAATATTTGTCCTTCTATGACTGACTTATTTCACTTGGTTAATACTCTCTAGTATAATACTTAGTATAATACTCTCTAGCTCCATTCATGGTGTTGCAAATGGCAAGATTTCATTCTTGTCTATGGCTGAGATTTTTTCATTGTATGTATACAACTTCTTTTTCCCCAAGTTTTTATTAAATTCCAGTTAGTTAACATATACTGTTAGATTTGTTTCAGGTGTAGTATTTAGTGATTCATCACTTACATGACAAAACCCAGTGTTCATCAAAAGCATCCTACTTAACAGGTCACCTATTTAACACATCTCCACTACAGCACCCTCAGTTTGTTTTCTACAGCTGAGAATCTGTTTCCTGGTTTGCCTCTATTCTCACCCCATGTTCATCTGTTTTGTTTCTTAAATTCCACATATGAATGAAATTATATGGTATTTGTCTTCGACTAACTTACTCTTGGTGGGAATGCAAACTGATGCAGCCATCTGAAAAGGGGCATGTATATCACTAAAATGTTAAAAATAGAATTACCCAACCATCTAGCAATTGCATTACTAGGTGTTTACCCAAAAATTACAGAAGTACTAATTAAAGGAATACAGGCATCCCAATGTTTATAGCAGCATTATCAAGAATAGTCAAATTATGGAAAGAGCCCCAATGTCCATCGACTGATGAATGCATAAATAAGTGGTATATATTCAATGGAATATCTCTCAGCCATAAAAAGAATGTAATCTTGCCTTTGCAATGATGTGAATGGAAACAGAGTGTTATGCTAAGTGAAGTAAGTCAGTCGAAGAAAGACAAATACCATATAATTTGATTCATATGTGGAAATTAAGAAACAAAACATATGAACATGGTGTGAGAATAGAGGCAAACCATGAAGTAGATTCTCAGTTTGCATTTCCACCAAGAGTGTAAGAGGGTTCCCCTTTCTCTGCATCCTCACCAACATCTGTTCTTTCTTGTGTTTTTAATTTTAGCCATTCTGACAGGAATGAGGTGATGTCTCCTTGTGGTTTTGATTTGTATTTCCCTGATGATAAGCGATATTAAGCATCTCTTCATATGTCTGCTAGCCATCTGAATGTCTTATTTGGGAAAATGTCTGTTCATGTCTTCTGTCCATTTTTAATCTGGGTTATTTGCTTTTTTGGATGTTGTTTTATATTTTTTTCTATATTTTGGGTAGGAACCATTGATCAGATATGTCATTTGCAAATATCTTCTCTTATTCCAAAGGATGCCTTTAGTTTTGTTGATTATTTCCTATAATGGGCAAAAGCTTTTAATCTTGAGGAAGTCCCAATAGTACATTTTTGCCATTGTTTCCCCTGCCTCTGGTCATGTGTCTAGTAAGAAGTTGCTATGGCTAAGGTCAAAAAGGTTGCTGCCTGTGTTTTCCTCTAGGATTTTGATTCTTTCATGTTTCATGTTTAGGTCTTTCAACCAATTTTTTTTTTTTCTGACAAGGTGAAACACACTGTGCCTTTTATTTTTTTTATTTTATTTTTTTTAATAAACATATAATGTATTTTAATCCCCAGGGGTACAGGTCTGTGAATTGCCAGGTTTACACCCTTCACAGCACTCACCATAGCACATACCCTCCCCAATGTCCATAAACCCAACCCCCTCTCCCAAACCCCCTCCCCCCAGCAACCCTCAGTTTATTTTGTGAGATTAAGAGTCACTTATGGTTTGTCACCCTCCCAATCCCATCTTGATTCATTCATTCTTCTCCTACCCCCTTAAGCCCCCATGTTGCATCTCCACTTCCTCATATCAGGAAGATCATATGATAGTTGTCTTTCTCCAATTGACTTATTTCACTAAGCATGATACCCTCTAGTACCATCCATGTCATCGCAAATGGCAAGATTTCATTTCTTTTGATGGCTGCATAGTATTCCATTGTGTATATATACCACATCTTCTTTATCCATTCATCTGTTGATGGACATCTAGGTTCTTTCCATAGTTTGGCTATTGTAGACATTGCTGCTATAAATATTTGGGTGCACATGCCCCTTCGGATCACTATGTTTGTGTCTTTAGGGTAAATATCCAGTAGTGCAATTGCTGGGTCATAGGGTAGTTCTATTTTCAACATTTTGAGGAACCTCCAAGCTGTTTTCCAGAGTAGTTGCACCAGCTTGCATTCCCACCAACAGTGAAGAGGGTTCCCCTTTCTCCACATCCTCGCTAGCATCTGTCATTTCCTGACTTGTTAATTTTAGCCATTCTGACTGGTATGAGGTGATATCTCATTGTGGTTATGATTTGTATTTCCCTGAGCCCAGAGATGTGGAGCACTTTTTCATGTGTCTGTTGGCCATCTGGATGTCTTCTTTGCAGATATGTCTGTTCATGTCTTCTGCCCATTTCTTGATTGGATTTTTTGTTCTTTGGGTGTTGAGTTTGCTAAGTTCTTTATAGATTTTGGACACTAGTCCTTTATTTGATATGTCGTTTGCAAATATCTTCTCCCATTCTGTCAGTTGTCTTTTGGTTTTGTTAACTGTTTCCTTTGCTGTGCAAAAGCTTTTGATCTTGATGAAATCCCAATAGTTCATTTTAGTCCTTGTTTCTCTTGCCTTTGGCGATGTTACTAGGAAGATGTTGCTGTGACTGAAGTCGAAGAGGTTGCTGCCTGTGTTCTCCTCAAGGATTTTGATGGATTCCTTTCTCACATTGAGGTCCTTTATCCATATTGAGTCTATTTTCATGTGTGGTGTAAGGAAATGGTCCAATTTCATTTTTCTGCACGTGGCTGTCCAATTTTCCCAGCACCATTCATTGAAGAGGCTGTCTTTTTCATTGGATATTCTTTCCTGCTTTATCAAACTTTCAACCAATTTTGAATTTAATTTTGGGTATGGTGTAAGAAAGTAGTCCATTTCCATTCTTCTGAAGGTTGCTATCCAGTATTTCCAACATTTTTTTTTTCTAGACACTCATTTTTTCACTGGCTGTTCTTTCCTGCTTTGTCAAGGATTAGTTGACCATGTAGTTGGGAGACATTTCTGGGTTTTCTAGTTAGTTCTGTTTATCTATGTGTCTGTTTTTGTGCCAGTATCACACTGTCTTGATCATTACAGTTTGCAATATAGCTAGAAGACCAAATCCTGATGCCTCCATATTTCCATCTTTGCTTTTAAGATCTCTTTGACTATTCAGGATCTTTTCTGGTTCCATACAAATTTTAGGATTGTTTGTTCCAGTTCTGTGAAAAAATGCTGTTGTTATTTTGATAGGGATTGCACTAATATGTAGATTGACATTTGACAGTATTTGTTCTACCAGTCCATGAGCAGAGGATGTTTTTCCATTTCTTTCTGTCCTCTTCAATTTTTTGTTTTCATAAGTGTTCTGTAGTTTTCAGAGTACCAGCTTTACCTGTTTGGATAAATTTATCCCTAGGTGTCTTATTGGTTTTGGTGTAATTGTAATTGGGATTGAATACTTGATTTCTCTTTCTGCTACTTCATTACTGATGTGCAGAAATGCAAAAGACTTCTGTGTATTGATTTTATATCCTGCAACTTGCTGAGTTCCTATTCCAATTATAGCAATTTTTCTGTGGTATATTTTGGGTTTTTTACATATATCATCATGCCTTCTGTGAATAGTGAAACAGACTTATTCTTTGCCAATTGGGATGACATTTATTTATTTTTCTTGTCTAATTGATGAATTTAAGACTTCCAGTAATATGTTAAAAAATAGCCATCAGACCACACATTCCTGTGTTTTACCTGATCTTAGAGGGAAAGCTCTCAGATTTTCCTCATTGAGGGTTATTAGCTGTGGATCTTTCATATATGGCCTTCATGATGTAGAGGTATGGTTCCTCTATCTCTACTTTGTTGAGGGTTTCTATCAGGAATGGATGCTGTACTGGAAAAATGAAGCCTAAGATTTGTATGGAACTAGAAGAGACCCCAAATTGCTAAGGAAGTGTTGAAAAAGAAAAACAAAACTTGGGGAATCACGTTGCCTTATTTCAAGCCTTATTACAAAGCTGTGATCACCAAGACAGCATGGTACTGGCAAAAAAACAGACACATAGACCAGTGGAACAGAGTAGAGTCCAGATGTGGATCCTCAACTCTATGGTCAAATAGCCTGCGACAAAGCAGAAAAAAAAAAGATACATATATATATGCATATATATATATATATATATACACACACACACACACACACACACACATACAGTGGAAAAAAGACAGTCTCTTCAATAAATCGTTCTGAGAAAATTGGACAGCTATGTGTAGAAGTATGAAACTTGACCATTCTCTTACACCATGCACAAAGATAAACTCAAAATGGATAAAAGATCTCAATGTGAGGCAGGAATCCTAATTCTAGAATCAAAATCCTAGAGGAGAACATATGCATTGACATCAGCCACAGCAACTTCTTTCAAAATATGTCTCCAAAGACTAAGGAAACAAAAGTGAATATGGGATGTCATCAAGATCCAAATCTTCTGCACAGCAAAGGAAACAGTCAACAAAACAAAGAGGCAACCCACAGAATGGGAGAAGATATTTGCAAATGACACTACAGACAAAGGGCTGATATCAAAGATCTGTAAAGAACTCCTCAAATTCAACACACACAAAACAGATAATCATGTCAAAAAATGAGCAGAAAACATGAACAGACACTTCTCTAATGAAGACATACATATGGCTAACAAACACATGAAAAATATTCATCATCACTAGCCATCAGGGAGATTCAAATCAAAACCACATTGAGATTCCACCTTACACCAGTTCAAATGGCCAACATTAATAAGACAGGATACCACAAGTGTTGGAGAAGATGTGGAAAAAGGGGAACCCTCTTACACTGTTGGTGGGAATGCAAGTTGGTGCAGCCACTTTGGGAAAAAAAAGTGGGTAGATTCCTTAAGAAGTTAAAATAGAGGTAACCTATGACCCTGCAATTGCACTACTAGGTATTTACCCCAAAGATACAGATGTAGTGAAAAGAAGGGCCATCTGCACCACAATGTTCATAGCAGCAATGGCCACTGTTGCCAAACTGTGGGAAGAATCAAGATGCCCTTCAGTGGACAAATGGATAAAGAAGATATGATCCATATATACAATGCAGTATTATACCTCCATCAGAAAGAATGAATACCCAACTTTTGTATCAACATGGACAGGACTGGAAGAGGTTGTGCTAAGTGAAATAAGTCAAGCAGAGAGAGTCAATTATCATATGATTTCACTTACTTGTGGAGCATAAGGAATAACACGGGGATATGGGGAAATGGAGAGAGGAAGTGAGTTGGGGGAAATAATAGGGGGAGACAAACCATGAAAGACTGGACTTTGAGAAACAAACTGAGGGTTTTGGAGGGGAGGAGGATGGGGGATTGGGTGAGCCTGGTGGTGGGTATTATGGAGGGCATGTATTGCATGGAGTGCTGAGTGTGGTGCATAAACAATGAATTTTGGAACACTGAAAATAAAATAAAATAAAATAAAATAAAAAATAATAGATGCTGTCATTTGTCAATTTTTTTACATCTATTGAGAGGATCATATGGCTCTTATCCTTTCTTCTATTAATGTGGTGTATCACATTCATTGATTTGCAAATATTGAACAACCTCTGTAGCCCAGGAATAAATCCCTCTTGACTCTACTGAATAATTCTTTTAATATATTGTTAGATTCAATTTGCTTATATCTTGCTGAGAATTTTTGCATCCATGTTCATCAGAGATACTAGCCCATATTTTTCCTTTTTAGTGGGGTCTTTGTCTGGATTTGTTATTAATGTAATGCTGGCCTTATTGAATGAGTTTGGAAGTTTTCCATTCATTTTGCCTTTTGGAACAGCTTGAAAAGCCTAGGTATTAACTCTTCTTTAAATGTTTAGTAGAATTCCCCTGAGAAGCCATCTCGCTCCTGCACTTTTGTTTTTTGGGAGATTTTTGATTACTGATTCAATTTCTTTGCCAGTTATCGGTCTGTTCCATTTTCTATTATTTCTCTATTTCTATAATAGAAATTTTCTACTTCTTCCTTTTTCAATTTTTCGTAGTTTCTGTGTTTCTAGAATTGTATCCATTTCTTCCTGATTGTACAATTTATTGATAAAAAATTTTTCATAATATGTTCTTGTAATTGTATTTCTGTGGTGTTTATTTTGATCTCTTTCATTTCACTTTTCTTTTTGAGAAGTCTGGCTACTTGTTTTTCAATATTATTAATTATTTCAAATAATCATCTTAGTTTCATTGTTCTGTTCTTTTGTGTTTATTTTTTCTATATATTTTATTTCTTCCCTAATCTTTATTACTTCCCTTCTTCTGGTGGCTTTATACTTTACTGACTATTCCTTTTCTAGTTTAGGTGTAAGGTTAAGTTGGGTATTTGAGACTTTTCTTGCTTCTTGAGGTAGGCTTGTATTGGTATATACTTCCCTCTTATGATTGCCTTTGCTTAATCCCAAATGTTTTAGACTGTCATCTTGTCATTTTCATTTGCTTCCATGTATTCTTTTTAAAGTTCTTCTTTAATTTCCTGGTTAAACCATTCATTTTTTAGTAGGATATTCTTTATCCTCCATATATTTGTGGTCTTTCCAATTTTTTTTTGTGTGTGTGTGCTTGACTTCAAGTTTTTTAGTGGTGTAGTCAGAAAATATGCATGGTATGATCTTAGTCTTTTTGTATTTGTGGAGACCTGATTTGTGATTTAGGAGGTGATTTATTCTGGAGAATATTCTATGTGCACTCAAAAAGAATGTGTATTTTGCTCCTTTATGGTGAAATGTGCTGACTGTATCTGTTAAGTCCATCTGGTCCTGTGTGTCATTTGAAGACATTGTTTCTTTATTGATTTTCTGCCTTGATGGTCTGTCCATTGCTGTAAGTGGGGCTTTAAAAAAAAAAAAAGATTTAAGTTATTTATTTGCCAGAGAGAGAGAGGGAGGGAGGACAAGCAGGGGGAGTGGCAGACTGAGAGAGAAGCAGAATCCCTGCTGAGCAAGGAGTCCAATGTAGGATTCAGTCAGTCCCAGGACCCTGGGAGGACCCATGACCTGAGCTGAAGGCAAATATGTAACTGACTGAGCCATTCCCATGCCCTTGCTTGTTCTCTTTTGGGATAAATTCCTCCACCTTAATAATTTGCCTAGATCTCTCTCTTCTGTGTGTTTGGAAAGCCTGTTAGGTTTCCTTCTCCTTACAAGTAATGGCTATATTAAGAAGAGGCCATATACAGTCCAGGGGCTGGTGCTTCAGGAAATCTTTCTGGTGTATGCTGTGTGCACTCTGTTGTGTTTTGGCTGCTCTTTCCCTTAGGTCAGTCTTCTGCACAGTTTCTCCTTGCCTGCAGTGGAGAGTGTTTGGAACTTTTCCTGTGTGTAGCAAGTTTCAACTAGGTGTGTTTTGGTCTCTGTGTTACAAAATGGTAGATCTTATTTTTCCTAGAGCTGAAGATTTTCAGTACACTTTGATCAGTAGACATGGTGCATGCCTGACATTTGTGCTGGTCTTCTGGGAAAAGGGCTTGTTGAGCTGGTTCTCAGGCAGACTTGCTATAGTCAAGATGCATCTACAGGGCACAATGGGGTATGGTTTGGTGTAAGCAGCTCTGCTCTCCACTGGAGACACTATGTTACTCACTGAAATCTCTCTGTGCAAATGGGTGGCAGGAAAATGGTATTACCCCACACTCTCTTTCCTGGAGAGGGAAGCACATTACTGCTGTTATTCAAAAAGTTCTAACAGAATAGTGAACAGTCTCCTGTCTTATGTCCAGGCCTCCATCAGAATCCCAGCTTCATTATGTCTGCCTCTGAGTTCTCTGCCTGCTTCATGGCAACATGCTCTTGTGTTTTATCTCAGGAACTCAACTGGGTTTCAAAACTCCAAATTTTAGGGAACCAGTGCAGCACAGACTCTCCCTGATTCTCTGGGGGGAGGCTTTTGTCATGCTGTGGCTGGTGCTGGTTTTTCCAGAAAAACAGTTGCATGACCATGCAGTGATTCAGAGTTTATGAAAGCACAACAAAAGCTGGCTTTCAGGTTTGCATCCTTAGCAGGTACATCTGCTGTTAGGCTAATTAACAGAGCCACTCAGTGGTGCCTTCCATCTCTTTTGTCCCCTGTGAGGCAGTGCCACCTCTTCCCAATGCACACTAAAAAGAGGAACAGTCTCCCCTTGTGTGTCTCAGGGGATCCTCAGACCACACTGTCTGCTCATGAATCTCCCCTCCTTTCCCACTGGAGCACCATTAAGCCCACCAAGCACGACCCTAGCAAGGTGTGGAATTCTAAAACCTCAGACTTTGAGTTCCACTGCTTGTAAAAACTTAGAATAATCAGCCCCTCTCCTTTTCCTAGTCAGTCAGTTGGAGGAAGTGTTTTTCTTGTGCAGTCTCCTTCATGCTTGCCTCTCTCTCTCTCTCTCCCTCTCTCTCTCTTCTCTCCTCTCTCAGTGGTCAGGGCTCCTTACCATCCACAACACATGCAATTCTTTCTCCTGAAAATCAACTCTCTGCAGCTCCTGTTTTCCATGATATGGCCATTTTTTCTTCCTCCAGACATGCAGTGTGTTCTGTCAGTCCTCAAATCAATTTCTTGGGTGTTCGGAAAGATTTGGTATTTATCTGGGTGTGTTAGAAAGATAAAGCAAGCATAGGGTCCCCCTACTACTCTGCCATTTTAACTCATCCTCTGACCCATTCATTCTTTAATAGGATATTCTTTAACCTCCATGTATTTGTGGTCTTTCCAGTTTTTTTTTCTTATAGTTGACTTCAAGATTCATAGGGTAGTGTCAGAAAATATGAATGGTATGATCTCAGTCTAAGCCTGATTTGTGGCTTAGTATGTCATCTATTCTGGAGACTGTTCCATGTGCACTTGAGAAGAATGTGTATTCTGCTGCTTTGGGATGAAACATTCTGAATATACCTGTTAAGTCAGTCTGGCCCAGTGTGTAATTTGAAACCATTGTTTCCTTGTTGATTTTCTTCTTAGATTATCTGTCTACTGAGGCAACTACAGTGTCAAAGTCCTATACTATTATTGTATAATGCATTTCTTTCTATTTGTTATCAATTGTTTTATATATTTGGGTGTTCCCTTCTTGAGTGCATGCATATTTACTATTGATAGGTCTTCTTATTGGATTGTCCCCTTATTATGATAGTGCCTTACTTCATCCCTTGTTACAGACTTTGGTTTAAAATCTAGCTTGCCTAATATAAGGATTGCAGCACTGTTTTTTTTTTTTACATTCATTTTCATGATAAATGATTCTCCATCCCCTCACTTTTAATCTGTAGGTGACTTTAGGTCTAAAATGACTCTCATACTCATAAGACTGGTCTTATATTTTTATCCATTCTGACTCCCTGTGTCTTTTGATTGGAGTATTCAGTCCATTTGCATTCAGAGTAGATATTGATAGATATGTATTTAGTGCCATTTTATTGCTTGTTTTTCATTGTTTTTGGAGATTTTCTCTGTTCTTTTTTAGTCTGTCACCTTAGGTCTTTCTTTCCCACTGAAAGAGATTCCTTTAATATTTCTTGTAGGGCTGGTTTAGTGGTCACAAATTCCTTTTGTTTTTGTTTGTCTGGGAAAATTTATCTCCCCTTATATGCTGAATGATAGCCTTGCTGGGTAGAATATTCTTAGCTGCAGATTTTTCCCATTCAACACATTGAATATATCATCCTACTCCTTTCTGGATTGCCAAGTTTCCATGGATGTATCTCCTGCTAAACTGTTTGGTCTTCCCTTGTAAGTTAGTGATTTCTCTTGCCTTGTTCTTTTTAGGATTTTTTTTTCTTTATTACTCTTTTTGTAAATATAAGTACAATATGTCTTGGTGTTGGCCTACTTTTGTTGATTTTGATGGGAGTTTCTCTGTTTCTTGGATATGGCTATCTGTTTCTTTCTTAGATTAAGAAAGCTTACAGGTATGATTTCTTCAAATAAATCTTCTGTCCCATTTTTTCTCTTTTTCTTCTGGGACTCCTATTATATAAATGTTATTAAATTTGCTGAAGTCACTGAGTTCTGTAAGTCTATCCTTGTAATCCAAAATTTTTCTTTCTCTTTTTTGTTCAGTTTCATTATTTTTCATAATTCTATCCTTTATATCACTTAGTTGTTCCTCTTTTTCTTCCATCCTTGTGTTCATTATATCCAGTCAGTTTTAAATCTTGGTTATTGATATATTTTTTTTAATTTCTGCCTGATTTTTTTAACCTCTTTATCTCTGCACTAAGGGTCTCCCTAATGTCTTCCATGGTTTTCTCAGGACCAACTAATAATCCTTATGATTGTTACTTTAAATTCTGGATCACTGTTATTACTTATAATTGTTTCAATTAGATCCTGGCTGTGACCTTTTCTTGTTCTTTCTTTTGGAATGAATTATCCCGATACAAGAGCATGGAATGGTCTTCCATCTTTTTGTGTCTTCTTCAATTTCTTTCATGAGTGTTCTGTAGTTCCTTTAGTACAGATCCTTTACCTCTTTGGTTAGGTTTATTCCCAGGTGTCTTATGGTTCTTGGTGCTATAGTAAATGGAATCGATTCTCTTATTTCCCTTTCTGTATTTTCATTGTTAGTGTATAAGAAAGCCACTGATTTCTGTACATTGACTTTGTATCCTGCCACGTTGCTGAATTGCTGTATGAGTTCTAGTAGTTTGGGGGTGGAGTCTTTTGGGTTTTCCATATAAAGAATCATGATGTCTGCAAAGAGAGGGAGTTTGACTTCTTCCTTGCCAATTTGGATACCTTTTATTTCTCTTTGTTGTCTGATTGCTGTTGCTAGGACTTCTAATACTATGTTGAACAAGAGTGGTGAAAGTGGGCATCCTTGTCTTGTTCCTGATCTCAATGGGAAGGCTGCAAGCCTTTTCCCATTGAGGATGATATTTGCTGTGGGTCTTTCATAGATAGATTTTATGAAGTACAAGAATGTTCCCTCTATCCCTATACTTTGAAGCATTTTAATCAGAAACGGATGCTGGATTTTGTCAAATGCTTTTTCTGCATCAATTGAGAGGACCATGTGGTTCTTCTCTCTTCTTTTATTGATTTTTCTATCACTTCTCCCATTTTGGCATTTTGTTGGGTCTCTGTCTTCTCTGTGTTAGGAAAGCCTGTTATGCTTCTTGCTTCTGAGAATAATGGCTTTACAAAGAAAAGGTCATATCCTGTCCAGGGCCTAATGCTTTAGGGATTGTCTCTGGTGTGTCCTGTGTGCACCCTATCGCTGTGCTTAGGCTACTTTATCCCTCAGATCAGTCCTCTGCATGTTTTCTCCTATCCTACAGTGGGCTTTGTTTGGACCTTGGCCAGAGTGTGGAGAGATTTATTTATTTATTTATTTTTAAATTTTTTGTTTTAAGATTCTATTTATTTATTTGACAGAGAGAGAGAGCACAAGTAGGCAGAACAGTAGGCAGAGGGAGAGGGAGAAGCAGGTTCCCTGCTGAGCAGAGAGCTTGATGCAGGCCTCTATCCCAGGACCCTGGGATCATGACCTGAGCAGAAGGCAGATGCTTAACCAACTGAGCCATCCAGGAGTCTTAAGGAGAGTTTTAACTAGGTTAGCTCTGGTCTCCTTGCTAAATGAGACCTGATGCTATTTATATCATAATTTTATTTTATTTTTTTTCAGTGCTCCAAGATTCATTGTTTATGTACCACACCCAGTGCTCCATGCAATATGTGCCCTCCTTAATACTCGCCACCAGCCTGAATATTTGTTGAACTTTATGGTAAGTAGACATGGTGACTGTAAGGTTGTGGTTTTTTGTTTGTTTTTGTTTTTGTTTTTTCCCCTGATCTTCCAGGAGGGTTTCCTGTGCTGGTCATTAGGCACAGTTGCACGCGGAAAAGTCATATAGCAGAGCCCAGGGGAGATAGGACTTTGTGTAAGCAATTTAGGCAACCAGTTTTTGCACTGTGCTGTTTACTGAAGTTGGTTTATGCTAAGGGGTGGTAATGGGATACAGCACCAGTCAGCTTCTTTGTCTCTGGAGAGGTGAGTACATGCTTGCTGTTGTTAGGTACACCCTTTCAGAGGAGCTAATAATTTCCCCCTTGTGCATCTCCAAAATTTTCCAGATCACTGATTTCATACTATCTGTCTCTGGGTTGCTTGCACTCCTGGATCAGCACACCCTACCTTGGAGTCTACCCTAGCCATGTCTGCTGACCTTTAATATTCCAAATTTCAGGAGCCTGGTATGGCAAGGACTTGTGCTGGTCCTCTGAGAAAGGGTCTCATTGTGCTGGGACTGATGCAGTTTTGACCCAGATGAGCAGTTGTGCCAGAGTGCAGTGACTTAGGATTTGGAGTAAAGCAGACTAAACAGCCAGTGCCCATATTAGCCACCCTCAGGAAGTGTCTCGTGCTTGTGCTGAGGGATGAGGGAGAGAAATGGTGCTCTCCAGCTCTTTTGTCCCTGGAGAGTCTATACCACCTATTGTAGATACACTCCAAGAAGAGAGAACAATCTCTCTTCATGCTTCTTAGGCAATCCTCAGATCATGCTGTTTATCCAGGGTTACTGCCTGCATTCTCTCCGGGATTAGGGCAGGGGCCTCAGGCTTCTATCCAAGCCATGCGATGGACCTCTAAAACTCCAGTCTTTGAGCCCCACTTGTTTCAAAAACTCAGGAAAATCAACCCCTTTCATTTTCTTAGTCAATGTCTTTGGGGAAATGTTCTCCTTGTGCAGTCGCCTGTGTGCTCCTCTCTCTCTCTCTCTCTTTCTCCCTCCCTCCCTCCTTCCCCTTTCTCTGAGAACAGAGTTCCTTCCCCTACACAGCACATGTGATCTGCTTCTCCCTCAAACCACATCTCCTCACCTCCTACCTTTCTCAAAGTGACCTCTTCTCTCTCTCTTGACTTATGAAGTTTGCTCTATCAGATTCAGGTCAATTTCTTGAGTATTCAGTATGATTTGAGAGTTATCTAGCTGTATCTGAGGGACAAGGCAAGCCTAGGGTCCTCCTACTACATTGCTATCTTAGCCCCTCCAGTCCCCAATTTTAAATCTATTTCTAGATGTTACAAAGATGTGTTTATTTAATCAAGCTGTACCTATGATTTGCACACTTCCTGGTATATATGTTTTATATGTTATTTACTTAAATAAAATTTTTCTTTTTAAGTAATAAACTACAGAGACATAAAAAATTAATTAATCTTAGCAACATAACATTGTCTGAAAATATTAAGTTCCAAAAGATTACTTATAGCATGAACACTTTTTTAATGAAGTTAAAAATACCTAAAATTATGCATATCTTCAAAATGTGTTTAAATTCAATAAGACTAAATGAAACAGAAATCCTGGGAACAATAAACATAGCTTTCAAGGTAGGTCACTCCTGGAAATGGAATAGCAGGAGGAAACTATATGATTACATGTCAAATTACTGTCAAGGTCTAGGTTTCATTTTGGTTGCTGGATTTGTGTATGCCTATTACATTATTTAAACTGATTTACTGGATAAATAACTACAAATGATCCATGTGTAAGGCCAATTACAGAGTATAGCATAGAAAAGGTTTATAATGATGTCACTTCTGTGCATCTTGACAACCAAAATATTATAAGTAATTTTAAAATGATGATAAAACACTTTATTAATTTAAAATTGTGTAAAAGATATATGTTTTGAAAATTCTTCTAGAGATTATGAAAGCAAAGTGTTTAATGATGACTGATCCAGAATTCACTTTTCTATCTCAGATTAACAAAATATTTTTTTCAAATGCCTTCCAAAAATTACAATATTATATGTCTGCTCCTTCTTCTTTCTACTACTTTAGTAATTCTATAAAGAGACAAATTAGAACTATATTTCCAAAAGTATATTATTTCATAACATATTAGTTTAGGATAATGTTGAGAAGTAATGCACTCACAGACACAACAAAATAGTTTTGTGCTCACATTTGGGAAACACTATATACTATGTTTACTCTATTGAAAACCTATAATACACTTTAGTGTATTAAAACTCTGAAAAGTCTTGCAGTAAGTACATGTGAAAGCATATGCTTAATTTTGCTTAATCTCATGTTTCCTAAATTTATTTGGTCATAGAAAAAAATTATTTTTCAAAATTACCTAGTTAACATTCAATGTTCTGAGGGACAACAATTTAGGTAGCACTGGTCTACTGGTCTAGCATAATATATTCCTAGCAAACCCACACTAACCTTTAGCATTTCTTTTTCAAAATACTTTTTCATACATTTAGAATCTTTCTTAGAATTCTACTTCTTCATTCAAATGAATAATATTCCCCCACGTCAGTCTTATGGAAACTCTTTTATTCTTCATTAATATAGTTCAATTTTATTCACTGCTGTGCTCACTACTAAGAAGTTCTCATATACCTCATGAAGCCTGAGAATTAGGATAATAGTACCATGTTTGAATACCAAGTCTATCTGTAAGTGTTTGCAATGAGACCATATACAACAATAAAGCAGATGACTGCTACTATTATAAAAACAAACTACAGAAAAGAACACTTCCATTTTTAGACAATAGACTGAAAAATAAATGCTTTTGGAGCTATTATTATGTTCAAGCACTGTGAATAGCACTATATTTGTTTATTCCACCTAAATCTTCATAACAATCATGTAAAATACCTATTATTTTCCTTATTTGGCAGAAGATAAAACTAAGGCACAATGTTTAAGTAAGTAACTTGATCTAGGTCATGTAACTAGTAGAGAGAGAAGCAATAATTTAAAAGTAGGTTCATGTAATGCCATTTGCTCTTAATCACTATGCTATACTGCCTCCCTGAGGAAAAAGACTACATTTTTTTTCCAATTTACTTATTTTCAGAAAAACAGTATTCATTATTTTTCACCACACCCAGTGCTCCATGCAAGCCATGCCCTCTAAAATACCCGCCACCTGGTACTCCAACCTCCCACCCCCCCGCCACTCCAAACCCCTCAGATTGTTTTTCAGAGTCCATAGTCTCTCATGGTTCACCTCCCCTTCCAATTCACCCAAATTCCCTTCTCCTCTCTAACGCCCCTGGTCCTCCATGCTATTGGTTATGCTCCACAAATAAGTGAAACCATATGATAATTGACTCTCTCTGCTTGACTTATTTCACTCAGCATAATCTCTTCCAGTCCCATCCATGTTGCTACAAAAGTTGGGTATTCATCCTTTCTGATGGAGGCATAATACTCCATAGTGTATATGGACCACATCTTCCTTATCCATTCATCCGTTGAAGGGCATCTTGGTTCTTTCCATAGTTTGGCAACCGTGGCCATTGCTGCTATAAACATTGGGGTACAGATGGCCCTTCTTTTCACGACATCTGTGTCTTTGGGGTAAATACCCAGGAGTGAAATTGCAGGGTCATAGGGAAGCTCTATTTTTAATTTCTTGAGGAATCTCCACACTGTTCTCCAAAGAGGCTGCACCAACCTGCATTCCCACCAACAGTGTAAGAGGGTTCCCCTTTCTCCACATCCTCTCTAACACATGTTGTTTCCTGTTTTGTGAATTTTGGCCATTCTAACTGGTGTAAGGTGATATCTCAATGTGGTTTTAATTTGAATCTCCCTGAGGGCTAATGATGATGAACATTTTTTCATGTGTCTGATAGCTATTTGTATGTCTTGATTGGAGAAGTGTCTGTTCATATCTTCTGCCCATTTTTTGATGTGTTTGCCTGTTTCGTGTGTTGAGTTTGAGGAGTTCATTATAGATCCTGGATATCAACCTTTGTCTGTACTGTGAAAGAACCACAGCAAATATCATCCTCAATGGGAATAAGCTTGCAGCCTTCCCATTGAGATCAGGAACAAGACAAGGATGCCCACTCTCACCACTCTTGTTCAATATAGTATTAGAAGTCCTAGCAACAGCAATCAGACAACAGAGAGAAATAAAAGGTATCCAAATTGGTAATGAAGAAGTCAAACTCTCTCTCTTTGCAGATGACATGATTCTTTATATGGAAAACCCAAAAGACTCCACCCCCAAACTACTAGAACTCATACAGCAATTCAGCAACGTGGCAGGATACAAAGTCAATGTGCAGAAATCAGTGGCTTTCTTATACACTAACAATGAAAATACAGAAAGGGAAATTAGAGAATCAATTCCATTTACTATAGCACCAAGAACCATAAGATACCTGGGAATAAACCTAACCAAAGAGGTAAAGGATCTGTACTCAAGGAACTACAGAACACTCATGAAAGAAATTGAAGAAGACACAAATAAATGGAAGACCATTCCATGCTCTTGGATCGGAAGAATAAACATTGTTAAAATGTCTATACTGCCTAGAGCAATCTATACTTTTAATGCCATTCCGATCAAAATTCCACCGGCATTCTTCAAAGAGCTGGAGCAAATAATCCTAAAATTTGTATGGAATCAGAAGAGACCCCGAATCGCTAAGGAAATGTTGAAAAACAAAAATAAAGCTGGCGGTATCACCTTACCTGATTTCAAGCTTTATTACAAAGCTGTGATCACCAAGACAGCATGGTACTGGCATAAAAACAGACACATAGACCAGTAGAACAGAGTAGAGAGCCCAGATATGGACCCTCTACTCTATGGTCAATTAATCTTCGACAAAACAGGAAAAAAATATACAGTGGAAAAAAGACAGTCTCTTCTATTAATGGTGCTGGGAAAACTGGACAGCTATATGTAGAAGAATGAAACTCGACCATTCTCTTACACCGTACACAAAGATCAACTCAAAATGGATAAAAGACCTCAACGTGAGACAGGAATCCATCAGAATCTTAGAGGAGGGGCGCCTGGGTGGCTCAGTGGGTTAAGCCGCTGCCTTCGGCTCAGGTCATGATCTCAGGGTCCTGGGATCGAGTCCTACATCGGGCTCTCTGCTCAGTAGGGAGCCTGCTTCCTCCTCTCTCTCTCTGCCTGCCTCTCTGCCTACTTGTGATCTCTCTCTGTCAAATAAATAAAGTGTTAAAAAAAAAAAATTTAAAAAAAAAAAAAAAAAGAATCTTAGAGGAGAACATAGGCAGTATTCTCTTCGATATCAGCCACACCAACTTCTTTCAAGATACGTCTCCAAAGGCAAAGGAAACAAAAGCGAAAATAAACTTTTGGGACTTCATCAAAATCAAAAGCTTCTGCACAGCAAAGGAAACAGTCAAAAAAACAAAGAGGCAACCCACGGAATGGGAGAAGATATTTGCAAAAGACTACATTTTTTAAAATTGTGTAATGTTAGTCACCATACAATACATCATTAGCACATTTTATTTACATCTTAAGTACTTCCATAGTAGTTGCTCAAAAAATATTTGCTGGATAAAAGAATGTATAAATAAATGTATTTCAGTTAGGTCAAGAAACTTTCAGGTATTCAAAGAATTTATGTGCTCTAAGTAAATATCTCTATTGGTCTTATAATTTCAGTTCCTGTATATTAATGTTCTATCCCTACTAGTCTATAGAAGTCTGTCTAAATTCCATTAATATCTTTCAAAATAATCTTTTAAATTCTGGAAACCAAATTGAAATATTTTAAAAACAACTTAATAGATTTCTGTATACCTTTGAATAAATGACTGTAGTGTGTGTGAAGTCTCCATGAATAAGTGGATCAGTGTAATAAACTAATATATTTTTAAAGTTTTAAATCTTGTTTTCCACTAATGAGACTATTATTTTCCTAAAAAGTGATCATCTTAACTATCACTAATTATTGTGATGGCATTATCATCATCTGTTAATTTAGGAATTATAGAAAATTATTTCACCATCCTAATTGGCCACCTGCTACAACTCCAGGGTTTCAAAATCTCATAAAAACAAACGAATTTAAGTAGATAATTGTAAAACAAGATAGTGACAAATGCAATGAGACAAAAGCAAAGATGCTATAGGAAGAAATTTAGTAAGATAAGGTAAACCTAGAAAGATTATATTAATCCAAAAGAAAATTTACTGGGCAACTATCATGTTTGCCAGATACCATGCACATTGTTAAAAAGACAGAAGTTAATTAACACAAGTTAAGAAACCCAAGTATTTCATAACTTTGTAGAAATGACTGACAAACAAAAAATTCTGGTACTAACTGAGAAGTGCTATAGAAGCTGCATATGAAATAGTATGGGAGCACATCCAAAGGAAAGACTAAATCTTGAATGAAATGAGGAAGGCTTGCTGAGGAGTGTAATTCTTTATCATAAAATGTTATTAATTTATATTGTTTGGAACATATGTATACTCAAATGGATCAAAATAAAGCAATAAACCATGGTTTATATTGAAGATTTCCATTTTTATCCCCTCCCATCTGCATCACTCTTTCCTACCCCCTACAAGAAATTGCTTTTATTAGTTCTTGTGGATAATTTCCAGTGTTTCTCTATATAAATATGTAGAAATAAAGCTATATAGCATTATCACTTCCATCCTTTTTTATTTAAAAGGTATTGTACTATTCTTTTTCTTACTTTTTTTTCACATTACTATATATTCTAGAAATCATCATGTATCAGTATATATAGAGGTTGTTCTTGTTTTTTAAGCAGAAAAACAGTATTCCATTGTATGTGTGTATCTTCCATAATTTACTTAACCAGTTTGTTAGTGATGGACAGTTTGGTTATTTCTAATCTTTTATTACTACACACAGGTCACCAATTAATAGTTTCTTATGCATATGAAGGTATATCTTTAGACATAAATTCTCATTAGGATTGCAAAGTCAAAACATAAATTTATTTGTATTTTTGATAAACATTATCAAATAATCCTCCCTAAACATTGTTCTATCAAAATATATGAGAATGCTTATTTCCCAAAGCTGATTAGTGAAAATTCTTTCTCATTGCAGTTCATTGCATATTTCCCTAATGATTAGCTATTGTCTGTGATATGAGCTATAAATATTTTCCAGCTTTACACTATTCATTTTTAAATTTATGATTTTTTTAATCACGCAGAAGTAATTTTTTTTCTAGAAGTAGTTGACATTATCAATCTTTTCTTTTTTGGCTTCCAGATTTTTCAAAACTATTTTAATACAATTAATTAACACATAATGTATTATTGGTTTCAGAGGCATAAGTCTGTGACTCATCAGTCTTATATAATACCTAGTACTCATTATAACACATGCTCTCCTTACTGTCCATCATCCAGTTACCCCATCACTCCACGAACTTCCCTCTAGCAATTCTGTTTGTTTCCTATGATTAAGAGTCTCATGTGATTTGTTTCCCTCTATGGTTCCATCTGTTGTATTTTTCCTCTATTTCCCGAAGATTCTGTTTTGTTTCTTAAAGTCCACATATCAGTGAGATTATATAATAATTGTCTTTCTCTGAAAGACTCATTTTGCTTACCACAATACCCTATAGTTCTATGCAGGTTCCAGCAAATGGCAAGATTTTATTTTTTTGATGGCTGGGTAGTATTCCATTGCACATATATTACACATCTTCTTTATAAATTCATTGGTCAATGGATATCTGGGGTCTTTCCATAGTTTGGCTATTGTGGATATTGCTGCTATAAATATTGGGGTGTATGTGCCCCTTCAGATCACTGTATCTGTGTCTTCTAGGTTAATACCCAGTAGTATAATAGCTGGGTCATAGGGTCGCTCCATTTTCAACTTTTTGAGGAACTTCCATACTGCTTTCCAGAGTGGCTGAACCAGCTTGCATTCCCACCAACAGTGTAAGAGAATTCCCCTTTCTCCTCATCCTCACCAACACCTGTTGTTTCCTGACTTGTGAACTTTAGCCATTCTGACTGGTGTGAGGTGGTATCTCATTGTGTTTTTGTTTTGTATTTCCTTAATACCAAGGGATGGTGTGCATTTTTTATGTGTCTGTTGGTTATTTGGATGTCTTTGAATAAATGTCCATTCATGTCTTCTGCCCATTTCTTAACTGGATTATTTGTTTTTTGGGTGTTGAGTTTGATAAGTTCTTCACAGATCTTGGATACTAGCCCATTATCTAATGCATTGTTTGCAAATATCTTCTCTCATTCTGTCAGTTGTCTTTTGGTTTTGTCAGCTGTTTCCTTTTCTGTGCAAAAGGCTTTTTATCTTGATGTAGTCCCAATAGTTAATTTTTGCCTTTGTTTCCCTTGCCTTTGTAGATATGTCTAACAAGAAGTTGCTGTGGCCAAGGTCGAAGAGGTTGCCGCCCATGTTCTCCACTAGGATTTTGATGGATTCCTGTCTCACATTGAGGTCTTTCATCCATTTGAGTCTATTTTTGTGTATGGTGTAATCAAATGATCCAGTTTCATTATTTTGCATGTGGCTGTCCAATTTTCTCAAAATAATTTGTTGAAGAGACTGTCCTTTTTCCATTGGATATTTTTTCCTGTTTGTTGAAGGTGAGTTGACCATAGAGTTGAGGGTCCATGTCTGTGATCTGTATTCTGTTCTATTGATCTATGTGTCTGTTTTGTTCCAGCACCATACTCTCTTGATGATTAAGCCTTTGTAATAGAACTTCATGTCTGGAATTGTGATGCCACCAGGTATGGTTTTCTTTTTCAACTTTTCTTTGGCTATTTGGGGTCTTTTCTGGTTCTAAACAAATTTTAGGATTACTTGTTTCAGTTTTGTGAAAAAACTTGATGGTATTTTGATAAGGATTTCATTGAATACATAGATTGCTCTAGGTAATATAGACATTTTCAAAATACCTATTGTTCCAATCCATGTGCATGGAACATATTTCCATTTCTTTGTTTTATCCCCAATTTCTTTCATGAGTGTTCTATATTTTTCTGAGAACAGAATTTTTACCTCCTTGGTTAGGTTTACTCCTAGGTATCTTTTGTTTTGGGGTGCAATTTTACATGATATTGACTCCTTAATTTCTCTTTGTTCTTTCTCATTTCTTGTGTATATAAATTCAATTGATTTCTGTGCATTGATTTTATATCCTGCCACTTTGATGAATTCCTGTCGGAGTTATAGATATTTTGGGGTGAATTCTTTTGGGATCTCCACATAAAGTATCATGTCATCTAGGAAGAGTGAGAGTTTGACTTCTTCTTTGCCAATTCTGATGCCTTCTGCTGCTGCTGTTGTTGTTGTTGTTGTCCTTATTGTCTGATTGCTGAGGCTAGGACTTCTAGTACTTTGTTGAGCAGCAGTGGTGATAGTGGACATCCCTGTTCTGTTCCTGACCTGATTTTAGGGGTAAAGTTCTCACTTTTTCCCCATTAAGAGTGATAGTGGCTGTGAGCTTTTCATATATAACTTATAGAATATTGAGGGATGTTCCCACTATCCCTACACTGTGAAGAGACTTAATCAAGAAAAGATGCTACATTATGTCAATTTTTTTCTGCATCTATTGAAAAGATCATAAGGTTCTTGTTCTTTCTTTTATTTATGTAGTGTATCATATTGATTAATTTGAAGATATTGAACCACCCTTATAGCCCAGGAATAAATCTCACTTGGTCATGGTAAATAATCCTTTTAATGTACTGTTGGATCCTACTGGGTAATACTTTGGTAAGAATCTTTGCATCCATGTTCATCAGGGATATTGGTCTATAATTTTTTTGTGTGAAGTCTGTGTCTGGTTTGGGGATCAAGGTAATGCTGGCCTTATAAGAAGAGTCTGAAAGTTTTCCTTCCATTTTTTTTGAAAGATCTTCAGAAGAATAGTTATTAATTCTTCTTTAAATGTTTGGTAGAATTCACTTGGGAAGCCCTCTGGCCTTGGGCTCTTGTTTGTTGGGAGATTTTGGTTATGCCTTCAATTTCCTTGCTGGTTATGGGTTTGTTCAGGTTTCCTATTTCTTCCTGTTTCAGTTTTGGTAGTTTATACATATCTAGGAATCCATCAGTTTCTTACAGATAGCCTAATTTATTTCTATAAAGTTGCTCATAGTATGTTCTGATAATTGTTTGTATTTCTTTGTGATGTCTCCTCTTTCATTCATGATTTTATTTATTTGGATCTTTTCTCTTGTTTTTGATAAGTCTGGCAAAGAGTTTCTCAATCTCAATTAATTCAAAGAAACAACTCCTCATTTCCTTGATCTGTTATACTTTTGCTTTGATTTCTATTGCATTGATTTCTGCTCTAATCTTTCTTATTTCTCTACTCTTGCTTGGTTTAGGCTTTATATGCTGTTCTTTCTCCAGCTCCTTTAGGTGTAAGGTTAGGTGGTGTATTTGAGACCTTTCTTGTTCTTGAGAAAGACTTGTATTGCTATATACTTCCCACTTAGGACCACCTTTACTGCATTCCAAAGGTTCTTAACACTTGTGTTTTCATGGTCATTTGTTTCCATGTTTTTTTTTTAAATTTATTCTTTAACTTACTGGTTGACACATTTTAGTAGGATGCCTTTTAGCCTCCATGTATCTGAGTTCTTTCCAAATTTTCTCTTGTGATTGAGTTCCAGTTTCAAAATATTGTGGTCTGAAAATATGCAGGGACTAATCCCAATCTTTTGGTACCATTTGAGATGTGATTTGTGACCCAGTATGTGAACTATTCTGGAGAATGTTCCATGTGTAGTTGAGAAGAATGTGTATTCTGTTGATCTAGGATGGAACATCTATGAAATCCATCTGGTCCAGTGTGCCATTCAAAGCCTTTGTTTCCTTGTTGACCTTCTGCTTAGATGACCCGTCCATTGCAGTGAGGGGGATATTAATGTTCCCTACTATTATTGTATTATTATCAATGTGTTTCTTTAGTTTTGTTATTTAACTGGGTTATATAATTGGCTCCTCCCATGTTAGGGGCATAAATATTTACAGTTGTTAGATTTTGTTGGATAGAACCTTTAATTATGATACAGTGTTCTTCCTTATCCCTTATAATGGACTTTGGTTTACAATCTAATTTGTCTGATATATAGATTGCCACCCCAGCTTTCTTTTCATATCCTTAGCATGATAAATGATTTTCCATCCCCTCATTTTCAATCTGGAGGTGTATTTGGGTCTCAAATGAGTCTCTTGAAGACAGCGTATTGATGAGTCTTGCTTTTTTTTTTTTTTTAATCCAATCTGATACCTGTATCTCTTGACTGTGGATTTTAGCCCATTTATGTTTAAAGTAACTATTGAAAGATATTGATTTAGTGCCATTGTACTACCTGTCCCATGAAAGTTACTGTATATTATCTCTGGGGTTTTTTTGTTTGTTTATTTGTTTTGTTTTGTTTTGTTTTTTTCTGGTCTGTTACTTTTAGACTCTGTCTTTGCTTAAAGGATCAATTTTAATATTGCTTGTAGAGTGGTTTGGTGATCACAAATTCTTTTAGTTTTTGTTTGTACTGGGAGATTTTTATCACCCCTTCTGTTTTCAATGAGATTCTAGCTGAATAAAATATTCTTGGCTGCATATTTTTTTTTCATTAGCACCCTAAATATATCATGCTAGTCCTTTCTGACCTGCCAGGTATCTGTGGATAGGTCAGCTGCCAATCTAGGTTCTACCCTTGTGGGTTACAGACCTCTTGTCCCAAGCTGCTTTCAGGACTTTTTCTTTGTCTTTGAGATTTGTAAGTTTCACTATTATTCACTTTTGTTCCCTAAAGGCTTTCTGTAAAGCTTTAGAGAATGAAATAAAAATGGCGGTCTCCCTATCTCTGACCCTGGTGCTGAAAGCTCTGGCTCCACTCCTCAGTGCATCATGAGAGAAAAGCAGCCAATCACTCCCTGGTCCCTGGTCACACTCTGTGCTCACCCACTCTGTGACAAAGTGATTCTATCTCAGACACATGACCCTGTTCCAAGACTCCAAACCCTGTACACTATTGTGATGTGCTCCTGTGCCACTCTTTCAGGGGCAGAAAGGGAGTGTTGCTGGCTATGCCACTTGCTGGGCTCCTGCTTAGAGAGCAGTCACCTGACAATGCCACAGTTCGCTGATTATGGCAATCCCAAGTCCAGAGCCTACTCCTGGGCTCACTAATACAGCCGGCTTCCCTGTTCTGATGCCTGGAAGCTCTGCTGCACTCAGGCACCCCTGGTCTTCTTATACCCTGAAAATCCAGAGACCACACTGTCCCAGCTTGGGTTCCATCTCTGCTGAGCAGTCTGAGCAATGTCCCTCACCAGAGCAGACTTCCAACAGTTCCAATTTTGTGTTCCACTGTTATATCACTTGCTGGTAGCCAACTGTTGGAGGCTTCCTCCTTACTATGGTCTATCTTCTCATATATTGCTTTGGTTTGCTGAAAGTGGTTATGTTTTTTTTTGTTTTTGTTTTGTTGTTGTTGTTGTTTTTGTTTTGTTTTGTTTTGTTTCTCATCTCTAGAGTTTCAGCTCTTCTTTTCTTTGCTCTGTGGTTGAGTTGGCAGGTGCTCAGAATTATTTGATTATCTAGATGAATTCCTGGAACCAGAGGAAATTAAAGTCTCCTATTCCGCTGCTATCTTTGACTCTTCCCCTGGGTTACAGATTATGTACCATAGTTTAAAGGACCTTTCCTATCCCTTGATTATTAAAACAAAATTTCACCCATGTTTTCCATGTTTTCCTATTTTCTTCAAATCCTCTGGTAGCTTTTTATTTTTTTGACATTGGAGTTTATTCTGGGTTTGCAGTGTATATTATTTTCTGATAATCTCTTTTCATCTTTTTTTGTTGTTGTTTTTGCTGGAATATTTAAAGGCAAATTATAGACATCATGTCTGTTCACTCTTAAATAATTGAGTATGCATATCAATGTGATAGAACTTATTTTTCCATTAGACTTCCATGCCATTATCATAGCTATCCAAATTAAGTTATCCCTTATTTATTTCTAACCATGCTGCATTAAAATTTTCCTGATTACTTAAAAAGTGTCTCTATACAACCATTTATTTTTTCTCTTATCAGTATCTAAATAAGGGCCATATATCACATTTGGTTGCTATGTCTCAAGTTTGCTTCATTCTACATCCTCCTGCTTTTCCCTATATTATATATATATATATAATATATCCCTATATTATGTATATACATTTAAGGAGCAGAAAGAGGAGAACCAGAAGAGTGCAGTATCACTCTTTAAAAATGGCTTTAGAGAGTTCTCAAATCCTTTTGAGAAAGAAATAAGATTTAAACAAACAAATAACAGTTAGCTTTGCCCAACATATTTAATTTTATCAAGACATGTGATTCATAAAAAGTAATTTTTTGATAAATTTAAACTTCTTTTGCATTAATCTAGAATTCTTCAAATTGTTCTTTGTGAATATACTTATCAGTTCACATTTTGTATACTTATTGTTATATTTGTAATATTTTCTAGTGGGAGAATGAAATAATTTCAGTAATGTACCATAATTTGGGTATAATATGTACAATTACCCTGAAACATTGTGGCAGGAGTGTGGTGAGAGAGGTCCAAGTGACGTGGAGATAAATTGTACAGAAAGAAGCGGATTTTAAAGCATTCAGGACTCTTTAGGCCCGTAAGATATCTTGGGGGTTTTTTTGAGAACAATAGGAAGTCATTGAAAAGTTTTAAATTTTCAGCTTTATACCCTCAACTCAATAAAATTCTGAATATTTATCTGTTGAGTAACTAGCTCGCATTAAAAATATACAAGAAAATGTAAATGGGCTGCCATACACTAACATGTGATTAAAATCTCAGTAAATTATGTTGTCAAGCCTAGAAACATGTCATTGCATTTCTGTTTACATTTCCACCAATTACTGTAGTTTATGCAGAAAACTGACCTGTTACCTGACATATAAGAACTCAGGATGCAAATATCTCTATTTGAAAAGAAAATAAATGGTATTTTAAAAATAGAAAAACTGTACAGTCATTACCTTTTCAGAAGTTACTTCAATGTCATTTATTTTCCTTCCCATGTACTTAAGATGCTTCTGTGTGATGCATTTTTCTGTGATGAGAGCTTCAGTTTTACCACCATTGATTGGTGTACTTTAAAATCTCATTTTTTTATATGTAGAACTCCAAAGTAAGTATTATCAATCACTTAATATTTATCAAATGAGACTGAATTTGCTTGTAATACAGAGATTGGTTGTTAAAAGCAGATTTTCCTGAGTCATAAAACAATGTGCTATTCTTTTAACAGTGTTATATATTTCCACATGCTCATTTCGATTTTGTAAAATCAATCTTCTTGGAAAATAGCATATTGTAGCAGAGGAAACATCAGGATTGAAGTCAGTCAGAAGACTGTCACAATCCCAGTTTCACTACATATTTGTAGTATATCTTGACCAAGTTACAGTCTCCCTAAGTGTTTGTCATTTTTTATTTTATATACATAGTGGAAATAATAGTATCTAATACATGTGAGTATCTAATAGTACTAATAGTGCTAATGGTATCTAATAATACTGTGAGAATTCAGTGAGATTGTTTATGTAAGCATTTGGCACACAGTAAATGCTCAGAGTAATTATGATGTTTTATTGTCATATTTAATATATTCATAATGGTAGATTTAAGAGATTTGAGATATATTAGCATTTCTCAGTATAATATTACATATTATATACATATATATTACAAACAGCTAATGATCTTTTATTTATAAGTGATACATTTCATCATTGGTATATCTCATTGGTAGTCACTCATTGATAATGTTTGAAGGATTATTGATTTTATTCTTTACACCTCTAATGTGTCCACTTATAATTTTATAAATTAGGCCATTAGCATTATGAGACAAAGTGATCTTGCCTTATTTTGCATTCCTTTCTTAATATATCCCATTCTCTTTCTTATACATGTGTTTTCTTACTAGAAAAGTAATATAGCCTTAAGTGATTTTTATTTGCCAGACCAAATCATCATGGATGTAAAATAGTTATTCTAACAATCATCATACAGTATTAGTCTGACTCTGGATTCACTTGCTTTACAAAATCTAGTGACTACTCTCTATTTTATTTTACTCATACCCACCATGCATCTTAGGGGACATGTCTCAGCTAGCATGTGAACCAGTCTTCTTGGTTGTCACTTGGTGCCTCCCATTCTCTTCCTCTCCTTGCTGTAGTCATGCTTCCTGTCTTGCCTATGCAAAAATAATTTATGTAAGACATTGTCTCTTAAAGCCACATTCATTGCTGATAGTCTTTGAAGGTTCTTGCTACTTCTGGAACTTGGACATCTTTACATTAATGTTGCTAATATCTACTGCTTTTGCCCAAGAGGGATATCTGAATTAAGGGTACCATCTCCCAACTGAAGTTGTTGATGATAGTGCTTCAGAGACCACAATGTAAGGATTAAACACTTGAGGTGTTATGAAAATGTGATAGCTGAGGTAAAACAGCTATGTAATGAAGTAAAACAGCTCATTGCATTTTTCATGTTTGGTTTTCTTCTGGGACCGAAATGTGAGTCCCTGTGAATGAGCTGGATTAATGACTAATCCAACTGAATTATAGACATCTGTGTATAATTTAAATCATTCTTTCTAATGGACCTGCCTCCTTGTCTTTGAACTTCTCTTTAGTTCTGTGAAATTTACTCCACAGAGAAGAGGAATTATTTTTCGAGAGGTTCTGTGACCCTTCAGGTAGCACTGCTCTGCCACCAGTTCTCCAAGTATACACAGATGTGTCCAAAACCCAAGTGGTACAAATCTGGGGGCATTCTGAGACCCCTTACAATCTTTTTTCCTGGTAAAAAAGAAAAAAAATGTTGTAGTACATACCACAGTCTGTGTCTTCACTCAGGAATCAACACATAAAAGAATGGGAAAATAAGCAATCCTTTATCTAGCCACTCTAAGATGGTTCACAGGCCGATTCTCACGTACCAAACAATGCTGGTCTGTTTGTGACATCCTTCCATGGAATAACCCACGTGATAGAATAATGTTGGGCTATAATCCAGATTTCAAATTACCTCTGTGGTTAATTAATACTCTTTCTCAATACAACCATTTTCTATTCTCTCTTTGATCGCTTTTACCCTAGAAAAGTAGGCCTCCATGCTCTTTGAGTCTTCTGGAACTTCCTGAGAGCTCTCTGGAGAAGCTTCATGTTCAAAAAACACTGTCTATTATAAAACCTATGTGTATGGGCAGGCAGAATCCTTAGCTCATAGTCGCAATAACTCTGTTCTCATTTTCTGACTATCTACCCTAACTTCTCTTTTCTCATGGAAATCAGACACAGTCTACTTCAAACTTTTCCTATAAAAAGGACAGATGCTTTACTTTCCTGCATAATTCCTCAAGCTCTGGGTTCACATACATAGGGAAAGTATCATTTCCCAATTCATCTACAGGCAATAGATCATGTTGGTAGACATCACTGTATTAGATCCATCCCATTTTCTGCCAGCCCTTAGTCACATTAGGCCAGGCTTACTGAATTTCAATTCTCAACTCCCACTCCAATGGAAGCGGGTCTGTTGACAGGCAGGATTTATACTAAATTTGCAAAAAATAAGGGTGAAGAAAGTGGTATTTTTTTCTGAAAATGGTATTTTTTTAGAGTATTTACAGTCAAATGGAAAGGATGTCATGTGCTAGCTCTTAACCTGTGTTCTCTGCTTATACTACCTGTTTTGTGGCATGTTCAGCAAAATCCAATCAAATCCTTTAGGTTGTGAATTTCCTGAGATTCATGATGGGGTTATTCTAAATATTTTTTGTTCTCATCACCTGGAATACCTAATATAATATATTATATATGAAGAAGCATTTATTCCATAAAGTTGAAGCGACTGTGATTAGAGCTCTTTGATTTTGGTCTTGATGAGTGAAAAAAATGGGTTTCCAAGAACCCATTCTGCTCCAATGAATTCTGCTGTTTGGCTTTATTTTTTAAAATTCTTCATTTAAATTCAATCCAGTTAACATATAGTGTATTATTAGTCTCAGGGGTAGAATTTAGTGGCTAATCAGTTGCATATAAGAACCCAATGCTCATTACATCAATTGCCCTCCTTAATGCCTATCACTTAATTACCCCATCACCTTATTCACCTCCCCTCCTGAAATCCTCAGTTTGTTTGCTGAAGTTGAGCATCTCTTATGGTTTCCCTCCTTCTATATATTCATATTTATTTATTTTTCCTTCCCTTCCTCTATGTATACCTATTTAGTTTCTTAAATTCTACATATAAGTGAATCATATGGTATTTGTCTTTCTCTCACTGACTTATTTTGTTCAACATAATACCCTCTACTTCCAACCATGTTGTTCCAAATGGCAAGATTTCATTATTTTTTATGCTTGAGTTATATTCCATTGTGTAAATATATATACTGTATCTTTATACATTCATTAGTTAACAGATATCTGGGCTCTTTCCATATTTTTGGTATTGTGGACATTGCTGCTATAAACAATGGGGTGCATGTGTCCCTTTGAATCACTATGTACGTACCCTTTGGGTAAACACCTGGTAGTGCAATTGCTGGGTCATATGTAGCTCTATTTTTAACATTTAGAGGAACCTCCATAGTATTTCCTGGAGCAGCTTCACCAGCTGCATTCTCATCAGCAGTGTAAGAGTATTCCTCTTTCTCCATATCCTTGCCGATATCTGTTATTTCCTGACTTGTTAATTTTGGCCATTCTGACAGGTATGAGATGTTATCTCCTTGTGGTCTTGATTTTTATTTCCTTGATGCTGAGTAATTTTTGAACATTTTTTTATGTGCCTGTTGGCCATTTGTATGTCTTCCTAGAGAAATGTCTGTTCATGTCCTCTGCCAATTTCTTGACTAGATTTTTTGTTTGGGGCTTTTGAGTTTTCTTGACTCCTTTCTTTGCTGTGCAAAAGCTCCTTATCTTGATGAAGTCCCAGTAGTTCATTTTTTATTTTCTATTCCTTGCCTTTGGAGATGTGTCTAGCAATAAGTTGCTGCAGCCAAGGTCAAAGAGTCTGCTGCCTGTGTTATTCTCTGGGGTTTTGATGGATTCCTGTCTTACACTTAGGTTGTTCATCCATTTTGAGTTTAATTTTTTGTGTGATGTAAGAAAGTGGTCCATGTTCATTTTTCTGCATGTGGCTATCCAATTTTCCCAACACTATTTATTGGAGAGACTATTTTTCATTGGATTTTCTTTTCTCATTCTCTCCATTTATTGAAGAGACTATTTTCCATTGGATGTTCCTCATCCATAGAGTTGAGGGTCCATTTCTGCATTCTTTATTCTGTTCCACTGATCTATGTGTCTGGTTTTGTGCCAGTCCCATACCATCTTGGTGATTACAGCTTTGTGGTAAAGCTTAAAGTCTGGAATTGTGATGACTCCAGTGTTGGTTTTCTCTTTCAATATTACTTTCAGAGTCTTTTATGGTTCCATAAAAAATTTTAGGATTGCTTATTCTAGCTTTGTGAAACATGTGGATAGTATTTTGATAAGGATTGCATTTGATGTGTAGATTACTTTGAGTAGCATAGACATTTTAACAATATTTGTTCTTCCACTCAATAAGCATAGAAATTTTTTCCATTTATTTGTGTCTTTTTCAATTTCTTTCAAAAATGTTCTGTTGTTCTCTGAGTAGAGAACCTTTAACTCTTTCATTAGCACTATTCCTAGGTATCTTATGGTTTTGGTGCAATTGTAAATGGGATCAATTCCTTGATTCCTATTTTTTCTGCTTCATTGTTACTGTATAGAAGAGCAGCTGGCTTCTTTGCATTAATTTTATATCCTGCAACATTGCTGAATTCCTGTATCAGTTGTAGCCATTTTTTGGTGGAGTCTTTTGGATTTTCTACATAGAATATCATGTTGTCTTCAAAGAATGAAGTTCAACTTCTTCATTGCCAGCTTGAATGTTTTTTATTTCTTTTTGTTTTCTGATTGCTGAGCTAGGATTTCTAGTACTATGTTGAATAACAGTGGTGAGACTGGACATCTTTACTATGTTCCACCCTTAGGAGAAAAGCTCTCAGTTTTTCCCATTGAGCATGGTATTCTCTGTAGGTCTTTTCATAGATTATTTTTAATTATGTTGAGGTATGATCCACCTATTTCTACATGGTGGAGAGTTTTATCAAGAAAGTATGCTGTATTTTGTCAAATGGATTTTCTGCACCTAGTGAGAGGATCATATTGTTTTCATCCTTTCTTTTATTAATGTAGCATATCACACGGATTGATTTGCAGATGTCGAACCACATTTGAAACTGAAGAATAAATCCCACTTGGTCATGCTGCATAATCCTTTTAATGTACTGTTGGATCCAATTAGCTACTAACTGGTGAGGAATTTTGCACCTATGTTTATCTGGGATATTGGTCTGTAATTTTCCTTCTTAGTGGAGTCTTGGAATTTGGGATCAAGGTAATGCTGGCCTCCTATAAAAATTTGGCAAATTAGTCTATTTTTTGGAAACAGTTTGAAAAGAATATGTATTAATTCCTTTTTAAATATCTGGTAGAGTTTCCCTGGGAAGCCATCTGGCCCTGGACTCTTGTTTGTTAGGATATTTTTGATTACTGATTAAATTTCTTTTCAGGTCATGGGTATGTTTAGATTTTCTATTTCTTCCTGTGTCAGTTCTGGTAGTTTATATGTCTCTAGGGATGTATCCATTTCTTCCAAATTGCCTAGTTTGTTGGCATATAGTTGTTCATAATATTTTCTTAGAGTTGTTTGTAGTGCTTTGGTGTTGGTAATGATCTCTCCTCTATCATTCATGATTTTATTAATTTGGGTCATTTCTCTTTTCTTTTTAAAAGTCTGACTAGTCTCCAAAGGCAAGGGAAACAAAAACAAAAATAAACTTTGGGTATTTCATCAAGATCAAAAGCTTCTGCATAACAAAAGAAACAATCAACAAAACAAAGAGACAATCCACAGAATGGAAGAAGATATTCACAAATGACACTGCAGACAAAGGGCTGATATCCAAGATCTGTAAAGAACTCCTCAAACTCAACACACACAAAACAGATAATCCTGTCAAAAAATGGGCAGAAGACATGAACAGACACTTCTTCAAAGAAGACATAAAAATGGCTAACAGACACATGAAAAAACATTCATCATCATTAGCCATCAGGGAGTTTCAAATCAAAACCACATTAAGATACCACCTTACACCAGTTAAAAAGGCCAAAGTGAACAATACAGGAAACAACAAGTGTTGGAGAGGATATGCAGAAAGGGGAACCCTGTTACACTGTTGGGGGGAATGCAAGTTGGTGCAGCCACTTTGGAAAACAGTGTGGAGATTCCTTAAGAAATTTAAAACATCGAGCTATCCTATGACCCTGCAATTGCACTACTGGGTATTTATCCCAAACATACAGATGTAGTGAAAAAAAGGGTCATCTCTACCCCAGTGTTCATAGAGAGGCAATGACCACAGTCATCAAACTGTGGAAAGAACCAAGATACACTTCAAAAAATGAATGGATAAGAAGATATGGTGCGTATATACAATGGAGTGTTATGCCTCCATCAGAAAGGATGAATACTCATCTTTTGTATCAACATGAACAGGACTGGAAGAGGTTATGCTGAGTGAAATAAGTCTAGCAGAGAGAGTCAATTATCATATGATTTCACTTACTTGTGGAGCATAAGGAATAACACGGAGACATGGGGAAATGGAGAGAGGAAGTGAGTTGGGGGAAATAATAGGGGGAGACAAACCATGAACGACTGTGGACTTTGAGAAACAAACTGAGGGTTTTGGAGGGGAGGAGGATGGGGGATTGGGTGAGCCTGCTGGTGGGTATTATGGAGGGTACATATTGCATGGAGTATTGTGTGTGGTGCATAGACAATGAATTATGGATCACTGAAAAAAATTAAATTAAATTAAAAAAAATAAAAGTCTGGCTAGGGGTTTATCAATCTTATTAATTCTTTCAAAGAATCAGTTCCTAGTTTTGTTGGTCTTTTCTACTTTTTTTTTCTTGTTTCTATATGATTAATTTCAGATCAGAGCTGTCCACATGTTTCACAGAGCTTTATTTCCTCTTGTATTTCCAGCTTTTTCAGGTGAAAGTTTAGGTTGTGTATTTGAGTCTATTCTTTCTTCTTGAGAAAGACCTGTATATACTTCCCTCTTCAGACTGCCTTTGTTGCATCCCAAAGTTTTGAACTATTGTGTTTTCACTTTCATTTGCTTCCATGCATTTTTAAATTCAACTTTAATTTCTTGGTTGATCCATTTATTCCATAGTAGGATGTTTTTAAACTTCCATGTATTGGTGATCATTCTATCTTTTTTTCTTGTGGTTGACTTCAAGTTTTAAAGCATTGTGGCCTGGAAATATGCATGGTATAATATCATTTTTTTGTATTGTTTGAGAACTGATTTGTGACCTAGTATGTGATCTATTCTGGAGAATGTTCCATATGCTCTTGAGAAGAATGTGTATTATGCTGCTTTAGGATGACATGCTCTGAATATATCTATTAAGTGCATCTGGTCCAGTGTGTCATTCAAAGCCCTTGGTTCTTTATTGATCTTCTTTTTTTTTTAGATTTTATTTATTTATTTGGCAGACAGAGATCACAAGTAGGCAGAGAGGCAGGCAGAGAGAGAGGAGGAAGCAGGCTCCCCGCTGAGCAGAGAGCCCGATGTGGGACTCGATCCCAGGACCCTGGGATCATGACCCGAGCCGAAGGCAGAGGCTTTAACCCACTGAGCCACCCAGGCGCCCCTTAGATGATCTGTCCATTATTGTGAGTGGGATGTTAAAGTCCCCTACTATTATTGTATTATTATCATGAGTTTCTTTAAGTTTGGTATTGATTGATTTATATATTTGCCTTCCCCAAGAGCTTAATGCTGAAGCTGTTTATGCTTCCCCAGGAGCATAAACATTTAGAATTGCTAGATCTTTTTGTTAGATAGACTCCTTTAGTAGGATATAGTGTCCTTCTTCATTTCTTTTTACTTGTCTTAGGTTAAAAATCTAGTTTAAAAATATGTTTGGTTACTTCTCTTTTGTATTGCTCTAGTGGAATAATAATTAGTTCTTTACCCCCTCACTTTCAATCTGCAGGTGTCTTGGGGTCTAAAATGAGTAAGCAGCATATCAATGGATCTTGTTTTTATATCCATTCTGATAACCTATGTCTTTTAATTTGAGCATTTAATTCTTTTACATTCAGAGTAGTTATGGAAAGATATGAATTTAATGCCTTTGTATTATCTGCAAAGTCGTTGTTCCTCTAAATTGTCTCTGTTCCTTTCTAGTCTTTGTTACTTTGGGGATCTCTCTCCACTGAAAGGATCCCCTTTAGTATGTCTTGGAGGACTGGTTTAGTGTTCACAGCTTCCTTTAGATTTTGTTTGTTCTTGAAACTCGTTATCCCTCTTTCTATTCTGAATGATAACCTTGCTCGATAAAGTATTCTTAGCTATATATATTTTTTCCCTATTTAACATGTTGAACGTATCATCCCAGACTTTCTGATCAGTTGGGTCTCTGTGGATAGGTCTGATGCCAGCCTTATGTGTCTACAATTGTAGGTTAAAGACCTTTTGTTCTGAGCTACTTTCAGGATTTTATCTCTGTCTTTGAAAATTGCAAGATTCACTATAATATGATGAGGTGTTGTACTATTTCTGCTGCATTTGAGGGGTATTCTCTGTGCCTCCTGGGTTGAATATTTGTTTCCTTTCCCATATTAAAGAATTTCTCAGCTCTAATTTGTTCAAATGAACCTTCTGCCCCTTTTTCCTGCTCCTTGTCTTCTGAATATCTATCATGTGGATATTATTTCACTTTATGGAATTGTTGAGTTCCTAATATGCCCTTCATGATCTAATAGTTTTCCTTCTATATTCTTTCCAGCTTCATTATTTTCCAACTTTTTATCTTCTATATCACTGACTCTATCTTCTGTTTTGTTCATCCTCATTTTTATGGCTTTCACTTTGGGACTGCATGTCAGTAATAACATTTTTAATTTTGGCCTGACTAGATTTTATATCCTTTATCCTTATAGCTAGGGATTCTTTGGTGTTTTCTATGTTTAGTGTCTTTCAAGCCCAGCAAGTATTTTTACAATTGTCATTTTTTAAAATTCTATTTCAGGGACACCTGAGTGACTCAGATAGTTAAGCATATGCCTTTGGCTCAGGCCATGATCTCCAGGTCCTAGAATCAAGCTCCATTTCAAGTTTCCATCTCAGAAGGGAATCTGTTTCTCCCTCTCCTTCTGCTTCTCCCTCTTCTCATGGTCTCTCTCTGTATCTTTCTGTCTCAAATGAATAAATAAAATCTTTAAGAAAAATAAATTCTACTTCAAACATCTTACTTTTATCAGTATTGATTAAAACCATGGCAGTCAGTACTAATTCCTATTCTTGCTTTAGGTGTGGTTTTCTCCATCTTGTCATTTTGTACAGAAAAGAAAGGAAGAAGAAAAAGAGAAAAGAAAAACCAAAGTAACAAGAATAGCAAGAATAAAAACAAAATTTCAGAAAATTTCTTGTCTACAGTGTTTACACTCTACTGTTTCATTTTGGTTGGTCATTCCAACTTGTCTATCTTCTATAGAGTACTTCCTTGCTTGTAGTAGGGAGTTTTTGGACCTTTAAATTATGTGTGTTTTGATATGGTTGTCAAGATAACCATGTACAAGAAAGAAGAAAAACAAAGTTTGATCCACTACAGGAGAAAAGGAAAAGGAACAAAAATACAAAGAAACATTCAAACAAAAAATTAAAAGCTTGAATCCAAAAAATAAAAAGAAAGAAGAAAGAAAGAAAGAAAGAAAGAAAGAAAGAAAGAAAGAAAGAGAGAGAGAGGAGTAAGGAATGGAGAAGGGAGAGAGAGAGAAAAAAGTCCAATCTGAAAAATAAGACAGGGAAACAAACAATACAATAAATGAACCAAAAATTGTAAGTTTGATGTCTTACACAAAGAGAAAAGAAAAACAGAAAAAGATATAAAAGATAAATAATAAGAAACAAAAAAAACTAAAAAAAAATTTAAAAAGTTATAGAAAGGAGAGAAAAAAAAAGAAAAGGGAAGGAAAAACCCTGTTCCTATTCCACTGGAAGCTGATGATTTGGAGATTGATTGATTGATTGATTGATATTTGTGAAAGTCTTTTTTTTTCTTTTTATTTAAGTTCAAATAATTAACATACAATTCATTATTAGTTTCAGAGGTAGAGTTCAGTGATTCATCAGTCATATAATACCTGTGCTTATGACATCACAGGCCTTCCTTAATTGCCATTACCCCATTACCCTAATTCCCCACCCCCTTCACCTCCATCAAACTTCAGTTTGTTTTATATGTTGAATATTTTATAGTTTGTCTCCCTGTATGATTTTGTCTTGGTTTATTTTTTCCTGTCTTTCTCCATGATCCCCTGCTTTGTTTCTTTAATTCCACATATGAGTAAAATCATATGATAAGTGTCTTTCTTGGAATGAGTTATTTCACTTAGCATAATACCTTCTAGTTCCATCTAGGTCCTTGAAAATGGCAAGATTTTAATTTTTGATGGCTGAGTAGTATTCCATCACATATATATTTCACATCTTCTCTTTCTATTCATCTGTTGATGGAAATATGAGCTCTTTCCATAGTTTGGTTATTGTGGACATTGCCATGATAAATATTGTAATGTAGGTGCCCCTTCAGATCTCTACACTTGTATCTTTGGGAGATACCAATGTAATTAATGATCAATACCCAGTAGTAAAACAGCTGGGTCATAGGGTATTCTATTTTCAATGTTTTGAGAAACCTTTATATTGTTTTCCACTGTGGCTGCATCAGCTTGCATTCCCACCAACAGTATAAGAGGGTTCCCCTTTCTCCACACCCTTATCAACATTTGCTCTTTCCAGTCATTAATTTTAGCGATTCTAACTGGTGTGAGGTGGTAACTCATTTGTGGTTTTGGTATGTATTTACCTGATGCCAAGTGATGCTGAAAATTTTTTTCATGTGTCTGTTATCCATTTGGATGTATTCTTGGAAAAATGTTTGTTTATGTCTACTGCTCATCTCTTGACTGGATTATTATTTTCTTTTGGTGTTGATTTTCTAAGTTTTTAAATAGATTTTGGATATTAAGTCTTTATCGGATATGTCATTTGTATATATTGTCTCCATTCTGTCAATTACCTTTTGGTGTTGTAGAATGTTTCCTTTGCTGTAAAAAAGCATTTTATTTTGATAAAGTCCCAATAGTCATGTTTACTTGTGTTGCCTTGCCTCAGGAGACTTGTCTAGCAAGAAGATGCTGTGGCTCCAGGTCACAGGGGTTGCTGCCTGTGCTCATCCCTAGGATTTTGATGGATTTCTGCTTCACAGTTGTTCATTTATTGATTTTGAGTCTATTTTTCTGTATAATATAAAGAAATGATCCAGTTTCATTCTCTTGCATGTGGCTGTCCAATTTTCCCCAAACCATTTGTTGAAGAGACTGTCCTTTTTCCATTGGATATTTTTTCCTATTTGTTGAAGATTAGTTGACCATAGAGTTGAGGACCCATTTCTGGGATCTCTATTCTGTCCCATTGATCTATGTCTCTGTTTTTGTGCTGGCACCATACTGTCTTGATTATTACAGTTTTGTAATTGAGCTTGACATCTGAGATGTCACCAGGTATGGTTTTCTTTTTCAATGTTCCTTTGGCTATTTGGGGTCTTTACTGGTTCCATACAAACTTTAGGATTATTTGTTCCAGCTCTGTGAAAAATGTTGATGGTATTTTGATTTCATTGAATGTGTATATTGCTAAAGGTAGCATAGATGTTTTAAAAATATTTGTTCTTCCAATCCATTAGCGTGGAATGTTTTTCCATTTATTTATGTCTTCCTCAGTTTCTTTTATGCATGATTTATAATTTCCTGAGTACAGGTACTTTGCCTCTTTGTTTAGGTTAATTAATAAGTATCTTACAGTTTAAGGTGCAGTTGTAAATGGGATTGATTCCTTAATTTCTCTTTCTTCATTTCTCATTGTTAGTGTATAGAAACACAACTATTTCTGTGCATTGATTTTATATCCTGTAATGCTGCTGAAACCTGTATGAGTTCTAGTAATTTTGGGTGGAGTCTTTAGGGTTTTCTATATATAGTATTATGTGATCTGCAAAGAGTAAGAGTTTGACTTCTTTGTCAGTTCAGATGTCTTTTATTTCATTTTGATGTCTGCTTATTAGTACTTCTAGTACTATATTGAATAACAGTGGTGATAGTGGACATCCCACCATGTTACTGAACATAGGAGAAAAGCTCTCAGTTTGTCCCCATTTTGGATGGTACTTACTGTGGGCTTTTCATAGATGGTTTTGAAGATATTGAAGTATGTTCCCTCTATCCCTACACTGTAAAGTATTTAATAAACAAAAGGATGCCTTACTTTGTCAAATGTTTTTCTGCCTCTGATCAGATGATCATATGGTTATTAATCTTTCTTTTATTAATGAGGTATATTAAACTGATTAGCAGTTGTTCAACTAACCTTGTAGTCCAGGAGTACATCCCACCTAGTTGTGGTGAATAATCCTTTTAGTGTACTGTTGATTCCACTAGTTAATGTCTTGGTGAGAATTTTTGCATCCATGTTCATCATGGATATTGGTCTATAATTGTCCTTTGTGGTGAGGTCTGTGTCTGGTTTTGTGATCAATGAAATGCTGGTCTCATAGGATGAGTTTGTAAGTTTTCCTTCCATTTGTATATTTTGAAACAGCTTCAGAAAAATTGGCATTAATTTTTTTTTCAAGATTTTATTTATTTGACAGAGGTGGAGAGAGTGTAAGTGGGGAAAGTGGCAGGCAGAGGAGACAGAAGCAGGCTCCCTGCTGAGCATAAAGCCCAGTGTGGGGTTCAGTCTCAGGACCCTGGAATCATGACATGAGGGAAAGGTAGATGCTTAACCAACTGAGGAAACCAGGCACCCCGTCTTCTTTAAGTATTTGGTAGAGTTCTCCTGGGAAGCCATCCAGTTCTGGAATGTTCTTTATTGGGAGATTTTTGATTACTGATTCAATTTCTTTGCTTGTTATGGGTCTGTTCAAGTTTTCTATTTCTCCCTATATTGGTTTTGTTAGTTTATGTTTCTAGAAATGCATCCATTTCTTCCAGATTGCCTAATTTGTTGGCATATAGTTGCTCATAATGTTTTCTTACTGTTGTTTATGTTTCTTTAGTGTTGGTTGCAAACTCTCCTCTCTCATTCATAATTTTATTAATTTGGGTCTTTTGCTTTTCTTTTTGATATGTCTGGCCAGTGGTTTATCAATTTTATTAATTCTCTCAAAAGACCAGCTCCTATTTACATTGATCTGCTCTACTGTTCTTTTGATTGCTATTTCATTGACTTCTGTTCTAATCTTTATAATTTCTCTTCACCTGCTTAGCTTGGCTTTATCTGCTGTTCTTTCTTTATGTCCTGTAAGTGCAAGGTTAGGTTGCATATTTGAGACCTTTATTGTTCCCTGAGAAAGGCTGGTGTTGCTATATACTTCCTTCTTAAGACCACATTTTCTGCATCTCAATGGTTTTGAACAGTTGTGTTTTTATGTTCATTTGTTTCCATTTTTTTCTTAATTTCTTTTTTAACTTCCTTGTTAACCAACTTTAGTAAGATGCCCTTTAGCCTCCATGTGTTTGAGTTCTTTCCAAATTTCCTCTTGTGATTGATTTCCAGTTTCAAAGCATTGTGGTCTGAAAATATGCAGGGACAGATCCCAGTCGTTTGGCACCAGTTGAAATGTGATTTATGACCCCATATGTGAACTATTCTGGAGATTATTCCATGTGCAATTGAGAAGAATTTGTATTCTGTTGATCTAGGATGGAACACTGTATATATCTGTGAAGTCCATCTGGTCCAATGTATCATTCAAAGCCCTTGTTTCCTTGTTAATCTTCCATTTAGATAAACTGCCCATTGCCATGAGTGGGACGTTGAAGTCCCCTACTTTTATTGTATTATTATCAATGTGTTTCTTTAGTTTAGTTATTTATTACTTTACATAATTTGGTGCTCTCATGTTAGGGGCACAAATATTTACAATTGTTAGATTTTGTTGGATAGGCCATTTAATTATGATATAGTGACCTTCCCCATCTTTTATTATAATCTTTGCTTTAAAAATCTAATTTATCTGATATAAGGATTGCTACTTCAGCTTTCTCTTCATGTCCCTTAGCATGATAAATGATTTTCCATCCTCTCACTTTCAATCTGGAGGTGTCTTTGGATCTAAAAGGAGTCTGTTGCAGACAGCATATTGATGGGTCTTGCTTTTTTTATCCAATCTGATACCCTGTGTCTTTTGATTGGGTCATTTAGCCCATTTACATTCAGAATAACTGTTGAAAGTTATGAATTTAGTGCCCTTTGTATTACTTGTAAAGTGACTGTTTATGTGTATTGTTTCTGTTCTTTTCTGGTCTATGTTACTTTGGGGCTCTCTTCAGGATCACCTTTAATTTTACTTGCAGGGCTGTTATAGCGATCACAAATTCTTAGTTTTGTTTGTCCTGGAAGCCTTTTAATCTCTTCTTGTACTTTGAATGAGATCCTTGCTGAATAAAGTATTCTTAGCTGCATATTTTTCTCATTAACACCCTAAATATATCATGCCAGTCCTTTCTGACCTGACAGGTATCTGTGGATAGGTCAGCTGCCAATCTAGTTTCTATACTCGTAGGTTACAGACCTCTTGTCCCAAGCTGCTTTCAGGATTTTCTCTTTTTCTCTGAGATTTGTTAAGTTTCACTATTATATGTCATGCTGTTGACCTATTTTTATTGATTCTTAGGGGCTTTCTATGTGTCTCCTGGATTTTAATGTCTGTTTCCCCAGATTAGGGAAGTTCTCCACTATAAGTTGCTCCATTATATTTTCTGCTCCTCTCTCTCTTTCCTCTTCTTCTGGGATTCCAATTTTTCTGATATTGTTTTGCTTTATGGTATCACTTATGTATTGAATTCTCCCCTTGTGATCCAATAGTTATCTCTCTTCTTCTCAGCACCTTTATTTTCATCTTTTTATCATTTATATCACTAATTCTCTCTTCTGCCTCATTTATACTGGGTGTTAGAGCCTCCATTTTTAAAAATATATTTTTAAAGATTTTATTTATTTATTTGAGAGAGAGGGAGAGAGTGAGAGAAAAAGCATTAGAGGGGAGAAGGTCAGTGGGAGAAGCAGACTCCCCATGGAGTTGGGAGCATGATATGGGCCTTGATCCTGGGACTCTGGGATCATGACTTGAGCCAAAGGCAGTTGCTTAACCAACTGAGCCACCCAGGCACCACAGAGCCTCCATTTTTTATTGCATTTCATTAATAACCTTTTTGATTTTGACTTGGTTAGATTTTAGTTCTTTTATTTCTCCGGAAAGGGATTATAAAGAGTCTTCTATTTTTTTTTTCCAAGCCCAGCTAGTATATTTTTAGTCATTATTCTGAACTTTTAATCTAACATCTTGCTTATATCCATCTTGATTAAGTCCCTGGGAGTCAGTACTGTCCCTTGTTCTTTTTTGAGGTGAGTTTTTCCATCTTGTCATTCTTTCCAGGAAAAAAATAGTTGAATGAGAGAACAAAATAATAAAATGGCAATGACCTTGGAGAAATATACACTAAACAAATAAGAAAAGAGGAGAAAAAAATAAAGGAAGAGAAAAAGAGAGAGAGAGAGAGAATATAATCTGACAGGTGAGCAGAATAGAGCAATACACTGGATTCTCTGGTCATTTTGGTCTGTTTGTTAGAAAACCAAATCCAAAATTGTAAAGAAAGAAAAAACTCATATATGTACAGAAATAAAGTTAAATACAATGAAAGGATAAAATATAACTGTGAAAATGAAAATTAGGACAAAAAAATGAGGGAATATAACCATACAGGTGAACAGAGGAGAGCAATACACTGTATCTTGTGCGTGTTTTGGTCTGTTTGTTAGAAGAAACTACCTTCCAAAATTTAAAGAAAGAAAAACTTAATATACATATATACATGTATATATACACAGACTAAATATATATATATAATTATATATAAATATATATACATACTAAATATATATAAATATATGTATATATATATATACACAAATAAATTAAATACAATGGGACGATAGAATATAATTTTAATGATGAAAATTTAAAAAGACTTTAAAAAAGGAGAAGAATAAGAAGAAAAAATGATAATATGATCAGATAGGTGAAGAGAACAGATCAATACACTATATTCTGGGTGTATTTTGGTCTGTTTGTTTAGGAAATTACATTCCAAAATTGTAAGGAAATATAAACATATATACTCAAAAATAAAATGAAATTCAGTGGAAGGGTAGAGTGTAAGTGTAAATTTAAAAATCCTCAAAAAATTTGATAAAAGAAAAATTTTTTTGAAAAAGGAAAGCAAAAAAAGTTAAAATTGAAAGGTAAAGAATCATGGCGAAAAAACCCTATGAATTCTAATCCACTGTTTTCCCTTAGAGCTGGAGTTTTGCAGTTCTGTGGAATTGGTAATCTTGTTCTTAGCAGGATGTTCTTGGTGATTTTTTGGAGGGGGCAGGGGTAGAGGCCCCTTTGATTAATTCTCAGGTGTCTGCCTGGGTGGAGTTGCACCACCCTTGCCAGGAGGCCATGGTCAGTGTAATTGGCTCTGGATTGCTCTATGTGGCTTTTGTTTCCTGAGGGCCTTCTGTGCCACTTTAGTGGGTGAGAATCAAAATGGCAGCTTCTAAGTCTCCATCCCTGGAACCAAAATCTCGGGCCCTCAGTCTTCAGTCCACCCTCAAAGAAAAGAAATCTATCACCCCTGTCTCCCTGGTCTTTGTCCACACTCCATGCTCACCATGCCTGTGACTAAGCATTTCTATCTCTGTCTCATGACCCCATTTCAAGTCTCCAAACCCTGCAGACTCCTACAGTGCACACCTGCACAATTCTCCCAGAGGGGAAGGGGAGGGGGTCTCAGCAGTGGTTCTCCTGCTTGCTTGCTATCTGCTCAGAGATCAGTCACCCAGCCGTGTCACAGATCATGGTTTATAGTAACCATGAGCTAAAAGCCCACTCCTGGGCTTTCTGATTGCAGCCGGAATTACTGCCCCCATGTCTGGGAACTCTGTCACACTCAGGTACCCCTTTTCTTTCTGTGACCACAGGGATCCTGAGAACACATTATCCCACCTGAGATTCTGTGCCACTTCACCACCTGAATGGCTTTCAGGCAGGGAAGTCCCTCACTGGAGCAGACTTCTAAAACTTCAGATTTTGTTCCCCACTGCTACATCAATTTCCAGCAACTGGTTTAGGTAGGCTCCCTCCCCCCATAGCTATCTTCCCATATATCCCCTCAGATTCACTTTTCTGCACCTCCTACCTTGCAATAAATGGTTTCTATCTGCAGAGTAGCAGCTATTCTTTTCTTAGATCTCCAGCTAAGTTTGCAGGTGTTCAGAATGATTTGATAGTTACCTAGATGAATTTCTGGGACCAGACAAAACTAAGGTCTTCCACTCCTCAGCCACATTGGACACTTTTTGGAGCATTCTTTAATTATCAGAATTGCAACATCCAGGGACATGTGTTGGTCTTCTGAGGGAGAGGCCCATTGGTCTGACTCACAAATTGACTTGCCCTTGTAAAGATATCCCTGTCAGGTATAATGGGGCAAGTTTTAGTGTAGGGGGCTCCAGCCTCCACTGGAGGTGCTGTGTGCATCAGGGAGAGGAGTGATGGAGGAGGAATACAGTGTCACTCTACCCTGATGTCTGCATGGAGGGGACCCCTGGACACCACTGTTCAGAAGGTTCTCTCAGAAAAGTGAACAATCTCCTGTGTCCCAGGTTTTCATTAGTTCCCTGCCCTTAACTTGTGTACTCCCAGGCTGTTTATGTGCCCGTTGCCACCAGATCTCCTGCATTTTATCTCTGGCTGGTAACTGGGATTCAAAACTCCAAGTTTTAAAGGGCCTTGCAAATTGTGTACCCCCACTTATCCCCTGGAGGAAAGCCTCATGGTGCACCTGGCATTCTCATGTCCCAGAAAAGCAGCTGCACAGTTCGAGCATGGAGGCTAGAGTTTATTGTGATACACAGAGAAAAGTTGCAACAAGGTTCTTCTGTCTGTGCATGACTCAGTCCCCTACTCTCTTCCTTCCCAGAAAAGCAGTTGCACAGAAGCTTGCATATATTGTGGCAGACAGCAAAAAGCAGTAGCTAGGTTAGCTGAAGTCTGCCCCAGTCTCTATTTTCTGTTTAGTTCTGCTGCAGAAAAGCAGCTGCTTGGTTCACACACAGAAGTTTACGCCTATTGTGGCTTTTCTGTGCTCTCCGTACACCTCTGACCTCGCTGTTGAATGCTGCTAAATGGCTCCTACTTGCCCTTTTGTCCTTGGAAGGACAAAATACGCTCTTCCAAATACACTCCAGGAAGGGGAGTGATCTCTCCCTGTGCGACCCAAGGGATCTCCTCATTATGGCTTATTTTCTGATATCTACCCACAATACTTTTTCCCACTTTCTCTCTTTCTTTTGCTCCACAAAAAGTGTCCCTCCCCTTTGAGGCTGCACAATTGCTCTCAATCCCAAATCATGGCTCCAAAACTCGCATCTGCCATGTTCTCTCCTTCCAACTGTGCTGATTGCTTTTTTAATTCTCAAATCATATTCCTAGTTGTTCAAAATAGTTGGATGTTTATCTAGCTGTGTTTGAAGGATATGGCGAGCTCAAGGTCACCCTACTACTCTGCCATCTTAACTCCACCCTATTCCCTATCTGGTTTTAAAAACAATACATCTTTGTTCATTATTAAAACTATGGGTTTGGCATTATGGATTGTTTCCAGATACACTGCCAAATTTGAACATCTTTTGCATTATGCTCAAGATTCCTAGTGGACTTAACGTATTCAATCATCCTGGTAAATAAAACAAAATAAAATACAGGTCCAAATAGTTCTAGGGTCTTTTTTTTTTTTAGTAGTCTCAGTCATTGCTAATGCTTTTGCAATTCAAGGCTGATATCCTCTGAGAAAAATGAAATGAGTGAAAAAATCTGATATTTATGTTTTCCTTGCACAGACCAGTGAGAAACTTAAAATGATATGTGGCTATTTGCAAATTTTGTCATTCTTAAAGTGAAACACTAAAGAGTCTTTTTTGTTTTGTTTTTGTTCTAGTTTCAAGTTTTTATTTAAATTCCAGTTAGTTAATGTATAGTGTAATATTAGTTTCAGGAGTGGAATTTAGTGATTAATCACTTACATAAAAAGGGCTCATCACAAGTGTCCCCCCTCATACCCATCACCAATTTAACCAATTTCCCTTCCCACTTCCCCTCCAGCAACCCTCAGTTTGATCTCTATGTTTAAGACTCTATTTTATGGTTTGCCTTATTATTTTTCTCCCATATTCATCTATTTAATTTTTTAAATTCTTTACATGAGTAAAATCGTATGATATTTGTCTTTCTCTAAATGACTTATTTCATGTTAATAAGGTTCTTAGTTCCATTCACATCATTGCAAATTGACAAGATTTCATTCTTTTTATGGTTGAGTAATATTCCATTGTGTATATATACTACCTCATCCTTATCCATTCATCAGTCAATGGACATTTGGACCCTTGCCATAATTGGGCTCTTTTAGATAATACTTCTATGAACATCGGGGGACATGTGTCCCTTCGAATCAGTATTTTTTTATTTTCCTAAATACCTAGTAGTGCAATTGCTGATCATAGGATAGTTCTATTTTAAAATTTCTGAGAAACTTTCATACTGTTTTCTGGAGTGGCTGCACCAGTTTCTATTTCCAACAAAACTGTAAGAAGATTCTCCTTTCACTGCATCCTTGTTAACATCTGTTTTTTCCTGTGTTGTTAAGTTGAGCCATTCTGACTGGCGTGAGGTGGAATTTCATTGGAGTTTAGGTTTACATTTCACCTATATTGAGTGATATTGAACATCATTTCAATGTGTCAACCATCTGTAAGTCTTCTTTGAAAAAGTGTCTATTCATTTATTCTCCTCAATTTTTAAATGGACTATCTGCTTTTTAGGTGTTAAGTTTGAAAAGTTCTTTATATATTTTGGACATTAACCATTTATCAAATATGTCATTTGCAAATATCTTTGCTCATTCCCTACATCATCTTTTACTTTTGTTGATAGTTTCCTTTGCTGTACAGATTATTATTTTGATGAAGTCCCAAAGTTTTATATTTTATGTTTATCTTTTTAAAAGTTTTTGCTTTGGGGCGCCTGGGTGGCTCAGTGGGTTAAAGCCTCTGCTTTCGGCTCAGGTCATGATCCTAGGGTCCTGGGATCGAGCCCCGCATCGGGCTCTCTGCTCAGCAGGAGGCCTGCTTCTCTTCCTCTTTCTCTCTGCCTGCCTCTCTGCCTACTTGTGATCTCTGTCAAATAAAAAACAATAAAATCTTAAATTTTTTTTTTTTGCTTTTTTCCCCCTTGCCTCAGGAAACATATAGAGTAAATAGTTGCCATTTACTGTCAAAGTAATGTCAAAGACATTACTGCCTGTGTTCTTCTTTAGGATTTTGATGGCTTCCTTTCTCACCTTTAGGTAATTCATCCACTCTGAATTTATTTTTGTGTATGGTGTAAGAAAGTGGTCCAGTTTCATTCTTTTGCATGTTGCTATCCTGTTTTCCCAACACCATTTGCTGAAGATACTCTTTTCCTTTGGTTACTCTTTCTGGCTTTGTTGACAATTAATTGACTGCATACTTGTGGGTTCATTTTGGGGTTTTCTATTCTGTTCCATGGATCTATTTGTTTTTGTGTCAGTACTGTATTCTCTTGATCACTACAGGTTTATAATGTAACTTAAGTTGAAAGTTTAATCTTTTTTTTCCTGCTGATCTGGATGCTTTATATTTATTTTTATTGTCTGCTGAGGCTAGGACTTCCAGTACTATGTTAAATAACTGGTGATAGTGGATATCCCTCTCTTGTTTCAGACTGTAGAGGGAAAGCTCTCAGTTTTTCCCTATTAAGGATGAAATTAGCTATGGGTCTTTAATATATGGCCTTTGTTGAGGTATGTTCCCTCTATACCTACACTATTGTTTTTGTTGTTGTTTTTTATCAAGAATATATGCTACTTTGTCAAATACCTTTTATGCATCTATTAAAATAATAATATACTTCTTATTCTTTATTTTATTAATGTGGTATCATGTTGAATAATATGTGACTATTGAACCACCCTTGCCACACAGGAATAAATCCCACTTGATCATGGTGAATGTATTGTTGGATTCGATTTGCTACTATTTGCTTGAGTATTTTTACAGATGTGTTCATGAATGATATTGGCCTGAAATTCTCTTTTCAGTGAAGTCTTTCTCTGGTTTTGGAGTTAAGGTAATGTTGGCCTTGCAGAATGAGTATGGAAGTTTTCCTTTCATTTCTATTATTTGGAAAAGTTTGAGAAGGATAGATATTAATTCTTTAAGTTTGGTAGAATTCCTCTGGGAAGCCATCTGGCCTTGGACTTTTGTTTTTTTGGAGATTTTTGATTGCTGAATCAATATCTTTGCTGGTTATGGGTCTGTACAATTTTTTTTATTTCTTCTTGTTTCTGTTTTGGTAGTTTCTATGTTTCTAGGAATTTATCAATTTCTTCCAGATTGTCCAATTTGTTGGTATACAAATTTTCATAACATTCTCTTATAATTGTTTTTATATGAGGTGTTGGTTGTTATTTTCCTCTTTCAGTTGTGAATTTATTATATTTTCATTCTTTATATTTTCTTTTTGATAAGTCTGAGGTTTATCAATTTTATTAATCTTTCAAAGAACCAGCTCCTGGTTTCATTGATCAATTCTAATATATATATATATATATATATATATATATATATATATAATTTATTTCTGCTCTAATCTTTATGATTTCCCTTAGTCTGCTGGTTATAGTCTTCATTTGTTATTTGTTTATAGCTTCTATAGATGTAAGGTGAGTTTACATATTTGAGATTTGTCTTGTTTCTTGATTTAGACCTGTATTACTTCTTCTTAGGATCATATTTCCTGTATCCTAATTGTTTCATATGACCACATTTTCATGTTCATTTGTTTCCATGTATTTTTTTATTTCTTCTTTAATTTTCTGGTTGACCTATTCATCCTACTAAAGAAGGATGTTCACTAACCTCCATGTACCTGTAGTGTTAACAAATTCTTTTCTCATGGTTAACTTAAAGTTTCACAGTGTTGTGGCCAGAAAATATGCATGGTGTTATCTTAATCTTTTTATACTTGTGGAGGCCTGATTTGTAACCTAACATGTCATTGTTCTGAAAAATGTCCCATGTGCACTAAAGAAGAATATATATTCTGCAGCTTTAAGATGAAATGTCCTGAATATATCTGTTAAATAAGTATGGTCTAGTGTGTCATTCAAAGCCATTGTTTCCTTGTTGATTTTTTTCTTTGATGATCCGCCTGTTGATTTAAGTGGGGTGTTAAAGTCCCATACTATTATTGTATTAGTATCACTGAGTTCCTTTATGTTTGTTATTAATTGTTTTATATATGTGGGTGCTCCCTTGTTAGGTGTACACATATTTATAATTGATAGATATTCTTGTTAGATTGTCTCCTTATTATGATATAGTGCCTTTGTTCATCTTTTGTTACAGTCTTTGGTTTAAAATGTACTTCATCTGACAATTACTGCTAGTTCAGTTTTCTTTTGCTGTCGATTTTTACAATAGATGGTTCTCTATCCCCTAACTTTCAATCTGTAGGTGGTTTTTTTTAGATATAAAATGAGTTTCTTGTAATCTGCAGGTGTTTTTTAGATCTAAAATGAGTTGATTGTAGTTAGCATATAGATTGGTGTGTTTTTTTTTTTAATCCAGTCTGATTACCTCTGTCTTTTGAATGGACCATTTAGTCCATTTCCATTCAAAGTATTGATAGATATAAATTTAGTGACATTTTGTTATTGGTTTTCTTGTTGTTTCTGGAGATTTTCTCTGCTCTCTTTTCTAGTTTTTGTGTTTTCGGTCATTTCTTACCATCCATTCTTGCAGGGCTGGCTTAGTGGTCATGAACTCCTTTAGTTTTTGTTTTTCTAGGAAACTCTTTATCTCTCTTACTCTGAATGATAGCCTTGCTGGATACAAAATTCTTGGCTGTAGATTTTTCCCATTCAACACATTGAATATATCATCCCACTTTCTTCCTTGCCTGTTAAGTTTCTGTGGAAAGATCTGCTGTTAACCTTATTAGTCTTCCATTCTAAGTTAAGGATTTCTTTTGTCTTGCTACTTTTAGAATGTTTTCTTTATTTTATTTTGCCAGTTTGACTATGATATGTTCTGTTGTTCACCTCCTTTTTTTTTTAAATTTTCATGGGAGTCCTATGTGCTTCCTTGATATGGATGTCTGTTCCCTTCGGCAGATTAGGGAAGTTTCAGCTGCGATTTCCTCAAATAAACCTTCTGCTCCCTTTCTCCTCTCTTCTTCCTGGATTCATATGGTATGACTGTTATTACAACTTACAGAGTCACTGAGTTCCCTATGTCTACATTTTTGATATAATATTTTTCTTTTCCTTTTCTTTTCAACTTCATAATTTTTCATTATTTTATTTTCTATGTCACTTATTTATTCCTCTACTTCTTCCATTCTTGTTCTCATTACGTTGAATCCATTTTTAATCTTAGTTATTGCATTTTTCAGTTTGGTGTGTCTAGTTTTTAGCTCTTTTATTTCTGTGGTAAGGGACTCCCTGATGTCCTTCCCTGCTTCTCTCAGGCCCAGTTTTTATCCTTTTGATTGTTACTTTAAATTCTGCATCAGACATATTACTTATATCTGTCACTTTTAGATCCCTGGCTCTGATATTTTCTTGTTCTTTCTCTTGGGCTAAATTCCTCTGTCATGGTGTTTTATCTTAGTGTCTGTCTCTTTCAGTTTGTTAGGAAAGTCTGTTATGTTTCCTGTTCCTGAGAATATTGGTTTTATGAAGAATAGGTCACATACTATCCAGGGCATGGCACTTTAGGATGGGTCTCTGGTGTATGCTGTGTGCACTCTGCTGTTGTGTTTTGGCTGCTTTTTCCCTTAGGTCAATCCTTTTTCAGAGTTTTTCTTTGCCTGAAGTTTGAGTGTTTGTACCTTGGCCAGAGTGTGACAGATTTTAAGTAGATGTGCTCTGATCTGCTTATTAAAAGACGCCTATACTATTTCTAGTAGAGCCAAAGCTTTGCAGAACTCAACATGGTAGGCACAGTGTGCACAGGTGGTTTGTGTTGATCTTCTGGGAGAGGGGCCTACTGCACACTTGTCCAAGAAAAGCAGAACCAGTGGAGAACAGGGGGTTAGGACTTGGTGTAAGGGGTTTATGACTCTATCCCAGGCAGGCTAGCTGAATTTTAAACTCCAGACTTTAGGGATCTGGCGTGGTGTGGACCTGCACTGGTCCTCTGGGAGAGGGTCTCATTGCACTGGGACTGATGCAGGTTTGTCCCAGAAAGGCAGTTGCACCAAAGGGCAGGGGCATGGAGTTTGTAGTAAAGTAGACCAATGAGTTGATGTTAGGTTTGCTACCCTCAGGAGGTGTTTCTGTGCCTATCCTGAAGTATAGTGGAAGAAAATGGCACCAGCTGGCTCTTTGATCCCTGGAGAGGAAATGCCAACCTCTTTAAGATGTCTCTAAGAAAGGGAAACCATCTCTCCTAGTGTGTCCCAGGGGATCCTCAGATTGTGCTGTCTGTCCCTGGTCTATTTGCCCTCCTTCTTCATAGGAGCACTTCAGAAACCCCAAAACTCCGGTGCTGTGGACCTCTAAAATTCTGATCATTGAACATCATTGGCTAAAAAAACTCCCCAAAACAGCTTCTCTCGTTTATCAGTCACGGGCTTTGGAAAATTGTTTTCCTTGTGTGATCTCCTGTGTACTCCTCTCCCTTTTGCCCTTTTCTGTGGCTAGGACTCCCTCCCTTCTGCAGTACCCACAATCTCTATCTCCCCCAAAATATATCCCACACCTACTTTCTACAGTGTGACTTCCTTTCTCCCTCTAGTTATGCAGCTTGTTTTGTCAGTCCTCAGATCGATTTCTTGGGTATTCAGAATGATTTGGCATTCGAGGAACAAGGCAATCTTAGGGTCCTCCTACTACTCTGCCATCTTAGTTCCTTCCCTAGGATTTTTTTTTAGATTTTATTTATTTATTTGACACACAGAGAGAGATCACAAGTAGGCAGAGAGGCAGGCAGAGAGAGAAAGGAAAGCAGGCTCCCCGCCAAGCAGAGACCCCCAATGTGGGGCTCGATCCCAGGACCCTGAAACCATGACCTGAGCTGAAGGCAGAGGCTTAACCCACTGAGCCACCCAGGCACCTGCCCCTAAGATATTTTTGAAACCGCAGATCACAGCCCATTAAGTAGTGAGTTCAAGTCACTGTGTCATAAACATCATTTTTAAAAAAGATTTTATTTATTTATTTGACAGACAGAAATCACAAGTAGGCAGAGAGGCAGGCAGAGAGAGGAAGGCAGGCTCCCCGCTGAGCAGAGAGTCTGATGTGGATCTTGATCCCAAACTCTTGAATCATGCCCTGAGCCAAAGGCAGAGGCTTTAACCCACTGAGCCACCTAGGTGCCCCTATAAACATCATTTTTATAAAATGAAGTGGAATAGGGTGAAGTAAGACATATAAGAATAACTGTCACTTAGAAAAATATTTTGCAAAACTTTCAGTTACTACACACACACACACACACACACACACACACAAACATTTATGGATGGGGCCATAAAATCTACCTCAAATTGTGGATAATAGCCACACCAGTCTTCTTGTGCTAGAAGGAACTTTTCTCTCAGTTCATCATGTTCTGTATCTATTTCCTACCCTATACATTGAAGCACCAAGTACTTATGCAGTGCAGTGTAGCTGCTACAGATATCATCTGGAGGCAGGCACAAGTTGTTTCCAAACATATTTACTAAAAAAAATACCAAGTGCTCTGGCAATTTCAAGTAAACTTAGTTTCTTCTATAAGGATAGTTCCCATTTCCTATAAATTGAATACCTGAGATGGCATATTTTTGATCCTAATCTTGGCTCTGTAGCAGATTGAAACCTTTAAATTATAATTTAGGAAAACTACCAAGCACTTGAGTCCAGTAAAATCTAATGTCAAAGTGTTATTCATTTCCTTCTCTGGGTGGCTGAATAACAAAAGGTTGGGGATGATAAAAACCAAGGTAAGATATGGTACCCTAGGTGTCAGTGCCAACAGTGATAGAGAGATTATTGAGATTTTGTTACTCATGCAGTTGGGTTGACTGAGATCAAGAATGTGTAAGCTGCTGGCTGGACTTCTTTGAAATTCTTTTCCTGAATTCCTCTTGAATAGTATCATCACAGAACTAGAAATTTTCTGTCTTTTCAAATTGGCTATACTCATGTGGCTTGGGACTTTAAATAGCTAGCATTAATGTTCTTCCAGTATTCTGACAAAGGCAATGCTCTCATTTAGAACCACTAATATTTCTAGGTAGTTAACATAATCCATCACCTTTCCATTAGGTGTTATGATATGACAGAAACTTATCTTTTCCTCTAAAGGGCTCTCTTAAAATTCATCTTCATCAATTCCTGGGGTTTTATAATACATGTTCTACAAATATAACAAGGTAGCTTACTGGATTCCTAATAAGGTGTACTGTACAGCTTATACCTGGTCATAGTAACTGTGAGTTTGATAATCCATGTCCATTTGTAATTTTTAAGACCTTTTCCCTTTACCACAATAGGTAAGGTATGTGGACAGAAATATTTCACAATGATTCCATTAGTTGACAGTTCTATAATATGATTTCTCAGATCATTAATCTCTGATACATCAAACTTTCTAGATCAATAACTATCAACTGAGGAAAATTTTGTCATTCAGCAGTATCTGAAGTCATTTTCTTTTGTCAAAACTGTGATTTATATCTAGTGTGTAGAACTCAGGGGTGCTAGTAAACATTATACAATGACCAGGGCAGCCCTTCCCCACCCAAAACACAGAATTATTTGTCCAAGATGTCAGTAATGCTGATGTTGATGTTGAAAAGTCTTATCTTGACCCTGCTGTTTGACCCTAACATTTTTTGAACCATTCAAAATTATAGTGAGCTATTTTCTTCATAAAGCTCTTCATTTACATGGATATTTTATCATGGCCTGAACCCTTAACTTACTTCTCAACATTCTTCTTTTACTTCTCAGATCTTGAATAGTTCTCAAGCTTAAAATTAAGTTAACTCAGACCTTAAACTTGGAATTTTCTAAGACAGGTAGGGGGAATACAGATTGAGAGGGGTTTGTTGTGGTTATTGTTGTGGTTATTGTTGTTTACATGTCATAATTCATTTTTTTAATAATTTAATTATAGGGTGCCTGGGTGGCTCACTAGGTTAAAGCCTCTGCCTTTGGCTCAGGTCATGATCTCAGGGTCCTGGGATTGAGTCCCACATCAGGCTCTCTGCTTGGCAGGGAGCCTGCTTCATCCTCTCTCTCTCTCTCTCTCTGCCTGCTTGTGATCTCTCTTTGTCAAATAAATAAATAAATTCTTTAAAAAATAATTTAAGTATAGATGATGCACAATGTTACATTATTTTAGGGGTATGACATAGTGACTTGAAAAGTTTATGTTATGCTGTGCTCTCTACAAGTATAGCTACCATCTGTCACCATACATTGCTATTACAATATAATAGACTATGTTGCTTCTGCTATGCCCTTTATTTCTGTGGCTTATTTATTCCATAACTGAAAGCCTGTATCTCCCATTTCCCTTCACACAATTTTTCCATCTTCCCACACTCCCTCCCTGCCGGCAACCATCAGCTTGTTTTTTGTATTTATAGGTCTGATTCTGCTTTTTTTTTTTTTTAACTTTTTCAATTTTTTAAAGATTTCACAGAGTTGTAGTTTCTCTTAGTCTTTAATTCTGGCAAGCTAGTGTGCATAAGGTAAAGGATATATATCATCAGTCTGCTGCTGGAAATAATCTACTGGGACTTAAAAAGGCTAAAATTAGGCTCATCAATGCCACTACACCACAGCAGTGTTGGTTCAACTCATCTCAATGGCTAATGTGGAGGAAGTAAAATGAGTTCACTTTTAAATATGATAGTTTGAGGTGTCTGTGTATCATTCAAGCAGAGATGTCAAATAAGTTATTTAATATATGGAACTGGAGGTAAAAATAGACATGTGGACATTATCATTTTACAGATGGTAGTCAATGCCATAAGAATGTATGGTTATAGCTAAGGAAATAATATAGATTTAGAAGAGAAAGTAGTGCATAGCTAAACTCTTAGGCAACTCCATCATTTAATGTTCAATTCAGAATGATCAATTGAACTGATAAATTGAACTGATTAATTCAGAACAAGTGATATCTCCACTACATCGAGTTCTCTAAGACAGAAAGACAATTGCATTTAATCATTTGATAAAATTGTATATCAAGCACCCATTATATGGAGGAACTATTATAGGCTCTTGAATACATCAGTAAATAAAACTGACAAAAACTCTAGACCTTTGGGGAGCTTATTGTATGGTAAATTTATTTATAAACAAACAGGGGTTTCAGAAGTTTTCCCTGTTATAAAGCTTCTGGCTCTCTGAAAATCTCAATCCCCAATTTTCAATATTATAAATAAATCCTAGATGTTACCTTATTCTCCCATTTTCTCTACTCCAGCATCTTTGTTCAATGTTGTACATGACTTTAGCTTTTCTATGAAACTGCTGGTTGTTTTGAAAAAATGAAATAGATAATGCAGTAATCCAGAAATTAGGTATTGACCTTGAGCAAAAGGAAGGAGAAAATATGTCACATAAATGAATGGCAGGCATTCATAGTGAAACAAATAACATTATAGACCCATGTTAAGATAAGTGTACAAATAATTCTCAGTTCTTAGACTGACAAAATATAACAAAACTAGGACAACATAGCTACACAGTAAAGGAGGATAAGCGTACAGAGATGGGCCTGGTTTGAAAATGCCAGTGTGCATTAGGAAAGGAAAAATTAAAGGGAAGAGAGAAAGTCAAACAATCATCTTTTTTATTCTTTATCTGTGCTCTTATTATCTTGGCCTGAGTTTTACTCCCATTGGGCAAGAAATTGATGTGAGTCAGACAACATAAATAATGTATTGATCTGGGGTGCCTGGGAGGCTCAATCAGTTAAATGCCTGCCTTTGGCCCAGATCATGATCTCAGGGTCTGGGGATCAAGTTTTTCATCAGCAGAGAATCTGCTTCACCCTCTACCTTTCCCCCCTGCTTGATTTCTCTCTCTTTCAAATAAATAAGCAGAATCTTTTAAAAAATAAAACATAAATTAAAAATACATGAACTAAAATTGATGATAAAATTTTAGATTTTCTCAGTTATTTTATTATTATTGAAGTATAGTTGACACCACAGTCTATTAATTTCATATGTGCAACATAATGATTCAACATTTGTATACACTGTATACATTTCAAAAATGAATATCGTGTAGGATGTAATTTGAAAGTAAAGGAAAAGTGTCACTTTTTAATTCATACATTTAAAGTTTTGTGTTTTAAAATACACTTTATCATAAATATACTTTTTAAACTCTTAAAAACTGACAAGTATTTAAAAAGTGAGTTAGAAAGTAACCAAAAGAGCAAAATTGTCCTAAAATCTTTCCTTATTCGCTTGACCACTATTTGATTTCTCCTTCTACGTCAGGTCACCCTTGATTAATCAATCCTATCATCCAAGACTCCCTGGTGGGCATTCTCACTGGACTTTCCATAGCCTAAAGTATTAAGACATGACCATAATGTTATGAAACCCATAGATCCAAAAGCACTACACATATGGACACAGATGAGCTGGCAATAATCCTGCAGTCCTTCCAGGACTGTTTTTTGAAAGAGAACAATTACAGAACTATTAGCTCTGTAATCAAAGGTCTTACTTACATATTAGGGCTTTACATTTGCATTATTGTTTGGGAGTCTAGTATCTTTTAAGAAGAATTTCTTGGTCTGGGTCAGTTAATGAAGTCCCCTACATAATTCTGTGAATACTCAGGCCTCACACTTCTGAGCAAGTCAGAACATTTGACACATTCTGCTGATGGAAGGATATAGAAATAGATCATTCTGTACAACCAAAAAAGTCCTTTTTTATGTCAAATCTATATTGGATTAGTATTAACACCCTAGATGGTATGTGACTTCTTGCTTATGAAGAGATGCCAATACTTCCAGAGAAGGAAGCAGACACTATGGAAAAGTTCCAGTTGCTGGAAAAGATACACTAGGGAATGAATGATGCTGCCCCGAACATAATATTTTAAAAAAAGGCTTTCTACACTTTTATGTCAGAAATGGATTTAGATACCCAAGGATAGCAGTTTGGACCCATGTGTAAAACTGAAAGGCTACCTGTACACTTAGACTCATCTTCTAGCCATGCTGTTTCAACCTATCACCAACCATAACTGAATAAATGGCTCTGCATGAAAAGTTAGGCCCACCAGCAAGAAATACTGAAGCTATCCAGTAATGATAAAAATCAGCCAGGTTCTCTTCCTCTAGCTTTATTTTAAGTCAGGGAAATCTTGACTTCCTATATAACTGGCTATAGGTACATGCAGTGACATTTCAGGATGATGAGGACATCATTCATGGTCAGCAGGCCCAGATTCACTCCAAGCCTCAGCTACATTTAGTGAGCACATGTAATGAACATCTGCTGCTAAGAGAGACCTATCATCCATTAGAACTTAGGGTAGAAAGTTATATAGGGCTACACATACTGATGCAGACATTTAAGCTCACCTGTTTTAGGTCTATAACTGAACTATCATCTGGAGTATCCTGAATTATGCTGAACTACTTTTAACATCTGTGCCTACTGATAATGTCAATAATCACAAGCTTTCCTTGTGTGCCTGCTTTATTAGTAACAGGGACAGCTAGAGTGCCCAAGAAAAAATCAATCTACCAACAACTCTTCTCAGAAGAAAGTGAAAGGAAGATACCTGTTTATTTGTTTATTGAATAAGTAATTATTGAGGATTTATTATGAGATAGGCAATTGGGATGTATTGGTGATCAGGACAGACAAAAAGTATTTGCTTTATGGAGCCTACATAATAGAGTGGAAGATAAAATAAACAAAACACATAAGTAAATTAAATAGTTTATTAGAAAGTAATATGCCTCCATCAGAAAGGACGAATACCCAACTTTTGTAGCAACATGGACGGGACTGGAAGAGATTATGCTGAGTGAAATAAGTCAAGCAGAGAGAGTCAATTATCATATGGTTTCACTTATTTGTGGAGCATAACAAAAAGCATGGAGGACATGGGGAGTTAGAAGAGGGTTGGGGTAAATTGGAAGGGGAGGTGAATCATGAGAGACTATGGACTCTGAAAAACAATCTGAGGGGTTTGAAGTGGTGGGGGGGTGGGAGGTTGGGGTACCAGGTGGTGGGTATTATAGAGGGCACGGATTGCATGGAGCACTGGGTGTGGTGAAAAAATAATGATACTGTTATGCTGAAAATAAATAAATGAAAAAAATTTTAAAAAAAAAGAAAGTAATAACTGCAATGGAGATATATAAAGCAAGGAAAGAGGATAGGGAGATTAGTTTTAAATGTGATCATCATAGTTCTTCCCAAGAAAGGGACATTTAACTAAACAGAGGAAGCTGAAAAAGCAAACCTTGTACAGGGATACTCCAGACACGTGGGTATGGCTCCAGATCACTGCAATAAAGTAAATATTCCAATAAACCATGTCAAATTAACTTTTTGAATTCTAAGTGCATATAAAAGTTCTATTTACACTATGCTGCAGTCTGTTAAGTGTGCAAAAGCATCATGTCTAATAAAGTGTGTGTGTGTGTGTGTGTGTGTGTGTGTGAATTTAAAAATACTTTACTGCTGTGTACAGAAGAACAAAACTGGACAATTCTCTTACACCATACAAAAAGATAAACTCAAAATAGGTAAAAGACCTTAATGTGAGACAGGAATCCATCAAAATCTTCATGGAGAACATAGGCAGTAAGTTCTTCGACATCAGCCACAGCCGCTTCTTTCAAGACACTTCTCCAAAGACAAGGGAAACAAAAGAGAAAATTAACTTCTGGGACTTCAAGATAAAAAGCTTCTCCACAGCAAAGGAAACAATTAACAAAACAAAAAGGCAACCCACTGAATGGGATAAGATATTTGCAAATGACACTACAGATAAAGGGCTGGTATCCAAGATCTATAAAGAACTTCTCTAATTCAACACCCAAAAAAGAGATAATCAAGCCAAATAATGGACAGGACAGGAGCAGACACTTCTCCAAAGACATACAAATGGTTAACAGACATGAAAAAATGTTCAACATCATTAGCCATAAGGGAAATTAAAATCAAAACCATACTAAGATACCACCTTACACCAGCTAGAATGGCAAAAATTGACAAGCAAGAAATAAATGTTGGTGAGGATGTGGAGAAAGAGGAACCCTCTTACACTATCGGTGGGAATGCAAGTTGGTAGAGCCACTTCGGAAAGCAGTATGGAGGTTCCTCAAAAAGTTAAAAATAGGGCACGGATTGCATGGAGCACTGGGTGTGGTGAAAAAATAATGAATACTGTTTTTCTGAAAATAAATCAATTTAATAAAAAAAAGTTAAAAATAGAGCAATCATGCTACTGGGTATTTACCCCAAAGATACAGATATAGTGAAAAGAAGGGCCAGGGGCACCTGGGTGGCTCAGAGGGTTAGGCCTCTGTCTTTGGCTCAAGTCATGATCTCAGGGTCCTGGGATCAAGCCCCACATCAGGCTTTCTGCTAGGCAGGGAGCCTGCTTTCCGCTCTCTCTCTGCCTGCCTTTCTGCCTACTTGTGATCACTCTCTCTGTCAAATAAATAAATAAAATCTTTATTAAAACAAAGAAAGAAAAGAAGGAACACATGCACCCCAATGTTCATAACAGCAATGTCCACGATAGCCAAACTGTGGAAGAAGCTGATGAATGAATAAAGATGTGGTCCATATGTACAAAAGAATATTCCTCAGCCATCAGAAAGGATGAAAACCCAACTTTTGCATCAACATGGATGGAACTGGAGGAGATTAGGTTAAGTGAAGTAAGTCAGACAGAGAAAGACAATTATCACATGGTTTCACTAATCTGTGGAACATAAGGAATAGGATGGAGGACATTAGGAGAAGGAAGGGAAAAATTAAGGTGAGGGGAAATCAGAGGGGGAGATGAACCATGAGAGACTATGGATTGTGAGAAGAAAACTGAGGGTTTTAGAAGGGAGGGGGTGGGGGTATGGGTGAGCCTGGTCATAGATATTAAGGAGGGCATGTATTGCATGGAGCACTGGGTGTTGTATGCAAATAATGAATCAAAGAATGCTACATAAAAAGTCTAGTGCTGTACTGTATGGAGACTAACACAATATAGTAAAAAAATTAAAAAATATTTTACTGCTAAAATATGCTGACCATTTTCTGAGCTTTCAGTCATAATCCTTTTCTTGTTTTTGTAGGGTCTTGCCTCAAAGTTGATGGTTGTTGACTAATCAGGGTGGTGGTTGCTGAAGGCTGAGGCAATGGTTGTGGCAGTTTCTTAAAATAATAAAGTTTACTTCATTGTTTGGCTCTTCTTTCCCTGAACTATTTCTCTGTAGCCTGTGATGTTGTTTGATTGTATTTTACCCACTATAGAACTTCTTTCAAAATTGGAGTCAAGCCTCTCAAACCCTGTCAATGATTTATCAATTAAGGTTAGATAATATGCTAAATATTATGTTGTTATTTAAACAATCTTTATAGCATCTTCACCAGAAGTGGATTCTATCTCAAGAAACTTTCTTTGCCCATCCATAAGAAGCAACTCTTCATCAATTAAGGTTTTATTATGACATTATAACCATTCAAATATTCAGGCTTTACTTCTAATTTTAGTTCATTTGCTATTTCCACCACATCTGCAGTTACTTCCTCCACTGAAGTCTTGAACCCCTCAAAGTCTTCCATAAGGGCTGGAATCAACTTTTTCCAAACTCCTGTTAATGTTGGTATTTTGACCTCTTTCCATGAATCAGAAGTGTTTTTAATAATATCTAGAATAGTACATCTTTTCCAGAAGTTTATCACTTTGCATTGCAGATATCCATTGGAGAAATTGTGATCTATAGAAGCTATAGACTTACAAAGTCTATATACTAATTAATAAGACTTGGAAGTTGAAATTACTCCTTGATCCATGAACTGCAGAATGGATGCTGTGATAGTAGATATGAAAACAATATTCATATCATACAACTCCATCAGAGCTCTTGGATGACCAGGTGCATTATCAATAAGCAGTCATGTTTGAAAAGAATCTATTTTTTTTCCTCAGCAGTAGGTCTCAACAGGGGGTTTCAAGATTCAATAAGCCATGTTGTCAACAAATGTACTGTCATCCAGGCTTTGCTGTCCCATTTATAGAGCACAGGCAGAGAAGCTTTAACATAATTCTTAAAGTCTCTAGGATTTGAGGGTAAATACCCAACAGTGCAATTGCTGAATTGTAGGGTTTTTCTATTTTTTAACTTTTTCAGGATCCTTAGTACAGTTTTCTACAGGGGCTGCACCAGTTTATATTTCCACCAAGTGTGCAGGAGTGTTCCCTCTTCCTAACCCTGGCAAACACTTGTTTCTTGTGTTGTTGATTTTACCCATTCCTACAGCTGTGAGGTGATATGTTTTTGTATTTTGGATTTACATTTCCCTTATGATCAGTAATGTTAAGCATCATTTCATGTTTCTGTTGCCCATATGTATATCTTCTTTGGAAAATTATCTATGCCTTCTACCCATTTTTTAACTGGATCATTTGTTTGTTGGATGATAAGTTTTATAAGTTCTCTATATATTTTGGTTATTAACTTTTTATCAGATATGCCATTTGAAAATATTTTCTCCCATTCCTTAGGTTGGTTTTTACTTTTGTTGATTGTTTCCTTCACTGTACCTAAGCTTTGTTTTGATGAAGTCCCAATAGTTTCTTTTTGCTTTTGTTTCCCTCACTTCAGGAGACATATCTAGAAAGAAGTTGCTATAGTCAGTGTCAAAGAAGTTACTACCTGTGTTCTCTTCTAGGATTTTTATGGTTTCAGGTCTCACATTTATGTTCTTCATCCATTTGGAATTAATTTTTGTGTATGGTGTAAAAAAGTGGTCTAGTTTCATTCTTCTGCATGTTACCATCTAGTTTTCTAAACACCATTTGTTGAAGAGATTGTCTTTTACCCATTGGATATTCTTTCCTGTTTTGTTGAAGATTAACTGACCATATATAGTTGTGGGTTAATTTCTGGGTTTTCCATTTTGCTCTATCAATTGAGATGTCTATTTTTGTGCTAGTACCTTGCTGTTTTAATTATGACATTTATGTAATATAATTTGAAGTTCAGAATTGTAATACCTCCAATTTGCTTTTCTTTTCCAAGGTTGCTTTGGCTATTTCGCGTCTTTAATGGTTCTGTACAAATTTTAGGTTTGTGCTAGCTCTATGAAAAATGTTAGTGATATTTTTTTTAATTTTTTAAAAAAATGTTTTATTATGTTCAATTAGCCAAAATATAGTATGTCATTTGTTTTTGATGTAGTGTTCAACAATTCATTATTTTGATAGGGATTGCATTTAATGTGTTGATGGCTTTGGGTAATATAGAAATTCTAACAATACTTGTTCTTCTAACACAGGAGCATGGAATGTATTTCCACTTCTTTGTACTACCTTCAATTACTTTCATCAGTGTTTTATTGTTTTCACACTACAGATCTTTCACCGTTTTAGTTAGGTTTATTCCTAGGTATCTTATTGTTTTTGAAACAATTGTAAATGTGCTTGATACCTTAATTTCTCTTTCTGTTGCATCATAATTGGTGTATAGAAATGCAATAGATTTCTGTATATTGATTTTGTATTTTGTGACTTCACTGAATTCTTTTCAGTTCTAGTAGTTTTTTTATGGAGTCTTTCAAGTTTTCTATATATGGTATCATGTATGTGCAAAAAGTGAAGGTTTTACTTCTTCTTTGTTAATTCACATGGCTTTCATTTCTTTTTGTTTTCTGATTGCTGTGGCTAGACTTTCAGTACTATGTTGAATAAAAGTGAGGAGAGTGGGGTGAAGAGGGAATGTTCTCAGTTTATCCCCATTGAGGTCATGTTAGCTGTGGGTTTTTCATATATTACCTTTATAATATTGAGGTTTGTTCCCTCCAAACCTACTTTGTTGAGGTTTTTTATCATGATTAGAGGGTGCACGTTTACAAATGCTTTTTCTGCATCCATTGACATAATCATATTGTTCTTATCTGTTCTTTTATTAATATGATGCATCATGTGAATAGATTTGCAAATATTGGACCACCCTTGCCACGTAGGTATAAATCCCCCTTGGTTGTAGTGAATTGTTTTTAATGTGTTGCTGGATTTGATTTGCTAGTATTTTGTTGAGAATTTCTTCATCCATGTTCATCAGGGGTATTGGCCTTCAGTCCTTTTTTTTTTCCCCCTGGGGTTTTTCTCTGGTTTTGGTATTAGGATAATATTGGCCCCCTCGAATGAATTTGGAAATTATCCTTCCATTCCTACTTTTTGGAATCACTTCAGAAGAATAGGTGTAAATTCTTAAGTGTTTGGTAGAACTTGCCTGTGAGAAGTACCTGGTTGATTCAGTTAAGCATCTGCCTTCTGCTCAGGTCATGATCCCAGAGTCATGGGTTTGAGTTCCACATCAGGCTCCCTGCTCAGTGGAGAGCCTGCTTCTCCCTCTCCATCTGCCTGCTTCTCTGCCTACTTATGCTCTGTCTCTATCTCTCTCCCAGATAAATAAATAAAATCTTAAAAAAAAAAAGAATATCCTATGAGCCCATGTGGTCCTTGATTTTTGTTTTTTGGGAGATTTTTGATTACTGATTCAACTTCTTTACTGGTTATCTGTCTATTCAAGTTTTCTATTTCTTCCTGTTTCAGTTTTGGTTTTATATATATATATATTATTTGGTTATATATATATATTTTTTTCCATTTCTTCCAGGTTGTCCAATTTGTTGGCATATAGTTTTCCATTATATCCTTTTATAATTGTTTGTATTTCTGTGGTGTTGGTTGTTATTTCTCCTGTCTCTTTTTGTGATTTTGTTTACTTGTGCACTTACTCTTTTCTTTTTGATAAATCTGGCTAGAGGTTTTTTTTTTCCCAATTTATTTATTTTCAGAAAAACAGTATTCATTATTTTTTCACCACGCCCAGTGCTCCATGCAAGCTGTGCCCTCTATAATACCCACCACCTGGTACCCCAACCTCCCACCCCCCCGCCACTTCAAACCCCTCAGACTGTTTTTCAGAGTCTATGGACTCTGAAAATCTGGCTAGAGGTTTATCAATTTTATTTTATTGTTATTATTTTAGTTTCTATATCATTTATTTCTTCTCTAATCTTTATTAGTATTATCCTTTTGCTGGCTCTAGGCTTAAGACATATCTTGAAAGAACAAGGTGTGTTTTGATCTGCTTTCAAAATGAGACCTCCATCCACTGTAGGTGTAACCAAGGTCCTGGGTCAGGATACATGGTGTTGATAGGGTTTGCACTGGTCTTCTGAGTTAGGGAGTCCACAGTGCTGGGCCTGAGGCAGGTGTGACTGGAAAGGGCAGATCCAATAATATGGGGGGCGGGGCTTGTTGTAAAAAAATTAATAATGAGTGCTGGGGTTGCACATGTTCCTGGTGGTGGCACTATGTTTTTCTTGTCAGTTGGAGAGGGAAATGGTGCCTTCCAGCTCCTTTGTTCTGGAGGAGGTCTTTGTGATCTTTGCTTCTTCCAACCAGACTCTGAGATGAGTAAATAGTTCTCCCTCCTGAGTGCCCTGACATTTTTCAAACTGCTGCTTCTATATTGTAACTCCATGATCTATTTGTCATGCTATGTTGGTAAGGGAAGGGCCTCAGCTTTCTTACATCGTCCAGGCTCTCCTAGAGCTAAGCCTGTTGATTTTTAAAAGTGCAACCTTTAAGTCCTGCTGGTTGTAAGAACTCATAAAATATGATCTCTCTTGATTTCAAAGCCAAATGTTATGGGGATTTGTCTTCCTTTTGCACTCTAAGATGTAATAATCTATTCCTCCGACTTCACCATGCCCCTAGCTACCTCCTCACCAGGGATAGCCATGGTCTTTATCACTTTCAAACTGAATTTTTCCCTTCCAACCTTCTTTGATGTGACCTCTTCTCTACTTATATTTGTGGAGTTTGTTCTGCAAGTCTTTGGGACATTTTCTGAGTTATTTATGTTGATGTGAATGTTACCTAATAGTATCCATGCAACAAAGTGAGCTTAGGGTCATCCTAATCTACTCTCTTCCCCTGAACCATTTTTGTTAAGTTTAAGAATTATTTATATATGCTATTCTGATCAAAATTCCACCAGTATTTTTCAAAGAGCTAGAGCAAATAATCCCAAAATTCGTATGGAATCAGAAGAGACCCTGGATTGTTTAGGAAATGTTGAAAAAGAAAAACAAAACTGGTGACATCACATTGCCTGAAGCTTTACTACAAAGCTGTAATCACCAAGCAGCATGGTACTGACATAAAAACAGACACATAGACCAGTGGAACAGAGTAGAGAGCCCAGATATGGACCCTCAATTCTATGGTTAAATAATCTTTGACAAAGCAGGAAAAATGTACAGTGGAAAAAAGACAGTCCCTTCAATAAATGGTGCTGGGAAAGTTGGACAGCTATGTGTAGAAGAATGAAACTCGACCATTCTCTTACACCGTACACAAAAATAAACTCGAAATGGATAAAAGACCTCAATGTGAGACAGGAATCCATCAGAATCCAGAGGAGAACATAGGCAGTAGCCTCTTCGATATCAGCCACAGCAACTTCTTCCAAGATGTGTCTCCAAAGGTAAAGGAAACAAAAGCGAAAATGAACTTTTGGGACTTCATCAAGTTCAAAAGCTTCTGCACAGCAAAGGAAACAATCAATAAAACAAAGAGGCAACCCACAGAATGGGAGAAGATATTTGCAAATGACAGTATAGACAAAAGGCTGATATCCAGGATCTATAAAGAACTTCTCAAACTCAACACACACACAACAGACAATAATGTCAAAAAATGGGCAGAAGACATGAACAGACACTTCTCCAATGAAGACATACAAATGGTTATCAGACACATGAAAAAATTTTCATCATCACTAGTCATCAGGAAGATTCAAATTAAAATTACATTGAGATACCAGCCTACTCCAGTTAGAATGGCCAAAATTAGCAAGACAGGAAACAACATGTGTTGGAGAGGATGTGGAGAAAGGGGAACCCTCTTACACTGTTGGTGGGAATGCAAGTTGGTGCAGCCTCTTTGGAGAACAGTGTGGAGATTCCTCAAGAAATTAAAAATAGAGCTTCCCTATGACCCTGCAATTGCACTACTGGGTATTTACCCCAATGATACAGATGTAGTGAAAAGAAGGCCAATCTGTACCCCCAATGTTCATAGCAGCAATGGCCAGGGTCCCCAAACTGTGGAAAGAGCTAAGATGCCCTTCAACGGATCCATATACACTATGGAGTGTTATGCCTCCATCAGAAATGATGAATACCCAACTTTTGTAGCAACATGGATGGAACTGGAAAAGATTATGCTGAGTGAAATAAGTGAAGCAGAGAGAACCAATTATCATACAGTTTCACTTATTTGTGGAACATAAGGGATAACACGGAGGACATGGGGAGATGGAGAGGAGATGGGATTTGAGGGAAATTGGAGGGGGAGATGCACTACGAGAGACTACGGATTCTGAAAAACAGTCTGAGGGTTTTGAAAGGGTGGGGGGTGGGAGGTTGGGGGAGGCTGGTGGTGGGTATTACGGAGGGCACGTATTGCATGGAGCACTGGGTATGTTGCATAAACAATGAAATCTGTTACACTGAAAATAAATTGAATAAATAAATAAATAAAATAAAAAAAATAAAAATAAATTTAAAATCTTAAAAAAAGCAATGCATAAACAATGAACGTTGGAACACTGAAAAAATAAAATAAAGTTAAAAAAGAATTATTTATATACATGAAACCTTTATTGGATATATGATTTGAAAAACTTTTCTCCTTTTGTATCATGTCTTTTCATCCTTGCAGTATATTTCACAAAACAAAATTTTGCAATTTTGCTGAGGTTTGATTTAGCAAATTTTCCTGCTATGGATTATGCTTTTTATGATCAAATATAAGGATGTTTGCTAGCCATAGATCCTGGAGATATTCTTATATTTTCTTAAAAATTATATAGTTTCATGTTTTACATTTAAGTCCATGACCCAATATGAGTTTTTTTTTTAATTAGGTGTGAGGTTAAGATATGTTTATTTTGTACCTGGTAGATAGCCAGTTGTTTCAGCACCACTTGTTGAAAATACAATATTTCCTTCATTGACTTCTTTTTGCATCTTTGTAAAAAATAAGTTGGGTATACCCAGTGATCACTTATTTCTCTGACAACACCATACTGTTTTAATTATTGTGGTTAAATGTTAAGACTTAACACTTTAGGGGTGATTCTTCTTTTTCAAATTTGTTTTAGCTATTCTAGAGTGTGTCTATTTTAATATCAACTTTAGAAATGCTTATCTGTGCCTACAAAAAACTCAGAATTTTAATAAAAATTGTATTCAAAATAGATCAATTTGGGGAATAGATATCTTTAATATAGTGTCTTCCATTTCATAAGCATGATAGATCTCTCCATTTATTTAGGTCTTCTTTGATTTTTTTTAATGAACCTTTTGTAATTTTAAGCATATAGAACCTTTACATATTGTGTTAATTGTACATATAATATTTCAATTTCTCTGTAATAATTGTAAGTGGTATTGTGCTTTCTTTCCATCTTGGATTCCATATAATCGTTGTTAGAATATGGAAATGCAATTTACTTTTGTTTGTTGATCATGTATCTTCCAATCTAGCTGAACTCATTAATTAGTTCTACCTTTTTTTTTTTGCAACATCAGTGAAATTTCTTTGCAGACAGTCATGTTATCTACAAATAGGGGCAGTTTTATTCCTTTCTTTCCAATCTGTGTACTTTTCATTTTTTCTTGCCTTTATTTTGTTCGCCAGACTTCCTATAAGACACTGAGTAAAAGTGGTAATAGGTGAAGCCTTTCCCAGTCTTAGGGGGAAAGCATTCATTCTTTGATCATTAAGTACAATGTTAACTCAGGACTTTATAGTAGGTGTTTTTTTTACCATAGTGAGGTAATTCCCTCTATTTCTGATTGGCTGAGTTTTTATCATCCCAAAAAATTGAATTTTGTAAAATGCACCTTATGGGTGTTTTGATATAATCGTATGACTTTTCTTTTGTAACCTGTTAATATGGTGGATCACTTTAATTGATTTTCAGACGTTGAGCTGGCCTTGCATAACTATAATAAAACACACTTGTTTCTTTTTTCATAATTTTATTTTAACTTTAATTCCAATGTAGTTAACACACACTGCTATATATTAGTTTCAAGTGTACAATATAGTGATTTAACAATTCTATACATTGCTCACTGTTCATTATGTTAAGTGTACTCTTCTTAATTCCCTTCACATATTTCATTTACCTTCCAACCACTTCTCTTCTGGTAACCATTTGCTTATTCACTAAGTTAAGAGTCTGTTTTTTGGTTTGTCTCTTTTTGTCCCCCCTCATTGGCTTGTCTCTTTTAAAAATGTGTTCATTTGTTTTGTTTCTTAAATTTTGCATATGAGCGAAATTACGTATTTGTCTTTCTCTGATTAGCTTACTTCACTTTGCAATATATTCTTTAGATCCACCCATGTTGTTGCAAATAGCAAGATTTAATCCTATGTTATAGATGAATAATATTCCATTATAAATATACACCACATCTTCTTTATTCATTCATCTATCAATGGATACTTAGAATGCTTCTGTAATTTCCCTATTGGAAGTAATATAAGAACAGGGGTGCATATATCCCTTTGAATTAGTGGTTTTGAATTATTTTGGTAAATACTCAGTAGTTCAATTTTAAATTTTTTGAGGTAACTTCATACTATCTTCCACAATGGCTGCACCAGTTTGCATTCTCAAAAAGAGTACATTTTTCTCCACATTCTCACCAACACTTGTTGTTTCTTGACTTTTTTTGTTTTTAATTGTAGTCATTCTGACAGGTGTAAACTCATTGTTTTTTGAGTCAGATTACCCTGATGATCAGTGATGTTGAACAGCTTTTCATGTGCCTATTATCCATCTGTATGTCTCCTTTGGAGAATGTTTGCTCAGGTTTTCTGCCCATTTTTAGTTGTTTGTTTTTTGGGTGTTTAGTTGTATAAGTTCTTTATAGATTTTGGTTACTAAACCTTTATCAGCTTTGCCATTTGCAAATGTATTGTGCCACTCAGGAGGTTGTCTTTTAGTTTTGTTGGCTGTTTACTTGGCTGTGCAGATATTTTTATTTTGATGTAGTCTCAATAATTTATTTTTTAATTTTATTTTCCTTGCCTCAGGACACATAGCTAGAAGGATGTCCTTACAGCTGATGTCAGAATAATTACTGTCTGTGTTCTTTCCTAGAATTTATATATTTTCAGATCTCACATTTACATTTTTAATCCATTTGAGGTTTACTTTTGTGTATAGTGTAAGAAAGTGGTCCAGTTTTATTCTTTTGTATGTAGCTGTCCAGTTTTCCCAACACCATTTGTTGAAGAGACTGTTTTTCTCCCGATGCATATTCTTGCTTCCTCAGTCAAAAATTAATTGATTGTAGATTAAGATAAGATTGTCAGTCTAGTTTTGTTCTTTCAATTATGTTCCATTGATCCATGTGTCTGTTTTGTCCCAGTACCATACTTTTTTCATTACTACAGATCTGTAATATTACTTGAAGTCTGGAATTGTGATACCTCCAGTTTTGTTTTTCCTTTTCAAGATTTAAAGCACATTTGTTTCTAATGTGTTTTTCCTTTTTACTTTGTTGGATTCAGTTTGCTTATATTTTGTTGAGTTTTTCCCCCTCCCCCCAAGTCCGTAAGATATATTTGTTTGTGTTCTTTTTTGTTTTGTTTTGTTTTACACTGTTTTTGTGTGTTTTGGGAGCAATATAATACTGACCTCATAAGTTAGTCATGAAGTGTTCCTTCTTTGAGTTTTTAAATGAAATTGTGTGAAATTGTTGTTAATTATTTGTTAAATGTTTGGTATAAAAGACTTATTCATCTTGGTTGAGGTTTTATAGCTTATGATTTTCAAAAATCTGATCTATTTCCTGTGAGTTATGTAATTTATGAGTGTAAAGTTGTTCATAGTCTTCCCTTATGACCCTTTCAAAAGCTGGAGGATATGTACTGATATCTTCTGTTTTATTCCTGATAGTGGTGACTTGTGCCCTTTTAGTTATTATTAAAAGAATCAGCTTTTGCAGAATTATCAACAAAAGCCACATTATAGAAATAGACTAATGTCCATCAATTGATGGTTGGATAAAGAAGAAGTGATATATGTATACAATAGAATAGTAGTCAAGTATAAAAGTGACTGAAATCCAACCATTAGCAATGATGTGGATGGAGCTAGAGAGTACTATGCTAAGAGAAATAAATCAGTTATAGGAAGACAAAAACCATATGATTTCACTCATATGTGGAATTTAAGAAACAAAACAGATAAACATAGGGGGAAAAAAGAGAGGTAAACCAGGTGGTGGGTATTATAGAGGGCACAGCTTGCATGGAGCACTGGGTGTGGTGAAAAAATAATGAATAATGTTTTTCTGAAAATAAATAAATTGGGAAAAAAAGAGAGGTAAACCATAAAGTAGACTCTTAACGATAGAGAATAAACTGAGAGGTACTTGAGGAGAGGTGGGAAAGGGGATGTTTCAAGGAAGGCACTTGAGATGAACACTGAGTGTTGTTTGTAAGCGGTGAGTCACTAAATTCTACTTCTGAAACTAATATTACAGTATATGTGAACTAACTGGACTTTAAATAAAAACTTGGAACTACAAAAAGTAAAAATAAAAAATAAAAGAATCAGCTTTTTATTTTATTGATTTTTTTCTAATGCTTTCCTATTTTCAATTTGTTGATATAATCCCTTATCTTTAATACTTCATTCCTTTTACATTCTCTGGAATTATCATGCTCTTTTTTTTTGTAGTTTCTTAATGAACTTAGATTATAAATTTGAGATCCTTCTTGTTTATTATAAGAATTGACTAATATGAATTTCTCTCCACGCTACTTTAACTATATCCCCCATGTTTTGTTATGCTTATTTTTATTTCATCTAGTTCTATGTATTTTTCATCTCTTTAGAGAGTTATTATTGTCTCATAGATTATGTAAAAAGTGAATTAATTTTCATATATTTTGAAATTTTCCTCTTTTCTTATTTATTTCTAATTTGACTTTATTATGATCAGAGAACATATCTGTATCATTTCAATTCTTTCACATTTCTTGGGATTAATCTGATGACTCTGAATACAGTCTGTCTTGGTGAATGTTCAATGGGTGCTTTAAAACAAATGTGTTTTCAAAAAATGTGTTTTCTACTATTTTATTTTGTGGAGTACTCTGTACCAATCAGATCCTGTTGACTGTGTTGTTTAGATCTATAACATTAATGATTTTCTGCCCACTAGTTCTATCCATTGCTAAGAGAATTGTGATTGTCACTGCTGGCAAATACCATTTTAGCAAGCTCCCTCTAACCTGTCAGCACTTGCTAGGCATACTCGACTTCCTACACCACAGCTGAGCCACAGTGAGATTGGTGAGCACCCCTCATACAGTAGCCATGTCACAACCTTCTGTACAAGCTCCCTACCACCCTGGCTATAGCTACATCACAGCCTGCCACATAAGAACCTCACCCTCCTCAAGCTGCAGCAACACCAGAGCAGGCTGCATGAGTGCGTCACCTTCCAGCCATAGCAAAGCTGCTCTAGAGCTAGACTGGGAAACACCCTGCTTTTCAGAAGCTGCAGTTAAACCACAGCTGAACAAGCACTGCTCCCCCTTCAACACTCTAGTCATTGCCCTATCACAGCAGACAGATACATAAATCCATAAAGGGGATGTCTCTTGAGCTCTTGGATCTGGTGACTATGGAGGACTCTGTTTCTGAGCCCTACAGGTCATCTACACAAGGTTACTTCTTCAACTTAGAGAGTTAGTTTTTAATACAAGGTAATAAAAATAATTAGGCAAGATGAGAGACATAGAAATATGTTCTACTTGAAAAAAGTCAAAACCTAAAAAAAAAGGACATTAATGAAACAGATCAGTTATCTACCTGAAAAAGAGTTCAAAGTAATAGTCACAAAGTTGCTCACCAAACTCAGGAGTACAGATGAACACAGAGCAAACTTCAAAAAAGGGATAGAAAAGAAGAGAAAATACCAAACAGAAGTCACAGAGCAAAAGAAAATACTGCAAGCTGACCTGAAAACTACACTACACTAGAGTCTATTTCAACAACAGACTAGATGAAGCAGAGGAACTGATCAACAAACTGATGAAAAAGCAATAGAAATCACCCAGAAAGAGTAGCAAAAGAAAATAAAAACGTGAAGTTCTCTTATGTGTCTTTTATGCCTATAGGATACCATCAAGCAGAATAACACCCACATTATATAGGGGACCCAGAAGAAGAAAGAGATAAAGGGGCAGAAAATTTATTTGAAGAAATAATGGCTAAAAATTCCTTAACCTGGGGAAGGAAACAGACAGCCAGATCCAGAAAGCCCAGAAAGTTCCAAATAAGAAGAACCCAAAAATATCCACACTAAGAAACATTATAATTAAATACTAAAAGTTAAATAAACAGAAAATCATAAAAACAGAAGAGAGAAACAACTTGTTATATACAAGGGAAACCCAATAAGTTATCAGCAAAGTTTCAACAGAAACTTTGCAGGTCATTGACATATTCAAAGTGCTGACAGGAAAGAAAAAAAAATAAAAATAAAAAAAAACTGAGGGTTTTAGAGAGGAGGGGGTGGGGGGATGGGTGAGCCTGGTTGTGGGTATTAAGGAGGGCACATCTTGCATGGAGCACTGGGTATTATATGTAAACAATGAATCTTGGAACACTACATCAAAAACCGATGATGTATTGTATGGTGACTAACATAACAGAGTAAAAATTAAAAAAAAAAAAGAAAAGATCAATGAAACTAAAATCTCTTTTTTTTAAAACATAAAACTGACAAACCTTTAGCTAGATTCACAGAAAGAGAGAGAGAGAGATAGAAAGCGCTCAGATCTGTAAAATCAGAAAAGAGAGGAGAAGTTAAGATTGATATCACAGAAATACAAAAGATAAGAGGCTACTATAAAAAATTACAAATCAACAAACTGGACAACCTAGAAAAAAATGGATAAATTCCTAGAAACATAATTTTTTCAATCATAAAGAAATTAAAAACCTGAATAGACTAACTAGTGGTAGGAGCACTGAGTCAGTAAATTTAAACCTCCCCAAAACAAAAAATCTGCAGACCAATATCACTGATGAATATAGGTATAAAAATCCTCAATAAAATACTAGCAAAACAAAATCAATAATGCATTGAGAGGATCATACACATCTAGATTTATTCTAGGGTTTCAAGAATGGGTCAACATCTTCAATTCAGTTAATGTCATACCAAATTAATAAAACAGAAGGATAAAAAAAACACACAATTATCTCAATAGGTACAGATAAAATATTTGACAACCTCGACATTTATTTATAATAAAACTCTTAGCATATTGAGAACAGAGGGAATTTAATTCAACATAATAAGGGCAATATATGACAAATTCACAGCTAATATCTTACTCATTTTTTTTAAATTTTTTTTCCCTTAAGAGCAGGAACAAGACCATGACCCCCACTGTTGTCCTCTGCTTATTCAATATAGTACTGGAAGTCATAGCCAGAGCAATTAGGCAAGTAAAAGAAATAAAATCATCCAAATTGGAAAAGAAGAAATAAAATTGTCATTATTTTCATATGACATAAAAAACCCCAAAGACCCTAAATACCTCACTACAAAACTGGTAGAACTAATAAATAAATTCAGTAAACTTTCAGGATAAAAAATTAATATATAAAAATTCATTGTGTTTCTATACACTCATAATGAACTATCAGAAAGATAATTTTTTTAAAAAAAATCCCATTTACAACTGCTTCATAAGGAATAAAAAATCTAGGAATAAATTTAACTAAGGCAGTGAAAGATTGATACACTGAAAACCATAAGACTTGGATAAAAGAAACTGTACACAAATGGAAAGTCATTCCCTATGTATGGGTTAAAAGAGTCGATATTGTTAAAATGTCGATACTACCCAAAGCCATCTACAAATTCAATGTAATCTCTATTAAAATCCCAGTGGCACTGTTCACTGAACTAGAACAAATAATTCTAAAATTTTTATGTAACCACAAAAGACCCCAAATATCCAAAACAATATTAAGGAAGAAGGGCAAAGTTGGAGGTATCACACTCTCTGATTCAAACCACATTATTAAGTTACATTAATAAAAACAGTATGGTATTGACATAAAAATAGACACATAAATCACTTAAGCAGAACAGAAAGCCCAGACATAAACTTATATGTATATTTATGGTCAATTCTTTATGACAAAAGAAGCAAGAATATGCAATGAGAAAAAAAAAAAAAGTCTGTTCAATAAGTGGTGCTGAAACTGATGGTAACTAGAGAGGAGGTGGGGGGGGATGGGTTAAATAGGTGTTACTGATTATGGAGTGCACTTGGAATGAACACAAGGTGTTGTTTGAAGTGCTGAATCACTAAATTGCACCTGAAAGTAATAGTACAGTGTATGTTAAGTAACTGAAATTTAAATTGAAATTAAGGGGAACCCTCTTACACTGTTGGTGGGAATGCAAGTTGGTGCAGCCTCTTTGGAGAACAGTGTGGAGATTCCTCAAGAAATTAAAAATAGAACTTCCCTATGACCCTGCAATTGCACTCCTGGGTATTTACCCCAAAGATACAGAGGTCGTGAAAAGAAGGGCCATCTCTACCCCAATGTTTATAGCACCAATGGCCACGGTCACCAAACTATGGAAAGAACCAAGATGCCCTTCAACGGATGAATGGATAAGGAAAATGTGGTCCATATACACTATGGAGTATTATGCCTCCATCAGAAAGGATGAATACCCAACTTTTGTAGCAACATGGACGGAACTGGAAGAGATTATGCTGAGTGAAATAAGTCAAGCAGAGAGAGTTAATTATCATATGGTTTCACTTATTTGTGGAGCATAACAAATATCATGGAGGACAAGGGGTGTTAGAGAGGAGAAGGGAGTTGGGGTAAATTGGAAGGGGAGGTGAATCATGAGAGACTATGGACTCTGAAAAACAATCTGAGGGATTTGAAGTGGCAGGGGGATGGGAAGTTGGGGTACCAGGTGGTGGGTATTATAGAGGGCACGGATTGCATGGAGCACTGGGTGTGGTAAAAAAACAATGAATACTGTTTTTCTGAAAATAAATAATTTAATAAAAAAAATAAAATTAACTAAATAAATATGTAAAAGCACACATATAAAAATAAATGGTACTAAGAAAACTGGGCAACTACATGCAAAAGAATGAAACTGGATGAAAAAAATAACTTGAAATTGATTAATGACTTGAATGTAAGACTTGAGATCATGAAACTCCTAGAAGAAAATGTAGGAAAAATCTCCCTCAACACCAGTCTACGAGATTTTTTTTATGAGACACCAAAGGCCAAGGCAATAAAAATAAAAATAAACAAATGGGACCAAATCAAACTAAACAGCTTCTGTATGGCAAAGGAAACCATCAACAAAATGAGAACAAAACCATCTGCATGAAGATGATATTGTGGAACATATATCTAAAAAGGGGTTAATATCCAAAATATATAGATAATTGATACAACTCACTTAAAAAATAATGTGATAAAAAATGGGCAGAAGAAATGAATAGACATTTTTTCCAGGTAAGACAGATAGATGTTCAAAAGGCATATGAAAAGATGCTCAGTATCACTAATCATCAGGCTAATGCAAATTAAAACCATAATGAAGTATCATCTCACACCTGTCAGAATGGTTATTATCAAGAAGACAAATAATAAGAATTGGTAAGGATGCAGAGAAAAGAGAACCCTAGTGCACTGTTGGTGGGAATGTAAATTAGTGCCAGTTATATTTCATAAAACTAAATAAAATAAATAAAATGGAACACAGAATACTGATGGAGTCATTTTTAAACAAGACATTTTCATTTTATTTTAGAATTTTCTTGTCTTAAATTCTTTTTTTTTTTTTTTTTTTTTTTTTTTTTTTAAGAATTGAGTTTTGGGATGCCTGGGTGGCTCAGTCGGTTAAGCCTCTGTCTTTGGCTCAGGTCACAGTCCCAGAGTCCTGGGATCAAGTCCCACATCCAGCTCCTTGCCTGGCAGGAAGCCTCTTACTCTCGCTGCCTCCGCCTGCCTTGTGTGTACTCTCTTTCTGACAAATAAATAAATAAAATCTTTAAAATAAATAAAAGTATTGTTTTTTTTTATTTTTTTATAAACTTATAATGTATCTTTAACCCCAGGGGTACAGGTCTGTGAATCGCCAGGTTTACACACTTCACAGCACTCACCATAGCACATACCCTCCCCAGTGTCCATAAGTATTGTTTTTTTTAAGATTTTATCTATCTATCTATTTATTTATCAGAGAGAGACAGAGAGATAGAGGGAGAGATCACAAGCAGGGGGAGAAGCATGCTCCCCAGTGAGCAAGAAGCATGATATGGGATCTCAGGACCCTGGATTCATGAACTGAGCCAAGACAGATGCTTTACCAACTGAGCCACCCAGGCATCCGCAGACTTAAATTCTTAAGCACATAGCAGTGATGACCATTTTAGATCATACTTTTAAAAAAGTGATTAGTGTAGACTGCTTAAATATATTCACTATAGAATACATGCCTAAAATTTAAGAATCTCGCTGGAACTGATAGGCACTGTATCCAATTACAGGGAAACAAATATGTACCTAATTAAATAATAATATTCACAAGATATGTTGAATTACAAAATAAGTTCATAACACCAAACAATATTTTGAAATCTGTAAATAATTTCCAGTTGATGTTCAGCTGTGATTCTAAGAATCTCTTATGAATTGGAGACAATTTATATAGATATTTCCAATATGTGTAAAATTTAATATCTCCAGTACTATTTTTATTGACCCAATGTGAAAATAATTTCATCGTCCCATGTCTTTGAATTTTTTGTGTGAAGGGTTAGTAGAGAAAATACTTTTCTCTAATAAAACACAATAAATATTTGCATGGTATATATTTTCCCATCTTTTACTTTTGACACACTCATATCATTGAATTTGAAGTGTCTGTTGCTAATGGCATATAATTGGCTCATTTCTTTTCTTTTCTTTTCTTTTCTTTGGCTCATTTCTTTAACCCACTCTTCCAATCTATTTTTTGAAATGTATTTGCCATTTATATTTAGCATTCAGGATATGTTAGAGTTTACGTCTGCAGTTAGACTAGAGTTAACTATCTTTTGGCTCATTTCTTTAACCCACTCTACCAGTCTATTTTTTGAAATGTATTTTCCATTTATATTTAACATTTTGGATATGTTAGAGTTTATGTCTGCCATTTTATTATTTATTTTCTGTTTGTTACTTCCAAGCATCATACCTCTGTTTCTATATCTCTCATTTAAAAAAAAAGATTTTATTCCTTTATTTGAGAGAGAGAGAGAGAGATACTACAGAGGAAGAGTGAGAGGGAGAAGCTGACTCCCCACTGAGCAGAGAGCCGGGTGTGGAGCTCAATCCCAGGACCCTGAGATCATGACCTGAGCCAAAGGCAGATACTAAACCAACTGAGCCACCTAGGCATCTTCAGTCTCTCTTTTTATGCCTTCCTATTTATTATTTGAATATTTTTCAGGATTCTAACATGAATTATTTATAGTGTTTTTGAGTAATCTTTGTATAGTTTTCATAGAGGTTCCTCTGGGTATTGCAATATTCATATGTGACTTATCAGTTTACTGATTTCAATATTTTACCATTTTGAAGTGTGAAATAATACTTTTATTGAGTCACCTTTATTGTCCCCACTTTTCCCCAATTTGTTTACTTTTATTTCAAGTTTTTATTTAAATTCCTGTTAGTTAACATACAGTATAATACTAGATCCAGTTATAGAATTTAGAGATGAATCACATACATAAAACACCCACTGCTCATCACAAGTGTCCTCCTAACACCCTTCACTTATTAAACCCATCCCCCCACCCACCTCCCCTTTAGTAAGCCTCACTTTGTTCTCTATAGTTGAGATTCTGTTTAATGATTTTCTTGTCCTTTTTTCCCCTATGTTCATCTGTTATGTTTCTTAAATTCCACATATGAGTGAAATAATATGGTATTTGTCTTTCTCTGGCTGACTTATTTCACTTAGCACAATACTCTCTACCTCTATCAACATCATTGTAAATGGCAATATTTCATTTTTTAATTTAAATTTTATTTAGTTAATATATAGTACAATATGGTTTCTGTGACTTCATCACTTACATACAACAGCCTGCAGTCATCACAAGTGCTCTCTTTAATACCCATTACACATCTAGCCCATTTCCCACCCACCTCCCTCCATCGACCCTGTTTATTCTCTATCATTAAGAGTATTTTATGGATTGTTTCCCTGTCTCTTGTTTCCGCACTTCCACTAGGTTCATCTATTGCCTTTTTAAATTCCACATATGAGTGAGATAAAGTGGTATTTGTCTTTCTCTCACTGACTTATTTCACTTAGCATATTACACTCTAGCTCCATCTACATCATTGCAAAGGGCAAGATTTCATTCTTTTCAATGGCTAAGTAATATTCCATTGTGCATATATATCACCTCTTCTTTATCAATCCATTAGTCAATGGGCATTGGACTTTCTCCATAATTTGGCTATTACTAATAATGCTGCTATAAACATCAGGGTGCATTTACACCTTTGAATCTGTATTTCTGTATCCTTTTGGTAAATACCTTGTAGTGCAATTGCTGGATATGGAAAAGTTTTATCTGTATCTTTTTGAGGAACTTCTATACTGTGTTCCAGAGTGGGCACCAGACAGCATTCCCATCAACAGCAAAAGAGGGTTCCCCTTTCTCTTCATCCTTGCCAACACCTGTTGTTTCTTGTATTGTTAATTTTAGCCATTATGACTGGTGTGAGGTGGTATCTCCTTGTGGTTTTGATTTGTATTTCCCTGATGATGAGTGATGAAGAGAGTCTTTTTATGTGTGTATTAGCCATCTGAATGTCTTCTCCTGCGAAGTGTCTATTCATGTCTGCTGACCATTTCTTTTTTTTAATATTCTATTTATTTATTTGACAGACAGAGATCACAAATAGGCAGAGAGGCAGACAGAGAGAGGAAGGAGGAAGCAGGCTCCCAGCTGAGCAGAGAGCCTGATGTGGGGCTCAATCCCAGGACCCTGGGACCACGACCCAAGCCAAAGGCAGAGGCTTAACCCACTGAGCCACCCAGGCACCCATTTCTTAACTGAATTATTTGTTGAGTTTAGTAAGTTCTTTACAGATTTTGGATACTAACCTTTTAAGAGATATGTCATTTGCAAATATCTTGTCCTATTCTGTAGGCCGCTTTTTAGTTTTGTTGACTATTTCTTTCATTGTGCAGAAGCTTTTTATCTTGATGAAGTCCCTGTAGGTTATGTTTGCTTTTGGTTCCCTTGTCTCAAGAGACACATTTAAAAAGAATTTGGTATGGCCCATGTCAAAGAGATTACTACCTGTGTTATCCTCCAGGATTTTGATGGTTTCTTGTCTCACATTTAAGTTTTCATCCATTTTCTACATTTTTTAAATGCCATTGGCTTGAATATGTGATGCTGTAATAATTTTTGTTCTAATCACAAAATGTAATGTTTAAAATACATGAAGAGAAAGAAAGGATAATCTATTGTATGTACCCATATTTCTTTTAACAGATTTATTAAGATACCAGTCAGATACCATATAATTCCCTGATTCAAAGTGTACAATTCAATATTTTTTGTATAACAGGGTTGTGCAACAATCATCACAATCAATTTTAAAATACATTTTTCCCTCTAGAACAAAACCCTGTGCCCATTAGCAGTCATTGTTCATTCCCCAAAACTCCTTCACTCCACAAGCCCCAGACAACCACCAGTATATTCAATATTGCAGTAGTTTCATAGATATGCCAGCGAGAGAAAAAACAAGAAAATAAAAACAGATAAATTTGACTTCACCAAAATTAAAATAATAGAAGCTGCAAAAAAATATCATCAAGAAAGTGAGTATATAACCCAAATAATGAGGGGAAAAAATTGCCAATTATGTATTTTATAAGGAAATTTCTTTCAGAATCTGTAAAGAACTCTTACATATCAATAATAATACAATAAATAACCCAGTTTAAGAATGGGCAAAGTATCCATATGACTCTGCAATTTCACTGCTAGACATGTATCAAAGAGAAATAGAAGCATGCCTCCACATAAAAATATTCATTGCTGCATTATTAATTACAGTCAGAAATAAAAAGAACTCAAATGTCCACCAACTGATAAATGGGTATGTACAATGTAGTATATCCATATAATGAAATATTGCTTAGCAGTAGAAAGGAATAAAGTAGTGATTCATGCTACAATGTGGATGAATTTTGAAAGCATTGTATTAAGTGAAAATCAGTAACAAAAAGACTACACATGACATAATTTTATTTTTGTGAAATGTCCAGACAAGACAAATCTATAGAGACAGAAAATAAACAAACTGGTGATTTCCTAGGGATGGCCAGGTTGGAGGAATTTGGGGGGAATGAACAGTGACTGCTAGTAGGTCCAGAATTTTCTTCTAGAGAAAAATTATTCTGAAATGGATTGTGATGATTATTGCACAATCCTGTTGTACTGAAATAAATTGAATTGTATACTTTGAATTGGTGAACTATATGGTATCTGAATGATATCTTTACTAAAGTTGTTAAAAAAGAAATATGGGTATATACAATAGATTATCCTTTTATCACTCAATGTATACATCATATTTTATGAGTAGAAAAAAATTATCCACATCAAATATTCAAAACAATGACATTTTAAAAGTATGCAAAGGTAAAGGCATCTCTATGGAAATACTGTTTCCACTATTCAAAGTGGACTTGATTGAAGTTGCAAGTTTTTGACAAGGGTGTAAGGAAGAAAACATGAAAGTAAATATTCATGGCCTTATCATTTTATCTCTTATGTTCAGGTATATGATCCATTTTGAGTTGATTTTTGTGTATGATGTGGAGTCCAACTTCATTTTTTCACATGTGTATATCCCCTCTTTCCAGTGCCATTTGTTGAAAAGCTTTTTTTTTCTCTCTCAGTCATTTTTATTTACAGTTTGTGTTCAAAGCAAATCAATTCTGTAAATGAGAAGTTACTATGAATCAAAGCATAAATACACAAACACAATATATAATCCAAAATAGATGTATAATATTCAGGTATGAAACAAAACAGAATTTTCATTCACAGACACAGTGGCTTGAGATGTGATGGATATGGTTGTTCTGGTGTAGGTTCCTGAAGATGGGAAAAACAAATAGTTATCAAGACCATGTGGCCATATTTGATATTGGGACATCTAAGCATCAATGTGTGATCATGTGAACTGAAGACCTTAGCATGTGTATATTTAAAAAAACACTTTCGGGGGGGACAAGATGGCGGGGGAATAGGAGGAGGCGCCTTTTCAGCCGGTACCCCAAAGTGAGCTGATTACCTACCAAAGAACTCCGATCACCCATGAAATCAGCCTGAGATCAGAATTATACACGTCTGGATCTCTACAGGGGCAGAAGACGCCAGTGGGCAGGTAAAGCGGAGTGGGAACATAGGACTGATATCGGAAGATAAACAAAAGGGGGAGGGAGCCACCAGAGGTGACCGGCTGGAAAGTAATACCCCGATACGAGTGAGAGTTCCCTGCGTCTGGGGACCAGCATTAACTTGGAGACTGGTTGAAAGCAGCAAAGGATGGCGGCGGGGGGGGGGGGGATTGTGGGAATCAGGGCGGCTAGGGACAGGGGCTTAAGTCCCCGGTCCCAGGACAGCCTCCCCAGCGCTGAGGTAGAGAGAGTGCAGCAGAGAAACCAGCTCCTGGTCCCTAAGCCGCCAGCGCGCCCGAGAATGCATGGGTTCTGGCTCCTGTGAGGGGATGGGAGCCACGCCAGTCGCCGGTTGGCAAAACGTGCGCTAGCCCTACCAGAAAGCTTGAGATACGCGCGCATGTCCCTCATGCTCCCCTGAGTTACAAAGGCCCGGCCGGTGCTCTTTGACCCGCGCCATTGTTTCAAAGCCTGGGCCGCGCGCCCAAAATTCTTCCCCTGACAGAGGTGTGCAAAAGCCCAGCCTGGGGCTTATGGACCAGCGCCCCGTTCTCAGTGCCCGAGATGCGCGCCCGACCTATAGCCGCCTCTGAAAAGAGGTGCGTGCAAGCCGGGCACTCCCAGCCCGGGCCAGTGACAAAATCTCAGTGTGCAATTGCTGCTTGGAACCTCTCTGGCGGTCAGGAGCTCCCAGACAGCCGCCACTGCCTTGGCTTTGGGGACGAGCAAAAGATCCTGCGCCCCCACAGTCTGCAACTTGGAACCTGCTCTGCCGGCGGCTAAGGGGGAACTTATTCAGGTTCTGCACCCAGACTGAGGCTTCTCTCTGAGAGGGAGATCAGGGTGCGGTTTGATTTCCTCTAATACTACAAAAACCATCAAAGGTTTTTGATGGTTTTTTCTCTCACCGTCAAGGTGAGAGAAAAAAAAAGTGAAGAAGCATAAAAACTGCCAGAGAACAAAAGCCTGAAAAAAACCAGTTTCCTCAGAGCCCACCCCCTTGACGGGGGCAGGAGGACTTAACTCAGGAAACATCATTGACTGACAACCCACGTGGCAGGCCACTCCCCCAGAAAACAAACCAAGAAAGAAAAAAAAAAAAAAAGACTACAAGAGAACAACCACTACTTCATAGGAAAACTTGTATTGTTCACTCGTTCCCACTATTCTGGTTCATATTTTTTTTTTACACATAGGTAATTTTTTTAACCTATTTACCATCACAGCGAGTTGTGCAGTACATCAAATTCCATAATACCTTTCTAACCTGAACTTTTTGATACATACACCTATGTTTTTCTTTTGCATTTTTTTTGAATTCCTTTTTTTTAAATTTTAGTTTAGTCTAGTTTATTCTTTTTTATTATTATCCTCTAATATTCATATAGAGTTAACTTCAAAGTATTCCCCTTTCCCCAATCAATACTACCCCTATAGGTAAACCAATTTTTAATCCCCTTTATCTTAGGAAATTTGAATCCTTTAACAAACATATCAAGATACATCCAGGAAGAATCAAAACAACCTTCATCGCACACACTGAGAATTTAAAAGAACTCTCCCATCTTCTTCCACCAGTGTTTCTGTGTTTTTTGTGTTTGTCCTGATAGCATATAAATTTTACACTTGTGGTTCTTTTTGACGAGGTTCTTTCTTTATTTGCATATATACATATACATTTTTTTCTGTTGTCATATACTTGTATCAGTCTTTTTATCTCTTTTTGTTTGTCTATTTCATAAATCTTACCTTGGGGCCCATCTGGGCTGAACCTTCTTTTTCATCTTCCCTTTCTTTCCTCTCTCTCTCTCTCTCTCTCTTTTGTTTTTTTTTTTCTTTTTCTTTTTCTTCTTTCCTTTTTTTCTTCTTTTTCTTTTTCTTTTCTTTTGTCTCTCACTTGGGTGGGGAATCCTGATTGCTCAGAAGTGTTCCAGGGTGCACCTTGACTGCACCAGAGTTGATACATCCAGCTACATCTGTTCAGTCATCTCCCACCAAAATGACTAGGAGGAGGAATGCTCAACAGAAGAAAAATACAGAGGATGGACCTTCTGCAACAGAGCTAACAGCTATCAACATAGACAATATGTCGGAAAGAGAATTCAGGCTAACAATTATCCAGGCAATAGCTAGGTTGGAGAAAGCCATGGATGACCAAACAGAATTGATTAGGGCTGAACTGAAAGAGACCAGACAGGATGTTCACAATGTTAGGGCAGAGCTTAAAGCTACCAGGGAGGAAGTTCACAATGCTCTCAAGGAGTTCCAATCTAATCTAAACTCTCTCAAAGCTAGGGTAACTGAGACAGAAGATAGAATTAGTGATCTGGAGGACAAACAGATAGAGAGAAAGGATCAGGAGGAAGCATGGAACAAACAGCTTAGAAACCACGAAAGTAGAATCAGGGAAATAAATGATGCCATGAAGCGTTCCAATGTCAGAATCCCTGAAGGGGAGGAGAAAGAAAAACGTCTAGAATATATAGTGGAACAAGCCCTTCATGAAAATTTTCCCAATCTCACAAATGGAACCAGCGTTCATTTACTAGAGGCTGAACGATCTCCACCCAAGATTATACATTCCAAAAAAACATCACGACACCTGATAGTCAAATTGAGGAATTATAATTGTAGGTATAATCTCTTGAAAGCCTCCAGGGCAAAGAGGCTCCTTACCCCAGAGGGAAGCCAATCAGAATAACATCAGACCTGTCCACAGAGACCTGGCAAGCCAGAAGAGGCTGGCAAGATATATTCAGGGGCACTAAATGAGAAGAACATGCAGCCAAGAATACTTTATCCAGCAAGATATGAATGGAGAGATAAAGAGTTTTCAAGACCGGCAAGGCTTAAAAGACTATGGAACCACCAAGCCCACACTGCAGGAAATATTAAGGGGGGTTCTATAAAAGAGGAAAAATCCCAAGAATAGCATTGAACAGAAATAAAGAGACAGTCTACAGAAAGAAAGACTTCAAAGGTAACTCGATGCCAATAAAAACGTATCTGTCAATAATCACTCTCAATGTGAATGGCCTGAATGCACCCATAAAACGGCACAGGGTTGCAGATTGGATAAAACGACAGGACCCATCCATATGCTGTCTACAAGAGACCCATTTTGAACCTAAAGATACACGCAGACTGAAAGTGAAGGGATGGAGAAGCATCTTTCATGCCAATGGGCCTCAAAAGAAGGCTGGGGTAGCGATTCTCATATCAGATAAATTAGACTTCAAACTAAAGACTGTAGTCAGAGATACAGAAGGACACTACATAATCCTTAAAGGGACTATCCACCAAGATGATCTAACAATTGTAAATATCTATGCTCCCAATATGGGAGCAGACAATTACTTAAGAAAACTGTTAATCAAGACAAAGAATCATATTGATATGAATACACTAATCGTAGGAGATCTTAACACACCTCTTTCAGAATTAGACAGATCATCGAAGCAGAAAATCAATAAAGAAACAAGAGCATTGAATGACACATTGGACCAGATGGACCTCATTGATATATACAGAACATTCCACCCTAAAACAACAAAATACTCATTCTTCTCAAGTGCACACGGAACCTTCTCCAGAATAGACTACATACTGGGTCACAAGTCAGGACTCAATCGATACCAAAAGACTGAGATGATTCCCTGCATATTCTCAGATCACAATGCTTTGAAACTGGAGCTCAATCACAAGGAAAAGTTCCGAAGGAACTCAAACACCTGGAAGCTAAAGACCACCTTGCTTAAGAATGCTTGGATCAACCAGGAGATCAAAGAAGAAATGAAACAATTCATGGAAACCAATGAGAATGAAGACACTTTGGTCCAAAACCTATGGGATACAGCAAAGGCGGTCCTAAGGGGAAAATAAATAGCCATCCAAGACTCCCTCAAAAAAACTGAAAAATCTAGAACACAACAGCTGTCTCTACACCTTAAAGAACTGGAGAATCAACAACAAATCAAACCAGCTCCACACATAAGAAGGGAAATCATCAAGATTAGAGCTGAGATCAATGAGGTAGAAACAAGCGATACAGTAGAACGTACCAATGAAACTAGAAGCCGGTTTTTTGAAAGAATCAATAAGATCAATAAAACACTGGCCACACTAATCCAAAAGAAAAGAGAGAAAGCCCAAATTCATAAAATTATGAATGAAAAGGGAGAGATCACAACTAACACCAAGGAAGTAGAAACAATCATCAGAAGTTATTATCAACAGTTATATGCCAATAAGCTTAGCAACCTAGATGAAATGGATGCATTCCTGGAAAAATATAAAGTACCAACATTGAACCAGGAAGAAATCGACAACCTGAATAGACCAATATCTAATAACAAGATTGAAGCAGTGATCAAAAAACCTCCCAAAAAACTAGAGCCCAGGACCTGACGGATTCCCTGGGGAATTCTACCAAACCTTCCAAGAAGAAATAACACCTATTCTCCTGAAGCTGTTTCAAAAAATTGAAGCAGAAGGAAAACTTCCAGACTCTTTCTATGAAGCCAGCATTACCCCGATCCCCAAACCAGGCAAAGACCCTACCAAAAAGGAGAATTTTAGACCAATATCACTGATGAATATGGATGCTAAGATTCTCAACAAGATCCTAGCCAACAGGATCCAACAGCACATTAAAAAGATTATCCACCATGATCAAGTGGGATTCATCCCTGGGCTACAAGGATGGTTCAACATTCGCAACTCAATCAATGTGATACAACAAATTAATATGAGAAGAGAGAAGAACCACATGGTCTTCTCAATGGATACTGAAAAAGCATTTGACAAAATCCAGCATCCATTCCTGATTGAAACGCTTCAAAGTATAGGGATAGAGGGAACATTCCTGAACCTCATCAAATCTATCTATGAAAGACCCACAGCAAATATCATCCTCAATCGGAAAAAGCTTGCAGCCTTCCCGTTGAGATCAGGAACAAGACAAGGATGCCCACTTTCACCACTCTTGTTCAACATAGTATTAGAAGTCCTAGCAACAGCAATCAGACAACAAAGAGAAATACAAGGTATCCAAATTGGCAGTGAAGAAGTCAAACTCTCTCACTTCGCAGATGACATGGTTCTTTATATGGAAAACCCAAAAGACTCCACCCCCAAACTACTAGAACTCATACAGCAATTCAGCAACGTGGCAGGATACAAAGTCAATGTGCAGAAATCAGTGGCTTTCGTATACACTAACAATGAAAATACAGAAAGGGAAATTAGAGAATTGATTCCATTTACTATAGCACCAAGAACCATAAGATACCTGGGAATAAACCTAACCAAAGAGGTAAAGAATCTGTACTCGAGGAACTACAGAACACTCACAAAATAAATTGAAGAAGACACAAATAGTTGGAAGACCATTCCATGCTCTTGGATCGGAAGAATAAACATTGTTAAAATGTCTACACTGCCTAGAGCAATCTATACTTTTAATGCCATTCCGATCAAAATTCCACCGGCATTCTTCAAAGAGCTGGAACAAATAGTCCTAAAATTTGTTTGGAATCAGAAGAGACCCCGAATCGCTAAGGAAATGTTGAAAAACAAAAATAAGGCTGGCGGCATCACGTTACCTGATTTCAAGCTTTATTACAAAGCTGTGATCACCAAGACAGCATAGTACTGGCATAAAAACAGACACATAGACCAGTGGAACAGAGTAGAGAGCCCAGATATGGACCCTCTACTCTATGGTCAATTAATCTTCGACAAAACAGGAAAAAATATACAGTGGAAAAAAGACAGTCTCTTCAATAAATGGTGCTGGGAAAACTGGACAGCTATATGTAGAAGAATGAAACTCGACCATTCTCTTACACCGTACACAAAGATCAACTCAAAATGGATAAAAGACCTTAACGTGAGACAGGAATCCATCAGAATTGTTTCCTAGAGGAGAACATAGGCAGTAATCTCTTCGATATCAGCCACAGCAACTTCTTTCAAGATATGTCTCCAAAGGCAAAGGAAACAAAAGCAAAAATAAACTTTTGGGACTTCATCAAAATCAAAAGCTTCTGCAGAGCAAAGGAAACAGTCAAAATAACAAAGAGGCAACCCACGGAATGGGAGAAGATATTTGCAAATGACAGTACAGACAAAAGGTTGATATCCAGGATCTATAATGAACTCCTCAAACTGAACACACACGAAACAGGCAAGCATATCAAAAAATGGGCAGATGATATGAACAGACACTTCTCCAATCAAGATATACAAATGGCTATCAGACACATGAAAAAATGTTCATCATCATTAGCCCTCAGAGAGATTCAAATTAAAACCACATTGAGATATCACCTTACACCAGTTAGAATGACCAAAATTAACAAAACAGGAAACATGTGTTGGAGAGGATGTGGAGAAAGGGGAACCCTCTTCCACTGTTGGTGGGAATGCAAGTTGATGCAGCCTCTTTGGAGAACAGTGTGGAGATTAAAAATAGAGCTTCCCTATGACCCTGAAATTGCACTCCTGGGTATTTACCCCAAAGACACAGATGTCGTGAAAAGAAGGGCCATCTCTACCCCAATGTTTCTAGCAGCAATGGCCACGGTCACCAAACTATGGAAAGAACCAAGATGCCCTTCAACGGATGAATGGATAAGGAAGATGTGGTCCATATACACTATGGAGTATTATTCCTCCATCAGAAAGGATGAATATCCAACTTTTGTAGCAACATGGACGGGACTGGAAGAGATTATGCTGAGTGAAATAATTCAAGCAGAGAGAGTCAATTATCATATGGTTTCACTTATTTGTGTAGCATAACAAATAGCATAGAGGGCAAGGGGTGTTAGAGAGGAGAAGGGAGTTGGGATAAATTGGAAGGGGAGGTGAACCACGAGAGGCTATGGAATCTGAAAAACAATCTGAGGGGTTTGAAGTGGCGCGGGGGTGAGAGGTTGGGGTACCGGGTGGTGGGTATTGTAGAGGGCACGGATTGCATGGAGCACTGGGTGTGTGAAAAAATAATGAATACTGTTTTTCTGAAAATAAATAAATTGGAAAAACAATAAAAATAAAAAAACACTTTCTGTGCATTGAGGCAATTGCGAAAAGATTAACTTTCCAGAATCAAGTCCACTTTAGGTTTAGGACCAAGTTATAACTATCTAAAACTATAGACTAACAGAAACTGTTCAAATGTGACTATTCTGATTGAGAGTTTAAAAAAAACATTTGAAGAAAGAATAAAGAAATTTTTTTTGGAATTTAATGTAAGTAGTAACCTTCCAGTCTTCCCTTCCCAAATACTTGATTTATAATTTTGGTTCGTATTTGCATTTTGCCTTTTTAATTTTAAGATTTTCAAATTTCACCTTCAAAACAGATCATTTCCTTTAAATTTTAAAAAGTATTCAACAGGGAAGCCTGGGTGGCTCCATCTGTTAAGTATCTGCCTTTGACTCAGGTCATGATCTCAGGGTCCTGGGATCAAGCCCCACATCTAGCTACCTGCTCAGCAAGAAATCTGCTTCTCCCTCTCTCTCTGCCCCTTCCTCCCACTCATGATCTCTCTCTCTCTGTCATATAAACAAATAAAATCTTTTTTAAAAAGATCTTATTTATCTCTTTGAAAAAGAGAGAGACAGCAAGAGAGGGAATACAAACCAAGGGAGTGGGAGAGGGAGAAGCAGGCTTCCTGTGGAGCAGGGAACCCAATGCAAAGCTCCATCATAGGGCCCTAGGATCATGACCTGAACCAAAGGCAGACACTTAACGACTGAGCCCCCCAGGTGCCCCAGAAATAAATAAAATATTTTTAAAAAGTATTCAACATATGCAAAAATAAAAATTATTTTGAAATTAGTTGAGGTCAATGTACATCTACTCTTTGGGATCAGTTTAGCTAAATGAATCTAGCACTCTCGTTGAATAGGTACAGGTGGTAAATATATAAGCAAAATATACTCATTATCCTTCAGTCTGATATAGATTCCAATCCATCATTGCCCTGGCACATGTCAATTACTATATAAAAAATCAAATGCAATGTTCAATCTAAAGCCTCAGAAGAAAAATTTCAGTTTCTGAGAAACAGTGATAGCTTAACAATGTGAAACTTAAAAAAAAAAAAAAACAATGTGAAACTTTAGAGTACACAGGCGTTAAATTAGTACTGCTGAAACAATGCATTGAGGTTTTACAGTAACAGCTGGAAGTTGCTTCTAATGTACATACACACAAATAGAATCATGGAGGATTTCTGTATTACCTGTTTCATTGCCTTAAAGATTTAATGAACCAAATGAAAACATTCTGTTCACATCCCATCCTTTATATCTATGTAAGATAAAACCTATTCTCATTTTCAAGGTAGAATTTTACATGTCAAAACTTCTTATGCTGCATTTAAAGAAATCAACTCTTAACTAATCTTGGATGTTATTCCTTCATCTTGTACAGGAAACTCCAGTAGATTTAATAGACATTCACTGTCTAATCAAACTCTTCACATGTTCTTCAAACCAATCAAGGATGGTTCCTCAACATTTTTTGTGTCAATAAAGTAAGATGTGGAATTAGCAAATTCAATGAAGATCTGTTTTTAACTTGTCACATTAGATATCTATATGCTATTTTGATTGGGCTTAGAAGATGAATATAGATGTTTCTCAATCTGAATCTCTAAACAGTAGAGATGAAAAGGAAGAATGAAATCATGAAGAGAATGGCTATTGACTACAGAGCACTGCCAGTTGTTGCTGGATTTGGGGCAGTGGAGGTATCCTGGGAGGAGTTACTTGAAATTGTTACAACAGTAGTTTGATTTTAATAAATCTGCATGCGTAGGAGCAGCCCAGAAGCAGCAGCCCCAGTTTGAGCCTGGCCGCCACTACTCTGCCCATGTCTGCTCCCACTGCATTGGTGCTCAACCGGTCTCACTGGATGTGGGGTAAGTGGAGAACCGCAGGTTTGTGGAAGGTACAGGCAAGGTGGGCAAAAAACAAAAACAAAAACAAAAAAACAACTTTTTTTAATCTGGGTGTCCAAGTAGCTCAGTTGGTTAGGTGACTGCCTTCAGCTCAGGTCATGATCTCGGAGTCCCAGGACAGAGTCCAGCATGGGACTCCCTGCTCAGCAGGGAGTCTGCTTCTCCCTTTGACCCTCCCCCCTCTCATGCTCTCTCTCCCTCAAATAAATAAATCAATAAATAAAGTCTTTAAAAAGAAAAAAAAACTTTTTTTTCTATTGAACTTACTTTATAGCCTTGTCAATAACCAGACATATGATAATGGTTACTTTCTAGATTCTCAATTTTATTCCATTGATCTATATGTTTACCCTTATGCCACTGTCTTAATTAATGCTGCTTTATAATAAGTTTTGAAATTGGGAACTATGAGTCCCATAACTTTATTATTCTTTTCTAAGATTAGTTTGGCTATTCTAAGTCCTTTTAGTTTTCACATGAATTTAAGGATTGTGTTAAATATACAGATCAATTGCAGAGTGAGGGGTTTGGGGAAAAATGGGAAGTGACTGCTGATGGGTACAGTGTTCTTTTGGGAGTGATTTAAATATCACAAAATTGACTGCAGTATGGTTTCACACACTGTGAATTTCCAAAATACATTGACTTGTACACTTTAAGAAGGTGAATTTTATGGTATATGAATTATATCTCAATAAGCTGTTTAATGAAAGAAAAAATAATTCTAGTTATAAAATTTGGAATTTGGTCATAGAAATTTAAAATATTAAGGAAGCCAAGTATTAAATCCAAAACTCACTGCAACAATCTAGTTCAATATTAAATCTAATAATAGTGTTCCAATAGTGAATGTCTTAAACTGGCTATAATCAATGCTTGTAACCAAAAAGCACAATAACACAATTGAGAACTGGCATAGCACATAATACGATTTCTAACAGGTTAAGTTTAATATTCAGACAACTGTTATGTCTATATTAGTCAAATCTTATAATATGTTTAAACAGTGGTGTCTTTTTTTTTAAGTGTCACTCTTGTTTGACGCATATAAATCTATTCATAGATTCATCATCAATAGATTAGTTTACTTTTTGGTAGTCATCAAAAACCACCAGGTATTTTCATACTCATTATAATAAAAAAAAATCTAATAGAAATCCAATTTACTAAAGTCAAATCATTTAATAATTAAAATTTTAATTGAAATGTTGAATTGAATTGACAACAAAAACAATAAACAGAATTATTAAGTTGAAAAGATAATGGTTTTAATATTTATTTCAGTGAAATTATGTGGTATATGTATAATAATATCCATTCCACATGTTTGCCAGTATTTTCTGGTCCACATTTTATGCAAGAAGGCTGAATTATTTCATAGATTAGCTCATTGATTCAAACCTGCCCCTGCTTGCCTAAATGGTAGGTGGTCAATATCAGAGTTTCTAGTTTGGTGGGACACTTATATAGTCCTTCTCATTTCCATCACAGTTCCATTGTTTGGATTTACCTGGCTGTATTCAAGATAGAGTCCCACTCCTCTGTAGTCAAGCAAGAAAAGAAAAGAAAAGAAAAGAAAAGAAATGCTATCCATTTAGCACTTCCTGAGAAGTACATGGCTCAAATAGTCTTTAGATTGTCCAGTTATATTAAAAACCCAGACAGCTGCATTGAGCCCTGGGAGGAATGCCAGTGCCTCTAACAGAGGAATGTTTTTCAAGGTGTGGACACACTACTATAGGTAGTCCACAAGGTAAACTGAGAGGTTACATTGACAAGTATTCTAATAGTTATGTATTTGTTTTTACGTATACTATGAAAAATAATTAGCACAAGACTAGTATTTTAACAATTAGTATTAGCATTAGTATTTTATTTTACTGGACAGACAGAGATCACAAGAATGCAGAGAGGCAGGCAGAGAGATATTAGTATAATTATAATATTAGTATGAGTATTAGTATTAAGTATTTTAACAATTACTTCTCTAGGATGAGTAACAAAAAACAAACAAACAAAAACAAAAATTAACAAAAAGTTTATAATTCTTTGCTTGGAATGACCATCTCTTCTCTATTCTCTTTACCTCCTTAAGTAAAGCCTTTCCTGACCTCCCAACTTTTAGGCAGTGTTAGTTGCTTCTTATTCTGATTTCCATACTATTTTGCACATATCTCAGTTATATTACATCTCAAATTACATTATTATTTTTATAGTGACAACTATTTCTCTACTAGATTGTGAATTCCTCAGAAACCAGAGTTAAATATTTGTATCCTCAGTCCCTAATGTAGTGGCTGGGCCCTGACAAGCATTCAGTGAATATTTGTGGAATAACTGAGTGTGAATTATAGCTGTGGTCAGAATAATTACATTTTACTAACATTGATTTGGTAGTTATTTCACAGTTGGAGGCAACATGGCTCTGTGTCCTAGAAAGAACTGAAAATTTAAAACTGCACAAATAGGAAAACAAACATATTTAATTCTCTAGTTAATTGTATTAGCAAAAAAAATTATTCTATTTTTAGTAAGGAATTTCCAAACTAAGATTCAAAAAGAAAAACAATTGACAAAATAAAAATTAAAAGAACTGAAATATAATTAAAGGAACATAGGCTCAGGAATCAAACTCATCTGAGTTTGAATTCTGCTCAAAAATTATTAGCTATATCATATGTAAAATGATCACCAAAAATAATTCACATAAAGCCTAAATAATTACTGGCATGTGGTAAGATTCCAATAAATAGTAGCTGTTATTACTAATTTAATCTAGAGAAAAACAGGGAATATTTTACTAATAATTACCAAATTGTGACTCTGTGAAGGTCTAACCCAAGAAAAAAATAAAAAGAAGTTCAGTTTCCCTTTTTTTCTCACTCTCATTCTCACCCCACTCCCTCTCATGATAGCGTTGTGATCATTACCTTTCCAACTTATGCCAAGAATCAAACTAGAGCACAGCTATTCTCTCTCCCTGAAGTTCCTGGTACGTATCTTTCCTATAGAGGAAAATAAATCATTTTCTAATTCACATTTTTCTGGTGGCAGGGATATAATTGTTTATAATTAAAAGCTTTTTCATCCAATTTCTACTGGGTTAGACTAAATCACAATACCATCAAGCCAGGAAAGTAATTAAGCAAAGGAGGTGACAATGAGTCAGTATACTTGGTTGGAAAATTAACAGCCCAAAAGTTAAAATAGGAGACTTAATTTCTATTCTCAACTTTGCTAATAACTTACTTAGAAATGTTAGGTGAGTTGTTTTATTGTTCTAGGCCTCAACTTCCTCATTTGTAAATGATAAGTTCTATGCTGAGACAACTGGTCATATTTTGGGAAGCAATAAAGCTCTATCCCCTCTCATTCCTTAAAAATATAAAGTCCAGAGGACTACACAAATATTTAACAATAAAAAGTGAAACTACATAATTTCTAGAGAGAAGTGTTAATAGATATGTTTATAATTTTGGAATGGGGAAGTTCTTCCGAAAGAAAACACAACCAAGGAGTCATAAATAAAAAATAATACAGCTCCACAAAATTTAAATCCTCTACTAGAAAAACGTACCTCTATAAAAAACTAAAAAGATGAAAGAAAAATCATATAGAAAAATAAAGGTTACAATCAATTCACAGAAAAAATACCAATAGCTATTAAACATATAAAATGTTCAATGTCCTCATAATTAAAGACACACAAATCAAAAGATAAATTTTAATCTATCCAACTGGTAAAAATCAATACATTTTAAAATACTAAATGTTGGCCAAGGTAAAGGAAATAGGCATGCTTCTGTGTTGGTGAGAGTGTAAAGTGGTGCTGCTCTCCAGTGCTAATTCTTGCTACCTGTCTCTGAAAGATGTTCCAATCCTTCTCAGAGATACCCCTCTTACAGTATTTCTACTACCTGATTTGGCATCCTTCAGAGACATTTTAATCTGGGATACTATGTGCAAATAGGTACATAGGTACACTGGTCTTGCTAACCCATTTCCCCATCACCTCCTCTGCCTTAAGGAAAATTCAGTCTCCTTCAGTGTGGCTCTTTTGTTCTCTTCTACTCTTCAGGATCTCTTTCTCTCTGATAAACAAGTACCACAAATTTTAAGAACCTAGCCAGTAAAATTCTCAATGCATAGCTAATAATAATGACTGAGAAGAAGAAACATAAAGATTTGATTAAGTTCTTAAAATATAAACAGAAAACAAATTAATATATAAAGAAAATATCCTGCTACAGCTATTTTATTTACTTGTATGTTTTATTTATTTAGGTAATCTCTACACCCAATGCAGGGCTTCAACTCATGACAGAGAGATCAAGAGTCACATGCTCTTCTGATTGAGCCAGCCAGGTGCCACCTGGCACAGGTATTTTAAAGATAAAATCAAAATGACGCAATATAATAGAATACTATTTTTTATGGACAAAAGTTATAAACTTACAAAATAATGTTTCTGTTTTCAAGAGCTACACAAGTAATATTTTTCACAGAACTAGTCACACCTCATGAACCAAAATAGCATGTATTTTATTATTACTTTTTAAAAAATCTTCACTGTAGATCTTTTCCAGGAGAAATTAAATGCTGAATGACAATTGATCTCACAATACCTTTAGAAGTGAATGAGAATATGAAAACAAAAGGAGACAGAAGGAATAATTTTATTTTCACTTTAATTTGAATCAGCAATGAATCCACACATGAAATAATCTAAGCAGTATATAATCCAACAAATAAACTATTTAGGGGGAATATTTTTAAAAATTGTCTTATGTGCATTTGGAAACATAATAGTGAAATCCAGATAAGTTCCAAAGAGATATTTAGTTTATTGGAAATATCTCCCTGATACCAAGTGATGTAGAGCACTTCTCCATCTTTCTGTTAGCCATTTGTATGTGTTCTTTGGAGAAATGTCTGTTCATGTTTTCTGCCCATTTCTTGACTGGTTTATTTGCTCTTTGGGTGTTGAGTTTGGTAAGTTCTTTATAGATCTTGGATACTAGTGAAAATAAATGTAGTGTAAATGTAGATTTATACTATTGTCATTAAAATGTGTAAGAACTGAACATGCCCATTTGCTTGAATGGTTACTCACTTCAATAGAAAATATAATTTTCAGTTTAAATAAGTGGGAAATCAATAAAGCATATCAGGTGTGGTTTAACAAATTGATCATAGACTGACTTAATAAAAAAAAAAAAGGATAGGAAAGAGGGGCGCCTGGGTGACTCAGTGGGTTAAAGCCTCTGTCTTCGGCTTGGGTCGTGATCCCAGGATTCTGGGATCGCGCCCCACATCGGGCTCTCTGCTCAGTGGGGAGCCTGCTTCCTCCTCTCTCTGCCTGCCTCTCTGCATCCTTGTGATCTCTGTCTGTCCAGTAAGTAAATAAAATCTTTAAAATTTACAAAAAAAGATAGGAAAGAACAAAAAGAATGATTCCTTGAAAAAGAAGTAAAGTAAGTAAGAAATAAGGTAAGTTTTTCCCATTGTGTCCTTAGAATTTAAGAACACAGAGATGTGTATAAATGATGCCTAAAAGAATGACTTAAGAGATAATTCCTTAATGAATTTTTTCCAGAGGAACTTCTTTTCTCTCTTCCTCCCTGAACTCTTCCTTTTCTATGTACTTGGAAACATTTTCAGATTTAGTATCTTTGTTGTACATCTGTTTATTTATCCCTTGATGGAATATGCAGTTAATGATAATAAGAGCATAGATTGCCAATTTCCTAAAACAAAATCTACCTGAGTTCTACGACTTCATTAGAACATTTGTATGTCTAGTTTAAAGATTGGAAAAAAAAACTAGATTTAATATTTTGTTATCACACTTTAGATATGTATTTCAAGTGAGTTATGATAAAATAAAACAATTTGAAGGGTTATATGGTGCATATAAAATAATCTCATATGTAAGAGGATGAAAGCTAAAAACAAAAAGTGGGAGAGAAATCCATACTATGATGCAGAGTTAAGAAAATCCAGCATTTAACTTTATCCTCTGGTTAAAATGGTATCAGTTTACTATATCAAATATTTATATTAATGAAGATGTTGGCTTCTGACACACAACCTATTTGACAGGTTGCCACTATTTTCTCAGTGAAGGGTGATTGTTTCTAATTAACCTTCACTGATGGACAGTTGTGCTACACCAGAAAACTGATTTACCTTTTTATTTATTTATTTATTTACTTGAGAGAGAGCACAAGCAGAGAAGGAGTAGAGGGAGAGGGAGAAACAGACTCCCTGCTGAGTAGGGAGCCCAATGTGGGGCTCAGGTGCCCCAATGAATTGTTTTTGTAAAGGAACCAACCTTAGTAGGCTTTCTAAAGAGATGGAAAAAGGCAGAAGCATGGAAGTAATTTAAAATATAAAAAGCTGAAATATAATTGTTTTAAAGATACCATCATCTTAGTGTGCCATAATATTCATACAACTTGTAGAATTGTCCCAGTCTAGGGACGCCTGGGTGGCTCAGTGGGTTAAAGCCTCCGCCTTCAGCTCAGGTCGTGGTCCCAGGGTCCTGGGATTGAGCCCCACATTGGGCTCTCTGCTCTACAGGGAGCCTGCTTCCTCCTCTCTCTCTCTGCCTGCCTCTCTCCCTACTTGTGATCTCTGTCTGTCAAATAAATAAATTTTTAAAATCCTAAAAAAAAAAAAAGAATTGTCCCAGTCTATATCCTAGTATTATTAGCCATTGACTAATATCTGTCCTTCTATAAGATAAGGCTGATGGTAAAATATCAGAAAAAATTAAGATTAAAAAACTCCTATATCTTATATAAAAACACAGATTAATAGGTAGAACTTAGTAAATTAAAAGGAACTAGACGTCTTTATAACCTAAATGAGAAACTTTGAACTCTTTTCAAGTAAATGAGGATAGATACTAGAAGTTGAAAATTTTCAAATAACATTTACCCAACCAGAAAAGCTTTCCAGAAAAATTATAGATGAGCTCAAAGTTACTCCAGAGTATCAGCTAAGTGGTGTAATCAGTCTAGACGATGCCTCAGATCAATCTTTGACAAGATTCAAAAATTTGTGCATTAATATATTTTGCTCACTCTAGACTGAAACATTTATTTTGCCCATTGAAAATACCAACCAAAAATATCTTTAAAAAATAAACTTTTAATATATGCTAGAAGTCTTACATCATTATTTGCTAGCAATAGTAGGTAGTTTTCTGTTTTTTTTTTCATTTTTTGTAAATTTAATGGAAACAATAATGGTAATGGATGAGGCCAAAATTAAAGATAGTTTAATAGAGCAAAGAAAATTTTTTTACTAATCAATCAGTATTTTTGAGATCCCATTGCATGTAAAGCGGCATATAAGAAATACTTTTAATTATGTATTACTACATCATTCTAAACTATAAACAGAGCATTTGAAGACCTCTTTTATCATAACTGCCTAGCATCCCTTTTCTCATAAGCACATAATCTTATTATTTTCTTTTGGATTCTCTGTGTCAAACAGTTAATGTTGGTGTCTTTCCTATATAATTTTTCATATTTTCCTCTGTAATTTCCCAGTGATTACCCAGTGGATATGCTATAGTTCCTGTAAGTTTTGAGAGTAGTAGTAAGTATACTTAATACTCAGAGGAAATGAAAGAGTCCAGTGGAGGGTTGTCTGACAATCTTTATAGTCAGTAATAAACAATTGTAAAAGAGAAATAAGCCAACTTAATTTTAGAAAAAAAATGAGCCAATAAAAAGTCTCTATTTGACAATTATTTTTTAATGATTTATTTATTTATTTTAGAGAGAGTGAGAGAGCACACGTGTGTGTGTGCACAAGCAAGCAGCAGGAGGGACAGAGAGAGAGGGAAACAGACTTCCCACTGAGCAAGAAGTCTGACAAGGGACTCCATTCCAGGATGCTGAGTTCATGACCTGAGCCAAAATCAAGAGCCAGTCACCTAATCGACTGAACCACCCGGGCACCCAACAATTTGACAATTATACAAAGATTAAAGCTTAACTTAAGAAATAATTTATCAGGGATGCCTGGGTGGCTCAGTCAGTTAAGTGCTTTCCTTTGGCTCAGGTCATGACCCCAGGGTTTTAGGATCAAGTCCCACCTCAGGCTCCTTGCTCAGTGAGGAGTCTGCTTCTCTGTCTGTCTGCTGTTCCACATGCTTGTACATGCACCCTTTCTCTCCCTCTCTCTCTCTCACAAATAGATAAATAAAATCTTTTAAAAAAGAATTTATCAATTTTTAGAAAATAGTTTTTAAAGTTAGTAAATTCATAGAAAGTATGTAGAAAATGATGTGCTGAGAAAATACTTAGGCAAGAGGAAATATATAAAACTTTAAATCAATGTGAAATTGTAGGACTGAATGGTTGGAGAGAAACAGTAAAATATCTGGTTTGCCTGTGTCATATTAGTGGTACAAATTAAATTCTATGCATAATAAGAAAGTAGGATATTTAGGGCTGAAATTATTGGAGAAGGTTTTTGTCAAAGAGGTGATATTAGACTTGGTTCTCACCAGTTCAGTAGACCTTTGATAGGCAAGGATATAAGAGAATGGTGCTGTAGCAGAGGTAATAATATAGCAAATGCAGAGTGTAGGGCCTGTTTCCACTACTCATATGAGACAAACAACCTTGATTTATAAATATGTATGCAATTGTTTGCTCTAGCCTACAAAATTACAAAAGTCCTTAAGGGCAGAAACTATGTTATACAACTTTGCATGCCACAGGGTTTTGCATTTTTACAGGTTAGTCTACAAAACCAAAATCTAATTTACAAAATAATGCTAAGTACGAATTTGGTGAGTATATGTGTTCCAGTGTGACACACTTTTTTTCTCTTCATGGTTTTTTTTTCTTATCCTTATGAGGCAATCCTTGTCTTGAACCCAGTTTTTATGTCTGCATTCCAACTCTTGGAAAATAAAATGACTGAAAAATATCTAGGCTTATCCAATAATGCTTTTGCTTTATGTTGTAAGGGCAAAAACAGGCATCTGGAGCATCTAGAGATGATCCTAATAACTCTGGGCAAAGGAAGCAATTTAAATGTCTTTTTAATTTACCTACTTGAATTAGAAGACAATGAGGTTAGAAAAGAAAAATTGAGCTGTAGTCAAACAGATTTTTACTATCTAATCTGTTTAATTCCAAAATGCAGGTGTCTAGGGAAGAATAAAAATGGTAATGGCAAATGGCAAAAATAAAAATGATGGGTTCCTGTGTTAGGCTGTATTTTAGTTTGAAAGGATGCTTTGGCATTATGTAACAGCTATGGATATTTAGGTTTTAAACTGGCATTTCCAATTTTTTAGTCCATATGAACACACATGTTCGAAGTATTAATTTTATGTTTTGTTTTTTAACTATTTATTTATTTATTTATTTGAGAGAAAGAGAGAGAAAGCACACAAGCAGAGGGCTGGGCAGAGGAGGAGTGAGAGTAAGAGGGAAAGAATCCCAAGCAGACACCCCTCTGACTGTGGAGCCTGACACTGGGTTCCATCTCATCACCCTGATACCATGACCTGAGCAGAAACCAAGAGTTGGAGTCTCAACTCACCTGTCCATCCAGCCACCCCTTACTATTAATTTCCTTTTTAAATTAACCTTCCAGAACAGGGATTTGGGCTGTTGTTGGAGCACTTTTAAATCCAATTAGCTGTTACAACTACCAAAGCAAGGTACTCTGTGAAATGGCTTTGGAATCTGGATCCTCAATAATTATCCTCGAGAACATTATTTGCCAATTCCCGCCCTCACATTCACCAATTTAGGTCTAATTTTTGAAGGCAGATAGAAGCCTCCTTTATTTTTTTTTAAGATTTTGTTTATTTATTTATTTATTTGAGAGAGTGAAAGACAGAGAGAGGGTGTGCTAGCACAGGAACAGGGCAGAGGGAGAGAGAGAGGGAGTGGGAAAAGCAGACTCCCCTGTTGAGCAGGAAGCCCACTGCGGGTCTGGATCCCAAGACTCTGGAATCATGAACCGGAATGGAAAGCAGACTTGACTGATCGAGCCACCCAGGCTCCCCTACAAGGCTCTTTTAGAGTAGAAATCCACTGAAGGATGGGTTAAACTATGGTGAGGTTAAGGAGGCATTCTCCTTAGACATAAAATATAAAGAGAACCCCATCACTCAGTAATGAAAATAAACACTTAATGCACTATTTTAAAATACCTAAATTAATGTAAGAAAAAGTCTTTGATGAACAAAATATCAAAATTAAAACAAAAACAAAACAAACAAAAAACCCTAACAGGATCCTACCCGGCGCTTGCATTACTCACTTCAATTGCCTCACCCTAATCTGAATTTTTGGTTCATCCTTAAATTGTGTGTCTTAATTGCCTGCTTAGTGCTTAGTGTTTAGTCCAGGCTCTGAGTCCTAAACACTTTTTCATATGACACCTTCCTGAGACCCTTCACTAAATGCCACCATGGATTCAAAACTGATTGTATCAGCACTTTTCCTCTAGATAGACCTTTGTTATTACAAACTTCACTCAAGGTACCATTCTTGGTGCAAGTGAGATAACTGTGTTTTTCAGGTGTCTGCACCTTCAAGATCTTCTGCTCTTCCAGCTCACAGTTTTCTTTTGATTCTCCACCTCCAGGAGACTCACCATTTTGGCACCCTCCCCAGCCAGTACCGCAATTCTGTTTTGGTGGAAAGTTTCCACAGCCAGCGAAACAACTCCAGTCTTTTCTACTTTCGGAGCTAATGCTTTCTTCAGCTCATTTTCATCCTCCTGCCAGAAGCAGAATGCAAAGACTGGAGCCTAGACTCAACCTGGTTTCAAAAACAAGTTCCCCCTGGAAGTAAGTAAAAGTGGAGGTTTTGGAGATTGTGAAGAAAACAACTGCAATGACTTTCGCCTGTCATTACAACATTAAAAAAAAAAATCAAGACAACTCTGGCTTCCCCGCCGGTCTTCAGCTTGAATATTATACATTTATCAAGTCCGCGTGTTCCTCCACCACATAAGCGGTCTGAAAAGCCAGCGTTAAGAGGGCTTTTGGCCAAGTCCGTGGGCCACGCCCCCTGGGCAGATCAGCTTCCCTTATTGGCCTGACAGCCTGTCACTCAAATCTGGCTCCCACTCGGGCTAACCATTCATGTAGTTTGGTTGCGTCTTGGTATATTTGATGTTGCCAATAACGAGAGATTTTTTTTTTTTTTAAAGCCGAGTACAGGTCGTGCTGCAGTTAGTTCATTGAAAACTCAGTTGCTGCCTGAGCGCTTGGACAGAGACTGCTTTCGGCTTTTTTTTTTCTGCTGATTGTTAAGATCTCCTATAGAGAACTACAACAATGCCCAAAAGAAAGGTAAGTGAAATGGGAAACTAGAAAGGGAATTAGCGACTGAAATACATATTTCCTAATCCGCAGATATTTTTTTTAAAAAAGCATTTGGGCTTCTACTTAGATTTTGTGATATGCCGAATGGAAGGGGAAGGAAGGGCAAAAAAGATCGGTGTAAGATTTAGGATGGTCTTGCATGCAACTAGTAGTTCACTTTCGGCTTGTTTTGTTTAAGGGAAAGAAATCGTTTAAGAGGTGTCTCCATGCTGAATTATAAACAGCCATAGCGCTGTGCTGTAGCTTCCTACCCCATCCCCCTTCCTCCGCTTACCCTATTGGAGAACGCTTCTCTCAGCCACACTTCCAGGCACCCGTTTCCTCCTCAGCCTCCGGCTCTTCTCCGAGAACCGTCCCATTTGGGGTAACTTAAGCCGCGGCTTCCTCCAGTATTTGCCTTTGTTCTTTCCGTTTTCTTTTTCCTTTTTTTTCCCCCTTCCCTCCTCCACTTCTTGTCAGGCCAGATGGCTACGCAATGGTAATCCTGTGCCATTAGGCGGCGCAAACTTCAAACTGTCTTAGAGAAAGAAGGCAGAGATTCACCTCTGCAGTTTAGCAACTTCAGGGCTAAGACACCTGGACTTCACCAAACTCTCTGGGTAAAGATGGAGAGATGGCAAGAGAACTGAGTAAGATAAACTATTGCTGATGTTGAGGTAGCATGAATTTGTTCCCTTTTAGAAATGCAGAATTGATCTGAGCTATTCCAGACTGCAGGTAGTCTGCAAACCCTCACTTCAAATTTTGTGACTCTTCTCTTGGAGAGGAGATAAATTCACATCTGGTGTTTGTTCGCGTGTTTGTTCATTGTTTTTTGGGAGGGATCTCTTAGGAGTGAAATTGAATGCTGTTTCATTGCTTGATAGATAAAATTGTAAAACACTGTGCTGATGTAAAACATTGCGACTTTTTTTTTAAGATTTTGTATTTATTTATTTGACAGAGAGAGATCACAAGTAGGCAGAGAGACAGGCAGAGAGAGAGGAGGAAGCAGGCTCCCTGCTGAGCAGAGAGCCCGATGCAGAGCTCCATCACAGGACCCTGGGATCATGACATGAGCGGAAGGCAGAGGCTTTAACCCACTGAGCCACCCAGGCGCCCCGCATTGTGACTGTTTTGATATTATTCCTATTTATCCATCTACCTTCCCTATTTCTAGAACATAGAAGTAAGATCGAAATTCCCCTGTACTCTGGGGCTATATGAATCGTGTAACAGCTTGATAGTTCCCAGGCTGAAGGGCTGCTCAGATACAGAAAGCAATGGTTTTTAATAGCCATCCCCATTCCTGAGATTCCCGCCGCTGAGTTTTTCTAGGCTTGTGCTATGGGTCCTGCTATTTTACCGAGTTGAGAGCAACCTTGTAGCAGGTAGTGGTGGGAAGTTTTAAAATCCCTGGCGGACTCCTCAGGATAATGCATTGACACTGCAAAGGTTCTTTCCAAAATAAGAAAAAGAAAGAAAGAGAGGCAGAAAACAAAAAGAGAGAAAGAAAAGAAAAGAGAAAAAAGAGGAAGGAAAAGAAAAAGAAAGAAAGCAGAGAGAGAGAAAGAAAGGGGACAGAGAAGAAAAAGACATTGAAGCATTGTTGGGGTTGTAGTTCTTGTATGGAAAACTTGGAAAGAATAGTCCAGTCTGTAGGGAGGGTCCAATAGGTACAAGTGCATATAAAACATAAGGCAAAACAGGGAAATTGCATGAAGCTCCATCTTCATTCTGCACCCCCCCACACGTTTTTGTTTGTTTGTTTTGTTTTTGTTTTTTGTTTTTTGTTTTTTTCTTTAACACTGGCTATAGCAGGTGGATTTTAAAATTTAAAAGGTTTGCTTTTAGGAGATGCAATTTATACAAAAGGATGGAATTGACTATCACTTGTGTAAACTTGGGTCTTGAGAATACATTTGCTTCTTGGTGCACATTTGCACCTTAGTGGAGAGCAGTATGTAGCATGCTACTAGGAAGTAACGTGGCGACTTGAGATAGAATCCAAGAAAAAAGTCGTAAGTGGTTATGTTACAACTGTAATCCATGCAATATTTTCTGATCTGTGTGTTTATATCAATGATCTTATTCCTGTGTGGTTTTCTCGTCTGTATAAGGCTGCGGGTCAAGGTGACATGAGGCAGGAGGTGAGTTTTTTGTTGTTGTTGTTTAGTTTTAGAATCTGTTGGAAAAAATCCACTTGCTTTGTGAATTTGAGACACATAAACAGCTAAAAAATTGACGCTGGTTTGTATATTTGTACAATATGAGTACCAATATGGTATGCCAGTGAGCTCTTTCAGAAGTATAGCAGGTATTGAAAATTCCAAACTTCTTGAAATTTAGGACCTTATGCTTAAGATCTGGAGAGAGCTGTTCTTTTTAAGAGACAAAAAAAATGTTTTGTCAGTTTGCAAGAAGGGGCTATATTTCTATTTCCTTGTTATTAGCCATTGCATTCATTTAGCTTAGTAATTGAAGTTTAATTTGGGATTTTTTTATTCCTTATCTATATAAAGGGTCCAGGGGAAGGAAAATAAAAATTTATATTTCTACTATATTTTCTACTCAAGTTCATAAATTCTTCTTTAAAAACAATGTTCATGTAGTGTTACACTAAATATTTTCACAATATAAATAACTCATTTTGTGTATCCATAATTCTATTAACTAATTATTATTATTATTTTACTTATAGCCAAAGAGAAGATCAGCCAGACTGTCTGCTGTAAGTGGTCTTTAAAAGAAAGCTTCCCATGTATTGTAAAATGTAATTTTAAAATTCAGGGAATTCTAGACAATACTAGTTATTTTATACAGATTTATCTTGGATGTCTTGTAAAATCTTTGTCACCAAGGAAATGTTGTTGTCCACCCCCCTCCCAAGTGCTCAGTCTGAACTATACCCATTTATATAAATTAAGAGGTTGGATTTCATGATTAGTGATCTTTCTTCAGTTATGATTTCCTCCTTCCCCTTCATGACTTGTGTTTTTTGATGCAGATGCCCGTGCTCATTACACCAGAGTTGAAGCCCAAAAGAACATCAACTCCAAAGGTAAATATTTAACATGGAATATTGAGAGAAAATTGCTTTACTTCAGAAATATTTTTTTTGGAAAGGCATGCAGTTAATCATTTTACTTTCTTTGTTTTCTGTTTAGTTAGTAATATATTACATTATACCATATGGTATATGTAAGCTTTTTGAGTAAGGGATATTTGTTCATGTTCTGTGATTGTCCACTGCATTTGGGTATTTTCATTAAGAAGAAGCAAAACAAAATTTTAGTTGGGTAGACCTATAAAATGTACATGCCTTTGACATCATATAGTCACAACACCAATGTTTCTGGAAAACAAAAAGTGAAAACTGTAGTGACCAAAGTAATAATAGTAGTAACTAACATTTATATAGTACTTTACAGTTTGCAAAGTGTTTTCACATACATTTTTTTTAAATGAACACAATTGATTTCATATAGAATTATATACTCTGATGTTGTGGCTAACAACACTAGAAATAAAATAGCTCAATATTAAATTCCGTTTTCACTCTATATTTGTATTTATTTACTTGTGTGTAATAATGTGTAAATATAATACAATTAATTTTTAAAATTGCTTTACTGAGGTATAGTTAATACTTTAAAGATTGATTAAATTGTTAAAATCATAAACCTTAAAGCTAGGGGGAACATTAAAATCATCGAATCCCATCATTTTGTGATTGGAGAAACTGTAAATTATAGTCATATTTATAAAAGGCTTTGAATTCTTTTATTAAAAAACTGCTAAAACTAGGGCAAATGAAGTTTTAACAACAATAAGTGGACAACAGAAGAGAAAGCCTTTTAATTTTTTTCTCTATTTTACATTTGAAGGTCACTATTCTATAAAATTAGGTACCCAATTTATAGGTTATTAAGAAAGTTCAGGCACCTAGGTGGTTCAGTGAGTTAAGTGTCTGCCTTGGGCTAAGGTCATGATCTCAGGGTCCTGGAATTGAGCTCCCTGCTCACTGGGGTAGTCTGCTTCTCCCTTTCCCTCTGCCCCTTCCCCCCACCCATGGTCTCTCTCTATCTCAAATAAATAAATGAAATAGTTTATAAAAAGATATTAAACACTTTATGTCCTTTAAAAATAGAAGATAATGCGGGGCACCTGGGTGGCTCAGTGGGTTGAGCTGCTGCCTTCGGCTCGGGTCATGATCTCGGGGTCCTGGGATCAAGTCCCGCATCGGGCTCTCTGCTCGGCGGGGAGCCTGCTTCCCTCTCTCTCTCTGCCTGCCTTGCCTCTCTGCCTACTTGCGATCTCTCTCTGTCAAATAAATAAATAAAATCTTTAAAAAAAAATAGAAGATAATGCTACAATAAAACAAATACTGTATAATCATGGATTTTTAAAATGCATTAACCTACTTGGCTCTCAGTTTCTCATGTGTTAAAATAGTAATAATACACCTATATTATCTTTTATATTTCTAAAGCAATTTCACATGTGTTTTGTCATTTGCTCCTTATAATACCCCTATGAGTTGGGTGTTATTACCCTTCTTTATATATAAAAGACATGCACAATGAGATTTATACTCGTGCTCAAGATCACATCAAATAAGTCACAGATTCAGATTTCAAACACAATTTTTCTGGCCCTTAATCTAGTGCTTTTTACACACAAAGGCCAAGAGCTTTCTTGGTCATGATTCAAGTCATTTCAAACTTGTAGATACATATACTGAGTCACCTCTTCTTTAGGTTATCTCTTTCAAATTTATCTAAAGTGATGCTCTTGCTAACATAGTATTTCTCTGAATTATTACCACTGGAAGCTTTGCTATCAATAAAACCCTGTTGCTAATTATGAGACATGACATATAAACTCCCCCTCTTGTCAAAAAGAGTTAATTTATCAAAGTCTTAATATGTTGCAGTTAGCTCTGAGTGACCACTGGTCAGTATTCTAACCTGTTGCTTCTCATCTAAAAGAAAGTTTATTTAATTTATACAAAAAGAATATTATTCATTTAGAAGAATTATTTTAATTAATTATATGAGAGAGAGCAAAAACAGGGACAGTGGAGGATGGCGTGGGGACAGGGAGCCAAAGGGTAAGGGAGAGAGACAAACAAACTCTGTGCTGAGTGTGGAGCCCTGCACAAGGCTCACTCCCAGGACCCTGAGATCATGACCTGAGCCGAAAACAAGAATCCCACACTTACTCCACTGAGCCACCCAGGTGTCCCAGAACATTATTCATTTTTAATGCTGTTTTAGGTTTAGGATGAAACTAAAAGTGTCAAGTCATATTTTTGTTGATATTAAGTTTATATGGATATTTTAAAGCTTTTTGTAAATCATTACAGCAGCTGATAAAATAACTTGGCCCATTTAATTAATATATAAGTTAAGTTGTTATTTGTTTTTATTATTTTGTGTTGCTGGACAGAAAATGAAGACAAAAAATGATATAGTGGAAAAAAATACAGATGCAGGTGCCAAAGCAATAGCTGAAAAGAAGCAAGAAGAAGTTATTAAAGGAGAATGTAATGCTGAAAATGGAGAAGCCAAAATTATGGAGGTATTTTATAATATTAATAGATTTATCCATTTGAAAGTTTTAACAATGGGTGCTACTGAGAAAATCTTACGTGCCTTGCATTTTAAAAGTTGAGAAACATTAAATGAGTAGGGGTTCTATAGTGTCTTATCCCATTCTAGTTGCTATAACAAATACCACAGACCAAGTGACTTAAAACAACAGAAATTTATTTCTTATAGCTCTGGAGCTGGGGAAGATCTGGGGCAAGATCAAAGCACCAGCATTTTTTGAAAAAATAAGAAAATAAATGAAAAAAAGAAGTACAAAGGAGGCTAGATACTATCTTCCCCTAGAGCTGAAGCTTTGCAGTATTCTATGATCAGTAAACTTGACATGAGCAAATTGTTTGTGCTGGTCTTCTGGGGGAGGGGCCTCTTGCACTGATTCTTATGTGGACTTGCCCTAGGTGGATATGCACCTCCATTGCACAGGGATACAGGACTTGGTGTAAGTAGCTCTGGACTGTTTTGGTGGCACTGTTTTGCTCCCTGAAGTCTTTCATCACTGAGGGATGAATATGGTGGTGCCATATTCTCTAGCCATGGAGCTGAAAATTCACAATCCCAGCACTTGAGTTGATTGCTCATAAAAGCAATCAATCATCTTCTCTCCCTGGTTTCTGTCAAAACCTTGTGTTTACCCTGCCTATGTCTGAGTGAGTGAGTTTTGTTTTGTTTTGTTTTGTTTTTATCTCAGGCATGAGAATGAGTTTCAAAATTCTAACTTTAGGGACTCCCATAGTGTAGACCCCTGCTGTTCCTCCCAGGTAGAGTATTGCCACACTTCTGCCTTTTGTCAGACTTGGCCCAAGAAAGTGGTCCCATGACTTCACAGTGGTTCAGAATTTTTGGCAATGCAGAGCAGATACCTGGCACCTAGACTCACTGTTCTCAGCCAGCTTCCCTGTTCCTATGCCTGGGAATAGTGCAGTGTTTAGGATGACCCATTCTTCTTAAGATCCAGGGGATCTTCAGACCACAGTATAACACCCGAAATTCTGCCCTGCTCTTCTACCTGGGCACATTTAAGCCGGTCACATCCTCCATTATAGCATACTTCCAAACATTCTGATTTTGCACTCTGCTGCTTATAATACTATCCAGTAGCCTCCTTAAGCAGGCTGCCCTCACCTCTCCCATATCCACAGCTATATCACACCAGACTCAAGTCTCTGCACCTCCTACCTTCTAAAAGTTGGTCACTTTATTACTTGTAGACTTGTAGTATTTGTCCTCAGATCTCTGATTGATCTCTCAGGTGTTCAGAATGATTTGATAACTATCTATCCTTATTTGATTGATGAGACAAACTTAGGGTCATCCCTACTCCTGTGCTATCTTACCTACTTCCTCTGTCTTGTTGCTTTTAGAATTTTTCTTTTATCACCTTATTTTGTAAGTTTGACTACAATATGTCTTGGTGTTGGCCTCTTTTTTTTTTTTTTTTAATCTTCATGGGAGTTCTCTGTGTGTCCTGGATTTGGATGTGTGTTTCCTTCCCCAGATTAGGAAAGTTTTCAGCTATAATTCCCTCAGATAAACCTCCTGCCCCCTTCTGTCTCCCTTGTTCTTCTGGGATTCATATGACATGAATGTTATTTTGTTTGATGGAGTTGCTATGTTCCCTAAGTCTACTCCCATGTTCCAATCTTTTTTCTGTATCTCTTCTGTTCAGCTTCATTATTTTCTATAATTCTATTTTCTGCATCATTTATTTGTTCTTCTGCTTCTCCTATACGTGTGGTCATTACATCAAGTTAGTTTTAAATCTCAGTTGCTGCATTTTTCATTTCAGTCTGATTGTTTTTTTAGCACTTTTATATCTCTGGTAATGGTCTCCCTGATGTCTTCCACGCTTTTTTCAAGCCCAGCTAGTATCTTATGATTGTTGCTTTAAATTCCAAATCAGGTGTATTATTTACATTTGTTTCTGTTAGAGCCTTGGCTTTAACATTTTCTTGTTCTTTCTTTTAGAGTGCATTCCTTTCTTAGCATTTTGTCTAGGTCTCTGTCTTCTTCTTTGTATTAGGAAAGCCTGTTGTGTTTCCTGCTCCTGACAGTAATGGCTTTATGAAGAAGAGGTCATATAGTATCCAGGGCCTGGCCCTTCCAGAAGTGTCTCTTGTGTGTGCCGTGTGCACTCTGCTTCTGTGTTTTGGCTGCCCCATCCCCAGATCGGTAGTCTGCAGAAGTTCTCCTTGCCTGCAGTGGGCATTGTTTGAACCTTGGCCAGAGTGTGGTGAATTTTAACTATGTATGTTCAGGTCTGCTTGTTAAAAGAGATTTGATACTAATTCCACTAGAGATGAAGTTTTGAAGAATTCTATGTTCAGTAGATGCGGTGCATGCAGGGTTTTGTGCTAGTCTTCTGAGGAAGGGGCCTGCTGTGCTGGTACTTAGACACACTTGCCTGAGAAAAGCAGTACCAGCAGAGCATGGCGATGGCAGGTCTTGGGGTAAGCATGTTAAACAGTCAATGGAGTTTTTCTGATTTCTATGATCAGTTTATGTTGAGGAACAAAGGAAGGAAATGGTGCCATCCTGCTCCTTTGTCCCTGGGTACCTCTAAAACTCTAGTCTTTGAGCCCCATTGGTTTAAAAGCTCACAGAAATCAGCCCCCCCTCATTTTTCTAGCCAGTGGCTTTGGGGAAGCATTCTCCTTCTGTGTTTCCCTGTGCACACCATTCTCTCTCACCTTTCTCTATGACCAGGGCTCCCTTCCTTCCATAGCACCTACTATCCATTTCTCCCCAAAACCATGTGTCCGCATATCCTGGCTTTTGCATTTGGCCTCTTCTTTGCTTCTATTTGCGCAGTTTGTTTTATCAATCCTTACATTGATTTCTTGGGTATTCAAAATGATTGATAGTTATCTAGCTATGCTTGGGGGACAAGGCAAACCTAAGGTCCTCCTAGTACACTGCCATCTTAGTTCTTCCCCCACAGTCTACCCGATAAAAGACTTTACAAGTAACTTTTTTCAGAGAAAACTTAAATCTCACTATTATGGAAACAAAATATTATTTCCTCAAGGAATGCATTTTGTTTTCTCATTGAGAATTGGTCTTATAGAATATATGTCATTTTTCTGTATTTACTGTTTCCCATATTTGTAATGAAAATTCTGTATGTGAATATATTTTCCTGAATTTATTGTTTGAAATATCTAATTATACATGTTTGTGTGAAGATATTTTATTTTTTTAATATTTTATTTATTTATTTGACACAGAGAGAGAGAGAGAGCACAAGTAAAGGGAGTGGCAGACAGAGGGAGAGGGGGAAGCAGGTTCCCTGTTGAGCAAGGAGCCTGGCGTGGGGCTCGATCACAGGACATGGGATCATGACATGAGCCAAAGGCAGACGCTTAATCGACTGAGCCACCCAGGCACCCCGTGTGTGAAGATATTTTAGTTAATCCTATTTCTTAGAATGTTTTTCTTATCTTGTGATAGTTGAGATGTGTTTTTCACAGGAAAATTACCTTCTTGTAAATTAAGTATAGTTCTTTTCATAAAATGGTTATAATTCTGTCTAAATACTTAAGGAAAATAGTTCTAAATTTTCAAATATAATATTTTAAAATTTTCTCTATACATATAGGCACCAGCTCCTGAAAAAGAACTTGAGGAAATGAAAGAAGAAAAAAACAAAGATGTTGAAGAAGAGGGAATAGAAAAGAAGGAAGTAGTGGAAGTAGCTGGAGAAGATGAAAAATATCAAGAAGGAGATGGAGAAGATCAAAACAAAAAAGAAGAGAAAAGAGAAGATGGGAAAGAGAACAAAGATGGAAAAGGAGATAGAAAAGAAGATGAAGATGGAAAAGAAAAAGAAGATGGAAAGGAAGAAGAAAAGAAAAAAGAAAAAGGAGATCAAAAAGGGAAAGGAGAAGAAGTCAAAGAATTTGAAAATGAAAAAGACACAGGAGAAGAAAAACAAGAAGACAGAAAAGAGAATGAAGATAGAAAAGAGGAGAAAAGTGGAACTGAGGAAGTTGGAAATAAGGAGGAAAGTGGAAATGAGAAAGGAGAAGATGGAAAAGAGGGCAAACATGGAAAAGAGGAAGATGGAATAGAAGAAAATGGGAAGGGAGATGGGAAAGATGGAGGGAAAGGAGAGGAAAATAAAAAGAAGGCTGAAGTCAGAAAAGAAGTAGCTGAAAAAGAAGGAGTCAAAAAAGATGAAAAAAAAGAAACTCAGAGTATTGTTTAAAGTTGCCCAATAATTTCATAATTTGGTAATATGTGCCTCCATGTTGTAATGTTTATAGAAATGAATATTTTTTAATCAAATATTTTATAAATACAGCGTTTCTTTAACATCAGCTTAATTTCAAAGCATCTTCATACTGATTATTAGTCACAAAGTAACTAACGTGAAACCTTTATACATTTATACATTATATATTATGTGATCATAATAATGGAATATATAAGAAACTATGCTTTCAACTTTGTCAGTGAATTTCCTTTTGTGTGCCTTGTGTGTTAAATCCTTGAATTTTAATTTTACTCCTATCTGTGATAATTTCACAAAGTGGGGAGATCCAGAAAACATTCTTCCAAACTACTTGTGGTTGTCTAAGTTGCTTTTATTAAAAAAAAAAAGTTTAACTATTTTCTGTAATGCAGAGAGTTATAATTCTTTCTCAGATATAACTTTATTATCAGCTTGTGAACAAATAAAACTGCAATTCCATTTTTAAAAGAGTTACAATTTTGTTTTTTTCAGAAGGGCAATTCTGGTTATATGTATATCCACAAAATTTTACTAGATTGACCTTAATAAAAATTCTCTTCAAAAATAATTAATTTTTTAAATATATCTAAAAATATAGTTAGCGAAATAATATAGTGCTTGATTTTTCTATTGTGATGTTCACAGAAGCATTTTTATTTTTTTGCACTGAGATAAAATTAACATAAAAATTACCATTTTAACCATTTCCAATTCAGTGATTTTTTTAGTGCTTTCAAAATATTGTGCAACTACCACTATTTAATTCCAAAACATTTTTACCCAAATGAAAATCAAAGTACCAATTAGCAATCTCTCCATTCCCACTCCCCTCCTCACCTGTCCCTGTTAACCACTAATTTAATTTGCCTCTATAGATTTGCCTATTCTAGATATTTTATATAAATGAAATCATGCAATATATGGCCTTTGTGTCTGGTTTCTTTCACTTAGCATGTTTCCAGGTTCATCCATGTTGGAGCATGTGTCAATTCATTTCTCTTTATGGCTGAATAATACTATATTCCATTGATATACTACATTGCTTCTTGAACATTTGAGATGTTTCCATATTTTTATCAATTATAAATAATGCTGCTATGAATATACATGTAGAACTTTTTGTGCTCATGTATGTTTTCATTTCTCCTAGGTATATATCTAGGAGTATAACTACTTGATTATATAGTAATGGCATGTTTAACTTTTTGAGGAACTTTCAGACTGTTTTCCAAAGTGGCTTCAGTTTCACATATTCTCACCAGCAATGTATGAGGGTTCTAATTTTTCCATGCCCTAGTCAAAACTTCTTATTGTCTATATTTTATTGCAACCATCTTAATGGGGTTATTTGGAGGTGATTGAAATCATGGTGATTTTGATTTGCATTTCCATAATGATGTTAAACATCTTATGTGCTTATCATCCATTTTTTTTATCTTTGGAAAAGTGTCTAACACATCCTTTGCCCATTTTTCTCTTGGGTTGTCTTTTCAGTATTGTGTTGTAAGATGTGTACATATTTTAGATACAAGTGTCATATCAGTCATAATCATTTGCATAATTTTTCCCCATTCTGTGGGTTGTCTTTTCACTTTCTTGTTGCTGTCTTTTGATGCACATGTTTTTAAATTTCGAGTTAAGTCTAATGTGCTTTTTCTTTTATTGCTTGTGTTTTTGGTGGCATATCTAAGAATCTGCTACCAAAGCCCAGGTCAGAGATATATACCCATACACCTTAAGAGTTTTATAGCTTTATCTCTTATATTTAAATCTCTGACTCATTTACATGTGGCCATCAATTTGTCCATATATCATTTCCTGAAAACACTATTTCCCCATTGAATGGTCTTGACACTCTTCAAAACTCAATGGACCACAGATGTATGGATTAATTTCTGGACTCTCAATTCTATACCATTGATCCATATGTCTACATGTCAGTACCATACCTTTGATTGCTGTAGCATTGTAATAATTTTTGAAATCAGAGAGTATTTGTCCTCTAACTTTGTTCTTGGTTGTTCAGGGTCCCTTATAATTCCATATAAACTTTAGGATCAGCTTGTTCACTTCTACAAAAGAAAAGGCAATTGAAGTTTAGATAAGGATCACAATAAATAACCAGATAAATTTGGGGAATTTTGCCATACTAAAAATTGTCTTTCAGTACATTAACTTGGGATATCTTTCCATTTATTTAGGTATCTTTCATTTCAGCAATATTTGTAGTTCTTAGAGTATACAAGTCTTGCCCTTCTTTGATTACATTTATTCCAAAGTATTTTATTTTTGATTCTATAAATGGATTTTTATTTCCATTTTGAAATTTTAATTGCTAATGTATAGAAATACAACTGAATTTTGCATATTAATCTTGTATCTTATAATTTTGCTGAACTCATTTATTAGATTTAGTAGGTATTTTGAAGATTCTTTAGAGTTTTCTATTTATAAGAACATGTCATCTGCAAATAGAGTTCATTTTACTTCTTTCCAATGTGAGTATCTTTTTCTTTTTTTCTTTTTCTTTTCTTGCTTAACTTCCTTGGTTTTCAAAGCCTTCACACATATTAAGAATAAAAAAGAAAAAAAAAATTCAGAAGTCCAGCTTCCAAAGCTTAAACCTCTGTCTCTGCCTCTTTCGCAGGGCTGACAGTCTTTGTACCATTTCATACCCTGTATCAAAATTTACTACAATGCTACAGTAATCAAAATTGACCTAAAAGGGATGGTTAAATATATAGGAACCTTGTCTGTATCCCCCCACTTCCTAGTCATATTCCACAACCACAGAAAGTGTACTGTCATAACTTCAAATACAGAAACTGGTCTTTTAAATGCTTGGTCCCCTTCATTGTCAAGGCTAAATAAAATTAACAATGCTGTGGGGCACCTGGGTGGCTCAGTGGGTTAAAGCCTCTGCCTTTGGCTCAGGTCATGATCCCAGGGTCCTGGGATCAAGCCGCGCAACGGGCTATGTGCTCAGTGGGGAGCCTGCTTCCCCCTCTCTCTCTGCCTGCCTCTCTGCCTACTTGTGATCTCTCTGTTTCTGTCAAATAAATAAACAAAAATCTTTTTAAAAAAAAGTAACAATGCTGGTTTTCTCTTTAAAAGCACATTCCAGGTGATGGGCAGAAATCTTAACTTTGTGAAATTCTACCCTCTATATAAAGAGATAGCCATCTTCACCTTACAATATTATTTTTAACTATATAATAAAGCATTCATATAACAAGAATATCATAGTATACTACAGGAGGACCATTCCTTTACACTATGGCACTAAAGTGCTTCACCTAGTCTTGTGGGTCTTCTATTGCTATTTATCTTCTTGTTTTAATTGAATCCTACTTTCCCTTTACCATTAAAACTTTGATTCATATAATTTCTCTTCTAAAAGTTTCTAAAATAGTAAGATGTGGAGGGAAAAATGGAGTAGAGGAGTGCTTATTTAAAGAGACTGATACCATTACTGTAAGTGAAAGTGGATATGAATTATAAATCTACTACAGCAGAACAATACTTAATAAAGTTGTGGAGAAATAGACAAAGGTGTAAAAAAATCTTTAGGGAACACCACAGAGAAAAGTTGTTTGAGAAGTGCACTTGGGGGACACCTGGGTAGCTCTGTCAGTTAGGTGTCCCACCCTTGATTTCAGTTGAGGTCATGATCTTACAAGCCTGTGAAAGAGAGCCCCATATCAAGCTCTGCACTGGGCATGGAGCCTACTTAAGATTCTCTCCCACTGTCCCTCACCACTCTCTTTCTCTCTTAAAAAAAAAGTGCACTTGGAGTTTCCTTAATAATATGAAAGATCTTTATTAATTATCTCATTGACAACACAGTTTTTGTAATATACTCATTTATTAAAGAATTGATAGTGAAGTTTTAATAAAAATTTCTGTTGTGACTTTAGAGGGTTTGCCCCATTAATAAGCATGATTTTGGCTAGTGATAGTATGTCTCAAAATAAAAATGTTTAATGTGAATGTCTTTGAAATTATATTCTAATTATATGGTAAGGCATAATTCAGTTTTTTTATGTGAAAAAAAAGAATAAAAAAATATATACGCAATTCTTCAGTGTACATCTGCTATATAAAGCAAAGTCTGCCCTTAGTATTTGTCCTTAATAACACTTAAAATGTTTCATGCTGAACTTTATTAATCTTTATAAAAATCCCATGTTTTGTATGATACCAACAAAGGGAGGCATAGAACTAGTGCATGTCAAGTTGGAGTCTACACCTAAGTCATAATATAAAAGGTATTATTGATGACCTACTGAGATCACACAGATAAATCTTGACACCATTTTTTTTAAATTAGGTTTTGAAAATCCTCCAACAGCAATGTTTTGGTCCAAAAATAATTATTTTTCTTCAAGATACTATTGCAGCAATTCTCCAAAATTAAAAAGAAAAAAAAGAACTGTAGGAACAAGTTGATTAACATGTAAAGAACAGGGGTACCTGGGTGTCTCAGTGGGTTTAAACCTCTGCCTTCGCTCAGGTCATGATCTCAGGGTCCTGGTATGGAGCCCAGCATCGGGGTGGGGGGCAGTCTCTGCTCAGCAGGGAACCTGCTTCCCCCCACCCTCTCTGTCTGCCTCTCTGCCTACTTGTGATCTCTGTCAAATGAATAAAAAAATCTTTAAAAAATAAAAAAAAATTTAAAAACATGTAAAGAATAGAGAAAAAGTCCACCAAATCAGCTGCAATTTAGAACCTCTGTGCTGAAATTCAGTTAAACCTATACCATGACAGTAGGTAAATTACTTGTGTAAAGGTACTTTTCCAGAATACAGAAAATTTTTAATGTAATATTTATCCAATAGATATATTTGTTTTAATCTTAAAATACATGGATTTAAGACTATTACCCACTTTTAATAATGCTTTATTTGCTTCCCATGAATACAATAGTCTTTCAGATTATATTGAATTCCTTAAATTGGAAAATGATGAGTAGACAAAAGTCTAATTTTATTTGGAATAGTAATCATTTTTTTTCACCTATTACCTCTCTAACTAGAGTTGTTCATTCTGTTTGTTGCAGATTTTAAAAACCCTTTCTTTGAAAGAGTCAAACATTAAATCCAGAAAAAATAAATATTATTTAAGAATCAAAATTATGGTTTACTATATGTTACCTGAAAACATATGCATTTAATTCTTCAGCAACTATATTATGCAGTCCAGGCTTTGTGTTGTGGATTTTACTAAATAATATGAATGAACCCCAGTGTTTATAGAAACTGAGTTACAGATTACATAATGGGAAGGGTGTGTGTGTGTGTGTGTGTGTTTCCAGAGTAGAAAGAAAGAACTAATTAGGGACTCCTGGGTGGCTCAGTCAGTTGGACGTCTGCTTTTGGCTGGGTTCATGATCCTGGGGTCCTGGGGTCAAGTCCCACATCGCATTTCCTATTCAGCAGGGAGCCAGCTTCTTCCTCTGCCTGCTCCTTTACCTGCTTGTGCTCTCTCTTTCTCTCTATCTCTCTCTGAGAAATAAATAAATAAAATCTTTTTTTTAAAAAGGAGTAATTGCAAAGTGAAATCATTGATTTTGAAATATTTTCGTTTTTATAGCTTGAAAGGCATTTTTTTCATATAAATTAGGATTTCTGACCAAAGAGTAAAGAATTTCTTCAAATATTTAACACATACAAAAGTGTTTACTATGTACCAGGCACTATCTTAAGCATTTTGTGTATATTACACATATATATGACAAACACATTTACATATAATAAGCCAAGGAGACAGGTAGTATTATTATTCTCACTTTATAGATAAACAAAGGGATGAAATCCAGTAGTTTAGTTTGCTTGTAGCAAATTCATAATCATGGGGCGGGGGGTGTTGAGCTAGGTTATATTGTCTCTCAAATAGGCTTAACCTACAAGCTAATTTTGACCAGTAGGATTTTTGTTTGTTTGTTTAGTAAAAATAATCTTAGAAATCCAATGAGAAATGACAAGTACTAACTAGTGTTGAAATTTAGATTTTTTTTTTAAGTAGGCTCCACACCCAGTGTGGAGCCCAGTGTGGGGTTTGAACTAACAAATGGAGATCAAGACCTGAGCTTACATTAAAAGTTAAACATTTAACTGACTGAGCCACCCAGATGCCCCACAATTTAGATTCTTTATTCATTCAGTCAAAAAATATTTATCTAGTACAGACTATGTGCCAACTGAGTTAGTAAGTACTGTGGTACAGAGGTTACATCTATAAAGAAGAGATTTTCCTTGCTGCTATAAATCCTATAGTCCAGCAGAGGAAACCAGTACTTTTAATTACAAAAATAATTAGATGATTACAACTTTATAATGTTATAGATGAATAATAAGGTATCTAAAAGATAGTATGACAGAAGAATATTAAGGTAGCTAATAACAGAAGTTAGCACTTGTAGGAGGTTAGAGGTGTTAATTTTCATGTAATATAGTGTCTAATCCATTCACCCAGACACATGAGTTAATTGAACTCAACTGGGTAGTTCTCGCTTGAGGTTTTCTGGGTCTTGAAAACTATATAATAGTTCTGCTGCATTTTGTCGGTCAAAGAAGCCAAAGGTCAGCCCAAATCCAAAAGGAGAAAAATAAATAAGGACACATATAAGGAGGCATGATATATTGGGGAGCCATATTTAGAAATTAGCTACTATGAACCTCCATTTTCTTGTTATCTGTTGGCAGAATCTCTACAGCATCAATGTCGAATCTTCCAGATTAATCCCCAATTGTAAAAAATATTTTCTCCTGTTTTCCTTCCTTTTTTATCATTCTGAAATTGTCTTTATTATTATATTTAATATGTTTATTGAATTTTATATTTTTAATTTCTTTTTTTTTTGCTTTTAAAAAGTGTTTTTAAGAAGTATAATTGGTATTCTTTTTTTTTCCAATTTATTTATTTTCAGAAAAACAGTATTCATTATTTTTTTCACCACACCCAGTGCTCCATGCAAGCTGTGCCCTCTATAATACCCACCACCTGGTACCCCAACCTCCCACCCCCCCGCCACTTCAAACCCCTCAGATTGTTTTTCAGAGTCCATAGTCTCTCATGGTTCATCTCCCCTTCCAATTTACCCAAAAGCACATACCCTCCCCAATGTCCATAACCCTACCCCCCTTCACCCAACCCCCCTCCCCCCAGCAACCCACAGTTTGTTTCGTGAGATTAAGAGTCACTTATGGTTTGTCTCCCTCCCTATCCCATCTTGTTTCATGGATTCTTCTCCTACCCACTTAAGCCCCCATGTTGCATCACCACTCCCTCATATCAGGGAGATCATATGATAGTTGTCTTTCTCCGCTTGACTTATTTCGCTAAGCACGATACGCTCTAGTTCCATCCATGTTGTCGCAAATGGCAAGATTTCGTTTCTTTTGATGGCTGCATAGTATTCCATTGTGTATATATACCACATCTTCTTGATCCATTCATCTGTTGATGGACATCTAGGTTCTTTCCATAGTTTGGCTATTGTGGACATTGCTGCTATAAACATTCGGGTGCACGTGCCCCTTTGGATCACTACGTTTGTATCTTTAGGGTAAATTCCCAGTAGTGCAATTGCTGGGTCATAGGGCAGTTCTATTTTCAACATTTTGAGGAACCTCCATGCTGTTTTCCAGAGTGGTTGCACCAGCTTGCATTCCCACCAACAGTGTAGGAGGGTTCCCCTTTCTCCGCATCCTCGCCAGCATCTGTCATTTCCTGACTTGTTGATTTTAGCCATTCTGACTGGTGTGAGGTGATATCTCATTGTGGTTTTGATTTGTATTTCCCTGATGTCGAGTGATATGGAGCACTTTATCATGTGTCTGTTGGCCATCTGGATGTCTTCTTTGCAGAAACGTCTGTTCATGTCCTCTGCCCACTTCTTGATTGGATTATTTGTTCTTTGGGTGTTGAGTTTGTTAAGTTCTTTATAGATTTTGGACACTAGTCCTTTATCTGATATGTCGTTTGCAAATATCTTCTCCCATTCTGTCAGTTGTCTTTTGGTTTTGTTAACTGTTTCCTTTGCTGTGCAAAAGCTTTTGATTTTGATGAAATCCCAAAAGTTCATTTTGGCCCTTGCTTCCCTTGCCTTTGGCGATGTTCCTAGGAAGATGTTGCTGCGGCTGAGGTCGAAGAGGTTGCTGCCTGTGTTCTCCTCAAGGATTTTGATGGATTCCTTTCTCACATTGAGGTCCTTAATCCATTTTGAATCTATTTTTGTGTGTGGTGTAAGGAAATGGTCCAATTTCATTTTTCTGCACGTGGCTGTCCAATTTTCCCAAAACCATTTATTGAAGAGGCTGTCTTTTTTCCATTGGACATTCTTTCCTGCTTTGTCGAAGATTAGTTGACCATAGAGTTGAGGGTCTATTTCTGGGCTCTCTATTCTGTTCCATTGGTCTATGTGTCTGTTTTTGTGCCAGTACCATGCTGTCTTGATGATGACAGCTTTGTAATACAGCTTGAAGTCCGGAATTGTGATACCACCAACTTTGGCTTTGTTTTTCAATATCCCTTTGGCTATTCGAGGTCTTTTCTGGTTCCATATAAATTTTAAAATTATTTGTTCCATTTCTTTGAAAAAGATGGATGGTACTTTTATAGGAATTGCATTAAATGTGTAGATTGCTTTAGGTAGCATAGACATTTTCACAATATTTATTCTTCCAATCCAGGAGCATGGACATTTTTCCATTTCTTTGTGTCTTCCTCAATTTCTTTCATGAGTACTTTATAGTTTTCTGAGTATAGATTCTTAGCCTCTTTGGTTAGGTTTATTCCTAGGTATCTTATGGTTTGGGGTGCAATTGTAAATGGGATTGACTCCTTAATTTCTCTTTCTTCTGTCTTGTTGTTGGTGTAGAGAAATGCAACTGATTTCTGTGCATTGATCTTATATCCTGACACTTTACTGAATTCCTGTATAATTTCTAGCAGTTTTGGAGTGGAGTCTTTTGGGTTTTCCACATAGAGTATCATATCATCTGCGAAGAGTGATAATTTGACTTCTTCTTTGCCGATTTGGATGCCTTTAATTTCCTTTTGTTGTCTGATTGCTGAGGCTAGAACTTCTAGTACTATGTTGAATTGCAGTGGTGATAATGGACATCCCTGCCGTGTTCCTGACCTTAGCGGAAAACTTTCAGTTTTTCTCAATTGAGAATGATATTTGCAGTGGGTTTTTCATAGATGGCTTTGATGATATTGAGGTATGTGCCCTCTATCCCTACACTTTGAAGGGTTTTGATCAGGAAGGGATGCTGTACTTTGTCAAATGCTTTTTCAGCATCTATTGAGAGTATCATATGGTTCTTATTCTTTCTTTTATTGATGTGTTGTATCACATTGACTGATTTGCGGATGTTGAACCAGCCTTGCAGCCCTGGGATAAAGCCCACTTGGTCGTGGTGAATAATCCTTTTAATGTACTGTTGAATCCTATTGGCTAGTATTTTGGTGAGAATTTTTGCATCTGTGTTCATCAAGGATATTGGTCTATAGCTCTCTTTTTTGATGAGATCCTTGTCTGGTTTTGGGATCAAGGTGATGTTGGCCTCATAAAATGAGTTTGGGAGTTTTCCTTCCATTTCTATTTTTTGGAACTGTTTCAGGAGAATAGGAATTGGTTCTTCTTTAAATGTTTGGTAGAATTCCCCCGGGAAGCCATCTGGCCCTGGGCTTTTGTTTGTTTGGAGATTTTTAATGACTGTTTCAATCTCCTTACTGGTTATGGGTCTGTTCAGGCTTTCTATTTCTTCCTGGTTCAATTTTGGTAGTTTATATGTTTCTAGGAATGCATCCATTTCTTCCAGATTGTCAAATTTGTTGGCGTAGAGTTGCTCATAGTATGTTCTTATAATAGTTTGTATTTCTTTGGTGTTAGTTGTGATCTCTCCTCTTTCATTCATGATTTTATTTATTTGGGTCCTTTCTCTTTTCTTTTTCATAAGTCTGGCCAAGGGTTTATCAATTTTATTAATTCTTTCAAAGAACCAGCTCCTAGTTTGGTTGATTTTTTCTATTGTTTTTTTGGTTTCTATTTCATTGATTTCTGCTCTGATCTTTATGATTTCTCTTCTCCTGCTGGGCTTAGGGTTTCTTTCTTGTTCTTTCTCCAGCTCCTTTAGGTGTAGGGTTAGGTTGTGTATCTGAGACCTTTCTTGTTTCTTGAGAAAAGCTTGTACCGCTATATATTTTCCTCTCAGGACTGCCTTTGTTGTGTCCCACAGATTTTGAACCGTTGTATTTTCATTATCATTTGTTTCCATGATTTTTTTCAATTCTTCTTTAATTTCCCAGTTGACCCATTCATTCTTTAGAAGGATGCTGTTTAGTCTCCATATATTTGTGTTCTTTCCAAACTTCCTCTTGTGGTTGAGTTCTAGCTTCAGAGCATTGTGGTCTGAAAATATGCAGGGAATGATCCCAATCTTTTGATACTGGTTGAGTCCTGATTTAGGACCGAGGATGTGATCTATTCTGGAGAATGTTCCATGTGCACTAGAGAAGAATGTGTATTCTGTTGCTTTGGGATGAAATGTTCTGAATATATCTGTGATGTCCATCTCATCCAATGTATCATTTAAGGCCTTTCTTCCCCTGTTGATCTTTTGCTTGGATGATCTGTCCATTTCAGTGAGGGGAGTGTTAATATCCCCTACTATTATTGTATTATTGTTGATGTGTTTCTTTGATTTTGTTATTAATTGGTTTATATAGTTTGCTGCGCCCACGTTGGGGGCATAGATATTTAAAATTGTTAGATCTTCTTGTTGGACAGACCCTTTGAGTATGATATAGTGTCCTTCCTCATCTCTTATTATAGTCTTTGGCTTAAAATCTAATTGATCTGATATAAGGATTGCCACTCCTGCCTTTTTCTGATGTCCATTAGCATGGTAAATTCTTTTCCACCCCCTCACTTTAAATCTGGAGGTGTCTTCGGGTTTAAAATGAGTTTCTTGGAGGCAACATATAGATGGGTTTTGTTTTTTTATCCATTCTGATACCCTGTGTCTTTTGATTGGGGCATTTAGCCCATTAACATTCAGGGTAACTATTGAGAGATATGATTTTAGTGCCATTGTATTGCCTGTAAGGTGACTGTTACTGTATATTGTCTTTGTTCCTTTCTGATCTACCACTTGTAGGCTCTCTCTTTGCTTAGAGGACCTCTTTCAGTATTTCCTGTAGAGCTGGTTTGGTGTTTGCAAATTCTTTCAGTTTTTGTTTGTCCTGGAAGCTTTTAATCTCTCCTTCTATTTTCAATGATAGCCTAGCTGGATATAGTATTCTTGGCTGCATGTTTTTCTCGTTTAGTGCTCTGAAAATATCATGCCAGCTCTTTCTGGCCTGCCAGGTCTCTGTGGATAAGTCAGCTGCCAATCTAATACTTTTACCATTGTATGTTACAGACTTCTTTTCCCGGGCTGCTTTCAGGATTTGCTCTTTGTCACTAAGGCTTGTAAATTTCACTATTAGGTGACGGGGTGTGGGCCTATTCTTAATGATTTTGAGGGGCATTCTCTGAACCTCCTGAATTTTGATGCTCGTTCCCTTTGCCATATTGGGGAAATTCTCTGCAATAATTCTCTCCAGTATACCTTCTGCTCCCGTCTCTTTCTTCTTCTTCTGGAATCCCAATTATTCTAATGTTGTTTCGTCTTATGGTGTCACTTATCTCTCGAATTCTCCCCTCATGGTCCAGTAGCTGTTTGTCCCTCTTTTGCTCAGCTTCTTTATTCTCTGTCATTTGGTCTTCTATATCGCTAATTCTTTCTTCTGCCTCATTTATCCTAGCAGTCAGAGCCTCCATTTTTGATTGAACTTCATTAATAGCTTTTTTGATTTCAACTTGGTTAGATTTTAGTTCTTTTATTTCTCCAGAAAGGGCTTTTATATCTCTGGAGAGGGTTTCTCTAATATCTTCCATGCCTTTTTCAAGCCCGGCTAGAACCTTGAGAATTGTCATTTTGAACTCTAGATCTGACATATTACCAATGTCTGTATTGATTAGGTCCCTAGCCTTTGGTACTGCCTCTTGTTCTTTTTTTTGTTGTGAATTTTTCCGCCTTGTCATTTTGTCCAGCTAAGAGTATATGGAGGAGCAAGTAAAATACTAAAAGGGTGGCAACAATCCCAGGAAAATATGCTTTAACCAAATCAGAAGAGATCCCAAATCGTGAGGGGGGGATTTCTCCCCTGATTGGGATCTCCTTTGATTGGGATCTCCCAATCTCTTCTGATTGGGATCTCTTCTGATTTGGGGATAAAAAGAGGTTCAAAAAGAACGAAAGAAAAAAAAGAAAAAAAGAATTAAAAAAAAGAGATTGAATTAAAAATCAGTCAAGAATTTAAAAAAGAATTAAGAAAAAAAAAGATTGAAGAGCTTAGGATCTCTTCTGATTTGGGGATAAAAAGAGTTTCAAAAAGAAAGAAAGAAAAAAAGAATTAAAAAAAAGAAAATGAATAAAGAAAAGTATAAAAAAGAAAATATATATATATATATATTAGATAATCTAGTTAAAAAACGTTAAAAAAGAAAAGGGTAAAAGTTATAAAAAATTTTAGCAGAAGAAGAGAAAAAAAATGAAAAAGAAAAAAATTAAATTAACTGCAAGACTAAAAAATCACAGGCAGAAAGCCATGAGTTCCGTGCTTTGCTTTCTCCTCCTCTGGAATTCTGCTGCTCTCCTTGGTATTGAATCTCTACTCCTTGGTAGGTGAACTTGGTCTTGCCTGGATTTCTTGTTGATCTTCTGGGGGAGGGGCCTGGTGTAGTGATTCTCAAGTGTCTTTGCCCCAGGCAGAATTACACCGCCCTTACCAGGGGCCGGGCTGAGTGACCTGCTCGGCTTTGCTTTCAGGAGCTTTTGTTCCCTGAGCGCTTTCCGTAGAGTTCCGGAGGACGGGAATACAAATGGCGGCCTCCTGGTCTCCGGCCCGGAGGAGCCGAGAGCCCGGGGCCCCGCTCCCCTGTGCGCCCTCAGCGAATAGCTCCTAGTAACTCACGTCTGCCTAACCTCCGGCCGCGCTCCGAGCTCACCGAGGTTGCGACTGGTTCAAGGCAACTCCGAGCTGCGAGCTTACTGTCGGCTCTGTCTCTGCAGCCGCTTTCCTGTTCCAATATTCGCAAGCTCTGCGACACTCAGACACCCCCGATCCTTCTGTGACCCCGCGAGACCTGAGGTCACGCCGACCCCGTGTGGGCTTCGCCCCGGTTTAGCCTCCGGAGCGATGTCCCTCAGCGGAGCAGACTTTTAAAAGTCCTGATTTTGTGCTCCGTTGCTCCGCCGCTTGCTGGGAACCGGCCCCTCCCCCCGGGGTCTATCTTCCCGTGGCTTTGGTTTCACTTCTCCGCCAGTCCTACCTTTCAGAAAGTGGTTGTTTTTCAGTTTCTAGAATTGCTGTTCTTCTCTTCGATCTGCCGATGGATTTGCAGGTGTTTGCAATTTTTGGATAAGCTCTCTAGCTGATCTCCTGCTAGCTGAGGTAGTCTCAGCCTGCTACTTCTCCGCCATCTTGACTCCTCCCCATAATTGATCTAAATTTTAATTTCCATGAGCTTTTTTTGTTCTATGCTCTTCTTTTTTCTTTTTTTTTTCATATCAGGCTATGCTTGTTTCTTAATGTAGTATTTTTCTCTTCTGTCCTTCAGTATCAAATTTACAATTTACTAGCTTTTGCTTGCTTTGTATTAAGTTGTCTTTTATTACCTATAGTGCTGTATTTCCTCTAAAGTCCTCCCCTACCCAACCCACCTCCATTTTGGTGTGTTTTGGTAACTGCATTTAATGTTAGAGTTATTCCTCAAATACCTAATGATTTAAGACATTTCACATTTATATTTAAGAATGAGACCCTAAAAAGCTAATTGGGTCTACTAGTACTATGTTGAAAAATAGTGGTGAGAGTGAACATAACTGTTGTATTCCCGACCTTAAGGGAAAAGATCTCAGTTTTTCCCCTTTAATGGACTTTTCATATATGGCTTTTATGATACTGAGGTATGTTCCTTCTATCCCTACATTGTGGAAAGTTTTTATCAAGAAAGGATGCTGTATTTCATCAAATGTTTTTTTTTTTTCTACCTCAATTGAGAGGATCTTATGCTTCTTGTCCTTTCTTTTATTAATATAATGTATCACATTCATTGATTTGCAAATGTTGAAACACCCTTGAAGCCGAGGAACAAATTACACTTGGTTGTGGTGAATAATCCCTTTAATGTACTGTTGTATCTCATTGGCTAGTATCTTGGTGAGAATTTTGGCATCCATGTTCATCAGGGATATTGGTCTATGATTTTCCTTTTTGGTGGGGTCTTTGGTTTTGGAATCAAGGTAATTCTGGCCTCTTAGAATGAGTTGAGAATTTGTCTTCCATTTCTATTTTTTGAAACATCTTCAGAAAAAATAGGTATTGATTCTTCTTTAAATGCTCTGTAGAATTCATCTGTGAAACCATTCAACACTGGACTCTTGTTTGTTTGGCAAGTTTTGAGTACTGCTTCAATTTCCTTCTTGGCTATGAGTCTGTCTGTTCAGGGTCCTAGTCTCAATGATCAGAAAACAAAAAGAAATAAAAGGCATTCAAATTGGAAAAAAAAGTCAAACTCTTGATCTTCACAGATGATGTGATACTTTCTGTTGAACACCCAAAAGGCTCCACCCCAAAATTGTTAGAACTCATATAGGAATTCAGCAACATGGAAGGATATAAAATCAATGTACAGAAATTAGTTGCATTTCTGTACACTAATAATGACACAGAAGAAAGAGAAATTAAGAAATCAATCCCATTATAGAGGGCACAGCTTGCATGGAGCACTGGGTGTGGTGAAAAAATAATGAATACTGTTTTTCTGAAAATAAATAAATTGGAAAAAAAAATCAATCCCATTTACAACAGCACCAAAAAACAAAAGATGCCTAGGAATAAACCTAACTAAAGAGATAAAATATATGTACTCTAAATACTATAGAATGCTTATGAAAGAAATTGAGGAAGACACGAAGAAATGGAAAAAAAATATTCAATACTCATGGATTGGAAGAACAAATATCATTAAAATGTCTACACTACCCAGAGCAATCTACACATTCAATACAATCCACATCAAAACAGCATCAATATTTTTTCACAGAATTAGAACAAATAATCCTAAAATTTGTATGGAACCAGAAATAACCCCGGGGTGCCTGGGTGGCTCAGTGGATTAAGCCTCTGCCTTTGGCTCAGGTCGTCATCTCAGAGTCCTGGAATAGAGCCCCACATTGTGCTTTCTGCTCAGCAGGGAGCCTGCTTCCCCCTCTCTCTCTGCCTGCTGCTCTGCCTACTTGTGATCTCTCTCCATCTGTCAAATAAATAAAATCTTTAAAAAAAAAGAATAAACCCCCCAACAGCCAACAGAGTGTTGAAAAGAAAACCAATGCTGGAGGCATAACAATTCTGGAATTCAAGCCATGTTACAAATCTATAATCACCAAGGAATATTGTACTGGGAAAAAAATAAACATATGGATGAATGGAACAGAATAGAGAACCCAGAAATTGACCTCAACTATATGGTCAACTAGTCTTCAAAAAAGCAGGAAATAATATACAATGGAGAAAAGACAGTCTCTTCAACAAATGGTGTTGAGAAAATTGGACAGCCACATGTAAAATAATGAAACTGGACTATTTTATTACATCACACAATAATGTGCTCAAAATGGATGAAAGACTTAAATTTGAGACAGGAATCCATCAAAATGCTAGAGGGGAAAACAGACTTTGACTTTGGTCACAACAACTTCTTGCTAGACATGTATCCAAAGGAAAGGGAAACAAAAGCAAAAATGACCCTTTGGGATTTCATCAAGATCAAAAGTTTTTGCACAGAAAGGAAATAGTCAATAAAACTAAAAGTTAAATTATGGAATGGGAGAAGATATTTCCAAATGACATATCATATAAAAGGCTAGTACTGAAGATCTATAAAGAACTTATCAAACTCAACCCCCCAAAACCAATAAACCAGTCAAAAAATGGGCAGAAGACTTGAATGGACATTTCTCCATAGAAGAGATACAATTAGCCAAGACTCATGAGAAAATGCTCCACAACACTTGGCATCAGGGAAAAAGTAACCAAAACCACAATGAGATAACACCTAACACCACTCAGAATGGAAAAAAAAAATTAATAGATCAGGAAACAACAAATGTTGGCAAGGATTCAAAGAAAGGGAAACCTTCTTACACTGTTGGTGGGAATGCAAGCTATTACAGCCACTCTGGAAAACAGTATGGAAGTTCCCCAAGAAGTTAAAAATAGAAATTCTCAGGATCCATAAATTGCACTACTAGATATTTACCCCAAAGTTACGAATGTGATGATCCAAAGGGGCACATGCACCCCAATGTTTATAGCAGTAACATCCACAATAGCTAATTCGTGGAAAGAGTCAAGATGTCCATTGACAGATGAATGGGTAAGATGTGGTATATATATACAGTTGAATATTATTTAGCCATCAGAAAGGGTGAATACTTACCATTTACAATGACATGGATGGAACTGGAGAGTATTATGCTGAGCAAAATAAGTCAATCAGAGAAAGACAATTATTATGTGGTTGCACTCATATGCGGAGTATAAGAAACATTGCAGAGGATCACAGGGGAAGGGAGGGAAAACTGAAAGGGAAGTAGTCAGAGAGTGAGACAAATCATGGAAAAGTTAACTATAGGAAATAAACTGAAGGTTGCTGGAAGGGGTTGGGTCGAGGGATGCCTAAGGAGGGCACATGATGTGATGAACACTGAGTCTTATATGTGACTGATGAATTATTGAACTCTACATATGAAACTAATGATGTACTATATGTAGGCTAATTGAATTTAAATTTAAAAAAAATGAAAAAAATGCTAATTGTTTAGAACTTGTCAACTAAAGGCATCATGGCGTGAGGTCTAGAAATGATGAAGTTTAATTAGAATGATCTACCAATGCCATTCTCTATGAAACATTTCTCTTCAGTTATTGAATTTTTCTAGAGAGGAATTCTTCAAATTCTTGTCTGGATATATAAATTTGACTACAGATATTCTGAGAACCCAAGATATAGGAGGAGCTATGAGCATCTGTATTAGTCAGTGTTCTCCAAAGAGACAAACAATAGGGAATAGATGATAGATAAATTGATGAGGATGATAGATAGATAGATAGATAGATAGATAGATATAGATAGGTAGATAGATAGTAAGAAATTCACTTATATGATTATGGAAACAGGCATGTCTAAATCTGTAGTATGGGCTATCAGGCTCGAAATCTGGAGAGACAACACTGAAGTTCCAGTCTGAAGTCCAGCAGCCTATAGAACCAAGAAAGCCAATGGTGCAGATGTAGGCAGTTATCTGCAGAATTACTACTTTCTCAGAGAGATCAGTCTTTTCGTTGCATTCAGGCCTTTAATTGCATTAGAACAACCAACATTATAGAGCACAATCTGCCTACTCAAAGTTCATGAGTTTCAATCTTAAGCTCATCCAAAAGTATGCTCCAAGTTGACACATATAGTTAGCCATTACAGTATGTACACTTTCAATTAATTTACAATGATGTATTCAAAAGGCGCCTGATGTCTGTCTTTAGTTGTGCCTGGTATCACTGAGTCCGGGGCCCTTCTGTTTTACAGTGTCTAGTAACTAAAATTCTAGCCTGTGGATTCTTTGACCGATAGCACGTGGCAGAAGTGAGACTTTGAGTTCTGGGCCTAAACTTTAAGATGAGGTTTCTTAAATTTTACACTATTGACACTTGAGGTTGAATAATGCTTTGTTGTATGAAGCTATCCTGTATATTATAAAATGTTTAGTAGCATTCCTAGTTCCTACTAACAGGATGCCAGTTACACCCTCTCTCTACTTATGAAAGCTAAAATGTCTTCAGACATACCTAAACATTTCCTGGGATAGGGGCAAAATAATGATCAGTTGAGAAGAACCAATTGGTGGGTTCTGATTCCTAATTTTTGGAAGACTCACATTTGGAATGCATGCATGAGAGAAAGCCAATGTCCGTGGGAAAAGTCTGGCCACCGTGAGATAAGCATGTTACAAAGGAAACCTGTTAATGGAGAGAAACAACCAAATGATCCTCAATTGTTTCAGCCATCCCAGCTGAGGTGCCAGATATATAAATGAATAAACTACCTTGAACATTCAACCAGTTAAATTTTCAGATTGTTTCACTCTATTTTCTGCTATCATTTGACTACAGTCATATCAACAGATGAATAGATAAATAAGATGTGAATATATATATATATATATATATATATATATGAAATAGAGTGGCTGGGTAATATATATATTACACATTCACCAAAAATAATGAAGTCTTTCATTTATTTCAGACCAATATCCCTGATGAATATGAATGCCAAGATTCTCAGAAGATCCCACCTAATAGGAACTAACAGTACATTAAAAAGAATATGCACCAAAGTTCATCTTCGCTTTTGTTTCCTTTGCCTATGGAGACATATCTTGAAAGAAGTTGCTGTGGCTGATATCGAAGAGATTACTGCCTATGTTCTCCTCTAGGATTCTGATGGATTCCTGTCTCACATTGAGGTCTTTTATCCATTTTGAGTTGATCTTTGTGTATGGTGTAAAAGAATGGTAGAGTTTCATTCTTCTACATATAGCTGCCCAGTTTTCCCAGCACTCTTTATTTAAGAGACGGTCAAGGTCCGTATCTGGGCTCTCTACTCTGTTCCACTGGTCTATGTGTCTGTTTTTATGCCAGTACCATGCTGTCTTGGTGATCACACCTTTGTAGTAAAGCTTGAAGTCAGGTAACGTGATGCCCCCAGTTTTATTTTTGTTATTCAACATTTCCTTAGCGATTCGGGGTCACTTCTGATTCCAAACAAATTTTGGGATTATTTTCTCCAGCTCTTTGAAGAATACCAGTGGAATTTTGATTGGAAGAGCATTAAAAGTATTAAAAGTATAGATTGCTCTAGGCAGTGTAGACATTTTAACAATGTTTATTCTTCCGATCCAAGAGCATGGAATGGTCTTCCATCTTTTTGTGTCTTCTTCAATTTCTTTCATGAGTGTTCTGTAGTTCCTTGAGTACAGATCCTTTACATCTTTGGTTAGGTTTATTCCCAGGTATCTTATGGTTCTTGGTGCTATAGTAAATGGAATCGATTCTCTAATTTCCCTTTCTGTATTTTCATTGTTACTGTATAAGAAATCCACTGATTTCTGTACATTGACTTTGTATCCTGCCATGTTGCTGAAATGCTGTGTGAGATCTAATAGTTTGGGGGTGGAGTCTTTTGGGTTTTCCATATAAAGAATCATGTCATCTGCGAAGAGAGAGAGTTTGACTTCTTCATTACCAACTTGGATACCTTTTATTTCCCTTTGTTGTCTGATTGCTGTTGCTAGGACTTCTAATACTATGTTGAACAAGAGTGGTGAGAGTAGGCATCCTTGTTGTGTTCCTGATCTCAACGGGAAGGACGCAAGCTTTTTCCCATTGAGGATGATATTTGCTGTGGGTCTTTCATAGATAGATTTGATGAAGTTCAGGAATGTTCCCTCTATCCCTATACTTTGAAGCGTTTTAATCAGGAACGGATGCTGGATTTTGTCAAATGCTTTTTCTGCATCAATTGAGAGGACCATGTGGTTCTTCTCTCTTCTCTTACTAATTTTTTCTATCACATTGATTGATTTGTGAATGTTGAACCATCCTTCATCAAAATCAAAAGCTTCTGCACAGCAAAGTAAACAGTCAAGAAAACAAAGAGGCAACCCACGGAATAGGAGAAGATATTTGCAAATGACAGTACAGACAAAAGGTTGATATCTAGGATCTATAATGAACTTCTCAAACTCAACAAACACAAAAACAGGCAATCATATCAAAAAAATGGGCAGAAGATATAGACAGACACTTCTCCAATGAAGACATAAATGGCTATCAGACACATGAAAAAATGTTCATCATCACTACCCATCAGGGAGATTCAAATTAAAACTACATTGAGATATCACCTTACACCAGTTAGAATGGCCAAAATTAGCAAGACAGGAAACAACATGTGTTGGAGAGGATGTGGAGAAAGGGGAACCCTCTTATACTGTTGGTGGGAATGCAAGTTGGTGCAGCCTCTTTGGAGAACAGTGTGGAGATTCCTCAAGAAATTAAAAATAGAACTTCCCCTATGACCCTGCCATTGCACTCCTGGGTATTTACCCTAAAGATACAGAGGTCGTGAAAAGAAGGGCCATCTGTACCCCAGTGTTTATAGCAGCAATGGCCACAGTCACCAAACTGTGGAAAGAACCAAGATGCCCTTCAATGGATGAATGGATAAGGAAAATGGGGTCCATATACACTATGGAGTATTATGCCTCCATCAGAAAGGACGAATACCCAACTTTTGTAGCAACATGGACGGGACTGGAAGAGATTATGCTGAGTGAAATAATTCAAGCAGAGAGAGTCAATTATCATATGGTTTCACTTATTTGTGGAGCATAAAAATCATGGAGGACATGGGGAGTTAGAGAGAAGGGGGTGGGGTAAATTGGAAGGGGAGGTGAATCATGAGAGACTATGGACTCTGAAAAACAATCTGAGGGGTTTGAAGTGGCGGGGGGGTGGGAGGTCGGGGTACCAGGTGGAGGGTATTATAGAGGGCACGGATTGCATGGAGCACTGCGTGTGGTGAAAAAATAATGATACTGTTATGCTGAAAATAAATAAATAAAAAAAAAAGATTATGCACCATGACCAGGTGGTATTTAACAATGGGATGCAAGGGTGGTTCAACATTCAAAAATCAATCAGTGTTACAGAACAAATCAATAAGAGAAGAGAGAAGAAACACATGGTCTTTTCAATTGATGCAGAAAAAGCATTTGACAAGATACAGCATCTGTTCCTGATTAAAATTCTTTAAAGTAGAGGGACAGAGGGAACATTCCTCAACTTCATAAAATCTATCTATGAAAAACCCACAGTGAATATCATCCTCAATGGGAAAAAGCTGACAGCCTTCCCTTTGAGATCAAGAACACGACAAGGATGCTCACTCTCACCACTGTTGTTCAACGTAGTACTAGAACTGCTAGGAGGAAAACATATCCAGTGGAAAAAAGACATTCTCTTCAATAAATGCTGCTGGGAATATTGGACAGCTATGTGTAGAAGAATGAAACTCGTCCATTCTCTTACACCATACACAAAACTAAACTCAAAATGGATGAAAGACTTCAAAGTGAGGCAGGAATCCATCAAAATCCTAGAAAAGAACACAGGCAGTTGCCACAGCACATGGCCCTGTGCGGCCACATTGGACACAGCAACTTCTTTCAAGAAATGTCTCCAAAGGCAAAGGAAATAAAAGTGAAAATAAACTTTTGGGACTTCGTCAAGATCAAAAGCTTCTGCACAGCAAAGGAAACAGTCAACAAAACAAACAGGCAACCCACAGAATGGGAGAAGGTATTCCCAAATGACACTACAGACAAAGGGCTGATATCCAAGATCTATAAAGAGCTCCTCAAACTTAACACACACATAACAGCTAGTCATGTTAAAAAGTGGGCAGAAAACATGAACAGACACTTCTCCAACAAGACATACAAATAGCTAACAGATACATGAAAAAATTTTCATCATTTTTAGCCATCAGGGAAACTCAAATCAAAACCACATTGAGGTACCAGCTTACACTAGTTAGAACGGCCAAAATTAACAAGACAGGAAGCAACAAGTGTTGGAAAGGATGTGGAGAAAGGGGAATCCTTTCACACTGTTGATGGGAATGCAGGTTGGTGCAGCTACATTGGAAAACAGTGTGGAAATTTCTCAAAAAATTATAAATATAGCTTCCCAATGACCCTGCAATTGCACTTCTGGGTATTTACCCCAAAGATACAGATGTAGTGAAAAGAAGGACCGTATGTACCCCAATTTCATAGCAGTAATAACCACAATCTCCAAACTGTGGAAGGAGCCAAGATGCTCTTCAACAGATGAAGGGATAAAGAAGACATGGTTGGGGTAGGGGGGGCAAGATGGCGGGGGAATAGGAAGAGGCGCCTTTTCAGCTGGTACCCCAAAGTGAGCTGATTGCCTACCAAAGAACTCCAATCACCCATGAAATCAGCCTGAGATCAGAATTATACACGTCTGGATCTCTACAGGGGCAGAAGATGCCAGTGGGCAGGTAAAACGGAATGGGAACAGCGGACTGATATTGGAAGATAAACAAAAGGGGGAGGGAGCCACCAGTGGCGACCAGTGGGAAAGTAATACCCCAATACGAGTGAGAGTGCCCTGCGTCTGGGGACCAGCATTAACTTGGACACTGGTTGAAAGCACTCCAAAAGAGCAAAGGATCGAGGGGGGAAATTGTGTGAATCGGGGCGGCTAGGGACAGGGGCTTAAGTCCCCAGTCCCAGACGGCCTCCCTGGTGCTGAGGCAGAGAGAGTGCGGCGGAGAAACCAGCTCCTGGTCCCTAAGCCGCCAGCGCGCCCCAGAGCGCATGGGTTCCGGCTCCTGTGAGGGGATGGGAGCCGCACAGGTCTGCAGAACGCGCGCTAGCCCTACCACAAAGCTTGAGATACGCGTGCATGTCCCTCAAGCTCCCCTGAGTTACTGAGGCCCGGCCGGCGCTCCTTGACCCGTGCCATTGTTTCAAAGCCTAAGCCGCGCGCGCGCAAAACTCTTCCCCTGACAGAGGCATTCAAAAGCCCAGCCTGGGGCTTACGGACCAGCGCCCCATTCTCAGTGCCCCAGATGCGTGCCCGAACCACAGCGACCTCTGAAAAGAGGTGCGCGCAAGCCGGGCACTCCCAGCCCGGGCCTGCGGCAAAATTTCAGTGTGCGACTGCGGCTTGGAACCTCTCTGGCTCCCAGACAGCCGCCACTGCCTTGGCTTTGGATACAAGCAAAAGATCCTGCGACCCCAGGGTCTGAAACTTGGAACCTGCGCTGCCAGCGGCCAAGGGGGAATTTATCCAGCTTCTGCATCCAGACTGAGGCTTCTCTCTGAGAGGGAGATCAGGGTGCGGTTTGATTTCTTCTAATACTACAAAAACCATCAAAGGCGGTCAAGATGAGAGGGAAAAAAGTGAACAAGCAAAAAAACCGCCAGAGAACAAAAGCCTGAAAAAAAAAAAAAAACAGTTTCCCCAGAGACCACCCCCTTGAGGGGGGCGGGGGGACTCAACTAGGAAACATCATTGACTGACAACCCACGTGGCAGGCCCCTTCCCCAGAAAGAAAAACCAAGAAAGAAAAAAAAAAGGACTACAAGAGAACCACCACTACTTCATAGGAAAACTTGTACTGTTCACTCGTTTCCACTATTCCGGTTCATATTTTTTTTTTTAAACATAGGTAATTTTTTTAACCTATTTACCATCACAGCGAGCTGTACAGTACATCAAATTCCATAATACCTTTCTAACCTGAACTTTTTGATACATACACCTATGTTTTTCTTTTGCATTTTTATTTTTTGAATTCCTTTTTTTTAAATTTTAGTTTAGTTTAGTCTAGTTTATTCCTTTTGATTTTTATCCTCTAATATTCATATAGAGTTAACTTCAAAGTAATCCCCTTTCTCCAATCAATACTACCCCTATAGGTAAACCAATTTTTAATCCCCTTTATCTTAGGAAAGTTGAGTCCTTTAACAAAGATATCAAGATACATCCAGGAAGAATCAAAACAACCTTCCTCGCACACACTGAGAATTTATAAGAACTCTCCCATCTTCTTCCACCAGTGTTTCTGTGTTTTTGTGTTTGTCCTGAGAGCATATAAATTTTACACTTGTGGTTCTTTTGGACGAGGTTCTTTCTTTATTTGCATATATATATATATTTTTTCTTTCTCTTGCCATATAATTGTATCAGTCTTTTTATCTCTTTTTGTTTGTCTACTTCATAAATCTTACCTTGGGGCCCATCTGGGCTGAACCTTCTCTTTCATCTTCCCTTTCTTTCCTGTCTCCCTCTCTCTCTCTCTTTTTTTTTCTTTTTTTTCTTTTTCTTTTTCTTCTTTTCCTTTTTTTTTCTCTTTTTCTTTTTCTTTTCTTTTGTCTCTCGTTTGGGTGGGGAATCCTGATTGCTCAGAAGTGTTCCAGGGTGCACCTTAACTGCACTGGAGTTGATACATCCAGCTACATCTGTTCAGTCTTCTCCCACCAAAATGACTAGGAGGAGGAATGCTCAACAGAAGAAAAATACAGAGGATGGACCTTCTGCAACAGAGCTAATGGCTATCAACATAGACAATATGTCGGAAAGAGAATCCAGACTAACAATTATCCAGACAATAGCTAGGTTGGAGAAAGCCATGGATGACCAAACAGAATTGATTAGGGCCTAACTGAAAGCGACCAGACAGGATGTTCACAATGTTAGGGCGGAGCTTAAAGCTACCAGAGAGGAGGTCCACAATGCTCTCAATGAGTTCCAATCTAATCTAAACTCTCTCAAAGCTAGGGTAGCTGAGACAGAAGATAGAATTAGTGATCTGGAAGACAAACAGATAGAGAGAAAGGATCAGGAGGAAGCCTGGAACAAACAGCTTAGATCCCACGAAAGCAGAATCAGGGAAATAAATGATGCCATGAAGCGTTCCAACGTCAGAATTATTGGAATCCCTGAAGGGGAGAGAAAGAAAGAAGTCTAGAAGATATCGTGGAACAAGTCCTTCATGAAAATTTTCCGAATCTCGCGAATGAAACCAGCGTTCATGTACTAGAGGCTGAACGGTCTCCACCCAAGATTATACATTCCAAAAAAACATCACGACAACTGATAGTCAAATTGAGGAATTATAATTGTAGGTATAATCTCTTGAAAGACGCCAGGGCAAAGAGGCTCCTTACTTCCAGAGGGAAGCCCATCAGAATAACGTCAGACCTGTCCACAGAGACCTGGCAAGCCAAGAGGCTGGCAAGATATATTCAGGGCACTAAATGAGAAGAACATGCAGCCAAGAATACTTTATCCAGCAAGACTGACATTCAAAATGGATGAAGAGATAAAGAGTTTCCAAGACCGGCAAGGCTTAAAAGACTATGAAACCACCAAGCCCACACTGCAGGAAATATTAAGGGGGGTTCTATAAAAGAGGAAAAATCCCAAGAATAGCATTGAACAGAAATATAGAGACAGTCTACAGAAAGAAAGACTTCAAAGGTAACTCGATGTCAATAAAAACGTATCTGTCAATAATCACTCTCAATGCGAATGGCCTAAATGCACCCATAAAACGGCACAGGGTTGCAGATTGGATAAAAAAACAGGACCCATCTATATGCTGTCTACAAGAGACCCATTTTGAACCTAAAGATACACGCAGACTTAAAGTGAAGGGGTGTAGAAGCATCTTTCATGCCAATGGGACTCAAAAGAAGGCTGGGGTAGCGATTCTCATATCAGATAAATTAGACTTCAAACTAAAGACTGTAGTCAGAGATACAGAAGGACACTACATAATCCTTAAAGGGACTATCCACCAAGATGATCTAACAATTGTAAATATCTATGCTCCCAATATGGGAGCAGACAATTACTTAAGAAAACTGTTAATCAAGATAAAGAGTCATATTAATATGAATACACTAATCGTATCTTAACAGGCCTCTTTCATAATTAGACAGATCATCAAAGCAGAAAATCAATAAAGAAACAAGAGCATTGAATGACACGTTGGACCAGATGGACCTCATAGATATATACAGAACATTCCACCCTAAAACAACAGAATACTCATTCTTCTCAAGTGCACACGGAACCTTCTCCAGAATAGACCACATACTGTCACAAATCAGGACTCAATCGATACCAAAAGACTGAGATGATTCCCTGCATATTCTCAGATCACAATGCTTTGAAACTGGAGCTCAATCACAAGGAAAAGTTCCAAAGGAACGCAAACGCCTGGAAGCTAAAGACCACCTTGCTTAAGAATGCTTGGATCAACCAGGAGATCAAAGAAGAACTGAAACAATTCATGGAAAACAATGAGAATGAAGACCCTTCGGTCCAAAACCTATGGGATACAGCAAAGGCGGTCCTAAGGGGAAAATATATAGCCATCCAAGCCTCGCTCAAAAAAATTGAAAAATCCAGAACACACCAGCTGTCTCTACACCTTAAAGAACTGGAGAATCAACAACAAATCAAACCAACTCCACACATAAGAAGGGAAATCATCAAGATTAGAGCTGAGATCAATGAGGGAGAAACCAGAGATACAGTAGAACGTATCAATGAAACTAGAAGCTGGTTTTTTGAAAGAATCAATAAGATCGATAAGCCACTGGCCACACTAATCCAAAAGAAAAGAGAGAAAGCCCAAATTCATAAAATTATGAATGAAAAGGGAGAGATCACAACTAACACCAAGGAAGTAGAAACAATCATCAGAAGTTATTACGAACAGTTATATGCCAATAAGCTTAGCAACCTAGATGAAATGGATGCATTCCAGGAAAAATATAAACTGCCAAAATTGAACCTGGAAGAAATCGACAACCTGAATAGACTGATATCTAATAACGATATTGAATCAGTGATCAAAAACCTCCCAAAATACAAGAGCCCAACACCTGACGGATTCCCGGGGGAATTCTACCAAACCTTCAAAGAAGAAAAAACACCTATTCTCCTGAAGCTGTTTCAAAAAATTGAAGCAGAAGGAAAACTTCCAGACTCTTTCTATGAAGCCAGCATTATCCTAATCCCCAAACCAGGCAAGGACCCTACCAAAAAGGAGAATTTCAGACCAATATCACTGATGAATATGGATGCTAAGATTCTCAACAAGATCCTAGCCAACAGGATCCAACAGCACATTAAAAAGATTATCCACCATGATCAAGTGGGATTCATCCCTGGGCTACAAGGATGGTTCAACATTCGCAACTCAATCAATGTGATACAACAAATTAATATAGAAGAGAGAAGAACCACATGGTCCTCTCAATTGATGCAGAAAAAGCATTTGACAAAATCCAGCATCCGTTCCTGATTAAAACGCTTCAAAGTATAGGGATAGAGGGAACATTCCTGAACCTCATCAAATCTATCTATGAAAGACCCACAGCAAATATCATCCTCAATGGGAAAAAGCTTGCTTCCTTCCCGTTGAGATCAGGAACACGACAAGGATGCCCACTCTCACCACTCTTGTTCAACATAGTATTAGAAGTCCTAGCAACAGCAATCAGACAACAGAGAGAAATAAAAGGTATCCAAATTGGTAATGAAGAAGTCAAACTCTCTCTCTTTGCAGATGACATGATTCTTTATATGGAAAACCCAAAAGACTCCACCCCCAAACTACTAGAACTCATACAGCAATTCAGCAACGTGGCAGGATACAAAGTCAATGTGCAGAAATCAGTGGCTTTCGTATACACTAACAATGAAAATACAGAAAGGGAAATTAAAGAATCGATTCCATTTACTATAGCACCAAGAACCATAAGATACCTGGGAATAAACCTAACTAAAGAGGTAAAGGATCTGTACTTGAGGAACTACAGAACACTCATGAAAGAAATTGAAGAAGACACAAATAGTTGGAAGACCATTCCATGCTCTTGGATCGGAAGAATAAACATTGTTAAAATGTCTATACTGCCTAGAGCAATCTATACTTTTAATGCCATTCCGATCAAAATTCCACCGGCATTCTTCAAAGAGCTGGAGCAAATAATCCTAAAATTTGTATGGAATCAGAAGAGACCCCGAATCGCTAAGGAAATGTTGAAAAACAAAAATAAAGCTGGTGTCATCACCTTACCTGATTTCAAGCTTTATTACAAAGCTGTGATCACCAAGACAGCATGATACTGGCATAAAAACAGACACATAGACCAGTGGAACAGAGTAGAGAGCCCAGATATGGACCCTCAACTCTATGGTCAATTAATCTTTGACAAAACAGGAAAAAAATATACAGTGGAAAATAGTCTCTTCAATAAATGGTGCTGGGAAAACTGGACACCTATATGTAGAAGAATGAAATTCGACCATTTTCTTACACCGTACAGAAAGATCAACTCAAAATGGATAAAAGACCTCAATGTGAGACAGGAATCCATCAGAATCTTAGAGGAGAACATAGGCAGTAATCTCTTTGATATCAGCCACAGCAACTTCTTTCAAGATATGTCTCCAAAGGCAAAGGAAACAAAAGCGAAAATAAACTTCTGGGACTTCATCAAAATCAAAAGCTTCTTCACAGCAAAGGAAACAGTCAAAAAAACAAAGAGACAACCCACGGAATGGGAGAAGATATTTGCAAATGACAGTACAGACAAAAGGTTGATATCCAGGATCTATAATGAACTCCTCAAACTCAACACACACGAAACAGGCAAATACATCAAAATATGGGCAGAAGATATGAACAGACACTTCTCCAATCAAGACATACAAATAGCTATCAGACACATGAAAAAATGTTCATCATCATTAGCCCTCAGGGAGATTCAAATTAAAACCACATTGAGATGTCACCTTACACCAGTTAGAATGGCCAAAATTAACAAAACAGGAAACAACATGTGTTGGTGAGGACGTGGAGAAAGGGGAACCCTCTTACATTGTTGGTGGGAATGCAAGTTGGTGCAGCCTCTTTGGAGAACAGTGTGGAGATTCCTCAAGAAATTAAAAATAGAGCTTCCCTATGACCCTGCAATTTCACTCCTGGGTATTTACCCCAAAGACACAGATGTCGTGAAAAGAAGGGCCATCTGTACCCCAATGTTTATAGCAGCAATGGCCACGGTCACCAAACTGTGGAAAGAACCAAGATGCCCTTCAACGGATGAATGGATAAGGAAGATGTGGTCCATATACACTATGGAGTATTATGCCTCCACCAGAAAGGATGAATACCCAACTTTTGTAGCAACATGGACGGGACTGGAAGAGATTATGCTGAATGAAATAAGTCAAGCAGAGAGAATCAATTATCTTATGGTTTCACTTATTTGTGGAGCATAACAAATAGCATGGAGGACAAGGGGCGTTAGAGAGGAGTAGGGAATTTGGGTAAATTGGAAGGGGAGGTGAAGCATGAGAGACTATGGACTCTGAAAAACAATCTGAGGGGTTTGAAGTGGTGGGGGGGTGGGAGGTTGGGGTACCAGGTGGTGGGTATTATAGAGGGCACAGCTTGCATGGAGCACTGGGTGTGGTGAAAAAATAATGAATGATGTTTTTCTGAAAATAAATAAATTGGAAAAAAAAAGGACATGGTCCATATATACAATAGAATATTACACAGGCATCAGAAAGGATGAATACCCAACTTTTGTATCAACATGGAAGGGACTATGGATGCCTGGGTGGCGCAGTTGGTTGGACGACTGCCTTCAGCTCAGGGCGTGATCCTGGAGTCCCGGGATCGAGTCCCACATCAGGCTCCCAGCTCCATGGGGAGTCTGCTTCGCTCTCTGACCTTCTCCTCGCTCGTGCTCTCTCTCACTGTCTCTCTCTCTCAAATAAATAAAATAAAATCTTTAAAAAAAAACATGGAAGGGACTAGAGGATATTATGCTGAGTGAAATAAATCAGGCAGAAAACGTCAATTATAATATGGTTTCACTTACTTGTGAAACATAACAAATAACATGGAGTACATTAGGAAAAGGAAAGGAAAATGAATTGGGAGAAATCAGAGGGGGAGATGAAGTATGAGAGAATGTGGACTCTGAGAAACAAACTGAGGGTTTTGGAGGGATGGGGGGTAAGGGATGGGTGAACTTGGTGGTGGGTATGATGGAGGGCACATATTGCATGGAACACTGGGTGTGGTGCATAAACAATGAATCTTGGAACACTGAAAAATAAAATAAATTTAAAAATGAAGTCTTGCCATTGCAAAGATGTGGATAGAACTAGAAGGTATTATGCCAAGTGAAATAAGTGAAACAGAGAAAGACAATTACCATATGATTTCGCTCACTTGTGAAATTTAAGAAACATAATAGATGATCATAGGGGAAGGGAAGGAAAACTAATATAAATATATAAAAACAGAGAGTGAAACCACAAGAGACTCTTAACTACAGGAAAAAAACTGATGGTTGCTGGAGGAAAGTTTGGTGGGAGATGGGGTAATTCATTAACAGGCATTAAGGAGGGTGCTTGATGTAATGAGCACTGGGTGTTGTATGCAACTAATGAATCACTAAACTCTACCCCTGAAACTAATAATACACTCTATGTTAACTAAATAAAATTTAAATTAAAAAAAAAGATCACGTGCTCAGTACAATAAATTAAAAAGAAAACTGTTAAGGGACATCATCCGGAAGTTTTGGAACATTATAAATTAAAAGAATAACTTAAAAGCTTACAATTTCATTCTCTCTCCTTCTCCTACCTTCCTCCGTTATGTGAATGTACACACACAGACACACACACCAGATTGAAATAGTTTGCATTATAAAGGAGAAGAAATAAGAGTGATAAAGGCATTCTCAACAACACTAGAAGGTTGAAGATGATGAATCATGATTGCATAATTATTAATTTACAACCTAAAATTCTATATCTAGACATTTATCAATCAAATATGAGAGGAAAAATTAAAAAAAAATTTATACATAAAAGTCTCAAAATGCTATTTTTTATGCACTTGATGAAGATATTATAGGGAAATTAATTTTATAAAGTTTGGAGATTTTATTTTTTTAGGAAAAAACCATGGAGTCTTTTACTTTATATCTATGGGAATTATTTTATATTACCTCTGTCTTAGAAAGAATTAGATGCTTGCCAGGCCAAATGAAACATATGGGAGCAAATTCCATGATCAGAGTCAAAGAATCTCCTAGGTTTGGACTGCCTGTGGTAATCCAAGTTCTTAGGTTGCTTCTATACTGATTTCTTAAGATCACAAGAAAATACCTCTTAACATCCATATTCATGTTCCATCTTTTTATTTTCCTATTTCAAAATATAAAGAATTCACTTTCCCCATACAGTCAGGGAGGAAAACTAGCCTGAATACAAGGCCTAAGAGAATAACAAAGAAATATAGCTAAAGACTATTACAGTGTACTAGAAGCACTCATGCATCTGGACTTCAGGCCATGGTAGATTAACATTGATAACCTGAGGCAGCATTATAAATTCTAATTTGATATCTAATATAAAATTATTTGTTTACAAGTAACTAAATTTACTTCAGATTCACAAAGAATTCTTATATGAAGACAAAGTCTTCAACTATCCAGTCAAACAAAGAAAAGGACTGGGGACATGGGAAAATAGTAGTTTTGAAGAAAAGATAAGCTTACAATGATTTTAGCCACAGTCACTTCACATCGAAAATTATAGCAATAACTCCTATATCATTAATATAATAGATATATCAGAAAATTAATTGTTCTCAAGAGATTATTCATTCTGACATAGTCATATCAATTTCAATACTTGTCTGCCTAAGGAGTATGTCATGAAAAATGGAGGATGAAGAATGTAAGTGTTCAATGGAAACTTTAAGGTCATAAGGTCTCACTGAGGAGTTTTTCAGAATCTCTTTAAGCTTTTCTTTAAATTCTGGTTAGTTTATATAGAGTATAGTGTTAGTTCCAGGTGTACAATATAATGATTCAGGACTTCCATGTAACATCTGGTGCTCATCATAACAAGTTCACTCCTTAATCCCCATCACCTATTTAACCTATGCCTCCACCCACTAACCCTCTGGTAACCATCTAATTGTTCTCCATAGTTAAGAGTCTATTTCTTGTTTTACTTTTCTATTTCTTTTCTTTTTTCACTTCACTTCTTTGTTTTTTTTTTTCTGAAATTCCACATGAGTCAAATCATATGGTATCTGTCTTTCTCTGACTTACTTATTTTGCTCAGCATAATACATTTTAGTTCCATTCATTTCTTTAAAAAAGAAAGATTTTATTCTTTTCCATGGCTGAGTAATGTATCATTGTATGCGTATATCACATCTTCCTTATCCATTCATCCTTCAGTGGACACTTGGGCTGTTTCCATAATTTGGTTATTACAGATTATGCTCCTATAAACATAATATCACTGAGAAAATGTTAGAAGGTATTACTCAAAATGGAAGAGAGATCATTTTATATAAAACCACAAATGGTAAATATTGAAACAAATTAAAGTTTTAATGGCTAAATCTAATTGAGAATAAATAGTACAAAGAATCATTTCAAAAGAAACATGGTAAATAATTTCAGTGGTCAGATGAGGGATAAACATATGCAAGTATCTAAAAAGTGTAAAAACTATAACCTTTCAAATGTTACTTCACGTAAGTAGTGACTAGCAAATAGGTATTGGCAACCAGATGATTCAGTTTGGCCTGTATCCCAGTCATGTTCAGCTTATATAGTTTATTTGTTTTTGTTTACCTAGATTCAAGTATATAACATACATATACAAATGTAAATAAGTCATAAGTTAAAATTCAAATAATTTTCCCAAATTGAATACAACCAAATTAACAATATGACAAGCACTCCAGAAGTCCCTTTCATGCTCACTTTCACTCATCATGCAACTCTCTGCCAAGGGTAACACCAATCATGACATAATATTATGTATTAATTTTAGCTCCTTTTGGATCTTATATAAATGAGATCATAAAGTGTATTCACATTGGTGCATTGCTTTTTTCACTCAACATTGTTTGTGAAAATCATATTTTTGTGTGAAGTGGTACTTTGGCCAGTATGTGAACATAGTAGATTTCATTATGTGAACATACCATAATATATTCATTTTACTGTTGATGGAAGCTTAGATGAGCTCCAGTTTGAGACCATCATAAAGCTGCTATAAATACTCATGTGCAAATCTTTGGTGAGCTGTGTTTCTGTTGAATGTATACATAGGAATAAAATTGGTGGGTCATGGGGTATGTATCCATCGTCCCAACCAATTTTCTAAAGCCTGATTTCAAGATATATTATAAATCTTTGATGTACCAAGACATCATGGTACTGGCACAAAAACAGACACAGATTAATGGAACAGAATAGAGAGCCCAGATATAGACCCTCAACTCTATGGTCAACTAATCTTTGATAAATAAGGAAAAAAATATCCAATGGAAAAAAAAAGACAGTCTTTTCAATTAAATGGTCCTGGGAAAATTGGACAGCTATGTACATAAAAATGAAACTTGACCATTCTCTTACACCATACACAAAGATAAACTCCAAATGGATGAAAGACCTCGGTGTGAGACAGGAATCCATCAAAATCCTAGAGGAGAACATAAGGAGTATCCTATGACATCAAGCACAGCAGCTTCTTTCAAGAAAGGGAAACAAAAGCAAAAATGAACTCTGGGGCTTCATCAAGTTAAAAGGCTCCTGCACAGCAAAGGAAACAGTCAACAAAACAAAGAGGCAACCCACACAATGGGAGAAGATATTGGCAAATGACATTACAGATAAAGGGATGGTATCAATTTCTATAAAGTACTTCTCAAACTCAACACCCAAAAAACAAATAATCCAGTCAAAAAATGAGCAGAAGACATGAACAGACACTTCTCTGAAGAAGACATACCAATGGCTAACAGACAGATGAAAATGTTCAATATCATTAGCGATCAAGGAAATACAATTCAAAAGTACAATGAGGTATTACCTTACACCACTTAGAATAGCAAAAATTAACAAGTCAGGAAACAAATGTTGGTGAGTATGTGGAGAAAGGGGAACCCTCTTACACTTAAAAATAGAGCTACCCTATGACCCAGCAATTGCACTACTGGGTATTTACCCCAAAGATGCAGATGCAGTGAAAAGAAGAGCTGCATGCACCCCGTGTTCATAGCAGCAATGGCCACAATCACCAAATTGTGGAAGCAGTTGAGAAGTCCTTCAACAGATGAATGGATAAAGAAGATGTGGTCCATATATACAATGGAATATTCCACAACCATCAGAAATGATGAATACCCAACATTTGCATCAACATGCATGGAACTGAAGGAGATTATGTTAAGTGGAATAAGTCAAACAGAGAAAGACAGTTGCCATATGATTTCACTTATCTGTGGAACATAAAGAATAGCATGGAGGAATTAGGAGAGGGAAGGGGAGGAATCAGAAGGGGAGAAGAACCATGAGAGACTATGGACTCCAAGAAACAAACTGAGGGTTTTAGAGGGGAGGGAGTGGGAGATGGATCAGGCATGTGATGGGTATTAAGGAAGGCACATAATGCATGGAGCACTGGATGTTATACACAAAGAGCGAATCATGTTACACTACATCAAAAACCAATGATGTACTGTATGGTGACTAACATAGCATATTAGTTAATTAATTAATCTGATTAATTTACATTTCCATTAGAACGGTGTGCTTTAGGTAGTATAAAGATATTTCCTATATTTTAAGCTAAACATCTTCATGAAAGAGATCATTGGGGAGAATATAGAATTACTGTATGGAAGATACTGTTATATAGGTAATCTAATTTTCCTTCTTAATTCCTTTCCCCTTTGTCCACTTCTAATATAGAAGATAGAAAAGCTAAATGATTATGTTCACAGATTTTCTTGCAAGTAAGGATATCCATGTACTGAATTTTGGCTATGATAAAATAAATCTGCTGAGGGCCCTTTGATGTGTTTTACCTTCCTGATAATAAAGACACAAATAGAAAGTATCACTTATTCCTCCTTTTTTTTTCCTTTCTTAAAGGTGGATGTAATGTCTAACACTATGGCAGCCATATTGCTATCATGAAGAAAAGGACAAGAGAGTCACAGAGATACTACCTAAGATATTTTTGAGCTGTTGAACAAATACCAGCATCTATCTACCTCCAAATTTATCGTTACATGAGAAAAATAATTGCCTATTTGTTTAATAAATTCCAATCATCAATTGTATTTTCTGTTACTTATAGTTAAACAAATTCCTAAGTAACAAACACTGAAATTTTCTCACAAATAGTAAATCTAAATAGTAAGATTGCCGACTTTAGCAAATAAATACATAGAAAACTTTCCAAGAAGTAGAATTTGAGATTAAAAGCACAATATAATTTACATTAGCACCCACAAAAATAAAATAATTATGTTTTAATCTACCAAAATATATGCAAGATTTACTTGAGGAAAACTATAAAACTTTGAAGAAAATCAAATAACTAAATGAAGGAGAGGTATACCATGTCCATGAATAGAAACATTCAATATTGTCAAGATGTCAGTTCTTCTCAACTTATCTGTAGAATTAATGGAAATCTACTAAAAACTCCAGCAAGTTATTTTCTATATATTTAAAAACATTCTGGGGCGCCTGGGTGGCTCAGTGGGTTAAGCCACTGCCTTCAGCTCAGGTCATGATCTCAGGGTCCTGGGATCAAGTCCCACATCAGGCTCTCTGCTCAGCGGGGAGCCTGATTCCCTTCCTCTCTCTCTGCCTGCCTCTCTGCCTACTTGTGATCTCTCTCTGTCAAATAAATAAATGAAATCTTTAAAGAAAAACTGATTCTGAAGTGTATACATTAAGGGAAAAGATGCAACATTGCTAATATAATATTGAAAGAGAAGAGCAGTGTTAAAAAAAATTGATGCTACCAAACTTCAAGAAGAACTATAAAGCTACAGTTGTCAAGACAGTGTGGTATTGGTGAAAAAAATAGATAAATGGAACAAAATGGAGAACCCCAAAATAGACCCACATGAATACAGCTGGCCCTTGAACAGCATGGGTTTAAACTGCATGAGTCCACTTATTGGTGGACTTTTTTTCAATAAATATGTGCAGTACTATAGATGTATATTCTTTCTTTATGATTTTCTTTTTATTATGATATTCTTATTCAGTTTATTTTTTAAAGTTTTAATTTTAATTCTAGTTAACATGCAATGCAATGTTAGTTTCAGGTCTACAAAATAGTGATTCATTACTTCCAAACAACACACTGTGCTCATCACAAGTGCATCCATAATCCCCATCACCTATTATTTAACCCACCTGCAACCCACTTTGTTTCTGTAAACAGTCAGTTTGTTCTCTACAGTTGAGTCTGTTTCTTGGTTTCTCTCTCTCTCTCTTTTTTTCCCTTTGCTCATTTATTTTGTTTTCTAAATTCAACATAGCAGTAAAATTACATGGTATTTTTATTTCTCTGACTTATTTCACTTAACATAAAACTCTTTAGCTCCATTCATGTCATTGCAAATGGCAATATGTCATTCTTTCTTATGGTCGGATAATATTCCACTTTCTATATGTAGCGCATCTTCTTTTTCTTTTTCCTACATAGAAAAAGATACAAAACAAAGGAAAACAAAACAAAAAATTAAATCTCCTTAATGGGAGATAATAAGGTACTCAGCAGCTCTTTCCAGGGCATGACTAAGGCCCAGCCTCTTAATTTTTTGAGAATAGTGATGCAATAATTAAATTTATGTGTCAACTTAACTGGGCTAAAGGATGCTCAGATATTTGGTTAAGCATTACTCTGGGTATGTCTGTGAAGCTATTTCTAAATGAGATTAACATTTGTTTTTGTTTAGTTTCAAGTTTTGTTTTGTTTAAATTTTTTATTTTTTATAAACATATATTTTTATCCCCAGGGGTACAGGTCTGTGAATCGCCAGGTTTACACACTTCACAGCACTCACCAAAGCACATACCCTCCCCAATGTCCATAACCCTACCCCCCTTCTCCCAACCCCCCTCCCCCCAGCAACCCTCAGTTTGTTTTGTGAGATTAAGAGTCACTTATGGTTTGTCTCCCTCCCAGTCCCATCTTGTTTCATTTATTCTTCTCCTACCCACTTAAGCCCCCATGTTGCATCACCACTTCCTCATATCAGGGAGATCATATGGTAGTTGTCTTTCTCTGCTTGACTTATTTCGCTAAGCATGATACCCTCTAGTTCCATCCATGTTGTCGCAAATGGCAAGATTTCATTTCTTTTGATGGCTGCATAGTATTCCATTGTGTATATATACCACATCTTCTTTATCCATTCATCTGTTTCAAGTTTTTACTTAAATTGTAGCTAGTTAACATATACTCTAATAGTTTCAGGTATGGAATTTAGTGATGCATCACTTATACACAACACCCAGTGTTCATCACACACAAAAAATTCCCTCCTTATTACCCACCACTCATTTAGCTCATTCCCCTAACCATCTCCCATCCAACAAGTCTCAGTTTCTTCTCCATAGTTAAGACTCTGTTTTCTGCTTTCCCTCTATCTTTTTTCCTTTCTCTCTCATCTGTTCAACAGTTTTGTTTCTTCAATTCCAAATACGAGTGAAATCACATAGTGTTTGTCTTTTTGCGACTGACTGGTTTTCCTTAGCATAATACCTTCTAGCTCTAACCGTATCAGAGCAATTGGCAAGATTTAATTGTTTTTGATGGCTGAGGACTATCTATCTATCTATTGTCTATCTATTTATCTATCTATCTCATATATCTATATCTGTTTTTATATCTATATCTATAATCTATCTATGTCTCCTGAAACTTCTTTATCCTTTCATCAGTTGATGGACACATTCGGGCTTTTTCAATAATTTGGCTATTTTGATAATTCTGGCATAAACGTCATGGTGTATGTGCCCTATTGAATCAGTATTTTGTATCCTTTGGGCAAATACCTAGTAGTGGATTGCTGGGTTGTAGGGTAGTTCTATTTTTAACTTTTTGAGGAACTTCCATGCTACTTTCCAGAGTGACTGCACCAGTTTGCATCCCCACCAACAATATAAGAGAGTTTTTCTTTCTCCCCATCCTAACAAACATCTGTTGTTTCCTATGTTGTTAAACTTGGCCATTCTCAGAGGGGTGAGGTGATATCTTATTGTAGTTTTAATTTGTATTTCTCTGATGATGAGTGATGTTGAGCATCTTTTTATGTGTCTGTTAGCCATCTGTATGTCTTCTTTGGGGAAAAAAAATGTCTGTTGATGTCTTCTGCCTGTTTCTTAACTTGATTATTTATTTTTTGGATGTTGAGTTCAATACTAACCCTGTATCACATATGTCATTTGCAAATATCTTCTACCATTCTGAAGGTTGCTTTTTAGTTTTGTTGATTGTTTCCTTCACTGTGCAGAAGCTCTTCATTCTGATGAAGTTCCAGCAGTAATTTTTTCCTTTTTTTCCCTTGCTTCAGGGCACGTGTCTAGTAAAAGTTGCTGCGACTGAGGTCAAAGAGAGTACTGACTGTGTACTCCTCTAGAGTTTGAATGTTTTTCTGACTCACATTTGGGTCTCTCTTCCATTTTGAGTCTATTTTTGTGTTTAGTGTAAGGAAGTGGTCCAGTTTCATTCCTCTGCATGTGGCTGTCCAATTTTCTCAATACAATTTGTTGAAGAGATTGTCTTTTTTCCATTGGTTATTCCTTCCAGCTTTGTTAAATATTAGTTGAACATAGAGTTGAGAGACCTTTTCTGGGTTTCTTATTCTGTTCCATTGATCTATGTGTCAATTTCTGTGCCAGGACCATACTATATTGATGATTATAGCTTTGTAATAGAGCTTAAAGTCCAGAAATGAGATGCCACCAGATTTGGTTTTCTTCTTCAACATTCCTCTGGTTACTCAGGGTCTTTCCTGGTTCCATACAAATTTTAGAATTATTTTTTTCTGGCTCTGAAAAAAGTTGATGGTATTTTGATAGGGATTGTGTTGAATGCATAGATTGCTCTAGGTAGCATAGACATTTTCTTTTGCACGGCAAAGAAAACAGTCGGCAAAACCAAGACAGCTAACAAAAATGGGAGTATATATTTGTAAATGTCTTATCAGATAAAGGGCTAGTATCCAAAATCTATAAAGAACTTATCAAAATCAATACCCAGAAAACAAAATTCCAATCAGGAAGTGGGCAGAAAACATGAACAGACACTTGTCCAAAGAAGAAATAAATGGCTAACAGACACATGAAAAAATGCACAATATCACTCAGCATCAGGGAAATATAGAGCAAAACCACCATGAGATATCGCCTCACACAAGTCAGAATGACTGAAATTAACAAGTCAGGAAATGAAAGATGGTGGTGAGTATGTGGAGAAAGGGGAACCCTGTTACACTTGTGGTGCGAATACAAATTGGTGCAGCCACGTCGGAAAACAGTGTGGAGCTTTCTCAAAATTTGATAATAGGGACTCCTGGGTGGCTCAGTGGGTTAAGCTTCTGCCTTCAGCTCAGGTCATGGTCTCAGGGTCCTGGGATCCAGCCCTGCATTGGGCTCTCTGCAGGGAGCCTGCTTCCCCCTCTCTCTCTGCCTGCTTCTCTGTCTACTTGTGATTTCTCTCTCTCTGTCTGTCAAATAAATAAATAAATAAAATATTTTTAAAAATGTGATAATAGAGCTACCCAGGACCTGGCAATTGCACTACTGAGTATTTATCCCAGTGATACAAATGTAGTGGTCTGAAGGGGCAACTGCACCCCAATGTTTATAACAGCAATATCCACATTAGCTAAACTATGGAAAGAGTCCATATGTTCATCGTTCAGATGTCTATTAACATAGGAATGGGTAAATATGTGACTATATATATGTATATACACATATATATATATATATATATATATATATATATATATATATAAATAATAGAATACTACTCAGCCATCAAAAAATGAAATCTTGGCATTTACAATGACATGGATGGAACTAGAGGGTATTATGCTGAGTGAAATAAGTCAGTCAGAGAAAGATAATTGTCATATAGTGTCATTCATATATGGAATATAAGAAAGAGCATAGAGGATCATAGGGGAAGAGAGGGAAAAATAAAACTAGATAAAATTAGAGAGGGAGACAAACCATAAGGCACTCTTAATCATAGGAAACAAACTGAGGGTTGCTGGAGGGGAGGTGGGTGGGGGGATGAGTTAACTGGGTAATGGACATTAAGGAGGGTGCTTGATGTAATGAGCACTGGGTGTTATATAAGGCTGACGGATCGCTGAACTGTACCTCTGAAACTAATAACACATTATATGTTAATTAATTGAATTTAAGTAAAAAAGAAACATATAACCTATCATAATGGAAAAAGGAAAGACAGAAAATTTGAATAGACTGATTTCCAGCAAATCAAATAAAAAAAATCCCAACAAACGAAGTCCAAGACCAAATGGCTTCACAGTTGAATTCTACCAAATATTAATGAACAATTAATACCTATTCTTCTAAAACTATTCCAAAAAATAATTGAAGAGGAAGGAAAATTTTCAAATCCATTCTATTAAGACAGTATCACACTGATACCAAACCAGATTGACTCCACAAAGAAAGGAGAGAGAGAGAGAGAGAGAACTATACACTAATATGTCTGATGAACATAGATGCAAAAATCCTTGACAAAAGACTTGCAAAAGGAATCCAACAACACATTAAATAAATCATACATTACAATAAAATGGGATTTATTTCTCGGATGCAAGGGTGGTCCAATATTTGCAAATAAATCAATGTGATACTTTACTTCAACAAGAGAAATGGTAAAAACCATTAGATGCAAAAAAACGCAGTTGACAGACTACAACATCCATTCCTGTTAGAAACCCTCTACCAAGGTTTAGAAGGAACATACCCCAACATAATAAAAACCTTATATGAAAAAGCCATGGTAAACTTCATACTTAATGGGTAAAAACTGAGAGCTTCCCTACTAAGGTCAGGAAAAAGACAAGGATGTTCACTCTCACCACTTATTCAAAATAGTACTAGAATTCCTAGCCACAGCAGTCAGATAGGAGGAAGATACAAAAGACATCCAGATTAGTAAGGAAGATGTAAAGCTTTTCCTATTCCCAGATTATATAATATTACACATAGAAAAACCTAAAGATTACACACACACACACACACACACACACACACAAAATCTTATTTTTTAAAAAGATTTTATTTATTTATCTGAGAGAGAGCAAGAGAAAGAGAAAGTATAAAAGAGGGAGGGCAGAGAGGAGGAAGAAGCAGACTCCCTGCTGTGCAGTGAGACCAACATGGGGCTCAATCCCAGGACGTTGGGATCATGACCTAAGCCAAAGGCAAACGTTTAACTGGTTAAGCCATCCAGGTTCCTGGCAAATGCATTTTTATACACTAATGATAAGGTAGCATAAACAAAAATTAAGAAAGCAATCCCACTGAAAATTATACCAAAAATAAATCCCTGGGAATAAACTTAATCAAAAAGGTGAAAGACCTGTACTCTGAAAGCTAAGAAAGACTGAAAAAGAAATTATACACAACACAAAGAAATGGAAAAATATTCCTTGCTCATGGATTGGGAGAACAAATACTGTTAAAATATCTATACTACCCAAAGCAATCTTCACATTTAATGCAATCCCTATCAAAATACCAATAAAATTTTCACAGAATTGGATGGAATAGTCTTAAAGTTTGCATGGGACCATAAAAGACTTCAAAAAGTAAAATTGATCTTGAAAACGTAAAACAAAACTGAAGAGGGACGCCTGGGTGGCTCAGTGGGCTAAACCGCTGCCTTCGGCTCAGGTCATGATCCAAGGGTCCTGGGATCGAGTCCCGCATCGGGCTCCTTGCTCAGCGGGGAGCCTGCTTCTCTCTCTGCCTCTGCCTGCCTCTCTGCCTGCTTGTGTGTACTCGCTTGCTCTCTCTCTCTCTGGCAAATAAATAAAAAAAAAAAAAAAAAAAAAAAAAACTGAAGATAACAAAATTCCAAACTTCAAGTTACACTGCAACTCTGTAGTAATCAAAACAGTATGGTACTGGCATAAAAATAGACATACAGATCAATGGAACAGAAGAGAAAACCGAGAAATAAACCCATAAAAATATGGTCAGTTAAATTTTGACAGAAAAGACAAGAGTATGTGATGGCAAAAAGACAGTCTCTTCAACAAACAGTGCCAGGAAAAGTGAACAGCCACATGCAAAAGAAAGAAACTGGACCACTTACTGACACCATACATGAAAATAAACTCTGAATGGATCAAAGATCTAAGTGTGAGACCAGAAACCATAAACATCCTAGAAGACAGTACAGTCAGTAATGTTCTGACACTGGCTATAGCAACATTTTTCTAGATATGTCCCTTGAGGCAAAAGTTAGAAAAACAAAACTAAACTAATGAGACTACATCAAAATAAAAGGCTTCTGCACAATGAAGGAAATAATCAACAAAAACAAAAGACAACTTACAGAATGGAAGAAGATATTTGCAAATGACACATCTGATAAATGGTTACTATCCAACTTTATTTAGTCATAAAAAGAATTAAATCTTGTCATTTGCAACAATATTGATGTGGCTAGAGAATATAATAAAATAAGAATATCAGAGAAAGACAAATACCGTATGATTTCACTCATAAATGGAATTTAAGAAAAAACAAACAAACAAACAAAAGGAACATAGGAAAAAAGAAAGGAATAAACCACTTATCAGACTGTTAACTGTACAGAAGAAACCAATGGTTGCCAGAAAGGAGGTGGGTGGGGGGATGCTTGAAATAGTTGATGAATACTAAAAAGTTCACTTATCTTGATGAACACTGAGTAATATATAAAATTGTTGAGTAACAGCAACATGCAGAAGAATGAAACTGGAACACTATCTTACACTGTGCACAAAATTAAATTCAAAATGTATGAAAAACCTAAATGTGAGACAAGAAACCAACAAAATTCTAGAGGAGAGCACAAGCAGAAACTTCTTTGACCTCAGCTGTAACAACTTCTTACTCTACACATCACCAGAGGCAAGAGGAACAAAAGCAAGAATGAACTACTGGAATTTCATCAAGATTAAAAGCTTCTATACAGTGAAGGAAAGAATCAACAAAACTAAAAGGCAGCCTACAGAAAAGGGGAAGATATTTACAAATGACATATCTGATAAAGGGTTAGTATCCAAAATTTGTAAAGAACTTACCAAACTCAACACCCAAAAAATGAATAATCAAGTTAAAGAATGGGCAGAAGACATGAACTAACACATTTCCAAAGAAGACATCCAGATGGCTAACAGACGCATGAAAAGATATACAACATCACTCATCTTCAAGGAAATACAAATCAAAACTACAATGAGATATCACTTCACACCTGTCAGAATGGCTAAAGTAAAAAACAGAAGAAACAACAGGTGTTGATCAGGAAGCAGATAAAAAGGATCACTCTTGCAGTGTTGGTGGGAATGTAATCTGGTAAAGCCACCCTGGAGAACAGTTTGGAGGTTTCTCAAAAAGTTAAAAATAGAGAGGAGAAGGGAGTTGAGGGAAATTGGAAGGGGAGGTGAACCATGAGAGGCTATGGACTCTGAAAAACAATCTGAGGGTTTTGAAGGGGTGGGGGGTGGGAGGTCGGGGTACCAGGTGGTGGGTATTATAGAGGGCACGGATTGCATGGAGCACTGGGTGTGGTGCAAAAAATAATGAATACTGTTATGCTGAAAATAAATAAAAAATAAAAAACAATAAAATTTTTAAAAAAAGTTAAAAATAGAACTAGCCTACAATCTAGCAATTGCACCGCTAGGTATTTACCCAAAGGATACAAAAATGCAGATCAGAAGGGACACATGCACCCCAATGTTTATAGCAGCATTATCTACAATAGCCAAATTATTGAAAGAGCCCAAATGTCCATTGACTGATGAATGGATAAAGAATATGTCACATACACGCACGTGCGCACGTACACACACACAGACACACACACACACACACACACACACACACAGGAGTATTACTTAGCCATAAAAAGGGAGTGAAATCTTTCCAGTTACAACAACATAGATCTACATAGAGAGTATTATACAAAGTGAAATAAATCAATCAGAGAAAGATAAATACCATATTATCTCACTCATATGTGGCATTTAAGAAAGAAAGTAGATAAATACATGAGATGGGGGAAAAGAAAAATGGAGTGAGGTAAATAAGCCATAAGTGACTCTTAATGATAGAGAACAATCTGAGGGTTGATGAAGGGAGATGGGTGGAGGATGGGCTAGATGGGTGATGGACACTGGGTTTAGTATAAAAATGATGAACCAATGAATTCTACTCCCAAAACCAATATTGCACTGTATGTTAATTAACTAAAACCTAAATAAAAATTACAAAAAAAAAAGAATTGTTGAGTCACTTTGTTGTATACCTGAAACTAATATAACACTATATGTTAACTATACTGGAATTAAAATAACAAGTTTAATAAATTAAAAAAGAGGACACAAATTATTAATATTAAAATGCAAATGTAGCCATTACTACTGATTCAAAGAAAAAAAAAGTATGAAAAAGTGGTTATTAAAAAAAACACTGGATTAAATTATCTCCAAAGTACTTTTAATTAATGTTTTCATTTTGAGATTAATGCAGATTCACATATGGTTGTAAAAATTTATAAATAGACAAACATAGGAGTCAAGATGGCGGAGAAGTAGCAGGCTGAGACTACTTCAGCTAGCAGGAGATAAGCTAGATAGCTTATCTAAAGATTGCAAACACCTTCAAATCCATCGGCAGATCAAAGAGAAGAAGAACAGCAATTATGGAAACAGAAAAACAACCACTTTCTGAAAGGTAGGACTGGTGGAGAAGTGAATCCAAAGCGATGGGAAGATAGACCCCGGGGGGAGGGGCCAGCTACCGGCAAGCGGCAGAGCAATGGAGCACAAAATCAGGACTTTTGAAAGTCTGTTCCGCTGAGGGACATCGCTCCAGAGGCTAAACCGGGCGAAGCCCACGCGGGGTCAGCGTGGCCTCAGGTCCCGCAGGGTCACAGAAGGATCGTGTGTTTCTGAGTGTCGCAGAGCTTGCGGGTATTGGAACGGGAAAGCCGGCTACAGAGACAGAGCTGACAATAAGCTCGCAGCTCGGGGTTACCTTGAACTGGCCGCAGGCTCGGTGAGCTTGGAGCACGGCCCGAGGTCAGGCAGATGGGAGTAACTGGGCGCTGTTCTCTGAGGGCACACTGAGGAGTAGGGCCCCGGGCTCTCTGCTCCTCCAGGCTGGAGACCAGGAGGCCGCCATTTGTATTCCCGTCCTCTGGAACTCTACGGAAAGCACTCAGGGAACAAAAGCTCCTGAAAGCAAACCCGAGCAGATTACTCAGCCCGGCCCCTGGTAAGGGTGGTGCAATTCCGCCTGGGGCAAAGACACTTGAGAATCACTACACCAGGCCCCTCCCCCAGAAGATCAACAAGAAATCCAGCCAAGACCAAGTTTACCTACCAAGGAGTGCAGTTTCAATACCAAGGAGAGCAGCAGAATTCCAGAGGAGGAGAAAGCAAAGCATGGAACTCATGACTTTCTCCCTGTGATTTTTTTTTAGTCTTGCAGTTAATTTAATTTTTTTCTTTTTCATTTTTTTCTCTTATTCTGCTAAATTTTTTTTAACTATTACCCTTTTCTTTTTTAATGTTTTTTAACTAGTTTATCTAATATATATTTTTTTCTTTTTTATATTTTTCTTTATTCGTTTTTTTTAATTCATTTCTTTTCTTTTTTTTTCTTTCTCTCTTTTTGAACCTCTTTTTATCCCCTTTCTCCCCCATCATGATTTGGGATCTCTTCTGATTTGGTTAAAGCATATTTTCCTGGGGTTGTTGCCACACTTTTAGCATTTTACTTAATCCTTCATATACTCTTAGCTGGACAAAATGACAAGGCTGAAAAATTCACCACAAAAAAAAGAACAAGAGGCAGTACCGAAGGCTAGGGACCTAATCAATACGGACATTGGTAATATGTCAGATCTAGAGTTCAGAATGACAATTCTCAAGGTTCTAGCCGGGCTTGAAAAAGGCATGGAAGATATTAGAGAAACCCACTTGGGAGATATAAAAGCCCTATCTGGAGAAATAAAAGAACTAAAATCTAAACAAGTTGAAATAAAAAAAGCTATTAATGAGGTGCAATCAAAAATGGAGGCTCTCACTGCTAGGATAAATGAGGCAGAAGAAAGAATTAGTGATATAGAAGACCAAATGAAAGAGAATGAAGAAGCTGAGCAAAAGAGGGACAAACAGCTACTGGACCATGAGGGGAGAATTCAAGAGATAAGTGACACCATAAGACGAAACAACATTAGAATAATTGGGATTCCAGAAGAAGAAAAAAGAGAGAAGGGAGCAGAAGGTATACTGGAGAGAATTATTGGGGAGAATTTCCCCAATATGGCAAAGGGAACGACCATCAAAATTCAGGAGATTCAGAGAACGCCCCTCAAAATCAATAAGAATAGGCCCACACCCCGTCACCTAATAGTAAAATTTACAAGTCTTAGTGACAAAGAGCAAATCCTGAAAGCAGCCCGGGAAAAGAAGTCTGTAACATACAATGGTAAAAGTATTAGATTGGCAGCTGACTTATCCACAGAGGCCTGGCAGGCCAGAAAGAGCTGGCATGATATTTTCAGAACACTAAACGAGAAAAAAATGCAGCCAAGATATATAGAATACTATATCAAGCTAGGTTATCATTGAAAATAGAAGGAGAGATTAAAAGCTTCCAGGACAAACAAAAACTGAAAGAATTTGCAAACACCAAACCAGCTATACAGGAAATATTGAATGGGGTCCTCTAAGCAAAGAGAGAGCCTACAAGTGGTAGATCAGTAAGGCACAGAGACAATATACAGTAACAGTCACCTTACAGGCAATACAATGGCACTAAATTCATATCTCTCAATACTTACCCTGAATGTTAATGGGCTAAATGCCCCATTCAAAAGACACAGGGTATCAGAATGGATAAAAAAACAAAACCCATCTATATGTTGCCTCCAAGAAACTCATTTTAAGCCCGAAGACACCTCCAGATTTAAAGTGAGGTGGTGGAAAAGATTTACCATGCTAATGGACATCAGAAGAAAGCAGGAGTGGCAATCCTTATATAAGATCAATTAGATTTTAAGCCAAAGACTATAATAAGAGATGAGGAAGGACACTATATCATACTCAAAGGGTCTGTCCAACAAGAAGATCTAACAATTTTAAATATCTATGCCCCCAACATGGGAGCAGCCAACTATATAAACCAATTAATAACAAAATCAAAGAAACACATCAACAATAATACAATAATAGTAGGGGACTTTAACACTCCCCTCACTGAAATGGACAGATCATCCAAGCAAAAGATCAGCAAGGAAATAAAGGCCTTAAATGACACACTGGACCAGATGGACATCACAAATATATTCAGAACATTTCATCCCAAAGCAACAGAATACACATTCTTCTCTAGTGCACTGGAACATTCTCCAGAATAGATCACATCCTTGGTCCTAAATCAGGACTCAACCGGTATCAAAAGATTGGGATCATTCCCTGCATATTTTCAGACCACAGTGCTCTGAAGCTAGAACTCAACCACAAGAGGAAGTTTGGAAAGAACCCCAATACATGGAGACTGAAGAGCATCCTTCTAAAGAATGAATGGGTCAACCGGGAAATTAAAGAAGAATTGAAAAAAATCATGGAAACAAATGATAATAAAAATACAATGGTTCAAAATCTGTGGGACACAACAAAAGCAGTCCTGAGAGGAAAATATATAGTGGTACAAGCCTTTCTCAAGAAACAAGAAAGGTCTCAGGTACACAACCTAACCCTACACCTAAAGGAGCTGGAGAAAGAACAAGAAAGAAACCCTAAGCCCAGCAGGAGAAGAGAAATAATAAAGATCAGAGCAGAAATCAATGAAATAGAAGCCAAAAAAACAATAGAAAAAATCAACCAAACTAGGAGCTGGTTCTTTGAAAGAATTAATAAAATTGATAAACCCTTGGCCAGACTTATGAAAAAGAAAAGAGAAAGGACCCAAATAAATAAAATCATGAATGAAAGAGGAGAGATCACAACTAACACCAAAGAAATACAAACTATTTTAAGAACATACTATGAGCAACTCTATGGCAACAAATCTGACAATCTAGAAGAAATTGATGCATTCCTAGAAACATATAAACTACCAAAATTGAACCAGGAAGAAATAGAAAGCCTGAACATACCCATAACCAGTAAGGAGATTGAAATAGTCATTAAAAATCTCCAAAGAAACAAAAGCCCAGGGCCAGACGGCTTCCCGGGGGAATTCCACCAAACATTTAAAGAAGAACTCATTCCTATTCTCCTGACACTGTTCCAAAAAATAGAAATGTAAGGAAAACTTCCAAACTCATTTTATGAGGCCAGCATCACCTTGTTCCCAAAACCAGACAAGAATCCCATCAAAAAACAGAGCTATAGACCAATATCCTTGATGAACACAGATGCGAAAATTCTCACCAAAATACTAGCCAATAGGATTCAACAGTACATTAAAAGGATTATTCACCATGACCAAGTGGGATTTATCCCTGGGATGCAAGGTTGGTTCAACATCCGCAAATCAGTCAATGTGATACAACACATCAATAAAAGAAAGAACAAGAACCATATGATACTCTCAATAGATGCTGAAAAAGCATTTGACAAAGTACAGCATCCCTTCCTGATCAAAACCCTTCAAAGTGTAGGGATAGAGGGAGCATACCTCAATATCATCAAAGCCATCTATGAAAAACCCACTGCAAATATCATTCTCAATGAAAGCTTTTCCGCTAAGGTCAGGAACACAGCAGGGATGTCCATTATCACCACTGCTATTCAACATAGTACTAGAAGTCCTAGCCTCAGCAATCAGACAGCAAAAGGAACTTAAAGGCATCCAAATCAGCAAAGAAGAAGTCAAATTATCACTCTTCACAGATGATATGATACTATATGTGGAAAAGCCAAAAGACTCCACTCCAAAACTGCTAGAACTTGTACAGGAATTCAGTAAAGTGTCAGGATATAAAATCAATGCACAGAATTCAGTTGCATTTCTCTACACCAGCAACAAGACAGAAGAAAGAGAAATTAAGGAGTCGATCCCATTTACAATTGCACCCCAAACCATAAGATACCTAGGAATAAACCAAACCAAAGAGGCTAAGAATCTATACTGAGAAAACTATAAAGTACTCATGAAAGAAATTGAGGAAGACACAAAGAAATGGAAAAATGTTCCATGCTCCTGGATTGGAAGAATAAATATTGTGAAAATGTCTATGCTACCTAAAGCAATCTACACATTTAATGCAATTCCTATTAAAGTACCATCCATCTTTTTCAAAGAAATGGAACAAATAATTCTAAAATTTATATGGAACCAGAAAAGACCTCGAATAGCCAAAGGGATATTGAAAAACAAAGCCAAGGTTGGTGGCATCACAATTCCGGACTTCAAGCTCTATTACAAAGCTGTCATCATCAAGACAGCATGGTACTGGCACAAAAACAGACACATAGATCAATGGAACAGAATAGAGAGCCCAGAAATAGACCCTCAACTCTATGGTCAACTAATCTTCGACAAAGCAGGAAAGAATGTCCAATGGAAAAAAGACAGCCTCTTCAATAAATGGTGTTGGGAAAATTGGACAGCCACATGCAGAAAAATGAAATTGGACATTTCCTTACACCACACACAAAAATAGACTCTAAATGGATGAAGGACCTCAACGTGACAAAGGAATCCATCAAAATCCTTAAGGAGAACACAGGCAGCAACCACTTCGACCTCAGCCGCAACAACATCTTCCTAGGAACATCGCCAAAGGCAAGGGAAACAAGGGCAAAAATGAACTACTGGGATTTCATCAAGATCAAAAGCTTTTGCACAGCTAAGGAAACAGTTAACAAAATCAAAAGACAACTGACAGAATGGGAGAAGATATTTGCAAACGACATATCAGATAATGGGCTAGTATCCAAAATCTATAAAGAGCTTAGCAAACTCAACACCCAAAGAACAAATAATCCAATCAAGAAATGGGCAGAGGACATGAACAGACATTTCTGCAAAGAAGACATCCAGATGGCCAACAGACACATGAAAAAGTGTTCCATATCCCTCAGCATCAGGAAATACAAATCAAAACCACAATGAGATATCACCTCACACCAGTCAGAATTGCTAAAATCAACAAGTCAGGAAATGACAGATGCTGGCGAGGATGCGGAGAAAGGGGAACCCTCCTACACTGTTGGTGGGAATGCAAGCTGGTGCAACCACTCTGGAAAACAGCATGGAGGTTCCTCAAAATGTTGAAAATAGAACTGCCCTATGACCCAGCAATTGCACTACTGGGTATTTACCCTAAAGATACAAACGTAGTGATCCAAAGGGGCATGTACACCCGAATATTTATAGCAGCAATGTCCACAATAGCCAAACTATGGAAAGAACCTAGATGTCCATCAACAGATGAATGGATCAAGAAGATGTTGTATATATACACTATGGAATACTATGCAGCCATCAAAAAAATTAAATCTTGCCATTTGCTACAACATGGATGGAACTAGAGCATATCATGCTTAGCGAAATAAGTCAAGCAGAGAAAGACAACTACCATATGATCTCCCTGATATGAGGAAGTGGTGATGAAACATGGGGGCTTAAGTGCGTAGGAGAAGAATAAATGAAGCAAGATGGGACTGGGAGGGAGACAAACTATAAGTGACTCTTAATCTCACAAAACAAACTGAGGGTTGCTGGGGGGAGGGGGGTTGGGAGAAGGGGTGTGGGTTTATGGACATTGGGAAGGGTATGTGCTTTGGTTAGTGCTGTGAGGTGTGTAAACCTGGCGATTCACAGACCTGTACCCCTGGGGATAAAATATATGTTTATAAAAAATAAAATTTTTTTTAAAAAATTTATAAATAGAAATTCTTCATACAATGTACACAGCAGTAGGTTAAATAATCGCTCTTAAATATATGCAGAATCTAATCCCTGGAACCTGTAAATGTTAGCTTACATGGCAAAAATGGACTTGGCAGATGTCTTAGCTTAAGGATCTCAAGATTATCCTGTATTATTCTTGTGGTAATTATCCTGCATTATTCTTACAGGGCAATGTATTATTCTTAGGGTAATTATCCTGTATTATTCCTATGAGGTCTAAATATAATTATAATTATTCTTACAGGAAATAGGTGGAGGAAGATGTGACTATAGATGAGAAGGTGATGTGATGATGAAAGCAAAAATGGAATGATACACTTTGAAGACGGAAGACAATCCAAGGAGCAGAGGTGGCCTCTAGAAGCTGATAAGGGCAATGATAAATCCTTCCTGAAGGAAGAGCCTCCAGAAAGAATCAGTTATGTCAACATCTTGATTTGTCTCTTAAGACTCATTTTGGACTTCTTGCCTTCAAAATTTAAACAGACTTAATTTTGTTGTTTAAGCCTCTAAATTTGTAGTAATTTATTGTAGCAGCAAAAGGAAACTGATGCAGCTAATTTCTCAATGGTAAGATCTTGGAAATGATAGTACAATGCAATACCCAGGATACTGATATATATATATATGAAACCCGTATACAGAATATTTCCATCTCCACATGGCTTTCTCATGTTGCCCTTTTATAGTTGCACCCACTTCCTTCCTACCCATACCTTATCCTTACTACTGACAATCTCTAATACGTTCTCCATTTCTATAATTTTGTCAAATTTTTCAAAAATATTGTAGAAATGAAATTACATAGTATGAAACCTTTGAAGTTGAACTTTTTCACTCAGCATAATTTTACGTAGATTTATCCAATATGTTCCCTATGTCAATAGCCACCTTTTTATTGCTAAGTAGTATTACATGGTATGAATTCACCCACAAAGGGACATCTTGGTTATTTTCAGCTTTTGTATATTAGGAATAAATCTGCTATAAATATTCATATATTTTTTTGTATGAACATGGATTTTTATTTCTCTGGGACAAATGTTCAGGAGTATAATTGTTGGGTTTTATGGTGATTGCGTGTTTAGTTTTTTTTTTTAGAAATAATTTTTTATTTATTTATTTTCAGCATAACTGTATTCATTATTTTTTTCACCACACCCAGTGCTCCGTGCAATCTGTGCCCTCTATAATACCCACCACCTGGTACCCCAACCTCCCACCCCCCCACCACTTCAATAATTTTTAAAAATCAAATAGAAATGCTGCAGTTCGGAAGTATAATAACCAATCTGAAAAATTCACTAGAGAGCTCAATGGTAGATCTGAGCAGACAGAAGAAAGAATAAATGAACTTGGAGAGAATTAATTGAGATTTTCCAGTCTGAGACACAGAAGGAGGAGGAAAAAATGAAGACAAAAGAACAGAGTCTCTGACACCTGTGGAATGCAGTCAAGATTCTCAACATACGAATAATGGGACTCTCCAAGGGAGTGTACAGAGAGGAAGGGACAGAAAAGACAGTTGAAGTAATAATGACCAAAAGCTCCTGAAATCTACACACCCAAGAAGCATGTTCAGTTTTTTAAGAAACTTCCAAACATTTTCCAGAGTGGTATACAATTTTACATTTTCACCAGCAAAGTATGGATAATGTAGTTTCTCCACATTCTTGTAAACATTTGCTGTTGTCATTATATTGAACAAATTCCAAATCTCTACATTTCTGCTTTTCTCCTTGTCTTATGTTTTTGAAGTCTTGTTTTCAGCTTCTACTTTTGTGTATCCCTTAACTTATTATTGTAGTGATGATCCCCTTTACTATTTTTGTCTTCAACCTTCATACTAGCTTTTTGAGTGACAGATCTGCTGCTTTTACTATGTATTTGTCATTATCATTGAGTTTTTTTCTTTCATATTTTCTTATTTCTAGTTATGTCCTTTCATTTCTATTTAAAAGTGGAAGCCAGTTTAGTGTTGATGATCTTTAAAATAGTTTGTGAAACCATCTCTCTTTCAGTTGTGAATGATAATCTTGCTGTGTAGAGTATTACTGGTTTTAAGTTTTTTCCTTTCAATACTTTTTTTTCCTTTCAATACTTTAAGTATATTCTCCAACTCCCTTCAAGACCTGTAAAGTTTCTTATGAAAAATAAATGAATAGTCTTATCAGGTTTCCCTAATAGCTGACTATCTCTTTTTCTCTTGGTGTTTTTAAGATTCCTTCTTTAATTTTTCTATTTTAATTATATTGTGTCTTGGTGTGGCTCTCTTTGGTTTCATCTTGTTTGGGACTCTCTGTGATTCTTGGACCTGAATGCCTCCTTCCTTTTCCAACTTAAGGCAATTTTCAGCCATTATTCCTTCAAATAAGTTTTGTAGCCCTCTCTCTGGCTCTTACCTTTCTGGGTCTCCTATGATGCAAATGTTAGTATGTCAGATGTTGTCCAGACAGTTCTTAAACTATCCTCACTCTTTTAATCCTTTTTTTCCCCTTTTTCTGTTCTGATTGGGTGGTTTTTATTATTCTGTCTTCCAACTTTGAAGTCTTTATTAAATAAATTACTTAAATCTGTTTTGTTAGTTTCTGTTTCCTAGGGTTTTATCTTTTTGTTTGTTGGCTTGTTTGGAACATATTTTTCTGTCTCTCCATTTTGTTTTACTTTCTATGTTTGTTTTTATTAAATAAATAAATTAGATGAAACAGCTACAATTCCAGGTCTTTCAGGAATGGCCTTCTATAGGACCATTCACTGTTTACCCTGTGTGTATCTGGCAGCTTTGATAGGCTGGCTGGAGCTGGAGTGGGCATCAGTAGGGGGAGTCCCAGGAAACACCACACTGGGGCTTCCTTGATTGGACAGTTTGAGCTGGAAAGGGCATGGGCTAGGGAATACTAGGCACACTGTGCTTGAGCCTCTTTGGTAGTATGGCTAGAGCTACAACAGACATGGGCCAAAGGGTTCTGGAGTAGCCCATGCCAGAGTCACCTTACCAGAATGGCCTGAGGTGAACAAGCCAAAGACCAGTGATTCTGGGGGCATGTTGTGCCAGGGTCACTTTGACAGGATGGCTGGAGGTGTAACAGCCATGGGCTGGGGCGTTCTAAGGCATGCTGTACCAAAGCTCCCTTTACAGGCAGTTTAATCATACCTAAGCCATTGGTGGTCCTTAATCACACTATGGCAGGGCTGCCTTTGGTGGGATAGCTAGATGGGGAGCAGACTTTGGCTGGGGGTCTGAGGGCATTCCATGCCAGGACCTCCTTGGGCACATGGCTGGACCTGGTGTGGGCCAGGGGCCTGAAGCTTGCTGGATCAGCCTTAGAAAACCAGGTATCACCAAAACCCTGCTCCTGGTACACACTATTAAGGTGTAGAGGAAAAATAAAAAATGATGCTCACCAGCACCTCTAACTCCAGAGAGAGTTCCAGTAGTTTTGCCCATTTGGAGAATGCTCAAGTGTTAGCAAGTGGACTTCCTTTACTTATAGTCAAGTTGCCCTTTAAGCCAATCTTTTTTCACTGAGCTCCATGTTGGGCAAGTCTGTGTGCAGGCTCCTTACTAACATCGCTCCCTACTGAGGGTTGCTGATTCAAGAGTGGGCTTCCTGTTATTACCATGTTTCTCTCTCTCTTACCATTTATATAATCCCTCCATCATTTGTTGTACAGAAGCTTTTCAGTTGACCCTCAGTTATTTGGGAGGAATTGCTCTATATGAAGATACAGATTTGGCTTGTCCATGACAGGAGGTGATTTCATAGTTTTCCTATACCACCATCATGGACCCATGATTCCACCATATTTTTTTATATTTCTTTTCTGGCTCATGATACTGAAGGTCTACATATGCTTATTTGGCATCTGTGCATGTCCTTTGATGAGATGTCTTCATGTCTTAACCATTTCTTAACCATTTCTAATTAGTTTTTTTTTAACATTTGAATCTTTATACAACTCTTTATATATTCCGGATACAGGACTTTTATGGATATATGGTTTGCAAATATTTTTTCCCAATCTGCAGCTTATCTTCTCACCCTAGTGACAGAATCTTCCACAGAGCAAAAGTATAACCTTTGATGAAGTCCAAATTATCAATTTTACCTTTTATGGATCATGCATTTGATGTCAGGTCCAAGAACTTCAGACAGCCCTAGATGCTGAAGAATGTCTTCAATTTTTTTCTAAAAAGTTTTATAGTTTTACATTTTATAATTAAGTGTGTGATCATTTTGGGTAAATTTTTGTACAAGATGTGAAATTTAAGCCAAGGTTCACTTTTTGGCCTTTGGATGTTCAATTGTTCTGGCACCATTTCTTGAAGACTATTCTTCTTCCATTAAATTGTGTGAAACAGTTAGCCAGCCATATCATTTTAATTCTTGTCCTGGGTTCTTTATTTTGTCCCTTTGATCAATACATCTACCCTCTGCCAAAATCACACGGTGTTGATTACTGTAGCTACATAAAACTTCTTAACCTCAGATAGACTGATTGTTCCCACTTCATCTTACTTTTCAAAATTGTTTTAGCTATTCTAATCCCTTTGCCTTTCTGTATAAATTTTAAAATAGGCTTCTCAAAACCTTTCAAAATCTTGCTGATATTTTAAAAGGCATTATGTGAAATTTATAAATCAGTTTGGGGATAAGTGACATTTTTACTATGTTTAGTCTTCCAGTCTATATGATTGGATATGATGTGCCTCTCCATTTACCTTCTTTAATTTCTGTCGTCTGTCATTTCTGTCATCAGCATTTTGCCATTTTCAGAAAATACATCCTGTACATATTTTATTACATTACTACTTAGCTTTTCCTCTTTTTTTTTTTTTTTTGGAGTAACTGCATACAGAGTTGGGTTTTTGATTTAAGTTTTTGGATGTTGATCTTAGAGTACATAATTTGCTTTGAAACACTCATGTAATATTTTCTTTAAAACATACTTTGACATGTAAATTCTTTTTATCTTAATGTGCATTATTTTGCCTTTTTACACCATTTGCTTAAACACTTCATAAATTGTTATGCAAGAGACAAATGGAAAAGAAATGAAGATAAAAGTTAATCTTACTAAAATATAAAAGTACTCTGAAGACAACAGATTTTCCATGAGATAAGTGCTATCAACACATATATTAAATGTGAATAAAGAAAATTAATATTTATTAACACTCAGCACTCAATTTTTAAAATGTTTCCAATTATTTGTGTGACAAGGCCTAATTATAGGCAGGATAATTTGTTTTCATTGATGAGTGAATTTGAAGTTAATACATGACGTACACCTTAAAGTTATACAATAATATATGTCAATTATTTCTCAATAAAGCTAGAAAAAAATAGCTTTTAGAAACAAAATATCCAAACAGAAAATGGAAAAAAATACTGTTTGAGTTATCAAAATGTTTACTAAATTCTGTGTTACACATTTGTTTCATATGTTAATTTTGAATTCATTGATTTTAAACTCACTAATATAGCATCTTATTTAAAGAGCTTTTAGAGTAAAATAACTATGAGAATACACAAATCAAAGATGCTTAAAATTTCATAAATTCAGGAATACATTTATTTGATTTAATTTTTGTATTTAGAGATAAATATTTAGAGCTATAATAAAAATTGAAGGGTATTATGATCTGAAAGTTTCTGCCCCTTACAAAATCTTATGTTGTGATCCTAATGTCCAATATGATGTTATCAGGAAGTGGCAACATTGGGAAGTGATTAGATCATGAGAATAGTTCCATCATAAAGGGGATTAGTGCTTTCATAAAAGAGGCTTCAGAGAGATCTTTTTCCCCTTCCATAATATAACAACACAGCAAAAGGCCCCAGCTCTAAGCCAGGATCCTCATCAGACTGCAGCCATGATAACACCTTGATCTTGGTCCTCCCACCCTCTAGAAATCTATTGTTCCAGCCAAAGTAGCTGTGAATTGTTTGTTTTTTATAGCAGCTTGAAAAGATTAAAACAAATTTGGTACCAATAAGTAGGGGTACTGCTGTAACAAATCATTAAAAATATGGCAGTAACTTTGGAACTACAGTGACTTAAATAATCTCGAGGTACATGCTACAAAAAAACTGCACTACTGTGAAAGGAGTATTTAAGGTGATTCTCTTGAGGGCTCAGAAGGAGTGGAGGAGAGCTGTAGAAAAACCTTCAGTCTTCCTCGATAATATGAAATGACCATGAACAAATGTTGGTAGAACTATGCATGGTCCAATGACAGCTGCAGTGAAGAAAAAGAAGATATTATTGGAGACTAGGGAAAGATAATCCTTGTTACAAAGTGACAAAGAGCTTGGCTGAATTGTGTTTGTGTCCTAATGTTTTGTGGAGGATACAAGTTGTGAGCAATGAAATCAGATATTTGACTGCAGAAGTTTCTAAGCAAAGTATGGGAAGAGTGGCCCAGTTTCTCTTGAATGCTTGTAATAAAATGTCAGTAGGGAAAAATAATTTGAAAGTGGAATTTTAAATAAAAAAGAAGTAGACTTAGAACTTGGAAAATTCTCAACCTATCCATGAAGAAAGAAGAACTTTTTCAGAATTTTGCACAAACAGTGCAAAATTTGATGAGGAGATTGGTATTGATTGACTATTCCAATGGAAACTAGCTGTTATTATTCATCAAGACAATCGGAAGATTGGTTATCTAAACAGAACCCAGGACATACTGTCCAAAACAATAGAAGAATGACCCCCACAGCATTTCACAAATGACTGGGGCTCTCCCTCCTAGCGTAAGCCCAGAGTGCAGTGGATTGCTGGCAGAATGATTCCAGAGAATAAGCTGTCACTGTCAGGTGCCACCTCACATCATCACCTCCACTCCCTCAATTCCAGCTCCATCCTCACTGATCACCCCAAGTGTAGCTTTCACTGTACCCAACAAAGCCTGGGGGTGTGGCTGCCTCAACTTAGATTTCAAAGGATGGAGATACACAGGCTGTAGGCACACAACCCTGGCAGAGGGCTGCTATGGGGGCAGGGTCACTAAAGAGAGGCCACATTAGTACCATATCCAATTAAGCCTGATCCAAGCAGGCAGGACCAACCCTGAAACCCCAGACTGGTAGAGCTACTTGTGTGATTACAGTCTGGGAGAGACACAGGCATAGGACAGTAAGCAATGGCTAACCTGTGCACCCAGCAAAATTTGGGGCCCCAATTCCCATGTCAGTGCATCCAGAAGATGAGACAACAACTCTAGTGGGCCTTAACATTTTAGCTTTGCGAAGTACCTGTTAACCCTTTCTTCTTTCCTATTTCTTCCCCTTTGTGTTTAAAAGTAATATACTTAAATATAATTGGTATATTATATTATGTAAGTTTAAGGTATACAACATACTGATTTTGTACATTTATATGTTGCAATATGATTGGCATTGTAGCATTAGTTAGCACCTCTATCACATCACATAATTATCATTTCTTTTTTTGTGGTGAGAATACTATTTCTCTCTTTTGAAATGGGAATGTTTATACTATGCTAGTCATACTATTGTATTTTGGAGGCACATAGTGTTTGATTTCATATGTTCATACCTGGACAACAATTTGCCTAAGGATGGAATGGTTTCACCCATACTTGATTTAGATGACATTTAGATGAGACTTTGGACTTAGACTCTTGAGTTGATGACATGTAGGTAGGACATGAACTTTGAGAAACTATAAACAGAATGCTAAGATTTGGATGTTTGCATTTCCCTAAAATTCATATATGAAAATTCTAACACCCAAAGTCATGACATTAGGAGGTTGGACCTTTGAAATGTGATTAAATCATAAGGGCTAATCTCATAAATGGGATTACTGCCTTTATAAAGGAGACTCTGGGGAGAACCCTTGGCCTTTCCTTCATGCAAAGGCACAGCAAGACAGCCTTGATTGTGAACCAGAAAGAAGTCTTTCACCAGAATATCGCTCTACTGTCACTTGATCTTGAATTTCCCAGCCCCCAAAACTTTGAGAAGTAAATTTCTGTCATTTATTAGCTACTCAGTCTGTGTTATTTTGATATAGCAACCTGAACAGACTAAGACAGAAGACATTTATTTGAATATTCTTATTTTACAGATGAGATAATTAAGTTCCACAGAGATTAAGTAGATTGTCTAAGATTCTGCAGCTCTTAAATGGTAGTACTAGGAACTTGGAAGCAGACTTTTTCATTCTCATTCCATTGTTCTCTCAATTAATAACACTTGTGTTGAATAAATAATTTGGCAAAATTCAAATCTTGGGCTGATCTATCTAAATAATTATTTCTTGCAAAATTGGTTGTATCATGCAATCTATTTTATTTAATAACTGACCAAAGACACTAGAATAGCCATCCAACAATCTAGTGGTTTCATATAATCAACAAATTAGGTTTTAATTTTTTATATACCAGGTATTTGAGCTAAATTAAAATTTCAGACATATTAATTCTCTACTTTCTGAGTGAAGTGGAGAAATAAAATAATTTTTTTACTAATTCAGAGGGAAAATCCTTTATCTGAACTGGATAATTGAGGAAAACATTTGTTTCAGCCTAAATGATCAATTGTTATAATTTTCCATATCTTACCACTTACATAAATCTGGACTGTGGTGAGTGTTAAACTTTTCCAATAATAACATGATGTATCTTCTCCAATCAGAAAGTGAGATGGTATGACATCTGAGTACTGAGTTTGAAATTTGTTATATACTTATTAATGAAGACTTTCATAGAGTTCCTAATTTAGTATTTTTAATTATTTAGGCCAAATAGCCACTGTCACACAATGCTTTATAAAGATGAGGAAATTATTTTCAACACTGAAAACAAATACATTAACAAAACAGATTTAAACAGAACTTTTTTGCTTCAAAGAACAGACTACTGATCCTTGAATTTGAAGTAACCTCATTATCTAAGAATTGTGCATTTTAACTGAATTTTGACAATAACTGGCTAGAGAAGGAAATTACACTTTTCTGACTTTACAAATATTTAAAAATCAGAATGGTATATTAATGAAAATAAGCACAATCTTTATCCATCTCCAAAGACTATATTACTAGATGTCCAAAGTTCCTAAGGTACATTGCCTTACTAATTTTTCCCACATTCCTAGAAAATACATGGTTGGCAGGGTTCTACTAGTGTTTCACATCCTCTGGGATTAATGAAACACAAGGGTACTTCTCACCTTTATTTTAGGTTTCTTTGGTTAGTTTCCTAGATAATGATATTTTAATTCTGCCTGAAACTATGTGTGAATTCTTTACAACAATTTGTTGAAAGTACTGTCTTAATTATGGGGGATAGGGAAGGAAACATACAACTATTAAATAAATATATATGTATGCATATACTTACAATCATCATCATCATCATCATTAACAAAATGATAATGACATTTTAACAAAATGATAATGATATTTTAATTCTGCCTGAAACTATGTGTGAATTCTTTACAATTTGTTGAAAGTACTGTCTTAATTATGGGGGATAGGGAAGGAAACATACAACTATTAAATAAATATATATGTATGCATATACTTATAATCATCAATCATTATCATCATCATCATTAACAAAAGATTCCATGATGAATATAAAGTTTCTAAGATTCATGTTTTAGATAAGTAAACTGAAGCGCAGAGAAACTGAGACTTTTCTAATGTAAGAAAAATGGTAGATGTCAAGGCCTGGACTAGAATTCAGTTTTTCCAATGCCAAGCCTAGAACTCTTAGATTACCACTGGAAGTACCTTTAATGCTTCTTAACGTTCACTCAACCAGCTATGGATAAGTTTTGGCTGATGCATATATAGACAGATTCAACTATCCCATATGACTTAATCCACAGCTTAAAAAAAATCCCTGGAAACCTATATGAGAAAGTGGAAAGAAACAGAAACAGAATACACTTAAAGGTTTCAAGGAGGTAATCCAGGTAAGGAAGGAAATAACATAACCCATACAATATCTTAGGAATATGATGTGGGAGTAAGTGGGTCTAAAGTGAAACTGCAAGTCACGCACACAAGAATAAAATCGGCTTTGCTGATAAGTGTAAGAAGGTGGGTACAGGTGGTACTGAGATAAAAGGAATGAAATGCTATAGGATGCGATGTATGTTCTATGAAAATAGTTCAATAAAACATGTTATTACTGGTTTACAGATGACTGGAATTTGGAAGTAAAGCATGATACTGCTGCTGTTTGTATCCAAGCAGAAATACATTACAATTAAGCAAATAAAAAGTATATCAAATTGGTGCAAAAGGAATCGAAGGATAATTCTCCCAACTCTTAACTTTCATGAAGCAAGTGAAATTCAACACCAAATCTATCCCAAAATGCTTTCCCCCCAATATATTTCTAGGCTGCCATTTTCCTATATAATAAAACTTATTTTAATATTTTCTAGAAGAAATGCATTATCTACTATGCCTGAGATAGTGCAAAGTATTAGGACACATTAGTATAAACAATATGTTCAAGATCTAAGTATAAATGGCATAAAGAATATCTTCTCCTATTAATGAATTTGAATACCTCGTTCTGTAACTTACTATCTGACTGGCCCTGGGCAAGTCATTTAATCTCTCTGAATCATAGTTTTATCAACTGTTAAATAGGGATACTAATATATACCTTTTAGTGTTGCTGTGAGGATTAAACTAGGTAACATGAAATGTATCTAGGATGTCCTTTGTATAATGTGGGAAACTGGATGTTACCAAAAATGTTCTAAAGGGAAGTTTCTTAAACCTAACTATAGGTGGAGAATGTGTCAAAATCTGATGAAATGATTTTTTTTTTTTTTTGCCAAGGTAATGTTAAACTCCTCTCAGCAGATCATTTTTTTTAAAATATTCATTCTCACTTTGATGTGAGTGTACATGATTCACACAAAAAACTTTGTTCCTAATGTTCTTTGTACTTTGGCATGCAGCCATTACTGAGTATTTTTTTAATAGATAATAGGAAGAGATAAAATGGGCTATTATCTCATTAAATGTAAAGAAATATAGACAACCTAAATATAATTTATAATGTGTATTAGTAAGTATTTACATTGGGTATTTTAAAATGGATTTATATATTAATTAAAGTGTTGGACGAAGTTCTATAAAACCTGCTCCCTCTGCTAATATATTATAGAATGATAACACTTTATCAAGACCGTAAAATATCTTTTATTTGCTTTCTGAACCACCTTATATACCTTAGTCTAGAAACAGAAAATAAATTTTGAATCATTTTGATTATTTTAAAAATAAAATTTAATACTTTAATATGTGTTGCCTCTCGGTGATCATAATGTCTGATAATTCCTCTATCTTATTACCTTAATTAGGTTACTGTTTTGGCTTAAAAGGCAACAGTTGAAGACAAAACTTGCAAGAAATCATTATACTTATAGAAACCAGCAAGACTGTTTCTGTGAATTTACATACATCCATATTCATTTGACACCATTACAAAATACTGCATATACATATACACATCTTAGGACACTTCACAAATGTTGAAGATATGCAACCCAAATGAATATGATGTGCTTGATACATATAAACTTACAGATGGTATACCTAATTAGGTATATACCTAATTATTTCACTTATCAACTCAAAGAATTATAAATATTACATATTAAAATATTCATGCATTTAAAATACAAGAAATTTACTGTAAAGGAAATTTAGAGTAAAGAAAATAAAATAATTATTTTTTTTTTCTTTTTGGAGAATACATACCTTCAAACTGAGCACAAATCCCAATTCTGACCAGTTTTTACAGAAGACCAAAGTCTGTAAGGGGCCTCTTTCCCAGATTTGTCCTTTGCTAAAGGTGAATATTCTTATAGGGTCTTACATTTTTAAAAAATTTAACTCCAGTGTAGTTAACATGCAGTGTTACATTAGTTCCAGGTTTACAACATAGTGACTCAACAATTCTATATATTAGTGCCCAGCAAATTACATGTGCTCTTAATCATTTTCACTTATTTGTAAGGTATTACATTTTAACTGATATTACATGCAACTATTAAATATCAAACAAGGATCAACCAAACACATGGTGGGTGGGGGACAGTAGAAGAAGAGGGAGCAAAAACAGCTGGGCAGAGCTGAAAACAAAGTAAATAGAAGGGAATTAAAAGGGCATCAATTAGCCATCAGGGAAATTCAAATCAAAACCACACTGAGGTACCACCTTATACCACTTAGAATGGTAGAAATTGACAAGGCAAGAAACAACAAATGTAGGAGAGGTCATACTCTATGGTGACTAACATAACACAGTAAAAAAAGAAAGAAAGAAAAAAAGAAAGAAAGAAAGAAACAATTGCTGCAACTCTACAAATAGAAAAGTGACCATTTTTTGCAAGGTAAAAGATAGACAGAAGGGAATCTGAGGTGATTTATCAAAGGATGAACATTGGGGGAGAGACCTTCCCTAAGCTGTTTGTCAGAAAGCGATATAACAACAGAGAGCAAAATCCAAACTTTTAGAAGTTTGCTGTAGTGAAGAATATCCCTACCTGAAAGGCACTTATGTAGGAATGCAGGGCAGAATCCTAGGTGGGAGAGAGTAGCCTCAGGATCCCTGGGTCACAGAAAGAATGTGGGTGCCTGAGTGTAGCAGAGTTCCCAGGCATCAGAGTGAGAAAGCCAGCTGTAATCAGCAAGCCCAGGAGTGGGCTTTCAGCTCTGGGTTGCCATAAACCCTGAACTGGGCAGGATCGGAGACCAGTCTCTGATCAGGGGCCCAGCAAGTAGAACCATGGTGAGACCCTCTCTTTTCCCCCAGGTGGAGAGATGTGGGGTTCATGAACCACTGGGGGACTGCTCCCCAAGAAGGGTCCTGTAAGAGGCACGACTGCAGCTAGACCCTTCTCCTTCTCCAAGGAGCAGCAGTAGGGTTGTACAAGGCAAGAAACTGCAGGGTTTGGAGACTCAGAAAGGGGCTGCTTGTCATGGATTAAAAAAAAAAAAAAAAAAAAAGCTTGTCCCCAGGCTTGATAAACACAGATTGTGGATGGCAATCAGGGAGACAAAAGTGACTGACTCCCTTTCCCTTTCCCTTTCCCTGAGGGAACACTGAAGAGTGGGAGTATTAATTTATCAGGTCTGGTGCTGGATTTTGGGACACTGCCATTTTTATTTTCATCTTCTAAAGTGGCACAGAAAGCCGTCAGGGAAAAGGAGCCAAATAGAGCAATTTGGAACAGCTTTCACTGAGAGTGGCCTCCCAACAAAGGTGGTGCAACTCTGCTGAAGCAAAGGTACCTGAGAATAAGAGCAAAAGGCCCTTCCCCAAGAAGACCAGCAAGAATATCAGATAATATCAGGTAACAACAAGTTTAAGAATCACACAGATCTGAAAAACTCCAGCACTGGGGGAAAATAGTATATAGAATTTGAGTTTTTTTTCTCATGATTCCTTAGCTTTTCAGTTTAAAATTTCATTTTTCACTTTTTTTCTTTTTCAACTAGTTTCTTATTTTAGCAACTCTTTTTTAAGTCTTATTTTCAGTTTTATTTTAATTTTCATTTTAGCATTTATAGTTTAGAGATATATTCTTAATTTTTTTACTTCCATTCACTGTATTCAATTATAATATATAATTATAATAACATATATATGTATATATTTCTTTCTTAACAATTTTGGGTATATATTTATTTCTTAACATTAGAAGTCACCAAAATATACCCAGGACCAAGTGTATCACCCTGTTCCATTCACCTGTTTTATTATATTCTCTCCCTTTTCCCTTTTTTTTTTTCTTTTTTGGTCTCTGATCTCTTCTGATTTTTCTAGTCTATAATTTTCTGGTTGATATTTTGATTTTGATTTTTAAAATTTTACTTGTTTGTTCTTTTGTTCATCTATTCTTTGGACAAAATGACCGGAAGGAAAAATTCTCAGAGAAAGAAAAAAGAAGAGGTACTCACTTCCAGACACTTAATAAATATGGATACTGGGGGCGCCTGGGTGGCTCGGTGGATTAAGCTGCTGCCTTCGGCTCAGGTCATGATCTCAGTGTCCTGGGATTGAGCCCCGCATGGGGCTCTCTGCTGAGCAGGGATCCTGCTTCCCCCTCTGTCTCTGCCTGCCTCTCTGCCTACTTGTGATCTCTCTCTCTGTCAAATAAAATAAATAAAATCTTAAAAAAATATGGATACTGGTAAATGTCAGGGCTAGAATTCAGAATAATGATTATGAAGATACTAGCTGGACTTGAAAAAATCATAGAATACACTAGAGAATCCCTTTCTGGAGAAATAAATGAACTAAGATCTAATCAGGGTGAACTCAAAAAGGATAGTGCTGAGGTGCAATTAACAATGGAGGTTCTTACTGCTGTGATAAAAATGGCAGAAGCAAAAATTGGTGATATATAAGATACAATTATAAAGAATAAAGAAACTGAACAAAAGCAAGAAAAACAATAACTGGATCATGAGGGGAGGATTTGAGAGATCAGTGATACCATAAAGCAAAACAATTTTAGAATAATTGGGGTCGTAGATGAAAGGGAGGGAGGCAGAGGGTAGACTGGAGCAAATTATAGCAGAGAACTTCCCTATTCTGCAGAAGGAAACAGGCATTCAAGTCCAGGGGGAACAGAGAACCGCATTTAAAATTTAAAAAACAAAAAGATAAACCCCCTTATACTTAATAGTGAAGGTTGCAAATTTCAGAGATAAAAAGAAAATCTTGAGAGCAGCTCGAGACAAGAGATCATTAATGTACAAGGATATTACCATTAGACTGGCAGCAGACCTACCTTACAGATCTGGCAGTCCAGAAAGGGCTGCCATGATATATTCAGGATACTGAATAAGAAAAACAAGCAGCCAAAAATACTTTATCCAGCAAGGTTTTCATTCATAATGGAAGGGAAGATAAAGAGCTTCCAGGACAAACATAAATTAAAAGAATTTGTGATCACTACACCAGACCTGCAAGAAATATTAAAGGGGATCCTGTAAGCAAAGAGAGAGCCCAAAAGTAACATAGACTAGGAAGGAACAGAGACAATATACAGTAGCAGTGACTTTACAGTTAGCAAAATGCACTAAATCACATCTTTCAATAGTTACTCTGAATGTAAATGGGCTAAATGCTATAATCAAAATATGCAGGGTATCAGATTAGATAAAAAACAAGACCCATCCATATGTTATCTACAAAAGACTCATTTAAGGCCCAAAGACAACTCTATATTGAAAATGAGAGAGTGTAGAATCATGTATCATGGTAATGGACATCAAAAGAAAGCTGGGATAGCAATATTCACATCAGATTTTACATCAAAGACTGTAGTAAGGGATTAAGAAGGACACAATATCATACTTAAAGGGTCTATCCAAAAAAATGATGTAAGAATTATAAATATTTATGCTCCTATATTGGAGGCAGCCAATTACAACCCACTAATAACCAAGTTAAAGAAACATAATGATAATAATACAGTAATTGTAGGAAATGTTAACACCACACTGACAGCAATGGACAGATCATCTAAAGAGAATATGAATAAGGAAACAAGGGCTTTGAATGACACACTGGACCAGATGGACTTCCCAGATATATTCAGAACATTCCATCCTAAAGCAACAGAACATGCATGCTTCTCTAGTGCACATGGAACATTATCCAGAATAGATCACATACTAGGTCACAAATCAGGACTCAACCAGTGCCAAAGGTTTGGGATTATCCCTTGCATATTTTCAGACCACAATGCTTTGAAATTTGAACACAATCATAAGAGGGAATTTGGAAGGAACTCAAATACTTAGAGGTTAAAAGGCATCCTATTAAAGAATGAATGGGTCAACCAGGAAATTAGAGAATTAAAAAAAATTATGAAAATGAAAACACTACTGTTCAAATCCTTGGGATGCAACAAAGGCAGTCCAGAGAAGGAAGTGAATATCAATACAAGCCTTTCTCAAGAAACAAGGAAAAGTCTCAAATACACGAGATAACCTTACATCTAAAAGATTAGAAAAAAAAACAGCAAATAAATCCAAAACTTAGTAGAAGAGAAATAATAAAGGTTAGAGAAGAAATCAATGAAATAGTAACTAAAAGAACAATCGAACCATTGAATAAAACTAGAAGCGGAATGAATTAAGATCGATAAACCTCTGGCCAGACTTATTCAAAAGAGAAGAGAAAGGACCCAAATAAATAAAATCATGAATAAAAGAGGAGAGATCATGACCAACACTATGGAAATACAAATTTAAGAACATATTATGAGCAACAATATGCCAACAAGTTAGGCAATCCGGAAGAAATGGATGCATTCCTGGAAACCTAAAAACTACAAAAACTAAAACAGGAAGGAATAGGAAATCTAAACAGATGAACAACCAGCAAGGAAATTGAAGCAGTAATCAAAAATCTCCCAACAAATAACATATTCTTATCCATATGTCTCTTCATTTTTGTTAACAGTTCGCTTATGTAATTGGCTGCTCTCATATTGGGGGTTAGATATTTACAATTGTTAGATCTTCTTGTTGGATAGACCCTTTGAGAATGATATAGTGTTCTTCTGTATCACTATCTACAGTCTTTAGCTTAAAATCTAATTTGCCTGATATGAGAATTGCTACTCCAGCTTTCTTTTGAGATACACTGGAGTGAAAGGATAGTGCTCCAACCCTTCATTTTCAGTCTGGATGTATCTTTAGGTTCAAAATGAATCTCTTGTAGACAGCATATGGATGGGTCCTGTCTTTTTATCCAGTCTGCAGCCTTGTCTATGGGAGTACTTAAGCCGTTCATGTTGAGAGTGATTATTGACAGAAAAATTCTTTTCTTAGATCTCAGATTGAATTCACAGGTATTTAGAATGATTTTAAAACTCTCTAACTGAATTCATAGAACCAGATGAAACTAGGATCCCTTACTCCTCTGCCATTTTCCTCCAAAGGAAGAATTTTCAAATGTATCCATTCATATATTTTTTAAAGATTTTATTTATTTATTTGAGAGAAAGAGAGAGGGAGAGAGAGCATGAGAGGAGGAGGGTCAGAGGGAGAATCAGAGTCACCACTTAATAGGGATCCCAATATGGGACTTGATCCCAGGACTCCAGGATCATGACCTGAGCCAAAGGCAGTTGCTTAACCAACTGAGCCACCCAGGTGCCCCCATTGATATATTTTATATGATAATTCACATCCTTCAATTTTTGCTTGAAAAAGTGCCTTTTAGCAATTCTTATAAGGTATAACTAAAGGTTATACCACCATTTTTTTCTCTTCAAGAATGTTTTTATTTCTCTTTCATTTTTGAGGAAAAGCATTGCTGATCATACCATTCTTGGTTGACAATTTTTTTTCTTTTGATATTTTTTACATATTATCCCACATTTTCCTGGCCAGGAAAGTTTTTGTTAAGATATCCAGTGATAGTGTTATATGGTTTTCTGTGTAGGAGATGAGTCACTTTTCTATTCCTTTTTTCAAAACTCTCTCTCTTTTTTTTTTTCCTTTTGAGTTTTGACAGTTTCATTAGAATGTGTCTTGGTGTAGTCCTTTTCACGTTCAACATATTGGGTGGTTTTTGAACCTCATAAATATCAATGTCCATTTATCTTCCCATGTTTGGGAAGTTTTCAGCCATTATCACTACCTCTTTTTCTTTCTATTAGTTTTCTACCTCTTTCTTTGTATTAGCTTTCTGGGATTCCTATAATACATATATTGTTTCTTTTGATGGTGTCATATAACTCCTGTATCCTTTTTTCACACTTTTTTTTTTCTTTTTGCTGTTCTGGATAATTTTAAATCTTTCTTTCTTTCTTTCTTTCTTTCTTTCTTTCTTTCTTTCTTTCTTTCTTTCTTCTTCCCTTCCTTCCTTCCTTCTTTTCCTTCCTTCCTTCATTAAATTTTACTTAAATTCCAGTTAGTTAACATATGATGTAATATTGGTTCCAGGTATACAATATAGTGATTTAGCACTTCCACATATCATCCCATACTTATCACAATAATTACCTTCTTTAATCTTCATTAGCTATTTAACCCCTCCCCCAAAAAACTCCCTTCTGTTAATCATCAGTTTGTTCTCTATAGTTATGAGTCTGTATCCTGGTTTGACTCACTCTCTTTTATTTTCTGTTTGCTCATTTGTTTTGCTTTTTACATCCCACATATGAGTGAAATCATATGGTCTTTGTCTTTCTCTTACTGACTTATTTCCCTGAGCATAATACTCTTTAGTTCCATCCATGTCATTGTAAATGGCAAGATTTCACTCTTTCCTATGGCTGAGTAATATTCTATTGTGTATACTATTTCTTTATCCATTCCCCATTCAGAGAACTCTTGGGTTGTTTCCATTATTTTGGGTATTATAGATAGTGCTGTTATAAATATCAGGGTGCATGCTTCCCTTTGATTTAGTATCTTTGTAGTCTTTGGGTAACTATCTAGTAGTGCAATTGCTAGATCTCAGGGTAGGTCTGTTTTTAACTTTTTGAGGAAACTCCATGTTGTTTTCCAGAATATCTGCACCAGTTTACATTCCCACCAAGAGGGAAAGAGGGTTCCCCTTTCTCCACATCCTCACCAACACCTGTATGTTTGTTGTGTTGTTGATTTTATCCATTCTGACAGATGTGAGATGATATCTCATTGTAGTTCTCATTTTAAATTTTTTGGTGATGAGTGATGTTGAACACCTATGCATGTGTCTATTGGCATTTTGTATATCTTCTTTGGAAAATTCTCTTCATGTCTTCTGCCCATTTTTTAGATGAATTGTTCATTTTTGGGGTGTTGAGTTTTATAAAGTCTTTATATAATTTGGATACTAACATTTTATCAAATATGTCATTTACAAATATCTTCTCCCATTCCATAGTTTGCCTTTTAGTTTCGTTCATTGTTTCCTTCACTGTGTAGGTTTCATATTGATGATATTCTGATAGTTTATTTTTGCTTTTGCTTCCCTTGCCTGAAGAGATGGATCAAGGATTAAGTTTTTAAGGCCAATGTCAAATAAGTTACTGCCTGTTTTATCTTCTAGGACTTCTATGGTTTCCTGTCTCACATTTAGATCTTTCATCCATTTTGAATTTATTTTTGTGTATGGTATAAGAAATTGGTTCAGTTTCATTCTTTCGTGTGTTGTTGCCCAGTGTTTCCAAGGCCATTTGTTGAAGAGGTTTTGTTTTTCCCATTGGATATTCTCTCTATCTTTGTAACGTTTAATTGATCATATGGTTGTGGGTTCATTTCTGGGTTTTCCATTATATTCCATAGATCTCTGTGTCTATTTTTGTGCCGTACCATATTGTTTTCATCACTATGGTTTGTAATATAACTTGAAGTCCAGAACTATGATGTCTATAGCTTTGCTTTTGTAATTTCATGGTAGCTTTGACTATTCAGGGTCTTTTGTGGTTCCATACAAAGCTGAGGATTATTTTTTCTAGCTATGTGAAAATATTGGTATTTGATAAGGATCACATTAAATGTATAGATTCCCTTAGGTAGTGTGGATATTTTCACAATATTTATTCTTCTAATCCATGAACATGGAATGCCTTTTCATTTCTTTGTGTCATTTTTCATTTCTTTCTTGTTTAATAGTTTTTAGAATACAGGTATTTCACCTCTTTTATGAGACTTCTTGGGCATCTTATGGTTTTCAGTGCATTTGTAAATGGAATTGATTCCTTAATTTCTCTTCCTGCTGTTTCATTATTGGTGTTTGAAATACTACAGATTTATGTGTGTTGATTTTGTGTCCTGCAACTTTAGTGTATTCCTATACCAGCTCTAGCAATTTTTTGGTGGAATCTTTCAGATTTTCTATGTAGAGGATCATGTAATCTGCAAATAGTGAAAGTTTGACTTCTTCCTTGCCAATTTGTATGTGTTTTATTTCCTTTTGTTGTCAGATTGCTAAGGCTTGGAATTCCAGTACTACATTAAATAACAGTATTGAGAGTGGACCTCCCTGTATTTTTCCTACCTGTTGAGGAAAATCCTGTTTTTCCCCTTTGAGGATGATACTTGCTGTGAGCTGTTCATATGTGGCCTTCAACACAATGAGAAATGTTCCCTCTAAAGCAAATATTTTTGTGAGGATTTCCATCATGAATGGAGATGAAACCTTGCCTAATGCTTTTTCTGCATGTATTGAAAGGGCTATATGCTTTTTAAAAAAAGATTTTATTTATTTATTTGATAGACAGAGATCACAGTAGGCAGAGAGGCAGGCGGGGGTGGAGGGAAGCAGGCTTCCCACTGAGCAGAGAGGCTGATGCAGGGCTCAATGCTGGGACCCTGAGATCATGACCTGAGCTGAAGACAGAGGCTTAAACCAGTGAGCCACCCAGGTGACCCTTGAAGGGGCTATGTGGTTTTTATCCTTTCTTTTATTAATGTGGTGTATCACATTGACTGATTTGTGAATATCGAACCACACTTGCACCCCAGGAATAAATTCCACTTAATTGTGGTGAATGATTTTTCTAATATATAGTTGGATTCTGTTTGCTAGCATTTAATTCAAAATTTTTACATCCACGTTTATCAAGGATATTGACCTATAGTTCTTTTTTAGTTGTAGTTCACAGGTTTTGGTATTAGGGCAATCCTGGTCTCATATAAGGAATTTGTATATTTTACAAATATCCAAATATTTTCCAAATATCCAAATATCTCAAACTTTTTTGGAAAGTTTGAGAAGAGTAGATGTTTACTTCTTTAAATATTTGGTAGTATTCACCTTTGAAGGCATGTAGCTCTAGGATTTTGTTTGTTGGAAGTGTCTGGATTACTGACTCAATTTATATGCTGGTTACCAGTTTTTTCAAGTTTTCTATTTCAATCTGATTAAGTTATGATAATATATGTTTCTACTACTTTATCCATTTCTTCTAGGTTGTTCAATTTGTTGGCAAATAATTTTCATAATATTATATTATAATTGTTGGTATTTCTGTAGTTTTGGTTTTTATTTCTCCTCTCTCATTTGTGATTTATTTATTTGGATCCTTTCTCTTCTTGATAAGTCTGGCTAGGGCATTTATTTTTCAACAAGGCAGCTTCTGGTTTCATTGATGGCTTCTATTGTTCTTTTAGTTTCTATACCATTTATTTATGTTCTCCTCATATTATTATCTTCCTTCTGCTGGTTTTAGGTTTTGTTTGTTTTTATTTTTCTTGCTCTTTAAGGTGGATGGTTAGGATCTTTATCTGAGATTTCACTTGCTTCTTTCAGTAAGCCAGTAATGCTACATACTTCGCACTTTAGAGAACTTTTCCTACAGCCCAATGTTTTGGACCACTGAGTTTTCTTTATTTTTTTTAATTTTTATTTCTTTTCAGTGTAACAGAATTCATTGTTGTTGCACCACACCCAGTGCTCCATGCAATGCATGCCCTCCATAGTTCCCACCATCTGGCTCCCCCAACATCCCACGCCCCAACCCTTCAAAACCCTCAGGTTGATTTTCAGTGTCCATAGTCTCTCATGGGTGATCTCCCACTCCAATTTCCCTCAACTTCCTTCTCCGCTCCATCTCCCCATGTCCTCCATGTTATTTGTTATGCTCCTCAAATAAGTGAAACTATATGATAATTGACTCTCTCTTCTTGACTTTTTTCACTCAGCATAATCTGTTCCAGTCCCGTCCATGTTGCTACAAAAGTTGGGTATTCATCCTTTCTGATGGAGGCATAATACTCCATAGTGTATTTGGACCACATCTTCCTTCTCCATTCGTCCATTGAAGGGCATCTTGGTTCTTTCCACAGTTTGGTGACTGTGGCCATTGCTGCTGTAAACATTGGGCTACAGATGGCCCTTCTTTTCACTACATCTGTATCTTTGGGGTAAATACCCAGTAGTGCAATTGCAGGGTCATAGGGAAGCTCTATTTTTAATTTCTTGAGGAATCTCCACACTCTTCTCCAAAGTGGCTGTACCAACTTGCATTCCCACCAACAGTGTAAGAGGGTTCCCCTTTCTTCACATCCTCTCCATCACATGTTGTTTCCTGTAAGTTTATTTTTGCTTTAGTTTCCTTTGCCTTTGGAGACATATCTTGGAAGAAGTTGCTGTGGCTGATATCGAAGAGGTTACTGCCTATATTCTCCTCTAGGATTCTGATGGATTCCTGTCTCACATTGAGTTCTTTTATCCATTTTGAGTTTATCTGTGTGTATGGTGTAAGAGAATGGTTGAGTTTCATTCTTCTACATATAGCTGTCCAGTTTTCCTAGCACCATTTATTGAAGAGACTGTCTTTTTTCCACTGTATATTTTTTCCTATTTTGTCAAAGATTATTTGACCATAAAGTTGAGGGACCATATCTGGACTCTCTACTCTGTTCCACTGGTCTATTTGTCTGTTTTTATGCCAGTACCATGCTGTCTTGGTGATCACAGCTTTGTAGTAAAGCTTGAAATCGGACAATGAGAAGCCCCCAGTTTAATTTTTGTTTTTCAAGATTTCCTTAGCGATTTGTGGTCTCTTCTGATTCCATACAAATTTTTGCATTATTTGCTTCAGCTCTTTGAAAAATACTGGTGGAATTTTGATTGGAATGGCATTAAAAGTATAGATTGCTCTAGGCAGTATAGACATTTCAACAATGTTTATTCTTCTGATCCAAGAGCATGGAATGGTCTTCCATCTTTTTGTGTCTTCTTCAATTTCTTTCATGAGTGTTCTGTAGTTCCTCGAGTACAGATCCTTTACCTCTTTGGTTAGGTTTATTCCCAGGTATCTTATGGTTCTTGGTGCTATAGTAAATGGAATCAATTCTCTAATTTCCCTTTCTGTATTTTCATTGTTAGTGTATAAGAAAGCCAGTGATTTCTGTACATTGATTTTGTATCCTGCCATGTAGCTGAATTGCTGTATGAGTTCTAGTAGTTTGGGGGTGGAGTCTTTTGGGTTTTCCATATAAAGAATCATGTCATCTGTGAAGAGAGAGAGTTTGACTTCTTCCTTGCCAATTTGGATACCTTTTATTTCTCTTTGTTGTCTGATTGCTGTTGCTAGGACTGCTAATACTATGTTGAACAAGAGTGGTGAGAGTGGGCATCCTTGTGTTCCTGATCTCAACAGGAAGGCTGTGAGCTTTTTCCCATTGAGGATGATATTTGCTGTGGGTCTTTCATAGATAGATTTTATGAAGTTCAAGAATGTTCCCTCTATCCCTATACTTTGAAGCATTTTAATCAGGATTGGATGCTGGATTTTGTCAAATGCTTTTTCTGCATCAATTGAGAGGACCACGTGGTTCTTCTCTCTTCTCTTATTGATTTGTTCTATTACATTGATTGATTTGCAAATGTTGAACCATCCTTGTAACCCAGGGATGAATCCCACCTGGTCACGGTAGATAATCTTTTTTTAGTGCAGTTAGATCCTATTTGCTAGGATCTTGTTGAGAATCTTAGCATGCTTATTCACCAGTGATATTGGTCTGAAATTCTCCTTTGTGTTGGGGTCTTTGCCTGGTTTGGGGATCAGGGTAATGCTGGCTTCATAAAAAGAGTCTGGAAGTTTTCCTTCCGCTTCGATTTTTAGAAACAGCTTCAGGAGAATAGGTATTATTTCTTCTTTGAAAGTTTCGTAGAATTCCCCAGGGAATCCATCAGGTCCTGGGCTCCTGTTTTTTGGGGAGGTTTTTGATCACTGCTTCAATCTCGTTAATAGATATCAATCTATTCAGGTTGTCAATTTCTTCCTGGTTCAATTTTGGAAGTTTATAGTTTTCCAGAAATGCATCCATTTCATCTAGGTTGCTTAGCTTATTGTCATATAACTGTTGATAATAACTTCTGATGATTGTTTCCATTTCCTTGGTGTTAGTTGTGATCTCTCCCTTTTCATTCATAATTTTATTAATTTACACTTTCTCTCTTTTCTTTCGTATTAGTGTGGTCAATGGTTATTGATCTTATTGATTCTTTCAAAAAATCAGCTTCTAGTTTCATTGATACATTCTACTGTATCTCTGGTTTCTACCTCATTCATCTCAGCTCTAATCTTGATTATCTCCCTTCTTGTGTGTGGAGTTGGCTTAATTTGTTGTTGATTCTCCCATTCTTTAAGGTGTAGAGACATCTGGTATATTCTGGATTTTTCAATTTTTTTTGAGGGAGACTTGGATGACTATTTATTTCCCCCTTAGGACCACCTTTGCTGTATCCCAGAGGTTTTGGACCGAAGTGTCTTCATTCTCATTGGTTTCCATAAATTGTTTCAGTTCTTCTTTGATCTCCTGGTTGATCCAAGCATTCTTAAGCAAGGTGGTCTTTAGCTTCCAGGTGTTTGAGTTCCTTCGGAACTTTTCCTTGTGATTGAGCTCCAGTTTCAAAGCATTGTGATCTGAGAATATGCAGGGAATAATCTCAGTCTTTTGGTATCAGTTGAGTCCTGATTTGTGACCCATATGTGGTCTATTCTTGAGAAGGTTCCATGTGCACTTGAGAAGAATGAGTATTCTTTTGTTTTAGGGTGGAATGTTCTGTATATATCTATGAGGTCCATCTGGTGCAATGTGTTGTTCAATGCTCTTGTTTCTTTATTGATTTTCTGCTTCAATGATATGTCTATTACTGAGAGAGGCATGTTAAGATCTCCTACTATTAATGTGTTCATATCAATATGACTCTTTATCTTGATAAATAGTTTTCTTATGTAATTGGATGCTCCCATATTGGGGGTATAGATATTTATAATTGTTAGATCATCTTGTTGGATAGTCCCTTTAAGAATTTTGTAGTGTCCTTCTGTATCTCTGACTACAGTCTTTAGTTTAAAATCTAACTTATCTGATATAAGAATCACTACCCCGGCCTTCTTTTGAGGCCCATTGGCATGAAAGATGCTTCTCCATCCCTTCACTTTCAAGCTGGTTGTATCCTTAGGTTTGAAATGGGTCTCTTGTAGACAACATATGCATGGGTCCTGTCTTTTATCCAATCTGCAACCCTGTGTTTTTTTATGGGTGCATTTGGGCCATTCACATTGAGAGAGATTACTAATAGATACATTTTTATTGACATCATGTTACCTTTGAAGTCTTTCTGTAGATTGTCTCTATATTTCTGTTCAATGATATTTTTAGGATTCTTCCTCTTTTATAGAACCCTCCTTAATATTTCCTGCAGTGTCGGCTTGGTGCTTTCATACTCTTTTAAGCCTTGCTGGTCTTGGAAACTCTTTATCTCTCCATCCATTTTGAATGTCAGTCTTGCTGGATAAAGTATTCTTGGATGCATGTTCTTCTCATTTAGTGCCCTGAATATATCTTGCCAGCCCTGTCTGGCTTGCCAGGTTACTGTGGACAGCTCTGACGTTATTCTGATGGGCTTTTCTCTGTACGTAAGGAGCTTTTTTGTCCTAGCTGCCTTCAAGAGAGTTTCTCTACAATTATAATTCCTCATCCTTACTATCAGGTGTCTCAAGGACTTTTGAGAATCTGTAATCTTTGGGGGAGACTGTTCTACCTCTAGTACATGAACGCTGGTTCCATTCGCGACATTGGAAAAATTTTCATGGATAACTTGTCCACTATATCTTCTAGACTTCTTTCTTTCTCCTCTCCTTCAGGGATTCCAATAATTCTGATGTTGGAACTTTTCATGGAATCATTTGCTTCCCTAATTCTGTTTTCATTACTTCTAAGCTGTTTGTTCCAGGCTTCCTCCTGATCCTTTCTCTCTATCTGTTTGTCCTCCAGATCACTAATTCTATCTTCTGTCTCAGTTACCCTAGCTTTTAGGGAATTTAGATTATATTGGAACTTATTGAGAGATTGTGAATGTCATCCCTGGTGGCTTTCAGTTCTGCCCTAATCAATTCCATTTGGTCATACATGGCTTTCTCCAACCTAGCTATTGCTTGGATAACTGTTAACCTGAAATCCCTTTCTGACATATTGTCTATGTTGGTAGCTGTTAGGTCTATTGCATAAGGCCCATCCTCTGTATTTTTCTTCTGTTGGGCATTCCTCCTACTAGTCATTTTGGTGAGAGATGGCTGAATGGACGTAGCTGGATGTATTGACCGTGGTGCAGTCAAGGTGCACCCTGGAACGCTTCTGAGCAATCAAGAGTCCCCACCCAAATGAAAGAAAAAAAGAGAGAGAGAAAAAAAGAGAGATAGAGAGAGGAAAAATCAAAAGAAAGATAAAAGAGAAGGCTCAGCCCAAATGGGCCCCAAGTTCAGATTTATGAAGTATACAAACAAAAACAGACAAAAAGTCTGATAAAAGTATATGACAAAAGAAGAAAAAAAAATATATATATATAGAGAGAGAGAGAAGCAAAACAAACAAACAAAAAAGCAACCTCATCAAAAAGAACCCCAAGTATAAGATTTATATACTACCAGGACAAACACAAATACACAGAAACACTGGTAGAAGAAAAAGATGGGCGCCTGAGTGGCTCATTGGTTGAGCCGCTGCCTTCGGCTCGGGTCGTGATCTCGGGGTCCTGGGATCGAGTCCTGCATTGGGCTCTCTGCTCAGCAGGGAGCCTGCTTCCCCTCTCTCTCTCTGCCTGCCTCTCCATCTACTTGTGATTTCTCTCTGTCAAATAAATAAATAAAATCTTTAAAAAAAAAAGATGGGAGAGTGATTATAAATCCTCAGTGTGAGTAGGAAGATTATTTTGATTCTTCCTGGATGTATCTTGATATCTCTGTTAAAGGACTCAACTTTCCTAAGATAATGGGCGATTAAAAATTGGTTTACCTATAGAGGTAACATTGATTGGGGAAAGGGGATAACCTTGAAGTTTAGCTCTATATGAATATTAAAAAATAAAAATAAAGAATGAACTAAATTAAACTAAAATAAAATTTTTTTCCAATTTATTTATTTTCAGAAAAACAGTATTCATTATTTTTTCACCACACCCAGTGCTCCATGCAAGCTGTGCCCTCTATAATACCCACCACCTGGTACCCCAACCTCCCACCCCCCCGCCACTTCAAACCCCTCAGATTGTTTTTCAGAGTCCATAGTCAATCATGGTTCATCTCCCCTTCCAATTTACACAAAAGCACATACCCTCCCCAATGTCCATAACCCTACCCCCCTTCTCCCAACCCCCCTCCCCCCAGCAACCCACAGTATTAGATTGGCAGCTGACTTATCCATAAACTAAAATAAAATTTTTAAAAAAATTATAAAAAGAAAAGCAAAAGAGAAACACGGGTATATGTATCAAAAAGTTCAGGTTGAAAGGTTATTATGGAATTTGATGTACTGGACATCTCACTGTGATGGTAAAATAGACTAAAAAATATCTATATAAAAAATTAAAAAATGAACCAGAATAGTGGGAACAAATTAAAAATAAAAGTTGTATCTATGAAGTAGTGGTGGTTGTTCTCTTGTCGTCCCCCCACCCCCGTTGGTTTTCTGGGGGAGGGGCCTGCCAGTGGGTTTTCAGGCAGTGTTTCTTGAGTTAAGTCCTCCTGCCCCCCTCAAGGGGGTGAGCTCTGGGGAAACCGGTTTTTCAGGCTTTTATTCTCTGGAGGTTTTTATGTTTGTTCATTTGTTTTCTCTCCCCTTGGTGGCTCTTGATGTTTTTTGGAGGTTTAGAGGCAAGCAAACTGCCCCAGACCTCCCTCTCAGAGAGAAGCCTCAGACTGTTCCCCTCTGGAAGCTGCAGAGCACATAAGTTCCCCCTTGGCTGCTGGCAGAGCACATTCCCAGTCATGGTCCCTGGGGACGCAGGAACTCCTGCTTGTATCCAAAACCACAACAGCGGTGGCTGTCTGGGAAGCTCCAGATTGCCAGAGAGGTTCCAAGCAGCAGTCACACACTGAGATTTTCCCACTGGGCAGGCAGGGAGTACTCAGCCTTTTCAGGGACCGAGAGCTCCTGGCTGGCGCCTGTGCGCACCTCTTTCAGGAGAGCGTGTGGGGTGCATCTCAGGCTCTTGTAGCACTGCGCTATGGAGCATGCTGGTGAGGCTACCAGCCCCTCACGGGAGCCGCTCCCCACGCGCCCTCAGCCACGCTCACTCACCCTTCAGGGACCAAGACCTGGTTTCTTTGCCGCACTATCTCTGGCTCAGTGCCAGGGGTGGCTGTCCTCAGTCCGGGGACTTAAGCCCCTGTCCTTAATTGCCCCAATTCCCACAATTTCCCCCCACAATCCTTTGCTCTTTTTGAGTGCTTTCAACCAGACTCCAAGTTAATGCTGGTCCCCAGTTGTAGGGCACTCTCGTATTGGGGTATTACTTTCCAATGGGTCGCTTCCGGTGGCTCCCTCCCCCTTTTGTTTATCTTCTGATACCAGTCCGACATTCCCACTCTGCTTTACCTGCCCACTGGCGTCTTCTGCCCTCGTAGAGATCCAGAAGTGTATAATTTTTATCTCAGGTTGATTTCATGTGTGATCAGAGTTCCTTGGTAGGTAATCAGCTCACTTTAGGGTACAGGTTGAAATGGCACCTCCTCCTAGTTCCCCACCATCTTGTCATCCCTGGACAACTGTGTTTTCATTTTCACTTGTTTCCATGTATTTTTATTTCTTTTTTGATTTCTTTATTGACCCTTTCATTGTTTAGTAGCATGTTGTTCAACCTTCATGTATTTTATATCTTTTCAGATTCATTTCTTGTGGCTAAGTTCTAGTTTCATAGTGTTGTGTTCAGAAAAGATACATGGTATGATTTCAGTCTTTTTGTATTTTTGAAACCTGCTTTGTGACCTAACATGTTAAGCAAGTCTGGACAATGTTCTATGTGCACTTGAAAAGAATGTGTATTCTGCTGTTTTAGGATGGAATATTCTGAGTGTATCTATTAAGTCCATCTGGTCCAGTGTGTCATTCAAAGTCATTGTTTCTTTGTTGATTTTATGCTTAGATGATCTATCCATTGTTCTTAGCTGAGGGTTAAGGCCCCCTGTCATTGACTTATCAGTTAATTCTTTTAGGTGTGTTATTATTAATTGTTGTATTATTTGAGTGCTCCCTTGTTGGGTGTATACATTTTTACAATTGTTAGATCTTCTTGTTGGATTACCCCATTTATGATTATATTTTGCCCTTCTTTGTCTCTTGTTACAGAGTTTGTTTTTGTTAAATTTCTAAGCGAAATGTTGACGAAGCAACCTGACTTCTTTAGAATGCATATAGTAAGATATAAGAAAGAAATCAATTAAAAATAAAATTTGAGTCAAAAAGGAAACAACTTAAAAATTTGGAAAAATTTCAGCTCCTACATACCAAAATGAATGAAAAAGTTTGTAAAGCGGATAATTTTAAGGGGTACCTGGGTGATTCAGTGGGTTAAAGCCTCTCCCCTCGGCTCGGGTCATGGTCCCAGGGTCCTGGGATCGAGCCCCGCATCGGGCTCTCTGTTCAGCAGGGAGCCTGCTTCCTCCTCTCTCTCTCTCTGACTCTCTGCCTACTTGTGATCTCTGTTAAATAAAAATAAATAAAATCTTTTTAAAAAGAGGATAATATTAAGGATAGAGCTACTGAGGGTTGGACACATGACCTAGGCGGAGGGTTACTGTGATGGTGAGATCACCACAGAGAGTTCTAACTAAAGTAATGCTCAGTGGAGATCTGAGGGTGGGCTTTTCAAAAAATCATAGACCAAGCAAGCCACTGGAACACAACTCTAGCCCATGACAGCTGTCGCATGGGCTGTATCCAGCAATACAATGAAGATGTATATACACAATATTTTAGAAGTTCAGGACACTCATCCCAGTGTGTCCATAAGGTGGGAACTCCACCCCAGTGGACCTGAAGTGTAGAGCATTGAGTTAGATAAAATTATTCTCTGGACTTAAGATTTTATGTTGTTTGTTCTGTTGGGTTTTGGACTTGATTGAGAACTATTATCATTTTCTTTCTTATTTCTCCCTTTATTGAATTTGAATTTTCAACCTATGCTTATACTATCATTGCATTTTGGAAGCACATAGTATGTTTAATTTCTTAGGTTTTGAATAGTTTGCTTCAGGATGAGTTATATTTTTAGTGTCACTCATACTTGATTTAGATATTTAGATCAGACCTTAGACTCGGACTTTTGAGTTGGGGCTGGTATAAGTTAGAAATTTAGGGACTATAGGGATGGAATGGATGTATTTTCCATGAAAGAAGGACACAAATTTGGAAAGCCAGAAGTGGAATGTTGTGGTCTGTTTGTGTTAGCCCAAAATTCATATGGTGAAATAACTCCCAAGTTGTTGTGTTAGGAGTCAATTAGACCCTTTGTAGGGGTGAATAGAGGATGAGGGTGGAATACTCATGAATGGGATTACTTCCTTTTTAAATGAGGCACCACAGAGATTCATAGTGCCTTTGGCTATGAGGGGACACAGTGAAAAGATGACCATTTATAAACCAGGAAGCTCTCACTGGGCACTGAATCTTCTGGCACTTTGATCTTGGCCTTCTCAATCTTCAGAAGTGTGAGAAATAAGTTTCTGCTATTTATAAGCCACCATATAAATACAAAAAAATACCTATTTATATATACTAAAACAAATACTAAGTTCAAGAGTTTTTTAAAGATTTCTTTATTTGAGAGAGAGAGTGGGAGAAGGGGCAGAGGGATATAAGAAAGAGAATCCCAAGCAGACTCCTTGCTGAACATGGAACCCTACATGTGGCTTTATCCCATGACTGAGATCATGACCTGACTGGAAATCAAGAGCCAGACACTTATCCAACAGAACCACACAGGCATCCCAAGTTTAAGATTTTATTTTCTTTTTTTCTTTTAATTTAAATTCAATTTAGCTAACATGTAGTGTATTATTAATTTCAGGGGTAGAATTTAGTAATTTACCACTTGCATAAAACACTCAGGGCTTGTTACACCAGGTGCCCTCCTTAATATCCATCATCCAATTACCACATTACCCCACCCACCTACCCTCCAGCAACCTTGTTTGTTCCTTATAATTAAGAGTCTCGTGGTTTCCCTCCTTCTCTGTTTTCTTTTTTTATTATGTTCAATAAAACATCATATATCATTAATTTTTGATATAACAACATATAATATATTAGTAGTAGTGTTCAGTGATTCATTAGTTGCATATTAACATCCACGGCTCATCACCACATGTGCTCTCCTTAATACCAGTCACCTGGTTATCCCATCCCCCAACCCCCCTCCATTCTGTAACCCTCATTTTTTTTCCCCAGAGTTCAGAGGCATTCATGATTTGTCACCCTCTCTGATTTGTTCCCATTAAGTTTTCCCTCCCTTCCCATGTGGTCCTCCACACTATTCCTTATATTCCACATATGAGTGAAACCATATGATAATTGTCTTTCTCTGATTGACTTATTTTATTTAATATAATCCCCTCCAGTTCCACCTATATCAAAGCAAATTGTGGGTATTCATTCTTTATCATTGATGAGTAATATTCCATTGTGTACATGAACCAGATTTTCTTTATCCATTCATCTGTTGAAGGGCATCTCAGCTCCTTCTACAGTTTGGATATTATGGACTTTGCTGCTATGAACTTTGGGATGCATGTGTGCCTTTATTTTCCCTACATGGTATCTTTGGGGTAAATACCTAGTACTGCAATTGCTGGGTCATAGGGTAGCTCTATTTTAATGTCTTAAGGAAACTTCATATTGTTTTCAAAAGTGGCTGTACCAGCTTGCATTCCCACCAACAGACAGAGTGTTCCCCCTTCTCCACAACCTTGCCAACACTCATTGTTTCCTGCCTTGTTAATTTTTGCCATTCTAACTAATCTAAGGTGGTATCACATTGTGGTTTTGATTTGTATTTCTCTGATGGCTAGTGATGTTGAACATTTTTTTCATGTATCTGTTAACCATTTGTATGTCTTCTTTGGAGAAGTGTCTGTTTCTTCCTTCTGCACATTTTTTGACAGGATTATTTCTTTTTTGGGTCTTGAGTTTTAGAAGTTCGTTATAGATCTTGGATACCATTCTTTTATCTGTAATGTCATTAAAAAATATCTTCTCCAGGGGCGCCTGGGTGGCTCAGTGGGTTAAGCCGCTGCCTTCGGCTCAGGTCATGATCTCAGGGTCCTGGGATCGAGTCCCGCGTCGGGCTCTCTGCTCAGCGGGGAGCCTGCTTCCTCCTCTCTCTCTCTGCCTGCCTCTCTGCCTACTTGTGATCTCTCTCTGTCAAGTAAATAAATAAAATCTTAAAAAAAAATCTGCTCCAATTCCATGGGTTGCTTCTTAGTTTTGTTGACTGTTACTTTGCTGTGAAGAAGATTCTTATCTTGATGAAGTCCAAGAGTTCATTTTTTTAATTTCATTTCCCTTGCTTATAGAGACATGTCTTGAAACATGTCGCTGTGGCCAATGTCAAAGAGGCCACTGCCTATGTTCTCCTCTAGGATTTTGATGGATTCTGCCTCACATTTATGTCTTTCATCCATTTTGAGTTTATCTTTGTGTATGGTGTAAGAGAATGGTCACGTTTTGTTCTTAGGTATACAGTTGTTCTATTTTCCCAGCACCATTAATTGAAGAAACTCTTTTTTCCATTACATATTCTTTCCAGATTTGTCAAAGATTAGTTGGCCATAGATTCAAGGGTCCATTTCTGGGATCTCTATCCTGTTTGATTGATTTAGCAGTTTGTTTTTGTGCCATTATTATGCTGTCTTGATGATCACAGCTTTGTAATAGAGCTTGAAGTCAGGCATTGTGATAACCCCATCTTTGCTTTTCTTATTCAACAATACCTTAACAATTCAAGGTATTTTCTGGTTTCATACAAATTTTAGGATTGTTTGTTCCAGCTCTGTGAAAAAAGTCGATGGCATTTTGATAAGAATTACAATGAAAGTGTAGATTGCTCTGGGCAGCATAGATATTTTAACAATGTTTGCTCTTCCAATCCATGAGCATAACAAGTTTTTCCATTTCTTTGTATCTTCCTCAATTACTTTCTTAAGTGTTCTGTAGTTTCTAGAAAATAGATCCTCTACCTTTTGCTTAGGTTTACTCCTAGGTATCTTATAGTTTCAGTGCCCTTGTAAATGGAATCTATTCCTTAATTTCTCTTCCTTCTGTGTCATTGTTAGTGTATAGAAATACAACTGATTGCTGTGCATTGATTTTATATCCTGACACATTGCTGTATTGCTTTATGAATTCTAGTAATTTGGGGGTGGAATCATTTATGTTTTCCACATAATGTATCATGTCATCTGTGAAGAGAGAGAGTTTGCATGCATCTTTGCTAATTTAAATGCCTTTTATTTCTTTTTGTTGTCTGATTACTGAGGTTAGGACTTCCAGTACTATGTTGAACAAAAGTGGTGGGAGTGGGCATCCCTGTTGTTTTCCTAACCTTAAGGGAAGAGTTCTCAGTTCTTCCCCATTGAGAATGATATTCATGTGGGCTTTCCATAGATGGTTTTGATGAAATTGAGAAACGTTCCCACAGTCCCTACACTGTTTTAATCAGGAAGGAATGCAGAATTTTTTCAAGTGTTTTTTCTGCATCAATTGAGAGGATCATATGGTTCTTGTCTTTTCTTTTGTTAGTGTGATCTATGACAATTGATTTCCAAATGTTGAACCACACTTGCATCCCAGGAATAAATCCCACCTGGTCATAGTGAATAATCCTTTTAATGTACTGTTGGAGCCTATTGGCTATGATCTTGTTGAATATTTTGGCATCCATTTTCATCAGCGATATTGGTCTGTAATTTTCCTTTTTGATGGGGTATTTCTCTGGTCTTGGGATCAGGATAATTCTGGCCTCATAGAACAAGTTTGAAAGTTTTCCTTCCATTTTTATTTTTTGAAAGAACTACAGAAGAATAGTTAGTATTCTTTAAACACTTGGTAAAATTCCTCTGGAGAAGCTATCTGTCTCTGTACTCTTGTTTTTTTTTTTGTTTTGTTTTGTTTTGAAGATTTTATTTATTTATTTGATAGAGATTACAAGTAGTCAGAGAGGCAGGCAGAGAGAGAGAGAGAGGAGGAAGCAGGTTCACCACTGAGCAGAGAGCCTGATGCGGGGCTTGATCCCAGGATCCTGAGACCATGACCTGAGCTGAAGGCAGAGGCCTTAAACCCCTGAGCCACCCAGGCGCCCCTGGACTCTTGTTTTTTGATAGGACTTTGATTACTGCTTCAATTTCCTTGCTGATTATTGGTCTGTCAGGTTGTCTATTTCTTCTTGTTTCAGTCTTGGTATGAATTTCCAGGAATGTATCCATTTTTCTAGATTGCTTAATTTTAGGCATATATTTGTTGGTAATAATTTCTAATAATTGTTTCTATCTTTTGTGTTAGTTGTGGTCTCCCCCCATTCATTCATGATTTTATTCATTTGGGTCCTTTCCCTTTTCTTTTGGATAAGTCTGGCCAGAAGTTTATTAGCCTTGTTAATTATTACAAAGAACTAGCTTCTATTTCATTGATATGTTCTTCTGTCATTTTGGTTTCTAGTTCATTGATATCTGCTCTAATATTTATTATTCCTCTTCTCCTTCTGGTTTAGGTCTTATTTACTATTCTTTCTCCAGGTCCTTTAGGTGTAAGTTTAGCTTGTGCATTTGGGATTTTTCTTATTTTTGGAGAGAGGCTTGGATGGCTATGTACTTCCCCCTAAGACTGCCTTTGCAATACCCCATAGGTTTTGGACCGATGTGTTTTCATGCTCATTAGTTTCCATGCATTGTTTAAATTAGTCTTTAATTTCCTGATTGACCCAATCATTCTTTAGAAGAATGCTCTTTAACTTCCAAGTGTTTGAATTCCTTCCAAAATTTTTCTTGTGGTAGAGTTCCAGTTTCAAAGCATTGTGGTCTGATAACATTCAGGGAATAATCTCAATCTTTTGTAATCTGTTGAGAGATGAGTTGTGACCCAATATGTGGTCTATTCTGGATAATATTCTGGGTACATTCGTGAAGAATGAGTATTCTGCTGTTTTAGGGTGAAATGTTCTGTATATATCTATGAAGTCTATCTGGTCCAATGTGTCATTCAAAGTTCTCCTTTCTTGATCTTCTTAGGTGATCTGTCTATTGCTTAGAGCGGAGTGTTGAGGTCTTCTACTATTAATGTATTATCATGCATTTGTTTTGCTATTTTGTTTATTAATTGGTTTATATAATTGGCTGCTCCCATGTTAGGGCATAAATATTTACAATTGTTATATCTTCTTGTTAGATGGACACTTTAAGTATGATATAGCATCTCCCTTCATCTCTTTCTATGGTCTTTGGCTTGAATCTAATTTGTCTGATACAAGGAATAGTACCCCAGCTTTCTTTTGAGGTCCATTAGCATGGTAAATTGTTCTATATTCCCTCATTTTCAATCTGGAGGTGTCTTTAGGTTCAAAATGAGTCTCTTATAGACTGGATATGGATGGGTCCTGCTTCTTTATCCAATCTGAAACCCTATGTCTTTTCATAGAATCATTCATCCTGTTTACATTCAGAGTAACTATTGAAAGATATGAATTTAATGCCATTTTATTGCCTGTAAAGTCCCTGTTTCTATTTGTTTTCTATTTCTTTCTGGTCTATTTGACTCTTGGGGCTTCTCTCCACTTACAGAATCCCCCTTAATATTTCTTGCAGGGCCGGTTTGGTGGTCACATATATTCTCAGTTCCTGTCTGTCCTGAAAACTCTTCATTTCTCCATCTGTTCTGAATGACAGCCTTGTTGGATAATGTATTCTTGGCTGCATATTCTTTTTATTTAGTACCCTGAATATGTCTTACCAGCCCTTTCTGGTTTGCTACATCTCTTTGGATAGGTCTGATTTTATTCTGATGTTCCTCCCTCCATATGTAAGAATTCTCTTCCTCCTAGCTGCTCTCAGGATGACTCCCTTAGCTCTAAGATTTGCAAACTTCATTATTAAGTGACGGGGTGTTGATCTATTTTTATTGATTTTGGGAATGGTTTTCTCTGCCTCTTAGACACAAATGCTTGTTTCCTTCCCCAGATTAAGGAAGTTCTTAGCTATGATTTGTTGAAATATATTTTCTAGCCCTCTTTCTCTCTCTCTCTCCACCCCATCAGGGATCCCAATAATACTGATATTGGAATGTTTAATGCTGCCATTGATCTAGGTCACTGATTTGTTCTTCTGTCTCATTTACCCTGGCTGTTAGAATATCCAGTTTAGACTGCATCACATGCATGACATTTTTAAGTTTGGCTTGCTTAGATCTCATGTCTATCCTTAGAGAGTTTATATTGTTACTAATGCAACCCCCCCATGCTAGCTATTAACTTCATAATTGCTATCCTGAATTCTATCTCTGACATCTTGCTTTTATACAGGCCCATTAGTTTTGTAGCATAAGACATTGTCTCTGGTTCTTTTCTATGTTGAGAGTTCTTCCTCCTAGTCATTCTGTTGAAAAATGATTATGCAAATGAACAGAGTCCAAAATAGCAACCATGACCCAAGCTAAATGCACCCTAGCAACAATGGGAAAGGTAAGATGCCACCACTGACAAAACAAAGCCAAAATGAAACACAAGAATAAAATTAAAACATTGAAAAATTTCTTAAAGTATAATCTCTCAGTGTGCTCAAAGCAGGGTGTTTCAACTTGGCCTATTTGAATTTTGGTCTGTGTGTTAGATTATGTCCCAAAATTACAAAGTAAAACTTGTATATACAAAAAGGTAAAACTGAATAGAGTGAAAAAGGAGATAAAATAAACGATATATCTGTAAAATATATAGCTGTGAAAAACTTAAAAAGTGACTGAAAAATAAGTTGATGTAATAGACATCTAGCTGAAATGAAAAGAAGGTAAAAAAAAATACAACAGAGAAAAGGAAAAAAAAGAAGAGAAAAAGAGAATTATATCTGAAAAATAAACAAGTAATGAGGGCCACACCTATAACTCAATATATAATTTTCTCCCAACATTGGGATTTTACAGTCTTATAGGATCCATAGGCTTATCAACCACCTGTTCTTCCAGCTGGTCTTCTGGGGGACAGTACTGCTGTTCTGTTTCTCAGGTAATGTGCCTGTGAGGAGTTTCCCCACGTCCTGTCAGGGAGATGGTCTTAGTGAAACTAGTCTGTGTGGCTTTTATTTTTCCCCTGGGGTCTTCCTGTGTCTCTTCAGTGGATAAGAACAAAAATGGCCACAAAAAGGCAAGATTTTATGGCTGAGGACTACTCCACTATGTGTGTGTGTGTGTGTGTGTGTGTGTGTGTGTGTATGTGTGTGTGTGTATCACATCTTCATTATCCATTCATCAGTTGATGGACATTTGGTCTCTTTTCATAATTTGGCTATTGTTGATAATGCTGTTATAAACATCAGGGTGCATGTAAACCTTTAAATCTGTATTTTTCTTATTTATTTATTTATTTATTTGAGAGAGAGAAAGAGAGACAGAGCATGTGGAGGAAGGGCAGAGGGAGAAAATCTTTAGCAGACTCCTCACTGAGGGTGGAACCCAATACGGTGCCTGATACCATGATCATGTGATCATGACGTGAGCCAAAACTAAGTTGGATGCTTAACTGACTGAACCACTCAGGCTCCCAAACCTGTATTTTTTTTTAAGATTTTATTTATTTATTTGTCAGAGAGAAAGAGAGAGAGCCCAAGCAGGGAAGCAGCAGGCAGAGGGAGAAGCAGGGTCCCCACTGAGCAAGGAGCCTCAATCCTAGGATCCTGAGATCATGATCTGAGCCAAAGGCAGATGCTTAACTGACTGAGGCATCCAGGAATTTCACCAAACCTGAATTTTTGTATCCTTTGGGTAGATACCTAGTAGTGCAATTGCTGGATCATAGAATAGTTCTATTTTTAATTTTTTGAAGAACTTCCACTACTGTTTCCAGAGTGGCTGCATGAGTTTACACTCTCACCAATAGTGAAAAAGTGTTCCCCTTTCTTTGCATCCTTCCCAACATCTCTTGTTTACTATGTTGTTAATTTTAGCCATTCAGACAGGTGTGGGGTGATATCTTACTGCAGCTTTTACTTGGGTAAAATGATGATGAGTGTTGTTGAGCATGTTTTCATATGTGTCTATTACTCACCTGTATGTCTTCTTTGGAAAAATGTTTATTTATGTCTTCTGCCCATTTCTTAATGGATTATTTGTTCTTTTGGGGTGTTGGATTTGATGGGTTGTTTATAGATTATGGATATGAACTCTTCATGGGCTATGCCATTTGCAAACATCTTTTCCCATTCTGAAGGTTTCCTTCTGGTTGTGTTGATTATTTCCTTTGTGGTGCAGAGGCTTCTTTTTTTATTCAAATTCAATTAGCTGGCATACAGTATGTCATTATGTGCAAAGACTTCTTATCTAGATGAAGTCCCAATAGTTCATTTTTGCATTTGTTTCCCTTGCCTCCAGAGATATATCTAAATAAGAATTTGTTACAACTGATATCTAAAATGTTTATTCCTGTATTATCATCTAAGATTTTGATGGCTTTCTGTCTCACATTTAGGTCTTTTGTGCATTTTCAATTTATTTTTTCTGTATGGTGTATGAAAGTGGTCCCCTTTCCTCCAAAACGTGTAATATACCTAGGAAAATAAGCCTAACAAAAGAGGCAAAATATCTGTACTCTGAAAACTATAGAACACTTATGTACATGATTGAAGATGACAAAGAAATGGGAAAATATTCCATGCTCATGGAATAGAAGAAAAAAAATTTTTAAAATGTCTATACTACTCAAAGCAATCTACACATTTAATTCAATCCCTATCAAAATACCACTAGCATTTTTCACAGAGCTAGAATAAACAATTCTAAAATTTGTATGGCACCACACACACACACACACACACAACTTAAATAACTAAAGCAACCTTGAAAAAGAAAAGTAAATCTGGAGGCATCACAATTCCAGACTTGAAGCTATACTACAAAGATGTAGTCATTAAGATATTATGATACTGACAAAAATAGACAGATCAATGGAACAGAATATAAAACCAAGAAATGGACCCACAGAATATAAAACCAAGAATATCCAATGGAAAAAGTCAGTTCCTTCAACAAATGGTGTTGGGAAAACTGGACAGCACCATACAAAAGACTTAAAGTGGCACAAGAATTTTTATAACCTCTATTTATTAAGTGTGGTAGTCAACTCTCTTTATTATGTGTGGTAAAAAACAAAGGTAGAGAAGTCAAGTTTAACCTTGAGTGTGTGTCTTTCTTAAGAATTTAGATACCACCGTGTATACAATGAGAAGCCAGTGAAGTTGGTTGTTTTTTATGAGATTGGTGTGCTAACATTTATTTTTGGAAATAAAATTGTGTTAAACTACACAGAGAATGGGCTACAGCAAGAAGAGGTTTATGTTATAGTGACTAACTTGGAATTTGTTGAATAGTCTTAGAGAAATATGGTGAAGTTTCAATCTAAAGCTTAGATAGAGAGGGCCCAGATCATGGTTGAATGGCCATTATTTGATATATTGTGAGTATATCTACAGTATCTAAAGTAAAAGACTAGGTAAACTGTGATGCTATCCACTGGGATGAATAATAAAAAAGGAAGAAGCATATTTGGGAAAATTATTATTCTGATTTCACACATTTAAATTTTCATTTCTTTTGTCTTGATCCCAGTTTCCCTATCAAAGGAATGTAAAGTTTGGACTAAACGGTCTTCAAAGTTATACCAGTGATAATCTATAACACTATTTTTTCTTCTGTCATGGAAAACTAAGTTAGGGTAATGTGTTTCACCATATAAGAGAAATAATTTGGGATTCAAACTATTGCATTCACCTTTATTATTACCTCATGCTTCACACTTTGATGAACTAATTTCACAAAGCAATGTGTACATTGAAATCACCATAAGATTAATTATGATTAATTGAAATTAAGTCAGGATGTATTTTATTTTTATTACCTTCTCGAAAAGGTTTTAGTTACTTTATAAAATATCAGACCACACAATGATCAAATCTCTATGGGCTTAAATTTTCAGGATGTCATATTTCTAGTCACTCTACTGGACTGATCATACTCAAATACCTTGAGCCATATGAAAATAAAATCTGAGAGAATTTTCTCTTATTAAACAAACAAACAAACAAACAAAAACACCCTGTGAAATAGTCATTACTGTATATTTATAAAAATTTGGAAACTACAAGGTACTTTATAGGTTTAGAGGTTTACTAACTTATTTATAGCAAAATATTTTTCAGCATTAAAAGGCTACAAAAATGTAGGGCAGTTTATACAACTGAAAATTTCAGAATGCTCAGCTGAACTATGAATTTTTTACAAATAACATGTGAAGCAATAATCAATGCCCAGACCTTGATTTCTAAATATTTTACCCAAGTACAAGAACCAGGACTCAGAGAGATGGTGGATGCTAAGGGTACAGCAGAAAAACAAACAAACAAACAAGTATATTAGTAAGGGTTCTCCAGAGAAACATAATTGGGGTGTGTGTGTGTGTGTGTGTGTTTGTGCTTTTGTATGACAAACAGAAAGAGAGACAGAGAAAGAGAGAGAGACAAAGAGAGAAATTAAAAGAAGCTTTTTCATGCAGTCATGGAAGCTAAAATGTCCCATGATTTGCAGTCATCAAGCTGGAGGTCCAGGAGACTCAATAGCGTAGTTCCAGTTTCGGTATGAAGGCCTGTGTACCAGGAAAGTTGATGGCATTAGTTCTCATCTGAAGCCAGCAAGCTCAAGGCCAGTGTTTCCATTTGACTTCAAAGGTAGGAAGAGACAGTTGCTCCAAATCAAGGCAGTCAAGCACAAAAAGGTCCTTCTAATGCAAGGAGGGGATAGCCCTCTTGTTATATTCAGGGATTCAACTGATTGGATGACAGGCACCATATTAAGAAGGGCAATCTATTTTCTTTAGTCTACTGAGTCAAATGTTAATCTTATCCCAAAACACCCTCACAGACACACTCAGAATAATATTATCGAAATATCTAGGCACCCAAGGGCCCAATCAAGTCAATAAATACATAAATTCACCATTATGAGAAGCCTGGAGCATCTTGTAGTTCCAGAAAGTAAGAAAATGCTCAAAAAACAAAATGATGAGGAATATCAAAAGGATATAAGACCCAGTCTGGAAGAGCTCCAAATGATCAAATTTGGAATAATTTAGACAAAACAAATATTACAGTATTGGATTATAACCCAAAGTATAAAATACAATTCTAAGAGTTAATAATGATATAAATATATGGTTAAATAAATAAATAGACCTGTCTTCCTTAAAGAATTCCAAATGATATACATAAATATTTATTTTCCTTGGATATGGACCAAATTTAGTGATTCCCTTACAGAAGCAGGGTAAATAAAGGGAAATAAAATGCTTGCATAGGCTACATGTGTTCTTCCTTAACTCATATATTTAAGTCTATCCCCAGTGTGATATTAATTAAAGATGAGGCCATTGTGAAGTAATAAGTTTAATTTGAGTAATGAGGGTTGAACTCTTGTGATGGAATTAGTGTCCCTATAAGGAGAAGAAAACAGAGATTATAGTCTCAGTATAGTCACAAAGAAAGGATTATGTGCCTACACCACAACAAAAGTGGCCAGTTAGAAGTCATCAAGAGGGTTCTTATCAAGAACTAAATTTGGGGGTGCCTGGGTGGCTCAGTCAGTTAAGTGTCTACCTTCAGCTCAGGGCACAATCCCAGGGTCCTGGGTTTGAGTTCTGCACTGGGCTCCCTGCTCAGACAGGAGTCTGCTTCTCTCTCTCCTTCTTCCCTTCCCTCCTGCTTGTTCTCTCTCTCTCTCTCTCTCTCAAATAAATAAATTAAATATTTTAAATAATAACTAAATCTCCCGGCACTTTGATCTTAGAATTCCCAATATCTAGAACTCTGAGAAATAAATATCTGTTATTTAAGCTACCCAGTCTATAGTATTTTGTTATAGCAGCTTGAGCTACAATAATTTTACAGTTGAGGAACCTATCAGATACCACCTTAAACAAGTGATTAAGATCAACATCACCAATGATGCTATGTTGGTATCATATAGCCCCTGATTATATGATGAGAAGAGCTCTTTACCTCTATGGTATTCTGCTAAAGCCCCATAACTACTGTGTAGGCCTGAGGGAAACATCAGAAAAATCCAAATTGAGCTACATTCTACAAAACATCTGACCAGAACTACTCAAAATCTCAATAACCAAAGATCAAAAGAAATAAGGAAAGACTGAGAAACTGTCATAGACCAAGAAAACTAAGGAAGTGTAGTTATTAAATGTAATTTGATATTCTGGACCGATTCCTGGGGAAAGAATAAAAAGACATTAGTGGAAAAACTGAAGTTCAAATAAAGTCCAGCATTCAGTTAGTAGTGATGTACCAATGTTGGTTTCTTACTTTTGACAAATACTCCATTTTACATGACTACAAAATGTTAACAAAGGGAAGTTGGGTGAGGGAACTTCTCTTTACTATCTTTGCAAATTTTCTGTAAACCTAAAGCCATTTCAAAAGAAAAAAATGTTTTTTAAAAAATATAAGAGGTCTTTATCCATTCTTCTGTCAATGGACATCTGGGCTCTATCCCCTGAATGGGAAGAAATCAGAGAGAGAGACAAACCACCTGAGACTCTTAATTATAGGAAAAAAAAACCAACAGAGAGTTGCTGGAAGGGAGATGGGTGGGGGCAGGAGGTAACTGGGTGATGGGCATTAAGAAGAACATGTGATGTGATGAGCACTGCGTGTTAAATGCAACTGATGAATAACCGAACTCTGTTTCTGAAATAAATGGTGTACTGTAAGTTGGCTAATTGAATTTAAATAAATAAAAAGAAAAAAATATGAGAAGTCTTAAGGTTGACAACATTATTAAAAAGTAAATTACACAAATTTACAATTAAATAATATTAAAAACAGAGAAATAGCTTGGAAGGTGGTAGAGTAGGAGGACCCTAAGCTCACCCCATCCCATGTTTTCAACTAGATATCATCCTTTTCCAAGTCAATAAACTGGAGAGCAATCTGAGGACTAGCAAAACAAATCTACAACTAAATATGGAGAAGCTGCACCTGCAAGTTTAGGAAGGCGAGAAAGGCAGAGAGGCTACTCATAGAGCAGGAGAGCTGCAATCATCAAAGGGGATGAGAAATGGGCTCTGGCACTGGGAAACTCACACAGGGAAGACTAATGTCCATAACATTTGGCTTTAAAAACCAGATGGGCTGAATTCTGTGTTTGTAAAACAGAGTATAAACATTTTAACAATATTTCTTCTCCTAATCCATGAGCATGGAAAGTTTTTCCATTTCTTTTTGCCATCTTCAATTTCTTTCACAAGTGTTTTATAGTTTTCAGAGTACAGATCTCTCACCTCTTTAGTTATGTTTATTCCTATTGATCTTATGTTTTTTGATGAAATTGTAAATGTGATTAATTCTTTGATGTTTCTTCCTGCTGTTTCATTATTAGTGTATAGAAATGCAACAAATTAGTGCATAGAAATGCAACAAATTGATACAATTGTAAATGTGATTAATTCTTTAATTTTTCTTCCTGCTTCCTATTATTAGTGTATATTATTAGTGTATAGTGTATAGAAATGCAACAAATTTCTGTATGTTGATTTTATATCCTGAGACTTTTTTGAATTCTTGTATCAGTTCTAGCAGTTTGAAGGTGAGGGAAGTCTTTAGGGTTTCCTGTATAGAGTATCAGGTCATCTGCAAATAGTGAAAGTTTGACATCTTCCATGCAGATTTGGACACATTTGTTTCTTTTTGTCTTGTGATCACTGTATCTAGGACTTCAGGGACTATGTTAAATAAGAGTGGTGAGAGTGGAATCCCTGTCTTCCTCACTATAGAGGAAAAGCTTTCAGTTTTTTTCCACATTGAGGATAATATTACCTGTGGATTTTCATAGATGGCCTTTATTATGTTGAAATGTTCCTTCTAACCTTACTTTGTTGAAAGTTTTTATCATGAATGGATATTGTACTTTGTCAAATGCTTTAACTACATATATTGAAATTATCATTTGGTTTTATGTTTTCTTTGATTAATGTAGTATATCACACTGATTGATTCACAAGTATTGAACCACCCTTGAAGTCCAGGATTAAATCCCACTTGATTGTGGTGATTCTTTTAATGTACTGTTGGATTTGGTTAGCAAGTATTTTATTGAGAATTTTTGCACCCATGTTCATCAGGGATATTGGCCTGTAGTTTTTGTTTTGTTTTGTCTTTTTCTGATTTGGTATCAGGGAAGGCTGGCCTCCTAGAATGAATTTGTAAGTTTTCCTTCCATTTCTATATTTTGGAATAGTTTGAGAAGTATAGTTATTAATTCTTTTAATGTGTGGTAGAATTCATCTTTGAGCCAATTAGACCCTGAACTTTTGTTTGTTGTGATATTTTTTATTCCTAATTTGATTTCTTTGATGGTTATTTGTTCAAGTTTTCTATTTCTTCCTGTTTTGTGTTCATTCATGTTTCTAGGAATTTGTCCATTTTTTACAGGTTGTATAATTTGTTGATATATGTTTTTTCTTAATTTTCCCTTATGTTTTTTTCCTGTGGTATTTGTTTATTTCTCCTGTCCTATTTGTGATTTAATTTATTTTGTCCATACTTCTTTTAGTTTTGATAAGTCTGGCTAGGGGTTATCAATTTTATTAATTTTTTTTCAAGGAATCAGTTCAGGCTTTCAGTGATCTGTTCTATTGTTGTAGTTAGTGTTTTTAGTGTCTATATCATTTATGTCTGCTCTAATCTTTATTTTTTCCATTTGGCTGATTGCTTTAGTCTTTGGTTTTGTTTTTGTTTGTTTTTTTGTTTTGTTTTTAAGATTTTTATTTATTTATTTGACAGAGAGAGATCACAAGTAGGCAGAGAGGCAGGCATAGAGAGAGGAAGGGAAGCAGGCTCCCTGCTGAGCAGAGAGCCCAATGCGGGGCTTGGTCCCAGGACCCTGAGATCATGACCTGAGCTGAAGGCAGAGGCTTTAACCCACTGAGCCACCCAGGCGCCCCATGTTTTTGTTTTGTTTTCTTCTTCTAGTTCTTTTAGGTATAAGGTTAGTTTGTGTATTTGAGATTTTTCTTTTTTCTTGAGGTAGGCTTATATTGCTACACACTTCCTTCTAAGGACTACTTTTGCAGCATCCCAACAGTTTTAAACTATTGTGTTTTCATTTCCATTTGTTTTCATTTTTTAAATATCTTCTTTGAGTTCCTGATTGACCTACTCATTTTTTTTTACTGTTTAAGCCCTTCTTTTTTATTATTTTTTTCCCAATTTATTTATTTTCAGAAAAACAGTATTCATTATTTTTTCACCACTACTCATTCTTTAATAGCATGTTGTTTAACCTCCTGTATTTGTGATCTTTCCAATATTTTTCTTGTGGTAGTCTTCAAGATTCATAGCATTGCGGTCAGAAAAAATGCATGATATAATCTTTTTGCACTTTTTGAGGCCTGATTTGTGATCAAATATGTGATCTATCTTTAGAATGTCCTGTGTGCACTTAAAAAGAATGTGTATTCTGCTGTTTTAGAGGAAAACATTCTGAATATATCTGTTAAGTCCATCTAATCCATTACGTCTTTCAAAGCCATTGTTTCCTTGTTGATTTTCTGTTTAGGTGATCTGTCCATTAATTTTAGTGGGGCACTAAAGTTCCCTACCATTATTGTATGATTATCATTAGTTCCTTTATGTTTGTTAATAGTTGTTTTATATATTTGGGTGCTCCTATGTTGGAGCAATAAATATTTGTTAGACCTTCTTGTTGGATACTACCATTTATTATGATATAGTCCCCTTCTTCATCATTAGGCTTTATTATAAAGTCTATTTTGTTTGATATAAATATTTCTACTCCCAGTTTCTTTTGATGTCCATTTCTAAAATAAATGTTTCTCTCCCTTACTTTCAAACTGCAGGGTTCCTTAGATCTAAGATCATCTCTTTTATGCAGCACATAGATGGGTCTTTTTTTTATCCATACTGACAACCTATGTATTTTGATGAGAGCATTTTGTCCATTTATGTTCAGAGTGATTGTTGATGGATACGTATTTAGTGTTATTTTATTACTTATTTTGTCATTGGTTCTGGAAGTTTTCTTCCTTCCTTTCTTTCTTTCTTTCTTGTCACTTTTGATCTTTTCCTTCCTACTTCCTGTTTAATATTTTTTGCAGGGCTGGTTTAGTGGTCATGAACACCTTTAGTTTTTCTTTGTCATGGAAAATCTTTATCTCTCCTCTGTTCTGAACAACAGCCTTGCTGGACAGAGTATTCTTGTCTACAGAATTTTCCCATTCAGCACATTCATTCTTTTCTCAAACCCACAAGTATCCTTATGACTGTTACTTCAAATTCTCCATCATTATATCTGTCATAATTAGATCCCTGGCCTTGATCATATCTTGTTCTTTCTTTTGAGATAATTCCTGTCTTGGCCTTTTTTCTAAGTATCTGTCTTCTTAGCTGTGTTAGAAAAGCCCATTATATTTCCTGCCATTGAGAGTAATAACATGAAGAAGAAGTCACATAGTGTCCAGGCCTGGTGCTTCAGTGTCTCTGGTGTGTGCTGCATCACTTTGCTGTTGTGTTTTGGCCATTATATCCTTCAGCCCAGCCATCGGCAGAGGCCCTCCTTACGTTTACTTGGCAATTTTTTGTCCATGGCCAGAATGTGGCAAGTTTTACCTAGGTGTGCTCTGGTCTAGTTTTTTGTTGTTTTTGTTTTGTTTTGTTTTGTTTTTGTTTTTGTTATTTTCTTTTCAGCGTAACAGTATTGATTGTTTTTGCACCACATCCAGTGCTCCATGCAATACATGCTGTCCTTAATACTCACCACCTGGCTCCCCCAATCTCCTACCCACCGCCCTTTCAAAACCCTCAGGTTGTTTTTCAGAGTCCATAGTCTCTCATGGTTCACCTCCCCTTCCAATTTCCCTCAGCTCCCTTCTCCTCTCCATCTCCCCATGTCCTCCATGTTATTTGTTATGCTCCACAAATAAGTGAAACCATATGATAATTGACTCTCTGCTTGACTTATTTCACTCAGCATAATCTCTTCCAGTCCCATCCATGTTGCTACAAAAGTTTCTTTTATGGTCTAGTTTTTAATTGAGACCTGATACTACTTCCACTAGAATTGAATTTCTGCAGAACTCTGCTCAAGAGATGTTGTGTGGGCAGTGGTTTCTGCTGGTCAGCTGGGATAGGGGTTTATTGCAATGCGGTTAAGGGAACTTTGACCAAGAAGAGCAGTACAGCCCGAATGCAGGGGTGTGGGACTTGGTTTAAACAGGTCAGGCAGCCGGGGTTGGGGCTGAACTGCTTTCTACATGTGACTCTGTGTTTATGCTGAGGGGAGGGTTGAGAGGGAACAAACATCTCCTCCTTTGTCACTAGAGGTGTAACCATGGAATCTACCTCTCAAGGAAAAGTTCCAATAAGGGTGAATAATCTCCTTACTGTGTGCACCAGGCATTCTTCAGATTGATATTTCTATGCCAACTCCCCCCACCTCCCATCTCCCCACCTCTCCACCCCACCCCCATGCTATTTACCTGTCTTCTCCAGAAGTAAGGCAGTACTCTCAGGGCTCTAACTCAACGACTCCCACTGACCTATAAAACTGTAGTCTTTAAGCCCCTTCTGGTTGTATAAACTCAGGGAAATCAGCCCTTCTTGTTTCTCCAGGCAGTGTCTTTGGGCAAATTCTCTCCTTGTGCATTTCCCTGTCTGTTCCTTTCTCTTGCCTTTCTCTGTGACCACAGTTCCCTCTTCTCTGAAGCAGATGCAACCCATTCTCCACCAAACCTCATCTCTACCCTTCCTACCTTCATTGAGTGGCATCTTCTATCCCGTTAGTTGTGGAGTTTGTTCTGTCAGTCTTCAGGTTGATTTGTGGGGTATTTAGAATGATTTCATAGGTATCTAGCTGTGTTCCAGGGACAAGACAAACCTAGGGTCCTCCTCCTACACTACCATCTTAGCTCCACTCCAGAGTTTTCTAAATTCTTATTATCTCTGGCACTCACTGAGATACTATTTATTTGTTAGGACATTTTTTTCTTCAAGATTACTTTATCTTGCCTTCTATTTGTTTCACTTTCCCCCAGCTTTTTTTTAATATTTTTTAAGACTTTATTTATTTATTTGATAGACAGAGATCACAAGTAGGCAGACAGTCAGGCAGAGAGAGAGGAGGAAGCAAGCTCCCTGCTGAGCAGAGAGCCCGAGCCAGGGCTCAATCCCAGAACCCTGAGATCATGACCTGAGCCGAAGGCAGAGGCTTAACCCACTGAGCCACTCAGGTGTCCCTCTCCCAGTTTTTAAAAGATATTTTTATTTAAAATACTTTGTCATGAAATCTTACATGAAAATAAAAATGCTGCAGTGATTCTGGCTAGACAACTGCAGTAGAATCATGGTTTCTAGTCACTTGTTAGAATTGTCTATAAAAGCAGAAAGAAAAACTAGAATGGTAAACAAAAAACATGGATGACACCTAAAACAAAACTAGACAACAAGGTATCTCCCACAAATCCCAAATTATTATTATTTTTTAAAGATTTTATTTATTTATTTGACAGACAGAGATCACAAGTAGGCAGAGAGGCAGGCAGAGAGAGAGGAAGGGAAGCAGGCTCCCTGCTGAGCAGAGAGCCCGACGTGGGGCTCGATCCCAGGACCCTGGGATCATGACCTGGGCCGAAGGCAGAGGCTTAACCCACTGAGCCACCCAGGTGCCCCTCAAATTATTTTTTGTTTATTGTTAAGTTTTATTCAAAATCCAGTAAGTTAACATATGGTGTAATGTTAGTTTCAGCTGTACTATATAGAGATTTAACACTTCCATACAACACCTACTTCTCATCACAAGTTTACTCCTCAATCCCTGTCATCTATTTAACTCACCCTGAAAATTTAAGTTGGGGTAACAAACCAACAACATGTAAGTAGATACATATAGTGTCAGCATCTTTGAGGAGGGAAATGACAGAACTTCTAACAGATATGAGAACATGAAAGCCCTGAAATAGCTGTTACTCACTGGAAATTGCATTAGACCAATTTGAAAATAGTAGCTGAGACTGGGAGTGTTTCCAATTTGCAGATGAGTTAAGAGGTCCAAAGAGAGGCTGAAGGGGTTGTAATAGTTTGTGTGGTTTGGATTCTTGAAACTGACCAGCTGAAACTCCATTCCATGCAAAGCCGCACATTGAGTAAAAATCTGCTGAGGAGAGAGGAGTTAAAATGGCAGAGAAGTAGGGTGATCATGGGCTTTCTTCATCCCTTGAGCACAGCTGTCTAGATTGAGGTCACATCACTTGGAACACATAGGAAATCAATCTGAGGATTGGAAGAAGGATTTCCACAGTTAGAAGGAGACAGCATGGCATGTGTAAGGTGCATGGAAGGGAACTGGGGGAGAGAAAACCTGCCATGCTGCAGAGAGAAGGGATCCCTTTCTGTAAAGAGAGAAAACAAAGAAGGAGGGAGGGGTTGAGAGAGTGCAACATCAGGTTCACACAAGAAGAAAAACACTCTCAGACGAAAGACTGTGGAACCGTGACAACAGAGTGCAACAGGCTTTTTTGCAAACAGTGAGTGGAGCTCAAGCTCTGAGATTTTGGTGGTGCACAACTTTCCCTAAATCAGAGCTGTTGAGTGTACTCCATGAGAGAAAGAGTGCTCTGTCCTGGGAATGCACAGAAAGTGGTGTAGGGATCTCCTGGGTTACACTGGAAGAGTCTGGTCTTCCTGGAGTACACTTGGAAGAAGGTATATATTGCCTTCCCAAGGACAAAAGATCTGCATCAACCAGCAAACAGCTTTTCATTGGCAGGGCATAAAGGCTAGCACAGTGAATAACTAGGTTGCTGCTTTTCATAGTGGCACACTACTACACTATAGATTTTGTGAATGTTGCAGGCAGGGGACTGTTTGTGTGACAAAGAGCACAGTGGCCTCTAATCCAGAGGAGGGAGTTGATCCCAGCACTTGCTGGCTTTTTAAGATTTGGAGTTTTGAATCACAATCAATCAGCCCAAAGATAAAATACAGGAGAGCTGGGCGCCTACTGTGCTGACAGCCCTTAATATCTGTGAGGACTTCCTGAACAGTGGGGAATGTGAGAGCTCTTGTGTAGGCATAAAAGATTGGAGTGTCACCATTTTACTCCATCTACCAATAGGATGGGATATCAGAAAGTTAAACAGTGGCCTCCAGTGGAGGTGGGAGCTGCTTACATCAAACCTAGCCTCCCAGTGCTTGGCAAGCACTGTTTTTGTTTTTTGTTTTTCTTTTTTTTTTAGTTGGGGCAGGACTGACTCTGAGCCAGCTCAGTGAGCCTCTTCCCCAGAAGAGCAAAACACGCAATATGTCACAACATCAAGTTCTACTGATCACACAATTCTTCAGAGTCCCCTTCAGTTTTGGTTAAAATATGACCAGATTTTTTTTTTCCTTTTTTTCTTTTTCTTTTGGAATAAAGTTTCTGGTTTCTAGTTTATTTGTTAGCTTCTTTTTTCACTTCCTTTTCTCTTTGTTTTTGGATCTTTTTTTTCCTGTTTTTTTTTTTTCTCATTATTTTTTATCCTCCCCCCCCAACCCCTTGGAATCTGACTTATGGGTTTTTCTTGTTATTGTTGTTGTTGTTGTTGTCTTTTTTTCCTCTTCCCTTTCCTTTCCTTCCTTTCTTTTTTGGGGGGAGGGGAGGGGCAGGCTTTTTCTTTTCTTTTTTTTCCCTTATTTTTTTCTTTCTTTTTTCCCTAGGCTTTTTTCAGCAAAAAAGTCCAAGCACACCTAGATAAAGTTCTGAGCACTACCCACTGCAGGCAAGGAGGAACTCTGCAGAGTACTGACTAGTGGAAAAGAGCAGCCAAAACACAACAGCAGACTGCACAAAGCATATTCCAGAAACAATTCCTAAAGAAACAGATCCTGGACAGAGAATTATCTCTTCTTAATATAACATTATTCTGAGGTGCAGAAAACATAACAAGCTTCTATAACAATCAAAACTCAACCAAAATTACAAGATGGAGGAATTCTCCTCAAAGGAAAGATCAGGAAAATATCACAGGCAGAGTCTTGTTAAAAAGAGATATTAGCAGTATATCTAAACAAGAATATAGATTAACTGTCAAAGACTACTAGCTAGGGGCACCTGAGTGGCTCAGTTGGTTGAGCAACTGCCTGCAGCTCAAGTCATGATCCTGGAGTCCTGGGATCAAGTCCCACATCAGGTTTCCTGCTCAACAGGGGGTCTGCTTTTTCCTATGACCTTCCCCTTCTCATTCTTGCTCTCTCTTTCTCTCTCTCAAATAAAAAAATAGCATCTTTAAAAAAAAAAGACTACCAACTGGACTTGAAAAAAGCATAGAAGACACCAGAGAAACCCTTGCTGCTGATACAAAGTATTAAACTTAGTCAAGATGAAATTAAAAAAAAATAACTTAAGATGCAAAACAGATTGGATATAATTACAATGAGGATTGAAGAATCAGAGGAAGGAATAGGTGATATAGGAGATAAAATTATGGCAAATAATGACATGGAAAAGAAGAGGGAAAGAAAACTTTAGATCATGAAATTAGACTTAGGCAAGTCAGCTATTCCATAAAGCAAAATAATATCTATATTATAGGAGTCCTAGAAGAACAGCAGAAAAAAGTGACAGAAGGTTTATTTGAACAAATTATAGCTGAGGATTTCCCTAATCTGGGGAAGAAAACAAGCATTCAAATCCAAGAGGAAAAGAACTCCCCTCAAAATCAACAAAAACAGGGGCACCTGGGTGGCTCAATGGGTTAAGCCGCTGCCTTCGGCTCAGGTCATGATCTCAGGGTCCTGGGATTGAGTCCCGCATCGGGCTCTCTGCTCAGCAGGGAACCTGCTTCCTCCTCTCTCTCTCTGCCTGCCTCTCTGCCTACTTGTGATCTCTCTCTGTCAAATAAGTAAATAAAATCTTTAAAATAAAATCAACAAAAGCAGGTGAACACTGTAACATATCATAGTGAAACTTGTAAAATACAAAGTAAAGAGAGAATTATGAAAACATTTAGGGGAAAAGGTTACTTATTATACAAGAGTAGTCACATAAAGCTAGCACCAGACCTGTCCAGAGTGACCTGGCAGGCCAGAAAGTGCTGACATGATATATTCAATGTGCTATACACCCAAGAGTACTTCATCCACCAAGGCCATCATTTAGAATATAAGAAGAGATAAAGAGTTTCCAAGAAGAAAAAAAAAAGTTTCCAAGAAAGGCAAAAACAAAAGGAGATCATGAAAACTAAACCAGTCCTGCAAGAAATATTAAAGGGGACCTTTTGCAGGAAAGGGAGAACAAAAGAAACAATGACTAGAAAGGAAAAGAGACAATTTACAAGAACAATGACTTTGTAGGTAATGCAATGGCACTAAATTCATATCTTTCAATAATTAGTCTGAATGTAAATGAATTAAGTGTTCCAACCAAAACACATAGTGTATCAGAATGAATTAATAAAATTACATCCATACTTATTTCTACCTATAAAAGACACATTTTAGACCCCGAGACACCTCCAGATTAAAAGTGAGGGAGTGGAGAACGATTTGTCATGATACTGTGCACTAAAAGAAAGCTGGAGTACCCATACTTATATCAAACAAACCAGATGTTAAACCAAAAACTGTAATAAGTGATGAAGAAGATATTGTATTATAATAAAGAGGTCTACCCAACAAGAAGATCTAACAATTGTAATTATTTATGTCCCCAACAAGGGAGAAGCCAAATATATGTGAAGTAATAACAAACTTAAAGTAATTCATTGATAACAATACAATAATAGTAGGGGACATTATACACACTTACAGCAATGGACAGATCATCTAAGCAGAAGATCAAAAAGAAAAAAGGGCTTTAAATAATTTGCTATAAATGGATGGACTCAACACATTTATTTAGAGCATTTTATCCTAAAGCAGGGGAATGCACAATATTTTTGAAGTCATACACACTTTGTCCAAGTAATATCTGTATGGACATAATATAATGGACATAATATATGGACATAATATCATATGGACATTGTCCAAATAGATCACATATAAGGTCATAAATCAAGCCTCAACTGGTACAAAAAGACTGAGATTGTGTCATGTGTATTTTCATATCACAAAGCTATTAAACTTGAAGTCAAACACAAGAAAATATTTGGAAGGACTACAAATACACGAATGTTAAAAAACATCCTACTAAAGAATGAATGGGTCAACCAGGAAATTAAAGTAAAAATTTTAGAAATATATGGAAACAAATGAAAATGAAAACACAACAGTCCAAAATCTCTAGGAGGCAGCAAAGGAACTCCTAAGAAAGAATTATACAGCAATACAAGCCTTTCTCAAGAATCAAGAAAAGTCTCAAATACATATCCTGACTTTATACTTAAAGAAGATGGTAAAAGAACACTAAGTAAAGCCTTAATCCAAAGGAGAAGGGAAATAATGAAGATAAGAGCAGGAATCAATGATACATAAATCAATAAAATACTAGAAGAGATCAAAGAAACTAGTAGCTTGTTCTTTGAAAGAATTAACAAGATTGATAACCCCCTAGGCCAGAATTATCAAAAAGAAAAAATAAAGGACCCAAATAAATAAACATGAATGAAGGGGGAGAACTCACAACCATCACTGCAGAAACACAATTAAAAGAAAATATTGTAAGCAATTATATACCAACAAATTAGACAATCTGGAAGAAATGGGTGCATTCCTGGAAATATATAAACTACCAAAACTGAAACAGGAAGAAATAAAAAATCAGAATAGACGAAGAAATTGAATCAGTAATCACAAAGCTCTCAACAAACAGGAGTCCAGGGTTGGATGGCTTCCCAAGGGAATTCTACCAAACATTTAATGAATTAATACCTACTCTCCCAAAAATCTTCCAAAAAATATAAATGGAAGAAAAATGTCCAAACTCATAATATAAGGACACCATTACCTTCATACCAAACCAGACAAAGACCCCACTAAAAAAAGGAGATTTACAGGGCAATATTTCTAATGAACATAGTTGCAAATATCCTCAACAATATACAAGCTAATCATAGACAACAGTATGCTAAAGGGATTATTTCCTTAAAAAATTAAAAATAGAAATGCCATATGATCAAATATCTGGGTATTTACTTAAATAAAACAAAAATCCTGATTTGAAAAGACACATGCGCCCCTATTTTTATTGCAACATTATTTACAATAGGCAAGATATGGAAGCAACCTCAGTGTCTATTGATAGATGAATGGATAAATTGTGGCATATATACGATGGGATCTTATTCTGTCATAAAAATATAAGATCTCGCCATTAGCAACAACATGGATGGTTCTGGAGGATCTTTTTTATGTAGTCAGACTGAGAAAGACAAATATCATATGACTTTATTCATATGTAGAATCCAATAATACAATTATACAATAATACAATTAATAAAAAAGCAACAAGCAAAAACAGTATTTAAGTAAATACCCAGTACTATAAACAGACCTATAAATAACAAACTGATAGATGTCTCAGAGAAGGCATTTTGGGGCAGGACAAAATGCATGATGAGGAGTGGAACATGCAGGCTTCCAGTTATGGAAGAAATAAGTCATGTGAATTAAAAACACAAAAGGAAATGTAGTCAGTGATACCGTAATAGTGCTGTATAATGACAGATGGTAACAACACTTGTGGTGAGCATAGCATTACGTATAGAGATAGTGAATCACTATGTTCTATGCCTGAAACTAGTATAATCTATTCTACTCAAATAAAAAATGAAATAAAATGTAAAAAAGTAACAAGATTAAAACAGAAAAAATATAGGTAACTCACCCTGTATGGATCACAACTCAATCTTTTGACATTCACTAATAAGCCTGTTTTTGCTTACTTTTCAGAGTCTTCATGTAGCTCCTTTTTGTTGTTATTGTTGTTCAGAGATTTTATTTATAATCAGCAAGACAAGCTCAGTGTATTTGGTTTATATTTGAAAATTCTGACAATATCATTTTGTCACTTATATAAAATCCAGTATTTTTACTTTTTTGCACAAAGTTATTTTTCCCCCTTTCCTTTAAAGTTCAGTAGCTTAATCAAAATAAGTGTTCATGTTCATCATTCTGAAAATGTTCTCCCAGGTATATAATTTTCCTTTTAAATATATATTTTTAAGGTTTATTTTTTTACCCTCCATCAAAACATTTTTGAATTATTGATAATTATTGATTTGTACTCTTCCTTTACCTTTTGTTTTCTGAGGATTCCTTTTATATGTATGTAGGATCTTGGTTGCCAATCTCCTATGTATGTTTCTTTTATTAAATCATTTTTTAAAGATTTTATTTATTTGACAGAGAAAGAGAGATCACAAGTAGGCAGAGAGGCAGGCGGCGGGGTAGCGGGGGAGAGTAGACTCCCTGCTGAGCAGAGAGCCCCGATGCAGGCCTTCTTGATGAAGTCCCAAAAGTTCATTTTCACTTTTGTTTCCTTTGTCTTTGGAGACATATCTTGAAAGAAGTTGCCGTGGCCGACGTTGAAGAGGTGACTGCCTATGTTTTCCTCTAGGATTCTGATGGATACCTGCCTCATGTTGAAGTCTTTTATCTATTTCAAGTTTATCTTTGTGTGTGCTGTAAGAGAATGGTTGAGTTTCATTCTTCTACACATAGCTGTCCAATTTTCCCAGCATCATTTATGGAAGAGACTTTTTTCCACTTGATATGTTTTTCTGCTTTGTCAAAGATTATTTGACCACAGAGTTGAGGGTCCATATCTGGGCTCTTTACTCTTCCACTGGTCTATGTGTCTGTTTTTGTGCCAGTACCATGCTGTCTTGGTGATCACAGCTTTGTAGTAAAGCTTGAAATCAGGCAATGTTATGGCCCCAGTTTTCTTATTTTTTTTTTCAACATGTCCTTAGCAATTCAGGGTCTCTTCTGGTTCCATATAAATTGTAAGATTGTTTGTTCCAGTACTTTGAAAAATGCCAGTGGAATTTTGATCAGGATGGCATAGGAAGTATAGACTGCTCAGGGCAGTATGGACATTTTAACAATGTTTATTCTTCCAATCCAGGAGCATGGAATGCTCTTCCATCCTTTCATGTCTTCAATTTCTTTCATGAGTGTTTTGTAGTTCCTCGAGTACTCTTTCCTCTTTGTCAGGAACCAAAGTTCCTCTTTGGTTAGGTTTATTCCCAGGTGACTTATGGTTCTTGGAGCTATAGTAAATGGAATCAATTCTCTAACTTCTCTTTCTATATTTTCTTTGTTAGTATATAAGAAAGAAACTGATTTCTGTGCATTGATTTTGTATCCTGACACATTACTGAATTGCTGTATGAGTTCTAGTAGTTTGGGGGTGGAGTTTCTTGGGTTTTCCACATAAAGTGTCATGTCATTTACAAAGAGAGTGAGTTTGACTTCTTTGCCAATTTGAATACTTTATGTTTCTTTTTGTTGTCTGATTGCTGTTGTTAGGACTTCTAGTACTATGTTGAACAACAGTGGCAAGAGTGGGCATCCTTGTCATATTCCTAATCTCAAAGTGAAGGCTGTCAGTTTTTCCCCATTGAGGATGATATTCACTGTGGGTTTTTCATAGATAGATTTTATGAAGTTGAGGAATTTTCCCTCTATTCCTATACTTTGAAGCATTATAATCAGTAACAGATGCTTTTTCATGTCTGATGCTTTTTCTGCATCAATCTCTTCTCTTATTCATTTGTTCTATCATATTGATTGATTTGCAAATGTTGAACCACGCTTGAATCCCATGCATAAATCCCAATCGGTCACGGTGGAAAATATTTTTAATTAAATCCCAATTGGTCATGGTGGAATATATTTTTAATTTACTGTTGGATCCTATTAGCTAGGATCTTGCTGAGAATCGTAGCATCCATATTCATCTGGGATATTGGTCTGAAATTCTCCTTTTTGATGGGGTCTTTGCCTGGTTTGTAGATCAGGGTAATGCTGGCTTCATAAAAAGAATCTGGGGGTTTTCCTTCTGCTTCAATTTTTTGAAGCAGCTTCAGGATAATAGGTATTATTTCTTCTTTGAACGTTTGGTAGAATTCCCCAGGGAATCCATCAGGCGCTGGGCTCTTGTTTGGGGGGAGGTTTTTTTTTTGTTTTTTGTTTGTTTGTTTGTTTGTTTGTTTTGTTTTAAAGATTTTATTTATTTATTTGACAGAGAGAGATCACAAGTAGGCATAGAGGCAGGCAGAGAGAGAGAGAGGAGGAAGCAGGCTCCCTGCTGAGCAGAGAGCCTGATGTGGGACTCGATCCCAGGACCCTGAGATCATGACCTGAGCTGAAGGCAGCAGCTTAACCCACTGAGCCACCCAGGCGCCCTTGGGGGAGGTTTTTGATCACTGCTTCAATCTTGTTACTAGATATTGGTCTATTCAAGTTGTCAATTTCTTCCTGATTCAGTATTGGAAGTTTATAGGTTTCCAGGAATGCATCCATTTCATCTAGGTTGCTTAACTTATTGGCATATAACTGTTGATAATAATTTCTAATGATGGTTTCCATTTTTTGGATGTTAGTTGTTATCTCTCCCATTTCATTCATAATTTTATTAATTTGGGTCCTCTTTCTTTTCTTCTGGGTTAGATTGGCCAATGGTTTATCGATTTATTGATTCTTTCAAAAAATCTGCTTCTAGTTTTGTGGATGCGTTCTACCGTGTCTCTAGTTTCTATCTCATTGATCTCTGCTCTAATCTTGATTAATTCCCTTCTTGCATGTGGGGTTGGCTTAATTTGATGTTGATTCTCCTGTTCTTTAAGGTGTGAGGAGAGCTGGCATATTCCGGATTTTTCCGTTTTTTTGAGGGAGGCTTGGATGGCTATGTATTTCCCCCTTAGGACCGCCTTTGCTGTATCCTATAGGTTTTGGACTGAAGTGTCTTCATTCTCATTGGTTTCCATGAATTGTTTAAGTTCTTCTTTGATTTCCTGGTTGATCCAAACATTCTGAAGCAAGATGGTCTTTAGCTTCCGGGTGTCTGAATTCCTTCCAAACTTCCAAACTTCTTCCAAACTTGAGTTCCAGTTTCAAAGCACTGTGGTGTGAGAATATGCAAAGGATAATCTCAGTCTTTTGGTTTCAGTTGAGCCCTGATTTGTGATCCAGTATGTGGTCTTTTCTGGAGAAAGTTCCATGTGCACTAGAGAAGAATGAATATTCTGTTGTTTTAGGGTGGAATGTTCTATATATATCTATGAGGTCCTTCTGGTCCAATGTGTCATTCAAAGCTCTTTTTTCTTTATTGATTTTCTGCTTGGATGATCTGTCTGTTACTGAGAGTGGCGTGTTTTTTTTAAAAGATTTTATTTATTTATTTGACAGACAGAGATCACAAGCAGACAGAGAGGCAGGCAGAGAGAGGGAGAGGAGGAAGCAGGCTCCCTGCAAAGCAGAGAGCCCGATGTGGGACTCGATCCCAGGACCCTGAGATCATGACCTGAGCCGAAGGCAGCGGCTTAACCCACTGAGCCACCCAGGCGCCCCGAGAGTGGCGTTTTAAGATCCCTTACTACTAATGTATTAGTATCAATATGACTCTTTACCTTGATTAACAGTTTTCTTACATAGTTGGCTGCTCCCATATTGGAGGGCATAAACATATATAATTGTTAGATCTTGGTGGATGGACCCTTTGAAAATGTTGTAGTGCCCTTCTTTATCTCTGACTATAGTCTTTAGTTTAAAATCTAATTTATGTGATATGAGAATCACTACCCCAGCTTTCTTTTGAGGCCAGTTGGCATGGAAAATGCTTCTCCTTCCCTTCCATTTCAGTCTGGATGTGTCCTTGGGTTCCAAATGGGTCACTTGTAGACAGCATATGAACGAATCCTGTTATTTTACCCAATCTGCAACCCTGTGCCACTTTATGGGAGCGTTTAGGCTGTTCACATTCAGAGTGATTATTGAAAGATACATTTTTATTGATGTTTCCTGTGAAGTCCTTGTTTCTATATATTGTTTCTGTAATTTTCTGTTCTATGACAGTCTTTCTTTCTTTCTTATTTTTTTAAAGATTTTATTTATTTATTTGACAGAGAGAGATTACAAGTAGGCAGAGAGGCAGGCAGAGAGAGAGAGGAGGAAGCAGGCTCCCTGCTGAGCAGAGAGCCCAATGCGGGACTCGATCCCAGGACCCTGAGATCATGACCTGAGCCGAAGGCAGCGGCTTAACCCACTGAGCCACCCAGGCACCATCTTTCTTTCTTATTTATAGAACCCCACCCTTAACATTTTTTGTAGTGCTGGCTTTGTGGTTACATACTCTTTTAAACCTTGCCAGTCTTAGAAGCTCTTTACCTCTCCATCCATTTTGAAAGTTAACCTTGCTGAATGAAGTATTCTTGGTTGCATTTTCTTCTCATTTAGTGCCCTTAATATGTCTTGCCAGCCTTTTCTGGCTTGCCAGGTATCTGCGGACAGGTCCAACATTATTCTGATGGACCTTTCTCTGTATGTAAGGAATCTCTTCCCCCTAGCTGCTCTCAAGAAGAGAAGTGAGTTGGGGGAAATCGGAGGGGGAGGCAAACCATGAGAGACTGTGCACTCTGAGAAACAAACTGAGGGTTTTGGAGGGGGTGGGGGAGTGAGCCTGGTGGTGGGTATTATAGAGAGCACATATTGCCTGGAGCACTGGATGTGGTACATAAACAATGAATTTTGGAACACTTAAATAAAAGAAAATAAAATAACATTTAAAGTAAAAAAAAAGCTATTGTCTAAAATTATGAATCATCAGTCTTACAATCAAGTGCCTCAACATCTTTCTAGATTTGTTGATCTTATGGGGTGGTCTTTCTACCTCTAGGACAAGAATGCTGGTTTCATTCTCCAGATTGGGAAAATTTTCATTGCAAATTTGTTCAACTGTTTCTTTTAGTCTTCTTTCTCCCCCCCTCCCAGGGATCCCAATAATTCTGACTTTGGAATGTTTCATGGTGCCATTTATTTCCTTAATTCTGTTTTCATGGCTTCTAAGCTGTTTGTTCCAGGCCCCTCCTTGTCCTTTTTCTCTATCGGTTTGTCCTCTAGATCACTAATTCTGTCTTCTGCCTTAGTTATCCTAACTGTTAGAGAATTTAGATTAGATTGAATCTTATTGATAGCATTTTTAACTTCTTCCCAGGTGGCTTTCACTTCTGCAGTTCCGTGTTGTCACTAATGATTTTCCATGTTGTCACTAATGATTTTCTCCAACCTAATCATTGCCTGGATAATTGCTACCCTAAATTCCCTTTCCAACATGCTGTTTATGTCCATATCCAATAGTTCTGATGGAGAGGGTACAGTCTCTGAATTTTTCTTCTTTTGGTCATTTCTCCTCCTAGTCATTTTGGTGGGAGGTGGTTGAGGGAGGTATAGCTGAATATATCAACCGTGATCCAGGCAAGGTGTATCCTGGAATATTTCTGAGCATTCAGAAGGCACCACTAAAAAGAAAGAAAAAAGAAAAAAAGAGAGAGAGATAGAAAAAGAGAGACAGAAAAAAAAAAGAGAAAATGCAGCCAAAGATTTATAAGGTATACAAACAAAAATAGACAAACAAAAAGACTAAGAAAAGTAAATGACAGGAAAAAAAAAGTATCCAGCCAAAATGAACCCCAAGGATAAGATTTATACAGTGCCAGAACAAAAACAAATTCACAGAAACACTGGCAGGAAAAAATGATAGAAGGATGGAAGAAGGACGAGGAAGGTGTTTTGATTCTTCGTGGGTGTATCTTGATATCTTTGTTAAAGGACTCAACTTTCCAGAGATAAAGGGAGATTAAAACTATTGGTTAGGGAAAGAGGATTAACTTGAAACTTATATCTATATGTATATTGAAAAAAATAGAAAAGAAAAAGGTAAACACAGGTATATGTAAGAAAATAGTTCAGGTTAAAGGTTATTATGGAATATGTTTTATTAAACCTATAGTTTTAATGATAAGTATGTTAAAAAATTAAAAGACTAAGAATAGTGAGAATGAATTTTTTAAAAAATTAAAGTTGTATCTATGAAATACACAAGTTTTAGGGCAATACTGGGAGCTTAATATCTTGTTTTCCCCTGATATTGAGATTTTACAATTTTGGGGACACTGTGATGGTTGTCCTCTCATTCTTTTGGCTGGCTTTCTGGGAAAGGGGACTGCCTCATTGTTTCTTAGTCAGCCTTGCTTGGATTAAGTCTTCCTGCTCTCTATCAAGGGGCGGGGCTTTGTGGAAACAGGTTTTTCAGGCTTTTGTTCTCTGGACATTTTTTGTTTTGGGGGGCTTTTTGCAGTTTTTTGGAGGTTTAGTGGAAAGCAAACTGCACCCAGACCTCCACCTCAGAGAGAAGCCTCAGTCTGCTCCCCTCTGGGTGCTCCAAAATACACAGACTTCCCCTCTGCAAACTCTGCTGAGCCATGCAATCTCCCACAGGCAGAGCATGTCCCAGCCACCATCTCAGGGGTCACCCAAAGCACCTGCTTGTCTCTGTACCCCTGTGCCACTAAAACCTGGATCAATATTGGTCCAGGGAGCGTGATTCCAGTTTCTGCCTTTGCCAGGACAGCTCTCTGGGGTCCAAACCTCAGGTTGCCACCACGGGAGATTGCACTAAGTTCCTTCAGGCCCGGGCTGGGAGAGTCCAGATGCTTGGCCAGTCATAGAGACCCCCAGCTAGTGCCAGGATGGAGCTTTCTCAGGCACGGGCAGGGAGTGCGTCAGACCCTGGTTGCGCAGTGTGCAAAAGTTCTAGGGAGTGCAGGCTAGCACCAGCACCAGACTCCTTCATGTGGGGGCTGGAGTGTGCCTAGCTGAACCATGATGCAAGCCACACAATTCCAGAGGGTCTGCCACACTGTCTCTGGAACAGGTTGTCACCAGCAGTGGCTGTCCTGGGACAATGCGCTTAGGCCTGTGCCCATGACCGCCCAACTCTGCCAGTTGTCACTTAAGATCTCTTGCTATTTTTGAGTGCTTTTAAAAAGACTCCCAACCTGTGCTGGTTTCCCAATCACAGGGCACTTTCATATTGGGGTATTACTCTCCAATGGGTCACTTCTGGTGGTTCCCTCCCCCTCTTGTTTATCCTCCAATATCAGTCTGATTGTTCCCACTGTTCTTTACCTCTCCACTGGTGTCTTCTGCCCCTGTAGAGATCCAGAAGTATATAATCCTACATCTCAGGCTGATTTCATGGGTGTTCAGATTATCATGGTAGATAATTAACTCACTTTAAGGGACTGGTTGAAACAGGGTCTCCTACTTCTCTGCCATCTTGGCCCTCCTCTCACACCACTTCTTACTTATCCATTCAACACTGCTGGGACATCTGGGACCTTTCAACATTTTAGCAATTGTGGGCATTGTTGCTGTAAACATTGGGGTGCATGTGCCCCTTTGAATCATTATTTTTGTATCCTTAAGATAAATGATTAGTAGTGCAGTTTCTGGGTCATAGGGTAGTTCTACTTTTTACTGTTGAGGAATCTGCATATTGTTTTCCAGAGTAGCGGCACCAGTTCACATTTTCACCAACAGTATAAGAGGGTTCCCCTTTCTTTGCATCCTTGGCAACATTTGTTCTTTCCTGGGTTTTTAATAGTAGCTACACTGAAAGTTGCGAGGTGGTATCTCATTGTGGCTTTGATTTGTATTTCCATGATGATGAGTGATGGTGAGCATTTTTTTTCATTTTCCTGTTAGCCACTTGTATGTCTCCTTTGGAGCATGTCTGTTTATGTCTTTCACACATTTAACTGTATATTTTGGGCTTGAGGTGTTGAATTTGATAAATTCTTAATAGATTTTGAATACTAGCCCTTTATGGGATGTGTCATTTAAAAATACCTTCTCCCATTCTGTAGGCTGCCTTTCAGTTTTGTTGATTATTTCATTTACTATGCAAAATCTTTTTATCTTAATGAAGTTCCAATTGTTCATTTTTGCTTTTGTCTCCCTTATCCCCAGAGACATGTCTAGTAAGAAGTTGCTGAAGCTGAGGTCAAAGAGGTTTCTGCCTGTGTCCTCCTCCAGGATTTTGATGGATTCCTGCCTCATATTTAGGTCTTTTAACCACTTTGAATTTGTTTTTTAATATGGTGTAGGAAAGTGGCCCAGTCCCATTCTTCTGCATGTTGCAGTTGGGTTTTCCCAACACAATTTGTTTAAGAAACTCTCAATAGGTATTGACCTATTTTTATTGATTTAAGGTGCTTCTCTGTGCTTCCTGGCTTTGGATGCTTATTTCTTTCCCCAGATTAGGGAATTTCTCTACTATTATATGCTCCAATATACTTTCTTCCCTGCTCTCTCTTTCCTCTTCTTCTGGGATTTCCTCTTTTTCTGGATTCCTCTTTCCTCTTCTTCTGGGATCCTGATTATTCTAATATTGTTTTACTGTATGGTATCACTTATCTTTTGAATTATCTCCTTGTGATCTAGTAGTTATGTCTATTTTTCTCAGCTTCTTTATTTTCCATTACCTTGTCTTCTATATCACTCATTCTCTCTTCTGCTTCATTTATTCTAGCAGTTACAGCCTCCTTTTTTAATTGCATCTCATTAATATCCTTTTTTTTCAATTTGGTTATATTTTTGTTCCTTAATTTCTCCAGAAAGAGATTTTTTTTCAAATCCATGTTTTTTTTTCAATTCCAGCTAGTATTTTTTATAGTCATTATTCTGAATGCGAGTTCTGACATCCTACTTATGTCCATAGTGATTAGATCCCTGGCAGTCAGTACTGCCTCTTATTCTCTTTTTTGAGGTGAATTTTTCCATCTTCTCTTTTTTACAGAAACTGGTTGCTTTTCTAGTCATAGAATTGTATTTATTCTTTTCTTGGGTTTCTGGTTCTGTTCACAAGTTTCAGAACAATTTAATAGCTACCTCGCTGAGTTCCTGTGACCACACAAAGCTCAGGTCTCCTACTCCTCCACCATCTTGATTCTCAAATCCCCAAAATTGACTTAACACAGACTGTAACAAGAAACAAAGAACATTATATAATGATAATGGGAATGAATCCAACAAGAGGATATAACAATTGTAAATATCTATGCACCCAACCTTGGAGCACCTAAATACATAAAGGAAACATTAGTGGACCTAAAGAGATAAATTAATAGAAATACAATAATAGTAGGGTACTTTAATACCCCACTTACATCGATGGATATATCAAGCAGAAAATCAATAAAGCAACAGTGTCTCAGTGTGGTGCCTGGGTGGCTCAGTGGATTAAGCCTCTGCCTTCAGCTCAGGTCATGTTCTCAGGGTTCTCAGATTGAGCCCCGCATCAGGCTCTCTACTCAGCGGGGAGATTGCTCTCCGCCACCCCCCCTCTGTCTACTTCTCTGCCTACTTGTGATCCTTGTCAAATAAATAAATAAAATCTTAAAAAAAAAACAGTGTCTCAGTGTGACACTTTAGAAGCAATGGACATAATAAGTATATACAAAAAATTCTATCCTAAAACAACAAAATATACATTCTTTTCCAGTACCTTTGGAACATTCTCCAAATAGATCACATGTTATGCCACAAGCAAGTCTGAAAATTTTTAAGAAGACTGAAATCATACCATGTATCTTTTCTGACCACAATGGTGTGAAACTAGAAGTAAATCAGAGGGGAAAAAAAAAACTGTTGTGCGTACTAGCACAGAGAAACTAGGAGGCCAGTGCCTTATCCATTAGGCTACTGGGGCTTCACCTAGCACAGAGAAGCTAAAGAACATGTTACTAAACAACCAATGATCATCAAAAATTTAAAAAAAAAAAATAAACGGAGACAGATGAAAATGAAAACCCTATGCTCCAAAATGTTAGGGACATGACAAAAATAAGTCTAAGAGGGAGAAATATAATGATACACTCCTACCTCAAGAAATAATCCAAATCTTAAACTAAGCTTGCACTAAAAGTAACTAAAGAAGAGCAAGAGTCCAATGTGAGTACAAGGAAGGAAATAATAAAGAGGAGAAACAAATAACATAGAGTCTTAAAAAATGAAAGAAATTAGTGGAACCAAGACGTGGTTCTTTGAAAAGATAAAGATAATTGATAAATAATTAATCAGAGTCATCAAGAAAAAAGAAAATAATCCAAATAAGTACAATCACAGACAAAAGAAAAGTAACAACTGTTAATATAGGAACAAAGAGAACCATAAAGAAATACAACAAAAAAAGTATTATGTCAACAAATTGGACAACCTGGAAGAAATGGATTAATTCCTAGAAGCATACAGTCTTCCAAAATGGAATCAGGAAGAAATAGAAAATCCGATGAGACTATTTTTTAGTAACAAAATTGAATTAATGCAAGATAGTTGGAAGAAAGGCAGTCAGAGAAAACGGGCCGTACACTAAGAGGAAACACCCTTAAAAGGATTTACACCACCCTAGAAGGAGCCCTCCACACCTCTCCCATTTGATAGGAAGATCACAAAATCCTCCATGCACTTGGGTGGCAAGTGCATGGAGGATTAAGCAGACTAAAACAGCCCCCAACAGGGGCACCTGAGTGGCTCAGTAGGTTAAGCTGCTGCCTTTGGCTCAGGTCATGATCTCAGGGTCCTGGGATCGAGTCCCGCGTCGGGCTTTCTGCTCAGCAGGGAGCCTGCTTCCCTCTATCTCTCTCTCTGCCTGCCTCTCTGTCTACTTGTGATCTCTCTCTGTCAAATAAATAAATAAAATCTTTAAAAAAATAAATTAAAAAAAAAAAAAACAGCCCCCAACAAGCCCATAAAAATCCATAGATGCAGAAACTCTGGTGGTGACACCCTCAGGTTCCCTGCCTCCTTGGGTGCTTTGTACTTTCACTTTGCTATCACTCAATAAGCCTTGCTTTTTTTACCCACCATTAAAAAAAATGCAGAAAGCTCTTAATGCTGTCATTTCAGGTGACTTTGAGAATTGAGATTATCAACGTTGGAGAAAATAGATACAGATATGAGATCAAAGAGGTTAATTTAAAGCCTGTGCCCTGGAATTTGAATTTTAAGTATCAGTATAAACTCATGACGTATTTAGTTTTTAAATTCCTAGCTCTGTCCACTGAAAATACCTAGAAATAATTACCAACTCAGGGACAAGAAGTACTCCTAATACTCAGATTGCTGTCTTGAAAAAAACCTCTTTCTAAAATGAAGCAGTGTGACTTGGAAAAATTTAGGGTTTGAGGCAGAAAATGTACAAGATGAGCCTGGAACATCTTGTCATACCAGAAACAAGGAAGGTGTTAGGCTATTGGAGGCTGTGTCAAAAGGACTCAGGAGCCAACTTGAACAGAATCTCACAGGTCAAAAAGGGACAATTTGACTATCCATAAGGATAATAACTGTCATAAATTTAACTACATTAATCAATTGGATCTTACTGAAAGTTAAAAAAATGGTTACCATTGGAAGCTGCTAGGAGACAAACTCATTTTGTAAGTTTAGTAAATAAAAAAATCAACACTTTTCCTGCCTATCCTAAATAAAATGCATCTCAAGATTAACCATATAGTAGATGGGGTAGAGTTTCCATTTATAATGTTCCAGATAAGGAAAAAGAAAAGTTACAATTAGAATATTAAGACCTTGAAACTATATTTTCCAGTGATAAATTTAGAGAGAAAATTGTGTTTTAAAACATAAGTTTGTGGGTACTAAATTCTAACCCTGTTCTTTGTAAACTACACAAGGTCTTTTTTTTCAGTTTCAGAGGTAGAATTTACTGATTCATCAGTTGTAACACCAGTGCTCATCATTACCTCCTTAATACCCATCAACCAGCTACACCATCCCACATCCATCTTCCCTCCAACGACCCTCTGTTTGTTTCCTATAGTTAAGGGTCTCCTAAGGGCACCTGGCTTAGGTCATGATTCTGGAGTCCTGTGATCCAGCCCCATGTCAGGCTCTTTGTTCAGTGGGGAGTCTACTTCTCTTTTCCTTCTGTCCCTCACACCACTCATGCTCTCTCTCTCAAATAAATAATTTTTAAAGAATCAAAAAAAGTATATAATAATTTTGAAACTTAAAGTAATTAATGGATCTAAAAATTTAATATCATTGACTGCTAATATCTCAAAAAAGGACAGGCAGACATGATGTATGCTCTGATGGAAGAACACAATAAAATCAACAAAGTAATGAAGTACTCTTTTTTCTCTGAAACAACAACAACAACAACAAAAATAAACCTTAATCTTATCAAGCCTTTAAGTCCAAGTATCTATTTACTGGAAATAGAGAGGACAGAGGAACATATTAAATGATGCCTCTAGAATGTGGTCATCAAAATCCAGGCCTTAAAAAATTATGTGAAATGAATAAGCTAGTTTCTTCAATATATTGTGAGAAGGAAAAAAAGAATAGGGTAGAAACCCACAAATTAAAAAGACAAGAGATATATCCAGCAATCCCAATGTGTAGAACTTGTTTGGACCCTGATTCAAACAACCACTAAAAAAATTATATTTGTGAGATAATTAGAAACTTGACACTAGACATTTCGTGATTTTAAGGAATTATTGATTTTTAGGTATGATAATGTTATTTTGGTATGTTAAATATAGATTTATCCTTTAGAGAGAAATAACAAAATACTGGTGGGTGACCTATGATTCTGAGACTTACCTCAAAATAATCAGAGGTGGATATAAAGGTAGGGGATAAATAAAACTAAGTACCCCATAGTACTTGAAATCAGCCACTCTCTTACCACCTCCTTAAGTTTCATTTCTTGTTTTTTTCTTCTGAGGTACCCTGATAAAAACCTAATTTAAAATTAATTCAGTTACTCTCCTTCCTTGGTCCTACCAACACAATTAGAGAAACTCAAATAATCATGAAAATAAGTGCTACCACAAAAGTGTTTCTCATGACTCCTAAAATGGAACAGTATTTTTGCCTTTATCTATCCAACACTCTTTTCACAAAATGCTTTTCTAATAATTTACAATCATCTTTCATCTGTTCATTTAGTACTATGTAGTTCTTATTCCTCAGGATTTGGGGTTTGTAGCCTCATGAATCCATCTGTTTCTCAACTAAATAGTTCTGGAAATCTTGGCTCAAACCAGTGCTGTCATTTTAAAACAAAGAGATGCCATGAGAATCCGATACCCAAGAATACATATGTGTTTTTGTTTGTTTTGTTTTGTTTTTGTTTTTGTTTTTTAGAAAACAGAATCCTTGTCTTGATTCTCTTTATTACTTTCAAAGAAAACCAACAGCCAGAGAAGTAGACCCCTCACTGTAGAGGAAACATAGAGGGTAAGAGTGAACTCTATTTTTGTTTGCCCTCCACCACCTGGGAGCAGCCTTGTTCACACTCCTCGCCCACTAATAAAGCTTCACCCTCTGAGGCCCATTCCTCTCCCTGATCCCTCCAAAAGGAGGTCCTTCTATTCATCATTGGAGTGGTCTGAGATCCCCTTTCCCTTGAGTATCTGCTCTCAGGCCTGAGAGGGCTGAGGGAAGGGCTATGGAGGGGGACTGGGAGGATCTGGAGCCTTTGGGGCCTCTTCTTCCCCATGCCTTTTTAGGCCCAGTGGCATCCTGGCAATTGGTAGGTACTTGGGAGATGGCTAATAATGGCAGGGAGCTCAGCCCAGCTTTCAGCTTCAATGGGTCCTAAGGGGTCCCAAGTATCAGGGTCATGAAAAGATCTCCCTCTTTGTGACCCACCACAGTCTGTCAGCTGCTCTGGAGATATCAGCATGGAATCTTCCCATACCCTGAGCCCTTGCCCATAAACATCTTCCTGGAGGTTACCCGACACATACACTCAGTACTGGAAGTTCTGGCTCTACCATCAAAGGCCCCAACAGTAAACTGTCCAAAGGGGTTGAGGGAATAAGCCAGAGCCTTGGTCACTCTACCTGTGGCTGGCATCCTGTGGGGTGCCAGCTATCAAAGGACACTTCCCTCTTCTCCACACAGAGCTAGAAGGAGAGCTGGATCACCTTTCTTCATCCACAGTCTGCACAAACCGTGGTCCCTTGAGGCCATGGGCCATAGGCTAGTCCCCTGGAAACATCCCTCAGGTAAGGGAGGGACAGGAACAACAGAGAAGGCATCCAGGCTGACCCACTGTTGTCAACCATCCTGCTCCACTGACTGGTGATTTTCATTTCTCATCCCCTGTGGTCATGATGACCCCAAGACATTGCTGGGGGGTTACCAGACTCCTGCCCATACTCAAACTCACAACTCAAGTTTCCAGAGGCTCCAATCCAGGGCCCAAAGAAGAGAGATGTGGGGTGGGGGGTGGAAGGGCTGGGCTCTGCAGCCTAAACACATTTCTCAATTATGGCTCACCATCAGGGCAGAGTGGGGAGGGCAATATACTCAGTGGTACTGATCCAGAGAGTCTGAGAATGTTACAGGCTTTCTTTTCCTTTGGCGCCCATGGTTCCTGATCATGATATTTTGAAAAATGAAGAGGAAGAGTGGTGGGCAGGAAACCAAAGGTTATTGAGGAATAATGCAAAGCTCCTGAAGAGGGAGGAAACCCTAGAGGGTTGTCACTGGAGTTTCTAAGTCTAGGTTTTTATGAGCCTGTTAGCAGGCTGTTTTAATCTGATTAACCCTCCATGCAAGTGTCTCCCAATCAGCGTTTTATTGTTTGTTTGTTTGCTTTTGTTTTTGTTTTTGATTTCATCTCCCTATCATGTGACAAAGGGTGGAGGACTCCTTCCAAGGTAGGTAAAACACTTAAAAAGAAAAGATTTTATTTATTTATTTGATGGAGTGAGAGAGTGCACAAGCAGGGGGAGTGGCAGAAGGAGAAGCAGGTTCCCTCTTGATCAGGGACCCCAATGCACCGAAGGCCTGGGTGGCTCAGTGGGTTAAGCCTCTGCCTTCAGCTCAGGTCGTGATCTCAAGGTCGTGGGATCAAGCCCTGCATCGGGCTCTCTGCTCAGCAGGGAGCCTGCTTCCCGCTCCCCTATCTGCCTGCCTCTCTGCCTACTTGTGATCTCTCTCTCTGTTAAATAAAAAAATAAAATCTTAAAAAAAAAGAAAAACACTTTTAAGGGTGGCTTCCTCTTAAGACAAGGAGACCCACTGTCCCTGCCTGCCTTTCTTCCAACTATCCTTCATTAACAATACTGAGGGGCAGCTCAATCCATAGTATCTCTGGAGGAGGCAGTGCAGAAATGGGAAGAGAAGTTGGGGAAAAAGAGATGGAAAAACTCTGTAGAGAAGAAAATACAGGAATCTGGGTGGGTGAAATGAGCATTTCCATCCCCTTCTGCTTATTTTCTGATCCCCCCCAATTCCTTCAGGTTTCTCAAAGTGGCCCAAAGCTCTGCTGTCTCCACGCATTTTCTCATGCCATTCCAGACCAGAAATGCTCCTCAGCTCCTCCTTGTGACTCCATTCTTCAAATATAACTCCTAAGTTAGTCCCTCAGTTAAGTATTTCCTGATTTTCCCTAGCTAGAAGCAATATCTTTTTCTGAACTCTCAGAAGTACATGGTTTATATATCCCATTCTTTCTGTCTGCTTTGCCTCCCACATATCCATTTATTCATGTGGGAAAACAACAAACATTTGAATAGCTACTGTGTCAGGTCCTAGGTCAATACTGAGCAGAGTTAGACTTGGTTTCTTCTCTCAAGGAGATGGTGATCTTGGGGAGAGACCAACATAAGCAAATAAGCCTTCTATCAAGGCACAAGTGCTAGAATTCAATTCAACAAGCATTTAATGAGCATCTACTAAAAGCAGGGAAAGAAATAAGTACTTTTGAAACAGTCTTTTAAGAGTCTCTTATGGCTTGTGGAGATTCCTAATCTTAGGAAATAAACTGAGGGTTGTTGGAAGGGAAGGGGATAGGGGAATGGCATGGCTGGGTGATGGACACTGGGGAGGGTATGTGTTGTGGTGAGTACTGGGTATTGTGTTAGACTGATGAATCATAGACCTGTACTCCTGAAACAAATAATGCATTATATGTTAATTAAAAAAAGAAAAAATTTTGACAAAAGATATGTAAAATAAAAAATGAACTGTTAATGTATAATAGACATATAAAATACTTATAAACGATTAGTAAATTTATGCTATAAATAAACAACTGGTACTTATCATAAAAAAAGAGAAAGAAACAGTCCTGATCCTCAAGGCGAGTGAAGAGACTGGGACAATGAGGAGAGCTAGGTGCCTGATGGAGGTGGGCCCAAGAGGTCTTGGGAGCACAGACTCAGGGCTTCAGGTAAGAGGCAATGCTATTGTTGAGGGTTCAAGGATGAGCAGGTTTCAACCAAGACAGAGGGTGGGAAAGGACAGAGATACAGACTTGGAAGTTGGGGCACTGCAGTTTTGACAGCTCATGAAAGCCCTGGAAAGTATGAGAAGCATATTACTTGGGGATAGACTAGGGTCAAAGTTCCAAGGTAACCACACCTGGAGCCGGAGCCCATGATGATTACTCACCCCCAAGTTCATTCTCTGCCCTTCTCTGTTTGGGAAGGCTGACTTCTGTGGGCTACACCACCCCAGTTCTCCTGCCTTATATCTGCTGGTTGAATTAAACCAATGGGAGGTACCAGTAGGTGATCTTAAGATGGGAGGAGAGAGAGCCCACACACTCCAACACACACCCCAAACCTGCTATATCACAGTTTGTTAGAGGATTGTTTCCTATATATGGCCACATATCCTGATAGGTAACCCTTCCCCTGAAGCAACAGCTGCCTTCCTGGTCCCTTCAGGCCAAGGGGTCACTCCATCCTATATTGATTCCCTCAGCTATGTTCACATTTCCATAAATAATCCCATGTCCAACTCTCTTCAGTTACCCCATTAAGACAACCTCAGAAACCTGCTGATACCATGACCCAACAGATCTTGGTTCTGGAGGCCCTAGAAGACCACTAAAGGATTTTAGGACAGAGAAAGAGCCTGAAGAAGTAATGGAAGTTCCACTGACCTGCACTTGTGGATTGGAGAAACAAGGGAAGGTATTATAGGCAGAGGAAAAAACCCTTATTATGGCATAGAGGTAGGAAAACAAGAAAAGCACAGACCAGGATGGGAACTGTCAGAGCTTTTTGGAATATGACACAATGTGCACTTTAAGCAACTCTTCAGTGACCTGTTGGGAGTAGATTGGGAGGATAGGAACTGGATGAAAATCCAGAGAGCTCATTAGAAGTCTGATAGAGGAAGAGGTTGTGATAAAATAAGAAGAGAGCTTGGGAGGACTCTGGAGATTTGGAAGGCAGAGCTAATGGAACCTTACAGATGATGGCTTTCTGGTTATGGGGCTCCAGAGTTCTGGATGGGCTGACTTCATGGGTGAGTAAGAAATTCAGAGGAGGAATGGGTCTGGCTAGGGGGAAGGGAGGACACCAGTGGAGTGAGGGTTGTGGAAGAGAGGTGAGAGCTGAAGATAGGAGCTGCAGGTGAAGGCAGTGACAGGGACCCAAAAGGTGGATGAGATCCTGGGCCCTCTGTCTCCAAAGTAGTCAGAGGAAAAGGTCAAAGAAATCAGAAAGCAAAGGGTGTCATGGCAGCTAAAAGAAAGATATCTAGCTAGTGTAGAAAAGAGTCAGCCTTCTACAGGGCAGACATCCACTGTGCCCTGGGGTAAAGGACCCTTATGACCTAGAAAATATCCCACAATGCCCGGGGGCAAACATCCCAGTATGCCCTGGGACAAACACCCCACCAAGTCCAAGAGCAAACATTGCACCATGTCCCTAGAAGTCCATACTCTTTAAAACATTAGAAGATTGGGACTTAGGTCATGATCTCAGGGTCCTGGGATCAAGCCCCACATCGGGGTCTCTGTTCAGCAGGGAGCCTGCTTTCCCCTCTCTCTCTGCCTGCCTCTCTGCCTACATATGATCTCTCTCTCTCTCTCTCTGTTAAATAAATAAATAAAAATCTTAAAACAAACAAACAAACAGCAGTTTGAAGTATCTGGTACAGCTTTTTTCCACAGCAATCTGAGACACTTGTCCTTGGTTGAAGACACTAATTCTGGACTATATCTGGTTATGGAGACTTCAGGAAAGCAACAGAGTAAAATGAAGAACTCTCTATAGATGACAGAGACATAACATGGCTGTGGCTAATTTATTACAGATAATTTTCAAAAGTGAAGGACTTGCTGAAAGTTTGTAACAAGAATCATCAAACTGACATGGAAATTCAGTTGTTTCTGTGGCACACAAATCAAGATAATAAAGCCAATTTTAGGCTGGGCATGGAGCCTGCTTAAGATTATCTCCCTCCCTCTGCCCCTCCACTCAACTCCCCCACTGCCTCTCTTTCTTCCTCTCCAAAAAAAAAAAAAAAGTCATTGATTCAGACCATTTTCAAAGTATATTGTGAATGCTATATCTTGATTTATAAAAATGGATGAATATGAATTTTGCAGAGGAAAAAATATAAGATATATCATTATAGTCTTAAAGCATACTATACATAATAAATCATAAATATACCAACATAATAATATAACAAAACATATACAAAATATCTAGTAAGAAGATTCAGTAACCTGAGTAGGTCCTAAACATCTATATTGTAATAAAAATCCAGAGTTAAGTCACGTAAATTCCCAAATGAAAACCACTGGCCAAGAAGATTACAGATTCACATTTAAGAAACAAAATAAAGACCAAGTAAAAATTTTAAATACTACTCAATCTTGTTGTTATTTAACATTTGGCAAAACAGTTTTGAGACTCTGATAAACATAGGAAAACTAAACAGGTCTTCTAAATACTAATGCAGTGTTTTTCCAGAGGTTAAAACACATTATAGGAAATGAAGACCTTGATAAATCTTCAGGCACTTCCCATGAGGCACACCATCTCTAATAAACAAATATTAACAATGTTTTACTGATACAAATAATCTAGGGAAAGGCTGAGTATGTTTTTGGATTTGACAACTCTTGTGCAATTCTTTGATGGAGGCATATATTAAACTTAATTATAGTTCTTCATTTTTTACCAAAAAAAAAAAAAATAGAACAAATAAGAAAACAAAGACCTTTTTTTGTGTGTGTTTGCCCTCTGGGAAATCTCAAAGATAACTTCAGGTACAAAACATATTTTGAACCCCTGCCTCAAACCATACACAAAAATAAACCCAAAATAAATTAAATGTCTTGAATGTAAGATCTGAAGCCATAAAACTTCTAGGAAAAAGAAACATAAGGGGCAAAGCTCATGGACATTGGTCTCGGTGAGGATTTTTTTTAATTTGACACCAAAAGCAAAGGCAACAAAAGCAAAATTAAACAAGTGGGACTTCAGTAAACTCAAAAGTCTCTGTGTAACAAAGGAATTAGTAAACAAAATGAAAAGGCAATACCTAGAATGAAAAAATATTTTCAAATTATATATCTCATGGGGGTTAATATTCAAAATACATAAAGGAATCCTACAACTCAACAGCAAAAAAAAAAAAAAAAAAAACAACCTGATTAAAAAATGGACAGAGGACCTGAACAGACATTTTCTCAAAGAAGACATATAAATAACCAGTAGGTGCATGAAAAGGTGCTTAGCATTTGAGAAGCAGGGCATGGGTTCATGGTGGGAAGGAAGGGATAAATGAAACAAGATGCGACTGGGGAGGGAGACAAACCATAAAAGACTCTTAATTTCAGGAAACAGAGGACTGCTGGAGGTGGTGGGGGTGGAGAGAGTGGCTGGGTGATGGACATTCAGGAGGGTATGTGCTATGGTGAGTGCTGTGAATTGTGTAAGACTGATGATTCACAGGCCTGTACCCCTGAAACAGATGATACATTATATGTTAATTTAAAAAATAAATTAAATTATTTTTAAATTAAATTAAATTTAAAAAACAAAAAGGTGCTTAGAATCACTAATCACCAGGATTTGCACTGAAAAAATGCAAATCAAACAAAAATGAGATGCCACTTCACATCTGGTAGAATAGCTATCACCAAAAAGACAAGTGATAACAAATGCTGGTGAGCAGTAGAGAAAATAGAACACTTGCTCACTCTTTCTGGGGTTGTAAATTGATGCAGCCACTATGGAAAATAGTATGGAGATTTCTCAAAAAATTAAAAATAGAACTACCATATGATCCATGAATCTCACTTCTGGGTATATATCCAAAGGAAATACAAACAGTATATTTCAGAGATACCTGCACTTCATGTTCATTGTAGCATGATTCACAATAACTAAGATATAAAAACAGCCTAAGTGTCCATTAGTAAAGAAATGGATAAAGAGGATGTGGTGTGTGTGTGTATTTATATATATATATTTAAATATATTTATATATATTTTATTGTGTGTGTGTATATACATATGTATATACATATATACATATACATATATACATATACATATACATGTATGTATATGTATATGTATATATACACACACACACACACATACAATAAAACTCCAGCCATAAAAACTGAAATCTGTCATTTGCTACAATTCATGGATGTACCTTGAAGATATTATTCTAAATGAATAATAAACCAGATTAATGGATAAAGAAGCAGGAGTATATATGTACAATGGAATATTATTCAACCATGAGAAAGAAAGAAATCTTGTCATTTGTGACAATGCAGATAGACTTTAAGTGCATTATGCTAAGAGAAATAATCCAGATGGAAAAAGAAAAATACTGCATGTTATCAGTTATACGTGGAATCATATGAAGTAGAGAGAGAAAGAAAGAGAGAGAAAGGTCAAACACATAGAAACAAAGAGTAAAAAAGTGGTTGGGTGGTGTGCTGTGTGGTGAAGGAAATAAGAAGGGTTTGATAAAACTGTACAAACTTTCTGATATAAGATGAATAGTGTCTGAGGATCTGATGTAAAACCTGATGAGTACAGCTGATAACACTGTATTGTATAATTGCATTTTGTTAAGAGAGTAAAACTAAAAAAATCTTGAAATTTCATTTTGGTTTATTTTACATTTAAGATATAATTTGGGAAAGCAAGATCAAAAGCTGTCAGGAAATTTGAACATTTAAGATAAGATAATGGGTACCTGAGCAATGATACTTATCTTCTCATTTGAAAGTAACAGTAACAAAACTAAAAGTAAGCATAGGTGGCGCCTAGGTGGCTCAGTTGGTTGAGCAACTGCTTCAGCTCAGGTCATGATCCCGGACTTCCAGGATCGAGTCCCGCATTGGGCTCCCAGCATCTTGGGGAGTCTGCTTCTCCCTCTGACCTTCTCCTCTCTCATGTTCTCTCTCACTCATTCTCCCTCAAATAAATAAATAAAATCTTAAAAAAAAGTAAGCATAGAATATAGTATGATTATAAAACCTTAGTTCTTTAAGAAGCGAGAATTCATGGTATCAGTTATATGTGCAATCTTAAGAGGGAGGGAAAAAGAGAGAGAAAGAGGTCAAACATATAGAAACAAAGAGTAAAAAAGTGGTTGGGTGGCATACCCCAATCCAATGAAATTATTTACTTTTTGGGTGTTGAGTTTGCTAAGTTCTTTATAGATTTTTGGTACTAAACCTTTAATAGATAAGTCATTTGCAAATATGTTCCCCAATTATGAGGGTTGCCTTTTAGTTTTGTTGATTGTTTTCTTTGCTGTGCAGAAGCTTTTTATCTTGATGAAGTCCCAATAGTTCATTTTGCTTTTGTTTCCCTTGTCACTGTTGATGCATCTTGTAAGAAGTTGCTGCAGCTGAGGACACAGAGGTTGCTGCCTGCATTCTCATCTGCAATTTTGATGGTTTCCTGTCTCACATTTAGTTCTTTCATCCATTTTGAGATTATTTTTGTATTGTATAAGAAAGTGGTCCAGTTTCAATCTTTTGCTTGTCTGTGCAGTTTTCACATCATTTGTTGAAGACACTGTCTTTATATCATTAGATGCTATTTCCTGCTTTGCCAAAGATTAGTTGGCCAGACAGTTGTGGGTCCATTTCAGAGTTTTGTATTCTGTTTATTGATCTGTGTGTCTGTTTTTTGTGCCAGTACCATACTGTCTTGGTGAATATAGCATTGTAATGGGGCTTGAAGCTTGAGATCATAATGCCACCAGCTTTGTTTTTCTTCTTGAGAATTCCTTTGCCCATTAAAGATCTTTTGTGGTTTCATACCAATTTAAGGATTGTTTGTTCCAGCTCTTTGAAGAATGCTGGTGGTATTTTAATAAAGATTTCTTTAAATGTGTAGATTGCTTTAGGTAGTATAAATATTTTAAAAATATTTGTTCTTGCAATTCATGAACACAGATTTTTTTTCCCATTTCTTTGTGTTCTTTTCAACTTCTTTCATAAGCATTCCATAGTTTTCAGAGTACAGATCTTTTTCCACTTTAGTCAGTTTTATTCTTAGGTATTTTATAGCCCTGGTGCAATTGTAACTGTGCAATCAATTCCTTGATTTATTTTTCTGCTGCTTCATTATTGGTGTATAGAAATGCAACAGATTTCTGTACATTGATTTTATATCCCGTGATTGTTCTATATTTTTTTGGTGGAGTCTTTCAGGATTTCTACATAGAGTATCATGTAGTCTGCAAATAGTGAAAGTTTAATTTTTTCCTTGCTAATTTGAATGCTTTTTATTTATTTTTGTTGTCCAATCCTTGACGCTAAGACTTCCGGTACTAAGTAGAAATTGTGAGAGTGGACCTGTCTTGCTCCTGACCATACAGGGAAAGTTCTCAGGGTTTTTTTTCCCATTGAGGATGACATTAACTGTGGGTCTTTTATATATGGTCTTTATGATGTTGAGGTATGTTCCATCTATCCCTACATGTTGAGGGTTTTTGTCAATAAAGGATGTTGTATTTTGTCAAATGCTTTTTCTGTATCTTTTGAAAGGATCATATCATTCTTATCACCTCACACCAGTCAGAATGGCTAAATTCTTATCCTATTTTTTACTAATATGGTGTATCATGTTGATTGATTTCTGAATATTGAACTACCCCTGCATCCCAGGAAGAAATCCCACTTGATGGTGGTGAATGATTCTTTTCATATGTTCTTGAATTCAATTTGCTAGCATCTTCTTTTAAAGATTTCATTTATTTGACAGACACAGAAACAGTGAGAGAGGGAATACAAGCAGGGAGAGTGGGAGAGAGAAAAGCAGGCTTCCTGCTGAGCAGGGAACCCAATGTGGGGCTCAATCCCAGGACCTGAACTGAAGGCAGACACTTAACAACTGAGCCACCCAGGTGTCCCTATTTGCTAGTATTTTGTTGAGGATTTTTGAATTCATGTACATCATGGATATTGGTCTGTAATTCACCTTTTTTTTAAAGATTTTATTTATTTATTTGACAGAGAGAGATCATAAGTAGGCAAGAGGCAGACAGAGAGAGAGGAAGGGAAGCAGGCTCCCTGCTGAGCAGAGAGCCTGACGCGGGACTCGATCCCAGGACCCTGAGATCATGACCTGAGCCAAAGGCAGCAGCTTAACCCACTGAGCCACCCAGGCGCCCTGTAATTCACCTTTTAAGTGGGGTCTTTGTCTGGTTTAGGAGAAGGGTCTTATCTGGCCTTGTAGAAGGAGTTTGGAAGTTTCCCTTCCATTTCTATTTTTTGGAACAATTTGAGAGGAGTAAGGATTAATTCTTTTTAAAATGTTTGCTAGAATTCCCCTGGGAAGTTATCTGGCCCTGCGCTTTTGTTTATTGTGAGATATTTTATTACCGATTCAATTTCTTTGTTGATTATGAGTCTGCTCAAATTTTCTATTTCTGGTTCAGCTTTTTTTCTATTTTCTGTTTAGGCTTTTATAGTTACTATGTTTCTAGGAATTTGTCCATCTCTTCTTGTTTGCCTACTTTGCTGCCATAAGATTTTTCATAGTATTGTCTTATAATTGTATTTCCATAGTGTTGGTGGTGATCTCTCCTCTTTCACTCACATTTTATTTATTTGGGTTTTTTTCTCTTTTCTTTTTGATAAGTCTGGCTAGAGGTTTATCAATTTTATTAATTCTTTCAAAGAAACAGCTTTTAGGTCTGTTCATCTGTTCTACTGTTTTTTTTTTTGTTTGTTTGTTTGTTTGATTAATTGATTCTATAGCATTTATTTCTGCTCTAATCTTTGTTATTTCCCTTCTTCTATTTTTTTTTCTTTAACTTCCTGGTTAACCTATTCATTCTTTAGTTGGAAAGTCACATTCAGAAGAATGAAACTGCACCACTTTCTTACACCATACCAAAAAATAGACTCAAAATGAATGAAAGACCTAAATGTTAGACAGGAATTCCTCAAAACTCTAGAGAGCACAGGAAGAAACTTATGCGACCTCAGCTGCAGCAACTTCTCGCTAGACACATCTCTAATGACAGGGGAATCAAAGACAAAATGAACTATTGCAACTTCATTAAGATAAAAAGTTTTTGCACAGCAAAAGAAAGAGCTGACAAAACCAAAGACAACCAACAGAATGGGAGAAGATATTTGCAAATGACATATCAGACAAAAGGCTAGCAACCAAAATCTATAAAGAACTTATTAAACTCTGCATCCAAAGTAAAATAATCCAAACAAGAAATGGAAAGTAGACATGAAGAGACAATTCTCCAAAGAAAACATACAAATGGCAAACCAACACATGAAAAAATGCTCCACAGCTCTAAGCATCAGGGAATATAAATCAAAATTACAATGAGTTACCACCTCACACCAGTCGGAATGGCTAAAATAAACAAGTCAGGAAATAAGAGATGTTGGTGAGGATGCAGAGAAAGGGGAACACTTTTTCACTGTTGGTGAGAATGCAAGCTGGTATAGCCACTCTGGAAAACAGTAATGAGGTTCCTCAAAAAGTTTAAAATGGAGCTACCCTACAACCCAGCAATTATACTAGTAGGCATTTACCGCAAAGATACAAATGTAGTGATCCAAAGGTGCACCTGCCCTCCAATATTTATAGCAGCAATGTCCACCATAGCTGAACTATGGAAAGAGCCCAGATTCCCACTGACAGATGAATGAATAAAGAAGATGTAGTTTATATATACAATGGAATATTACTCAACCATCAAAAAATGAAATCATGTCATTTTCAAGGACGTGGATGGAACTAGGGGTTATTACGCTAAGTGAAAATAGTTGACCAGAGAAAGACAACTACCCTATGATTTCACTGGTGTGTGGAATTTAAGAAACAAAACAGAGGTTCATAGGGGAAGAGAGGAAAATATAAAAGAAGATGAAACCAGAGAAGGAAAGAAGCCATAAGAGACTCTTATTCATAGGAAACAAACTGCATGTTCCTGGAGTGGGGGGGGGTGGGCAAGGGGTAACTGAGTGATAAACATTAAGGAGAGCACATGATGCAATGAGCACTGCATATTATATGAGACTGATGAATCACTGACCTCAACCTCAGAAACCAATAATAAATTATATGTTAAATAATTAAATTTAAATTTTAAAAAATGGGAAAAAATTGTAATAAAGTGACAAGAAGTAAAAACTGTTCGTGAAATATGGAAAAGTTGGACTCCTTTACTCTGGGAATGCAAAATGGCATAGCCACTATAAAAAAACAGAATTTACTCAAAAAATTAAAAATATAATTCCTATATGATCCAGAAAGCCCACTTCTTGTTGTATTTCCAAAAGATTTAAAATCAGGATCTGGAAGAGATATTAGCATTCCTATGTTCATTTCAGCATTATTCAAATTAGCCAAGATGTGGATGCAACCTAAATATCCATCAAAAGACAAACGAATAAAGAAGATTTAGTAAATACATACAATGGAATACTATTTGGCCCTAAAACAGAAGAAAATTCGTAAGTAAGCAACAACATAGATGAACCTTGCAGTCATAATGCTAAGTGAAATAAACCCATCACAGAAAGAAAAATACTCCATGATTCCACTTATATGACCTATCTAAAACAGTCAAATTCATAAAATTAAGTGTGAAATAGTGGTTTCCAGAGACTAGGAGGAGGGAGAAATGAGGAATTATTAAATTATGGGCATAAAACTTTAGTTAAATAAGGTAATTAAATTCTAAGAATCTGCTGTACAACATTGTACCTAAAGTTAATAATGTATTATACACTTAAAAATTATAGAGAGGGTCTGGGCAAGATGGCAGCGAAGTAGGAGACCCTATTTCAACCGGTCCCCTAAAGTGAGCTAATTATCTACCAGAACACTCTGAACACCCATGAAATCAGCCTGAGATGTAGGATTATACATTTCTGAGTCTCTATGGGGGCAAAAGACTCCAGTGGAGAGGTAAAGTAGAGTGGGAATCAGACTGCTATCAGAGGATAAACTCCTGCTTCTGCAGGAGGCAGCCATCTGTAGGGACCCATTGGAAAGTAATATCCCAATACAAGAGTGCCCTGTGATTGGGGACCTGCACTAACTTTGAATCTGGTTAAAATCACTGAAAAAGAGCAAAAGATCTCAAGGAGAAACTGGTGGAATCAGGCTGTCACAGGCCTAAGACCACAGACCCAGGACAGCCATGAGCGGTGACCACCTGTGCCAGAGAGAGTGCAGTGAAGCCTCCAAATGGTGGTCCCAGAGCTCCCGGCTTTCCACTGCTTGTGCCAATGCTGAGCTAGGCATACTTCACACCAGCACACATGAGAGAGGCTGGTGTGGACTCCAGCCAGTGCTCTCTAGAAACACAAATTTTTGTATTCTGCATGCACACTGCACAACTGGGGCCTGATCCTCGCTCTCCACCCTCCCCTGAGATAGCTCCATGTGGGCACTAGACTGTGGTCTCTAGGACCTGCTGGGAGTCTGAACACTCACAGCCCAGGCTTGAAAATTTCATTGTGCTATCTCTGGTTGGGATCTCTGGGGCGGTCTTGACCTCAGACAGCAGTCCCTGCAAAGGCAGCCACTGGAAGCGGGCTCCCTGGACCAATATTGATCCTGGTTTTAGTAGCACGAGGGTGCAGAGACAAGTGGGGGCTTTCAGCAACACCTGAGACAGTGGCTGGGGAAGTGCACTGTCTTTGGGAGGTTGCATGGCTCAGCGGGGTCTGCAGAGGGGAAGTCTTTGTGTTCTGGACCACCCAGAGGGGAGCAGACTGAGGCTTCTCTCTGAGATGGAGGTCTGGGTGCAGTTTGCTTTCCACTAAACCTCTGAAAAAGTGCAAAAAGCACCCCCCCAAAAAAAGTCAAGAGAACAAAAGCCTGAAAACCTGTTTCCACAGAGCCCAGCCCCTTGATAGGGAACAGGAGGACTCAATCCAAGAAAGTTTGACTGAAAAACAAGGAGGCAGACCCCTCCCCAGAAAGCCAGCCAAAAGAATGAGAGGACAACAACCACAGTGTCCCCAAAACTGTAAAATCCCAATATCAGGGGAAAATTAGGTATTAAGCTCCTGGTATTGCCCCAAACCTGTATATTTCATAGATACAACTTTTATTTTTAATTCATTCTCACTATTCTCATTCCTTTTATTTTTTAAAAACTATTACCATCACAACAAGAGGTTCAATACAACAAATTCCATATAACCTTTTAAATTAAACATTTTTCATACATATACCTGTGTTTATCTTTTGCTTTTCTATTTTTTTTAATATACAGATAGATCCAGGCTTCAAGACCTCAGTAAATAGAAAGGTATCTGGTGTTCATGATTGGAAGACTTACTATAGTTAAATATCAATACTACCTAAGATTATCTACAGATTCAATGCAATATTTATTAAATTGCCAATGACTTTTTGTTGTAGAAATAGAAAAATCCATACTCAAATTCAAACGGAATCTCAAGGGATTCAGAAGAGTTTTAAAAAAAAAAAGTCTTCAAAAGGAGGAAAGTTGAAGGATCCACAATTTCTAATTACAAAACTTACTACAAAGCTACAGTAATGAGAAAATTGTGGTATGGCATAAAGACAGACATATAGACAAAAATGGAAGAGAATAAAGAATCCCAGAAATAGGGGTGCCTGGGTGGCTCAGTGGGTTAAAGCCTCTGCCTTCGACTCAGGTCATGATCCCGGGATCCTGGGATGGAGCCCCGCATCGGGCTCTCTGCTCTGCAGGGAGCCTGCTTCCTCCCCTCTCTCTCTCTGCCTGCCTCTCTGCCTACTTGTGATCTCTCTCTCAAATAAATAAAATCTTTAAAAAAAAAAAGAATCCCAGAAATAAATCCTCACATATGTGGTCAAATGATCTTTGACAAGGGTTCCAAGACCATTCAATGGGAGCAGGGACAGTCTTTTCAATAAATGCTGCTCGGAAAACAATATCCACATGCAGAAGAAGTTAGACCTTTACCTTACACCGTATAGAAAAACTAACTAATAGATTGAAACAAAACTAATAGATTAAAACAAAACAAAAAACCCTAAATGTTAGACCTAAGCATTAAACTAGAAATCTCTTAGAAGGAATCATAGAGAAAATTTTCATGGCATGAATTTGGCAATAATTTCTTGGATATGACATCAGAAACATAGGCAACAAAAGAGAGCATAGATAAATCAGATTTGATGAAAATTAAAACAAATTTATGTGTCAAAGGACATTGTAAACAGAGTGAAAAGACAACCTACAGAATGGGAGAAAGTATTTGTGGACCATATATCTGATAAGTGATCCAGATCAAGAATATATAAAGAACTTCCAAAAATAAAAAAATAATAAAAAAAAAATCCAATTACAAACAGGGGCAGAGTAGATAAATATCTATTAAGTAGATATTTCATCAAGGAATATATATGCAAATAGCAAATATGCACATGAAATATGCCCATCATCACTATTCATTAGGGATATGCATATCCAAACCACAATGACTATCACTTCACACCCACTAGAATGGCTATCAGTTTTTTAAAAAAATAAGTGTTGGTGAGGAAATGGAAAAACTGGAATGCCTGAGCATTGCTGGTGGAAATATAAAGCACAAAAAGCTGCTATGGTTTGAAGTGGCGGGGGGATGGGAGGTTGGGGTACCAGGTGGTGGGTATTATAGAGGGCACGGCTTGCATGGAGCACTGGGTGTGGTGAAAAAATAATGAATAATGTTTTTCTGAAAATAAATAAATTGGAAAAAAAAGCTGCTATGGAAAACAGTATAGCAGTTCTTCAAAATATTAAACATAACATTACCATATGATCCAGCAATTCCATACTGATAGATTTCAAAAGATTTGAAAAAGTACTGGGTGTTATACTGAACTGACAAGTCATTGAACATTATAGCAAAAACCAATGATGGCCAGTTGAATTTAAAAAAATAAAACAAGCAAACAAACAAATAAATAAATAATAAAAAATTTTAGCCTAACTGGGGGGAAAAAAAAAGAATTGAAAGAAGGTACTCAGACAGATATTTGAGTGTTCATAATAGCATCATCATAAACAATATCCAAAAAATGGAAAGGGCCCAAATATTTTTTGATGCATATATGGATAAGCAAAATGTGGTATATATGTACAATGTAATATTACTTAGCTTTAAAAAGGAATAAAATTCTGACACATAATACATCATAGATGAACCTTGAAGATATATGTGAGTAGAATAAGACAAATCACACAAAAAAGTAAATATTTTATGATTTAGTTTACATAAGATATCTAGAATAGTCAAATTCATAGAGACAGAAAGTAGAATAATGGTTATCAAGGTCTTCCTGAGGGTGGAATGGGTACTTACTGTTTAACAGGTACAGAGTTTCAGTTTGTGATGATGAGAAATTCTGGAAATGGATATGGTAATGATTGCATGATTTTATGAGTGTACTTAATGCCACTGGATTTTACACTTAAAATATAATTAAAATAATTTTTAAAATCTTATGCAGTTCTCCTTTATTGAGAAGGAAATTTCCCAGCAGATTCCCATTTACTATTAATTGGCAAAAAGTTTACTGTTCCTGTACTAATTGGGCAAATGGAAACAGCTCTGACATGACTGGCTGAAATAGAGGTTCTCAAATCTACCATACCCAATGCTTCTACTTATTAAAATATTTTAAATTTATTTTAAAATTGATATATAAATAACCTATAACTGTGTTAGTTTTAGGTGCACAACAAAATGATTTGATATATGTATATATTGCAAAGATATTACCATAATAAATTAAGTTCATATCCATCACCGCACATAGTTATACATTTTCTTTTGTGATGAGTTTTATGATCTATGCTCTTAGCAATTTTCAAATGTCCAGTACATTATTGTTAACTGTACTCATCATGCTGTACCCTCAGGACTTATTATCTTATAACTGGAAGTTTGTTCCCAGTGACCCTCACCTCTGCCTTTGGCAAACACCAATCTGTTCTATCTATGTGTTCAGTTTTCTTTCTTATTTTTCTTTGATTCTACATATAGATGAGATCATAGAGTGTTTGTCTTTTCCTGACTTATTTCATTTAGCATAATACTCTCAGGTCCATTCATGTTGGTGCAAATATCAGGATTGTTCTACTTTATGGCTGAATAATAATCATAAACACACACACACACACGCATATATACACATTATTTTTTATCCATTCAGCCATTGATGGACATACAGGATATTTCTGTGTCTTGGTTACTTTAAAAAAAAAAACATAAAGATAAATCTTTTTGAGATAGTGGTTTTGTTTCCTTCAGGTAAAGACCCAGAAGTGGAATTGCTGTATCATATGGCAGTTCTGTTTTTAATTTTTTGAGGAATCTCCATGCTGCTTCCAATAGTTGTTGCACCAATTTACATTCCCACCAATAGTGCATAAAGGTTCCTTTTTACCACATCCTAACCAACATTTGTCATTTCATGTCCTTTTGATAATAAAAATTCTAACAGGTATGAGTTGTACCTCATTGTCATTTTGATTTGCATTCCCCTGATTACTAATGATGCTGAGCCTAATAATGTTTCATGTTGTGTATCTGTTACCATTTTTATGAATTTGGAAACATGTCTATCCAGACCCTCCATTTTTTTTCTGCCCATTTTAATGGATTACTATTTTCTTTTCTTTTTTTTTTTTTTTTGACAGTGCTTGCTAGACTCCATAATTTATGACGTTTGGTATCTTTTTTTTTTTCAGCATAACAGTATTCATTGTTTCTGCGCCACATCCAGTGCTCCATGTAATCCGTGCCCTCTCCAATACCCACCACTTGGTTCCCCCAACCTCCCACCCACCGCCCCTTCAAAACCCTCAGATTGTTTTTCAGAGTCCATAGTCTCTCATGGTTCACCTCCCCTTCCAATTTCCCCCAACTCCCTTCTCCTCTCTCACTCCCCATGTCCTCTGTGCTATTTGTTATGCTCCACAAATAAGTGAAACCATATAATTGACTCTGCTTGACTTATTTCACTCAACATAATCTCTTCCAGTCCTGTCCATGTTGCTACAAAAGTTGGGTATTCATCCTTTCTGATGGAGGCATAATACTCCTTCTAATGAATTGTAGGATTTCATTATTATGGATTTTAACCAATTATCATATATATGATTTGCAAATACATTCTTCCATTCCATAGGCTGCTTTTTCATTTTGTTGATTATTTCCTTTGCTGCGCAGAAGCTTTTTAGTTTGATATGGTCCAAGTTTTTATTTTTGCTTTCATTGTACTTGCCTTTGGTGTCAAATAAAAAAAAATCATTGTCAAGACCAATGTCAGGGAGCTTATATTCTATATTATCGTCTAAGAATTTTGTGGTTTCAGGTTTTATATTCAAGTCTTCAACTTATTTTGAGTTGAATTTGTATATGGTGTAAGATACTGCTCTAGTTCCATTCTCTTATATATTCCTGTTCAGTCTCCCAACCATTTATTGAAGATATTCTCCTTCCACATTATATATTCTTGGCTCCTTTGTTGTAAATGAATTGACCATATATATAAGGGTTTATCTCTGGGCTCTCTATTTTGTTCTATTGACCTATGTGCCTGTTTTTATATAAATATCATGTTGTTTTGATTATTTTAGCTTTGTGGTATAGTTTGAAATCAGAAAGTGATGCATCTAGCTTTCTTATCTCTCAAGTTTACTTTGGCTATTTGGGGACTTTTATAATTCTATATGAATTTTAGAAATGTTTGTTCTATTTCTGTGTAAAAAATGCCATTAGGATTTTTATATGGATTGCACTGAACTTGTAGGTTGCTTTAAATATTATGAGAACTTTAATAATATTAATTCTTCCAATATGAGAACAGAATGTTTTTCCACTTATTTGTGTCTTTTTAAAATTTCTTTCATGAATGTTTTATAGTTTTCAGTGTACAGGTCTTTTGCCTCCTTGGTTAAATTTATTCCTAGGTATTTTTTATATAATTTAAATGAGATTGTTTTTAAAATTTCTCTTTCTGATAGTTTCTTAATTGTGTATTGAAACTTGACTAATATTTGTATTTTGATTTTGTGTCCTGCAATTTTACTGAATTTATTTAGTTTTAACAGTCTTTGGTGAAGTCTTTAGGTTTTTCTATGTATAATGCCATACCATCTGCAAATAGAGACAACTTGACTTCTTTTATTCCAATAAAGATGCCTTGGATTTCTTTTTCTTGCCTAATTTTTCTGATTAGGATTTCTAGTACTATGTTAAATAAAACTTGCTAGACGGGGTGTCCCTTTTGTATTCTGGATCTTAAAAGGAAGAGCTTTCAGTTTTTCACTCTTAAGTGTTCTTACACAAGAAGCAGATTTTATGTAATCCCTTGGTTAAGTGTCTGCCTAATTATATATTTAACAGAACATAATACAAGAAGAATTTTAGAATTATAGAATATTAAAACTGGAATATATCTTAAAGGTGATATAGTCAATTTTAAGTACATAGAGATTAATTAGCATATTTTAATATGCCAAGATGTGACAGGACTTTAGGCCTTCTGTTTTAAAGGCTAATGTCTATTACATAGCATACTATCACTGTGTTAGTGGTTTTCACACCCCTGACTGCACATGAAAGCTGTGTGAGCATGCTCACACATACACACACACAGACACACACACACACACACACACACACACCAAACACTAGCTGAAAAAATAAGCATTCCTAGGGAAGTAAGGAATGTAAGTAGCCAAAATATTAAGCTATTTCAATTTTTTCTCAGATATATTCAAGATTTTTATTGTATTTATTAAGTTTTCACATGTACAAGAATGAAACTCAACCATTCTCTTACAGCATACACAAAGATAAACTCAAAATGGATAAAAGACCTCAACATGAGGCAGGAATCCATCAGAATCCTACAGGAGAATATAGGCAGAAACCTCTTCAACATTAGGCACAGCAACTTCTTTCAAGGTATGTCTACAGAGGCAAAGGAAACAAAAGCAAAAATGAACTTTTGGGACTTCATCAAGATCAAAAGCTTCTGCACAGCAAAGGAAAGAGTCAACAATACAAAGAGGTAACCTACAGAATGGGAGTAGATATTCAAAGTAACACTACAGACAAAGGGCTGATATCCACGATCTATAAAAACTCCTCAAACTCAACACACACAAAACACATAATCATGTCAAAAAATGGGCAGAAGACATGAACAGACACCTCTCCAATGAAGACATACAAATGACTAACAGACACATGAGTAAATGTTCATCATCATTAGCCATCAGGGAGATTCAAATCCAAACCACAATGGGATACCACCCTACACCAGTTAGAATGGCCAAAATTAACAAAACAATAAACAATGTTTGTTGGAGAGGATGTGGAGAAAGGGGAACTCCGTGACACTGTTGGTGGGAATGCAAGTTGGTGCAGTCATTTTGGAAAACAGTGTGGAGCTTCCTTAAGAAATTAAAAATAGAGCTTCCCTATGACCCTGCAATTGCACTACTGGGAATTTGCCCCAAAGATACAGATGTAATGAAAAGAAGGGCCATCTGTACCCCAATGTTCATAGCACCAATGGCCACAGTCGTCAAACTGTGGAAAGAGCCAAGATACTCTTCAAGAGACAAATGGATAAAGAAGATATGGTCCATATTGTCGGGGACCGCCTCCGGCCAGGAAAGTCCCCACCATTACACAATGGCGCTTGGCTCACTGCCAGCAAAATACGCTGCAAGTGACCAACGAACTTTCTGGGGAAGCCCGCCTAAAGGAGGACATAGTCATTGGCTGTTTCTAATTTAATCAGCATAGTAACAGGACTCTCATTGGCTCTCCCCATTGTTTGGCCCCTTATTGGTCACCCTGACACATATAAGCTAAGAAAGTTGTCAAAATAAAGAGACGAAGCATTAACACCATACCAGGCTGGTTGTCGTTCTTGCGGGCCAAGGGCGACAAATGGTGCTGAGACCCGGGAATCGTTAACGAGTAAGTAAACCTTGCAAGGAGAAAAACCGCAGGTAAGCGGGGAAGGGACCACGATCAAAGTGGTGGGAATCTTGTACAAGACAGCAACAAGAAGCGGGGCGGCCATAGAGCCGGGATTTTCTTAAGGGACCACGATTAAAGTGGTGGGAATCTTGTACAAGACCGCAACAAGAAGCGGGGTGGCCATAGAGCCGGGATTTTCTTCCGCGGTAAAGCGGGGAGTAAAGGTCGACTGAAGTATATGTGCGTAAAAAGTTAATGTGTTAGTTAGTGTCTTTAATGTCTGCGTCTGTTGTCTGTGTGTTCATAATGGGATCTGAAGTATCTAAAGTGCGGTTGGAAGGGTCTTTAAAAGACCTGCTGAAAGCCAATGGAACTCCACTAAAAGCAAAAACTGCTCGGGCCTTTTTGAATGCAGTGGAAAAGGTGGCTCCATGGTTCCTAGATGAAGGCTTGCTAAACATACCTCAATGGGACCACTTAGGGGAGGATTTGAAGAGACAGGACAATAAAGCGCCTTTGCCACCCGGGACCCTGGCAATATGGACCTTAGTCCGGGGATGCCTGGTGGGGTCTAAACCCAAATGTGAATCAGCTCTACAAGAGGGAGCAGAGGCATTGGAGGAAGTGAAAGAGGAGCGGTCTTCTTGTGCCTCAGAGGGGGGTAGTTCTAGTGAAGAGGAAGAAGAAATGTCAGGGGAGGAGTTAGACCATAAAATGCACTCCAAGTTTGAACAGCTGAAACTGTCGACTCCAGCAACGCCTAGTGCCCCTCCGCCGTATAATTCTATGGCGTGCCAAGAAGCTTGTAGCTGCTGCACCACATGTGGTAGTGGCAGGGTTTCGAGCTGGAGAGATCATGACCCGACCTCTGCCTTTCCGGTTTTAGAGGACCAAAACAACCAGCGGTATCATCAGCCTCTTGATTTTAAACTAGTTAAGCAATTAAAGGAAGCAGTCATGCAGTATGGCCCTCAGGCAGCCTTTACGGTATCTTTGTTGGAGACCATAGCAGGAATGAACTTAGTCCCTGAAGACTGGGGTAATCTAGCCCACGCAACCTTGTCGGGAGGGCAATATCTAGTATGGAAAACAGCCTGGCAAGAATACTCACAGGACACTGCCCGCCATAATGCAGCGGCTGGAAATCCTCAGTGGGACCTAGAAATGTTAATGGGAATGGGACCGTACATGGGAAAGCAGGCCCAAATACAATACAACCCTGCGGTGTATCTGCAAATAGCAGTGGCGGCCACTAAAGCATGGAAAACAATTCAAGGCAGTGGGGATTTACAGGGTCAGCTGTCTAAGGTAATACAAGGACCAAATGAGGCATATGCTGATTTTGTAGCGAGGCTGATGCAAACAGCTGGTCGAATATTTGGGGAAGTAGAGGCAGCCATGCCATTGATAAAACAGCTGGCTTATGAGCAAGCTAATAAGTGGTGTAAAGAAGCCATCAGACCTTGGAAAAGCTAAGACTTGAGTACATATATTAAAGTTTGCAGGGATATCAATGGCAGTGTTATTCAAGGGCAGGTTATGGCTGCAGCTATCACTCAAGGTTTACAAGGATTACAGGATGCTCAACAATATAAACATAGGGGTACTCCTGGAGTTTGTTATTACTGCAAGGAGCCAGGACACCTTAAGCGTGAGTGCCCCAAGATAAAGGTGTCTTATCAAGAGCCTAAAAAACCAGGTATCTGCCGAAGATGTGGGAGAGGTGCCCACTGGGCAAATGAATGTCGCTCAATAAGGGATATATGAGGAAACTCTCTGCTTCCAAGAGGGTTCAAAATGGGAAGGGGGGCCCCACAACCCAGGGCCCTCAAATGTATAGGGTGCTCCACCAGGTGGCTCGCTCGCATTATCCGCCGATAAGCCAAGGCGAGCCACAACAGGGAGTGCAGGATTGGACATCCGTGCCACCACCAGACTCATATTGACTCCAGAGATGGGACCCAGGTAGTCGAATCAGATTTTAAGGGTCCATTACCTGAGGACACCGTGGGCCTCTTGCTAGGGTGGAGCTCCACGGCATTATCAGGACTCATTGTTCACCCCGGAGTTATAGATGCTGATTATAAAGGAATAGTGAAAATCCTGGTATCTTCCCCACGTGGAATTATAGCTATTAGTCCAGGTGATAAGATAGCTCAAATCCTGGTATTGCCTAGTTGTCACAAGCTTTTTGGAAGCCATGAGGTTACGCGGGAACAAAAGGGGTTCGGTTCATCTGGAGCTCCTCTAGCATGTGTCACGCTAGGCATGGAAAATAGACCCCTTTACTCTCTTTGGATAAGAGGCAAGAAATTCATAGGTTTATTGGACACTGGAGCGGATCGCAGTATCATCAATGAAGCTGATTGGCCTAAGGATTGGCCTGTGCAAAAGGCTGATCAAACACTTCGAGGATTAGGGATTGCTCATAGCCCCATGTGCAGTGCAGCTACACAGCCATGGAAGGATGATGAAGGCCACCATGGACTTGTGCAGCCATATGTCCTTAAGATTCCCATTTCATTGTGGGGATGGGATGTTTTGGCCCAAATGAACCTGAAATTGACTACAGAATTATTCTATAGTGAGGAAGCTCAAGCCTTAGTGACTAAGTCTGGTTATCCTGGAACGGGAGGCCTAGGGAAACAGCTGCAGGGCACTCCTGAACCTATTCCCTTGACTAATTACTTCTCGCAAAGAATAGGTGGGCCGGGGCTGGGTTTTTCTTAGGGGCCACTGAACCTTTAAATATTCAATGGAAAAACAGTAAACCCGTGTGGGTTTCTCAGTGGCCTCTGCCTAAAGAAAAATGTGAAGTTGCCCACACGTTGGTAAAAGAGCAACTTGCCACCAGGCATATTCAGCCCTCCACATCACCATGGAATATGCCTATTTTTGTGATTAAAAAGAAGTCAGGGAAATGGCGATTGTTACATGACTTACGAGCGGTTAATGAAAGGATAGTGGCCATGGGAGCAGTACAGCTGGGGATGCCTTTAGTCTCAGCCCTGCCCTCTGGTTGGCCCTCTGTGGTAATCGATATTAAAGATTGTTTCTTTTCCATCCCATTGCACCCCGAGGACACCCAATGTTTCGCTTTCACAGTACCTACCATTAATCATTCTAGTCCGGATCAACGCTATGAGTGGGTGGTATTGCCTCAGGGCATGGCCAACAGCCCTACAATGTGCCAATTATATGTGGACCAAGCCCTGAAGGAAGTTAGAACACAATTTCCCCCACTCATTGTGTATCATTATATAGATGTTATTCTGCTGTGCCATAAAGAAGAACAATATATTAAGAAGGCCCTTTCCTTTCTTTTCAAACATTTTAAGAAATTTGGATTACACATAGCACCAGAAAAGGTCCAAATGACGCCCATTAAAGAGTATTTGGGAACTGGGTTAGAGAATACTAAAGTCAGACCTTTAAAGATAACCCTGCGGATGGATCACCTAAACACATTAAATGATTTTCAAAAATTATTAGGAGATATCAATTGGATCAGGCCCTATCTAAAACTCACTGATCAGGAATTGTCATCCTTATTTGAGACACTTAAAGGAGACCCTAACCTCACCTCTCCTCGTCAGTTGACTGAGGGGGCAAAAGCAGCCACCAATCTGATCCAGAAAAGGCTAGAAGCTGCTCAGATAGACAGAATTGACTATTCCAAACCTTTGCTATTTTGTGTCCTTGCCGAAAAACGAGCTCCCACTGCAGTTTTTTGGCAATCTGGCCCCATATCATGGGTTAGTTTGGCCCACTCTCCAGGGAAGGTCTTGCCTTGGTACCCAAGCGCCGTTGCACAAATTATACTTAAAGGGATTAAACTTAGTATAGCAGCATTTGGTAAACAACCAGATACTATAATAACACCATATACGCAGGAACAAATAAAGTGCCTAGCAGCCTGTGATGATGACTGGGCCATTTTGATAACTATAACATGCACTCAATTTGATAACCACTACCCATCACATCCATGGCTACAGTTCAGTTTATCCAATCCAATCATATACCCTAGGATCACTCACCATAAACCCCTCAGTAATGTAAGGTTTATATTCACTGATGGATCTAAGCAAGGAGTAGGAGCTATAGTTACCAAAGAAGAGAGTTGGACCTTCCTATTTCAAAGCTCCTCTCCCCAAGAAACCGAGCTGCTCACAGTGATAAAAGCATTTCAAATGTTTCATCAAGAACCCTTCAACCTTTTATCAGATAGTAGATATGTGTGCAAGCTGTCTCTATCATTGAAAATGTGGGTTCTATTAATGCTAGGTCTACTATCTCTAAGGCATTACAAGAAATCCAAACATTAGTTTGGGACAGGAAGGCTCCATTTTATGTTGGCCACATACAAGCTCATACAACCTTACCAGGCCCCCTGACACAAGGTAATCGGTTAGCAGACTCCTTAACCAGAGGAGAATTTGTCTTTGCCATTGAGGACCCGGTGCAACAGGCGAGACATTATCATAAGCTGTTCCATGTGAATGCTTTAACTCTTCGCCTCAAATTTAACATAACAAAAGCACAGGCACGGGACATAGTAGTCTCCTGCAGAAATTGCGTGACTTTACTACCTGCACCGTCCTTGGGGGTTAATCCTAAGGGTCTGTTACCTAATCATATATGGCAAATGGATGTCACACATGTTTCAGAATTTGGAAAGTTAAGATATGTTCATGTCTCTGTAGATACCTGCTCTGGAATAATTTTCACCTCAGTGCATATAGGGGAAAACTCCAGAGATGTTATCGCCCATTGCCTACAGGCTTTAGCGGCATGGGGAAAGCCACGCCAGTTAAAGACAGATAATGGTCCAGCCTACACCTCACAACCCTTTAAAGCCCTCCTACAACAACTTGACATTCACTTGATACATGGAATACCCTATAACCCACAAGGACAGAGTGTTGTGGAACGCACGCATCTTACAATAAAAAATGCGCTTTATAAACAAAAAGGGGGAATAGGGAACACCTTCAGGTCCCCTAAAGATAAGCTCAACACCATTCTCTTTATTTTGAATTTTTTAACGTTGGACAAAACAGGTAAATCAGCTGCAGACAGACACGCAAGTGCTGCTGCTGCTCCCCCTAAGCCTTTAGTACTTTGGAAGGACATCCTCACAGGAAAGTGGAATGGACCAGATCCAGTGTTAGTATGGAGTAGGGGGTCTGTATGTGTTTTTCCACAGGAAAAAGAGGCTCCAATTTGGATCCCAGAGTGGCTGGTGCGTGCAGCCTTGCCTCCGAACACCAGTCATGATGCTGAAGATGCTGATGATAACTCTGAGGATGCTACACCTCCTGCGGCAGACTCAAGCCAGAGAGCTGTGAACAGTGGTTAAAGCATAGCTATATCCTTTACCAGTGACTAACTCTTCTCTCATATTCCCTCCTCTCCCTTTGAGGCATGGCAGGTCTGTAACTTGTTAGGAGCATGTACTGATATCTCAGCAGTGTCCATGTTAAATGGTGGCAAATTCCTCAACTGTTCTTATAAACAAAATGACTCTACTACCTTTGAGACAACAGTTAATGTGTCTTGTCCCAATAATATTATTTATCAGCCCACTCCCATATGGGTCTCGCCACCGTTCCTTTTCCTCGTAACATGCTAGCAAGCTGAATGATACGTTGAATTGCACTAAGAATTGCTATCTTTCCCAGTGCTGGAATGTCACGGCCTTCAAGCTGGCTGTGATTATGCATATCCCTACCCATGTTCCTATCCCAGTTTCCATTCCAGATGACAAGTTACCGGTGGTGCTATCCAGAAAGAAGAGAGATTTTGGTATCACAGCCGCCGTTGTGACAGCATTGGCTATATCTACAGCAGCTGCCACGGCAGCAGCAGTCTCGCTTGCTGCAACTATACCCACTGCGGAAGCTGTGAACACCCTTGCAGAAGGAACGGCGGCTGCCCTTCAAACACAGACTCAGATCAATGCACATCTGTAAGCAGGAATCCTGATAGTCAACCAGAGAGTGGATTTGGTTCAAGAACAAGTGGACATATTGGGGGCCCTATTGGGACTGGGATGTATAGCACCCTTCCTGGCAATTTGTGTAACTCCCATAGCCTATACTAATATGAGTGACTTACGGAATGTCTCCCGACAGCTCTCCCAGTATTTGCAGGGTGCTTGGTCTGACGATTTTCAAAATTTCACACGAGTATGCGTGTGCAACCAGCTTCCCTCCCAGAGCTATTTCAAACATTCAGCAATATGTTCCAGTTTACCAAACAATGGTCTTCTTGTCCTCCTTCTTATTGGCATTCTGCTTCTATTCAGAAAAGTTCGCCAATGGAGAACATAGCAGCAAGAGCAGAGCCGAGCTATAGTACAAGCCCTTATGTCAATAGAGGCTGGGACATCTCCCCAGATATGGCTAAGCATGCTAGATCAGTAGTCAAAGATGGGTAAGATCAGTAGAGAAACATACCAACCTAAGACAGGACAGAGATCATCGATATCTTGTGTCTGATGACGGGTAAGGATGTTTTCTGCTACTGACGACCTAAGACAGGCACGATCTCTGCCATAAAACAAAAAAGGGGGAGATGTCAGGGACCACCTCTGGCCAGGAAAGTCCCCACCATTACACGATGGTGCTTGGCTCACTGCCAGCAAAATACGCTGCAAGTGAACAACGAACTTTCTGGTGAAGCCTGTCTAAAGGAGGACATAGTCATTGGCTGTTTCAAATTTAATCAGCATAGTAACAGGACTCTCATTAGCTCTCCCCATTGTTTGGCCCCTTATTGGTCACCCTGACACATATAAGCTAAGAAAGTTGTCGAAATAAAGAGACGAAGCATTAACACCATACCAGGCTGGTTGTTGTTCTTGTGGGCCGAGGGCGACACCATATCTTCTATGGAATATTATGCATCCATCAGAAAGGATACCCAACTTTTGTATCAACATGGACAGGACTGGAAGAGAGTGTGCTGAGTGAAATAAGTCAAGCAGAGAGAGTCAATTATCATATTGTTTCACTTACTTGTGGAGCACAAGGAATAACACAGAGGACATGGGGAGATGGAGAGAAGAAGTGAGTTGGGGGAAATTGAGGGGGGAAATGAACCATTAGAGATGGTGGACTCTGAGAAATAAACTGAGGGTTTAGGAAGGGGAGGACGGTGGGGGTTGGGTGAGCCTGGTGGTGGGCATTATGGAGGGCACGTATTGCATGGAGTTCTGTGTGTGGTGCCTAAACAATGAATTCTGGAACACTGAAAAGCAATAAAATAAAATAAAATGAAAAAGAATTATAGAGAGAGTAGATCTCATATTAAGTGTTCTTACCTCAATATAACAATTTTAAAATTGTAAAAAAAAGTATTAGTGAACTAAATCCAACAATACATTTTTTAAAAATCACCACAGTAAAGTGAGATTCATTCTTGGGATGCAACAGTGGTTTGATAGTCACAGAGAAATCTACATTATACATCACATCAAGAGAAAAAGATAAAAATTATATGATTATCTCACTCTTATATCGTTTCACTTCTTCTTTTCCAATTTAAATACCTTATTTTCTTCTCTTGCCCAATTGCTTTAGTTAGGACTTTCAGTACTATATTAAATGGCAATAAGGAAAGAAGACACACTTGTTTCTTCCTGGTCTTTGCGGTAGCACTTTCAAATCTTTTTTCCATTGAGTACAATGTTAGTTTGTGAGTTTGTTGTATATAACATTTATCACATTGTATGTTCCTTTTATACCCAATTTTTAGGGTTTTATTTTTAATCACCAAATGACATTACATTTTGCCAAATACTTTTTCAGCATTTATTGAGAAAATATGGCTTTTATTTTTCATTCTGTTAATGTCATGTGTATATATATATACACTATATATATATATAGATTTATGTATATATATATATATATATATATATATATGTGTGTGTGTGTGTGTGTGTGTGTGTGTGTGTGTATTTTGAACTATCCTTGAATCCCAAGAATAAATCCCACTTGGTCATGGTACATAATGCTATTCATGTCTTCTTTATTTTATTTTGCTTTTATTTTGTTGAGAAATTGAATCTATGTTCATCATGGATATTGGTCTATAGTTTTCTCTTATAGTGGTACCTTTATCTGGCTTTGATATCGAGGTAATGCCGGCTTTGTAGAATGAGTTTGGAAGTGTTCCCTTCCACTCAATATTTTGGAACACCTTGAGGAAGGTTAGTGTGAATATTTCTTTAAATATTGAGTAAATTTTTCCGTTGAAGTGCTCAGATCCAGGAATTTTTTGCATTGGGAGTTTTTAACTTACTGATTCATTCTGTTCACTCTTCATTGGTGGTTCAGATTTCTTATTTCTTATTTATTTATTTAATGTTCAATTAGCCAACATATAGTACATTAGTTTTTGATGTAGTGTTCAATGATTCATCAGTTGTGTATAGCACCCAGTGCTCATCACAACACATGCCCTCCTTAGTACCCATCACCTGGTTACCCCACCCCCCACCTCCCTTCCAGCAACCCTCAGTTTGTTTCCTAGTCAAGAGTCTCTCATAGTTTGTCTCCCTCTCTGATTTCTTCCTATTCAGTTCTCTCTCCCTTCACCAATGGTACTCTGCATTATTCCTTTTATTCCACATATGAGTAAAACCATATAATTGTCTTTCTGTACTTGACTTATTTCACGTGGCATAATATCCTCCAGTTTTTCCAACCATATCCATACAAATGGTAGGTATTCACATTTTCTGATGGCTGAGTAATATTCCATCATATAGAAGAATGAAATTGGACCATTCTCTTATGCCATATACAAAGATAAATTAAAAATGATGGAAGACCTAAATGTGAGACAGGTTCAAATTTTTCATTAATTCTTAGTAGCATGTGTGTTTCTAGAAATGTATTAATTTCTTCTACATTATATAATTTATTGGCACACAATTGTTCATTATAATTTCATGATTCTATGTATTTGTGTAGTATTAGCTGTAATGTCTTTTTTTATTTTTACTTTTATTTGAATTATTTTTTTTCAATTAGGTTATCTATTTAGACATGTTTGTCAATTTTATCTTTCCAAAGAAGCAACCCTTAATTTTGTGGATTCTTTCCACTATTTTTCTGGTCTCTGTTTCATTTATAACCATTCACCTTACTTATTTCCTTCCTTCTGCTTAATTTAGGTTTAAATTTTTCTTCCTTTCCTACTTCCATGAAGTATAACACTAGATTGTTTATTTGAGAACTTTCTAACTTCTTAACTTAGGATTTACTGATATTACATTTCTTCTCAGAACTGTTTTTTCTGCATCCCACAATATTTGATATTTTCTATTTTATTTTTTTTGTTTTCAGATAGTTTTTTTAATCTCCCTTTTGATTTATTCTTTGACCCAATAGTTGTTTAGAAGTATTGTGTTTAATTTCCAAGTATTTGTATATATTCTCCCTTTTCTCCTGTTGATTTCTAGTTTCATGATATTGTAGTCAGAGAAGATATTTGGCATGATTTCAATTTTCTTAAGAAATGCTACGATTTGTTTTGCAGCCTATCATATGATCCATCCTGGAAAATGTTCCATGTGCACTTGAGAAGAATGTGTGTTCTGCTGCTATTTTATTATTACATAATTCCCTTATTTATCTTTTGTTGCCCTTTTTGGCTTGATTTGCATTTTCCTGAGGATAGTGACGGTGAGCATCTTTGCATATGTCTGTTGGCCATTTCTATGTTTTCTTTGGAAAAATGCCTATTTAGGTCCTCTCCCCATTTGTTCATCAGATTATTTGTGGGGGTTTTGTGTGTGTGTTGCATTGTATAAGTTCTTTATATTTTTTGCATATTAACCTCTTATCATGTATATAATCTTGAATATCTTACTTGTTTTGATGATGGCTTCCTACAATGCACAAAACTTTTTATGTTGGCATAGTCTTAGTAATTTAATTTTGCTTTTGTTTCCCTTGCCAGAGAAGACATATGTAGAAAAATGTTTCTAAGGCCCATGCCAAAGAAGTTACATCTTAATAGATGCATAAAAAGTATTTTACAAAGCACAGCATACATTCATGATAAAAACTCAACAAAGTGGGGCACCTGGGTGGCTCAGTGGGTTAGGCCTCTACCTTCGGCTCAGGTCATGGTTTCAGGGTCCTGGGATTGAGCCCCACATCAGGCTCTCTACTCAGCAGGGAGTTTGCTTTCCTTCCTCTCTCTCTGCCTACTCTGATCTCTCTCAAGTAAATAAATAAAATCTTAAAAAAAAAAAAACTCAACAAAGTAAGGTTAGGGGGAAGAAACCTCAACATAATAAAGTCCATATGTGAAAAACCCACAGCTAACATCATTCTTGATAGTGAAAAATTGAGAGCTTTTCCTCTAAGATGAGGAACAAGACAAGCATGTGCATTCTCACCACTTTCATTCAACATAGTACTGGAAGTCCTAACGTCACCATCAAATGAGGAAAAAAATAGGCAACCAAAATGATAAGTAAAAATTAAAACTTTCACTATTTGCAGATAACATGATACTGTGTATAAAATACCCTAGTGAATCCAGAAAAAATCTATTAGAACTGATAAATTAGTTAAATAAAGTTGCAGGATACAAAATTAATATACAGAAATCTTGCATTTATATACACTAGTAGTGAAGTAGCAGAAAGAGGAATTAAGAAAACAATTCCTTTTACAATAGTTACAGTTAATTTTAATGCTTTTTTCTTTTAACCTTTTTCCTATAATTAAGAGTTTGCTATTATAAAAAAATTATGGATTTCTAATTCTATTGATAACTTTACTCAGAATTATGTGTGTTTTTGTCTTTAAGTTTCAACTTGAAAATCTCCTTTCAATATTTTTTGTAAAGCAAATCTGGTGATGGTGAAATCCTTCATCTTTTGTTTGCTTGAGGAAGTCTTTATTTATCTTTCATATCTGAAAAAAAATCTCTGCCAGAGTGTTCCTGGGAGGCAGATTTTATCTTTCATTATTTTGAATATGTCATTCCACTCTTTCTTGGGCTATTGGGTTTCTGCTCAGAAATCTCCTGATACTCTAATGAAAGTTTCTTTGTTGGTTACTGTCTCTCCCCACCACACCCCCAAGTACCTTTAAAATACTTTATTATTGACTTTTGACAGTCTTAATATAATCTGGTTTGGAGAAGTTGTTTTTGTGTTGAGACAATTAGTTGTTCTAGATTAATGTACTTGTATATCCTTCCCCAGGTCTGAGAAGTTCATAGCTATTATTTTTTAAATAAATTTGATGGGCTGGCTGGGAAACTGGGGCTCCAAAATGGCGGATCTTCCCACCAACCCTCTCCAAGATGGTGGACTTTCCCGCCACCCTCACTGCGGCCTCCACATCACTGTCAGGAGACTGAGACTTTCCACCCAGGAGCTTCCAAATTGAAAATTGGCCATCACGGACCACCCCCGCCCCATACCCTCCGATCACCACATACCCAATGGGTGCAAGGCTATGCCCTACCTCAACCCGATAAAAGGACCTCGCCAACTCCCTCCCAGTGCGACTTCCCCTACTCACTACCCCCCTCCCCCTTTCTGTGAGTTGCGGAACCTTGCCCGAGGGTGCTTGCAATAAAGTTCTTCTCTCGGATCCATTTGCGTCGTAGCCTCTTTTCTTACCATCACCAGCCGGAGCAACTTTACATTTGGTGCTGAAACCCGGGAGAGAGGTTGAGCCCTTGCCCGGCACAGAGGCTCCCTCCTCCTCACCTGCAGACAACAACCTCCCGCTGCCTATGTCAAGAAGGCTTACTTCAGAACCTGTTGTGGTGAGTGTTCCCTGGCCCCTGATCCACTTCCAGGTCACCCTGTCACCCGTGGCCGTGCCTGGACAGACCTGGCCACCTGGTGGCCCCGCCAGTCCCAAGGAATCGGGAGATGTCCTCATTCCGCGGGAACTGCTGTCCCTCCAGTGACCCAGTGCATGGAGGAGGGGACGCTCTCTTCCGCAATATAGGTCAGTCGGTGAAAGAGACCATGGGAGCCTCCCAATCCAAATTTGACTCCAAAACGCTCCTGGGCTGCCTTCTGGCCAACCTCAGTACATTGGAGTTAGACCAGGACTTATGCAGGTGAGCCTTATACAATAAGGAGATGCCTTATTGTACTGTTGCCTGGCCTCAATACAAATTAGACAACCAATCCCAATGGCCTCCCAAGGGCACATTTGTATCAGGTGCTCATAGATCTCTACAATCTATGCAGGCGTCAGGGCAAATGGTCCGCAATTCCCTATGTCCAAGCTTTCTGGACCCTACGGTCTTGGCTGTCCTTGTGCTCCTGGTGTTCGACCTCTCAAGTCCTCCTTGCTCGCGCTCCTCCCCCCACTCAGCACATATCCCCTACTGCACCGGTTGAACCAGACCCTCCTCTTCAGTCCTCTTTTTCTGAACCATGCGAAGACCTTTCTGTACCCCCCACTCGAGCTCCCACCTTACCCCCACCTCTTTATCAGCCCCTTCCTCAACCTCTGGCTCCCCCTGAGCCCTCCAGGGAATTGGTGACCCCAGCACCCCAGCAGGCCCCAACAGCCTTTTCCAAGGTCAAGCCACCACCCCTGGAACAAGCCGAGTCTCTGCTGGACTTCCCATCCTCTCCTCCCATCTCTGCCCGGACGCATTCCAGAGATCCTCCATCCAGCTTAATCTGCCCCTTAAGGGAGGTGACTGGAGCTGAAGGAGTTGTCAAAGTGCATGTGCCTTTCTCCCTACAGGACTTCTCCCAAACTGAGAAACGTCTGGGTTCCTTCTCGGCCAACCCGGACAATTTCATTAAAAAGTTCCAATATCTGGCCCAAGGCTATGATCTTACCTGGAATGACTTACACGTGGTTCAGACAACTACCCTCACCACCAAGGAGAGGGAATGCATCCAGGCCGCCACTGGAGAACACGCCGATCAAGTCCATCTCATGGACGCCACCATACCGGTAGGCGCTCAGGCAGTCCCCTCTGTAGAGCCCAGATGGGACTATCAGAATGGGCAAGATGGCCGCCAGTGGCGAGACTGCATAGTTCAATGCCTTATTGCCAGCAGGAGGGCAGCCTCCAATAAAGTGGCTAGCTATGAAAAGATCAGGGAGGTTATCCAAGCCTCAGACGAAACCCTGCCCTGTTCCTTAACCCACTGACTGAGGCTCTAACACAATACACAAGATTAGACCCGCCTTCCCTGGCGGTAGCCACAGTCCTGATGACCCACTTTATTTCTCAATCCACGCCAGACATCAGGAAGAAATTAAAAAAGGAAGAGAAGGGCCCCCAGACCCCCATCTCTGACTTGGTGAAAATGGCCTTTAAGGTTTTTAACTCCCGAGAGGAGGCAGCTGAACTCAAACGGCAAGCCAGACTCCAGCAGAAGGTCCAATTACAAACCCAGGCCCTGGTGGCAGCCCTGCAGCCAGCTGATTCTGGGAATCAGCAACGAGGGGCAACTGGCCGTACCCCTCTGGGGGCATGCTTTAAATGTGGTGCTGAAGGGCACTGGGCCCGTCAATGTCCTAACCCAAAGGCACCCACGAAGCCGTGCCCTCAGTGTCACCTGATGGGATACTGGAAGTCGGACTGTCCTAACCTCGGGGGATCCCCCACGCCTCTATGCGGGGGAAACCCTGAACTGGCAAGTCCTGCTTTCCGGCTACTTGGGCTGGAGGACGACTGATGGAGCCCGGACTGGGATACCCCCCTCACCCAAGCTGAGCCCAGGGTAACGCACCAGGTAGCAAGTAAGTCCATGTCCTTTCTGCTGGACACAGGGACTACCTACTCAGTTGTTCCAGCCTACTCAGGACCACACATGCCTCACCAGTCATTGTGATGGGGACTGAGGGTACCTCCTCTTTCCCTAGGGTGATCCAACCTCTTACTTGCAGCCTGGATGGTTTCCCTTTCTCTCATTCATTCCTCGTAGTCCCCACCTGCCCAGTGCCTCTCTTGGGAAAAGATAGTCCTCCAAAAACTGTGGACCACCACCCACCTGTCTCCTTCTCCTTCAGCCTCGGAGTATCTCCTACTGCCACTCCTCCCCTCTCCTCCAACTCCCATCCCAACAAACCTACCCGCCGTTAATCCCCAAGTTTGGGATGCATCCAAACCCATCGTCACCTCCCACCACAGTCCAGTTCATATCTGGTTAAAGGATAACTCCACATACCCCACTAGGGCTCAGTTCCCCATCTCCCTTATCCATCGTCGGGGTCTCAAACCTATAATAGAACGCCTAAAGCAGCAGGGCCTTCTCATTCCTACCAACTCCCTCTGTAATACCCCCATTCTGCCTGTACAAAAGCCATCAGGGGCTTATCGGCTGGTATAGGACCTATGGCTCATTAATGAAGCTGTCATCCCACTCCACCCCATCGTCCCCAACCCCTATACTCTGCTGTCTCACATCCCTCCCGGCACCTCTCATTTCATGGTACTCGACCTAAAGGATGCATTCTTTACTATTCCCCTGCATCCTGACTCCTATTTCCTGTTTGCTTTTACCTGGGAAGACCCTGACACCCATGTTTCTGGGCAACTTACCTGGACAGTCCTACCACAAGGGTTTTGAGACAGCCCCCACATTTTCGGCCAAGCCTTGGCGGCCGACCTCCAGGAATGCCTCCTGGAGACCAGTACCCTGCTACAGTATGTAGATGACCTGCTTCTCTGTAGCCCTTCCCTCCTCACCTCCCAGGAAGATACCTCTACCCTACTAAACTTCCTGGGAGCTAGGGGGTATAGAGCCAACCCATGTAAGACCCAGCTATGTACCCCATCAATCACATATCTAGGGATCTTTCTGACTCCTACCTCTAAATCCCTTACTGGGGACTGTATTCACCTCCTCCGAGAACTGCAACCCACCCCCCCAGAGTGCAGATGAGACACTCTCCTTCCTGGCACTCATGGGGTTTTTTAGACACTGGATTCCGAACTTCTCTATCCTGGCCCAGCCTTTATACCAAGCAGCCAAGGAAACCCCCCAGGGTCCCTTAACTGATCCTACCTCAATCCAGCATGGATTTTCGAAGCTCTGAGACTGCTTCATCAAGGGGCCAGTTCTGGCCATCCCAGACCCTACTAAACTGTTCCATCTCTTCACGGATGAATGTTCTAGGTTGGCCACCAGCCTTCTGGCCCAGCCCACAGCCTACATATAGGGCAGTGGCCTACCTGTCCAAACAGACCCCACCACCCGGGGTGGCAACCCTGTCTCAGGCGCTGGCTGCTGCAGCCTCCCTCACTAAGGAAGCCCTAAAACTGACCTTAGGACAGCCTCTTAGAGTCTACTCCCCCCACCAACTCACGGACCTCCTTGGCCACCAGTCTCTGGCCCAGTTGACTCCCTCCCGGGTGCAGCTGTTCCATTTGCTATTCATCAAAAACCCTCAGATACCTTTGTCTGTCTCCCCGCACTTAAACCCTGCGACTTTACGGCCTGCACCCTTGCCTACCTCTGACCCTTTTCACTCTTGCCCTCAACTTCTGGAGGACTTTACCCACTCTTACCCTGGACTCTACGATCAACCACTGACTAACCCTGACTGCATCCTGCTTGTGGATGGCAGCTCCCTTCTGACACCAGATGGCCTGCGCTGCGCCAGCTATGCAGTAGTTACCTCTGAGGCGGTTGTCAAAGCAGCCCCTCTTCCTCTTGGGACTACCTCCCAGAAGGCGGAGCTGATAGCTCTAACCTGGGTGCTCCACCTGTCCAAGGAACAGTGAGTCACTATTCACACTGATTCCAGATATGCTTACCTCATATCCCACACTCACTCAGTTATTTGGCAAGAAAGGGGGATTCCTGACTACCAAAGGCACCCCTATCATAAATGGGCCACTCATCGCCAGCCTCCTCAAGGCCCTACACCTACCCACCGAGGTCGCCATTGTCCACTGCCAGGGACACCAAACTACTCCTGACCTGATCTCCCTAGGCAACAACAAGGCGGATACGGTGGCCAGGCAGATGGCCCTTAGCGCCACTCCTGCCCCTGTACTCTTCCTCAACACTGCGCACCAATCTTGTTACACCAAGGAGGAGACACTAGCACTCCAAAAGCTGGGGGGCAAACTGGGGGACAAAGGGTGGATCCACATCCAGAACCGCATTGCCATACCTGAAAACCTGGCTCACACCTTGGTCACAAAAATTCACCAGTCACTCCATATCGGCCCCAAGGCATTGTTTCAGTTCTTACAACCTCTCTTCTATCACCCTTCCCTGTCCAAGGTCATTGAAACCATTCACAGGGCATGTACTGTCTGTTCAGCTATCAATGCACAAGGTGGGACCCGCAGGCCAGGACCTAACCACCAATTGCGGGGCCACCAGCCAGGAGAAGACTGGCAACTGGAGTTCACCCACATGCCCTGTCATAAAACCCTCCACTACCTACAAACTCTGGTTGACACATTTACAGGATGGATAGAGGCCTTTCCCACGGCCTGCAAGACAGCAGACATCGTGTCCTCTATCCTTATTGAACACATCATTCCCCGTTTCGGACTGCAACGAACCCTCCAGTCAGACAACGGGCCAGCCTTCATATCCAGCATAACCCAGCAAGTGGCTGAAAGTCTCAACATCTCCTGGAGACTACACATCTCTTACCTCTTACCATCCTCAGTGATTGGGTAAAGTAGAAAAGGCCAACCTCCACCCCTTCTCTTGTATCTGCCTTACCTCACTCTGTTTCGGACCCTCCTGAGAGCTCATGTTGACTCAGTCACCCTGGACCTGAATGACCCCAAGGATGGTGAGACTCCTCCCTGGAAACTATTCCTGGGTGACCAGATTCTCCTCAGGAGTTGCAACCCCGCTCCCTTACAGACACGGTGGACGGGACCCCACACTGTCATCCTCACCACCCCAACTGCAGCAAAGTTACTGGGCTTCCAGCCATGGGTGCACATCAACAACCTTAAACGGGTCCCCACTGACAGTAAGTGGGCCTCCCAGATGGTGGGCCCCACCAAACTCCGCTTGGTTAGGGCTCCTTCTCATACTCCTCCTGAGTCCCCAGATCCAGGCGGAGTCATGTGACTGCATGAGGGGCTCAGCTACCTCACGCTATTTCTCAGCCTATACCTCTAGGCCCAAATCCTGCTACCAGGGAAAAACACCAACCCTCTGCACGTTGACCCATGCCCTGGGAAAGACCTTTTCAACCTCTGAACTCTCTCAGACCTCCCACCCCACCCCCGTACTAATTACCCCGGACCTCCCACCCCACCCCCGTACTAATTACCCCAAATCTGGAAAAGTCTGTTGGACCTATTTGGCCCAAATAGGACTCTCTGTTGGGGGGGGGGTTCCAGGACCAGGCCACCCGCAACAACTCCCTCAAGAAAGTACAATAATTTCTAAATCGGGTACAAGCACAACCCAAATATAAAGGGATCAACCTTGGCTCCTTACAGGGGGTTCCCTCCACCGAACTGCTCACCCTAACCCTCCTAAATTCCAGCTACAACCTCTGGAAAAATGTCTCTGGGGGGGCAAGACTGCTGGATCTGTTTTCCTTTTTCCTCCCTCACTAACATCATCAGGATACCGATTCCTAACTCCTGGCCTATACCCAGTTCCTCCACTAAGACGGTTCACATTGGACCCATCGATGCCAAACCTCACACTACCCACAACATCTCCACTCTCCCCTACTTCACCCCCTCGGGAATCTTTCTTTCCTGCCCAAAAGGGATCTATCGCTGCCTAACTGCCAATGATTCCTTGGATTGTACTCTCATCCTTCTGTTTCCAACCACCAGCATCTATTCATCTGAACAACTCTTATCTCAGCTGTTCCCTACCTCTCAGAAGAGGAAGGCTGCCTTCCTCCCCTTCTTAATAGGGTTCTTAATAGGGGCAGAACTAACAACTGGGGTGGCAGGGATGGAGACCTCCATTAACTTCTATTATAAGCTCTCATAGGCACTCAACCAGGACATGGAACAAATAGCAGACTCCCTCACCACCCTACAGACTCATATCACCAGCCTAGCCGCTGTCACCCTGCAAGACCGATACTCCCTGGATCCCCTTACTGCCGAGAAAGGGGGAACGTGCCTCTACTTGATTGAGGAGTACTGTTACTTCATCAACTAGTCGGGCATAGTCACCTCCAAAGTCAAGGAACTCAAGGACCGGATCTGAGCCAGGAGTCAAGATGACTCTAGTTGGGGCTTAAACCCCCAAGCCTGGGTAACCTGGCTCCTCCTTTTGGCAGGGCCCCTCTGTATACTCCTCCTGTTAATCTCTATCACTCCCTGCCTTATACTCTGCCTACAGGAGGGCCTGCAGGAAATAATCAGGGTATCAGTTAACCAACTCCTCTTATAGCCCTATTCCCACCTGCCCACATCCGATGGTCTCTACCCACTGCCAGCAGGAAGCAGCCAGAGCAAAGTCTACGCCCCCTGACACCAATATAAATATAAAGAGGTTGGAATGATGGGCTGGCTGGGAATCAGGGCCTCCAAAATGGTGGATCTTCCCACCAACCCTCTCCAAGATGGCGGACTTTCCCCACCACCCTCACTGTGGCCTCCATGCCACTGTCAGGAGACTGAAACTCTCCACCCAGGAGCTTTCAAATTGAAAATTGGCATCATGAATCACCCTCCCATACCCTCCAATCACCACATACCCAATGGGCGCAAGGCTATGCCCTACCTCAACCCAATAAAAGGACCTCGCTAACTCCCTCCCAGTGCGACTTCCACTACTCACTACCCCCCTCCCCCTTTCTGTGAGTTGCGGAACCTTGCCTGAGGGTGCTTGCAATAAAGTTCAGCTCTGGGGTCCATTTGCCTCGTAGCCTCTTTTCTTACCATCACTGGTGGGAGCAACTTTACAAAATTCTCTGTCCTCTGTTCTCTTCAGTTTTTCTCCTTCTGCAATTTCCACTATTATTTTTTTAAAGATTTTATTTATTTATTCTTCAGAGAGAGAAGGAGAGAGAGAACACAAGCAAGGCGAGCAGCAAGCAGAGGGAGAAGTAGGCACCTCGCTGAGCAAGGAGCCTAATGGAGGACTCAATGCCAGAACCCTGGGATCCTGACCTGAGCCAAAAGCAGATACTCAACTGACTATGTCACCGAGATGTCTCTATTTCCATTATTCTTTTTTAAAAATATTTTTATTTGTTTATTTGACAGACAAAGATCACAAGGAGTCAGAGAGGTGGGGGGAGGAGGGGCAGGATCCCTGCTAAGCAGGGAGCCTAATGTGGGGCTCCATCCCAGGACCCTGAGATCATGAACTGAACCGAAGTTGAGGTCATTAACCCACTGAGCCACCCAGGTGTCCCTATTTCCATTACTATTTTTTTTCTTTAATATATTTTCAGCATAATAGGATTCATTGTTTTTTGCACCACAACCAGTGCTCCATGCAACCCATGCCCTCTCTAGTACCCACCACCTGGTTCCCCAAACCTCCCACCCCCTGACCCTTCAAATGCCTCAGATTGTTTTTCAGAGTCCATAGTCTCTCATGGTTCACCTCCCCTTCCAATTTCCCCCAACTCCCTTCTCCTCTCTAACTCTCCTTGTCCTCCATGCTATTTGTTATGCTCCACAAATAAGTGAAACCATATGATAATTGACTCTCTCTGCTTGACTTATTTCACTCAGCATAATCTCTTCCAGTCCCGTCCATGTTGCTACAAAAGTTGGGTATTCATCCTTTCTGATGGAGGCATAATACTCCATAGTGGATATGGACCACATCTTCCTTCTCCATTCGTCCGTTGAAGGTTCTTTCCACAGTTTGGTGACCATGGCCATTGCTGCTATAAACATTGGGGTACAGATGGCCATTTTTTTTCACTACATCTGTATCTTTGGGGTAAATACCCAGTAGTGCAATTGCAGGGTCATAGGGAAGCTCTATTTTTAATTCCTTGAGGAATCTCCACACTGTTCTCCAAAGTGGCTGCACCAACTTGCATTCCCACCAGCAGTGGAAGAGGGTTCCCCTTTCTCCACATCCTCTCCAACACATGTTGTTTCCTGTCTCGCTAATTTTGGCCATTATAACTGGTGGAATGTGGCATCTCAATGTGGTTTTAATTTGAATCTCCCTGAGGGCTAGTGATGATGAACATTTTTTCATGTGTCTGATAGCCATTTGTAATGTCTTCACTGGAGAAGTGTCTGTTCATATCTTCTGCCCATTTTTTGATATGATTATCAGTTTTGTGTGTGTTGAGTTTGAGGAGTCCTTTGTAGATCCTGGATATCAACCTTTTGTCTGTACTGTCATTTGCAAATATCTTCTCCCATTCCATGGGTTGCCTCTTTGTTTTCTTGACTGTTTCCTTTGCTGTGCAGAAGCTTTTGATTTTGATAAAGCCCCAAAAGTTTATTTTTGCTTTTGTTTCCTTTGCCTTTGGAGACATATCTTGAAAGAAGTTGCTGTGGCTAATATCAAAGAAATTACTGCCTATGTTCTCCTCTAGGATTCTGATGGATTCTTGTCTCACGTTGAGTTCTTTTATCTATTTTGAGTTTATCTTTGTGTACGGTGTAAGAGAATGGTCGAGTTTCATTCTTCTACATATAGCTGTTGAGATTTCCCAGCATCATTTATTGAAGAGACTGTCTTTTCCACTGGATAATTTTTTCCCTCTTTGTTGAATATTATTTGACCATAGAGTTGAGGGTCCGTATCTGGGCTCTCTACTCTGTTCCACTGGTCTATGTGTCTGTTTTTATGCCAGTACCATGCTGTCTTGGTGATCACAGCTTTGTAGTAAAGCTTGAAATCAGGTAATGTGATGCCCCCAACTTTATTTTTGTTTTTCAATATTTCCTTAGCAATTCGGGGTCTCTTCTGATTCCATACAAATTTTAAGATTATTTGCTCCAGCTCTTTGAAAAATACCGATAGTATTTTTATCGGAATGGCATTAAAAGTATAGATTGCTCTAGGCACTATAGACATTTCAACAATGTTTATTCTTCTGATCTGAGAGCATGGAATGGTCTTCCATCTTTTTGTGTTTTCTTCAATTTCTTTCATGAGTGTGCTGTAGTTCCTCGAGTACAGTACCTTTACCTCTTTGGTTAGGTTTATTCCCAGGTATCTTATGGCTCTTGCTGCTATAGTAAATGGAATTAATTCTCTAATTTCCCTTTCTGTATTTTCATTGTTATTGTATAAGAAAGCCACTGATTTCTGTACATTGACTTTGTATCCTGCCACGTTGCTGAATTGCTGTATGAGATCTAGTAGTTTGGGGGTGGAGTTTTTTGGGCTTTTCATATAAAGAATCATGTCATCTGTGAAGAGAGAGAGTTTGACTTCTTCATTGCCAGTTTATATACCTTGTATTTCTCTTTGTTTTCTGATTGCTCTTGCTAGGACTTCTAATACTCTGTTGAACAAGAGTGGTGAGAGTGGGCATCCTTGTCGTGTTCCTGATTTCAACGGGAATGCTGCAAGCTTTTTCCCATTGAGGATGATATTTGCTGTGGGTCTTTCATAGATAAATTTGATGAAGTTCAGGAATGTTCTCTCTATCCCTATACTTGGAAGCATTTTAATCAGGATCGGATGCTGGATTTTGTCAAATTCTTTTTCTGCATTAATTGAGAGGACCATGTGGTTCTTCTCTCTTCTCTTACTGATTTCTTCTATCATGTTGATTGATTTGCAAATGTTGAACCATCCTTGTAGCCCAGGAATGAATCCCACCTGGTCATGGTGGATAATCTTTTTAATGTTCTGTAGGATCCCGTTTGCTTGGATCTTGTTGAGAATCTTAGCATCCATTTTCATCAGTGATATTGGTCTGAAATTCTCCATTTTGGTAGGGGCTTTGCCTGGTTTGGGGATCAGGGTAATGCTGACTTCATAGAAAGAGTCTGGAAGTTTTCCTTCTGCTTCATTTTTTTGAAACATGTCAGGGGAATAGGTGTTATTTCTTCTTTGAAAGTTTGGTAGAATTCCCCAGGGAATCCATCAGGTCCTGGGCTCTTGTTTTTTGGGAGGTTTTTGATCACTTCTTCAATCTCGTTACTAGTATCAGTCTATTCAGGTTGTCAATTTCTTCCTGGTTCAATTTTGGGAGTTTATAGTTTTCCAGGAATGCATCCATTTCATCTAGGTTTCTTAACTTATTGGCATATAACTGTTGATAATAACTTCTGATGATTGTTTCTACTTCCTTGGTATTAGTTGTGCTCTCTCTCTTTTCATTAATAATTTTATGAATTTGGGCTTTCTCTCTTTTCCTTTGGATTAGTGTGGCCAATGGTTTATTGATCTTTTTGATTCTTTCAAAAAACCAGCTTCTAGTTTCATTGATACGTTCTACTGTATCTCTGGTTTCTACCTCATCGATCTCAGGTCTAATCTTGATTATTTCCCTTCTTATGTGTGGAGTTGGTTTGATTTGTTGTTGATTCTGCAATTCTTTAAGATGTAGAGACAGCTGGTGTATTCTGGATTTTTCAATTTTTTTGAGGGAGGCTTGGATGGCTACGTATTTCTCCCTTAGGACCGCCTTTGCTGTATCCCATAGGTTTGGACTGAAGTGTCTTCATTAGCATTGGTTTCTTTGAATTGTTTAAGTTCTTTAATCTCCTGGTTCATCCAAGCTTTCTTAAGTAAGGTGGTCTTTAGCTTCCAGGTGTTTGAGTTCCTTCTGAACTTTTCCTTGTGATTGAGCTCCAGTTTCAAAGCATTGTGATCTGAGAATATGCAGGGAATAATCTCAGTCTTTTGGTATCTGTTGAGTCCTGATTTGTGAACCAGTATGTGGTCTCTTCTTGAGAAGGTTCCATGTGCACGTGAGAAGAATGAGTATTTTTTTGTTTTAGGGTGGAATATTCTGTATATATCTAAGAGGTCCATCTGATCCAATGTGTCTTTCAATGCTCTTGTTTCTTTATTGATTTTCTGCTTCTATGATCTATTTCTGAGAGAGGTGTGTTAAGATCTCCTACTATTAATGTATTCATATCAATATGACTCTTTATCTTGATTAACAGTTTTCTTATGTAATTGGCTGCTCCCATATTGGGGGCATAGCTATTTATAATTGTTAGATCATTTTGGTGGATAGTCCCTTTAAGAATTATGTAGTGTCCAAAAAAAAAAAAAAAAAGAATTATGTAGTGTCCTTCTGTATCTCTGACTACAGTCTTTAGTTTAAAATCTAATTTATCTTATGTTGACTTTCCTAATGTAATCGGATAGCTCCTAATATTTCTTCACTTTTTAAAAAGCTTATTTCTCTTTCCTCTTCCACCAGAATAATTTCTTCTTTTGAAATTTTATTTTATTTAAATTCAATTAATTAACATATGATTTCATTCATATGTGGAATATAAGTAACAAAACAGAGGATCATAGGGAAAGTGGGGGGAGCAAAGTAAGACAAAATCAGAGAGGAACATCAGAATCATTTCTAAATTGTTATCTTCAGGCTCACAAATTCTCTCTTCCATCTGATATGCTGTATTTCCAAAGCATCCTAATGCATTCTTCACCTCATTTATTGAGGTTTCTTTTTATCTCCAGAGTTTGTGTGCTTTTTTGTTTGTACATTTTAGAATGTCACTCACTTGGTAAAGTACTTCTGTTCATTAATTTTATTCACGATACCATTGTGCGTCCTTTTTAAGTTTTTTGTAGCTCCTTGAATTTTTCTGTAACCGCTATTTTGAACCCTTCATCATTAGATTGAAATATTCTACGTGTTTGGTTTGGCTCCTGAAAAATCATCATTTTCCTTTTGTGATATCTTATTACCATGATTTTTCATGATGTTTGATGAAATTTGTCTCTCCCACTGCATACAAAATAACAAACACCTTTCTTACTTAAGCAAGGGTTTAAGCATACCTCATTTTACTGTATTTCTTCTTATTGTGCTTCACATATAGGGTGTTTTTACATTTGAAAGTTTGTGGCAAACACTCATTGAGCAATTCTATTGATCCCAATTTTTCAATAGCATTTGCTAACTTCATGTCTTGGTCATATTGTAATAACTTTCACACTATTTCAAAAAATTTCACCATTATTATATTTGTTATGATTATCTGGAAGGGGGCCACTAATTATGACTTGCTAAAAGTTCAGATAACAGTTAGCATTTTTTTAACATGAAAGTATTTTTATTTAAGGTATGTACATTGATTTTTCAAGCTTAATGTTATTGCATACTTAATAAAATACAGTACAGAAAAAGTATAACTTTTTATATGCACTGAAAACAAAGAAAAAAATCACCTCATTTGACTAGCTACTTTGTGGTGGTCTGGAACTGAACATACAGTATCTCCAAGGTGTAACTGTACTTTGATTCTAATTGTTCAAGTTGGTTATTAGCTTTACTTTTGTTTACCGGGAGGTGGCACTACAGCACAAGTTTTGGATTTCTCAAGTCCGCCGACAGGCTGCTAAGGCTGGAAGCACAAACATAAATCAATAACTGGTGGAGAAAATAATAGATGGCAGTGGAGTCGGAGGTGGGGGGCGGGTATATACTCAGCACTGGGGTCTTTGAGTGTCACCACAACAAACTTGGTGGATTCTCTAGTCAGGGTGGTTTGCAGAGCACCTTGGGTGGCTCTTTTGCCAGAATTTCAGAGAAGACAGCCAGAGACACTTTCCTTTAGTTACCTTGTTTATTTACATTTCTTTCCCTCCCAGTAGTCACTGTGGTCTCTCTTCAGAGAGAACAACAGGTCCAGGCAGACCCCATGTATCACCTTCACTCTGCACTTCCTCTGTCACAAAGGTCAATCTGACCCAGTGCCAGACATGCCGCTGGTGCTGCTGGCTTCAGTGCCATCTCTTCCTCTGCTGCCACAAGCTTTTTTACCACAGCTTCATCCACTGTCCAATCTACCTACTTGTGGGTGTAGAAATGAATGAATCTCTCGTGTGTCCTGGTGTGCTGTGCAGAAACATTTTTTTTTCACCTAACATCTTCATTTTTTTTAATTTAAATTCAATTAGCCACATTATAGCACATCAATATTTTCAAATACAGTGTTCAGTGATTCACCTGTTGCATATAACACCCAGCGCTCATCACATCACATGCCCTCCTTAATGCCCAGCATGCAGTAACCCCATCCCCCCACCCACCACGCCTTCTGCAACCTTCAATGTGTTTGCTAGAGTCAAGAGTCTTACATGGTTTTTCTTCCCCTCTGATTTCTTCCTATTCAGTTTTCCCTCTCTTCCTCTATGATTCTTCACACTATTCCTTATAGTCCACATATGAGTGAAGTCATATGATAGTTGTCTTTTTCTGAGTAACTTATTTCACTTAGTACAATACCATCTGGTTCCATCCACATTGATATAAATGATAGGTATTCATCCTTTCAGATGGCTGAGTAATATTCCATTGTATATATGAACCATATCTTCTTTATCCATTCATCTGTAGGACATCCCAGCTCCTTCCATAGATTGGCTAGTTTGGACATTGCCGCTATGAACATTGGGATGCATGGGTCCTTTCTTTTCATTACATCTATATCTTTGTGATAATAAATACCTAGTAGTGCAATTGCTGGGTCATAGCATAGTTCTATTTTTAACTTTTGGGGGAACCTCCATACTGCTTTCCAGGGTGGCTGTACCAGCTTGCATTCCCACCAACAGTTTAAGATGGCTCCCCTTTCTCCACACCCATGCCAACATTTGTTGTTCCCTGTCTTGTTAATTTTAACCATTCTGACTGGTATGAGGTGGCATCTTACTGAAATTTTGATTTGTATTTCCCTGATGCTGAGTGATGTTGAGCACTTTTTCATATGTGGGTTGGCCATATGTATGTCTTCTCTGGAGAAATATCTGTTCATGTCTTCTTCCCATTTCTTGTTTGTATTATTTGTTCTTTGGATGTGGAGTTTGATAAATACTTTATAAATCTTGCAAACTAGCCCTGTATCTGACATGTCTTTTTAAATATCTTCTCCCATTCTGTTGGTTGCCTTTTAGTTTTGCTGATTCCTTCCTTTATTGTGCAAAATCAATTTATCTTGATGAAGTTTCAAAATTTATTTCTGCTTTTGTTTTCCTTGCCTTTGGAAAAGTATCTAGCAAGAACTTGCTGCAGTCAAGTTCAAAGAGATTTCTGCCTGAGTTCTCTGTTAGGAGTTTGATGGGTTCATGTCTCACATTTGGGTCTTTCATCCATTTTGAGTTTATCACTGTGTATGGTGTAAAGAAGTGGTCCAGTTGTGTTCTACTGCATGTGGCTGTCCAATTTTCTCAACACCATTAGTTGAAGAGACTTTTTTTTTCCCATTGGATATTCTTTCCTACTTTGTCAAAGATTAGTTGAGCATAGAGTTGATGGTCCAATTCTGGATTTTCTATTCTGTTCTATTCATCTACCTCTTTTTGTTTCAATACCATAATTGTATTCATGATTACAGCTTTGTAATAGAGTTGAAGTGGGGAATTGTGATGCCACTGCTTTGGTTTTCCTTTTCAAATTTCCTTTGGTATTTGGGGTTTTGTGTGGGTCCATAAACATTTTAGGATTATTTTTTAGTGCTCTGAGAAAAATGTTGATACTATTTTGATAGGGATTGCATTGAATATGTAGATTGCTCTGCGTAGCATAGACTTTTTTTATGTTCAATTAGCCAGCATATAGTACATCATAAGTTTTCATCATAGTCTCCAAAGATTCATTAGTTGCATATAACACCCAGTGCTCATCACCACAAGTTAATACCCAATACCCGGTTACCCCATCACCTGGCTACCCCATCCCTCCACTCCCCTCCCTTCTGGAACTCTGTTTGTTTCCCAGTTTTTCTCCATCTCACAGTTTTTCTCCCTCTCTGATTTGTTTCCCAGTTTTTCTCCATCTCACAGTTTTTCTCCCTCTCTGATTTCTTCCTATTCAGTTTCCCCCCCTTTCCCATTGTATCTCCACTCTACTCCTTATGTTCCACATATGAGTGAAACCATATTATAATTGTCTTTCTCTGCATGATTTATTTCATTTGTCATAATACCTTCCAGTTCCATCCATGTCGATGCAAGTGGTAAGTATTCATCCTTTCTGATGGGTGAGTAATGTTCCATTGTATATACGAATGGTATCTTCTTTACCCATTCATCTATTGAAGGACATCTTGGCTCCTTACACAGTTTGGCTATTGTGGACATTGCTGCTATGAATATTGGGAGGCATGTGTCCCTTCTTTTTACTACATCTGTATCTTTGGGGTAAACACCTATTACTGCAATCATTGGATTGTGGGGTTGCTCTATTTTTAACTTTTTGAGGAACCATCATACTATTTTCCAGAGTGGCTGTACAAGCATGCATTCCCACTAAAAGTACAGGAGGATTCTCCTTTCTTTACAACCTCACCAACACTTGCTTCTTGTCTTGTTGATTTTGGCCATTCCAACTGCCATAAGGTGGTGTCTTATTGTCGTTTTGATTTGTATTTCCCTGATGGCAAGTGGTGTTGAACATTTTTCATGTGTATATTAGTCATTTGTATGTCTTCTTTGAAGAACTGTCTGTTCGTGTCTACTGCCCATTTCTTGACTGAATTGCTTATTTTTGGGTATTGAGTTTTAGAAGTTCCTTAAAGATCTTGTATACCAGCCCTTATCTGAAAGGTCATTTACACGTTTCTTCTCCCATTCTGTGGATTTCCCCTTAGTTTTGTTGGCTGTTTCCTTTGCTGCGAAGAGTTTTTTATCTTGATAAAGTCCCAAAATTTATTTTTGCTTTTGTTTTCCTTGCCTTTAGAGATGTATCTTAAAGTTGCTGTGGCCAATGTCAAAGAAGTTACTATGTTCTCCTCTAGGATTTTGATGGATTCTGCCTCACATTTAGGTCTTTCATCCATTTTGAGTTTATCATCATGTATTGTGTAAGAAAATGGTCCAGTTTCATTCTTCTGCATGTGGCTGTCCAGTTTTCCCAGCACCGTTTATTGAAGAGACTGTCTTTTTTCCATTGGATGTTCTTTCTTGATTTGTTCAAGATTAGTTGACCATAGATTCAAGAGTCAATTTCTGGGGTCTCCATTCTGTTCCGTTGCTCTATGTGTCAGTTTTGTATCAATATCATACTGTCTTGATGACTATAGCTTTGTAATATTGCTTGAAGTCAGGAATCGTGATGCCCCTAGCTCTGGTTTTCTTTTTCAACAATCCCCTGACCGTTCAGGGTCTTTCTGGTTCCATACAACTCTTAGGATTGTTTGTTCCAGTTCTGTGAAAATTGTCAATGGTATTTTGATAGGGATTGGATTGAAAGTGTAAATTGCTCTGGGCAGCATAGACAATTAACAATACTTATTCTTCCAAACTATGAGTGATGAATGCTTTTCCATCTATTTGTGTCTTCCTCAATTTCTTTCATAAGTGTTCTGTAGCTTTTAGAGTGCAGATCCTTTAACTCTTTGGTTAACTCTATTCCTAGATATCTTGTGTTTCTTCATGCAGTTGTAAATGGGATTGATTCCTTAATTTCTCTTTCTTCTGTGTCACTGTTAGTGTATAGAAATTCAACTGACTTCTGTGCATTGAACCCTGCCACATTGCTGAATTCCTAAATGAGTTCTAGCAGTTTTGGGGTAGAGTCTTTTGGAGTTTCTACATAAAGTGCCATGTCATCTGCAAAGAGTGAGAGTTTGACTTCTCTGCCAATTTGAATGACTTGTTTCTTTCTGTTGTCTGATTGCTGAGGCTAGGACTTCTAATACTGTGCTGAATAGCAATGGCGATAGTGGACATCCTTGCCGTGTTCCTAACCTTATGGAAAACCTTTCAGTTTTTCCCCATTGACAATGATATGCTATGAGCTTTCTGTAGATGGCTTCTATAATAGAGGCACGTTCCCTCTATCCCTACACTGTGAAGAGTTTTAATTAAGAAAGAATGCTGTACTTTCTCAAATTCTTTTTCTGCATTAGTTGAGATGATCATAAGGTTCTTGTCTTTTATTAGTGTGCTCCATGATGTTAATTGATTTGTGAATGCTGAATCATTCTTTCATCCCAGGAATAAAACCTACCTAGTCGTGATGGATAATACTTTTAATGTACTGTTACATCTTATTTGCTAATATCTTGATGAGTATTTTAGCATCCATTTTCAGGGATATTGTTCTGTACATTTTATTTATTTATTTATTTTAATGGGGTTTTTGTCTGGGATCAAGGTAATGCGGGCCTCATAGAATGAGTTTGGAAGTTTTCCTTCTGTATTTTTTTTTCCTTGAAACAGCTTCAGTAGAATAGGTATTATTTCTTCTTTAAAGATTTGGATTCCTCTAGGAAGCTGTCTGGACCTGCACTCTGGTTTTCTGGGAGGTTTTTTATTTTGTTACTGGTTATTACTTTGTTCAGATTGCCTATTTCTTCCTGTTCCAGCCTTGGTGGTTTATAAGTTTCCAGGAATACATCCATGTCTTCCAGGTAGCTTAATTTGCTGGCATATAGTTGCTGATAATAATTTCTAAAAATTATTTCTCTCCTTGGTGTTAGTCGTGATCTCTCTCCGTTTATTCTTTTGGGTAAGTCTGATTAGAGGTTTATTGATCTTATTAATTATTTCAAAGAACCAGCTCTTACTATGGTCAAATAATCTTTGACAAAGCAGGAAAAAATATAGAGTGGAAAAAAGACAGTCTCTTCAATAATGGTGCTGGGAAAATTGGACAGCTATATGTAGAAGAATGAAACTCAACCGTTCTCTTACACTGTACACAAAGATAAACTCAAAATAGATAAAAGAACTGAATGTGAGACAGGAATCCATCAGAATCCTAGAGGAGAACATAGGCAATAACCTCTTCGATATCAGCCACAGCAACTTCTTTCAAGACATGTCTCCAAAGGCAAAGAAAACAAAAGTGAAAATGAACTTTTGGGACTTCATCATGATCAAAAGCTTCTGCACAGCAAAGAAAACAAAGAGGCAACCCACGGAATGGGAGAAGATATTTGCAAATGACAGTACAGACAAAAGGTTGATATCCAGGATCTATAAAGAACTCCTCAAACCCAACACACACAAAACTGATAACCATATCATAAAATGGGCAGAAGATATGAACAGACACTTCTCCAATGAAGACATACAAATGGCTATCAGACACATGAAAAATGTTCATCATCACTAGCCATCAGGGAGATTCAAATTAAAACCACATTGAGATATCACCTCACACCAGTTAGAATGGCCAAAATTAGCAAGACAGAAAACAACGTGTGTTGGAGAGGATGTGGAGAAAGGGGAACCCTCTTCCACTGCTGGTGGGAATGCAAGTTGGTACAGCCACTTTGAAGAACAGTGTGGAGATTTTTCAAGAAATTAAAAATAGAGCTTCCCTATGACCCTGCCATTGCACTACTGGGTATTTACCCCAAAGATACAGATGTCATGAAAAGAAGGGCCATCTGTACCCCAATGTATATAGCAGCAATGGCCACGGTTGCCAAACTGTGGAAAGAACCAAGATGCCCTTCAACGGACGAATGGAGAAGGAAGATGTGGTCCATATCCACTCTGGAGTATTATGCCTCCATCAGAAAGGATGAATACCCAACTTTTGTAGCAACATGGATGGGACTGGAAGAGATTATGTTGAGTGAAATAAGTCAAGCAGAGAGAGCCAATTATCATATGGTTTAACTTATTTGTGGAGCATAACAAAAAACATGGATGACATGGGGAGATGAAGAGGAGAAGGGAGTTGAGGGAAATTGGAAGGGGAGGAGAACTATAAGAGGCTACGGACACTGAAAAACAACCCAAGGGTTTTGAAGGGGTGGGGGGTGGGAGGTTGGGGGAACCAGGTGGTGGGTATTGGGGAGGAAACACGCTGCATGGAACACTAGGTGTGGTGAAAAAACAATGAATACTGTTACACTGAAAAAAAAAAAAAAGAACCAGCTCCTAGTTTCATTGATCTGTTCTATAGTTCTTCTGGTTTCTATTTCCTATTTTCTGCTCCAGTCCTTAGTATTTTTCTTCTCCTGCTTGGTTTAGACTTTATTTGTTGTTCGTTCTTCAGCTTGTATAGGTGGAAGACCAGCTTATGTATTTGAGATTTTTCTTTTTTCTTTTTTTTTTTTTTGAGAGAGGCTTGTATTGCAATGTACATCCCTGTTAGGACTATCTTTGCTATATCCCAATGGATCTGAGCAGATATGTTTTTGTTCTCATTAGTTTCCATGTTTTTTTTTTTAATTCTTCTTTAATTTCCTGGTTGACCAACTCATTCCTTATTAGGATGCTCTTTATTCTGTAAGTGGTTGAGTTCCTTTCACATTTCCTTTTATGATTGCTTTCCAGTTTCAAAGCACTGTGGTTTGAAAATATGCAAGAAAAAATTCCAATCTTTTGGTCTTGGTTGATACCTGATTTATGACCCAGCATGTAATCAGTTCTGGAGAATGCTCCTTATGCAGTTAAGAAAAATGAGTATTTTGTTGTTTTAGGATGGAGTGTTTTGTATATATCTGTGAAATCCATCTGATCCAATGTGTCATTCAATGCCTTTGTGTTTTTGTTGATCTTCTGCTTAGATGATCTGTCCATTTTTGTGAGTGGGGTGTTGAAGTCCCTTAATAGTAATGTATTATTATCCATGTGTTTCTTTACTTTGGTTATTAATTGGTTTATATAATTGACAGTTCCAACTTGGAGCCATAAATATTTATAATTGTTAGGTCTTCTTGTTAGATAGAGCCTTTAAGTATGATATAGTGTTCCCCTTTGTCTCTTATCACAGTCTTTGGTTTAAAATTGAATTTGTCTGATATGAGGATTGTTATCCCAGCTTTTATCTGAAGTCCATTAGCATGGTAAATGCTTCTCCACACCCTCAATTTCAGTCTGCAGGTGTCTTTAGGTATAAAATTAGTCTCTTGTAGACAGCATATGGGTGTGTCCTGTTTTTTTATCCAGTATGAAACCCCATGTCTTTTGATGGGAACATTCAATCCACTTACATTAAGAGTAACTATTGAAAGATATGAATTTAGTGCCATTGTATTGCCTTTAAAGTTCCTGTTTCTGTAGATTTTCTCTGTTTCTTCCTGGTACATATTACTCTTGGGCTTTCTCTTCCCTTCAGTATCCCCCTTAATATTTCTTGCAGGGCTGGCTTGGTAATCATATATTCTTTCAGCTTCTGTCTGTCCTTGAAGTTTTTTTTACCTCTCCCTCCATTCTGAATGGCAGCCTTGCTGGATGTTCTTCTCCATTCAGTACCCTGAATATATCATGCCAGCCCTTTATGGCCTTCTAGGTTTCTGTGGATAAGTCTGATGTCAGTCTGATATTTCTCCCTCTATAGTTAAGAAGTCACTTCTCTCGAGCTGCTCTCAGAGTTTTCTCTTTCTAAAATATGCGAGATTTACTATTATATGTTGGGGTGTTGATATATTTTTTATTGATTTTTGGAAAGAGTCCTCTCTTTCTCTTGGACGTGAATGCTTTTTTTTTTCCCAGATTAGGGAAGTTTTCAGCTATGATTTCCTCAAATACACCTTCTGGCACTCTCTTTTCACTGCCAGAAACCCCAGTAATTCTGACATTGGTTTATTTCAGGGCATCAAGAATTTCTCGAAGCTTTTCTTCATGGACTGTTGTTTTTTTCTCTTTTCCTTAACTTTCTTCGTTTCCACCAGCCTGTCCTCCAGATCTCTTACTCTCTCTTCTGCCTCATTCACACTAGCTGTTAGGGCATTCAATTTAAACTGCATCTCTGTTATAGCAATTTTAAGTTTGACCTGATTAGATCTCATTTCTGCACTAAGAGATTCTCTGCTGTCTTTCATGGTTTTTTCAAGCCCAGCTATTAACTTTATTATTGTCATCCTGAATTCCGTCTCTAACATCTTACTTATATACATATCAACCATACATATCTTCCATAGAACTATGGCAGAGAGGGGCACCTGGGTGTCTCGGTGGGTTAAGCCTCTGCCTTCAGCTCAGGTAATCATCCCAGGGTCCTGGGATCAAGCCAAACGTCAGGCTCTCTGCTCAGTGGGGAGCCTTCTTTTCCCCCTTTCTCTCTGTCTCTCTGCCTCCCTCTCTGTCTGCTTGTGAGCTCTCACTGTCAAATAAATAAATTAATTAATCTTTAAAAAAAAGAACTATGGCAGAGAACACTAATTCTGGTTCTTTCTTTTGTTCTGAATTCTTACTTATAGTCATTTTGCCCAGAGAAAAATGGGTGAGCAAGTGAGCAGAACCAAAATATCAACATGACCCAACAAAATACGCACTAAACAAATCCAAAGTGATCAGAAAACCAAAAAAGCAAATCAAACAAAAACAAAATTAACAAAACAACAAAAGAAAGAGAAAAAAAGATGGAGGAGAGAATATAATCTCACTAGGTAGACAAAACAGGGTGATCCACTTGTTCTTGAGTGAATTTTGGCATGTTTGTTAGAAGACGTTATATTCCAAAATTGCAAGAAGGCAAAACTTTTATATACACAAAATTAAAATAGAATGGAGTGAAAAAAGGCCAGAAATCTATATCTGCATATATATCTATATTTATAACTATATCTATATCTATATATATATAGATAGATGCAAAAAAAAGTTAAAAAGTTACTTAAAAAGAAAGAGTTGCTAAAATAAGGAACTAGTTGAAAAAGGAAAAAAAGAAAAAATAATAATGGAAAATTTAAGACTGAAAAGTAAAGGAATCATGAGGAAAAAACCTCAAGTTTTGTTTACTATTTTGCCTTAGTGCTGAAGTTTGAAGTCCTGTGGGATCTCTAAATCAGTTGTGCATCTGTTCTTCCAGTTTATCTTCTGGGAGAAGGGTCTGCTCTGCTGCTTTTCAAGTGTCTTTCCCTGGGCTGAGTTGCTCAGCCCCTTGTCAATATCAGGGACGTACACAATGACAGGTACTTAGCCATTGAAGATTGGAGTACCAAGGAAGCTGTTATCAAAATCAGAGTGACACCAGCATTAGACTTAACTAGAAATATGACTAGTAAGTTATTGTCATAAACTTCCTTCAATTTTTCCCTCATTTACTCAGGATTGTTCTGGAATTGGGAATTGAATTAGGTTCAAGTAGTAGGTGAACATTTAGTACTTAATATTTGGGAAAGTAGGTGCACCTGGGTGGCTCAGTCATTAAGCATCTGTCTTCAGCTCAAGTCATGATTCCAGAGTTCTGGAATGGAGCCCCACATAAGGCTCTCTGCTCAGAGGAAGCCTGCTTCTCCCTCTCCCACTCCACCTGCTTGTGTTACCTCTCTCAGTTTATCTCTCTCTCTGTCAAATAAATGAATAAAATATTTTAAAAAAATATTTGGGAAAGTATGGGAATTATGAAGATGGGTATTTTACTGTCTATATAGTACAAAGAAAATATTAATACTTTTATGTGTTCTCTTTTGAAAATTTGAAAAATTCACAAAACTATGAACAAAATTAGAAGATTCTATGATATCACTAACCAAGTATAACTAACGTCAATATTTTAGTCTATTATCTAGTGCCACTGTTTAACTTCATAAATAATTTAACATTATACAGCTCCCAAAGTGAAATTTATGGCTACCTTTGAATTGTAAAGAAGTTGAATTATAATACAAACAGGAAGGGCATTTTTTTAAGTTTTATTTAAATAATCACTACACCCAACACTGGGCTCAAACCCCAAGATCAAGATGCACACTCTTCTGACTGAATGAACCAGGCTCCTCAGAATATAATTTTTCCAAGGGAACAAAAGTTCAATTGAATCCCCAACACTAGTGATTCTAAATCAATACAACCTGAGACAAAAATTAAACATTTTTAATTAAATTAGTTGTAAAACACAAGTAAATACAAACACATTTATCTCAGCATTTTTTTTGCTTATCTTCATCATTAACATCATACAAGTTCTCTGATTTTAATTTGAGTTAGCACAGATTTTGTCCCAAAACCATATATTTTTTATAACTTTATTGTGTTATGTCACCCTACAATACATCATTAGTTTTTGAGGTAGTGTTCTTTGATTTACTTTGTATAACATCCAGTGCTTTACGCAATATGTGCCCTTCTTAATACCCATCACTGGGATAACCCATTCCCCATCCTCCCCCAAAACCTCAGTTTGTTTCCCATAGTCCATAGTCTCTCATGGTTCATCTGCCCCTCTGATTTTTCCTTTTTCATTCTCCCTTTTCCTAATGTCCTCCATGCTTTTCCTTATGTTCCACCTGTAAGTGAAACCATATGATAATTGTCTTTCTCTGCTTGACTTATTTTTCTTAGCATAATCCTCTCTAGTTCCATCCATCTTGATGCAAATGGTGGGTATTCATCCTTCCTGATGGCTGAGAAATATTCCATTGTATATATGGACCACATCTTAAACCATATTGAAGGAAAAAGGTAAAATAATTATATAAGCTAAATTTTGTATGAAAAGTGAAACACTAATATGTGAAGTATCATTTGTATCTGTAAATCAGGTTACATCTCCTATAAATGAGATTACTATTATGATTTATTTAAATCATTAGAGTTTAGAATTACAATAAATTGAATCAAATTAATGAGCTCATTTTTAGTTAAATTAAAGCCAAAAAAAGTGCTGACTGGCACTATAATGATATTTGTGTTGAAAATTTTAAAAGAGGGTTTAAAAAAAAGAGATCTAAAATAATTTAAGCATAGCTTACCAGAAGGTGAAGTTTAATTTCAATCTTAAAGTTTAACAATTTAGGAAGACAATAACATCTAAAAATTGCTCTTTTAAAAAAATGTTTTTTTAATTTTGAGCTTTTATGTTCTTTATATATTTTGGGTACTCTTTATCAGACATGTCATTTGCAAATATCTTCTCCCATTTAGTAGAATGCCTTTTTGTTTTGTTGGTTGTTTTCTGTGCTGTGCAGAAACTTTTTATTGATGAAGCTCTGATACTTTACTTCTGCTTTTATTTCCCTTGCTCAGGAGACATATCTAGAAAGATATTTTTTCTTTCTTTCTTTTTTATTGTGTTGTTAGTCACCATACAGTGCATCATTAGTTTCTTATGTATTTTCCAAGATTCATTGTTTATATATAAAGATGTTGTTATGATAAATGTCACAGGAATACTGTCTATACCCTATTCTAGGATTTTAATGGCTTCATGTCCCATATTTAGGACTTTAATCCATTTTTAAAGATTTTATTGATTTACTTGAGAGGGAAAGAGCAAGAGGGGGGAGGGGCAGAGAAAGAAGGAGAAGCAGACTGCCTGGTGAGCAGGGAGCCAGATGACTCAACTCTAGGACCCTGGAACCATGACTTGAGCCAAAGGCAAATGTTTAACCAACTGAGCTACCCAGCCACCCTACTCCATTTTTAATTTATTTGTGTGTGTGGTGTAAGAAAGTAGTCCAGTGTCATTCTTTTGCATGCAGATGTCCAGTCTTTCCAATACCATTTCTTGTAGACACTGTCTTTTTCCCATTGCATATTCTTCCCTGCTTTGTTGAAGATTAATTGGCCATAACTTTGTGGGTTTATTTCTGGGCTTTCTATTTTGTTACATTGATCTACATGTCTATTTTTGTGACAGTATGAGTTTTTTTTAGTACTACACTGTTTTGATTACTAAAGCTTGGTAAAGTAACTTGAAACAATCCAATTAAAAATGGGCAAAAGACATGAAAAGGTATTTAAGCAAAGAAGATACAGATGGCCAACAGATCCATGAAAAGATGCTCACACTGCTCATCATCAGGAAAATACAAATCAAAACCACAATAAGTCACCACCTCACACCTCTCTGAATGGCTAAACTTGAAAACTCAAGGAAAAAGAAGTGTTGATGTGGAGGTAAGGAAAAAGGAACTGTTTGGAAATGCACTGTTTGGAAATGTAAATGGATGCAACCACTGTGGAAGACACTATGGGGGTTCCTCAACAAATTTCTTTAAAAAAATAAAACATAGAACTACTCTGTCATCCAGGAATCACACTACCAAGTGTTTACCCAAATAATATAAAAACACTAATTTGAAAGATTATATGCACCGCTATGTTTATTGTGGAATATTTAGAATAGCCAGACTATGGAAGAAGCCCAAGTGCCCATCAATTGATGGATGGATAAAAAAAGATGTGGTATATACAATGTAATATTACTGAGTCATAAGAAAGAATGAAATGTTGCCATTTGCAATGACATGGATGGAAGTAGAGAGTATTATGCTAAGTGAAATAAGTCAGTCAGAGAATGACATAACATATTTTCCCTCATACATGGAATTTAAGAAACAAACAAATGAACAAAAGGGGGATAAAGAGACAAACCAGAAAACAGATTCTTAAATATTGAAAACAAACAGATGGCTACCAGAGGGGAGGCAGGTAGGGGATGGGCAAAATAGATGAAAGGAATTAAGAGTACATTTTTCAGATATGGACCCCCAAGTTTATGGTCAAATAATCTGTGACAAAGCAGGAAAAATACATGCTGGGGGAAAAAAGTGTCTTCAATAAATGGTACTGGGAAAATTGAACAGCTATGTGTAGAAGGATGAAACTCAACCATTCTCTTACACCATACACAAAGATAAATTTGAAATGGATAAAAGACCTCACGATGAGGCAGGAATCCATCAGATTCCTAGAGGAAAAGATAGGCAATAACCTCTTTGACATCGGCCACAGCAACTTCTTTCAAGATGTGTCTCCAAAGGCAAAAGAAACAAAAGTGAAAATGAACTTTTGGGAATTCATCAAAATCAAAAGCTTCTGCACATCAAAGCAAACAGTCAAAACAGTCAACAAAACAAAGAGGCAACCCATGGAATGGGAGAAGATATTCACAAATGACACTAAAGACAGAGGGCTGATATCCAAGATCTATAAAGAACTCCTCAAACTCAACACACACAAAACACATAATCATGTCAAAAAATGGGCAGAAGACATGAACAGACACTTCTTCAATGAAGACATACAAATGACTAACAGACACATCAAAAAAATGTGTATCATCTTTAGCCATCAGGGAGATTCAAATCAAAACCACATTGAGATACCACCTTACACCAGATAGAATGGCCAAAATCAACAAGACAGTAAACAAGTGTTGGAGAGGATGTGGAGAAAGGGGAACCCTGTTACACTGTTGGTGGGAATGCAAGTTGGTGCAGCCATTTTGGAAAACTGTGTGGAGATTTTTTAAGAAATTAAAAATAGAGCTACCCTCTGACCCTGCAATTGCACTACTGGATATTTACCTCAAGATACTGAAGTAGTGAAAAGATGGGCCATCTGTACCCCAATGTTCATAGCAGCAATGGCCACAGTCACCAAACTGTGGAAAGAACCAAGATGCACTTCAACAGATGAATGGATGAAGAAGATATGGTCCATATATACAATGGAGTATTATGCCTCCATCAGAAAGGATGAATACCCAACTTTTGTATCAACATGGACAGGACTGGAAGAGATTATGCTGAGTGAAATAAGTCAAGCAGAGAGAGACAATTATCATATGGTTTTGCTTATGTGTGGAGCATAAGGAATAAGACGGAGGTCATGGGGAGATGGAGAGGAGAAGGGAGTTGGGGGAAATTGGTGGGGGAGATGAACCATGAGAGACTATGGACTCTGAGAAACAAACTGAGGGTTTTGGAGGGGAGTGGGGGTGTTCGTGAGCCTACGGAGGGCACATATTGCATGGAGCACTGGCTGTGGTGCACAATTAATGAATTCTGGAACACTGAAAAAATTTTTTTTAAAAGAACCAAAAAAAAAAAAGAGTACATTTACCTTAATGAACACTAAGTAATATATGGAATTGCTGAATCACTATATTGTACATCTCAAATTGATATGACACTATATGTTAACTACACTGGAATTAAAATTTTAGCAAGTGTTATGTTGATTGACTGTCTTCTATCAAAACAAACAAGTGCAAACTAATGTCAACATGACTATTATTTTTGCATATTATAGGATAAAATGTGGTCATATGCATGTGAAGGTACTCTACAGTAATTCAGGAAACTGTTAAAATTATAAATTAATATATATTTTCCAAATTATCAAGCTAACAATTTATGCAAAAATCATTAAATCTCTAAATCAATTAAAATTCTTATTGTTCAAAATTTATAAAGTGTAATAAAAAAGCATTAGACTATAAGTCAGGAATACTAGGTTCAAGTACCAGCTCTGGACACAATTAGCTTTGTGCCTCCATAAGGTCACTTATTCCCTTTGATCCTAGGTTTTTTTTAACCGCAAAATGAAGGAGTTGAAGTAAGTCTTGGCAAGCCCTTTAAACTATATAACAACTTAACATTTGTTACATTAAATATATTTTCAACAGCTCATGAAAGAGCAGAAAGTTTTTGTGCCCACCTAAACATCACTTTATTAAATCATTGCATTTTAAACTTGTAAATGAAGTGAAGTCTCTTCCCAAAACTAGTTTTTCTATTTGAGAGTGATTATATCAACAGCATAAATCCCATAATGGCATTATATTTCCACGACAAACTTTTATAGACAACCATTTGTTTCCCTGGCTTTGTGATTTTATGGATGGCGTAGTGAGAGTACATATTTATCTAAGCAAATTTTCTGTCATACAGAATAACCCAATATGGAATACAAACTGAATTTTTTTCTCACTGATGTCTGAATACATAAAAAATATCTTTAACTCATTTTTTTTCACTGAACAAGCTGATAAAGATTTGCAGTATGATTTATTATTATTTTCATAATTTGAGAAAAACTAAGGATTGCCTCCTTTTCTGCATTGGGTCATTAAATTCAAAATAAGGTGTTTATACAAGAGCTTTGCACAATAATGCAAGGAAGTAGATTATAGCCTTTAACACATTTCACAATATGGAATTACATTTTCAAATGTTTGCAAAATCTGTGCATCAGTTTAAAGATGGGAGAAGGAATAGCAGCCATAATTTCAAAAAGATGGTATAATAAATTCTTCATTATTTATAGTTACAGAGAAAAAAAACTGGTAATCTAATAAAATTTTGACTCAATATTACAATGTATTTTGACTCCTAAATGAAATATGATACTGTCTAATGGAATTGAGGAATTTCTTACACACATATATGAGCTGTTTTTCCTCACTTTTATTAAAAATAGGATATTTTGTAACTTTTTATTTAAATTTAAATTAAATTAAATTTTAATTAAATTTAAATTTAAATTTAAGTAAATTTAAATAAATTTTATTTAAAAATTCATAAATTTTTAAATAAATTTTAAATTTTAAATTTTATTTAAAAATTTATAAATTTATAAATTTTCCTTATTATAAATTTTATTTTATTTAAATAAATTTAAATAAAATTTTGTAACTTTTTATTTAAATTCCAATTAGCTAACATACAGTATAATATTAGTTTCAGGTGAGTGGCAGGTCAGCTCAGTTGGTTAGAGCGTGGTGCTAATATTAGTTACAGGTGTAGAGTATTGTGATTAAAAACATTAGTACAACACCTGGTGCTCATCACAAGTACACTCCTTAATCCCCATTGCCTATTTAATCAATCCCACCACCCAACTCTAAATTTGTTTTATATACCTAAGAATCTGTTTCTTGGTTTACTTTTCTTTTTTTTTTTTTTAATCACTTCACTTGTTTTATTTCTAAAATCCACATATGAGTGAAATTATGTGGTATTTATCTTACTCTGACTGACTTATTTTGCCTATTATAAGACTCTTCAGCTCAATCTATGTCATTGCAAATGGCAAGATTTCATTCTTTTTGATGGCTGAGAAATATCCCATTATATATTATATTTAATATATAAATGTTAAATAATATATAATTATAGAACATATAATACAATTACTATATAAATATTATATGTGTAAGTGTGTATTTATATATATATAAATCTTATATATATATAAATGGTTAAATTATATATATATGGTATTGTGTAGGAAACTGATTCAGTTCCATTCTTCTGCATGCAGTTCTCCAGTTTTTCCAACACTATTTGTTCAAGTGACTGTCTTTTTTCCTTTGGATATTCTTTTCTGCTTTGTTGAAGATTAATTGAACATATAGGTGTGGGTTCATTACTAGGTTTTCTATTATGTTCCATTAATTTATGTGTCAATTTTTGTGCCAGTACCATACTGTTTTTGACCTACAGCTTTGTACAATAATTTGATGTCAGAATTGTGATGTCTACAGCTTTGCTTTTGTTTTTCAGGATTAGTTTGATTACTTGGGGTCTTTAGTGATTACATACAAATTTTAGAATTGTTTCTTCTAACTCTGTGAAAAATGCTGGTGGTATTTTGATGGGGATTGCATTAAATGTATAGATTGTTTTGGGTAGTTTATACATTTTAACAATATTCATTTTTCCAATCCATGAGCATAGAATGTCTTTCCATTTCTTTGTGTCATCTTCAATTTCTTTATAATTTTCAAAGTACAGTTCTTACACCCATTTAGTTATGTTTAATTCTAGGTAACTTAATATTTTGGTGCAATGTAAAAGGAATTCCTAATTTCTCTTTCTGCTGATTCATTATTGTTGTATAGATATACAACAGATTTCTGTACATTGATTCTGTATCTTGTAAATTTACTGAATATATCACTTCTAGCAGTTTTTTAATTGATCTCATTCAAGTGTTCTATATATACTGTCACATCATCTGCAAATAGTAAAAGTTTCACTTCTTCCTTACAAATAGGGATGCCAGTTTCGTTTTGTTGTCCGATTTCTGTGGCTAGGAATTCCAGTACTATGTTGAATAAAAGTGATTAGAGTGGACAAGCTTGTCGTCTTCCTAATTTGTGGGGAAAGCCTCTAAGTTTTTCCCTATTGAGGATAATGATAGCTGTAGATTTATTCATGTGTGGTCCTTATTATGTTAAGGTTGTTCCCTCTAATCTAACTTTGTTACAGAACTTTTATCATGAATGGATGTTTACATTGTCAAATGATTTTCTGTATCTATTGAAATGATCATATGGCTCTTTTCCTTTCTCTTATTGATGTAATGTATTAAGTTGGTTGATTTGCAAATATTCAACTACTTTTGCAATCTGGGGATAAATCCCACTTGAATATGGTGAAATTATTTTTTTTAATTTTTTTATTTATTTCAGCATAACAGTATTCATTCTTTTTTGCACCACACCCAGTGCTCCATGCAATACGAGCCCACTCCAACACCCACCATCTGGTTTCCCAAAGCTCCCAACCCCCACCCCTTCAAAACCCTCAGATTATTTTTCAGAGTCCATAGTCTCTCAAGGCTCACCTCCCCTTCCAATTTCCCTCAACTCTCTTCACCTCTCTAACTCCCTTTGTCCTCCATGCTATTTGTTATGCTCCACAAATAAGTGAAACCATATGATAATTGATTCTATCTGCTTGACTTATTTCACTCAGCATAATCTCTTCCAGTCCCATCCATGTTGCTACAAAAGTTGGGTATTCATCCTTTCTGATGGAGGCATAATACTCCATAGTGGATATGGACCACATCTTCCTTCTCTATTCGTCTGTTAAAGGGCATCTTGATTCTTTCCACAGTTTGGCGACCGTGGCCATTGCTGCTATACACATTGGGGTACAGATGGCCCTTCTTTTCACTACATCTGTATCTTTGGGGTAAATACACAGGAGTGTAATGACAGGGTCATAGGGAAGCTCTATTTTTAATTTCTTAAGGAATCTCCACACGGTTCTCCAAAGTGGTTGCACCAACTTGCATTCCCACCAGAAGTGGAAAAGGGTTCCCCTTTCTCCACATCCTCTCCAACACTTGTTTCCTGTCTTGCTGATTTGGGCTATTCTAACTGGTGTGAGGTGGTATCTCAATGTGGTTTTAATTTGAATCTCCCTGATGGCTAGTGATGATGAACATTTTTTCATGTGTCTGATAGCCATTTGAATGTCTTCATTGGAGAAGTGTCTGTTCATATCTTCTGCCCATTTTTTGATATGATTGTCTGTTTTGTGTGTGTTGAGTTTGAGGAGTTCTTTATAGATCCTGGATAACAACCTTTTGTCTGTACTGTCATTTGCAAATATATTCCCCCATTCCATGGGTTGCCTTGTTGTTTTGTTGACTGCTTCCTTTCCTGTGCAGAAGCTTTTGATTTTGATGAATTCCCCAAAGTTCATTTTCGCTTTTGTTTCCTTTGACTTTGGAGATATATCTTGAAAGAAGTTGCTGTGGCCGATATCGAAGAGGTTACTGCCTATCTTCTCCTCTAGGATTCTGATGGATTCCTGTTTCACATTGAGGTCCTTTATCCATTTTGAGATTATCTTTGTATACAGTGTAAGAGAATGGTTGAGTTTCATTCTTCTACATATAGCTGTCCAATTTTCCCAGCACCACTTATTGAAGAGACTGTCTTTTTTCCACTGGATATTTTTTCCCGTTTTGTCAAAGATTATTTGACAATAGAGTTGAGGGTCCGTATCTGGGCTCTCCACACTGTTCTATTGGTCTATGTGTCTGTTTTTATGCCAGTACCATGCTGTCTTGGTGATCACAGCTTTGTAGTAAAGCTTGAAATCGGACAATGAGAAACCCCCAGTTTTATTTTTGTTTTTCAAGATTTCCTTAGCGATTCGGGGTCTCTTCTGATTCCATACAAATTTTTGCATTATTTGCTCTAGCTCCTTGAAAAATACCGGTGGAATTTTGATCGGAATGGCATTAAAAGCATAGATTGCTCTAGGCAGTATAGACATTTTAACAAAGTTTATTCTTCCGATCCAAGAGCATGGAATGGTCTTCCATCTTTTTGTGTCTTCTTCAATTTCTTTCATGAGTGTTCTGTAGTTCCTCGAGTACAGATCCTTTACCTGTTTGGTTAGGTTTATTCCCAGGTATCTTATGGCTCTTGGTGCTATAGTAAATGGAATCGATTCTCTAATTTCCCTTTCTGTATTTTCATTGTTAGTGTATAAGAAAGCCACTGATTTCTGAACATTGACTTTGTATCCTGCCATGTTGCTGAATTGCTGTATAAGTTCTAGTAGTCTGGGGGTGGAGTCTTTTGGGTTTTCCATATAAAGAATCATGTCATCTGCAAAGAGAGAGAGTTTGAATTCTTCATTACCAATTTGGATACCTTTTATTTCCCTTTGTTGTCTGATTGCTGTTACTAGGACTTCTAATACTATGTTGAACAAGAGTGGTGAGAATGGGCATCCTTGTCATGTTCCTGATCTCAACAAGAAGGACGGAAACTTTTTCCCATTGAGAATGATATTTGCTGTGGGTCTTTCATAGATAGATTTGAAGAAGTTCAGGAATGTTCCTTCTATCCCTATACTTGGAAGCGTTTTAATCAGGAACGGGTGCTGGATTTTGTCAAATGCTTTTTCTGCATCGATTGAGAGGACCATGTGGTTCTTCTCTCTTCTCTTATTAAGTTGTTCTATCACATTGATTGATTTGCGAAAGTTGAACCATCCTTGTAGCCCAGGGATGAATCCCACCTGGTCATGGTGGGTAATCTTTTTAATGTGCTGTTGGATCCTGTTGGCTAGGATCTTGTTGAGAATCTTAGCATCCATATTCATCAGTGATATTGGTCTGAAATTCTCCTTTTTGGTAGGGCTTTGCCTGGTTTGGGGATCAGGGTAACGCTGGCTTCATAGAAAGAGTCAGGAAGTTTTCTTTCTGCTTCAATTTTTTGAAACAGCTTGAGGAGAATAGGTGTTATTTCTTCTTTGAAAGTTTGGTAGAATTCCCCAGGGAATCCATCAGGTCCTGGGCTCTTGGTTTTTGGGAGGTTTTTGATCACCGCTTCAATCTCTTTACTAGATATCGGTCTATTCAGGTTGTCAATTTCTTCCTGATTCAATTTTGGGAGTTTATAGTTTTCCAGGAATATCCATTTCATCTAGGTTGCTTAGCTTATTGGCATATAACTGTTGATAATAACTTCTGATTATTGTTTCTACTTCAAGGTGTTCGTTGTGATCTCTCCCTTTTCATTCATAACTTTATGAATTTCACTTTCTCTCTTTTCTTTTGTCTTAGTGTGGCCAATGGTTTATCGATCTTATTGATTCTTTCAAAAAACCAGCTTCTAGTTTCATTGATACGTTCTACTGTATCTCTGGTTTCTACCTCAGTGTTCTCAGCTCTAATCTTGATTATTTCCCTTCTTATGTGTGGAGTTGGTTTGATTTGTTGTTGATTCTCCAGTTCTTTAAGGTGTAGAGACAGCTGCTGTGTTCTGGATTTTTCAATTTTTTTTAGTTCTGGAGTTTTTCAATTTTTTGAGGGAGGCTTGGATGGCTTTGTATTTCCCCCTTAGGACCGCCTTTGCTGTATGCCATAGGTTTGGGACCAAAGTGTCTTCATTTTCGTTGGTTTCCATGAATTGTTTCAGTTCTTCTTTAATCTCCTGGTTGACCCAAGCATTCTTAAGCAAGGTGGTCTTTAGCTTCCAGGTTTTTAAGTTCCTTCGGAACTTTTCCTTGTGATTGAGCTCCAGTTTCAAAGCATTGTGATCTGAGAATATGCAGGGAATAATCTCGGTCTTTTGGTAACTTTTGAGTCCTGTTTTGTGACCCAGTATGTGGCCTATTCTGGAGAAGGTTCGAATGTGCACTTGAGAAGAATGAGTATTCTCTTGTTTTAAGGTGGAATGTTCTGTATATATCTATGAGGTCCATCTGGTCCAATGTGTTATTCAATGCTCTTGTTCTTTATTGATTTTCTGCTTTGATGATCCGTCTATTTCAGAGAGGTGTGTTAATATCTCCTACTCTTAATGTATTCATATCAATATGTCTCTTTATCTCGATTAACAGTTTTATTATGTAATTAGCTCCTCCCATATTGGGGGCATATATATTTACAATTGTTAGATCATCTTGGTGGATAGTCCCTTTAAGAATGATGTAGTGTCTTTCTGTATCTCTGACTACAGTCTTTAGTTTAAAATCTAATTTGTCTGATATGAGAATCATTACCCCAGCCTTCTTTTGAAGCCCATTGGCATGAAAGATATTTCTCTGTCCCTTCACTTTCAGTCTCTGTGTATCATTACGTTCAGAATGGTCTCTTGTAGACAACATATGGATGGGTCTTGTCGTTTTATCCAATCTGCAACCCTGTGCCATTTTATGGGCGCATTTAGAACATTCACATTGAGAGTGATTATTGATAGATACGTTTTTATTGACATTGTGTTAGCTTGAAGTCTTTCTTTCTGTAGATTGTCTCTCTATTTCTGTTCAATGCTATTCTTAGGATTTTTCCTCTTTTATAGAACCCCCCTTAATATTTCCTGCAGTGTCAGCTTGGTGGTTGCATACTCTTTTAAGCCTTGTCGGTCTTGGAAACTCTTTATCTCTCCATCCATTTTGAATGTCAGTCTTGCTGGATAAAGTATTCTTGGCTGCATGTTCTTCTCATTTACTGACCTGAATATATCTTGCCAGCCCTTTCTGGCTTGCCAGGTCTCTGTGGACAGGGACAGGGACAGGTCTGACGTTATTCTGATGGGCTTTCTTATGTAAGTAAGGAGCCTCTCTTTGTCCAGCAGCTTTCAAGAGATTATATCTACAAATATGATTCCTCAATTTGACTATCAGGTGCCTTGATGCTTTTTTGGAATCTATAATCTTGGGTGGAGACCGTTCGGCCTCTAATACATGAACGCTGCTTCCTTTCACGAGATTGGGAAAATTTTCATGGAGAACTTGTTCCACTCTATCTTCCAGACGTCTTTCTTTCTCCTCCCCTTCAGGGATTCCAATAATTCTGACTTTGGAACGTTTCATGGCATTATTTATTTCACTGATTCTGTTTTCGTAGCTTGTAAGATGTTTTTTCCTGGCTTTCTCCTGATCCTTTCTCTCTATACGTTTGTCCTCCAGATCACAAATTCTATCTTCTGTCTCAGTTACCCTAGCTGTGAGAGAATTTAAATTAGATTAGAACTCATTAAGAGCATTGTGAACCTCATCCCTGGTAGCTTTCAGCTCTGCCTTAACATTGTGAACATAATCTCTGGTCACTTTCAGTTCGGCCCTAATCTATTCCGTTTGGTCATCCATGGCTTTCTCCAACCCAGCTATTGCCTGGATAATTGTTAGCCTGAATTCTCTTTCTGACATATTGTCTATGTTGATAGCCATTAGCTCTGTTGCAGAAGGCCCATTCTCTGTATTTTTTCTGTTGGGCATTTCTCCTTCTAGACATTTTGGTGAGATATGACTGAGTGGATGTAGATGGTTGTATCGACCATGGTGCAGTAAAGGTGCACCCTGGAACGCTTCTGAGCACTCATGATTCCCCACCCAAATGAGACAAAAAAGAAAAGAAAAAGAAAAAAAAGAGAGAGAGATACAGGGAAAAAAGGGAAGATAAAAGAGAATGTTCAGCCCAAATGGGCCCCAAGGTAAGATTTATGAAGTATACAAACAAAAATAAACAAACAAAAAGACTGATGAAAGTATATGACAAGAAAAAATATATATATATCAGCAAATAAAGGAAGAACCTCGTCAAAAAGAACACCAAGTATAAGATTTATATACTATAGAACAAGCACAAAAACACAGAAACACTGGCAGAAGAAAAAGATGGGAGAGTGGTTATAAATTCTTAGTGTAGGCGATATCTTTGTTAAAGGACTCAACTTTCCTAAGAGAAATGGGGATTAAAAATTGGCTTACCTATAGGGGTAGCATTGATTGAGGAAAGGGGATTACCTTGAAGTTTAACTCTATATGAATATTAGAAAGTAAGAATAAAAAAGGAATAAACTAGACCAAACTAAAGTAAAATAAAAAAAATTAAAAAATAAAAAAATAAAAATTAAAAAATTAAAAAATAGAAATGCTAAAGAAAAACCGAGGTTTATGTATCAAAAAGTTCAGGTTAGAAGGTTATTATGGAATTTGATGTACTGGACATCTCACTGTGATGGTAAATAGGTTAAAAATTATCTATATTAAAAAAAAATGAACCAGAATAGTGGGAACGAGTTAAAAATAAAAGTTGTCCTATGAAGTAGTGGTGGTTGTTCTCTTGTCGTCTTTTTTTTTCTTCTTTCCTGGTTGGTTTTCTGGAGGAGGGGCCTGCCACATGGGTTTTCAGTCAATGATGTTCCCTGAGTTAAGTCCTCTTCACCCCCTCAAGGGGGTGGGCTCTGAGGAAACTGGTTTTTTTCAGGCTTTTTTTCTCTGGCGGTTTTTATGTTTGTTCACTTTTTTTCCCTCTCACCTTGACCTCTTTTGATGGTTTTTGTAGGTTTAGAAGAAAGCAAACTGCACCCTGATCTCCCTTTCAGAGAGAAGCTTCAGTCTGACTGAAGAGCCCAAATAAATTCCCCCTTGGCCACTGGCAGAGCATGCTCTGAGTCACGGTCCCTGGGGACACAGGATCTTTTGCATGTACTCAAAACCATGGCAGCAGCGGTGGTCTGGGCAGCTCCAGACTGCCAGAGAGGTTCCAAGCAGTGATCACACACTGAGATTTTCCCACTCCCCTGGGCTGGGAGTGCTTGGTCTTTCTGGGTCTAAGAGTGCTGGGCTTGGGCGCACCTCTCTCAGGGGAGGGTGAGGTACGCGCACGCGTCACAGGCTCTATTAGCACGACTGGGCATTCTGCCATCTGGCAAGGCTCCCAGGCCCTCACAGGAGCTGGACCCCACACATTCTCAGGCATGCTGGCGACTCAGGGACCAAGACCTGGTTTCTCTGCTGCACTCTCTCTGGCTCAGCGCCAGGGGAGGCTGTCCTGGGTCCAGGGACTTAAGCCCCTGTCCCTAGCCACCCCGATTCCCACAACACCGCCCCCCAGGATCCTTTTCTCTCTTTGAGTGCTTTCAACCAGTATCGAAGTTCATGCTGGTCTCTAGACGCAGGGCACTCTCGCATTATGGGTATTACTTTCCAATCAGTTGCCTCTGGTGGCTTCCTCCCCCTTTTGTTTATCTTCCAATATCAGTCCAATGTCCCCACGCTGCTTTACCTGCCCACTGCCATCTTCTGCCCCTGTAAAGATCCAGAAGTGTATAATTCTGATCTCAGGCTGATTTCGTGGGTGATCGGAGTTCTTTGGTAGGAAATCAGCTCACTTTAGGGTACAGGTTGAAATGGCGCCTCCTCCTACTTCCCCACCATCTTGTCCCCCTTCGAATGATTTTTTAAATGTGTTTTTGGATTTGGTTTGCTAGTATTTTGTTGAAGAATTTTGCACTTATGTTCATCAAATATATTGGCCTGTAGTCCTTTGTTTGTTTGTTTGTTTGCTTGTTTGTTTTTTGGTGATGTCTTTGTCTCCTCTGGGTATCAGGGTAAATCTGACCTCATATAATGAATTAGGAAGTTTTTCTTCCATTACTATTTTAGTAAATAGTTTGAGAAGAATAGATATTAGTTCTTCTTTAAATGTTTGATAGAGGGCGCCTGGGTGACTCAGTGGGTTAAAGCCTCTGCCTTTGGCTCACGTCATGATCCCAGAGTCCTGGGATCGAGCCCCACGTTGGGCTCTCTGCTCAGCAGGGATCCTGCTTCTCCGTCTCTCTCTACCTGCCTCTCTGCCTACTTGTGATCTCTGTCTGTCAAATAAGCAAATAAAATCCTTAAATAAATAAATAAATAAATGTTTGATAGAGTTCTCCTGGGAAGCTAGCTGTCTGAACCTGCACTTTTGTTTTTGGGGAGTTTTATGATTACCGATTCAATTACTTTGGATGTAATTGGTTTGTCCAAATTTCCTACTTTGTTATATTTCAGTTTTGGTAGTTTATATGTTTCTAGAAATTTATGCATTGCTTCTAATTTATCTGATTATTTGCTTATATAGTTTTTGGGTTTTTTTATAAAATTCTCTTATAGGAGACCAGATGGCAGGGAAGTAGGAGGAAACCCATTTCAACCTGTACCCTAAAGTGAGCTGATTTCCTACCAAAGAACTCCGATCACCCATGAAATCAGCCTGAGATCAGAATTATACACTTCTGGATCTCTACAGGGGCAGAAGAGGCCAGTGGGCAGGAGTTGGAATGTTGGACTGATATCGAAAGATAAACAAAAGGGGGAGGAAGCCACCAGAGGCGACTGATTGGAAAGTAATACCCATAATATGAGAGTGCCCTGCATCTGGGGACCAGCATTAACTTGGAGACTGATTGAAAGCACTCAGAAAGAGCAAAGGATTGCAGGGGGTATGGAATTGTGGGAATCGGGGAGGCTAGGGACAGGGGCTTAAGTCCCTGGACCCAGGACAGCCTCCCCTGGCGCTGAGCCAGAGAGAGTGCTGCGGAGAAACCAGGTCTTGGTCCCTGAGCTGCCAGGGTGCCAGAGAATGTGTGGGGTCTGGCTCCTATGAGGGCCTGGGAGCCTTGCCAGCCCGCAGAATGCTGAGCGGTGCTACAGAGCCTGAGACACACGCGCCCCTCACCCTTCCCTGGAGAGGTGCGCGAATGCCGAGCCCAGTGCTCTTAAACCCATGCCATTGTTTCAGAGCCTGAGACACGTGTGCGCCCCAAACCTTCCCCTGAGAGAGGTGCACGAAGGCCCAGCCTGGTGCTCTTGGACCTTCGCCCTCCTCTCAGAGCCTGAGACGCACGTGCGACCCTCACCCTTCCGTGAGAGAGGTGCGCACAAGCCGGGCGCTCTTAGACCCAGAAAGACCAGGCATTCCAGCCCAGGCCAGCAGGAAAATCTCAGTATGCGATCGCTGCTTGGAACTCTCTGGCGGTCTGTAGCTGTCCAGACAGCCGCCGCTGCCATGGTTTTGGGTACAAGCAGAGAATCCTGCATCCCCAGGGACCACGACTCAGAAACTGCTCTGCCAGAAGCCAAGGGGTAATTTGAATGTACTCTGCAACACCCACAGGGGACCAGACTGCAGTTTGCTTTCCTCTAAACCTACAAAAACCATCAAAAGCGGTCAAGGCTCTCCCCAAATCAAATCCACTGACCTTTCAAGTTTCAAGCTCTAAGCCTCACTATTTAGCAGAATTCAGGAAATTCAGTCTCTCTAAGTCAAATATTTCAGGGATCTATTTTCCCTGTGTGCTCCCCAGTGTGCCTTTTGCCCCTCTCTGTGACTGTGGCTCCCTCCCCACAGCAGCAGCCACAAACTGTTTCTCTCCCAACCATGTCTTCACACTTCCTGCCTTCTTTAATGTGGTCTCTTCTCTACCTTTAGTTGTGAAGTTTGTTCTGCCAGTCTTCAGGTCAATTTCTGGGGTATTTAGGATGATTTGATTGTTATCTAATTGTATTTCTCAAATGAGGAAACCTTAGGTCCTCCTACTTCATCACCATCTTCCAGACTCCTTTTTAAAAAATTTTTTGAGTACAGTTGACACACAATGTTATAGTAGTTTTAGGTGTACTATGTATCATTTCAATATCTCAATGCATTCTTTTATGCTCACCACAAGAGTAGTTACAATGTGTAACCGTACAATGCTCTTTCAACATTAATGACTATACTCCTCATGCCTATGTTTAACTTGCATGACATTCATACCTCAGGTTAAAGCCTGTACCTCCCACTCCCTTTCACTTTATTGCCAATCCCCCATTTTATTTCTTTCAGCAACCATCGGTTTGTTCTCTGTATTTATAGAAGTAATTCTGAGTTTGTTTGTTTATTCGTTTGTTTTGTTTATTTAGATTTCAAACATGAGTGAAATCATATGCTATTTGTATTCTCATTCTGATGTATTTTACTTAGCATAGTATTCTCTAGTTCCTTCCACTAGTTCCCATCATTTTTATGGGTGTGTACATTTATATATATATATATATATATATATATATATCTCACATATATATATGTGTGATATATGAGATATATATCTCACATCTTCTTTATCGATTCATCTGTCAATGGACACTTATGTTGGCTACTGTAAATAATGTTGCAAGAAACAAGATTTCATACAGCTGCTAGAATTAGTGTTTCTGTTTTCTTTGGGTAAATACCCAGTAGTGGAATGGTTGGATGACACGGTATTTTTACTTTTAAGTTTTTGAAGAACCTTCATATTGTTTTTCACATTGGCTGTACCAATTTGCATTCTCCCCAACAGTGCACAAGGGTTTCCTTTTCTCCACATTCTTGCCAACACTTGTTATTTGTTGTCTTTTTTATTGTAGCCATTCTGAAAGACTTAAGGTCATAACTAATTGTGGTTTTCACTTGCTTTTCCCATATGACTAGTGATGTTGAGCTTCTTTTCATGTGTCTATTTTTACACCTGGATGTCTTTTCTGGGAAAATATCTATTAAGGTCCTCTGCCTATTTTTAAATCAGGTGTGTGTGTGTGTGTGTGTGTGTGTGTATTTAATTGTCTAAGTATTTTATATATTTTGGATATTAACTTCTCATCACATATATCATTTACATATGCATTTTTCCTATTCAGTATGTTAAGTTACCTTTTTGTTTTGTTATGCAAAAGCTTTTTATTTTGATGGTCCCAATTGTTGATCTCTTGTTTTAGTAGCTATATTGGGAGACATATATATATATATATAGAGAGAGAGAGAGAGAGAGATCTATATATCATATAGGTATCTATATATATAGAGAGAGAGATCTATAGATATCAATATATCATATAGATCTCTCTCTATATATATATGTATATACATATATATATATATAAAATATTGGGAAAACATTGTTATGGCCACTGCCAATAAATTACTGCTTATATCCCTTTCTAGAATTTTTATAGTTTGTCTTAACTTTTATATCTTTAATCTATTTTGAGTTTTTTTTGTGTGCATGGTGTTAAAAAGTGGTCCAGTTTTATTCTTTCACATGAAGCTGTCCAGTTTTCCCAGCACAATTGGCTAAAGAGATGTTCTTTTCTCCATTGTATGTTCTTGTCTCCCTTGTCACAGTTTAATTAACCACAGAAACCTGGGATTCTTTCTAGGCTTTCTATTCTATTCCATTAATCTATGTTAATCTATGTTTCTATTTTTGTGTCAATACCATACTGTTTTGATTACTCCAACTTTGTAGTATATTTTGAAAACTATAATTGTGATATCTCCAGCTGTGTTCTACTTTCTTATGATTGCTTTGGCCATTTGGAGTCTTTCATAGTTCCATACAATTTTTTACATTGTTTTATTGAAGTATAATTAACATACAGTATTATATTATTTTCATGTCTACAATATAATGATTTAGCAATCATATACATTATTCAGTGCTGAGTACTAGAAATGTAGTTAGCATTTTTTATATATAGATTGTTTTTTCCCTTCCTTTTCTTTTCCTTTCTTTCTTCATTTTTTTTTTTTTTGGTATTGAGTTGTATTAAGTCCTTTATATTTTTAGAAATTAACCAATTATAAGATATATAATTTGCAAATATGTTTTCCTAGTAAGAAGGTTGTCCTTATGTTTCTTAATGGTTTCCTTCACTCTGCAAAGGCTTTTTTTATTTTGGGATAGTCCCAATAGTTTAATTTTGCTTTTGGTTCTTTTGTCAGAGGAGACAGGTTTAGAAAAAATATTTCTAAAGACAATATCAAACAAACCTCTGCCTAGGTTTTCTTCTGTTTTATGGTTTCAGGTCTCACATTTACATCTTCAACCCAGTTTGTTTATTTTTGTGTATGGTATAACAAAGTGGTCCAATTTTATTCTTTTGCATACAGCCACCCAGTTTTTCCAGTATCCTTTGTTGAAGAGACTTCCTTTTCTTCATTGTGTATTCTTGCTTTTTTTGTCATAGATTATGTCATTGTGTTAGATTTTGTCATTGATTTTATAAGCATGGGTTTATTTCTGCGCTCTCTATTCTGTTCCATTCAATTGTTACAGGTACTAGTCAAAAGTCTTTGCTACTGGCTCCATACAAAGTATTATTTTTCAAAGATTTATTTATTTATTTATCATCTATTTTATTTATTTATTTAATTTATTTATTAAAGGTTTATTTCTTTATTTGAGTTGGGGGAGAGAGAGCATGAGCACAGACAGAAAGAGAAGCAGACTCCCTGCTGAGCAGAAAGCCCAATGTGGGGATCAATCCCAAGACCATGAGATCATGACTTGAGCCAAAGGCAGACACTTACCTGATTGAGTGACCCAGGCGGCCCACAAATTGTTATTATTTCTTCCACTTTTGTGAAAAACGATGTTAGTACTTTGATAAGGATTTCATTAAATCTCTAAATTGATTTAGGTTATATAAACACATTAACAATACTGATTCTTACAATACTTGAGCACTGAATATCTTTCCATTTGTGTCATCTTCAGTTTTTTTCATTAATATTTTATAGTTTTCAATGTACAGGTTTTTCATTTCCCTGGTTAATTGTCTTCCTAGGTATTTTGTGTTTGTGTGCAACTCTAAATGGAATTCTTTTCTTAATTTCATTTTGTGCTACTTTGTTGTTAGTGTATAGAAACAAAAATGATTTCTGGGTATTAATTTTGAATCCTTCAACTTTACTGAATTCATTTAGTACTTCTAATAGTTTTCTGGTGCATTGTTTAGAATATTCTCTCTCCTTTTTTTTAGATTTTCTTTAAATTTAAGTTAGTTAACATATAGTGTATTAGTACTTTCAGAGGTAAAGTTTAGTGATTCATCAGTTCCATATAACACCCAGTGATCATTAATTACATCAAGTGCCCTCCTTAATGTCCATAACATAATTCCCCCATCTCCCCACATCCCTCCAACATCCCTGTTTTTTCCCTATAGTTAAGGGTCTCTTATGGTTTTTCTTCCTTTGTTTTTATCTTATTTTATTTTTCCTACCCTCCCCTTATGTTCATCTGTTTTTTTTCCTTAATTCTACATATAAGTGAAATCATATGGTATTTGTCTTTATGACTTATTTTGCTAAGCATAAAACTCTCTAGCTCCATCCATGTCATTGCAAATGGCAAGATTTCATTCTTTTTTATGTCTGAGTAATATTGAACTTCTGCATTTATTGAAATAATCATTTTTTAATCTTTTGTTTTGTAACTGTGCTCTAATCTGTTGATTGATTTGTGAATATTGAGCCACTCTTGCATCCATGGAAGAAAACTCAGTTAATCATGGTAAATATTTTTTTAATATATTGTTTAATGTTGTTAGCTAATATTTTATTGAGGATTTTTGAACCTATATTCATTAGGGATATTGACCTGTGGGATTTATCAATTTTGTTTACTTTTTCAATAAGTCAGGTCTTAGTTTCATTGATCTTTTCTGTTGTTTGTTTTGTTTTAGTCTCTATGTCATTTATTTGTGCTATAATATTTATTATTTTCCTTTTTTAAGGTTTACTTATTCATTTGAAAGAGAGAGATAGAGAGAAAAAAAAGGGAGAGAGTACACATGCAAAGGGAGAGGAAGACAGAGAGAAGTAGACTCCCCACTGAGCTGGAAGCCCAATGTGGGGCTCTATTCCAGGACCTGGAGATCATGACCTGAGATGAAGGCAGGCGCTTAACCATCTGAGCCACCCAGATGACTCAATCTTTATTATTTTCTTCCCTCTACTCATCTTGGGATTTTTTTTAGTTCCTTTAGGTATAACATTAGATTGCTTATTTGATCATTTTATTTTTTTAAAGATTTTATTTATTTATTTGACAGAGAGAGAGAGATCATAAACAGGCAGGGAGGCAGGCAGAGAGAAAGGGGGAAGCATGCTCCCCGATGAGCAAAAAGCCTGATGTGGGGCTCGATCCCAGGACCTTGAGATCATGACCTGAGCCAAAGGCAGAGGCTTAACCCTCTGAGCCACCCAGGCACCCCTTATCATTTTATTTTTTGAAGTAGGCCTGTACTGCTATATATTTTCCTCTTAAAACATCTTTTACTGAATTTGAAAGAATTTTGATCATTGTGTTTTCATTTTCTTTCCTTCCATGTATTTTTTTTATTTCTTGTTTGATTTCTTTGTTGATCCATTTGTTGTTTAGCTACATAATTAGTCTCTATATGTTTCTGTTTTTCCAGCATTTTTCTTGTTATTGAGTTCTACATTTATACTATTGTGTATATAAATGACACATGGTACTTTTTTAGACAAGACAGCAGAGGAGTAGGAGACCTAAATTTGGTCAGGTCCCAAGAATTCAGCTGGATAGTTATTAAACCACTCTGAACACCTACAAACTCAATAGGATATCAAAGAAAAGAATAGCAGCTATTCTATGAACAGAAAAAACAACTACTTTATGGAAGGCAGGACGAGAAGAGAAGTGAATCCAAAGATATATGGGAAGACAGACTGCAAGGGGAGGGGACAGCTCCAGGCAAGTGGTAGACCAGCAGAACACAAAATCGTAACTTTCAGAAGTCTGCTCCACTAAGGGACATCGCTCCAGAGGCTAAACAGGAGTGGAGCCTTCACTGGGACAGTGTGGTCTCAGGACCCTTGGGATTATAGAAAGGCAAGAGAAGTCTGAGTGTTGCAGAGCTCCCAGGTATTGGAGCAGGAAAACCAGCTGCAAAGACGGAGCTGAAGAGTGGACTTTCAGATTGGGATTGCCATGAACTGTAATCTTCAGCATGATCAGGCCACTGGTCTTTGAGTAGGAACCCCACAAGTGACAGATAGAGGCAGATCACTGCTTCCTCCACCAGGAAGCAGCACAGGAGCACACTGAAGGAATCTACTGGGTTTGGAGACTCTAAATGGGGCTGTGTACCAGAGATAGAAACACTTGGTCAGAGGAGGCTGGGTGGCTCAGTCATTAAGCATCTACCTTCAGCTCAGATGATGATACCAAGGTCCTGTTATTGAGCCCCTCAGTGGACTCCATGCTTGGCAGGAAGCCTGCTCCTCCCACTCCCATTCCCCATGCTTGTTTTCCCTAACTTGCTGTGTCTCTCTCTGTCAAATAAATAAATAAAATATTTTTTAAAAAAGAGAAGAAAAGAAAAGAAACTCTCAGTCACAGCCTGGGTGAGCTTGGAGTGCAGCCAGAGACAAGGAAGAGAGGAATGATTGACTGCTTTTCTCTGAGGGCTCACTAAAGTGGGGGCCGTGAGCTCTGGGTTCCTCTGGTACCAGACATTGGGAGGCCGCCATTTTTATTCTCATCCTCCAAAGCTGTATGGAAAGGCTTCAGGGAAAAAAAGCTACCAAGAGAAAACCCAAGCAGTTTATTTATATTGGCTTCTGGCAAGGGCAGTGCAATTCTGCCTTGGGCAAAGACATTTGAGAATTACTGCAAGAGGCTCTCCCCCCAGAAGATCAACAAGAACATCCAGCCAAGACCAAGTTTACTGATCAATGAGAACTGAAAAACACAAGTACTGGGAATACAGCAGATAGAATTTATGGCTTTCCCCCCATAATTCTTTAGTCTTTCAAAGTTACTATTTTTTAAATTTTCATTATTTTTTCCACTTTTTAATTTTTCCTCTTTCCTATTTTAACCTATTTTATCTTATCAATACCTTTTTAAAAATCTTTTATATGTTTCACTTTAATATTCATATTCTATCCCTTCATTGTATTTAACCTTATTTTTTGCATACATATAAGTTTTTCTTTCTTTAAAATTTTGGTGTATGATTTCTTCTAACAAACCAAAATATACCCTACATCTAGTATGTGGCTTTGTTCTAGTCTCCAGCCTGATCACATTCTCTCCTTTTTTCTTTTTTCAACAAATTTCTCTTGCTAATTCTTTTTTAATTTTTTTTCAATTTTCATCTTTAGAATTATAATACATCCCTTCGTCATGTTTACCCTTACTTTTGTATATATATATAAGCTTTTCATTCTTTAAAACTTGGAGAGGCAGTTTCTCCTAACAGACCAAAATACATCCAAAATTAAGTGTGTGGCTCTGTTCTATTCACCGGACTAATCATATATTTTTTCCCTTTATTCTCCCCCCTCCCCTGTCTCAGTCTTGGGTCTCTTCTGATTTGGTTAGTGTATATTTTTTCTGGGGTCATTTCTACTCTTTTAAAATTTTGTTCTCTCATTCATCTATTCTTCTCAAAACAAAATCACAGGGTGGAAAAACTCATCTCAAAAAAACAAAAAACAAAAACCAGAGGTAATACCAACTGCTAGGGACCTAACCAATACAGACATTAGTTAGATGTCAGAACTAGAGTTCAGAATAACTATTATAAAGTTGTTAGCTGGGCTTGAAAAAAGCATAGAAGATACTAGGGAATCCTTTTCTGCAGAAGTAAAAAAACTAAAAGCTAACCAAGTTGAAATTTTAAAAGCTAATAGTGAGATGCAATAAAAAATGGAGGATCTTACTGCTAGGATACATGAGGCAGAAGAGAGAATTAGTGATATAGAAAACCAAATGATGCAGAATAAAGAAGCTGGGAAAAAGAGATAAGTAAATACTGGATCATGAGGGAGGATTTGAGAGATAAGTGATGCCATAAGATAAAACAATATTAGAATAATTGGGATTCCAGAAGAAAAAGAAGGAAAAAGAGGGGCAGAAGATATATTTGAGAAAATTATACCAGAGAACTTCCCTAATTTGGTTAAGGAAACAGGCATCAAAATCCAGAAGGCACATAAGACCCCCCTCAAAATCAATAAAAAATAGATCAACACCCAGTCATCTAATAGTAAAACTTACAAGTCTCAGTGATAAAGAGAAAATCCTGAAAGCTCCTTGGGACAAGAGGTCTGTAACCTACAGTGGTAGAAATAGTAGATTGGCAGCAGACCTATTCACAGAGACCTGGCAGGCCAGAAAGAACTGGCATGATCTATTCACAGCACTGAATGAGAAAAATATGCAGCCAAGAATACTATATACAGCTAGGACATCATTGAAAATAGAAGAGAGATAAAAAGCTTACAGGATAAACAAATACTGAAAGAATTTGCAAACACCAAACCAGCCCTACAGAAAATATTGAAAGGGGTCCTCTAAGCAAAGGGAGAGCCTAAAAGTAACATAGACCACAAAAGTGCAGAGACAATATACAGTAAGAGTCACCTTACAGGCAATACAATGGCAATAAATTCATATCTTTCAATAGTTACTCTGAATGTAAATGGGTTAAATGCACCAATCAAAAGACACAGGGTATCAGAATGGATAAAACAAACAAACAAAAAACAAACAAACAAACAAAAAAGACCCATTGATATGCTGTCTGAAAGAAAATCATTTTGAACCAAAGACACCATCAGATTTAAAGTGAGGGGGTAGAAAACAATTTACCATGCTAATGGACATCAAAAGAAAGCTAGGGCGGCAATCCTTATATTGAACAAATTAGATTTTAAGCCAAGGACTATAATAAGAGATGAGGAAGGAAACTATATCATACTTGAAGGGTCTGTCCAACAAGAAGATCTAACAATTTTAAATATCTATGCCCCTAACATGGGAACAGCCAATTATATAAACCAAGTAATAAAAAAAAAATCAAAGAAACACACTGACAATAATACAATAATAATAGGGGTCTTTAATGCCCCACCTCACTGAAATGGAGAGATCATCTAAGCAAAAGATCAACAAGGAAATAAAGGCTTTAAAAGACACACTGGACCAGATGGTCATCAAAGATATATTCAGAAAATTCCATCCCAAAGCAATAGAATGCACATTCTTTTATAATGCACATAGAACATTCTCCAGAATAGATCACATCCTGGGTCACAAATCAAGACTCAACCAGTACCAAAAGTTTGGGATCATTTCTGCATGTTTTCAGACCACAGTGCTTTGAGACTAGAAATCAACCACAAGAGAAAAGCTGGAAAGAACTCAAATATGTGTAAACTAAAGTGCAATACAAGCAAGCCTTTCTCAAGAAATAAGAAAGGTCTCAAATACACAACCTAAGCCTACACATAAATGAGCTGGAGAAAGAACAGCAAGTCAAGCCTAAACCCAGCAGGAGAAGAGAAATAATAAAAGTCAGAGGAGAAATCAATGAAATAGAAAACAAAAGAACAGTAGAATAGATCAATGAAACTAGAAACTGGTTTTTTGAAATAATTAATTAGATTGATAAGCCCCTGGCCAGACTTATAATTGAAAGGACCCAAATTAAAATCATGAATAAAAGAGGAGAGATCACAACTAACAACAAAGAAATACAAACAGTTATGAAAATATATTATGAGCAACAATATGCCAGAAAATTTGATAATCTAGAAGAAGTGAATGCATTCCTATAGATGTATAAACTACTAAAACTGAACCAGGAAGAAATAGAAAACCTGGACAGACCCATAACCAGTAAGGAGTTTGAAGCAGTCATCAAAAATCTTCCAACGAACAGGAGCCCAGGGCCAGAAGACTTCCCAGGGGAATTTTATCAAACATTTAAAGAAGAATTAATACCTATTCTCCTGAAAGTGTTCCAAAAAATAGAAATGGAAGGAAAACTTCCAAACTCATTTTATGAGGCCAACATTACCTTGATCCCAAAACCAGACAAAGACCCCATCAAAAAGGAGAATTACAGACCAATGTCCCTGATGAACATAGATGCAAAAATTCTCACCAAAATATTAGCCAATAGGATCCAAAAATACATTAAAAGGATTATTCAACATGACCAAGTGGGATTTATTCCTGGGCTGCAAGGTTGGCTCAACATCTGCAAATCAATCAATGTGATACAATACATTAATAAAAGAAAAAACAAGAACCATGTGATATTCTCAATAGATGCTGAAAAAGCATTTGACAAAGTGAAGCATCCTTTCTTGATCAAAACTCTTCAAAGTGTAGGGATAGAGGGTACATACCTCAATATCATCAAAGTCATCTATGAAAAACCCACAGCAAATATCATTCTCAATGGGGAAATACTGAGAGCTTCCCCCCTAAGGTCCAAAACAAGAGAGGGCTTTCCAATATCACCCCTGCTATTCAACATACTACTAGAGGTCCTAGCCTCAGCAATCAGACAACAGAAAGAAATAAAAGGCAGCTGAACTGGCAAAGAAGAAGTCAAACTCTCACTCTTTGCAAATGATATGATACCTTATGTGGAAAACCCAGAAGACTCCACTGCAAAACTATTTGAACCAGTAGAGGAATTCAGTTAAGTGTCAGGATATAAAATCAATGGACAGAAATCAGTTGCATTTTATACACTAACAACAAGTCAGAAGAAATAGAATTTAAGGAGTCGATCTCGTTTATAATTGCACCCAAAACCATGACACCTAGGAATAAACCTAACCAAAGAGGCAAAGAACCTATATTCAGAAAACTTTAGAGTACTCATGAAAGAAATTGAGGAAGACACAAAGAAATAGAAAAATGTTCCATGCTCATGGATTGGAAGAAAAAAAAATATTGTTAAAATGTCTATGCTACCTAAAGCAATCTACAAATTTAATGCAATCTCTGTCAAAATACCATCAACTTTTTTTCAAAGAAATGGAACAAATAATCCTAAAATTTATATGGAATCAGAAAAGACCCCAAATAGCCAGAAGAATGTTGAGAAAAAAAAGCAAAGCTGGTGGCATCACAATTCCAGACATCAAGCTCTACTTCAAAATAGGCAAACTATGGAAAGAGCCTAGTTGTCCATCAACAGATAAATGGATAAAGCAGATACAATGGAATACTATGCAGTCATCAAAAACCTCTGAAATCTTTCCATTTGCAACGACATGGATGGAACTAGAGGATAATATGCTAAACGAACTAAGACAATCAGAGAAAGACAACTATCATATAATTTCACTGATATGAGGAAAGTGAGAGATGAGACAGAGGTTCATAGGGGAATGGAGGGAAAAATGAAACTAGAGAGGGAAACAAACCATTAGAGACTCTTAATCTCAGGAAACAAACTGAGGGTTGTTGGAGGGGAGGGATGGGGTACGGGGTGATGGACATTGGGGAGGGTATGTGCTATAGTGAGTACAGTAAATTGTGTAAGACTGATGAATCATACACATGTACCCCTGAAACAAATAGTACCTTATGTTAATAAATAAATATATATATAAAAGAAATGATGCATGGTATATCTTCAGTCATTTAAATTTATTGATACTTGTTTTGTGGCATAATATGTGATCTATTCTGGATAAAGTTTCATTTGCATGTGAAAACAACGTGCATTCTTTCGTTTTTGGATGGAATGTTCTGTATATATCGATTAAGTCTACCTGGTATAATGTGTCATTTAGACATTGTTTCCTTGATCTGATCAATCCATTGATATAACTCCGGTGTTTAAGTCCCCTATTTTTATTTTATTACCATTAATTTCTTCCTCTATGTATGATAATAGTTGCTTTATGAATTTAGGTGCTTCAATGTTGGGTGCATAGATATTTAAATTTGTTATATTCTCTTATTGGATTGTTCTCTTTATCATGCAGTGGCCTCTTTGTGTCTTGCTACAGTTTGTATTTTTAAAGTTCTTTTTGTCTGGTGTAAGTATTACTACCCTGGCTTTATTTATTTTTCTGCTTACATTTTATGGTAATTTTTTTGCATACCTTCATTTTCTGTCTCTGTGTTTCTTTAGATTTGAGGTCAGTCTCTTGTAGGAAGCAAATAGCTGGGTACTCCCCCCCATACAATTAACTTGTGTCTTTGATTGGAGTATTTTGGTTATTTACAATTAAGGTTATTATTCATAGGTAAGAGGTTATTGCCATTTAATTTTTTTTGGTTGTTTTTGTACTTTTTCTCTGTTCCTTTCTTCTCTCATTGCCTTTATTTGTGATTGAAGAGTTTATATAATATTATATTTTATTCTTATTTTTTGTTTATCTATAATAGATTATGGGTTTGTTTTTACCATGAGCTTAATATAAAACATCCAAAATGTATAGCAGTCTATTTTCAGTTGATGATCTTTTAAGTTCAAATATACTTAAAAAAACACTTTTTTTTAAACTTCTTTCTCTGTTTTTAGGTATGTGTTATGTATTATATCTTTTGTAATAAAACTTTTCTTACTTCTAATTACGACTTTTAATTTCTATTGATAGAAGCCCCTTTAACATTTTTTGAGGCTGGCATGATGGTGATAAAATCCTTTAACTTTCATTTGTCTGGGAAATTCTTTCCTTCAATTCTGGATGATAACCTTGATGGGTAGAGTATTCTTGGTTGTAGGTTTGGGTTTTTTGTTTTTTTTTTAAAAGATTTTATTTATTTATTTAACAGAAAGAGATCACAAGTAGGCAGAGAGGCAGTCAGAGAGAGAGAGGAGGAAACAGGCTCTCCACGGAGCAGAGAGCCAGATGCGGGGCTCGATTCCAGGACCCTGAGATCATGACCCGAGCCGAAGGCAGAGGCTTTAACCCACTGGGCCACCCAGGAGCCCCGGTTTGGGGTTTTTTGTTTTGTTTTGTTTTTTCCTTATAGCATTTTAAATGTACCATGCTACTCTCTCTGACCTACAAAATTTCTGCTGAAAGATCAGCTGATAGTTTTACAGGGTTTCCCTTGTACTCAACTTTTTGCCTATATCTTGTTGCTTTTATCTTTTTATTTTTTTAATTTTATAACTTTTGACATTTCAATTATTGTGTCACATTGTAAACCTCCTTGGGTTTATCTTGTTTGGAAGTCTATGCTTCTCAAAGTTAAATGTCTATTTCCTTCTCTAGGTTAGAAACGTTTTAAGCTATTATTTCTTCAAATAATTTTTGGCCCCTTTAGCTTCTTCTTCTGGGACCTCTATAATGTGAATGTTTGCTGGATGTTGTCCAAGAGTTTCCTTAAAATGTCTTCATTTTTAAAAATTCTTTTCTCTTATAGATATATACTATATCTTCTTTATTCATTCATCTATGAATGTGATTGAACCATCCATATGGATATCTGGGCTCTATCCATAGTTTGGCTATTGTGGACATTGCTGCTATAAACATTGGGGTGCACAATGGAATTTTACTCAGCCATTGAAAAAATAAAATCTTACCATTTACAATGACATCGATGGAAATAGAGGGTATTATGCTAAACAAAATAAGTCAATCAGAGAAAGACAACTATCTTGTGATTTCACTCATATGTGGAATTTAAGAAACCAAACAGAGGATCATAGGGGAAGGGAGGGAAAATAATATAAGATGAAATCAGAGAGGGAGACAAAACATAAGACACACCTAGCTATAGGAAACAAACTGTTGGAGGGAAGGTGAGGAGGATGGGGTAACTGAGTGATGGGCATTAACAAGGACATATGATGTAATGAACAGTGGATATTATAGGCAACTGATGAATAACTGAACTCTACCTCTGAAATTAATGACACACTACATGTTGATTAATTGAATTTGAATAAAATAAAATTTTAAAAAATAAATAGAAATTATTTTCTTTTTGCCATTCAGTGTGGTTGCTTTGCATTATCCTGTCTTCTAGATGGTTAATACATTCTTCTGCATTCACTAATCTATTGTTGTAATACTGTATTGTATATTTCATTGCAGCTATTATATTCTTCAATTCTGATTAATTATTTTTATATTTTCTATCTCTTAATTGAAGGTCTCATTGACCTCTTCCATTTTTCTCTTTAGTCTGATTACCAGGCATATTGCTTGTCTCCACTCCATGTAGTTCTTTTTTTTTTTTCCCCTGAGGTATGCATGTTCCTTTTTTTCTTTTTAGCATGTTTCTTAGCTTCCCCAATTTGCTTCACTTTTTGTGTTTGTTTATATGGATTAGGTGAAGCAGCTACTCCTAAACTCAAAAGAAAATGGTCTTATATATGGTTATCCCCTATGTAAATCTTGTGTGCTTCATGAATTTCACTGAATGGCTAGAACTGTGGCTGGTGTGGGCTGGGGCTCATGGGCCACTCTGCTGTGACTGTCCTGATGTGGTGGCCAGATACAACAAGATAATGGGCCAGGGCCAACTTGAGATCTCCACACAAGCCAGGTGAAACTGAGTGCATGCAAGCCAAGGGGTCCATGTAATTTCCACCCTGGAGGACCATGGAAAGAACAGTTAAAGCTGAAGTGGGTAGAGGTCCATGTAGCCTTGTAGTCCTTGGGCTCTCCATGTATCACATGCCCTGGCAGGACAGCTTAAGATGAATTGTGTACAAGCTTGGGTGTCCTGAGGCTCTATGTGCAAAGGGAACTTAGCAGAATAGCTAAAGCTGGAATGGATGTAAACTGAGGTTTTCTGAGGTTCTCCACAAAGAAGGTTCCCTGGAGACCTGACTAAAGCTGAGGAAGGGTAGAGGCCAGGCTACAGCTGAGGAAGGGTGGAGGCCAGGAGTTCCCAGGCCTCTCTACAGCATGCACCCTAGCAGAACAGGTAAATCTGAAGTCAGTGAAGGCTGCAGATCTTGGAGTTATACACACTGAGAACACCCTAGCAGGACAGCTGAAGTTGAAGTGGGTTCAAGCCAAGTTGTGCCAGGACACTCCATGAAGGGGGTGTCCAGGGAGGGTGGCTGGAGCTGAGGTAGTTTTCAAGCTGGGACGTCCCTGGGCTCTCTGAACAGAGTGTGCCCTTTTAGGATAGCTGAAGCCAAAATACATGCATTATGGGGGGTGCCAGTGTTCTATGCACAGTGGGCACTTTGGTAGAATGGCTGAAGCTGAAGTGCATCAGAGATGGGATGTTCCAAGACTCTTCCCAGAGGAGGCAACCTACAGGTATGGCTGAAGCCAATGCGGGGTACAGGCCAGGGGTCCTGTGGTGCTCCATGCAGGGAGTCCCCTGACAGGACAGCTAAAGTTAAGTGGGCATAGATCAGTGTGGTGTTCTGATTCTCCATATTGAGCTCATTTTTGCCAGAGAGCTGAAACTAAAGTGGGCAAAAGCTAGGGTTTCCTGGGTGCTCATCACAGAGGGAACCCTAACTAGGTGACTGGCTACGTCTGTGACCAACATGCAGTACAGGCAAAGGATTCCTGCCTGGGTTAGGGATTCTGGAGTGCTTTGTACAAGGAGCACCTTGGCCAGGTGTTTGGTTCTGAAGCAAGTGTCATCCAGGAGGTCTTGGAGCATTCTGGGCTAGGGTGGCCTAACAAATATCTGATCCAAAGTAGTGTGGCCCGTAAGGTTCTGGGGTACTTTGTAAATATGTCACCTTGTCACAAAAGCTGGAGCTGTAATGAGTGCTAATCAGGGGTGTCCTGGTGCTCAACACCATGTGGCCACCTTGTTGGGATGACTGGGGCTGGTGTGTGCTAGGGGCTTGGGTCTTACTGAAGTGACAGTCCAGTTAGGGAACCCAGACCCTGTACTTGTCTGAGCTTTCAAGGTGGATGGGGAACTTAAAATATTTCCACCAGCCTCTTCTACCCAGAGAATGTTCCAGCAGCTCCCCCACCATTTGGTGGAGTTCTAAGTCTGGCTTTTTTATATGCTAGCTGTTTTTGTAAACTTTTTTTTTTTAATCTGTGTTTCAGAGTGTTTGGGGCTGGTATGGGGTAGGTACCTAGAGTTTGGTGAAGCAAGCCAGCTATGGCATCTGGGACTTGCTCCACTTTGCACTTTCAAGGTGAGGGGAAAGTGTAAACCATATTGCTAACCAGTCTCTTTGCCTAGAAGAGAGTTCCAAAATCCCCTCCACCATTTGTTGGAGTTCTAGGGTTGCATCTTTTATCAACTAGTTGCTCTTGTAAACGTGGCTTTTTTTCTGTGCCCAAGCAAAAGACAGGCAAATCCACGCCTGGTCCCTCTGAGACTGTTTTTCAAACATTGGGAGTGGGGGCCTTCCTTTGTTACTGTGTCTTCATCTCTCTTGCTTTTTCCTTTTACCATTCTCTCTATATTTTTTTGTGCAGAAGCTGTTCATCCAGTCCTCAGTTCTTTTTCAGGAGAAATTGCTCTATAAAGAGGCATAAGTTGGTATGTTCCATAGAGGAGTTTATTTTAGGGTCTTTATACATCATTACTTTGGTCCAGAACTTTAAGTGTTTTTAAAATTTTATTTATTTATTTGTGAGAGAGAGAGAGAGCGAGAGCGAGCACTTTAGAGGCAGAAAGCATGAGCAGGGTAAGGGGAAGAGGAAGAACCAGACTTCCCACTGAGCAAGGAGCCTGATGTGGGACTCGATCCCAGGACTCTGTGATTACCACAATTAAGTTAATTAATACATCAATCATCAAGCTGTTGTTCATACCACCATAGTGTATACTTGGTACTTTCTGAGAATAAATCTTCAACATTCTCACCACAAAAGAATTCTTAATTTTTTTGAAGAAAACATTTATAAGAATATAGGCTTTCCAAATTTCTTTTAAGAGTAATGTGAACGAAAGTTTGAAGATCATTGTTTAAGCACTCAAGTGCATTAAAAAAAAATCATTGTTAAAAATGCAAATTTGCCATTCTGCTAAAAGGGTTTCTAATCCAATGGGTTTGTGCTTGGAGTTTAGAAACCTATCCCTTTAAGAAGCTTCTGATAAAATTCTAAAGTTAGTTTCTTTTCATAAAGCTTTGAGAAATGCTGTTTCTGTAACTTAATCTATTTATTCTATCTGACTTGCTCCTAAAATTTCAGACATGGTTGAATAACTGTTCTATTCATGGTCTCTCTGACATATTTATTCCTAAAAGACTAGTATTTAGAGAAATTTAACATATATCAATCAAAAAATTAGAGAATATAGATTGATTTAGGCATTCCAATCACTGTAAAATGGGCTTAAATCCTTACAAATCTTCATAATGTGCTAAAACACAAATCACCAATCAACTTTTTCTACATTAACATAGTATCTGGAAAATATTATCTTTGTCTTATTTTTGTTTGACTGATAAGTAAAGGAGGAAATGCAGTAAGTTGTATTCTACATAGCGTTAACTACTAGTATTTGAACCTGATTTTAAAAAGTTCTATTTTAATATTTTCATGAAATTCCTGAGTGTTTCACTATTTTCAATGTGAATGTGATCTAATTATCTATCTTCTTACCTGTATGAATGATAATGTAAGACTTATAATGGATGATGATCATCACTGTCAATCTTTGCTAAGCCACCTGCTTTTTTAAGGCTTTTAAATTCCAGTTGGTTAACATACAGTCTAATAGTTTCAGTTGTACAATATAATGATTCAACACTTCCATATAACACCCAGTGCTCATCACAAGTACACTTCTTAATCATCATCATCTTTTTAAATATCATATCTTCTTTATTCATTCATCTGGCAGTGGACATCTGGGCTCTTTCCATAATTTGCCTACTGAAGGCATTGCTGTTATAAATATCAGGGTGTATGTATCCCTTTAAATTAGTGTTTGTGTATTCTTTGGGCAAATTCACAGTAATGCAATTGCTGGATCGTAAAGTTGTGTTTTTCACCTTTTGAGGAACCTCCATACTGTTTTCCAGAGGGTCTGTACCATGTTGCATTCCCACTAAAAATATAAGAGGGTTTCCCTTTCTCCACATCCTTGTCAACACCCATTGGTTCTTGTGTTCTTGATTTTAGCCATTCTGACAGGTGTGAGGTGATATTGAGCTGTAGTTTTGATTTGTATTACCCTGATGATCACTGATGCTGAGCATCTTTTCATGTGTCTGTTGGCCATCTGTATATCTTCTTTGGGAAATCAAATCACCACATATGCACTTTAAATACATAAAATGTTTTCTGTCATTTATAACTTGATAAAGCTGAAAAATGATACTTTAAAATTGTAATAGCTAATAAATTGATTAACAACTTTAAGGAACTTTGAATATTATTACTTCTGGTGTATTTCTATACTAGCATATTAAATAAAATATACAGATTATTTAAGTAACTTATGATTTGATATCCACTATATCATTTAAAGGCTTGACTTTTATAGTCTTAAATTATTACATTTTCTCATTGAAGGTATATTTTTAATCCTCTTAATTAATTTTATATCCTAATGTAATAGTATTTTTAAAAATCTTTTATTATGGACAATTTAAAACCAACATAAAAGAAGATATAATATTGTAACTAGCACTCATTACACAATATTTAGCTTCAATAATTACTAGGATATGGGAAAACATGTTTCATATATACATCCAGTCAGTTTTTTCTAATTGTATTAATTTTAAAGAAATCCCAAGACATCATGTTATTTTATATATAAATATATATGTATTTATTTTAAAAAAAATAAGGACTGCTTTTTGAATACACCACAATCCATTCAAAAGCATTAAAAATAACAATAATTCCTTAATATAACCAAATGTCTGGTCATTGTTAAAATTTTCTTGCTTGTCTCAGATATGTGTGTACATTTTAAGTTTATGGAAATAGGATCAAATTAAATCCACACATTATTAAAAAAATCAACAAAATGAAAAGAAAACCTATGGGGAAAATATTGTAAACTGTATATCTGATAATGAAATATGTAAAGAACTCATACTACTCAACAGCACAAAAATAAAATAATACAATTAAGAAATGGGCAAAAACATATTGACCACCCTTGAATCCCAGGAATAAATCCCATGTGATCATAGCGTATGGCTTATTTTAAAGATTTTATTTATTTAAAAGAGAGAGAGTATACATGAGGAGGGGGTGGGACAGAGGAAGAAACAAACTCCCCACTGAGCAGGGAGCCTGACACAGGGCTTGATCCCAGGACTCTGGGATCATGACCTAAGGCAGATGCTTAAATGGACTGAGTCACCCAGGTATCCTGGTGTATGACATTTTAAATGTATTTAGGGATTCAGTTTGCTAATATTTTGTTGAGAATTTTTGCATCTATATTTGTGAGAGATTTTGGCCTGTAGTACTCTTTTTCATGGGGCCTTTATCTGGTTTTGGTTTCAGGGTGATACTGGCCTCATAGAATGAATTTGGAACTTTTCTTTCCTTTTGTAGTTTTTGTAATAGAGAAGAATGGGTATTAACTCTTCTTTAAATGTTTGGTAGAATTTACCTGTGAAGCTATCTGGTCCTGGACTTTTGTTTAATTACTGACTCAATTTCATTACTAGTAGTTGGTCTGTTTAAATTTTGTATTTCTTCCTACTTTAGTTTTGGTAGTATTTATGTTTCTAGGAATTTTTCCATTTCTCCTAAGTTGTCCAATTAGTTGACATACAGGTTTTCATAATATTGTGTTGCAATTGCTTGTATTTCTGTGGTGTTGGTTGTTATTTCTCCTGTTTTATTAGTAAATTTGTTTATTTTGGTCCTTTCACTTCTTTTAATGAATCTTGCTAGAGGTTTATCAATTTTGATCTTTTCAAAGGGCCAACTCCTGGTTTCATTGATCTCTTCAATTGTGGATAAGTGTGATACATCATATCAATAAGAAAAAGGATAAAAACCATATGATTATTTCAAAATATACAGAAAATGCATTTGATAAAATATATCCATCCATGATAAAAAACGCTCTGCAAAGTAGGTCTAGAGGGAGCATATCTCAACATATAAAAGGCTATATATGAAAAACCCACAGCCTACACTATACTCAGTTGTGAAAAACTGAAAGCTTTTCCCCTAAGGTCAGAAACAAGACAAAGGTGATCACTCTCACTGCTTTTACTCAACATAGTACATGAAGTCCTAGCCACAGCAATTAGACAACATAAAGAAATAAAAGTTATCTCAACTGATAAGGAAGAAGGAAAACTCTCATTATACGCAGATGACATGTTCCTATATATTAAAAAACCTAAAAACCCCATGAAAAACTACTAGAATTGATCAATGAATTCAGTAAAGTTGTGGGACAAAATAAATGTGCAGAAATCTGTTGCATTTCTATACACAAATAATGAATCAACAGAGAAATTAAGAATCCCATTTATAATTGAACAAAAAGCAATAAAATATCTAGAAATAAATTTAACCAAAGACATGAAAGACCCATAATTCTTTTTTTTTTAAAGATTTTATTTATTTATTTGACAGAGATCACAAGTAGGCAGAGAGGCAGGCAGAGAGAGAGAGAGAGGAGGAAGCAGGCTCCCTGCTGAGCAGAGAGCCCGATGCAGGGCTCGATCCCAGGACCCTGGGATCATGACCTGAACCGAAGGCAGAGGCCTTAACCCACTGAGCCACCCAGGCACCCCAAAAGACCCATATTCTGAAAGCTACAAAACCCTGATGAAAGAAATTCAAGAAGATACAAAGTAATGAAACCACATTCCATGCTCAGAGTTGGAAGAAAAACTATTGTTAAAATGTCTGTATTACCCAAAGTAATATTACAAAGCTTTAGAAATAAAATTATGGTGCTGTCATAAAAATAGACACATAGATCAATGGAATAGAACAGAAAACCCAAAAATAAACCCACAATTATATGGTCAATGAATCTTTGTCAAAGTAGGAAAGAATATCCGATGGGAAAAAGACAGTCTATTCAAAAAATGGTTTTGGGAAAACTGGACAACGAATGCCAAAAAAAAAAAAAAAAGAACTTGGACCACCTTCTTTCACCTTACACAAAAATAAACTCAAAATGGATTAACTATCTAAACGTGAGACCTGAAAAAAATTAAAATCTTCGAAGAGAGCACAGGCAGTAATCTCTCTGACATCAGCAATAGCAACATTTTTCTATATATGTATCTTGAGGCAAGGGAAATAAAAACAAAAGTAAACTATTAGGACTATATCAAAATAAAGTTTCTGCACAGTGAAGGAAACAATCAATGAAACTCAAAGGCAACCTTCAGAATGGGAGAAGATATTTGCAAATGACATCTCCAAAAAACGGTTAGTATCAAAATATATAAAAAACTGATACAACTCAATATACAAAAAAGCAAATAATCCAATTTAAAATGGGCAGAAGAAATGAATAGGCATTTCTGCAAAGAAGGCCTGCAGATGGCCAATAGATACATCAAAAGATGCTCAATGTTACTCATCATTAGGGGAATGCAAATGAAAACAGCAATGAGGTATCACCTCACACCTGTCAGAGTAACTAATCAAAATCACACACACAAAAAAAACAAGGCATGTAGACAGGCATGTGGAGAAAAAGGAACTGTCTTGAACTGTTGCTGAAAATTCAAATTAGTGCAGCCACTCTGGAAAACCATATAGGGTTTCTTCAAAAAAGTAAAAGTAGGTCTACTCTATTATGCAGCAAACACATTATTTGGTTTATCCAAATAATACAAAAATAATAATTCAAAGGGATATATACCCTCTTATATTTACTGCAGCATGATTTATAATAGCCAAATTTGGAAACAGTCCAAGTTCCCATCAATAGATGAGTGTATAAAGAAGATTTTAAATATATATATATTTATTAAAATTTATATCAAATTTTATCTCTCTCTCTCTCTCTATATATATATATATATATATATATATGGCATATGGTATATTATTTGTCCATAGAAAATGAAATCTTGCAATTTGCAACAACATGGATAGAGCTAGAGAGTATAATGCTAAGTGAAATGTGTCAGTCAGAGAAAGACAAATACCATATGATCTAACTCATATGTAGAATTTGAGAAGCAAAACAAATGAGCTAAGGAAAAAAAGAGAGAGAAAGAGAGAGAAACCAAGAACAGACTTTTAACTATAGAGAACAAACTGATGGTTACCAGGAGGGAATTGGGTTGGGGGATAGGGAAAATATTGGATGGGGATTAAAAAGTACATTTATCATGATTAAAAAAATGAAAAATTAAAGAGATGGGAAAAGACAGACATTTCTCCAAAGATTTATAAAAGGCCAGCAGGTACATGAATTGATACTCAGCATCAATAGTTATTAGGGAAATAAAGTCAAAACCACAATAAGATAACACCTTTTGTTATTAGTATGGTAATCAGCAAAAATACAAGAGATTACAAATACCAGCAAAGATGTGGAGAAAATCGAGACCTTCTGCACTGTTGGTGGAATTGTAATCTGGTACAGCCACAATGGAAAACAGTATTTAAGATACTCAAAAATTAAAAATAAAAGTACTATATGGTCCAGCAATTCCACTTCTGTGAGTATATTCAAATAAAATGAAAACACTAATTCAAAATTTATATCTGTATTCTTATGTCCATAGAAGTATTATTTACAATAGCCAATACATGGAAACAAGCTAAGTGTCAATCCATTATCAGGTGATTGGATAAAGAATTTGTGGTAGATGTATATATGTTTGTATAGATATACAGCAGGGAATATTATTCAGCCATAAAAATATAAGGAATTCCTGCCACTTATGACAACATGGATAGACCGTAAGGGCATTATGCTAAGTGAAATAAGTCAGACAAAGACAAATGCTATATAATCTCACTTATATGTGGAAATTAAAAACTAATCAACCAGCCAAACAAACAGATAAAAATGCCCTAACTCATAGAAAAAGGGATAAGATTTGTGGTTACTAGAGTTGGAGGTGGAGCGGGGGAAGAAAGGTGTTCATAAGGTACAAACTTCCACTTACAAGACAAAAAAGTACTAGAAATACAATGTACACATGATGGCTATAGTTAGCACTGCTCTATGAGATAAATGAAAATTGTTGAGAGTAAATCCTAGGAGTTCTCATCACACAATTTTTTTTCCTTTTTTGCTTTCTTTTTTTTTTATTTTATCTGTATGATATGAGAGATGCCAACTAAATTTTTGGCAGTAGTCATTTTAGAATATGTGGAAATTAAACTTTTATGCTGGATACCTAAAATTTATACAGTGATGTATGTCAATTATATTTCAAAACTGAAAAGAGGTGCTACTGTATTTTTTATTTATTTATTTTTATTTTTTATTTCTTTTCAGTGTTCCAGAATTCATTGTTTATGCACCACACCTGGTTCTCCATGCAATACGTGCCTTCCATAATACCCACCAGCAGGCTCACCCAACCCTCCAAACCCCCTCCCCTCCAAAACCCTCAGTTTGTTTCTCAGAGTCTACAGTCTATCATGGTTCATCTCCCCCTCCACTTTGTATTTCAGTGCAAGGTTTATAAATGCTATACTAAACTGTTTCCCAGTATTTGTGGATCCTCTTTTATACCTTTTCTACTTCCTCCTCCATTTCTGGATTTATATAAGGAGATAAAGGTTTGAAACATCTCCCAGAATCTCAGTCTTCCCATTTACAAAACAAGGATATTAGGCTAATAATAAATCAATTACTGAAAACATAAACAATATTATTATGAAAAATAATTACATTTTCCAACACAAAACAATAAAGAGTAAAATTATTTTGCATTTTTGCAAATATCTTTAACATCTGGTAGTTGGTTTCTTTCATTTGTTTCTCTATTTGATCTTTTTCAATATGTAGTTTTGGTTGAAATATTGCAATAAATTGACCTCACAAAAATAAGTGGTTGGAAAAGGGAAAAAAGTTAATAGCCTTTTTAGATAATGGTAGATATTTTTTTTACTACACCAAAACTCAACAAACAATATTTTCTTAAAGTTTAGCTGCTATATGGAATCTGAAAGAATACTAAGAAATCTCATGTACTCTGGGATGCCTGGGTAGCTCAGTTGGTTAAGTGATGCAGGTCATGATCCTGGAGTCCCAGGATTTATTGCTGCATGAGAGTCCCTGCTCTGCAGGGAAACTGCTTCTCCCTCTGAGCCTCCCCTTCTTGTGTGTTCTCTTTCTCTCTTGTTCACTTTCTCTCTCTCTCAAATAAATAAAATCTTAAAAAAAAAGAAACTTTGTGTCTCAGTTATGTTAAAATTCACTAATCTACCTTGAACTTGAATGCATTTTTTGTTCATGTCTGATTCAACAATGTGCATTGGTTGTTGGGAAATCATTGGTTAAGTGAGTTATGCAGATCTTCCAAATATTGATGCACTTCTTTATACAAAATAAAATAATTACATTTATTAATGTCTCCACCAATTTCATCAGAAAAGTCTTTAAGTATTAAGATGCTGTCAGCTCACAGTGTTATATCCAAGTTTTTCAACTCCAGTTGCTTGAAAGCTCATATTTATCATTGCGATCAAATACTGTCACTTGTGATGTTTAATTTTATCTGTCAACTTGACTGGATCATAGGTGCCTAGATATTTGACTAAATATTATTTCTTGGTGTTTTTTGTGAGAATATGTCCAGATGAGATTAACATTTAAATTGGTAGAATGAATTTTAAAAATTGCCTTCTCTAATGTGGATGGACATTAGCCAATCAACTAGGGACCCAATACAACAAAAGTAGAAAAGGAAATCTGTTCCCTCTGCCTGACTGACCTGGAACATCAGTCTTCTCTCTCAGATTGCAGCTTACATCATTGGTTCTCCTGGTTCTTAGATCTTTTTACTTGAGCTGGTTTTGCACATTGGTTCTCCTGGTTCTCAGGCCTTCCGACTTGAATTGGAACTACACCATTGACTTTCTTGGCCTTCTAGCTTACAGAGAGGAGACTGTGGGCAGGCCACCTTAGCTTTTATAATCACATGACATATTCTTTATAATAAACATCATGCTCTCTCTATACTGTTGGTTCTTTTTTGTTTGTTTTTGTCTTTGTTTTTTGTTTTGTTTTGTTTTGTTTTTTTCTGGAGAACCTTCACTGGTACATTTATTTGCCCTAAAGTGACAGGTTCCTTCCCTTTTTTTTCCCCAAAAATGTCTGTTCAATAGCCAAACCTAAATAACCCTGATTTGTTGGTAAGATGTTCCTTGAATAAAAAAAATTCTGTCACAGGTGCTTTTCCTTGAGAAAACCGTAACACTTTGAGATGCAGAAGTGTTTTGTCACTCTACTTTTCTCATAACACAGAAAGACATTTACTCAGGGGTTGAGTTTTTTTAATTGATAAATTTTACTGCTTCGTCGATGATGTTCTTTTTTTTTTTTTTTTAAAGATTCCATTTATTTGACCGAGAGAGAGAAATCACAAGTAGGCAGAGAGGCAGGCAGAGAGAGAGAGAGGGGAGGAAGCAGACTCCCTGCGGAGCAGAAAGCCCCACGCGGGGCTCGATCCCAGGACCCTGGGACCATGACCTGAGCCAAAGGTAGAGGTTTTAACCCACCGAGCCACCCAGGCGCCCCTCATCGATAATGTTCTTAAGCGAAACTGTTTTTTTTTTCTTCTAAGACTGCTTTGCAGTGACATATATAATGACTACTGGTAAAGTTTGGTATTGTTGGCTTTAGTTGTAATGAGATATCAGCAGTTTTACCTGTCTTTGTTTTCGCATTCTCAGTGCAAATGTCAGTACCATGAAAAAGGCAAATAACATCCAAATACAGTTATGAAGATATGTATTACCTAGTAGAATCTTGAGAATCTCCAGGAGTTTATAGATTATATTTTAAGAACCACTGGGCTGGATAATATCCAGGCCCCTTCTAATCCTGATATTCCAAGACACTAATATAAATTCTCAAATTGCAACAAAAATACTAAATTGATTTACTGTAAGTTTTTGGGTTTGAATTTTCTTTGTCACAACTTCAAAGTCTAGGAAAAAGACTGCAGTAACTGGGGTAAATGCCTTAGATGGGGTTGAAGGGTGAATAGGAAGGCAAAAGTAAATAGAGCCCTAATTATGTTGATAATATCGAAAGCAAGAACATTAAAAAAGCACATTTATAAATGATCCCCTTGGAGTAAATGGGTTTTGTTTGCTTTTTGACTTTATTTACAATTCCCTTCCTACCATGAGTCTGTCTCCTGTTCTAGTCCTTAAAACAATACAGAATACAGGAATATGTTTGTAAATTCAATTTCATCCTCCAATGGAAATTGAATTATTTTAATACACTCAGAGCAAAGATCTGGAGATCTTGCCTCAACTTATGTGTTCTTTTAGGACCTTCTTTGCTAGATTTACCATTCTGCACTCTAGTAACTCCTTTAGTATCTGTATGTCCCCTGGGTATAGAGGCCTTACCTGAGAAGCAAGAAGAAACTTAACACGTTGATAGTATAAAGGTGATGGATTAGGAAAAGGAGTTTTACTTAAGGCAGTGTTGCCAGGGTGGCAAATCGTTGCCAGGATGTGTTTTCAAATATGAAACTCTAGGTAATAATGGAAATAAAATCAATAAACAACGACATAAGATTAGAGGTAAGGCAAGACTTGACCATGAGCTAAAGCACTCTTTTCCCCCTTTAAGCAAGCATGCTACTGGGCTGGGATTACTTTAGATCTTCTTCTACATTTTTTGTCTATTATACTACATTTTTTGTCTATTATAGAGTATCTTGCCTTTCTCTAGGTGTGGTACTACAGAAAAGTATTCCGTGTAGCTGCTGTCTAATGTTTTCAGCATATTGCTCCACAACACCCCACCCCCACCACCCACACTCATTATAAGAGAGTCTTAATATGTGGAGGTTGACCTTTGGATGTTAACTGTGCTCCTAATAGGTAATTGAATTCCGAATAAGATGACTACCAGGAATTGTTCAGTACTGCACACTGCTCAGAAGATTTGACCTTCTGGTAGTGAGGATTGCTTAAGTCATAACCTCCAAAAGTTTCCCATTCTTTTGGATACCATAGTATAAACTGATATAGTAACTTTTTCAGGGACACCGGAGTAAATAGAGTAGTTCTTCCAGCACACACAGTTCCAAATCTCACTGGTTTTAGCCAGCCTCCTATAGGAGCCCATCAGGTCCTCAACACTTGCTTCTGTTCATCTGTATAATTTTCCTGATCCAGTAATAATCTATAATGCAGCAAGATTTTAGAACTTTTCTTTTATTGCGTAACTATCATTGCAGCAGAATGTGAAAACTTAAAAAATACAATAAAAATCTTGAATATATCTGAAAAAAATTGAAATAGGTTAATATTTTGGCTACTTACATTCCTTACTTCCCTAGGAATGCTTATTTTTTCAGATAGTGTTTGGTGTGTGTGTGTGTCTGTGTGTCTGTGTGTGTGTATGTGTGAGCATGCTCACGCAGCTTTCATGTGCAATCAGGGGTTTGAAAACCACTAACACAGTGATAGTATGCTATGTAATAGACATTAGCCTTTAAAACAGAAGGCCTAAAATCCTGTCACATCTTGGCATATTAAAATATGCTAATTAATCTCTATGTACTTAAAATTGACTGTATTACCTTTAAGGTATATTCCAGTTTTATTATTCTATAATTCTAAAATTCTTCTTGTATTATGTTCTGTTAAATATATGATTAGGCAGACACTTAACCAAGGGATTACATAAAATCTTCTTCTTGCGTAAGAACACTTAAGAGTGAAAAACTGGAAGCTCTTTCTTTTAAGATCCAGAACAGAAAAGGGACACCCCGTCTAGCTACTTTAATTTAACGTAGTACTAGAAATCCTAATCAGAACAATTAGGCAAGAATAAGAAATCCAAGGCATCTTAATTGGAATAAAAGAAGTCAAGTTGTCTCTATTTGCAGATGGTATGGCATTATACATAGAAAAACCTAAAGACTTCACCAAAGACTGTTAAAACTAAATAAATTCAGTAAAATTGCAGGACACAAAATCAAAATACAAATATTAGTCGTTTCAATACACAATTAATAAACTATCAGAAAGCGAATTTTTAAAAACAATCTCATTTAAATTATATAAAAAATACCTAGGAATAAATTTAACCAAGGAGGCAAAAGACCTGTACACTGAAAACTATAAAACATTCATAAAAGAAATTTTAAAAAGACATGAATAAGTGGAAAGACATTCTGTTCTCCTATTGGAAGAATTGATATTATTAAAGTTCTCATAATATTTAAAGCAACCTACAAGTTCAGTGCAATCCATATAAAAATCCTAATGGCATTTTTCACACAGAAATAGAACAAACACTACTAAAATTCATATAGAATTATAAAAGTCCCCAAATAACCAAAGTAAACTTGAGAGAGAAGAAAGCTAGATGCATCATTTTCTGATTTCAAACTACACTACAAAGCTAAAATAATCAAAACAACATGATATTTATATAAAAACAGGCACATAGGTCAATAGAACAGAATAGAGAGCCCAGAGGTAAACCCTTATATATATGGTCAATTCATTTACAACAAAGGAGCCAAGAATATATAATGTGGAAGGAGAATATCTTCAATAAATGGTTGGGAGACTGAACAGCTATATATAAGAGAATGAATCTAGAGCAGTATCTTACACCATATACAAATTCAACTCAAAATAAGTTAAAGACTTGAATATAAAACCTGAAACCATAAAATTTCTAGACGATAATATAGAAAATAAGCTCCCTGACATGGTCTTGGCAATGATTTGTTTTTTATTTGACACCAAAAGCAAGTACAATGAAAGCAAAAATAAAAACGTGGACCATATCAAACTAAAAAGCTTCCACGCAGCAAAGGAAATAATCAACAAAATGAAAAAGCAGCCTATGGAATGGAAGAATGTATTTGCAAATCATATATATGATAACTGGTTAAAAATCCATAATAACGAAATCCTACAACTCATTAGAAAATAGTAATCCATTAAAATGGGCAGAAAAAAAATAAAAATAGAGAATCTGGATAGACACGTTTCCAAATTCATAAAAATGGACAACAGATACAAAACAGGAAACATTAGGCTCAGCATTATTAGTAATCAGGGGAATGCAAATCAAAATGACAATGAGGTACAACTCATACCTGTTAGAATGTTTATTATCAAAAGGACAGGAAATGACAAGTGTTGGTTAGGATGTGGTAAAAAGGAACCTTTATGCACTGTTGGTGGGAATGTAAATTGGTGCAACAACTATGGGAAGCAGCATGGAGATTCCTCAAAAAATTAAAAATAGAACTGCCATATGATACAGCAATTCCACTTCTGGGTCTTTACCTGAAGGAAACAAAACCACTATCTCAAAAAGATTTATCTTTATGTTTTTTTAAAGTAACCAAGACACAAAAATACCCTGTATGTCCATCAATGGCTGAATGGATTAAAAAAACGTTTATATATGCGTGTGTGTGTGTGTGTGTGTGTATGATTATTATTCAGCCATAAAGTAGAACAATCCTGATATTTGCACCAACATGAATGGACCTTAGAGTATTATGCTAAGTGAAATAAGTCAGGAAAAGACAAACACTCTATGATCTCATCTATATGTAGAATCAAAGAAAAATAAGAAAGAAAACTGAACACATAGATAGAACAGATTGGTGTTTGCCAGAGGCAGAGGTGAGGGTCACTGAGAACAAACTTCCAGTTATAAGATAATAAGTCCTGAGGATACAGCATGATGAGTACAGTTAACAATAATGTACTGGACATTTGAAAATTGCTAAGAGAGTAGATCTTAAAACTCATCACAAAAGAAAATGTATAACTATGTGCAGTGGTGGATATGATCTTAATTTATTATGGTAATCTCTTTGCAATATATACCTATATCAAATCATTTTGTTGTGCACCTAAAACTAACACAGTTATAGGTTAATTATATATCAATTTTAAAATAAATATAAAACATTTTAATAAGTAGAAGCATTGGGTATGGTAGATTTGAGAACATGTATTTCAGCCAGTCATTTCAGAGATGTTTCCATTTGCCCAATTAGTAAAGGAACAGTAAACTTTTTGCCAATTAATAGTAAATGGGAATCTGCCAGGCAATTTCCTGCTCAATAAAGGAGAACTGCATAAGATTTTTAAAATTATTTTAATTATATTTTAAGTGTAAAATCCAGTGGCGTTAAGTACACTCATAAAACCATGCATCCATCACCATATCCATTTCCAGAATTTCTTATCATCACAAACTGAAACTCTGTACCTGTTAAACAGTTAGTCCCCATTCCACCCTCTGGAAGACCTTGATAACCATTATTCTATTTTCTGTCTCTATGAATTTGACTATTCTAGATATCTTATGTAAACTAAATCATAAAATATTTACTTTTTTGTGTGATTTGTCTTATTCTACTCACATATATCTTCAAGGTTCATCTATGATGTAATATGTGTCAGAATTTTATTCCTATTTAAAGCTAAGTAATATTACATTGTACATATATACCACATTTTGCTTATCCATATATGCATCAACAAATATTTGGGTCCTTTCCATTTTTTGGATATTGTTTATGATGATGCTATTATGAACACTCAAATTATCTGAGTCCCTTCTTTCAAATCTTATTTTTTTTCCCCAAGTTAGGCTAAAATTTATTATTTATTTATTTGTTTTATTTTTTTAAATTGAACTAGCCATCATTGCTTTTTTTTTAAGATTTTATTTATTTACTTAACAGACAGAGATCACAAGTAGGCAGAGAAGCAGGCAGAGAGAGAGGAGGAAGCAGGCTCCCTGCTGAGCAGAGAGCCCAATGCGGGGCTCTATCCCAGGACCCTGGGATCATGACCTGAGCTGAAGGCAGAGGCTTTAACCCACTGAGCCACCCAGGCACCCAGCCATCGTTGGTTTTGATGTAATGTTCAATGACTTGTCAGTTCAGTATAACACCCAGTGCTTTTTCAAATCTTTTGAAATATATCAGTGTGGAATTGCTGGATCATATGGTAATGTTATGTTTAATATTTTGAAGAACTGCTATACTGTTTTCCATAGGAGCTTTTAGTGTTTTATATTTCCACCAGCAATGCTCAGGCATTCCAGTTTTTCCATTTCCTCACCAACACTTATTTTTTTAAAAAACTGATAGCCATTCTAGTGGGTGTGAAGTGATAGTCATTGTGGTTTGGATATGCATATCCCTAATGAATAGTGATGATGGGCATATTTCATGTGCATATTTGCTATTTTCATATATATTCCTTGATGAAATATCTACTTAATAGATATTTATCTACTCTGCCCCTGTTTGTAATTGGATTGGGGTTTTTTTTATTTTTTTATTTTTGGAAGTTCTTTATATATTCTTGATCTGGATCACTTATCAGATATATGGTCCACAAATACTTTCTCCCATTCTGTAGGTTGTCTTTTCACTCTGTTTACAGTGTCCTTTGACACATTAATTTGTTTTAATTTTCATCAAATCTGATTTATCTATGCTCTCTTTTGTTGCCTATGTTTCTGATGTCATATCCAAGAAATTATTGCCAAATTCATGCCATGAAAATTTTCTCTATGATTCCTTCTAAGAGATTTCTAGTTTTTTGCTTAGGTCTAAAATTTAGGGGTTTTTGCTTTGTTTTAATCTATTAGTTTTGTTTTAATCTATTAGTTAGTTTTTGTATACGGTGTAAGGTAAAGGGGTAAAGGTCTAACTTTCTTCTGCATGTGGATATTGTTTTCCGAGCAGCATTTATTGAAAAGACTGTCCCTGCTCCCATTGAATTGTCTTGGAACCCTTGTCAGAGATCATTTGACACATATGTGAGGATTTATTTCTGGGATTCTTTATTCTCTTCCATTTTTGTCTATATGTCTGTCTTTATGCCATACCACACTTTTCTGATTACTGTAGCTTTGTAGTAAGTTTTGCAATTAGAAATTGTGGATCCTTCAACTTTGTCCTTTTGAAGACTTTTTTTTTAAACTCTTCTGAATCCCTTGAGATTCCATTTGAATTTGAGTATGGATTTTTTTTATTTCTACAACAAAAAGTCATTGGGGATTTAATAAATATTGCACTGAATCTGTAGATAATCTTAGGTAGTATTGATATTTAACTATAATAAGTCTTCCAATCATGAACACCAGATACCTTTCTATTTACTAATGTCTTTAATTTATTTCAGTGATGTTTTATGGTTTCCAGGTTATCAGTCTTTCACCTCCTTGGTTAAATTTGTCTCTAAATATTGTATTCATTTTGATGTCATTATAAATGGCATTTTCTTGTTTTTTAAAGATTTTATTTATTATTTGACAGAAAGAAAGAGATCACAAGTAGGCAGAGAGGCAGGCAGAGAGAAGGGGAGAAGCAGATTTCCCACTGAGCAGAGAGCCCATTGTGAGGTTTGATCCCAGGACCCTGAGATCATGACCTGAGCCAAAGGCAGAGGCTTAACCCACTGAGCCACCCAGGTGCCCCTGTTTTCTTAATTTAGGACTTTTTTTGTCCTGACTCTTTGTTGTTGTTGTTTGAAATCTGTCATATGAAATCACAATGCTTGAGAGGAAAAACAGTCTTTTTGTGGCCAAAAAGAGAGAGGATGTAAGTATATTAAGGACAGTCACAAAATAAAAATGTGAAGAGACAAATTCCTTGATGACCAGGTGCTATAATAACTCTGGAGACTCCTACTTCTAGACTTCTTGTTATGTTAGATAATTAAGCTTTTTATCACTTAAGCCAAGTTTGGTCATATGTTCCGTTACTTTTATCTGAAAATATCCTGAGGAGCATAATAATAAAGGGCATCTGAAACTGCAGTTAAATTATTTTAACATGAAGTATTAAATATACAGAAGAATATATAAGACATATAAGAGTTTAAGGAATGATAATGAATAAACACATGTGTAATCACCATCCAAGTAACTAATAAAACATTACCAACATTCTGGCAGACCCCTATATGTCCATTCCTAATTGCATTTCCTTTCTTTCTGATTTAGAAGCAACCTCTCTCTTGACATCAGTGCCATTCATTCACTTCCTTTATTCTCCAGCCTTACCATCTCTGTAATGTATACTTAGGCAATTTATTGTGTAGGAATATACTGCATGTGTTTTTGTTTTTTTTTGTCTTTTAACGGAGTATCATGCACAAACTTAGCTGTGTAAAGGACAATATTGCCCATACTGGATGAAGTTTCCCAGAAAGTGATTAGCTAGTAGTCTCTAGATCATAATCTTTCCTGAAATGTTAATGGATAAGATCATAGATGAAAACTAGAAAATTGTCAGGGTTTACCTCAATCAGAGTATTTGGAAGGGCCATTATATGGGCCAAGTAAAGTACATCTAGCAGAAATAAACTATATTGTATTTTCTGATGTTAAGAACACTGTGGTCTAGCTCTAGTTTCAGGTTAGGTCAAAGTAAAATAATTCTGAGGGATGAAATACGTGTTCTTAGGTAACTCCTGAAGGGGGTGGGGCACAGATTTGGAGATATTTTGGGAGCAGAATTTCATCATCACTCTGTTGAGATAAATGAGGTAGATATAAGAATCTAAGCCAACCACATCAGACTGTCTTCAGTTTAAAAATAGTTATAGTGACACCAGAGATGTTGGTCATGGCATCTCTCAGTATTTCTCAGTATTTTTGCCTTCTATGTGTGGTGCATAAAGCTGTTGTCCTGGGATATGACCTCACTTTATTCACAAGGATTCCTTTAGGTTCTCTCCTATGTTGGATGTACTGTTATCTGAACTGCTTCCTGTAAACTAAAATTTCCTTCTTCTTAATTTATTTTATTGTTTTTGTGCACACACCCTCTAGCCTTTCTTAAGAACAAGTGAATGGGATGCAAATTGTTCAAGATTTTGCATATTTGAAACAATTTTTGTTCTAGCCTTATACATGAGAGTTTGGCTGCCTATAGAGTTTTAAATGAGAGATAATTTTCTTTCAGAATTTGAAACAATTTTAACACTGTCTTCTTGCTTTTAGTGTTGTTTCTGAGAAACACAAAAGCATTATAATTCTTTGCATAATTGTACAGTGTGACTTTTACTTTCTCTCTGTATATCTATCTCTATTCTCTTTATTTCTCTTTATCTTTCTTATGGGTACTTTTTTTAAAAAACAACTTTATTGAGAAAGAATTACATAATATAAAAGTCACCCATTTTAAGTGTACAATTAAATGATTCTCAGAAATTTACTAAGTTGTGCAACCATCACTACAATCCAGTTTTAGAACATTTTCTTCATCCTAACGAGATTCTTCATGCTTGGTTTCACTCAACCTTGGTTCCTATACCCAGTTCCAGGTACAATTTATCAACTTTCTTTCTCTATGGACTTGGTGATTTCTCCATGTATCCTTATCTCTCTTTCTCTTTCCTTTTCTCTGTTTTCAGAATAAGCTCTTTGCCCTCAGAATTCTGAAATATCACAATGACATGCCTTGGTGTGCATCTATTTTAATCCATTCTAATCAGTATATCAGATCCTTTTAAACTGGTAACTAATGTCTTTGAGATATAAGAATTATCTCATATTATTTCATTGATCCTGCCCTCTATTTTTCCTGTACTCTTTCTGGAACAACTATTAGTAGGATATTGGATTTTCTGGACAGGTCTTCCATTTTCATTTACTTTTCTTTCCTATTTTACATATTATTGTCTTTTTAAAATTTTCTCTCAGTGTTCCATAAATCATTGTTTATGCACCACACCCAGTGCTCCATGCAATACGTGCCCTCCATAATACCCACCACCAGGCTCACCCAACATCCCATCCCCCTCCCCTCCATACCCCTCAGTTTGTTTCTCAGTATCCACAGTCTTTCGTGGTTTGTCTCCCCCTCCAATTTACCAACTCACTTTTCCTTTCCATCTCTCCATGTCCTCCGTGTTATTCTTTATGCTTCACAAATAAGCAAGACCATATGATAATTGACTCTCTCTGCTTGACTTATTTCACTTAGCATAATTTCTGCCAGTCCCGTCCATGTTGCTACAAAAGTTGGGTATTCATCCTTTTTGATGGAGGAATAATACTCCATTGTATATAGGACCATATCTTCTTATTCCAGTCATCCTTTGAAGGGCATCTTGGTTCTTTCCACAGTTTGACAACTGTGGCCATTGCTGCTATGAAGATTGGAGGAAAAATGACCCTTCTTTTTACTACATCATTATCTTTGGAGTGAATACCCAGTAGTGCAATTGCGGGGTCATAGGGAAGCTTTATTTTTAATTTCTTAAGGAATCTCCACACTGTTTTCCAAAGTGGCTGCACCATCTTGCATTCCTGCCAACAGTGTAACAGGGTTCCCCTTTCACAAACATTCTCTCCAACATATGGTGTTTGTTAATTTTGGCCATTCTAACTGGTGTCATGTGGTATCTCAATATGGTTCTGATTTGAATCAACCCGACGGCTAGTGATGATGAACGTTTTTTCATGTGTTTGTTAGCTATTTGTATGTCTTCATTGGAGAACTGTCTGTTCATGTCTTCTGTGCATTTTTTGACATGATTATCTTTTGTGTGTGTGTTGAGTTTGAGGAGTTCTTTATAGATCTTGGACATCAGCCCTTTGTATGTAGTTTCATTTGCAAATATCTTCTCCCATTCTGTGCATTGACTCTTTGTTTTATTGACTATTTCCTTTGCTGAGCAGAAGCTTTTCATCTTGATGAAGTCCCAAAAGTTCATTTTTGCTTTTGTTTCCTTTGCCTTTGGAGACATATCTTTGAAAGAAGTTTCTGTGGCCAATGTTGAAGAGGTTACTGTCTATGTTCTTCTCTTGGTTTCAGATGGTTTCCTGCCTCATGTTGAGGGCTTTTATGCATTTCGAGTTTATCTTTGTGTATGGTGTAAGAGAATGGTCGAGCTTCATTCTTCTACACATAGCTGTTCAATTTTCGCAGCACCATTTATTGAAGAGATTGGTTCCCCGCCCCACCCCCCGGCCCCTGGATATTTTTTCCTGCTTTGTCAAATATTATTTGACCATAGAGTTGAAGGTCCATATCTGGGCTCTCTACTCTTCACTGGTCTATGTGTCTGTTTTTGTGCCAGTACCATGCTGTCTTGGTGATCACAGCTTTGTAGTAAAGCTTGAAATCAGACAATGTGAAGCCCCTGTTCTGTTTTTCTTTTTCAACATTTCCTTATCAATTCAGGGTCTCTTCTGCTTCAGTACAAATTTTAAGATTATTTGTTCCAGCTCTTTGAAAAATGCTGGTGGAATTTTGATTGGGATGACTTTGAAAGTATAGATTGCTCTAGGAGTATAGACATTTTAACAAAGTTTATTCTTCCTATCCGAGAGCATGGAATGGTCTTCCATCTTTTTGTGTCTTCTTCAATTTATTTCATGAGTGTTCTATAGTTCCTCAAGTACAGATACTTTACCCATTTGGTTAGGTTTATTCCCAGGTATCTTATGGTACTTGGTGCAATAGTAAGTGGAATGGATTCTCTAATTTCCATTTCTGTATTTTCTTTGTTAGTGTATAAGAGAGCAACTGATTTCTGTACATCGATTTTGTATCCCACCACATTACTAAATTGCTGTATGAGATCTAGTAGTTTGGGGTTGGAGTCTTTTGGGTTTTCCACATAAAGTATCATGCCATCTGTGAAGAGAGAGAGTTTGACTTCTTCATTGCCAGTTTGAAAACCTTTTATTTATTTTTGTTGTCTGATTGGTGTTGCTAGGACTTCTAATACTCTGTTGAACAAGAGTGGTGAGAGTGGGCATCCTTGGTCGTGTTCCTGACCTCAAAGGGAAGGCTGTCAGCTTTTCCCCATGAGGATGACCTTCACTATGGGTTTTTCTCAGATAGATTTTATGAAGTTGAGGAATGTTCCTTCTATACCTATACTTTGAAGCGTTTTAATCAGGAACGCATGCTGGACTTTGACAAGTGTTTTTTCTGCATCAATTGAGAGGACCATATGGTTCTTCTCTCTTCTCTTATTGATTTGTTCTATCGCATTTATTGATTTGTGAATATTGAACCACCCTTGTGTCGCATGGATAAATCCCACCTGGTCATGGTGGATAAACTTTTTCATGTAATGTTGGATCCTATTAGGTAGGATCTTATTGAAAATCTTAACACCAGTGTTCATCAGGGATATTGGTCTGAAACTCTCCTTCTTGGTGAGGTCTTTGCCTGGTTTGGGGATCAGGGTAATGTTGGCTTCATATAAAGTCAACTGGAAATCTAGAGGTTTTCCTTCTGCTTCAATTTTTTGAAACAGCTTCAGGAGAATAGGTATTATTTCTTCTTTGAACATTTAGTAGAATTCCCCAGGGAATCTGTCAGGTGCTGGGCTCTTGTTTTGGGGGAGGTTTTTGATCATTGCTTCAATCTTATTACTAGATATTGGTCTATTCAAGGTGTCAGTTTCCTCCTGAATCAGTATTGGAAGTTTATAGGTTTCCAGAAATGCATCCATTTCATCTAGGTTGCTTAACTTATTGGCATATAACTGTTGATAATAATTTCTGATGACTGTCTCTATTTCCTTGCTGTTAGTTGTTATCTCTCCCTTTTCATTCATAATTTTATTAATCTGGGTCTTATTTCTTTTCTTCTGGATTAGTTTGGCCAATTGTTTATTGATTTATTGATTCTTTCAAGAAACCACCTTCTAGTTTTGTTGATGCATTCTACTGTGTCTCTTGTTTCTATCCCATTGATCTCTGCTCTAATCTTGATTATTTCCCTTCTTGCATGTGGGTTTGTCTTAATTTCTTGTTGATTCTCCAGTTCTTTAAGGTGTAAGGAGAGCTGGTATATTCCGGATTTTTCAGTTTTTTTGAGGGAGGCTTAGATGGCTATGTATTTCCCACTTAGGACCACCTTCACTGTATCCCATAGGCTTTGGACTGAAGTGTCTTCATTCTCATTGGTTTCCATGAATTTTTTAAATTTCATCTTTGATTTTCTGGTTGATCCAAACATTCTGAAGCAAGGTGGTCTTTAGCCTCCATGTATCTGAATTCCTTCCAAACTTTTTCTTCTGGTTGAGTTCAAGTTTCAAAGCATTGTGATCTGAGAATATGCAGGGAATAATCTCAGTCTTTTAGTATCGGTTGAGTCCTGATTTTTGACCCAATATGTGGTCGATTCTGGAGAAGGTTCCAATGTGCACTTGAGAAGAATGAGTATTCTTTTGTTTTAGGGTGAACTGTTCTGTATATATCTATGAGGTCCATCTGGTCCAATGTGTCATTCAATGCTTTTGTTTCTTTATTGATTTTCTGCTTTGATGATCTGTCTATTTCTGAGAGAGGCATGTTAAGATCTCCTACTATTAATGTGTTCATATCAATATGACTCTATCTTGATTAACAGTTTTCTTATGTAATTAGCTCCTCCCATATTGGGGGCATAGATATTTACAGTTGTTAGATCATCTTGGTAGATAGTCCCTTTAAGAATTATGTAGTGTCCTTCTGTATCTCTGACTACAGTCTTTAGTTTAAAATCTAATTTATCTGATATGAAAATCATTACCCCAGCCTTCTTTTGAGGCCCATTGGCATGAAAGATGTTTCTCCATCCCTTCACTTTCACTCTGGTTGTATCTTTAGGTTCAAAATGGGTCTCTTGTAGACAACATATGGATGGGTCTTGTCGTTTTATCCAATCTGCAACCCTGTGTCGTTTTATGGGCGCATTTAGGCCATTCACATTGAGAGTGATTATTGATACATATGTTTTTATTGACATCTTGTTACCTTTGAAGTCTTTCTTTCTGTAGATTGTCTCTCTATTTCTGTTCAATGCTATTCTTAGGATTTTTCCTCTTTATAGAACCCCCCTTAATATTTCCTGCAGAGTCGGCTTGGTTGCTGCATACTCTTTTAAGCATTGCCGGTCTTGGAAACTATCTCTCCATCCATTTTGAATATCAGTCTTGCTGGATAAAGTATTCTTGGCTGCATGTTCTTCTCATTTAGTGCCCTGAATGCATCTTGCCAGTCCTTTCTGGCTTTCCAGGTTTCTGTGGACAAGTCTGACATCATTCTGATGAACCTTTTTCTGTATGTAAGGAATCTCTTTCCTCTAGCTGCTTTCAAGAGCTCCTGTCTAATATTATGATTAATCAGTTTCATGATCAGGTGTCTCGAAGTATTTCTAGATTATATGATCTGGGGGGAGACCTTTCTGCCTCTAGGACATGATCGCTGGTTCCATTCACCAGATTGGGAAAATTTTCATGGACAATTTGTTCAACTGCATCCTCTACTCTTCTTTCTTTCTCCTCTCCCCCAGGGATTCCAATAATTCTGAGGTTGGTATGTTTCATGGCATTATTTCCCTAATTCTGTTTTCATGGCTTCTAAGCTGTTTGTTCCAGGCCTCCTCTTGATCCTTTTTCTCTGTCAGTTTGTCCTCTAGATCACTAATTCTATCTTCTGCTTCAGTTACCCCAGCTGTTAGATAATTTGGATTAGATTGGAACTCAATGATATAATATTTAACCTCTTCCCTGGTGGCTTTCACTTCTGCCCTAATCAATTCCATGTTGTCATTAATGTTTTTCTCCAACTTAGCTATTGCCTGCATAATTGTTAGCCTGAATTCCCTTTCCAACATACTGTTTATGTCCATATCCAATAGCTCTGATGGAGAGGGCACAGAGTCTGAATTTTTCCTCTCCTGGGCATTCCTCCTCCTAGCTATTTTGGTGAGAGATGGCTGAGGGGTTGTGTGGCTGAATGTATCAACTGTGATCAAGGCAATGTGCACCCTGGAATGCTTCTGAACAATTGGAATTCCCCACCAAAAAGAAAGAAAAAAGAAAAAAAGAGAGAGACAGGGGGAAAAATAGAGAGAGAAAACCCAGCCAGAATGTGCCCCAAAGGTAAGATTTATAAAGCATACAAATAAAAAGGAACAAACAAAAAGACCAACAAAAGTAAATGATAAGAAAAAAAAAGGAACCCAGCCAAAATGAACTCCAACTATAAGATTTAAATACTACCAGAACAAAAACAAACACACAGAAACACTGGCAGAAGAAAAAGATGGAGGGTGGTTATAAATCCTCAGTGTGAGTGAGGAAGGTTATTTTGATTCCTCCTGCGTGTATCTTGATCTTGATATCTTTGTTAAAGAACTTTCCAGAGATAAAGAGGAATTAAAACTGGTTTATGTATATGGATAGTATTGATTGGGGAAAGAAGATTACCTTGAAGTTTATCTCTATATGAATATTTAAAAAATAGAAAAGCAAAAGAAAAACACAGGTATATGTATAAAAAAGTTCAAGTTAAAAGGTTATTATGGAATTTATTGTACTGAACATCTAGTTGTGATGGTAAATAGGTTTAAAAAATTATAAAAAAATTAAAAATTATGAGAATACTGGGAGCGAATAAAAATAAAATTGTATCTATGAAGTATATAGGTTTTGGGGCAATACCAGGCCCTTGATATCTTCTGATGGGGTTTTACAGTTTTATGGGGACCCTGTGGTGGTTGTCCTCCTGTTTGTTTTTTGTTTTGTTTTGTTTTGTTGGTTGTCTTTCTGGAGGAGGGACCTGCTGAGTGGTTTTCCAGGCAGTAACGCTAGAGTTGAGCCCTCCTGCCCTCTATCAAGGGGCTGGGCTCTGATGAAACTGGTTTTTCAGGCTTTTGTTCTCTGGAGGTTGTCCTCCCCCCCCACCCCCCACCTTGGGATGCTTTTGGCGGTTCTTTGGAGGTTTATAGGAAAGCAAACTTCACCCGTATCATAGTCTCAGAGAGAAGCCTCATTCTGTTCTTTGGAGTCTATGAGCTCTGGACCACCCAGAGGGGAACAGACAGGTTCTCTCTGAGGTGGAGGCCTGGGTGCAGTTTGCTTTCCTCTAAACCAGAGTTCATAGACTCCCCCTCTTCCACCTCCCACTGGCAGAGAACATCCCCAGCCACAGTCTCAGGGGTAACAGTACCTCCTGCTTGTCTGTATATCCCAGTGATATGAAAACCATGAGCAATATTATTCCAGAGAGCTCGCTTCCAGTGGCTGTCTTTGCCTCAGCTGTCTGGGCAGGTCCAGACCATGGGAGAGATCTCAACCAGAGACAGCATGCTGAAATTTTCATGTAGCCTGGGGCTGGGAGTGTTCAGACTCTCACAGGTCCTAGAGAGTACCTTCTAGTGCCTGCGTGGACCTCTCTCAGGGGAGGGTGTGGAGCATGACTCAGACCCAGGTCTCTCAGCGCACATGCAATGTGCAAAAGGCTATGGTTCTAGAGAGTGCCAGCTGGTGTCCACACCAGACTCTCTCATGCACGCCACCACCCATGTGCACTCAGGTGCATCAGTGGCTCAGGGACCATGGCCTGGATGCTTTGCCACACTGTTTCCAGCAAGGCGCCAGCTGTGGGTGTCCTGTGTCCCTGGACTTAAGCCTGTGCCTGTGCCTGATTCCACCAGTTTCCCCTTAAGATCTTTTTTCTCTTTTGAGTGCTTTAAACGAGACACCAAGTTAATGCTGGTCCCCAAACACAGGGCACTCTCATATTGGGGTATTACTTTCCAATGGGTCACTTCTGATGGCTCCCTCCCCTTTTTGTTTATCTTCTGATATCATTCCGATATTCCCACTCTGCTTAGCTGTCCACTGGTGTCTTCTGCCCCCATAGAGATCCAGAAGTGTATAAATCTTACATCTCAGTCTGGCTTCATGGGTCTTCAGAGTGTTCTGGTAGATAATCAGCTCACTTTAGAGGAGCAGTTGAAAGGGCATCTTCTACTTCTCTGCCATCTTGCCCCCCAATCCTTATTATTGTCTTTTACACTCATATCTGGGAGATTTTCTTATATTTTTCATTCATATTTTCTGCTGAGTTTTTCATATATGTGAAATGTGTTTTTATGTTTTTAATTTTCAAGAGTTCTTTTTGTACTGTTTCTTCTTACACTATTCTGTTCTGGATTCATAAAAGTCACATGTTCTCTTATCTTTTGGGGGTACTAATGATTGTTCTTTTACTAACTTTTCAAATTCTCTCATAGTTTGTTTTCTTGGAAGTTTTTTTTTCCTGCCTATTTGTGTCAATCTCTAACTTCCTTCCCATAATAGTTTGTCCTCAAGTTGTATAATCTTTGGCTGTTTATTTATTGTAAGAATGGAAGACTAAAAAGCTCATTTGAAGTTCTGAGCTATGGGTTGCTCTTTCAGCTTTGACCTTTAGTTTAGGATTATCTGGGTGGGTTTTTGGGGAGAAACCCCTACCACCCCTACCTGTGTTAATATCATTAAAAACATATATTTAGGGGTGCCTGGGTGGCTCAGTGGGTTAAGCCTCTGCCTTCGGCTCAGGTCATGATCCCTGGGTCCTGGGATCAAGCCCCACATTGGGCTCTCTGCACAGCAGGGAGTCTGCTACCCCCTCTCTCTCTGCCTTCCTCTCTGCCTACTTGTGATCTCTCTCTGTTACATGAAGAAAGAAAAAAATCTTAAAAAAAAACATATCTTTAAGGTTTATAGATTTCCTTGGGAAGAGTCTTCCAATTGTGTTTTCAGATAAAGATCTTGTTGATAGCCTTAGGAGCATGCAGGAAGAAGAAATCTGGTGGTCTCTGCATTCAGCATTCAGTTTTGCCTTTGGTCCTTTCAATTTTTTCCTCTTTTTTTCTTTTCTTTTTTTTTAATTTTTAATTTTTTATTAACATATAATGTATCATTAGACCCAGAGGAACAGATCTGTGAATCGCCAGGATAACACACTTCACAGCACTCACCATAGCACATAACCTCCCCAGTATCCATAACCCCACCACTCTCTCCCTACCCTCCTTCCCCCCAGAAACCCTCAGTTTGCTTTGTAAGATTAAGAGTCTCTTACGGTTTGTCTCCCTCCTGATCCAATCTTGTTTCATTTTTTTCCTTTCCTACAACCGAAACCCCACATGTTGCATCTCAAATTCTTCATATCAGGGAGATCATATGATAATCATCCTTTTCTGATTGATTTATTCCACTCAACATAACACCCTCTAGTTCCATCCACGTTGTTTGAAAAGACAAGGTTTCATTTCTTTTGATGGCTGCATAGTATTCCATTGTATGTACATGCCACATCTTCTTTATCCATTCATCTGTTGATGGACATCTAGGTACCTTCCATAGTTTGGCTATTGTAGACACTGCTGCTATAAACATTCAGGTGCAAGTGCCCCTTTGGATCACTACATTTGTGTTTTTAGGGTAAATTCCCAAGAGTGCGATTGCTTGGTCATAGGGTAGCTCTAATTTCAACTTTTTGAGGAACCTGCATGCTGTTTTCCAGAGTGGTTGCACCAGCTTGCATTCCCACCAACAGTGTAGGAGGGTTGCCTTTTCTCCACATCGTTGCCAGCATCTGTCATTCTGTCAGCTGTCTTTTGGTTTCATTAACTGTTTCCTTTGCTGTGCAAAAGCTTTTGATTTTTTTTTGATTTTTTTTTTTTGATTTTTATGAAATCCCAAAAGTTCATTTTTGCCCTTGCTTCCCTTGCCTTTGGCGATGTTCCTAGGAAGATGTTGCTGCGGCTGAGGTCGAAGAGGTTGCTGCCTGTGTTCTCCTCAAGGATTTTGATGGATTCCTTTCTCACATTGAGGTCCTTAATCCATTTTGAATCTATTTTTGTGTGTGGTGTAAGGAAATGGTCCAATTTCATTTTTCTGCATGTGGCTGTCCAATTTTCCCAACAACATTTGTTGAAGAGGATGTCTTTTCTCCATTGGACATTCTTTCCTGCTTTGTTGAAGATTAGTTGACCATAGAGTTGAGGGTCTATTTCTGGGCTCTCTATTCTGTTCCAATGATCTATGTGTCTGTTTTTCTGCCAGTACTGTACTATGTTGATGATGACAGCTTTGTAATAGAGATTGAAGTCTGGAATTGTGATGCCACCAACTTTGGCTTTTTTTTGAAAATTCCTCTGGCTATTCGAGGTCTTTTCTGATTCCATACAAATTTTAGGATCATTTGTTCCATTTCTTTGGAAAAAATGGATAGGACTTTGATAGGGATTGCATTAAATGTGTAGATTGCTTTAGGTAGCTAGACATTTTCACAATATTTGTTCTTCCAGTTCAGGAGCATGGGACATGCTTCCATTTCTTTGTGTCTTCCTCAATTTCTTTTATGAGGACTTTATAGTTTTCTGAGTATAGATTCTTTGCCTCTTTGGTTAGGTTTATTCCTAGATATCTTATGGTTTTGGGTGCAATTGTAAATGGGATTGACTCCTTAATTTCTCTTTCTTCTGTCCTGTTGTTGGTGTAATGAAATGCAACTTATTTCTGAGCATTGATTTTATATCCTGACACTTTACTGAATTCCTGTACAAGTTCTAGCGGATTTGGAGTGGAGTCTTTTGGGTTTTCTACATATAGTATCTTATCATCTGCAAAGAGTGATAGTTTGACTTCTTCTTTACCAATTTAGATGCCTTTAATTTCTTTCTGCTGTCTGATTGCTGAGGCTAGAACTTCTATTACTATGTTGAATAGCAGTCGTGATATTGGACGTCCCTGCCGTGTTCCCAAACTTAGCGGAAAGGATCTCAGTTTTTCTCCATTGAGGATGATATTTGCGGAGGGTTTTTCATAGATGCTTTGATAATACTGAGGTATGTGCCCTCTATCCCTACACTTTAAAGAGTTTTGATCATGAAAAGATGCTATACTTTGTCAAATGTTTTTTCAGCATCTATGGAGAGTATCATATGGTTCTTGTTCTTTCTTTTATTAATGTATTGTATCACATTGATTGATTTACAGATGTTGAACCAACCTTGCAGCCCTGGAATAAATCCCACTTTGTGGTGGTGAATAATCCTTTTAATGTACTGTTGGATGCTATTGGCCAGTATTTTGTTGAGAATTTTCACATCTGTCTTCATCAAGGATATTGGTCTGTAATTCTCCTTTTTGAGGGGATCCTTGTCTGGTTTTGGGATCAAGGTGATGCTGGCCTCATAAAATGAGTTTGGAAGTTTTCCTTCCATTTCTATTTTTTGGAAGTTTCAGGAAACTAGGAATTAATTCTTTCAATGTTTGGTAGAATTCCCCTGGGAAGCCGTCTGGCCCTGGGCTTTAGTTTCTTTGGAGATTTTTGATGACTGTTTCAATCTCCTTACTGGTTATGGGTCTGTTCAGGTTTTCTATTTCTTCCTGGTTCAGTTGTGGTAGTTTATATGTCCCTAGGAATGCATCCATTTCTTCCAGATTGTCAAATTTGGTGTCGAGTTGTTCATAATATGTTCTTATAATTGTTTGTATTTCTTTGGTGTTGGTTGTGATCTCTCCTCTTTTCTTCATGATTTTATTTATTTGGGTCCTTTTTCTTTTCTTTTTGATAAGTCTGGCCAGGTGTTTATCAATCTTATTAATTCTTTCAAAGAACCAGCTCCTAGTTTCATTGATTTGTTCTATTGTTTTTTTTTGTTGTTGTTGTTGTTGTTGTTGTTTGTTTGTTTCTATTTCATTGATTTCTGCTCTGATCTTTATGATTCCTCTTCTCTTTCTGGGTTTAGGCCCTCTTTGTTGTTCTTTCTCCAGCTCCTTTAAGGTGTAGGGTTAGGTTGTGTATTTTAGGTTGTGTATTTTCCTCCTAGGACTGCCTTTGCTGTTTTCCACAGATTTTGAACCTGTTTTCATTATCATTGTTTCCATAATTTTTTTTTCAATCCTTCTTTAATTTCCTGGTTGACCCATTCATCCTTTAGAAAGATGTTGTTTGGTTTCCATGTATTTGGGTTCTTTCCAAATTTCCTCTTGTGATTGAGTTCTAGCTTCAGAATATTGTGGTCTGAAAATATGCACTGAATGATCCCAATCCTTTGATACTGGTTGAGACCTGATTTATGACCCACAATGTGATTTATTCTGGAGAATGTTCCATGGGCACTGGAAAAGAATGTGTATTTTGTGGCTTTGGGATGAAATGTTCTGAATATATCTGTGATGTCCATCTGTTCCAGTGTGTCATTTTTTTTTTCCAGTGTGTCATTTAAGGCCTTTATTTTCTTGTTGATTTTTTGCTTGGATGACCTGTCCAGTTCAGTGAGGGGAGAGTTAAAGTCCCCTACTATTATTATATTATTGTTGATGTGTTTTTTTGATTTTGTTATTAATTGGTTTATATAGTTGGCTGCTCCCCCGTTAGGGGCATAGATATTTAAAATTGTTAGATCTTCTTGTTAGACAGACCCTTTGAACATGGTATAGTGTTTTTCCTTATCTCTTATTATAGTCTTTGGCTTAAAATCTAATTGATGTGATGTAAGGATTGCCACCCCAGCTTTCTTCTGATGTCCATTAGCATGGTAAATTGTTTTCAAAACCCTCTCTTTAAATCTGAAGGTGTCCTTGGGTCTAAAATGAGTTTCTTGTAGACAGCATATTGATTTTTTTTAATCCGTTCTGATACCCTGTGTCTTTTGATTGGGGCATTTAGCCCATTTACATTCAGAGATATGAATTTAGTGCCATTGTATTGCCTGTAAGGTGGCTGTTACTGTATATTGTCTCTGTTCCTTTCTGATCTACTACTTTTAGGGTCTCTCTTTGCTTAAAGGACCCCTTTCAATATTTCCTGTAGAGCTGGTTTGGTGTTTGCAAATTCTTTCAGTTTTTGATTGTCCTGGAAGTTTTTTTTTTTTTTTCTCTCCTTCTATTTTCAATGATAACCTAGCTGGATTCTTGGTATTCTTGGCTGCATGTCTTTCTCATTCAGTGCCCTGAATATATCATGCCACTTCTTTCTGGCCTGCGAGGTCTCTGTGGATAAGTCCACTGCCAATCTAATATTTTTACCATTGTATGTTACAGACTTCTTGTCCCGGGCTGCTTTCAGGATTTTCTCTTTGTCACTAAGACTTGTAAATTTTACTACTAGATGATGGGGTGTGGACCTATTCTTATGGATTTTGAGGGGGGTTCTCTGTGCCTCCTGGATTTAGATGCTTGTTCCCTTTGCCATATTAGGGAAATTCTCTCCAATAATTCTCTCCAATATACCTTCTGCTCCCCTCTCTCTTTCTTCTTTTTCTGGAATCCCAATTATTCTAATGTTGTTGCATCTTATGGTGTCACTTATCTCTGGAATTCTCCCTTCATGGTCCAGTAGTTGTTTGTCTCTCTTTTGCTCAGCTCCTTTACTCTCTGTCATTTGGTCTTCTATATCACTAATTCTTTTTTTTTTGCCTTATTTATCTTAGCAGTAAGCCTCTATTTTTTATTGCACCTCATTAATAGTTTTTCTTTTTTTAATTTAAACTTGGTTAGATTTTAGTTCTTTCATTTCTCCACAAAGGGCTTTTATCTCTCTGGGGAGCGTTTCTATAATATCTTCCATGCCTTTTTGGACCCAGCTAGCACCTTCAGAATCCTCATTCTGAACTCTAGATCTGACATATTACCAATGTCCATATTGATTACGTCCCTAGCTTTCAGTACTGCCTCTTGTTCCTTTTTTTTTTTTTTTTTGGTGGTGGCTTTTTCTGCTTTGTTATTTTGTCCAGATAAGAATATATGAAGGAGCAAATAAAATACTAAAAGGGTGACAAAGACCCTAGGAAAATGTGGTTTAACCAAATCAGAAGAGACCCTAAATCAAGGGAGAGAGAAAGAAGATAAAAAGAAGTTCAGAAAAAAAATTATGAATGAAAAGGGAGAGATCACAACGAACACCAAGGAAGTAGAAACAATCATCAGAAGTTAATATCAACAGTTATAAGCCAATAAGCTAAGCAACCTAGGTGAAATGGATGCATTCCTGGAAAACTATAAACTCCCAAAATTGAATCAGGAAGAAATTGACAACCTGAATAGACCGATATCTAGTAAAGAGATTGAAGCGGTGATCAAAAACCTCCCAAAAACCAAGAGCCCAGGACCTGATGGATTCCCTGGGGAATTCTACCAAACTTTCAAAGAAGAAATAACACCTATTCTCCTCAAGCTGTTTCAAAAAATTGAAGCAGAAAGAAAACTTCCTGACTCTTTCTATGAAGCCAGCGTTACCCTGATCCCCAAACCAGGCAAAGCCCCTACCAAAAAGGAGAATTTCAGACCAATATCACTGATGAATATGGATGCTAAGATTCTCAACAAGATCCTAGCCAACAGGATCCAACAGCACATTAAAAAGATTACCCACCATGACCAGGTGGGATTCATCCCTGGGCTACAAGGATGGTTCAACTTTCGCAAATCAATCAATGTGATAGAACAACTTAATAAGAGAAGAGAGAAGAACCACATGGTCCTCTCAATCGATGCAGAAAAAGCATTTGACAAAATCCAGCACCCGTTCCTGATTAAAACGCTTCCAAGTATAGGGATAGAAGGAACATTCCTGAACTTCTTCAAATCTATCTATGAAAGACCCACAGCAAATATCATTCTCAATGGGAAAAAGTTTCCGTCCTTCTTGTTGAGATCAGGAACATGACAAGGATGCCCATTCTCACCACTCTTGTTCAACATAGTATTAGAAGTCCTAGTAACAGCAATCAGACAACAAAGGGAAATAAAAGGTATCCAAATTGGTAATGAAGAATTCAAACTCTCTCTCTTTGCAGATGACATGATTCTTTATATGGAAAACCCAAAAGACTCCACCCCCACACTACTAGAACTCATACAGCAATTCAGCAATGTGGCAGGATACAAAGTCAATGTACAGAAATCAGTGGCTTTCCTATATACTAACAATGAAAATACAGAAAGGGAAATTAGAGAATCGATTCAATTTACTATAGCACCAAGAACCATAAGATACCTGGGAATAAACCTAACCAAAGAGGTAAAGGATCTGTACTCGAGGAACTACAGAACACTCATGAAAGAAATTGAAGAAGACACAAAAAGATGGAAGACCATTCCATGCTCTTGGATCGGAAGAATAAACATTGTTAAAATGTCTATACTGCCTATAGCAATCTATACTTTTAATGCTATTCTGATCAAAATTCCACCGGTATACTTCAAAGAGCTGGAGCAAATAATCCTAAAATTTGTATGGAATCAGAAGAGACCCCGAATCGCTAAGGAAATGCTGAAAAACAAAAATTAAACTGGGGGCATCACGTTACCTGATTTCAAGCTTTACTACAAAGCTGTGATCACCAAGACAGCATGGTACTGGCATAAAGAAAGACACATAGACTAGTGGAACAGAGTAGAGAGCCCAGATATGGACCCTCCACTCTATGGTCAAATAATCTTCGACAAAACAGGAAAAAATATCCAGTGGAAAAAAGACAGTCTCTTCAATAAATGGTGCTGGGAAAACTGGACAGCTATATGTAGAAGAATGAAACTCGACCATTCTCTTACACCGTACACAAAAATAAACTCAAAATGGATAAAAGACCTCAGTGTGAGACAGGAATCCATCAGAATCCTAGAGGAGAATGTAGGCAGCAATCTTTTCGATATCAGCCACAGCAACTTCTTTCAAGATATGTCTCCAAAGGCAAAGGAAACAAAAGCCAAAATAAACTTTTGGGACTTCATAAAAATCAAAAGCTTCTGCACAGCCAAGGAAACAGTCAAGAAAACAAAGAGGCAACCCACGGAATGGGAGAAGATATTTGCAAATGGCAGTACAGACAAAAGTTTGATATGCAGGATCTATAAGGAACTCCTCAAACTCAATACACACAAAACAGATAATCATATCAAAAAATGGGCAGAAGATATGGACAGACACTTCTCCAATAAAGACATACAAATCGCTATCAGACACATAAAAAAATGTTCATCATCCCTAGCCATAAGGGAGATTCAAATTAAAACTACATTGAGATATCACCTTACACCAGTTAGAATGGCCAAAATTAGCAAGACAGAAAACAACATGTGTTGGAGAGGATGTGGAGAAAGGGGAACCCTCTTATACTGTTGGTGGGAATGCAAGTTGGTGCAGCCTCTTTGGAGAACAGTGTGGAGATTCCTCAAGAAATTAAAAATAGAACTTCCCTATGACCCTGCCATTGTACTCCTGGGTATTTACCCCAAAGATACAGATGTCGTGAAAAGAAGGGCCATCTGTACCCCAATGTTTATAGCAGCAATGGCCACGGTCGCCAAACTGTGGAAAGAACCAAGATGCCCTTCAACAGATGAATAGATAAGGAAGATGTGGTCCATATACACTACGGAGTATTATGCCTCCATCAGAAAGGATGAATACCCAACTTTTGTAGCAACATGGACGGGACTGGAAGATATTATGCTGAGTGAAATAAGTCAAGCAGAGAGAGTCAATTATCATATGGCTTCAATTATTTGTGGAGTATAACAAAAAGCATGGAGGACATGGGGAGTTAGAGAGAAGGGGGTTGGGGTAAATTGGAAGGGGAGGTGAATCATGAGAGACTATGGACTCTGAAAAACAATCTGAGGGGTTTGAAGTGGCGGGGGGGTGGGAGGTCGGGGTACCAGGTGGTGGGTATTATAGAGGGCACGGATTGCATGGAGGACTGGGTGCGGTGAAAAAATAATGATACTGTTATGCTGAAAATAAATAAATTTTAAAAAAAGAAAGAAAACAAATAAAAAAATTTAAATATAGGTATATATATATATACACAGTCTAATATAAATATATATTAGACTGTATATATACATATATATTAGACATATATATATATATATATATATATTAGACTGGTGACTATAACAGGGTCGCCCACTTAATTTGGGGAGTATTTTGGTCTCTTAGAAGAAACTACCTCTCAAAAATTTTAAAGAATGAAAAGCATATATAAAGGTAAACACAATGAAGGGATGGAAAATGCCTGTAAAGATGAAAAAAAAATTTTTTTCTTAAATTTCTAAAAAAGGAGTTGAAAATTAAGTTGTTTGGGAGAATAAAGAAAAGAAAGTGGAGAGAATTTGCTCAGGCTGGAGACTAGAACAAGCTCAGAGCTAGATTTAGGGTATATTTTGATCTATTAGAAGAAGTTGTACCCTAAATTTTTAGAAGAAAAAACTCTATGTGTATACAAAAAATAAAGTTAGATACAATGAAGGATAAAATATGACTATAGCAATGAGGGTTCCAAAAAGATTATTATTTTTTTATGAAAGGTATTGTTAAGATAAACTAGTTTAAAAACGTTAAAAGAGGAAAGGATATAAGTTTTAAAAAATTTAGCAGAAGAAAAAAAATAAAATTTTGAAAAATTAACTGCAAAAGTAAAGAATCATGGTGAGAAAGCCATGAATTTCATGTTTTGCTTTCTCCTCCTCTGGAATTCTGCTGTTCTCCTTGGTAAGTGAACTTGGTCTTGGCTGGATTTCTTGTTGCTCTTCTGGGGGAGGGGCCGGTTGTAGTGATTCTCAAGTGTCTTTGCCTGAGGTGGAATTGCACCGCCCTTACCCGGGGCCAGGCTAAGTAATCAGCTTGGGTTTGCTTTTGGGAGCTTTTGTTCCCTGAATGCTTTCCGTAGGGTTCTGGAGTATGGGAATGAAAATGGCAGCCTCCCAATCTCCAGCCCAGAGGCGCTGAGAGCTGGTGGGGGGGGGGGCACTCCTCAGTGTGCCCTCAGAGAAAACGCTCGATCACTCCCTTCTCCCTGTCTCAGGCCAAGCTCTGTGCACCTGGCCTGTGACCAAGCATTTCTGTCTCTGGCACACAGCCATGTTTGGAGTCTCCAAACCCAGCAGATTCCTGCCTCCAGAGAAGGAAGGTGAGTCTCCCTGGAACTGGCATTTGTGGGGTCCCTGCTCAAGAAGCAGTGGTCTGACTTCCAGAGATCACAGTTTAAAGTAACCCCAAGATGAGAGTTCACTCTTTGGCTCTGTCTCTGTAGCTGGCTTCCCTGCTCTAATACCTGCAGGCTCTGCTACCCTCAGAAACCCTTGATCCTTCTGTGAGCCTGTGGCATCTGAGACCATGTGGTCCCCGTGAGGGCTCCACCCCTGTTTGGGCCACCAGAGGAGCAGAATTTTAAAAGTTCTGATTTTGTACTCTGTTGCTCTGTTGATTGCTGGGAGCTGGCACCCCCTCCTGTGGTCTATCATCTATCTCCCCATCACTTTGGATTCATTTCTCCACATGTCCTGCATTTCAGAAAGCTGTCAATTTTCTGTTTCTAGAATTGCTGCTCTTCTTCTCTTCTATCTCCTGTTGGATTTGAAGGTTTTTTGGTAACTATCTAACTGAACTCCTGCTACCTCATGTCATCTGAGCCCACTACTCCTCTGTCATCTTGACTGGTCCTTTCATTTTTGTTTTTAGTACAGTATTCTTGCCCTTGAATGGGCCTGATGTCCCCCAGTTCTGACATTGTTTTATCCTTTCCAAGAAATAGAACTCAGATCTCTGCTGCAGTTGGGGAAGATCAGTGTGGAGTAAAAAGGGGATCATATGGCCTAAATTCCCAAACATTTTTCAACCTCATCCTCCTTGTTTTAGTTCTCTCAACCCCAGTTATAGAGGTAACTGGTGTTATCAGTTTTTGTGACTTTTAAAGATTCTGTAATGTAAATATAATTGATTTTTAACTTTGTCCATTGCTGGGTTGGGATTTAACTTTCTCAGTTTCACTAAGCCTTAGGAATGTCTGCTCTCTAGTTTCTAATGTTTTATGACTGTTTTCTTTTTCTGCTCTTTCAGTCCATTATTTTAGTGACATAGAGAGTGAATAAAGTTGGATACATATGTCACCTCATAACTGTAATCTAGAAGCCTGAAACTGAGATTTGATAACACAAATAAGAGCCTAATCATGGTCTTTTCACAATCAAAAGTTTAGATAAGTAAGTAAAATTTAGATAAACTGTAAATAAAGTATTTTCTTTTAATAAAATATCTATAAGATTGCAAGCATCCTTGTTTCTCCTAGATAAATTTTGTAAGAAATATCAGAAAAAAATATTATTTTTGTAGTAATGCATATTGTGCTATATATAGTGCATGCCAAAAAAAAAATTCACTGATTTTTGGCTAAATGGCACCTCTGTCTTAAAGGCCTTATATTTAGTAATAGAATTTTGTAAAAATTCTATTATTTATCTTACTGTATACATTATATATCATACTAAAATATGCACACTCTATTATTTATCTATGAGAGTTAATCAATGTCAGGAAAAGCAAAAGTTTGCACACCTACATTGTTTCCCTCTCTACCAGCTACTTCATACGTGATAAAATCTTTTTAAAAATTTCATTCTCATCACCAGAGAAAAAATTTTGCATGTATAATCACAGATGTGAATTGTGGTGATCATTTCACTATGTATCAAATCATTACCTTTATACCTGAAATTAATGTTATGTGTCAGTTATACCAAATTAAAAAAATATTCATTCTTGCACATGTTGGTATGAGTACTGGTTATTATATGCAACTAATGAATTATTTATCACTAGAACAAAAACTTATGATGTACTGTATGTTGTTTAACTAACACAATTAAAAAATAAATAAATAAAATAAATTTTAAAAATAAATAAGTAAAACAAAAAAAAAAAAGTCCATTTTAGGGAAAGCTAATTTTACACTGCTTTCCTCAAACCACCATCTTTATCAACAAATTCAATGGCCTATACTTTTAACCTAGAAAATTTTGTCCATTTTCATGGCATTCTCCTATCATTTATCAATAGAATTGAACATTATCTGCCACTTTTTCTTGAAATGCTTTCTTCCCTTAATCTCCAAGGCACCTTGCTCTCCTTTTTTTTTGCCCCAACATCTCTGACATCTCCTATTCATTATTATTAATGATCACTTATTTCACTACTCATATTGAAAATGTTGAGGACCTAAATGACTCTGTCATTCTTCTTTTTTTCATTTAGTTTCTTCTAACTGCATGATCTCATTCAAGACTGTGGCAGTCAACAGTTGTTGAAATCAGTTATAGTCTTTGAGATTTCTGCTTCTGGTAATGACAGTTATAAGAACTATATTTAAACACCATTGCCTCAAATAACCAAAATATCAGAAAATCTATAAAACAATGGTTCTTAAGACACTAGACAAGGCAAAGAAGCACAGTAATACCTGAGAGACAGGAAACAAAGGAAGTAAACCCAACTGTTGTTCTGACTTTATGCTTTATGAGTTTCCAGGCCATGCCACAGGTATGGAGAAATCAGGAAAGAACCAGCTAGATCTCCTGAGATGAGGAGATAGAACTGAGATTCTATAGAGGCGGAAATGGCTATAGTTGAAGGACAGATTAATGGAAGGGAGAGAGTTGCACAGAGATCGAATCCTTGAAATCTGTGGAGGTTTTTTTGAATATTCAGAAGAGCTCTGATCAGCTCAATTATGTGAGTAAACTACTTGAAGCCAAAGAAATTGGATTATTCAGTTGACTTTTATATGTTTTAAATATATTTTGGATACTAACCCTTTTTCAGATATGTCATTTGCAAATATCTTCTCCCATTCAGTAGATTGTCCTTTAGTTTTGTTGATTGTTGCCCTTGCTGTGCAGAAACTTTTTTATTTTAGTATAGTTCAACTATACTAAATATAGTTTATTTCTGCTTTTATTTCCTTTGCCTCAAGAAACATATCTAGTAAGAAGTTGCTACAGCCGATGTCAAGAAGCTACTGCCCGTGTTCTCTAGGATTTTGATGGCTTCTTGTCCCACATTTAGGTCTTTAATTTACTTAGTTTTCAAGTAAGAATTTATTTTAATATAAGAAAGTGATCCAGTATCATTCTTTTCCATGTTACTTTCCACTATTCTCAACACCATTTGTTGAAGAAACTGTCTTCTTCCTGTTGGACATTCTTTCCTTTTTTTATTTTTTGGTCAATGATTAATTGTCCATGTAGTGGTGGGTATTCTGGAGTTTCTATCCTGTTCCACTTATCTATGTGTCCATTTTTGTGCTAGAACCATCTAGTTTTGATCACTGCAGCTTTGAAATATAACTTGAAGTCTGGAATTGTGTTTCCATTTTTGCTTTGCTTTTCAAGGTTGTTTTGGTTGTTCAGGGTTTCTTGTGGTTCTATACAAATTGTAGGATTATTTGTTCTAGCTTTGTGAAAAATATTGTTGGTATTTTGATAAAGATTGCATTAAATGGTAGATTGTTTCAGGTAGTATAGGCATTTAAACAGTATTTCTTCTTTCAGTCCATGAACATAGAGTATCTTTCCATTTCTTTGTGCCATCCTCAATTTCTTTCATCAGTGTTTTAGAATTTATAGACTACAGATCTTTCACCTCTTTGGTTAGGCTTATTCCTAGGTATCTTATTGTTTTTAATGCAATTGTAAATGGAATCAATTCCTTAATTTCTCCCTCTGCTGCTTCATTATTGGTGTATAGAAATGCAACAGATTTCTGTACATTGATTTTATATCCTATGAATTTATTAAATTTGTGTATCAGTTATAACAAATTTTTGGTGGATTCTTTTTTTTTGGTGGATTCTTTTTTTTTCTATAAAGAGTATCATGTTATGGGCAAATAGTGACAATTTGACTTCTTCACTAATTTGGAAGATTCTTATTTCTTTTAATTGTCTTATTTTTGTGGTTAGGATGTCTAGTACTATGTTAAATAAAAATTGTGAGGGTGAACATTATTGTCTTCTTCCCAACCATAGAGGAAAAGCTCTCAGTTTTTCTCCATTGATGATATTCACTATGGGATTTTCATACATGGTCTTTATGATGCTGTGCTATGTTGCCTCTAAACTTATTTTTTGAGGGTTTTTTTTTTTATCATGAATGGATGTATTTTGTGAAATACTTTTTCTACATCCACTGAAAGGATCATATGGTTCTTTTTAAAAGATTTTATTTATCTATCTATTTGTGTATTTGTCAGAGAGAGAGAGAGAGCACAAGTAGGGAAAGCAGCAGGAAGAAGGAGAAGCAGGCTCTCTGCTGAGCAAGGAGCCCAGTGCAGGACTCCATCCCAGGACCCTGGGATCATGACGTGATCCAAAAGCAAATGCTTAATAGACGGAGCCACCCAGGCATCCCAGGATCATACGGTTCTTATCCTTTTTTTTTTTTAATTGTGTTGTACCATGTTGATTGATTTGTAAATATTGAACAACCTTTGCAACACAGGAATAAATTCCACTTAATCATGGTGAATTATTTTTTTAATGTACTGTTGGATTCAGTTTGCTAGTATTTTATTGAGGATTTCTGAATCCATATTCGTCTGGGGTTTTGACCTTTAGTTCTCTTTTTTATTGGAGTGTTTATTTGATTTTGGCATTAGGGTAATGCGGTAATGCTGGCCTCATAGAATAAATTTGGAAGTTTTCCTTCCTTTTCTGTTTTTTCTTTTTCAATAATTTGAGAAGAACAGTATTAACTCTTCTTTAAATATTTGACCAATTGCTGGGTCATAGGGTAGCTCTATTTTTAATTTTTTGGGAAATCTCCATACTGTTTTCCAAAGAGGATGCACCAACTTGCATTCCCACCAATGGTGGAAGAGGGTTCCCCTTTCTCCACAGCCTCTCCAACATTTGTTGTTTCCTACCTTGTTGATCTTTGAAATTCTAACTGGTGTAAGGTGATATCTCAATGTGGTTTTGATTTGAATTTCCCTGATGGCTAATGACAATGGACATTTTTCATGTGTCTGCTAGTCATTTGTATGTCTTATTTAGAGAAGTGTCTGTTCGTGTCATCTGCCCATTTTTTTGACATTATTATCTGTTTTTTGAGTGTTGAGTTGGGAAGTTCTTTATAGATCTTTATAAATGTCTATAGAGTCATTTGCGAATATCTTCCCCCAGTCTTTGGGTTTCCTCTTTGTTTTGTTGACTGCTTCCTTTACTGTACAGAAGCTTTTGATTTTGATGAAGTCAAAAAGTTCATTTTTGCTTTTGTTTCCTTTACCTTTAGAGAGCTAATTTATGACCTGGCAATTATGCTACAGGGTATTTACCTCAAAGGTACAGATGTAGTGAAAAGAAGGGCCATATGTACCCCAATGTTCAAGGCAGCATTGTTCACAACAGCCAAACTGTGGAAAGAGCCAAGATGCTCATCAGCAGACAAATAGATAAAGAAGATGTGGTCCATATATAGAACAGAATATTAATCAGCCATCAGAAAGGATGAATACCCAACTTTTGCATCAACATGGATGGGACTGGAGGAGATTATGTTGAGTGAAATAATTCAGGCAGAGAAAGTCAATTATCATACGGCTTCACTTACTTGTAGAAAATAAGGAATAAAATAGAGGACATTAGGCAAATGAAAGGAAAAGTGAATTGGAGGAAATCAGAGGAGGAAACAAACCACGAGAGACTGTGAATTCTGAGAAACAAGCAGAGGGTTTTAGAACGGGGATGGATGAGTCTGATGGTGCGTATGAAAAAGGACATGTATTGCATGGAGCACTGGGTGTTGTACATAAACAATGAATCTTGGAACATTGCAGCAAAAACTAATGATGTATTTTATGGTGACTAACATAATACAATAAAAAATGTTTGATCAAAACAATAGCTGTTGGTGAGGATGTGGACAAAGGAGAATGTTCTTGAACTGTTGGGGGGAATGGAACTGGTGAAGCCACCCTGGAAATAGTATGGAGTTTCCTCAAAAAGTAAAAAATAAAATTACCCTATAATTAAGCAATTACACTACTAGGTATTTTCCCAAAGAGTACTAAGATGCTAATTCAAAGGGATACATGCATCCATGTGTTTATAACAGCATTATGTACAACAGACAAGATATGGAAACAGCCCAAGTGTTAATTGATAGATGAGTGGATAAAGAAGTGGTATATATAAACAGTGGGATATTATTCATTCACAAAAAATAATGAGACCTTGCCATTTGCAATGATGTGAATGAATGGAGCTAGAGTATTATGTTAAGTGAAAAGAGTCAGCCAGAGAAAGACAAATACAATATGATTTCACTTATATGTGGAATGTAAGAAACAAAACAAACAAGCATAGGGGGAAAAAAAGTGTGAGAGAGGCAAACCAAGAAACAGACTCTTAACTATAGAGAACAAACTGATGGTTACCAGAGGGGAGGTGTTGGAGGGATGGATTAAAAAGGTGATGAGTATTAAGGAGTGCATTTGTTGTGATGGGCACAGGTGTTGTATGAAAGTGCTGAATAGCTACATTGTACACCAGAAACTAATAGTACACTGTTTGTTAACTATCTGGAAATTAAACAAAAACCTAACAAACTGATTGTGATAACTATTTTAAAAAGAGAAAATTTTAAAACAACAGGAAAAAATGAAACAGTTGCATACAAGAGAAATACTGTAAGACTGTGAGCTAATTTTTCAACAGAAATATTGCATGTCAGAAGGAAATATCATGGGGTGCCTAGGTGGCTCAGTGGGTTGAGCCTCTGCTTTTTGCTCAGGTCATGATCCTGGAATCCTGGGATTGGAGCCCCACATTAGGCTCTCTGCTCAGTGGGGAGCCTCCTTCTCCCTCCCCCTCTGCCTGCCTCTCTGCCCCCACTTGTGATCTCTCTCTCTCTCTGTCCAATAAATAAAATTTTAAAAAAAGAAGGAAACATCATTATACATTTAAAGTGTTGAAAGGAAAAAACAACAACAACAAAACAACAATCAAGAATACAAGGAAAAGTTATCATTTAGAATAGAAAAGATAAGATAATCAAAAGTTAAAGCCTTTCATAACCACTAAGCCAGTTTTTTTTCCCCACCAAGCTATCCCTATAAGGAATGCTAAAGGCAATTCTTTGAGTTCAAAAAAGAGGTGAAATATAGAAGTAAGAAAATGATAAAAGGAAAAAAATACACATGTAAAGCAAACATATAGTAAAGGTAGTAGATTAGTATCTTATAAATCCAGGGTAGAGATTGAAACAGAAAAGTGTTAAAATCAGTTACATAAAAAAATTAGTCAAGAAACAGGGAAATACAATTTTAAAATAAATATATAATAAATACAAATGAATTTTATATATACATGAATATATAAAACAGGGGAAAGGAGTAAAAATGTTGTGCTTTTACTATGTGTTAAAACTTAAACAACCAACAACTTAATATAGACTGTTATACACATAAGATTTATACATGAACCTAATGGTGACAATGAATGAAAAACTTAAAATAGATACACAAATAAATAAAAAGAAAAAATCCAAGCATAACACAAAGAAAACTACACCAAACCACTGAAGGGAAGAAGAAAAAAAGGAAAATAGAGAAGAAGTACAAAAATAAACAGAAAACAATTACAAAATGGCCACTAGTGCATATCTATCATTAATTACTTTAAATGTAACTGGACTAAATTCTCCAATCAAAAGGCAAATGTGACTGAATGGATAAAAAACAAGACTCATTTCTGTGCTACTTATAAGAGACTTCTGTCAACTTCAAAACATATTCAGAGTGAAAATGAAGGGTTGGATAAAACTACCATGCAAATAGAAGTGAACCAAAAGTCAGAGTAGTAATATTTATATAATTAAAAAGTGGACCTTAAAGCAAAAACTGTACCAACAGACATGATGGTCACTTCATAATAATAATGAGATCAATACAACAGAAGAATGAAACTATAAATGTCTATGCACCCAACACAGGAACACCTATATATGTAAAACAAATATTAATAGAAATAAAAAAAAGAAACAGTAATACAATAATAGTAGATGATTTCAACACCAAAATTACATGAATGAATACTTAATTCAAACAACAACAACAAAATTCAAACATAAAACAGTGTTTTTATCATATCAAAACAGATGAACTTAAAAATAGTGCATCCATCCCCAAAGAGCAGAGTACACATTCCTTTAAAGTGCACATTCTTCAAGATAGGTTACATATTAGGTCACAAAATAAGTGTCAGTAAATTTAAGAATGTTGAAATCATACCAAACCTTTTCTAACTAAAATGATATGAAACTAGAAATCAGTTACAAGAAAATACCTGGAAAGAATACTAACACATGGAGACTAAATGACAGGTAGTTAAATGAAACCAATGGGTCAATGAAGATATTTTTAAAAATAACAATACAGAGACAAATGAAAATAAAAACATTGGGATGTTAAAAAAATATTTGAGATACAACTTCAGTTCTAAGAGAGAAGTTTATAGTGGTACATGCCTACCTCCAGAAAAAGGGATTTCTTCATAAACAGCCTAACTACACCTAAGTAGCTAGAAAAGGAGAAATAAAAGAGCCAAAAACTATTAGAAGGAAGTGAATAATAAAGATCAGTGAAGAAATAAATGACATAGAGAATTTTTTAAAAAAATAGAAATTATCAATGAAACCTGGTCTGGTTCCTTGGAAAGATAAATAAATAAATATATATATATATATATATATATATATATATATCTTTAACCATACTCATTAAGAAAAAAAGAATGAGGACTCAAATTAATAAAATCAGAAGTGAAGGAGAAAAAATAACAACTGACACCACAGAAATACAAGGATTAAAGAGACCACAACAAAAGATTTTTTTCCAAAAAAATTGTACAACATATAAGAAATGGATAGATTCTTAGAAGCATAGTGTTTTAAAACTGAATTAGGAAGAAATGCAAAATTTGAACAGATTTATTACTAGTCATGAAGTTAAATCAGTAAGAAAGAAAAAACTGCTAACAAACTAAAATCTAATATCAGATAGTTTCAAGGTAAATTCTACCAAACATTTAAAGAGCTATTAATATTTATTTTTCTTAAATTCTAAAAATTAGAATAAGAAGAAGGAATAACTCCCCAATGTTTTCTATGAGGTCAGCATTATCCTGATGCAAGCAAAAGAAAACAAAACAAAGAAAGACTGTATAAAAAAATAATAACAACAATCCTGCAAACCAATAATTATGATGGACTTAAATGCAAAAATCCTCAATATTAGTAAAACAAATTCAACAATACGGAGAAAAACAATTTACCATTATCAAGTGGGATTTACTTTGGGATTCAAGGGTGGCTTAACATTCACAAATCAATCAATGTGATACATTATATTAACAACAGAAATGACAAAAGCAATATGATTGCACCAATAGATACCAAAAAAGCATTTGGCAAATTTCAACAATTATTCATGATAGAAAACTTTCAACAAAGTGGGCTTAAAGGAGTACAGCACAACATAATAAAGGCCACATACGAAAAATGCACTAATAACATCATAGTAAACATTGAAAATCTGAAAGCCTTCCCTGTAAGATCAGGAACAAGACAAAGATGTCCACTCTCAACACTTCTATTCAACATAGGACTGGAAGTCTTAGCCTCAACAACCAAATAAGAAAAAGAAATAAAAGTAATCCAAATTGGTAAGGAAGAAATAAAACTGTCAATATCTGCAAATGAGATAATACTATACATGAAAAATCTCCAAAGACTCCACTGGAAGATTGTTAGAACTGATAAACTAGTACAGTAAATTTGCAGAAAAAAAAATAAAGAAATCTGTTGCATTTCTATACACTAATAAAAAAGTCTCAAAAAGAGAAATTAAGAAAACTGTTCTCATGTAGAATTTAAAATCAAAGCAAATGAAAAAAGAAAGAAAAAGAAACAGAAAGAGCCCCATAACCCCAAAGAACTCTAATTGTTGCCAGACTGGAAGGAGATGGGGGATGGGGAAAGTAGATGAAGGAGAGTGAAAAATATAGGCTTTCATGTTATGGAATGAATAAGTCACAAGCATGAAAAGTACAGCATAAGGAATATAGTCAATGTTATTATGATACTGTTGTATGATAACAGATGGTAGCTACACTTGCGGTAAGGATAGCACATAGTACAGAGCTGCCAAATCACAATGTTGTATACCTGAATATAATGTAACATTATATGTCATTATATTTCAATTAAAAATAAGTAACTATCTAAAAATAATGTACTAAGAGAATTGCCACCACCTAAGAAAACAATTTCATTTACAATTGAACCAAGAAAAATAAAATACCTAAGAAGGTGAAAAACCTATACTCTGAAAACATCAATGAAGACACTGATGAAAGAAATTAAATATGACTCAAACAAATGTAAATCATGCTCATGTATTGAAAGAATTAGTATCAAAATGTTTAGTAACCAAAGCAATCTACAGATTCAATGCAATTTTTATTAAAATGCCAATAGCGTTATTTACAGAACTAAAATAATAATCCCAAAATTTGTGTGGAACCACAAAAGATCTTGAATACCCAAAACAATCCTAAGATAAATTGCATGTGTCACATAGTTGGATGCAAGAATCATATGGTCAATTAATTTGTGACAATGGAGGGAAGACTATATAGTGGGGAAAAGACAATCTTTTCAATTGGTAAAACTGGGCAGTTACATTCAAAAGAATAAAACTGTACCAGAGTCTAACACCATACACACACCAAAAAAAAAATGTATTAAAGACATAAATATGAAAACTCAAGTCTTGAAACTCTTAAAATCTCTTGATTTTCTGCAATAAGCTCTTGGATATCTTTCTTAGTAATTTATATCCATCTTAGTAATATATATGTATATATGTCATTATATATAAACATACATGTAATATACATGTAATAATGTGTGTATATATATGTTACTAAGATATATCTCTATATATATATCTCTTGAGGCAAGGGGGAAAAAAGGAAAAATAAACTATTGGGACTACACCAAAATAAAAAGCTTTTGCATAGCAAGGAAAACCATCAACTAAACAAAAAGGCAACCCAGTGAATGGGAAAAAATATTTGTAAATTACATATCTCATAAGGGGTTAATAACCCAGAATATATAAAGTACTTATGTAACTTAACACACACACACAAAAAGACAAACTTGTGTAAAAGTGGCAGAGGACCTGAATAGGTATTTTTCAAAAGAAGAAATATAGATGGCCAACAGACCCGTGAAAAGATGACCAGTATCACTAATGATAAAGGAAATGCAAATCAAAACTACAATGAGATGCCACCTCACACCAGTAAGAATGGCTAGTATCATGAAGACAAGAAATACAAATGTTGGTGAAAATGTGGAGAAAAGGGAACCTCATGTACTCTTTGTGAGGATGTAAACTGGCACTGCCACTGTGGAAAACACTATGGATATTCCTCAAAAAATTAAAATTAGTAATATTAAACAATACAATAATTTACTACTGAGTATTTACCCAGTGAACATGAAAACACTAATTCAAAAAGAATTATGCATACCTACATGTATAGCAACATTACTTACAATAGCCAAGCTATGGTAGCAACCCATGTGACCATATATAGGTAAATGAATAAAGATGTGGGAGACATATGTGTGCATGTATGCATGTATATATGTATATATACTACCCAGCCATAAAAAAAATAAGATCTTGCCATTTGCAACAACATGTACAGATTTAGAAGGTATTATGTTAAGTGGAATAAGCCAGACTGAGAATAACAAATATCATATAATTCCACTTATATATGGATTCCAAAATCCAAATGAAGCAAACAAAAAACCCTAATAACTTAAACATAAAGAAAAAAGTGGTAGTTGCCAGAGGGCACATGTATGAGAATGAGTGAAATACATAAAGGGGATTAAAATGTACATGCTTCCAGTTAGAAAATATATAAGTCAAGGAGAAAAAAGTACAGTATAAGGAATACAGTCAATACTATGGTAATAATGATGTGTGGTGACATATGGTGATTATATCTATCATGGTAATCATTGAGTAATGTACAGAATTGCTGAATCAATATGTTGTACACTTTAAACTGATATAACATCATGTTAATTATACTTCAATGAAAAATAAATAAAACATACAAATAAATTAATTATATCTATAAATATTGGTCAGAGAATACACAAAACACTAAGATGTAAAATATGATATTACATACATAAATTGTGGAAGAAAAAGTTATAATTCAGTGCTTTTAGAATGTGTTTGAGCTTAAGTGACTATCAATTTAATGTAAACTGCTATACACATAGGATGTTATATATGAACTGCATGGTAACCACGAATCAAAATCCAAAACAGATACACAAAATATATTTAACAAAAAAGAAATTCAGGCATAAGCCCAAAAGTGAATAATTAAAAAATAATTTAAAAATTTAAAAATCTATACACATTTCTCCAAAGAAGGCAGACAGATGGCCAACAGAGAGATGAAAAGATGCTCAACATCACTCAGCATCAGGGAAATCAAATCAAAACTATAATGAGATATCACCTCACACCTGTCTTAATGACTAAAATCAAAAATTTAAGAAACAATGGGTGGTGGTGAGGATGTGGACAAAGGGGAACCCTTTTGCTGTTGGTGAGAAAGCAAAGTGGTGCAGCCACTGTGGAAAACAGTATAGAGATTCCTCAAAAAGTTAAAAAATGAAACTACCCTATGATCCTTCAACTGCACTATTAGTTACTTACCCAAAGAATACAAAGGGAATACAAAGGGATACGTGCCTCCTGATGTATATAGCAGCATTATCTAGAGGAGCCAAATTATGGAATATATAAATTAATTATATATTATATAATATATATTATATATATAATATATATACATATAAATGTATACATATAAATGTATATGTATTTATATACATATAAATTTTGTAGGAGTATATATGTATAATATGTATAATATATATTATATAATTATATATTATATAATATATAATTTATATAATTAATATGTAAATTAATATATAAAACATCTTTACCTATTCACTATTCATCTGTTGATGAACACTTGTGCTGTTATATATATATAAAACATCTGTATATTTTATAAATATATATAGATAAATATATATATTTTATATATATATAATCTCCCATTTTGTATATCATATATATATGAGTGGGGAATGGGTTAAATAGGTGATGCAGATTAAGGGATGCACTTGTGATGGGTACTGGGTGATGTATGGAAGTGTTGCATCACTATACTGTACATAAGAAACTAATATTCCTGTATATTTTAACTAATTGGAATTTACATAAAAACAAAAAAAATCATTGACACCTTATTTATAGAAATTAAAAAAAACACTAAGGAAAGCCATCAAACCTAAAGAGACGAGATTAACAGAAAAAAAAGGAACAGAGAAAAGCTACAAAAAAAAAACAGAGAACAATCAATAAAATGACAGTAAGTACCTACCTGTCAATAATCACTTTAAATGTAAATGGTCTAAATGGTAAAATAAAAAGACACAGTGACTGAGTAGATTAAAAAAAAAAAACAAGACCCACATATATGCTGCTATAAGAAAATTACTTCAGACCTAAAGACATGTACATGTTGAAAGTGAAGGGATGAAAAAAAAAAAAAGAAAGTGAAGGGATGGAAAAAGATATCCAATGCTAATGAAACAAAAAAATATATATCAGGGATAGCAATACTTATATCACACAAAATGGGCTTTAAAACAAAGACAAGGGTCAAAGAAGGGAAATACATAATGCTAAAGGGTTAAGTCCAACAAGAGTGTATAATTTTAAAAATCTATCTACCCAACATAGGAGTACCTGTATGCACAAGGCAAATACTAAGAGACATAAAGGGACAGAATGAGAGTTATACAATAATAGTATCATTATTATTGACACCAAGTTTGCATCAATGGTTACATCATCGGCAGAAAATCAGTAAGGAACACTGGCTTTGAATGATGTATTAGACCAGATGGAATTCACAGATATTTATAGAGCCTCCCGTCCAAAAACTGCAGAAAACACGTTATTTTCCAGTGCACGTGGAATAGTCTCCACATGTTATCCTACAAAACAAGTCAATAAATTTAAGAACATTTGAATCATATCAAGCATCTGTTTTGACCGCAAGATTAAACCAGAAAAGAATCATATGAAAAAAAAAAAAACTAGAAAAATTGAAACCACATGGAGGATAAAAAACATAATACTAAACAACCAATGGGTCAATGAGGAAATCAAACAACACATGGAAATGAATGAGCATAAAATCCCTCTGGCCCTAAATCTATGGGATCTAACAAAATCAGTTCTATGAGGAAAGTTTATAGCAATCCAAGTCTACCACAAAGAACAAGAAAAAATTCTTAGACAATTTAAACCTAGAAGTAGAAAAAGAAAAAATACCCTAAATTTTGTAGAAGGAGAGTAATAATAAAATTTAGAGTGGAAATAAGTGAAATTGAAACTTAAAAAAAGAAATAATCGGGTGCCTGGGTGGCTCAGTGGGTTAAGCCGCTGCCTTCGGCTCAGGTCATGATCTCAAGGTCCTGGGATTGAGTCCCACATTGGGCTCTCTGCTCAGCAGGGGGCCTGCTTCCCTTCCTTTCTATCTGCCTGCTTCTCTGCCTACTTGTGATCTCTGTCTGTCAAATAATTAAACAATATCTTTTAAAAAATTAGAAATAATCAATGAAACCAAGAGCTAATTCATTTAAAATTTGAACAAAATTGATTACCTTTAGGCAGTCTCATAAAAAGAGAGAGGATTCAAATAAAATAAATCAGAAGTAAAAGAAAAAAAATAACACCACCAGAGAAATACAAAGGATTATAAAATAATACTATGAAAAGCTATATGCCAAAAATTGGACAACCCAGAAGAATTGGATAAATTCCTAGAAACATGCAATCTTTCAAAACTAAATCACGAGGACACACAAACAATTTGTACAGATCAATTACTACTAAAGAAATTAATTAAATAACTCTCCCAAAACACAAGTATAGGACCAAGTCGCATCTCAGTTGAATTCTATCAAACATTTAAAGAACAGCTAGTTTCTATTCTTCTCAAACTATACCAAAGAACGGAAAAATAAAACTTCCAAATTCATTCTACAAGGTCAGCATACCCAAACCAGACAAAGATATTGCAAAAAAAAGAGTTAGAGAGAATTACATGCCATTATCCCTGAAAAACATAGGTGCGAAAATTCTCAACAAATATTAACAAACCAAACTCAAGTGTACATTAAAAGGATCATTCACCACCATCACGTGGACATTATTCAGGGATGAAAGGATGGCTCATTATCTGTGAATCAATCAATATGACACATCAGGGGTGCCTGGGTGGCTTAGCCAGTCACATGCTTGCCTTCAGATCAGGTCATGATCCCAGGGTCCTGGGATGGAGTCCCAAGTCCAGCTCCCTGCTCAGCAGGGTGTCTGCTTCTCCTTATAACCCTCCCCCTGTTTTTGATCTCTCTGTATCAATCTCTTTCTCAAATAAGTAAAATAAATCTTTAAAAAATATATGATATATCTATTTTCAACATTTTGAGGAACCTCCATGCTGTTTTCCAGAGTGGTTGCACCAGCTTGCATTCCCACCAACAGTGTAGGAGGGTTCCCCTTTCTCCGCATCCTCGCCAGCATCTGTCATTTCCTGACTTGTTGATTTTAGCCATTCTGACTGGTGTGAGGTGATATCTCATTGTGGTTTTGATTTGTATTTCCCTGATGCCGAGTGATATGGAGCACTTTTTCATGTGTCTGTTGGCCATCTGGATATCATCTTTGTAGAAATGTCTGTTCATGTCCTCTGCCCATTTCTTGATTGGATTATTTGTTCTTTGGGTGTTGAGTTTGCTAAGTTCTTTATATATTTTGGACACTAGTCCTTTATCTGATATGTCGTTTGCAAATATCTTCTCCCATTCTGTCAGTTGTCTTTTGATTTTGTTGACTGTTTCCTTTGCTGTGCAAAAGCTTTTGATCTTGATGAAATCCCAATAGTTCATTTTTGCCTTTGCTTCCCTTGCCTTTGGCGATGTTCCTAGGAAGATGTTGCTGTGGCTGAGGTCGAAGAGGTTGCTGCCTGTGCTCTTCTCAAGGATTTTGATGGATTCCTTTCTCACATTGAGGTCCTTAATGTTGAAAATAGAACTGCCCTATGACCCAGCAATTGCACTACTAAGTATTTACCCTAAAGATACAAACGTAGTGATCCAAAGGGGCACGTGGACCCGAATGTTTATAGCAGCAATGTCCACAATAGCCAAACTATGGAAAGAACCTAGATGTCCATCAACAGATGAATGGATCAAGAAGATGTGGCATCATCATTAGCCCTCAGGGAGATTCAAATTAAAACCACATTGAGATATCACCTTACACCAGTTAGAATGGCCAAAATTAACAAAACAGGAAACAACATGTGTTGGAGAGGATGTGGAGAAAGGGGAACCCTCTTCCACTGTTGGTGGGAATGCAAGTTGGTGCAGCCTCTTTGGAGAACAGTGTGGAGATTCCTCAAGAAATTAAAAATAGAGCTTCCCTACGACCCTGCAATTGCACTCCTGGGTATTTACCCAAAGATACAGATGTCGTGAAAAGAAGGGCCATCTGTACCCCATGTTCATAGCAGCAATGGCCACAGTCGCCAAACTATGGAAAGAACCAAGATGCCCTTCAACGGATGAATGGATAAGGAAGATGTGGTCCATATACACTATGGAGTATTATGCCTCCATCAGAAAGGACGAATATCCAACTTTTGTAGCAACATGGACGGGACTGGAAGAGATTATGCTGAGTGAAATCAGTCAAGCAGAGAGAGTCAATTATCATATGGTTTCACTCATTTGTGGAGCATAACCAATAGCATGGAGGACAAGGGGTGATAGAGAGGAGTAGGGAATTTGGGTACATTGGAAGGGGAGGTGAACCATGAGAGACTATGGACTCTGAAAAACAGTCTGAGGGGTTTGAAGTGGCGGGGGGGTGGGAGGTTGGGGTACCAGGTGGTGGGTATTATAGAGGGCACAGCTTGCATGGAGCACTGGGTGTGGTGAAAAAATAATGAATACTGTTTTTCTGAAAATAAATAAATTGGGAAAAAAAAAAGAAGATGTGGTCTATATACACAATGGAATACTATGCAGCCATCAAAAGAAACGAAATCTTGCCATTTGCGACAACATGGATGGAACTAGAGCGTATCATGCTTAGCGAAATAAGTCAAGCGGAGAAAGACAACTATCATATGATCTCCCTGATATGAGGAAGTGGTGATGCAACATGGGGGCTTAAGTGGGTAGGAGAAGAATCCATGAAACAAGATGGGATAGGGAGGGAGACAAACCATAAGTGACTCTTAATCTCACGAAACAAACTGTGGGTTGCTGGGGGGAGGGGAGTTGGGAGAAGGGGATAGGGTTATGGACATTGGGGAGGGTATGTGCTTTTGGGTAAATTGGAAGGGGAGGTGAACCATGAGAGACTATGGACTCTGAAAAACAATCTGAGGGGTTTGAAGTGGCGGGGGGTGGGTGGGAGGTTGGGGTACCAGGCGGTGGGTATTATAGAGGGCACGGCTTGCATGGAGCACTGGGTGTGGTGAAAAAATAATGAATACTGTTTTTCTGAAAATAAATGATTGGAAAAAAAATAAAAAAGAGCAATATAGTTTACATTTAAAAAAATAAAAAAAATTAAAAAAATATATGATATATCACATTAAAAAGAGATAGGATAAAAACCAAATAATTATCTTAAAAATTTGTAGTTAAAGAAAAAGCATTGGCAATATACAACATGTGTTGATGATAAAAACTCTCAACAGTGTGGGTTTGTAGTGAATATGCATCAATAAATCAAAGGTCTTATATTAAGAAAACAAAGCAAACATCATACTCAATGGTGAAAAACTGAAAACTTTTTCTCTAAGATGAGGAAGAAGACAAGGATGTACACTCTCACCACTTTTATTTAACATAGGACTGGCAGTCCTAGCCACAACAATCAGACAAGTAAAAGGAAAGGTATTCAAATTGATAAGGTAGAAGTAAAACTTTCACTATTTGCAGATGCAATGATATTATATAGGTAAAACTCTAAAGCCACCACCAAAGAGAGTATTAGAACTAATAAATGAATTTAGTAACGTAGAATACAAAATTGACATACAGACATTTGTTGCATTTGTATAAACTAATAATGAAGTAGCAGAAAGATAAACTAAGAAAACAATACCATTTATTGTGGTTTTGATTTGTATTTCCCTGATGCCGAGTGATATGGAGCACTTTTTCACGTGTCTGTTGGCCATCTGGATGTCTTCTTTGCAGAAACGTCTGTTCATGTCCTCTGCCCATTTCTTGATTGGATTATTTGTTCTTTGGGTGTTGAGTTTGCTAAGTCTTTATAGATTTTGGACACTAGTCCTTTATCTGATATGTCGTTTGCAAATATCTTCTCCCATTCTGTCAGTTGTCTTTTGATTTTGTTAACTGTTTCCTTTGCTGTGCAAAAGCTTTTGATCTTGATGAAATCCCAATAGTTCATTTTTGCCCTTCCTTCTCTTGCCTTCGGCGATGTTCCTAGGAAGATGTTGCTGTGGCTGAGGTCAAAGAGGTTGCTGCCTGTGTTCTCCTCAAGGATTTTGATGGATTCCTTTCTCACATTGAGGTCCTTCATCCATTTTGAGTCTATTTTTGTGTGTGGTGTAAGGAAGTGGTCCAATTTCCTTTTTCTGCATGTGGCTGTCCAATTTTCCCAACACCATTTATTGAAGAGGCTGTCTTTTTTCCATTGGACATTCTTTCCTGCTTTGTCAAAGATTAGTTGACCATAGAGTTGAGGGTCTATTTCTGGGCTTTCTATTCTGTTCCGTTTATCTATGTGTCTGTTTTTGTGCCAGTACCATGCTGTCTTGATGATGACAGCTTTGTAATAGAGCTTGAAATCCGGAATTGTGATGCCACCAACTTTGGCTTTCTTTTTCAATATCCCTTTGGCTATTCGAGGTCTTTTCTGGTTCCATATAAATTTTAGAATTATTTGTTCCATTTCTTTGAAAAAGATGGATGAGATATCACCTCACACCAGTCAGAATGGCTAAAATCAACAAGTGAGGAAATGACAGATGCTGGCGAGGATGCAGAGAAAGGGGAACACTCCTACACTGTTGGTGGGAATGCAAGCTGGTGCAACCACTCTGGGAAACAGCATGGAGGTTCCTCAAAATGTTGAAAATAGAACTGCCCTATGACCCAGCAATTGCACTACTGGGTATTTACCCTAAAGATACAAACGTGGTGATCCAAAGGGGCATGTGCACCCCGAATGTTTATAGCAGCAATGTCCACAATAGCCAAACTATGGAAAGAACCTAGATGTCCATCAACAGATGAATGGATCAAGGAGATGTGGTATATATACACTATGGAATACTATGCAGCCATCAAAAGAAACGAAATCTTGCCATTTGCGACAACATGGATGGAACTAGAGCGTATCATGCTTAGCGAAATAAGTCAAGCGGAGAAAGACAACTATCATATGATCTCCCTGATATGAGGAAGTGGTGATGCAACATGGGGGCTTAAGTGGGTAGGAGAAGAATAAATGAAACAAGATGGGATTGGGAGGGAGACAAACCATAAGTGACTCTTAATCTCACAAAACAAACTGAGGGTTGCTGGGGGGAGGGGGGTTGGGAGAAGGGGGATGGGGTTATGGACATTGGGAAGGGTATGTGCTTTGGTGAGTGCTGTGAAGTGTGTAAACCTGGCAATTCACAGACCTGTACCCCTGGGGATAAAAATATATGTTTATAAAAAATAAAAAATTTAAAAAAAGAATACAATACCATTTACAATTGCACCCTAAAATAAAATACTTTGCAAAAAACTTAACCAAGGAGAGGAAATACCTATACTCAGAAAAGTATAACACACCGAAAAAATTGAAGACAATACAAATGGAAAGATATACCATACTCATGGATTGAAAGAATTAATATTGTTAAGATGTTTATGCCACCAAAAGTACTCTACAGATTTAATTCAATCTCTACCAAAATAACAATAGTATTTTTCTTAGAACTAGAACAAATAATCATAAAATTTTTATAAAACCACAAAATACTCCAAATATCCAAGGTAATCTTGAAAAAGAACAGAGCTGCATGTATTTATCACAATCCAAATTTTCAAGAAATAGCTGTAAAGCTATAGTAATTAAACAGTATGGTACTGGTACAAAAGTAGAAACATAGTACAATGGAACAGGATAGTGACCCCAGAAATAAAACCATATTTATATAGTTAATTAATCTATGACAAAGGAGACAAGCATAAGCAATGAAGGAAATTATGATGTTTTCAATAAATAATGTTGGGAAAACTGAACAGCTACATGCCAGAACTGGACCACCTATATCATATACAAAAACAAACTCAAATGGATAAAAACCTAAATGTGAGACCTGAAACCATAAGACTTCTAGAAGAAAATTGGGCAGTAATCTCTTGGATGTTTGCCTTAGCAGCATATTTATGGATATGTCTCCTCAGTCAAGGAAAATAAAACCAAAAATAAATTTTGGGGACTTCACCAAAAGATAAACATTTTGCACAGCAAAAGAAACTATCAACAAAAGAAAAGTCAAGCTCCTGAATGGGAGAAGATATTTGCAAATTATATATACAATAAAGGGTTAATATATAAACTACAGAAAGAACTTGTACAACTTCACATAAAAAAAACCTATGGATACAGTGATTAAATAATGTGTAGAGGACCTGATTAGACATTATACCAAAGAAGACATAGAGATAGTCAATGGATACACAAAAAGATGCCCACCATCACTAATCATTAGGGAAAAACAAATCAAACCACAATGAGATATCATCTCACATCAGTCAAAATGGGTAAAATAAAAAAGACAAGAAATAAGTGTGCATGAAGATATGCAGAAAAGGGAACCATCATGCACTGTTGGTAGGATTTTTAAATGGTGCAATTGCTATGGAAATCTGAATGAAGTGGTCTCAAAAGATTAAAACTAGAAGCACTGTATGATCCAGTATTCCTACTTTGGGGTATATAATCAAAATAATTGAAAGCAGGGTCTCAAAGAGATATTTGCACACTTATGTTAATAGCTACGTTATTCATAGTAGCCAAGAGGTGTACAAAACACAAATGTGTATATATATATATATATATATATATATATATACTCACCTATCAAATAGACATTTCTGTTTATATATATATATATGTATATATATATATATATAAATTTCAGCCTGAAATAAAGGGAAATCCTGTCATATGCTACATGGATTAACCTTGAGGACATTATCCTAAATGAAATAAGCCAGTCACAGAAAGACAAATGCTGTATGTTTCCACTTATATGAGGTACATAAAGTAGTCAAATGAATAGAAACAGAAAGTAGAGTAATGGTTACTGGGGACTGGCAGGAAGGAAAAAGGAAGCATTGTTTAATTTGTATAGTGTTTTATATTTGCAAGATGGAAAAGCTCTGGAGATACATTTCATAAAAATGTGAATATATTTAAAACTACTAAAATGTATATTTAAAAGTAGTTGGGAAAGCAAACTTTATTTTATATATTTTTGCCATGATTTTTAAAAATGAAAAAAATCATTGCAGATTCAGTAAGATGACAAAAATTTTATTGAGAAAAGTTCTTTTTAGAGTGATTGTGATTTAGCATAGATGACAGAGGATGAAGGTGAGATTACCAAGGAAATGTTTTAGAAAAAATTGAAAATTTCTAAACTGCCCTTCAGGGTGATAAATCTAGATAACTGTAGGTTTTTATATTGCAGAATAGAGTATGAAAACTTTGGAATGAAACAGGGTTTCTTGGAACAGATAAATTTCTTGGTACAAGTGAGGAGAAGCTAAGTTCTGCCATCAATGGTCCTCCCATCTGCATCCTTCCTTCCTGTCCTTACCTTATGCAATTTCTAAAGTTCTAAAAATGCACAAAAATATTTAAAGCAATGATTCCTGAAAGGATGATTTCCCAAGCAACTTACATCAGAACTCCCATGGGCACTCTACAAAAAATATAGCCTTCTGGACACTCCTTCCCTCAGTGCTCCCTACTACTACCTTGATTCATCAGTGCTCATCTGGTCTATTTCAGTAGTCTCCATATTTCTTCCCTCCAATTTATCTTCTTTACTGGCTTCAGTAATCTATTTAAAATGAAAAAGGGTAAAATAAAATAAAATGAAATAATAAAATAAAATAAAATGGAAAGGTGTTTATTTTAGTCCCCATACCAAAAATTTTAATGATTCTTCATTACCTTCAAGATAAAATCTAAATTCCTTAACAAAGCTTAAAAAACATCATGACCTGCACACCAATGTTTACAGCAGCAGTGTCCATGATAGACAAACTATGGAAAGAGCCAAGATATCCATCAACAATTGAATGGATAAAGAAGATGTGGTATATATACACAACAGAATATTACTCAGCCATCAGAAAGGATATTATCTTACAATTTACATTGACATGGATGGAACTGGAGAGTATTATGCTGAGCAAAATAAGCAAATCAGAGAAAGACAATTATATGCTTCACTCATATGGGGAATATAAGAAACAGCATAGAGGATCATTGGGGAATGGAGGAAAAAAACAGAATAGGAAGATAATCAGAGAGGGAGACAAACCATGAGAGAGTCTTAACCATGGGAAAGAAACCTAGGGTTGCTGGAAGGGGGGGTAACTGGATAATGCACTTTAAGGAAGGTGTATAATGTGATGAACACTGGGTGTAGTATGCAACTGATGAATTACTGAACTCTACATCTAAAACTAATGATGTATTATATGTTGGCTAATTGAATTTAAATTAGGGGAAAAAAAACCACTTTGTGATTTGCCCCTGGTAATTTCTCCAGAATCATCCCCCACTATTCCCTGATTTACACGTTATATTTTACCTAGTTTGAGCTAGGGTTTTTGTTACTCTAAGTGCTCCAGGCTATTTCCATCTTCTGTGGTTTTGCACATGTTGCTACCACTGATGAGATTTTCTTCCTCATCATTTCTGCTTAGGATCCCATCTCATCGTTTTTTGTTTTCGTTTTTTTTTTTTTAAGATTTTTTATTTATTTATTTGACAGAGAGAGATCACAAGTAGGCAGAGAGGCAGGCAGAGAGAGGAAGAGAAGCAGGCTCTCCACTGAGCAGAGAGCCCAATGCAGGGCTCGATCCCAGGACCCTGGGATCACGACCCGAGACAAAGGCAGAGGCCTTAATCCACTGAGGCACCCAGGCGCCCCTCTCATCGTTTTGTATACCTTTTTTCCTCCATTCTCTTTACTCTCTAAGTACAGAGAAATCTTAAAAATTCATCTTCTCTGAGTAACTTTGTCCAAATTCATTCAGATCGAGGTATAAATGACTATAATGATTTAACATTCCAGTCACACTAGCGATGACTGATATTGGTTTAAAGTCTCTACAGATGCTGCTTAATTTTTAAGAAGTACAGAGTTTTTTGCATGGAGCACTGGGTGTGGTGCAAAAACAATGAATACAGTTACGCTGAAAAGAAATAAAAATTTATTTAAAAAGTACAGAGTTTTAATTAAAAGAACCAATCTTAAGCAGTAGGTTGCATCTAGAGAATGAGTGAATATTTTCGAGTGAATGAATATTCTTTGGTCAGAGGTTCTTTGCTCCACTCTCAGACTAGAGTGTGAGCATGTGACCACTCAAGTTCCCAAACATAGAGTTTCCACCGATCATATCAGTCAAATCCTTGAACTAAATCCTGTCATTACTGACTAGCAATGAAGAGTGAGCCCTGGGAGACCTTTCTCATATTTCATCTGTAATCAAATAATCCTCAGTTGAGTTTACATTTTCCTCTTTCTTAGATTAGAACTACAATATTTTGTATACCTGTGCAATCTTTATTTTGCTTGACCTCTGTTTTTTAAAAGTTACACATTTAGGGAACTGGGATGGCTCAGTCATTAGGCGTTCAGCTCCAGTCATGATCCCAGGGTCCTGGGATGGAACCCCACATTGGGTTCCCTGCTTTGTGGGAGGCCTTCTTCTCCCTTTCCCACTCCCCCTGCTTGTGCTCCTTCTCTCGCTGTCTCTCTATCTCTGTCAAATAAAAAAATAAAATCTTTTTTAAAAAGTTACAAGTTTAGAGTTCTTTTTTTCTGTCTCTTTTAATTTCTTAGAGAAAGATTTGTAAAGGTACTGAGAAGCATAATTTTTCTCATTGAAGGGGGGAAACAAGTAAAAAACCACTGATACGATGAGCAAATTTGTGAAGTGATTATGTTTTGTTTTGTTTTTTCCCTTTTAAAAAGATGAAAAGATACAGCAGCAGTTCTCTTGATCCTGACAGAATAGCCTCAGTGGGCATTGTTAACAACATGGGATGTTTTTGAATGGATTGGCACCTAGCTAACTGTGACAAAAGATTTGAAATATCTTATAGTAACTGTGCATCTTAGATTTTCTGATCTCAATTTCAAATAATTTTTTTTCCTTTTGTTGGATCTTTGTGTTTATTCTTATTTTCTTAATTGTTCATTGTTTTTTCTTTTTTAATTGAAATATATTTGATGCATAATACTGTATTTGAGATATACATGTTGATTTGTATATTTATATATTGCAATGTGATTGGCACAATAGTGATAGCATATCTGTCACATCACATAATTATCATTTCTTTGGTGGAAGAATTAAGATCAAGTTATATTTTTTTTCACTTTCTCTATGACCTCACCAATACTTGATATTTCCTGCTTTTTTTTATTATGTTAACCACCATATAGTACATCATTAGTTTTTGATGTAATGTTCGATTATTCCTTAGTTGCAATAACACCCAGTGCTCATCACAACAGGTGCTGTCCTTAATACCCATCACCCTGTTACCCCATTTCCACACCCTTCCCTCTGAAACCCTCAGTTTTCTGGAGTTCATAGTCTCTCATGGTTTGTCTCCCTTTCTGATTTCTTCCCCTTCAGTTTTCCCTCCCTTCCCCTATGGTCCTCCGTGCTATTCTTTTTGTTCCACTTATGAGTGAAGGCATATGATAATTGACTTTCTCTGCTTGACTTATTTCACTTAGCATAATCCCCTCCATTTCTATCCATGTTGATGCAAATGGCAGGTATTCAACCTTTCTTATGGCTGAGGAATAGTCCATTGTATATATGAACCACATCTTTTTTATCCATTAATCTGTTGAAGGGCCTCTCAGATCGTTCCATAGTTTGGTTATTGTGGACACTGCTGCTATGAACATTGGGGGACATGTGCCCATTCTTTTTACTACATCTATGTCTTTGGGATAAATACCTAGTGGTACAATTGCTGGGTCATAGGATAGCTCTATTTTTAACTTTTTGAGAAATCTCCGTACTGTTTCCCATAGTGGCTATGCAAGCTTTCATTTCCACCAAGAGTGTAAGAGGGTTCCCCTTTCTCTACACCCTTGCCAAAATTTGTTGTTTCCTGCTTTGTTAATTTAAGCCATTCTACCTGGTATAAGCTGGTATCTCATTGTGGTTTTGATTTGAATTTCCCTGATGGCTAGTGATGTTGAACATTTTTTCTTCTATCTGTTAGCCATTTGTATGTCTTCTTTTGAAAAGTATCTATCCATGTTTTCTGCCTATTTCTTGACTGGATTTTTTTTCTTTTTTGGGTGTTGAGTTTGAGAAAATCTTTATAGATCTTGGATACCAGCCCTTCATATGTAATTTCATGTGCAAATATCTTCTCTCATTCCATGGGTTATCTCTTAATTTTGTTGACTGTTTCCCTTGCTATACAGAAGCTTTTTACCTTGATGAAGTCCCAAAAGTTCATTTTTGCTTTTGTTGCCCTTGCCTTTGGAGACATGTCTTGAAAGAAGCTGCTATGGTTAATGTCAAAGAGGTTACTCTCTATGTTCTCCTCTAGGATTTTGATGAATTCCTGTCTCACCTTGAGGGCTTTCATCCATTTTGAGTTTATCTTTGTGTATGGTGTAAGAGAATGGTCGAATTTCATTCTTCTACAAATAGCTGTCTAGTTTTCCCAGTGCCATTTATTAAAGAGACTGTCTTTTTTCCACTGTATATTTTTTTCTGCTTTGTCAAAGATTATTTGACCATAGAGTTGAGGATCCATATTTGGGCTCTCTACTCTGTTCCACTGGTCTGTGTGTCTGTTTTTATGCCAGTACCATGCTCTCTAGGTGATCACAGCTTTGTAGTAAAGCTCGAAATCAGGTAACGTGATGCCCCCCATTTTATTTTTGTTTTTCAACATTTCCTTAGCGATTCTTGAAAGAAGTTACTGTGGCTGATGTCGAAAATGATACTGCCTATGTTCTACTCTAAGATTTTGATGGATTCCTCTTTCACATTGAGGTCTTTCATCCATTTTGAGTTTATCATTGTGTATGGTGTAAGAAAATGGTCCAGTTTCATTCTTCTGTATGTAGCTGTTCAATTTTCCTAGCACCATTTATTGAAAACACTACTTTTTCCCATTGGATATTTTTTCCTGATTTGTCAAAGACTAGTTGATCATAGAGGTGAGGGTCCATTTCTGGGGGTCTCTATTCTGTTCCATTGATCTATGTGTTTGATTTTGCGCCAGTACCATACTGTCTTGGTGATCATGCCTTTGTTATATAGCATGAAGTCAGGCAACGTGATGCCCCCAGCTTTGTTTTTCTTTTTTCAACATTCCCTTGGCAATTCTGAGTCTTTTCTGGTTCCATATAAATTTTAGGATTATTTGTACCAGCTCTTTGAAAAGTGCTAGTGGTATTTTAATAGGGGATTACATTTAAAGTATAGATTGCTCTAGGCAGCTTAGATATATTCACAATGATTTTTCTTCCAATCCAAGAGCGTGGAATGTTTTTCCGTCTTTTGTGTCTCTCTCAATTTCTTTCATAAATGTTTTGTATTTCTAGAACATAGATCCTTTACTTCTTTGGTTAGGGTGCATTCCTAGGTATCTTATGTTTTTTTAGTGCTACTGTAAATGGAATCAATTCCTTAATTTCTCCTTCTAAAGTTACATAAAATGGGGGCGCCTGAGTGGCTCAGTGGGTTAGAGCCTCTGCCTTCTGCTCAGACCATGATCCCGGGGTCCTGGGATCAAGCCCTGCATCGTGCTCTCTGCTCAACGGGGAGCCTGCTTCCTCCTCTCTCTCTGCCTGCCTCTCTGTCTACTTGTGATCTCTGAGTGTCAAATAAATAAATAAAACCTTTAAAGTTACATAAAATGTATAGAAAAAAGCTACATTAAGTGTATAGAAAAAGCAACTGATTTCTGAGTATTGATTTTGTATCCTGCCACATTCCTGAACTGCTGTATGAGTTTTAGTTATTTGGGGGTGGAGCCTTTTGGGTTTTCCATGTAAAGTATCATGTCTTCTGTGAAGAGAGAAAGTTTGACCTCCTCTTTGCCAATATGAATACATTTTATTTTTGTTGTTGTTGTCTGATTGCTGATGCTAGGACTTCTAGTAATATGTTGAACAATGATCAGGAGAGTGGGCATCCCTCTCATGTTCCTGATCTTAAGGGAAAATCTCTCAGCTTTTCCCTATTGAGAATTATATTCACTGTGCATTTTTCATAGATGGGTTTTATGATATTGAGGAATGTTCTTTCTATCTCTATACTCTGAAGAATTTTAATCAGGAAAGGATGTTGTTTTTTGTTAGATGCTTTTTCTGCATCCACTGAGAGAGTCATATGGTTCTTTTTTTTTTCTTTTATTAATATGCTCTATGACATTGATTGATTTGTGAATGTTGAATCACGCTTGCGTCCCAGGAAAATCCCACATGAGAGGGATGAATAATCCTTTTAATGTACAGTTGGATCCTATTGGTGAGGATCTTGTTGAATATTTTGGAATCCATATTTATAAGGGATATTGTTCTGTAATTTTCCTTTTTATGGGTCTTTGCCTGGTTTGGGGATCAAGATAATGCTGGCCTCACAGAAGGAGTTTTGAAGTTTTCCTTCTGTTTATAATTTTTTGAAATAGCTTCAGTACAATACATATTATTTCTTCTTTAAATGTTTGGTAGAACTTCCCAGGGAATCCACCAGGTCCTGGACTTTTGTTTTTGGGAGGTTTTTGATGTCTGCTTCAATCTTGTTACTGAATATTAGCCTATTCAGGTTGTCAGTTTCTTCCTGTTTCAGTCTTGGTAGTGTATAAGTGTATAAATTCCCATTTCTTCTAGGGTGCTTAATTTTTTGGCATATAATTGTGGTAATAATTTCTAATAATTGTCTCTATTTCTTTAGTGTTAGTCATCCTCTCTTCACATTCATTCATGATTTTATTGATTTGGGTCCTTTCTCTTTTCTTTTGGGTAAGTCTGGCCAAAGGTTTATCGGTCTTATTTATTCTTTGAAAAAACCCAGCTTCTTGTTTCACTGATATGTTCTACTGCTTTTTCTGGCTTCTATTTCATTGATCTCTGTTCTAATCTTTATTATTTCTCCTCTCCAGCTTGATTTAGGTTATATTTGCTATTCTTTGTCCAGCTCCTTTAGGTGTAAGCTTAGCTTGTTCATTTTGGATTTTTCTACTTTTTTGAGAGAGGCTTGGATGGCTATGTATTCCCCCCTTAAGACTGACTTTGTGATATCCCATAGGTTTTGGACCAATGTGTCTTCATTCTCATTGGTTGCCATGTATTGTTTAAATTCTTCTTTAATTTCCTGGTTGACCCAATCTTTCTTTAGCAAGATGCTCTTTAACTTGCAAGAGTTTGAATTTCTTCCAATTTTTTTTTCTTGTGATTGAGTTCCAGTTTCAAAGCATCATGGTCTGATAACAGAATGAGTATTCTGTAATTTTATGGTGGAGTGTTCTGTATATATCTATGAAGTCTGTCTGGTCCAATGTGTCATTCAAAGCTCATGTTTTCTTGTTGATCTTCTTAGGTGATCTGTCCATTGCTTACAGTGGAGTGTTGAGGACTCCTACTATTAATGTCTTCTTATCAATATGATTCTTTATTTTGGGTAACAGCTGGCTGATGTTGTTGGGTGTTCCCATGCTGGGGGCATAGATATTTATAATTGTTAGATATTTTTGTTGGATTGACCCTTAAGTATGATATAGAGTCCCTCTACAAAATTTATTACAGTCTTTGGTTTAAAATCTAATTTGTCTGATAAGAGAACTGCTACCCCAGCTTTCTTTTGAGGTCTGTTAGCATGATAAATAGTTCTCAATCCGCTCACCTTCAATCTGGAGGTGTCTTTAGATTCAAATGAATCTCTTATAGACAGCATATGAATAGGTTATGTCCAATCTACAATCCTGTGGTGTTTCATGGAGCATTTAGACCATTCACATTGAGAGTAACTATTAAAAGATATGAATTTAGTTCCATCCTATCTCCTACATAGTCCCTATTTCTATAGATTGTCTTTTTAAGTTTCTGGTCTATATTACTGTTGGGGTCTTTCTTCTTTTATAGAATCACCCTTAATATTTCTTGCAGGGCTCACTTGGTGGTCACATACTCTTTTAGTTTCTGCCAGTCCTGGAAGCTCTTTGTCTCCCTGTCCATTCTGAATGACAGCCTTGCTAGCTAAAGTATTCTTGGCTGCATATTCTTTTCATTTAGTACCCCAAATATGTCTTGCCAGCCCTTTCTGGCTTGCCAGGTCTCTGTAGATAGGTCTGAATTTATTCTGATATTCCTCCCTCCATACATAAGAAATCTCTTCCCCCTAGCTACTCTCAAGATAGCTTCCTTTACTCTGAGATTTGCAAGTTTTACTATTATATGCCAGGGTGTTGGTCTATTTTTATTGATCTTGGGAGGGGTCCTCTCTGCCTCTTGGACACAAATTCTTATTTCCTTCCCCAGATTGGGGAAGTTCTTAGCTATGATTGCTCAAATACATCTTCTAGTCATCTATCTCACCATCCCCCTCATGTATCCCAGTAATTCTGACATTGGAACACTTTATGGTGTTATTGATCTCTCTAAATCTGTTCTCATGGGCTTCTAGAGGTCTATTCTTATCCTCCTCAGCTTCTTTCCTTTCTATCAGCTTATATTCTAGATCGCTAATACCTTCTGCCTCATTTGCCCTGGCTGTTAGAGTGTCCAGTTTAGATTGCTTCTCATCCACAGCATCTTTAAATTTGGCCTGATTAATCTCATTTCTGCCTTTAGAGATTCTATATTATTGTTAATGGTTTTTGCAAGCCTAGCTATTGACTTCATAATTGCTACCCTGAAGTCTATCTCTGACATCTTGCTTATATCCATATCCATTTGATCTGTGAGAGAAGACATCGTCTCTAGTTCTTTTCTTTTTAAAAAATTTTTTTTAAGATTTTATTTTATTTATTTGAGAGAGAGAGACAGTGAGAGAGAGCATGAGCGAGGAGAAGGTCAGAGGGAGAAGCAGACTCCCCATGGAGCTGGGAGCCCGATGTGGGACTCGATCCCGGGACTCCAGGATCACGCCCTGAGCCGGAGGCAGTCGTTTAACCAACTGCGCCACCCAGGCGTCCCTCTAGTTCTTTTCTTTGTTGGGAGTTCCTCCTCTTAGTCATTATGTTGAGGAATGGTTGAGGGAGTGGACAAAGTGAAAAATACCAACCATAGCCCAAGCACAATGCACCCTAGGAAAATCCAGAAGGGTTGAAAATCACCACTAAAAAACAAAGCCAAAATGAAACACAAGAATAAAATTAATAAAATCTAAAAATGTAAAAAAAAAAAAGAAAATTTTATAAAATTCAGTGAGGGGAAGGAGGGCTATACTATCTCAGTGTGGACATTGTTGAGTGTTTCAGTTTTTCCTGGGTATATTTTGTTTTGTTTGTTAGAAGACACTACTTCCCAAAATTACAGGGGAAGTAAAACTTCTATATATATGAAAGTAATATTGAATAAGAAAAAATGACTAAAATGAAGCATATATATATATATATATATAAATACATACATATGTGTGTGTGAAAAAGTATAAGTTAAAAAGCTACTATGAAATATAAATTGATATAGTAAACATCTAGCTGAAATGGGAAAAGGTAAAAAGAAAAAAAAACAGAAGAAGCATAAGAGAAAGAAAAAAAATAGAAAAAAAAAATAAAAAGAGAGTGTATCTGAAAAATAAGGCATGAAGCAATTCTCCATGGCTGGAGCCTGGAGCTCAATATACTATTTTCCCGTGGTGCTGGGATTTTACAGTCTTAAGGGGGAATGGAGGGTTGTCATCTTCTTCTAGCCCGTCTTCTGGGGTAGAGGAATGCCATGATGTTTCTCACTTCCCAACCCTGCTTGGGCAGTATTGTCCTGGCCCCTTTCAGTGGGTCTTGGTTCTGTGGAAACAGGTTTTTTGAGCTTTTGTTCTCTGGAAGATTTTTGCACCTCTTCTGAGGGTTAGAGCAAAAATGGCCACAACCAAACCTCTGGCCCAGAGCACTCTTTCTGTATGTGCAGAAACAGTCTCCAGGACAAACAGTCTCTTGTTTCTGTATGTGCCACTGAAAACAGCAGCCTCCCACAGTCACACCATAGTGACTTTCTTAAAGGTTGTCCCAGGGGCCTAGGTGTCCCTGCCTTTTTTTTCTTCTAAAACCTTGAATAGCTGCTGGTGTGAGCACACACCCACAGCTCCTGGATCCTCTCTAAAGTATGCTCTAAAGTCCTTTCCTTGCTGCTACCACTCTGCAAGTTTTTGCCCAGTCTCTGGTGAAGGACATTTTTGCGGCCCAGTGTTATATCACTTTCCAGCTGCCAGTTTATGGAATCTTCCTCCCCCTTATGCTTATCTTTCCATATCTCCCTGCAGATTCACACTCCACCCTTCCTACCTGTTAACAGGCAGTGTTTTTCTGCTTGTAGTGATCCAAATACATATTCTTACATCTTGAGATGATTTCATGGATGTTCAGAATTGTTTGGTAGATATCTAACTAAATTCAGGGGACCAGTTGAAATGGGGTCCCCTACACCTCCACCATCTTGACTCCTTCTTACTTCCTCAAGCTCAAATCTCTTAGCAAGTTTGATGTTTTGAATACAATATTTTTGTCTGTATTCATTGTATTGTGCATTAGATACCCATGATTTATAGTTCAAGTCATGTACCCTTAAAAACATATCTATTTCCCTACCATTTCATTTTTTATTTAAAAATATTTATTTATTTATTTAATAAATTTATTATTTATTTATTCATTTTTTATTTTTTATTTATTAAATTGTACATATAAGTGATATCATAGAGTACTTGTCTTTTTCTGTCTTATCTCACTTATAATAATGTCCTCATTGTCCATTCACATTGTTGAAAATGGTGGGATATTTCCTTTTATCTCATGGTCATATAATATTTTATTGTACATATATATCCCATCTTCTTGATCCTTTCATTCACCAGTAGACACAGAGATTGTTTTCAATGTTGGATATTGTAAATAATGCTTAGAATATATGGGAGTGCATATATCTCTTCGATATCTTTTCTTTTACAATGGCCCAGAAGTGGAAATTCTGGATTTTATTGTAGTTCTATTTTTAATTTATTTGAGGACTCTCCATTTGAGGGTCTTCCATATTTTGAGGATTCTCCATGGCTGGAGCAATTGACATTCCCTCCAACAGTAGAAAAGTGTTCTCTTTTCCCCATGTCTGTGCCAGTATTTGCTATCTCCTGTTTTTCTGATGATAGCCATTCTAATAGATTTGAGATAGTATCTCATTGCGGTTTGGGTTTGTATTTCCCTGATATTGATGTTGAGCATCTTTTCATGTACCTGTTGGTCATTTGTTTATTCTCTTTGGGACACTAATTAGTGCCTCTGCCCATTTTAAAGTCAGATTTTTAAAATCAGATTGTTGGGATTATTTTGCTATTGAGTTTTAAGTAGTTCTTTATATATCTTGGATATTAACCCATAATCCAATATATGGTTTATAAGTATTTTCTCTCATTCTTAAGGTTGTCTTTTATTTTAGTGTTTCTTTTGCTGAACGGAAACTTTTAAGTTTGATGCAGTCCTGTTCACTTAATTTTACTTTGGTTGCTTGTACTTTTGGTGCCATATTCAAAGAATCATTGCCAAAATCAATGTTGAGGAGGTTCTTCTCTGTTTTCTTCAAGGAATTTTATGATATCAGGTCTTATGTTTAAGTACTGGATCCATTTCAAGTTAATTTTTGTTAATGGTGTAAGAAATTTAATTTCATTGTCCAGCATATGTCTATACAATTTTCCAAGCACCATTTGTTCAAGTGACTGTCCTTTCCCTTTTGAGTGTTCTTAGTTACCATGTTGAATATTAGTTCAGGATATATGCATGTATTATTCTGGGTCTTCCATACTATTCCATCAGTCTTTATGTCTATTTTATGGGAGTAACATTGTTTTTATTACTATAGTTGTGTACTATAGTTTGAAATCAGAAAGTGTGATGACTGCACTTTGTTCTTTCTCATGATTCTTTTAACTGTTCAAGATCTTTTGAAGTGACATACAAAGTTGAAGACTTTTTTTCTATTTCTATGAAAAATGCCATTGGAACTTTGATAAGGATTGTGTTGAATCTATAGACAATCTTTGGGTAGTATGTACATTTTAATGATATTTATTATTTGGACTCATTAACATGGAATGTCTTTCCATTTGTCTTCTTTGATTTGTTTCAATAGTCTTTTAGTTTTCATTGTACAGATACTTCACTCTTTTAGTTAAATATAACCCTAATTACTGTATTGTTTTTGATTCTATGTTGAATGGGATCATTTTATTTTTTTATTTATTTATTTTAAGATATCCTATTATTAGTGTAGAGACATGGTCACTGATGTCTGTATGTTGATTTTACATCCTGCAAGGTTATGGAATGTGTTGATCAATTTCAACTGTTTTTTCATGAGTCTTTGGGACTGTACAAAATCATATCAACTGCAAATAAGTACAATTTTCTGGTTTTCTAATTTAGATGCATTTTATTTATTCCTCTTGCTTAATTGCTCTCCCTAGTTTTCTAGTACTATATTGAATGAGTAGTCAGTGTGAGTACATGGGGGCTTAAGTGGGTAGGAGAAGAATCCATGAAACAAGATGGGATAGGGAGGGAGACAAACCATAAGTGACTCAATCTCACGAAATAAACTGTGGGTTGCTGGGGGGAGGGGGTTGGAAGAAGGGGGTAGGTTTATGGACATTGGGGAGGGTATGTGCTTTTGGGTAAATTGGAAGGGGAGGTGAACCATGAGAGACTATGGACTCTGAAAAACAATCTGAGGGGTTTGAAGTGGCGGGGGGGTGGGAGGTTGGGGTACCAGGTGGTGGGTATTATAGAGGGCACGGCTTGCATGGAGCACTGGGTGTGGTGAAAAAATAATGAATACTGTCTTTCTGAAAATAAATAAATTGAAAAAAATTTTTATTTAAATTGTTAATATACAGTATAATAATAGTTTCAGGTGTAGAATTTAGTGTTGCATCAGTTATATACAACACCCAGTGCTCATCATAATAAGTGCTGTCCTTAATACCCATCACCTATTTAAAGCATCCCCTCTATCTACTTCCCCTCCTGTAACAATCCTGAACCAGGTTTGTTCTTCATACTTGGCTTGCCTTATTTCCCCCTATGTGCATTTGTTTTATGTCTTCCACATATGAGTGAAATCATATGACATTTCTCTTTCTCTGACTGTTTTATGGCTAATATTCCATTGTATATATCATACCATATCTTCTTTATCCATTGATCAGTCTATGAATATTTGGGCTCGTTCCATAATTTGGCTGCTGTTAATAATTTGACTATAAACATATGAGTGCATGTATTCCTTTGAATCAGTATTTTTGTATCTTTTGGGTAAATAACTACTAGTGCAATTGCTGGGTTGTAGAGTAGTTCTATTTTTAACTTTCTTGAGGAACCTCCATTGTGTTTTTCACAGTGGCTGCCCCACTTTGCATTCCCATCAACAGTGTAAGAGTGTTCCCCTTTCTATGCATCCTCACCAACACCTGTTGATTCTTGTTTTGTTCATTTTAGCCATTCTGACTGGTATGAGTGGATATCTCATCTTAGTTTGGATTTGTACTTCCTCTATGCTGAGTGATGTTGAGTATCTTTTCATGCATCTGTTAGCCACCTGCATGTCTTCTTTGGGAAAATGTCTATTCATGTCTTCTGCCCATTTCTTAACTGGATTATTCGTTTTGGGGGTATTGAGTTTTATAAGTTCTTTATATTTTTGATACTAATCCTTTATCAGTTATGTCATTTGCAAATACCTTCTCCCATTCTGTAGGCTGCCTTTTTAAATGTTAATTGTTTCCTTTGCTGTGCAGAAGCTTTTTATTTTGATGAAGTCTCAATAGGTTATTTTGGCTTTTGATTTGTCTCAGGAGTCATATCTAGTAAGAAGTTGCTACAGCCAAAGTCAAGAAGTTACTTCCTGGCTTCTCTTCCAGGATTTTAAAGTTTTCCTATCTCGCCTTTAGGTCTTTCATTTTTCTTTTTAATTTATTTTTGTGTATGAATGTGATTCAGTCACCTTCTTTGCATGTAGCTGTCCAGTTTTCCCAACACCATTTTTGAAGAGACTCTATTTTTCCCACTGAATATTTTTTCCTGTGTGCTGAAGATTAATTGCCCATATAGATGTGGACTCACGTCTGGGTTTTCTATTCTGTTCCATTGAATTATATATCTGTTTTTGCGACAGTTCCATACTGTTTTGATCATTACTGTTTTGTAATATAACAACGTCCAGAATTGTGATGATTCCCAGTTTTCTTTTCTTTTTCAAGATTGTTTTGGCTATTCAGGGTCTTTTGTGGTTCTATACAAATTTTAGTATTGTTTGTTCTAATTCTGTGAAAAATGCTGTTGGCATTTTGATAGGGAAAGTATTACATGTGTAGAATTCATTGGGTAATATAGACATTATAAAAAAAAATTGTTCTTCCAATTCATGAGCATGGAATGTCCTTCCATTTCTTTGTATCGTCTTCCATTTATTTCATAGTATTTTATAGATTTCAGAGTACAGGTCTTTTGCCTCTTTGGTAGGTTTATTCCTAAATATCTTATGGTTTTTGGTGCAAATCTCAATGGGATCAAATCCTTGATTTCTCTTTCTGCTGCTTCATTATTGTTACATAGAAATATAACAGATTCCTGTATGTTGATTTTGTATTCTGCAACTGTATTGAATTTGTGCATCCATTCTGGTAATTTTTTGGTCGAGTCTTTGTTGGGTTTTCTATATAGAATATCATGCCATCAGCAAATATTGCCTTTTATTTCTTTTTGTTGTCTAATTGCTGTAGCTAGTATTTCCAGTACTATGTTAAATACAAGTGACAGTGAACATCCCTCTCTTGTCCTGACCATAGAGGAAAAGCTCTCAGTTTTTCCCAGTTAAGGATAATTTTAGCTGTAGTGTTTCATATGGCCTTTATGATGCTGAGGTATGTTCCCTCCAAACCTATCATGAATGCATGTTGTACCTTTGCCAAATACTTTTTTTAAAATTTTCATCTGTGGAAAGGTTCTTGTGGTTCTTTTCCTTTTCCTTTCTCCTATTGATGTGCCATATTACCTTGACTAATTTGAGAATATTAAACCACCTCTGAAACCCAAGGATACATTCCACTTGATTGTGATGAATGATTTTTTTTAAATGTATTCTTGAACTCAGTTTGCTAGTATTTTATTGAGGAGTTTTGCATCTAAGTTCATCAGGGATATTGGCCTGTAGCTTTTTTTTTTTTAAGATTTTATTTATTTATTTGTCAGAGAGAGAGAGAGAGAGTGAGCGAGCACAGGCAGACAGAGTGGCAGAGGGAGAAGCAGGCTCCCTACAGAACAAGGAGCCCGATGTGGGACTCGATCCCAGGATGCTGGGATCATGACCTGAGCCGAAGGCAGCCGCTTCACGAACTGAGCCACCCAGGCGTTCCTGTAGCTTTTTTTTTTTTTTTAATTGGGGTCTTTATCTGGTTTTGTTAACATAGTAATGCTGACCTCATAGAATGAATTTGGCAGTTTTATTTCCTTTTCTATTTTAAGGACTAGTTTGAGAAGAATAGGTATTCACTCTCCTCTAAAAGGTAGGTAGAATTTGCCTGTGAAGCCATCAGGTCCTGGATTCCTGTTTTGTAGGAATTTTTAAATTACTGACATAATTTTTTTTTGCTGACTATTGATCTGTTCAAATTTTCTACTTCTTCCTGTTTCAGTTTTTGGAGTTTATATGTCCTAGAGATTTATCCATGTCTTCTAGATTGTCCAGTTTTTTGGCATATAATTTTTCATAATGTTTTCTTATGATTGCTTGTACTTGTCTGGTGTTGGTTATGTCTCCTCTTTCATATGTGATTTTATTTTGGAGTCCTTTCTGTTTTATTCTTGATAAGTCTGACTAGAGAATTATCAATTTTATTGATTTTTTTCTAAGACCCAACTCTTTTTTTTTTAAAGATTTTTTTTTTTTTAAGATTTCATCCATTTATTTGACAGACAGATATCCCAAGTAGGCAGAGAGGCAGGCAGAGGAAGAGGAAGGGAAGCATGCTCCCTGCTGAGCAGAGAGCCCGACATAGGGCCGGATCCCAGGACCGTGAGACCACGACCCAAGCCAAAGCCAGAGGCTTAACCCACTCAGCCACCCAGGCGCCCCGTAAGACCCAACTCTTGATTTCATTGTTATATTATTTTGTTTGTTTCTTTTTGTTTCTGTAGCATTTATTTCTGCTTTAATTTTATTATTTCTTTCCTTGTGTTGTTTTTAGGTTTTATTTGTTGTTCTTTTTCTAGCTCATTTGGGTGCAATACTCTTGTTGTCTAGTTGAGAATTTTCTTGTTTTTTTAAGGTAGGTTTGTATTGCTATAAACTTCCCTTTTGGAAACACTTTGCTGCATCTCAGTTGTTTTTGGCCATTTTGTATTCATTTTCATTTGTTTTCATGTACTTTTTAATTTCTCCTTTGAGTTCCTGATTGACCTATTCATTGTTTAGTATCATGTTATTTAACTTCTATGTATTTGTTGTCTTTACAGAGTTTTTCTTTTCTTCTTGTTTCATAGATTAATGGTCAGAAAATAACCATGGTATGATTTCAAACTTCTTGAATATTTTAGGACTGTTTAGAGGGCCAATATGAGATCTATTCTGGAGAATGTTCCATTTACACTTGAAAAGAATGTGTATTCTCTTGTTTTAGGATGGAATATTCTGAATATATTAAATCCATCTGTTCCTGGGTGCCATTCATATTCATTGTTTCCTTGCTGATGTTCTGTTTAGATCAGCCCATGGATGTTCACAGTGTATTAAAGTCCCCTAAAATCATTCTATTCTTATCAATTAGTTAATTATGCTTGTTGTTAACTCTTTTATGTATTTAGGTGCTCCTATGTTAGGTACATAAATATTTACAGTTGCTATATCTTCTTCTTGGTTTGTGATCATTATTATTATATAGTATTCTGCTTTGTCTGTTGTTACTCTATATGTCCAGAGTTGTGATATGTCCAGCTGTGGTTTTTTTTTAATTTTTTATTTTTTAAATTTCTTTTCAGTGTACCAGAATTCATGGTTTATGCACCACACCCAGTGCTCCATGCAATACGTGCCCTCCATAATACCTGCCGCCAGGCTCACCCAACTTCCTACCCCCCGCCCCTTCAAAACCCTCGGGTTGTTTTTCAGAGTCCATAGTCTCTCACGGTTCATCTCCCCCTCCAATTTCCCTCAACTCCCTTCTCCTCTCCATCTCCCCAAATCATCCGTGTTGTTTCTTATGCTCCACAAATAAGTGAAATCAGATGATAATTGACTCTCTCTGCTTGGCTTATTTCACTCAGCACAATCTCTTCCAATCCCATCCATGTTGATACAAAAGTTGGGTATTCATCTTTTCTGATGAAGGCATAATACTCCATAATGTATATGGACCACATCTTCCTTATCCATTCATCTGTTGAAGGGCATCTTGGTTCTTTCCACAGTTTGGCGACTGTGGCCATTGCTGCTATGAACGTTGGAGTACAGATGGCCCTTCTTTTCACTACCTCTGTATCTTTGGGATAAATACCCAGTAGTGCAATTGCAAGGCCATAAGGAAGCTCTATTTTTAATTTCTTAAGAAATCTCCACACTGTTCTCCAAAGTGGCTGCACCAACTTGCATTCCCACCAACAGTGGAAGAGGGTTCCCCTTTCTCCACATCCTCTCCAACACACGTTGTTTACTGTCTTGTTAATTCTGGCCATTCTAACTGGTGTAAGGTGGTATCTCAATGTGGTTTTGATATGAATCTCCCTGATGGCTAGTGATGATAAACATTTGTTCATGTATCTGTTAGCCATTTGTATGTCTTCATTGGAGAACTGTCTGTTCATGTCTTCTGCCCACTTTTTGACATGATTATCTGTTGTGTGTGTGTTGAGTTTGAGGAGTTCTTTATAGATCCTGAATGTCAGCCTTTTTTTTTTTAAGATTTTATTTATTTATTTGACAGAGAGATCACAAAAAGGCAGAGAGGCAGGCAGAGAGAGATGGAAGCAGGCTACCCACTGAGCAGAGAGTCCAATACAGGCTGATCCCAGGATGCTGAAATCATGACCTGAGCTGAAGGCAAAGGCTTAACCCACTGAGCCAACAAGGGGCCCCCTGGATATCAGCCTTTGTCTGTACTTTCATTTGCAAATATCTTCTCCCATCCCTTGGGTTGCCTCTTTGTTTTGTTGACTGTTTCCTTTGCTGTGCAAAAGCTTTGGATTTTGATGAAGTCCCAAAAGTTCATTTTCACTTTTGTTTCCTTTGCCTTTGGAAGCATATCTTGAAAGAAGTTGCTGTTGCTGAATCGAAGAGGTTACTGCCTATGTTCTCCTCTATTATTCTGAGGGATTCCTGCCTCACATTGAGGTCTTTTATCCATTTTGAGTTTATCTTTGTGTATGGTGTAAGAGAATGGTCGAGTTTCATTCTTCTACACATAGCTGTCCAATTTTCCCAGCATCATTTATTAAAGAGACTGTCTTTTTTCCACTGTATATTTTTTTCTGCTTTGTCAAAGATTATTTGCCCATAGAGTTGAGGATCCATATCTGGGCTACTCTGTTCCACTGGTCTATATGTCTGTTTTTATGCCATTATCATGCTGTCTTGGTGGTCATAGCTTTGTAGTAAAGCTTGAAATCAGGTAACATGATGCTGTCAGTTTTGTTTTTTTCTTTTTCAATATTTGAAAAGCCATCCAACCTTCCCTCAAAAAAATTGAAAAATCCAGAATATACCAGCTGTCTCTACACCTTAAAGAACTGGAGAATCAACTACAAAGTAAGCCAACTCCACACACAAGAAGGGAAATAATCAAGATTAGAGCAGATATCAATGAGATAGAAACTAGAGATACGGTAGAATGCATCAATGAAACTAGAAGCTGGTTTACTGAAAGAATCAATAAGATCGATAAATCCTTGGCCAAGTTAATCCAAAAGAAAAGAGAGAAGGCCCAAATTAATAAAATTATGAATGAAAAGGGAGAGATCACAACTAACACCAAGGAAATAGAAACAGTCATCAGAAATCATCATCAACAGTTATATGCTAATAAGTTAAGCAACCTAGATGAAAAGGGTGCATTTCTGGAAAACTATAAACTTCCAAAATTGAACCAGGGATAAATTGACAACCTGAATATACCAATATCCAGTAATGAGATTGAAGCAGTGATCAAAAACCTCCCAAAAAACAAGAGCCCAGGACCTGAGATTCCCTGAAGAATTCTACCAAACTTTCAAAGAAGAAATAACACCTATTCTCTTGAAGCTATTTCAGCTTTGCTTTTCTGTTTGAAGATTGTTTTAGCTATTCAGGGCCTTTTGTGGGTCTATACAAATTTTAGGATTGTTTGTTCTAGTTCTGTGAAAAATGCTGTTGATATTTTGATACGGATTGCATTAAATGTGTAGATTACTTCAGGTAGTATAGACATTTTAACAATATTTATTCTTCTAATCCGTGAGCATGGAATGTCTTTCCATTTCTTTGTGTTTTCTTCAATTCCTTTAACCAGTTTTTCATAATTTTCAGTGTCTGGCTCTTTTATTTCTTTAGTTAGGTTTATTCCTGTGTACCTAATTGCTTTTGGTGTAATTGTAAATGGGATTGATTTCTTAATTTCTTTTTCTGATGCTTCATTTTTGGCACATAGAAATGTAACAGATTTTTGTACACTGCTGTTATGCCCTTTGACTTTACTGAATTTCTCAGATCTAGCAGTTTTTTGGGAAAAATTTTCTGGTTTTCTATATAGATACCATGTCATAGGCAATTATTAAAATTTTTGCTTTTTCCATGCTGATTTAGATGTCTTTTATTTCTTTTTGTTGTCTGTTACTAGAACTCCCAGCACCATAATAATTAAAAGTAGTAAGAGTGGACATCCCTGTATTCTTCCAGACCATAGAGGAAACCTCTTTCATTTTCCATTGAGAACAATTTTATCCATTGGTTTTATATATATGGCCTTTATTATGTTGAGGTATGTTCCCTCCCAACCTACTTTGTTGAGGGTTTTTATCACGAATGGATGTTGTACTTTCTCACATGTTTTTTTCTGCATCTATTGACAATGATTATGTGGTTCTTATACTTCATATTATTAATGTGATGTATCACATTAATTGACTTGTGAATATTGAACCACCCTTGCATCCTAGGAGTAAATCCCACATGATTGTGGTAAATGATTGTTTTAATGCATTGTTAGATTCACTTTCCTACTATTTTATTGGGAATTTTTGCATCTATGTGTATCAGTTACAGTAGACTGTTTTTTTCTTTGGTAATGGGGTCTCTTTATGGTTTTGCTACCAGGGTGATGCTGACCTCATAGAATGAATTTGGTTGTTTTACCTTCTTTTCTCTTTTTTTTGGAATAATTTAAGAAGAATAAGTATTAATTCTTCTTTAACTGTTTAGTAGAATTCCCTTATGAAGCCCCCTGATCCTGGACTTTTGTTTATTGGAAGTTTTCTTCATTAGTGATTCAGTTTCCTTGCTGGTTAAATTTTTGTTCAAAAAATTTTTTTGTTCAATTTTTGTTCAAATTTTCTATTTCTTGGGTGCCTGGGTGGTTAAGCATTAAGTGTCTGCTGGTTAAGCATCGACCTTTGGCTCATTCATGATCTGAGTACTGGATCAAGTCCTGCATCAGGTTGGACTCTCTCCTTAGCAGGGAACCTGCTTCTCCCTCTGCCTGCCACTCTCCTGCTTGTACACTTTCTCTCTCTCTCTCTTTCTCTCTCTCTCTGACAGATAAATAAAATCTTTATCTTTTTAAGATTTTATTTATTTATTTGTCAGAGAGGGGGAGAGAGAGAGAGAGAGGGAACAAGCAGGCAGAGTGGCAGGCAGAGGCAGAGAGTGAAGCAGGCTCCCTGCTGAGCAAGAAACCCAATGTGGGACTCTATTCCAGGACTCTGGGATCTTGACCTGAGCCGAAGGCAACCACTTAACCAACTGAGACACCCAGGTATCCCGATAAATAAAATCTTTAATTTTTTTCTATTTCTTCATGTTTTCATTTTGGCAAATTATATCGGTTTTTTGGGGGAATTTATCCATTTCTTCTAGGTTGTTTACTTTGCTTTCATATAGTTTCTCATAATATTCTCTTATAATTAATTATTTGTATTATCATTGTGTTTGTTGTTATTTCTCCTCTCTCATTTGTGATTTTACTTATTTGGATCCTTTCTCTTTTCTTTTTGATAAGGCTACCTAGAAGTTCATCAGTTTTATTAATTTTTTCAGGTAACCTGTTGTATTGTTTTCTTGTTTCTATATCATTTGTTTCTGCTCGAGTAATTATTATTTCCTTCCTTCTGTTGGCTTTAGGCTTCAGGTGTTGTTCTTTTTGTAGTCCTTTTAGTTGTAAGGTTAAGTTGTTTATTTGAGATTTTTCTTGCTTCTTAAGGTAGGCCTGTATTGCTATAAACTTCCCTCTTTGGACCACATTTTCTGCATCCCAATGTTTTGGGGCCATTTTGTTTACATTTTCATTTGTTTCCATGTATTTTTCCATTTCTTCTTTGATTTCCTGGTTGACCATCCATTGTTTAATAGCATGTTGTTTAACTTCCTTATATTTGTGGTCTTTCCTGTGTGTGTGTGTGTGTGTGTGTGTGTGTGTGTGTGTGTGTTTGAATTGTTGTTTTATTGCTTTGAAGCCAGAAAAGATTCATGGTAAGATTTCAATATTTTGTATTTGTTGAGGCATGTTTTTCTTACCTAATGTGAGATCTATTTTGGATAATGTTTCATATGCACTTGAAAAGAATGTGTATTCTCCTGTTTTAGGACTGAATGTCCTCAATATATCTGTTAGATTTGTCTGGTCCAGTGTGTCATTTTAAGCCACTGTTCCCTTGTTCATTTTTGTTTGAATGATCTGTCCATCAATGTAATTGGACTAGTAAATTCCCCTACTATTATTGTATTGCTATTGATTAGTTCTTTTATATTTGTTATTATTTTATGTATTTGGGTGCTCCCATGTTGGGTGCATAAATATTTACAATTGTTATGTCTTCTTTTTAAATCACGCCTTTCATGATTATACTGTTTTTCCTTGTCTCTTCTTACAGTCTTGGTTTTTAAACCCATTTTGTCTGGCTAGACAGCTACTCCTCTGCTGTCCTCCCTGCCAGTACTTTGCAGGATATTCAGTGAACTTCTATCTCCTTTAAAAAATACACCAAAAAATACAATCTATTATATCTGATAAGTATTTGTATCCCATCTTTCTTTTCACATTCATTAACATAATAAATGATTCTCAATATCTTCACTTTCAATGTGTAGTTGTCTTTAGGTTTAAAAGTAGTCTCTTCCAGGCAACATATAAATGGATCTTGTTTTTATATCCATTCTTATACCCTATGTCTTCTGATTGGAACATTTAATCCATTTTCATTAAAAATAATTATTGATAGATATGTTTTTATTGCCATTTTATTACTTGTTTTATGATTGTTCCTTTAGATTTTCTCTGAGTTTCTCTTGTCTTTGTCATTTTTGGTCTCTCCTTTTATTATTTCTTACAGTGCTGCTTCAGTGGTCATGAACTACTTTAATATTTGTTTGTCTGGGAAACTCTATCACTCCTTCTCATCTGAATGGCAGCCTTGCTGGATAGAGTATTCTTAGCTATAGTATTTTCTCATTCAGCACTTTGAATAAATCATGCCACTCCCTTCTGGCTTGTCAATTTTCTTTTGAGAAATCTGTAGCTAGCTTTATGGGTTTTCCTTTGTAAGTTATGGACTTCTTTTGTTTTGGTAGTTTTAATATTTTTTTCTTTATCACTATATTTTGCCAATTTAATTACAATATGTCTTGGTATGTCTTTGGTTGATTGATAGGAGGTCTCTATGCATTGTGCATCCGGATATACATTTTCTTCCCCAGATTAGGGATATTTGCAGGTATTATTGGCATTATTTATTGAAATAAATTTTCTGCCCCCTTTTCTCCCTGTTCTTCCTCTGGGACTCCTATAATACAAATGTTACTACATTTGATGTAGTAACTGAGTTCCCTAAGTCTATTCTGTTTCATAATTCTTCTTTCTGTCTTTGTTCAGCTTCATTACATCCCATTACTTTGTGTTCTGGGTTATTAAGTTGTTCCTCTGCTTCTTCCAGCTTGCTGTTTATTGAATCAAGTATGTTTCTTATCTTGTTAATTGCATTCTTCATCTTATTGATCTTTTTGATTATTGATCTTCATCTTTAATTCTTTTTAAACTCTTTTATCACTGTTACAGGTCCTGTGGATGCCTTTTATTCTTTTCTCACACCCAGTGAGTATCTCTATCATCTCTGCTTTAAATTCTCTATCAGGCATGTTACTTGTATCTGTTTCACTTAAATCTCTGGCAGTGGCCTTATCTTGTTCCTTCATTTGTGATAAATTTCTCCACCTTCACATTTTGTCTATATCCCTGCCATCTTCTTTGTGTTAAAAAAAAAAACAATTATGTCTCATGCTCTTGGTAGTAACAGCCTTATGAAGAAGAGGTCATGTATAGCCCAGGCCCTGGCACTTCAGGGGGTAGCTACAGTGTATGCTATATGCCCTCTGCTATTGTGCTTTTCTTCCTCTATGCTTCTGAAGAAGTTCTCCTTGCCTTCTGTGGGCAGTGTTTGGTTCTTGGCATGAATGTGGTGAGTTTTAGCTATGGTGCTGTGGTTTGCTTGTGAAATGAGACCTGTCACCACCTCCGCTAGAAATGAAGCCCTATGGAACTCTCTAGTTGTGAGAAGTGGGCCAGAAGGGGTTTGTGCTGATCTTCAGAGGCCTGCTTGCCCTGGGACTGTGGCAAGTGTGACTGAGGTAGGCAATCCCAGTGTAGTCCAGGGGGGTGGGTCTTGGTATAAGCAAGTTAGGCAGCTAGTGTTGGTGCTGTGCTGCTTCCCACAGGTGGCTCTGTGTTTATGTTGAGGGGTAGGGGAGGAAAATGGCACCAGGCAGCTCCTTTGCTCCCAGAGGGCTGTCCCTGTGAAGGGTGCCTCTCAGGAATGCACTCTGAGAAGAGTGAATAAGATCTGAGTGCCCCTGGTTTTCATCAGATTGCTGTTCCCAGGCTGTGTGCTCCTTGGTTGTTAGCCTGCCTTCTCTCCAGAAGCAGAAGCACCCTCTAGGCTCTATCCCAGCTAATCCCACTGACCTTTTAAGTTCTAGACTTAAAAAGTTCTAGCCCTATTTGTTGCAATATCTCATTCTCAGCCCCTGAGAGGGGAAAATGAGCATCTCTCATTTTCCAAGCCAATGGATTCTGGGGGAAGTGTTCTCCTTGTGCATTCCCCTGTGTGCTCTCTCTCTCTCTCTCTCTCTCTCTCCCTCCCTCCCTCCCTCTCTCTCTCTCCCTTCTTCACAATCACAGCTCCCTCCTCTCTATAGCACCAGTGATATGCTTCTTCCCTAAACCATGTCTCTACACTTCCTACATTTTTTGATGTGGCCTCCTCTGTCCCTTTATTTGTGGAGTTTGTTCTGTCAGTCTTTGGGTGAATTTCTGCAGTATTTAAGATGATTTGATGGTTATCTTGTTGTGTTCATGGGATGAGGCAATCCTAAGGTCCTCCTACTTCACTGCCATCTTCTTCTGTTACCCCAGGTTTCTTTTGAATTCCATTTGCATGATAGGTGTTTCTCCATCCTTTAACTTTCAACTTGCAGTTGTCTTTAGGTCTAAACTGGGTCTCTTTTAGGCAACATATAGATGTTTCTTGTTTTTTATCCATTTAACCATGGTATGAGCCTAGACACTTTAAATAATATATTGTGGCAAAATTGGGAACTAGTACACCTTTCCCTCAGGTCTTGTTATTATTATATGTTTGTTTAAATTACTATGCAAATCCTCTGACATTGCCCCTCAGAGGGTGCAACCTTGATTACACACACACATTCACCTTGGGAGAACACTCATATTGGCAGGGCTTTCCTTGTCTCTTTCTCTGATCACTCCCAGATCTTAAGTTTCACTAATTGCCTGTGATTATTATTTATTTATTTATTTATTTATCTTTTACATATGCACTAGGGCATAAACTGACTTACAGTCTGACCCAGTCAAATTTGATATCTTTGAAGGGATATCTTCCAAGATCAGTGTTTGAGATTTACTTTGATCTCTGGATGGCTCTTTTCAGACGCCTTTCCCTCTGTTTCTCTCCAGGAAATAACCAGTCTAAGGTTTAGCCTATAATTAAAGTTGTTGTATCAATTTATTTCCAGTTACAATTTGCCACTATCTTCACTCATTTTTTAAAATATTTTATTTATTTATTTGATAGACAGAGATCACAGTAGGCAGAGAGAGGAGGAAGCAGGCTCCCTGCTGAGCAGAGAGTCTGATGTGGGGCTCGATCCCAGAACCCTGGGATCATGACCTGAGCTGAAGGCAGAGGCTTTAACACACTGAGCCACCCAGGCACCCTGGTTTTACTTATTTATTTGTTCACTCTTTTTTAGAGTACTCTTAGGCTTTAATTTCTTCGTATCCTATTGTAAATAAAGTCAGTTCCTATGGGGAAAGATTCATAGTTCTCTCTTCTAAGCCCTCCTTCTTTTCTAGTGAAAAATCTCCAAGGCACAGCTCTGGTACTGAAGGTCAGCAAATGGCACGCTTCTGTATGACATCCCAGGTTCTGGAGATGGGAGGGATGCAGCAGACTTAGTTTTCTTTGCCTTGCTTGTCTTAGCATGCATCTCCTTTGTCACATTTTGGTGCAAAGGTGATCAAGGCCCTAGTATTAGTGTCACCCATGTCCCATATTTATCCTTGTCCCATGAATGGGGGCTGGGTGAAAGAATGATGACCACCATATCTTGGATGCACTGGATTAGAACTCAGCCTCAGGTGCTCGCTTCGGCAGCACATATACTAGAACTCAGCCTCAGGAACAGGTAGTTGGGAGAAGTATGAGAAACACTTATGTCCTGTGCTACCCAAGAAGGTAGCCCTTCAACTGAGAACTAGGGGAGAGAAAGCCATATATTTTTAGTTATTCTACTCTGTAGCGGAGTTTCTCTCCAGATAAGTTTGCGTGGGAGGAAGAAGGGAGTGGTTCTTCGTTCAAATATAAACGTTCACTGTTTCTAAAGCTTTAAGTTTTCTTAAATACATGCTTTTTAGATTTTATTTTATGCCATTTTAAGACCATTTCTGGAAATTTTAAATGGTTGTTGATATTTTATAATTTCCACTAGTTTCACTTGGGAGCTTATCCACAAAGCTCTTCATGCTGTTATCCTACAAGTAGATTCTATCCATTCACATGTAATGATGTTATTGAATAGTTGAATTTACATCTATCATTTAAATTTTTTTTTCTATATGTTTTATGTCTCTTTTGTACTATTCTTTCTTTCTTTGCATTAAGCAAATATTTTCTAGTGGAATTTTTTAAAGTTTTTTTTAAAATATTTTATTTATTTATTTGACACAGAGAGATGACAGGTAGGCAAAGAGGCAGGCAGAGAGAGAGGAGGAAACAGGCTCCCCGCTGAGCAGAGAGCCCAATGAGGGGGCTCGATCCCAGGATCCTGGGATCAAGACCTGAGCTGAAGGCAGAGGCTTTACCCCACTGAGCCACCCAGGTGCCCCTTTTTTCACTATTTTTAATGTTACTTTCTTAGTGGTCCTAGGGATTAGCATATATCTCTTAGCGAATATAGTTCACTTTTATACTTTGTTCCCTTGAGATATACAAATGTTAATCCTGTAAAATTCTATTCCCTCCTCCTTTTTTCCCTATTTTTGTTATGCATATATTATCTGTTTAATATGTTAAAATATATTAGCTTTTATAATGTATGTGATATATTTAAAAATCTAAGAATACATTACTTATTATGTTGTATACATTTTAAGAAAATGAGATAAGAAAATAGAACTGTTTATTTACAAGGTTTATTATATTAATTTTCTAATTTGCCATTTTTGTCTCTCCATCTCAGGATTCCCTACCTTTTAATTTTCTTTTTTTGCCATACTAGGAATATTTGTAATTTTCAACCTTGGTCTTCCATTAACATTATTTCTAAGGAGACAGAATGAAATAAATAACTTTGTGGGTTTAATTATGTCCCTTCCAAAATATATGTCCATTTCCCTATCCCCAGTATGTGTGAATATAACTTCATTGGAAAATAGTGTCTTTGCACATGTAAATCATTCAGATTCTTGAGATGATATTATTCTGAATTCAGGGTGGACTTGAAATACAATGACTGGTGTTTTTATAAGAAAGAGGAGAGGGAATTTTAGCATAGGGACACAGGAAGACCCACACAAAGCTGGAGTCAGAGACTGGAGTTATGCTGCCACAAGCAAGGATACACCAGGTGCCACCAAAAGCTGGAAAAGGCAAAGAAGGATTCTCTACCAGAGATATTGGAGGGAGTGTGTCCTTGGTGATACTTTGATCTTAGATTTCTGGACTCTGGAACTATGACAGAACAGATTTCTTTAGTTTTAAGTCACCCTGTTTGTGGTAATTAGTTATGGCAGTCCTAGGAAACTAATACACCCATTCAGGAAAACATTTCAGATTTTTTTCTTTGTAAATGCATGTTTCCTTTCATTTATAAAAATTTCCTTCCCCTTATGGTTATGCTTCTGGGCACAGGGTTAATACTGGTGACTTTAATAGCAACAAAGTAATTCAAAGCATTTGGCTTATCACAAACAACAAATTAAAACTTATGCTACCATACACATTTAAATAACTTTCCTTTTGTCAATGTAGTCATTACAGTAAAGAGCAAAGCAAGGAAATTGTGCCAGTTTATTGATTTGCTGCTTATCATCTCAATTCTCCCCTCTTGACTGCTCTCTGAAAATGGATCTGGGCCATTTATTTATTTATTTAAAGATTTTATTTAGAAAATAAATTTAGAAATAGAGTGCAAGCACACAAGCAGGGGGAACAGCAGGCAGAGGGAGAGGGAGAAGCAGGCTCTCTGCTGTGCTGCCCGGAGATCCAAAGGGTTAGATTCCAGGACCCTGGGATCATGACCTGAGCTGAAGGCAGATGATTAACTGCCTGAGCCACCCAGCCCCCCTGATCTGGGACATTTAAATATTTTTCCTTTTGTCAGCTTGAATTGAAGCTTTGTCAGTAGATGGAGCTGGAAATACAGTGTAGGAATAAAGGGTTTTGCTTCCTGCTTCTGGCATTTTTACTGGGTAGGCTGCTCCCCCACCTTTGGCATCCTTCTTTTTTTTTTTTTTCCCAATTTATTTATTTTCAGAAAAACAGTATTCATTATTTTTTTCACCACACTCAGTGCTCCATGCAAGCCGTGCCCTCTATAATACCCACCACCTGGTACCCCAACCTCCCACCCCCCCCCGCCACTTCAAACCCCTCAGATTGTTTTTCAGAGTCCATAGTCTCTCATGGTTCACCTCCCCTTCCAATTTACCCAAAAGCACATACCCTCCCCAATGTCCATAACCCTACCCCTCTTCTCCCAACCCCCCTCCCCCCAGCAACCCACAGTTTGTTTCGTGAGATTAAGAGTAACTTATGGTTTGTCTCCCTCCCTATCCCATCTTGTTTCATGGATTCTTCTCCTACCCACTTAAGCCCCCGTGTTGCATCACCACTTCCTCATATCAGGGAGATCAAATGATAGTTGTCTTTCTCCGCTTGACTTATTTCGCTAAGCATGATACGCTCTAGTTCCATCCATGTTGTCGCAAATGGCAAGATTTCGTTTCTTTTGATGGCTGCATAGTATTCCATTGTGTATATATACCACATCTTCTTGATCCATTCATCTGTTGATGGACATCTAGGTTCTTTCCATAGTTTGGCTATTGTGGACATTGCTGCTATAAACATTCGGGTGCACGTGCCCCTTTGGATCACCACGTTTGTATCTTTAGGGTAAATACCCAGTAGTGCAATTGCTGGGTCATAGGGCAGTTCTATTTTCAACATTTTGAGGAAACTCCATGCTGTTTTCCAGAGTGGTTGCACCAGCTTGCATTCCCACCAACAGTGTAGGAGGGTTCCCCTTTCTCCGCATCCTCGCCAGCATCTGTCATTTCCTGACTTGTTGATTTTAGCCATTCTGACTGGTGTGAGGTGATATCTCATTGTGGTTTTGATTTGTATTTCCCTGATGCCGAGTGATATGGAGCACTTTTTCATGTGTCTTGAACTGTTGGGATTTCATCAAGATCAAAAGCTTTTGCACAGCAAAGGAAACAGTTAGCAAAATCAAAAGACAACTGACAGAATGGGAGAAGATATTTGCAAACGACATATCAGATAAAGGACTAGTGTCCAAAATCTATAAAGAACCTAACAAACTCAACACCCAAAGAACAAATAATCCAATCAAGAAATGGCACCCTTCTTCTAAGTACTTTTGTAGTAAAATCATTCTGGTGATACATTTCGCCATGAACACATTTCTCATGCACCCTAGAAGACTGATACCAGGGCAGAGATCCAGCGACTTCCAGAGGTTGTAGTTTCAGCAAGTTCTACCCACAAGGTACTATAGCATCTTTCCTGACATTTAAGAAGTCTTGTCTGGCTTTATTCTCTCCAACCAAATCTGGATCTTAGCCCTAAGGGGGGCAGAGGGGCTGAAGGTACTCTATCTCAATTCTAGAAGTAATGGCTACTTTATCTACTATTATATATCTGCTATTCTTATATTTGTTAGAGTTCTCTTTACTCCTTACAAGGTAATCCCTTATTACTCTAATCTCCTGTTATTGTTAATAATTTTGTATCTTAAACTCTCTTAAAGGCACATAGTAATTCATAGTAATTTTCCCTGATTGCATCCAGACTAATACTGAGGTAACCAATGGAATAACAACATCCCATAAACCTTGAAATATGATATGAATATATTCACATGATTATCAGCAAGCCTTTCCTGTGAAGTGGGCACAGCAAGTACTATCCTATTTTACAGACGAGGAACAAGGTTCACAGAATACAAGTAAGTTTTCCAAAGTCATATAGTCGTTTTTATGATCTGTAAAATGGGGATAACAATAAAACCTACCTCCTAGGATAACTATAAAGATTAAATGAGGTGAAGGATATTAAGTGCTTAGTGCATGGTTGTGGCTTGATAAAACTTAACTGTTATATATATATATATATTATACTCGATTTGTAAACAAATTTTCCATCTCACGTTTTGCTAAACTATTTGCAATGAGTTGTCTAGGGCTTATATATTTTTTTAGTATCTTTTTTTTTTCTTTTTCGGTTAATGGCGTTTTTCAAATACTGTAGTGTAATCACCAAAGATAGAACTATCATATCATAACTACCCCGTGTGGTTCTTTCTTTCTAATGGGAAATCGTAGCCAGAGTGAGAGCTAAACATACTAGGCTAAGATTGTATTGGCGTAATACAATTCTAGACAAACTGTGATCAATGGCTAAACTCGTAGTGAGGAAACCAAATTCCCAAGAATCCATCCCTAAACTTTAAAGGTAAACCTTCAAATTTGATTATTTTAATGAACGTAAATAGTACATGCAGCTTAAACATCATCTCTGGTTTCATCGGGTTCAGTTTCTTTTACTTTTTTTGGTCAAGGGTGGAGGTGGGAACAAAATATTAAGGAAAAATAGAAAAGGAGAATCAGTTCATTGCATATGTGTCTATTCTACAAATCCTTTAATTACTTTGGATTTTAGTAACCAAATGCTGAAAGTCAGTACTGTACCAAAAATTTAGGATTCTATGCATTAAAAAACATTGTCCCAAAGGTTGCATACAGATTTGTAATAATACATAAGACCACCTTGCATATAGATACGTAATAAAAAACACAAATCCATGGTTAATATAAAATACTTTGGCAGTACTTTAAGATAAACGGGAAATTATCCTAAGGGAATGAGACAGGTATGGCACGTGTTAAACTTTCGGGAGGGGAAGAAATAAAATGCTTCATATCTGACAGCATATTCCCCCCACAATATCAGATTTTAGAACTGGTCTTTTTAACAATATGGGCCCTGCATTCTGGACTGGTAAGTAGAACATTTTCATCTGGCACAAAAAACATTTTCAAGTGACGCCCATATAGGGTCTCCTTTTTCTCCTTCAGTCACAAGATCCTTCAGGGGCTGGCCTCATTTTGGAGAGGCAACAAAACAAATCAAACCCCCCCAAAATAACAAAAAAGCCTCTTCGGTGACCGGAGGAAAAAGAAGAAATTGGCTGAATCAAGTCAGCCCCTCACAAGTTCCTTCCATCAGCGGCAGAAGGAAAAGTCCACAACAGGAAAGAGCCCGACCGCCCTCACAAGAAAGGAAACACACTCAAGTGCTCTCGGAAGAGAACGCCACCACGGAGTTCTAAGGCGCGGCCACAGCGTAGGCCGTCAGTTAGCACCTCCCCCTGCTTCCGGGAGCAGTAGCTAGGCAACCGCCGGCCTCAGGAAGAGCGGAGGCCATTCGGTTACGTTAGTGCCCCTAGCGGCGAACAGCGAGAGCTGCAGGCTCTTCTCACAGTTTTTACCCTCCCCTCTCTCCACCCCCTTTGCCCCGTCCCTCCTCCCCACCCCCAACCCCTCACTCCCCCCACCCCCGCCCCGCCGCTTCGGCTCCTCCCCTCTCTTCTCTCGGGCTCGCTAGCTCGCGCTAGCTCGCGCTCTCTCTCTCTCTCTCTCTCCCTCCCTCCCTCCCTCCCTCTCCCTCTCCCTCTCCTTCCTCTCCGCCTCCTCGCTCTAGGGCTAGAATATCTATGGGTCGAAACGTGATGCGATGAATCCGAGAGAGACCAGAGAGACGGAAACTAGGACGAGGAGTGGGGCGGAAGCGGTGGGACTCCTGGGCATGGGGGCTTCACCACAATAGAGGCAGCGCCCCCACCCGCCCCCGCTATCTCCTCCGGAGTGGAGCCCCCAAACCCCCTAGGGAAAAGGATGGCGGCGGCACCTACCCAGATCGAAGCCGGTGGGTAACTGTGTCTGGGGGCTAAGGAGATGGGAGCTTAGCGCGACGGCTGTCAGTTTCTTTTGAAAAAGCTTGTTTTTCTTTACCTTCTCTCAGCCTTTTTCCCCTCTTCCACAGAGCTGTATTACCTGATCGCTAGATTCTTGCAGTCCGGACCCTGCAACAAATCCGCCCAGGTGAGAGGGAGTAGGAGATCTGGGAGTCATAGGGAATGGTCCCAGTGGGGAAATCGAGGCATTGGGTGTACGATTTCACTGAGGGTGAGGGAAAGGCCGGCCTTGACTAGTCCTGCCATCAGCGGCTGGGTTCGAAGTGGGGAGGGAGGAATGTGTTGATGTCTCGAGCTGCTCCTCATACTCGTGTTTCCCTTTTGCTCAGGTGCTAGTGCAGGAGCTCGAAGAGCATCAGGTACGGAGCCCCTTCGGGAAGACGTGGGGAGGGCTGGGGTGAGACTGGAGAAAGGGGAGGGCAAGTCAGGGGCGGAGGACAGGGGCTGGGAGGGAAGCTTGGATCTGGGCACTCATAACTGTTGTCACTGGAGTGAACCAGCTTATTCCCTCAAAAGAGGCGGATATCGCCGGGGTCTTAACTCGCCCCCTCTTTATGACCAAGGGAGGGGGGTTTTCAGGATTTCCTCCCCCTCGACCTCCTTCTTCCTACACTGGACTAGCTTCGAGGCGACAGCTATTAGACCTAGAGAAATACAGACGCCAGAGGGTCGGGGACCAGGACCCGGGTTGGGTCGGTTTCATTGGAAGCCCAGGCATGGCCTATATGGTTTGCCCACCCCCCATCCTTTCTTTTCTCCCGCCCCCAGTTGATTCCGCGCCGCTTAGACTGGGAGGGAAAAGAGCACCGAAGAAGCTTCGAGGATCTGGTGAGTAAAGTTTTCATTTCAACTTAATTCAACTCTTTTAACACTCCCTCCCCACCTTGTTCCTCCGGCCCATTCCCGATCCCTTAGCCTACACGGTTCTAGAGCTCTGTGCTGGGCCGAAGAACGACTGCCCCTTCCCCCCTCCCTGCCAGTCGGAGAAAGGGTACCTTGCCCTCCCCCCGGCCTCGCCTGTTTCCACTGGGAAACTTTGATGATGTTAGTTAGTTATCAGAGATGCCGTTTTGTGGATTATGAATATGTTACAAACATCGAGAAAGGCCCATTGTAGGGGAAAAAGGGAGAGAAACCTGGGGGTTATCTTGGGGCACGTACCAAGGACTGACGTCGGCCAATGACAGCGTTGGTAACAGCCCAGAGTTCCGGATTAGTGGAAGAAAACTGGTTTCTGGTTGGTCCTGGCTTGAAATACGGGAACTGAGGCCAGGCTTAGTCTTTGGTGGGGTTGGGGGGGGGTGGATTACGGGGGAGGAGGTTTAGGACGGGAGTTAACCGACCCTGGATTGGGCAACACAACACAATTAAAAATAATAGGAAGCATCAAGCGAATTCCAAAATTTGCGGGGTTTAGGTAATCGGCTACCGAATGAAAAGCGTAATTACTGTATGTATCACATTTTAGAAAATAGCTCATTAAATCATTAGATCGCGTTCCTGAAGATATATTTATTTTCACTGCATAACAACCACGGATTATGACCTTTTTGAGAATTGATGAAACACGATTTGGAGTTTAGAAAAGACAACAATGGTTATATTTTAAAATATGCTTCGGTAAAGACCAGAGGCATTGGGTTGACTGTGTTGTTTATCCTGCAAATATAATTCATAGTGTCCATGCACTTCTCTTCAGTATTGATACACACAAAAAGGTGTTTTTATTTTTTTTATTTTGGGGAAGATGCCCTCTTGCATTAGCCTCTGGTACAGTGAATTGGAAGGAAGTGAAAAGAGAAAGGGATGATGTTACTAAAATCTAAATTCAGCTATATTCCCTTCAAATAAGATCCAAATGCAGGAAAATCAAAGTTAAAGAAAGTTGGGGTATGGTAGACTCTAAATATAAATAAAATGATTTAATAACAATATCTAAAATGATTTAGTGTTTATTTGACAATTTTTATGTTAAGTGACAGTAATGAGGCCTGCTAATAATTATTACTAAATAATAATTTTAGTTTGCTGACTAAATATTGAATTTTTTGTAAAGCACAGAATGGTGTAATAATTGTAATATGAATAAACTCCACCATCTATACTATTAATGGTAAAAAATTCTAGGTGGATAAAAATTATTTTGGAAAAACTGCATGTATTAATCAGCGTATTTAATTTGCAGTCAGACTTTTGTTGGACTGAAGTCCTGCCAAAAAGGGCCAAAACAGTGCCTACTAGTATCTGTTTAAACACTTTATAACTAATGTGGTTTTGAAAATAGAATTTTATACTGAGATGTGTTGAAGATGTTTTCATTTACATTTGTCTCTAAACATACCATTTTAAGCAAATAACAAAATGAAACTTTAAAGAAAAAGCTTTTTTAAAACAAGGAAAAGCATTTTAAAAATTACTTGACAGTGATAAAAAGCAAATGGACATCAAAATAATTAAAAACAGTCTACTAGCCACAAAGACACATAAAAACAAAAACCCCCCACAAAATCCAGTTTGCTAGACTTCCTTTCCTTATATTTAGAGGCATATTTTTACATAATGGTAATCAATGTTAATTAATGTCCATTTTAAACTCTGTATTTTCTTAACACTTTCACATGCAATTATCATTTTTGAATAGACATTGTCATTTAAATGGTAAAAGATTCAGTTACTTTTAGGTTGGCTATGATTTGAACTCAACATTCAGTTGAACATTTAGGTTACTTCCAGTTTTTCATTAATATCTTTGCATAATTAAGTAGTCTTTCTTCTTTTTTTTTTTTTTTTTGAGCTGTATTTCTAAAGCGTAGTTATCAGGTCAAAGGGTCTCATCGGTTTTGTAACTTTTCTTATATATTACTGCTTATATGTGTATTTATGTATATATATAAATTGTTTTCCAGAAGATAGTACTAATTTATGATGTTACCATCTAGGTACTTAGAGTGAGTTTTTAAATGCTTTTTCAATCTTTTGGTGGCTTTAATAGGTGAAATAGCCGCTGGTTGATTTAATTAGCTCTTTTTTTCATGATTAGTGAAGCTTAAATTTTAACCAGTTATTTTTTTAATTGTTGTTAATCCATTTGTATATCCCTACATATACCTGATTTTCACATTTATCTTTTAAATTTATTTTTTATATTTCCTTACACATTTTTATTTTTATATACACAAAATTCTATCTATTGTTTGAACATTGTCTATAGTTTAGATAGTGCATCTCTTTTTGTTTTTCATTTAATTTTCATATTGTACAGAGGTTTTTATCTTTCTGAGATCCAGTGTTTCTAGGAATATTATACTTTGGTAATATGGTCTTATTTTAAGTCAAATATCTGTTCTCTACTTACAGGTTTCTTTTTAAGGGAAAATGGGCTAGGGCTAAGTGAGATTTTGAACCGAAGGAAAAGAAGTATAGTGGTTGAGAACAGAATGTGCTGTGTTAGATTGATTGCTAGATAGATACAACAGTTGTATAGTTGCTTAAAATTATTTCACATATGACCTTTGATTTTGTGTGGCTTCATTGTGGGAGAGATGGGTTTTTTTTTCTTAGTGTATGTATTTTTTAAAATGCTGTTAGACAATGGATTTATACAATGTGATCTTTGATTTAGCTACATGTTTCAGGTTGAAGTTTAGGGCAAGTATTAGTAATTAGTAAAACCTTATGTGTACTTACAGTATTTATAAGTAGTATAATCCTGTATGTTAAATTATATAACAGTACTTCAAATTGAAGGTATACTAGGGTATAAAAAAGAATGCTGATGTATGATGAAGAGGTGAAGGATTATAAACAAGGATATCAAAAATGGGTATCAGTATTTTGATATCCTTGTTTATAATCCTGTACCTCTTCATGTATGCTACATCTGTGAAACAGAACTCCTCTGCCTTTCTGTCTGTGTGTGTACTTTCATTTATTTTTTTTCTTTCTTTCTTTCTTTCTTTATTTATTTTTAGGCATACTTATCTTTATTTAAAACAAGAAAAATACAGGGTCTCCAGAAGGTCAAGCACTTGTCTTTGGTCAGACAGATGTTGAGAAGTTGGGTTTCATTCTGGATCTGTGTAACCACAAAGACTGTGCCAATTTTAATTCTACCTAACATTCTCTAGTTATTAAAAGGAACACATAAATCACAGAGAGGTTTATAAACTGAATGAGAATGGGAAACAGAAAATAAATACTGACATTTTGGTGAATCCAAAGTACTGATTCTTAAAGATCTAATTCTGTATTTTCAAATGAGCTGTTATTATGTTGCTTAACTTGGTTTATCCAGAAAAATAGTAAGATAATAAGTTGGATTTCTTCAGTACTTCATTACTGTTACTAATATGCATTCTAGAAATCCCTGTTTTTTCTTACTGAAATCAGATTTAGTGTTTTACTTATAATTTGGAACAAAAGGCAGCAGGTATTTTGTTAAAGCTACTAGCCAGCAAGGATTGACATATTCAGATCTGAAGTGCCTTTTGAAATACGAGCCTGTAAATGAAATGTTTGTCAGTTTATGTTAAACTGTAAGGGTTTTGAATATGGCATTCAAAATAAAACATGCTAAATTAACTTTCAGAATTTTAAGTAATGATACAGGGAGAAATTTGAAGTCATGGTGAGTGTTTTTGAAATTTGGTCTGGACATTTTCATTTCTCCTTGACTCTTATTTACAACATAATAGTATTAGATTTGCTTCTTACAATTCATCTTATGGTAGATAATTTAAATAATTACAGATGTCTGTTCATTTATGGTGACCCTGTTGAATTGTTGGCTGTTTTATTGCTTCCTCCTTGGAGCTTTATTGGGAACTACAAACATAGTAATGAGGGGTATGTGTGTACATATGTGTTTAAATGAAGTTTTGGTTAACATAAATTTTACATATTGAAATTGTGACTTGGAAACTTCTGTTTTTAAAGGCATGTTTTAATATTTTTTAATCATTTTAAGGGGACTTAAAGACTGAATCAAAGTCATAATTACCTTTAGGTATGTTATATATTTTCACATTTATTCAGCATTTTTCGTGTGTAGAATTGAAAGCCCTAATTAGTGCTTTCATTTAGGGTGACATAGATTGTATTTCCTTCATTTTATATTCAAAAGACTTGAAGCAGTTCTTATGCTACTGAAAAGTTTATAAAGATTATATGTTCACTACTATCTTTAAAAAATGTATACATCTATGATAATATATGTCATTATAAGAACTTGCATCTGCATATAATATATGCAAGTCTAAAAGTGCTTTCACATTATCTCATTTGATGCTCACCAAGTACTTTAAAATACTGTATTTGAATTCCAGATATACCTGTATTTTTTTCCTTACCTTACCTAGCTCTTGTTCTCTAATTACTAGTAATAGTTTAAATTGTCTATTAGAACAGTAGAATGAATGTAGAACATCCCAACAGTTGTTTAGTGCTGGCAGCATAGTTTTTGTATCTCTAAGTGTGGAAGTAATTTAAGTGTGTCTGATTTATTAACTGCTGTGTGGCTACACAGCCATAGTTAGGAAGAACAGAATGCATCATGGGAAACCAAAAGTTATGTGCTGCTCAACGCCAGTGTGGATATAATGCTAACTGATAGGTCTTATGGTAGAGAGCAATCAATGTCTGGAAACTAGTATTCCTCACTTTTGATTTGTTTGAGCCACATGTACAGTTTTGCTTTCTATAATACTTTGGTTTTAGTTATTTGTCTGGATTGATAATTGTCTTTTTTTCACACTTTGGCTCTAAGAACATACTTTCAATGATTAAAAACCTTTTGGAGATTTATCATTAGTTCTAGGAAACTGGTATCTATCTCAATACAAATGAGATGGTATTAAGAAAGTGAAGAGAGCTGCTATTTGGGAGTAAGAATTTGGACTGGGTGAATGTTCCTTATAAAATTTTGTTCTGAAAGCACCTTTGTCAATTTGAATATTAGTTTATTTTTGTTCTTGGTTTACTGATGTTGATTACTGATTGATTGATTGATAAACAGGTTTTTATTTTGTTTTGTTTTTTGGTAAAGAGCAAAAAAGTAATTTCAAGTCAATTTAGTGTTTGGGTCAAATTTCAGAGATGCTCTTGTTTGACATTTTTCATAAAGGATTTTGTGAGTAGTAGAAAAGACCATAACATTTAGTTGGGAAGATAGTCTTGTTGAGTGACCCTGGACAAGTTACTTAACCTCTCAGGGATTCAGTTTTCTCATTTATAAAATAAACTCCCCTATCCATTTTACAAGGTTGTTGTGTGAAACAAATAAGTTAAATAGAAAGAACACCTTTTGTTAATTGAAAATGCAGTGCAAATGATTGTTTACTGCATTTGAAAAATAGGACATAGAGGTTGAGTGGGAAATGGATATCTAAAGATTTATGACCCCAGAATTTATATGTTCATAGAATTTATATGTTCATTCCTCTATCACAACCTCATTTTCTTAATATTTTTATAAAGTGAGGAATATATAAAACAGTACCATTGATTGGAAAAAGTATTTAAAAAAGTGTTAGAATTGAATCGGTTTGAGTGCTTTGAAGTGTATCTGTATTAACTTAAGCCAGAAATGATTGTTATGTCAAAATATATTTAGTGTTATTTGCATTTTTATTAATTAGAGAAAAGTAACTTAGTATGATACCGGTGTAGTATTCTCTGTTTTTTTAAGAAGTGGGAGATAGGTCTTTCTGATGTCTTGTTGCAGGGATCCTCAACACTTCTGATTGATCTTTTCTACTCCTGAACTTATTTTCTGTACATTATTTATAAGTAATTTCTTATATTTTAAATTACCTTGTTGAAGATGTTTTCTCATGCTCTTTAATATCTACTGTAGTACTTTATAATAATCTGGCCCTCAGTTATTATTTTGTGTAATTTTCTTAACTTTTGTTAGGAGCATTTCATATATATTTTAATATATATGAAAATATATATTTTCAATATATATTTCTTAGGCTCATTTAATATGCTAGTTGGAACTAAGTTCATTTATTGGACCTTTCTCTACTGAGAAACTTCCAGAATGTGGGTGAGTCCCTTGTCCTTGTCTTGATACTGTCTGCCCTCAAGGTTATAGTCTTTTTGGTGCTTGCTTATGATATCATAACCCAGAGAATATTTGAGCTGAAGTGGGTTGCTCTTGGCTCTCTCATTCCTGAGAAAATCCTAAAACTCATAGAAAAAGAAATGCTATGAACAATGATAAACATTTTCAAAGAAAAGTGATAGGAAGTCTTAACACTTTGTAGCCCATGTGCAAACCAGTATATTGCTGTAGTGGAAAATTTTTTTATTATTTATTATTATTTTATTATTTATTATTATGTTTTATTTCCCATTCTGCCTAGTTTTTCCCTTTCTTCCTTCAAATTCAGCAAACATTAAAACTCAACACTTTATGGTATAATATTGGATTATTGTGGACATTTATATACTGAAAAGTATCAGGAAGAAAATAAACAATTAGTTTTTTGTGTTTTCTTCTAGTCTTATTTTTTTGTACCTGTATTTTTTCACATCAGAATCAGATGATACTCTGTGAGTTTTTTACTTTTTTTTTTAACTCAGCACGGAGGAGAATCTTAAACATTGGGGGATATTATGTGTTAGTAACTGTGCAAAAGTACGTTTACTGGGTAGAGTTACCTTTCTATTTGTATGGAATGCCTTCCCTTCCTTTTGTCTGTCCTGTGAATTTTCACTTAGTCTTCAAGTGTGAGATTAGACATGAACCCTTTAGGCTGAAGGAGGTACTGTATTTCTTTGTTCTCTTAGCTCTTTGTACTCCCTCTAGGTACTTATACTTTGATTTGTTTTATTTATTTTATTTATTTGTTTGTTTATTTGTTATTTATTTATTTCTATTTATTTATTTGTTTGTTTTATTTACTAGTTTGTTTCCTCTACTAGGACTGTGGGTGTCCTTGGGGTAGCAGTTTGTCTTCCCATTTCATCTCTATATGTTAAATGTCTGGATGAATGAATGCAAGAGTGAATGATTCTGTTTTTGTTTTACAAAACGTATGAGGTAGTAATCATTACTCCCTGTTTTACAGATGCAGAAGCTTAGGCTCTCAGACTGAGTAGCTTTGCAGGTCACAGAAGTAGGAACTGAGGATGGTAGAGAAATTAAAATCTAAGTCCTTTCTACTGTGTCACACTGCCAGAAGGAGTAACAGCTAGTAAATTTTAGAACCTGAAAAATCCAGGCTTCCAGACTTCAAAGTATCATGCATATTTTTATATTATACTTATATTGATGTATTTAAAACCTTGCTGTATTTTTCAAAATCTATTTTGTTTTCCATAAATATAAAAAAGAATCACGTGTCTTCATTTTTTATATGTGCTTCTCCCCCTACTCTGCCCACACCAAAAAAATTGAAATCTCAGATAAAATGTTATGATTTCACTCTTGTATGGGTCCAGTTTGATTCTTCATTTACCTGTGTAGTCATGATCTTAGAAAACAAAACACAGAAACAATTATCTCTTTTATTTGTTTTTTGGAGTTACTTATCCTGTAATTTCTAAAAGCCAAGGAAAAATGTCATTATTGCTATCTGAAACTTAGTATTTCAAATGTAGTGCTTGGTATGGGCCTGGCATCCTGAAGTTAGGTACCTTTTGCATTTTTTCAGTTCTTAGCTGGGTTCCTTTTAACTAATTATGATGAGTAGGATCATTTCTATGAACACTCTGGTCTTCTCACTTGTCATAATTCTGAAGTTTAGTAATTCAGTTGTTAAGTTTGCTGTTTAGGTCAGCCAGTCTTCCTATCAAGAAGGTTTATAATCTAGGCTTCATTTAATTTCTTTCAGTTTATTTGAATTTATGTTTTTTTTTGCAGTCTTTGTGTTAGTTATCTTCATAAATTTCCAGTTGCCTTAATAAGACACTAAGTAATAGGAAGAGCTGTGGACCAGATTTCTGTACATTCATTGTGACCACTGGACTTTACTTCTCTGGATGTTTTTCCTATTGTAAGATGTGAAGTTAGGCTAATTGTGTATAAGGATCCTTCTAAATCAAACTTTCTATAATTTAACTTCTTGGAGCTGTTCTACAGAATAATATAGAAGTTTGTTTTATACTTTTGAACTTTGTTTTGGAGAATGCTTTTCTTCTGCACATATCAAAGTGCTTGTTGTGTTACTTGGCCATTATATTCCAGAGAGAAAAATCACTGAAACTAGAAGATTTGAGCTTTAATTGAAAAGAGTGGCTTATAATATTATGTTATGAATTTCATAGAATATTTTAATATATACTTTTAATATTACATTTTATTATATATTCATACATAATTCCAATGTAGAATTTTTTTAAAGTCTTATGTAATTACTGAGGGTATATAGAAGTTCTTATGCCAAAAAAGATTGTGTTTAAAAAATTTCAACTTTATTCAAAGCAAATGGATTGAAATAAATGTTGACTACCACTTACAAGTCCTGAAATTTGATTTAGAAAGAAACTACTATTGCAAGAACTGAGCTGATATAGTCTGGAAGCCTGTTGATATTGTTTGAAGGAGACTGTAGCATGTTCAACTCAAATGTATTGTTATTGCTATTGTATTGATAGAATATGCTTATCTACTACTGCTTTGTAATCAAATTTTTACTGATTTTGGAAGAACGGACTTTTTGAATGGAACCATTTAGAAATTAAGGAATTTCCAATTGTATAGGGTGGAATTCAAACGTGTAAAATTTATTTAATGGCTTATAATAAAAATCTCAAGGGGGAGAATTTGGGTGTAGATAACCCTTGTTTTGGTTGCTTAATTAATGATTCTATATTTTAAAATGTATTACTGACGAATTGATACGAAGATTTATGTAATTCACTGAAACTCAAACATCATTGTTTCTACAAAATGAAGTGACCAGGAAAGTTAAGTTGTCTGTTTAGGATATAGTTCTGATGGATTTTCTGTAAGGAGGTGATTTAAAAAATTCATATTAGAGAATTATTTTCTGGATTATATATGACTAGATATATTGCAATTTCTAGGCAAGTGAATAACTCTTGAAATGGTTAACAGGATGAAAAAAAAGAAAATTGATCAGAAAGAAAATGCCTTTTAAGGAGGCATTTTCACTTGTAATGAGTACTGGTCATTTGTAATGAGCACTGGGTGTGATACAGACTGATGAATCACTAAATTCTACCCTGAATCTAATAATATACCATATGTTAAATAACTTAAATTTAAATTAAAGAAATAAACCAACTCCCCCCCCAACCCAAACAAACAAAAAAGAAAATGCCAGTAAAGACATGAACTGCTATCCTAGGTAAAGACTTCATATAGTGTTTACTTGAAAAAATAATGACTGATGACGGAAGTGGAGTATATCCGAGACTGTTGGTGGGAAAAAAGGCGTAAGCTGTTATAGATGTTCATATACAGTATTTTAAAGCTTTTTTTCTTTGAGATACGTATTTTTTGGGGTACTAAGTGTACTTGCCTGTGGGCATATTTAAGAAATGTTTTAATGTGGAGGGAATGAATTACAAACTAGGATTTTAAGATATCATTGTCTATAGATAATAATTAGATTAAATTGAATCATCAGCTGCTTTGACTTTAATGTTACCTGTGTGTTTTTCTAAGAAGTGGTTCTATAGAGTTATTTGCTTGGAAAACAAACTAGAGATGGGAGAAATAACAGAAAGAATTTGCTCGATCCTTTGTCCCGATCTAGAAACCAAACCATGTTGACGAAAATATAAATTAATCAGGTTTGGTTGCCATTCTTTCTGAGCATCGTGACAGCTCCCAAGAGCCATTTATTTTGGTAGATTAAAATTAATTTTTGCTGGGATTTAAAAAAGATAACTGGCAGGAAATAATTTCTTAAAAATCACAATAGAATCCCTTATTCACAGAATTCTGAATACATGTTGGATTGTAGTTCTTTAACGTATGTTTTCTAAGAAAACAAAAAAGGTACCTTGATAGGAGAAACTAAGATTTTTCCTTTATGAATTCATGTTATATTTCTTATAGATGGACTTTATTTTTTTAATTTAATTTTTTCAGTGTTCCAAGATTCATTGTTTATGCACCACACCCAGTGCTCCATGCAATACATGCCCTCCTTAATATCCACCACCAGGTCCTCCCAAACCCCTACCCCCTACCCTCCAAAACCCTCAGTTTATTTACTTTGGTTTTTTAATGTTCATTGATTCATTGAACAAATACCTACCAAGAACACACATAATTTATTTTCTCATGGTGATCATTAGGGATTATTTTCAAAATTATTCTTTTATGTTGTATTGTTCTTGACCTGGTGATAATATATTGATGTGGGGTCCTATGTGACAGTATAAATAAATATTTAGTTATTTCCATTTTATTATATATTAATATAACATATTTAATATATTTATTAAATTTTTATTTATATTTATTTTTCATTCGTTCTCCCTTTATGTCAAGATGAGAATGTAAATTTTTTTAATATAAAGATTTTTAATATCTAGTTTTCTGTTTGCTCCTTTAATAATTAGGTATTTATGAAACACATCTGGGACTTGACCATTAACTTAGATAAAAAATGAATAGTTTTGTTAATTTTCTCATCCCTGTATACATAAGTTTACTATCTTCAGAAATTTTCTTGTGTGTTTAAAAAATGAGTTAATGTTGTGATGAATTTTGAGTACATAGTGTAGTTATTTGGATCATAGTATTTATAAAAACATTAATTGGATACTGTTTTGGAAACCAGTTAACTTCTTTAAGGAAAACCAGTTCTGCTCTTTAAGCAGATTTGTCCTGTTAATCCTAAAGGGATTTAGGTGAGAGTTTGATGCAAGTAATACCTTTTGTTTGTATTCTTATCATTTATATAGAATCTAGATTCTCTGATATTTGATCACTTCATCACTACTGAATAAATGAAGTACTAGTAGAGTTTACCCGTTGTCTTTGTACTTTAATTTTAGGCATGCGCACTTTTGCTGTTTTGCAACACTTATTTCATAAGATTAACAGCTAAGCAAATGATTTAATCAAGGCATGTAAAAGTAAGTTTGAGTGCCATGTCATTTAAATGTTATCATTTAGATGTGCTTAATTTTTGTAGCTGTTTCTTTAGTTTGGCTAAAGTATTAAATATTTAAAATGTTATTTTCTGATCCTATATATAAAAATTGCGCTTTGTTCCATGATGGAATAGTTTGGTAATGGAGTAAATTATGTTTTTAAACCATGTTCGTTTTTCTGTTTTATTTATGCTTTTTAGGTGGCAGCCAATGCACACATTCCTCCAGACTACCTCCTTAAAATTTGTGAGCGGATTGGTCCCTTACTAGATAAGGAGATCCCTCAGAGTGTTCCTGGGGTACAGACATTACTAGGTGTTGGTCGGCAGTCTCTGTTACGGGATGCCAAAGGTAAGATTTTCATAGTTTTCAGAGGAAGGAGTGGAGAACAATGTATTTTTATGTTAAGTAAATGTTCCCATGCTTTCCTAAATACTAATTTTCTTCTAGTTTTTCTTATTTTGCCAATCTTATTTTCTTAGAGTACAAATAAATTTTTAGAGGCCTAAAAGAAGCCCTCTGCTATAAAACAGTGAATACAATAGAAGTATAGAATGTAAAATCTTTTTGTAATCCTGTGGAATGGGATTTTAAAAATCATTGCTCTGATTAGTATAGTATGAATGCTTAAAAGTCTTTTATTATGTTTTAATATTTTTAGATTTTAGTATTATGAGTCTTTATATCATCCTAATCACATTGTATGTTTTATAACAAGAAAATGAAAAATAATACGTAAAAATTTATATGTGATATATAAAAATTTTTATAATTGTGAAAATATTAAAAACATATATCAACCTATTAGTGACCATTCAGTAATAGTTTTTGTACTCCACAGTTTTCAGTCTTTTAAAGATTTTTCCCAAAGTTTTTCATGGAACCCCAATATGTAAAATATATAAAATAGTATTAAACATCTAGTTTTATAATATAAGGAAAGTCTTCAAATCATTTAATTTGGAAATTTTCAAGAGAGCAGTAGAGGGATGCCTGGGTGGCTCAGTTGGTTAAGTGTCCAACTCTTAATTGCAGCTCAGGTCATGATCTTGGGTTTGTTAGACCGAGCCCTGTGTCGGGCGCTATGCTTGGCATGGAACCTCCTTGGGATTCTCTCTCTCCCTTTCCCTCTGTTCTTTCCCCCCTCAAAAGAGAGTAGTGCAATATTCTTGTATCATAGTTGAATTATTAGGAATATTTCACATTTACTTGAGTTTCTTGACATAAACATGAAAGCTAAAAAACACAACTTTATAATCATTTATCATCTGATATGCAATATTGTTACCTATTACGGCACAATTGGCAGGCATTCTATATAGTATGACTATGCACCAAGTATAAATGTTTCTGAATTTTACCTGGCATACTTGTGCTGTAGTCCTAACCTTGCTTATATTGTTTTATGTAAGTAGAAATATATAAGCCTAAAGATCATGAAGGACCAATATAAAATTAAAACCTTATTAATCCATGACATATTTATATGATTTAAATACATGCTGAATAAAAGCTTTAATTCTAGATCAGCACAGAAATAAAATGTCTGGGTGTTATATTAACATTTTGTTATTTAACTATCATAATGTAGTTTATAACATGTTCAAAAATATGCATGTCATTTGTTATTGTGGTATTAGTAGTTAAAAATATATTCCAACAAACAAAATTAAACCACAGACATTTACCTCTAAGGTACAATTTTAAAAAACACTGTTCTATTTCTTGACTAACTTTTCAATCTTTTTGAATAGACTGTAAGAGTACACTATGGAATGGGTCTGCTTTTGCAGCTCTGCATAGAGGCAGACCTCCAGAACTACCTGCAAATTATGTGAAACCTCCAAATGTGGGTGAGTAACATCCATGTGAACTATGAACATATTCTTGATTTTTTTCTTCCTGAACTCATTATACAGCCAAAAATAGGTACCAGAATTAAATTTGAAATATAAACAAGCTGCTTACATTCTTGAGAGGCTTCATGGTTGGTCCAACTTTTAAAAAACATTTTTATTTAATGTGATTATGGTTTTGTGATCTTGTGTTTTTTTCTTTCTTTCTGCTTTTCTTTCTTTCTTTCTTTCTTCTTAGCAGAAGAATTTACTTTTTTATATACTATACATGTTTTTAACCATATGGATGCCTGTTTACATATCTATGTGCCGAGCTTAAAGATTTTACAGGGAACTATGTAAAGATAGGTAACTATGTAAAGAACAAAACAAAATGCATTCTGCTTTTATCTGTTTACTGAACATAATGATATGATACATTTTATATGTCTTTATTAAAACAAGAAAAATCACCCTTGCCTTTTTTAAAGTTTACTGAAATTTGCATGTTCCATTTGGATTATTCCTGGATCATCTCTGGCCAGACCATTATGGAAAAATACTACTAGTGGTTTCCAAGGAGACCTAGCTACGAAACCATTTGTACTAAAATTTAACTCTTAAAAAGAATATAAACAGCTAGATGAGTAATTGCCACTTTGCTTCCCTATTTTTTTACTCTTCTAAAAAATTATTTTATGTAGTGCCTAGGGCCCAGAGAATATTCCTTAAATTCAAATTGAAAAATAAAAATACTTTTTAAAAGGAATACTATTTTATATAATAATCTTATAGAAGTTATTTACCCCAAGAGTTTAAACAAATTTAGGATAGAAATAATTTCAAAAGTTATGTAGACAAAATTATTGATAAAGAGTCATAAGGGTTATTGAAGTAAATTAGATACTTCGGTATACATTACAAACAACACTCTTCCATAGCTTGGCTGTTACTGGGTAAAGAAGACTACTGATTTGGATCTAATTGGACATGGCATTTCTAACATTTTTTTTTTCATTTTCAGGGGTGGTTTGTTTACCCTTTAGAATTTTCCAGTGTTCACTTTTCCCCTAAAGCTTTATTCCTAATTAACTTACTGACTGAAACTAAGATGGCTCTTATTATTCATCTATTTATTTACATTCAAAAGATACAATATTTTTAACCACACTATCAACATTATTTGCAATGCTTTGTACTTCTTTCAGTGGTCCCATGTCAAGTCTGAAGAGCAGCATTTAGAATATTGGTTTTCCATCTTTGTTTAGTCTTTCTTTACTTCCCTTTTTAAAAACTATTTTAACTATATATATTCAAACTTATACCAGTTTTGTTCAGTGAACACTTACTTTCTTAGATCACTTTGTTATTTTTATAGTAATTGCTCAGGAATTTTAGTGTTCCTGGCATTGAGGTTTTCACATTCTTAATTCTGCCCTGTTATTTGAAGAGGAGCTATTCAAATAGAGATAATTCAATCATGATGTATTTTCCTGTAGTATATAGGAGTCAAAATATTTAAGTTTAGGATATTTAGAATTCATAACCTGGTAAAAACTCAGAGGAGTTGACTAGGAAGGTAGCAAGATGAGTAAGAAGTCCTTTAAAATTTGTGATTTAAAAGTATTCTCATTAAGGGCTATAGTTCTGCATAGCTGCTTTAAAGTCAATCAGTTATATAGTTTCTCAATGTAAATAAAACTTTATCAAGAAGGTGGGGCACCAGGGTGACTTAGTCCTTGAAGATCAGACACTTGGTTTCAGCTCAGGTTGTGATCTCGTGGGTCATGATCTCATGGGTCCTGAGATTGAGCCTCCTGTCAGGCTCTGTGCTCAGCAAGGAGTCTGCTTGAAAGAGTGTCCCTCTGCCGCTCCTCCAACTTACTCGTGTGTGTGTGTGCGTGTGTGTGTGTCTCTGTGTGTGTGTTCATGTGCATGCTCTGTCTCTCTTTCTCTTTCTAATAAATAAGTTTTAAGAAAACTTAATCAAGAAGGTAATCTTGGGGACGCCTGGGTGGCGCAGTTGGTTGGACGACTGCCTTCGGCTCAGGGCGTGATCCTGGAGTCCCGGGATCGAGTCCCACATCAGGCTCCCAGCTCCATGGGGAGTCTGCTTCGCTCTCTGACCTTCTCCTCGCTCGTGCTCTCTCTCACTGTCTCTCTCTCTCTCAAATAAATAAATAAAATCTTTAAAAAAAAAAAAAAGAAGGTAATCTTGAAAGTTCAATGAATTTTAGAACTTTAGCAATACCATCTAAAACATCATTTATTTATTTATTTATTCATTCATTGACAGAGGGAACAGGGGGTGGGGGTTGGAGAGGCAGAAGGAGAGGGAGAGAGAGAATTTTAAGCAGGCTCCATCTCACTACTCTGGGATCACGGCCTGAGCCAAAATCAAGAGTTGGACGCTCAACTGACTGAGCCACCCAGTTGCCCAACTAAGACCACTTTTTGATAGAAGTGTTTCTTGGTCAAGTCAATGTGGGAAACACTGAGTTTAAAGAATTATAGAAAAAAAAATGAATGCATGTAGGCCTGCTTAGAGCTTTTCATATGCTAAATGCATTGTGAAATCACCTTATGGGGCATGTTTCCTAGGTAAATTGACAGTAGAAACTCCTTTCCCAAAATACCTGTAACATTCTGAAAATTTCCTGGAAACAGATTTGAGAAACTGGGTTATAAACTCCCGTTTACACCAGAAGAAGCTAAAGTCCAGAGAAGTTTGGGACTGACAGAAGTTATGCTGTTTGCCTTCCAGACAGTCTATTTCTATACCATATTTCCTTGGTATAACAGATCTGTACTTATAGAGCATCAAAATAGAAGGTTAGCCATATTACACTTATTTCTTTATTTAGATTTGCTTATTTATTTTTATAGAGAGAGTGTGTGTGCGTGCGCACATGGGTGGGGGAGAGGGGCAGAGGGAGAGGGAGGAAGGCGACTACCTGCTAAGTGGGTACCCTGACTTGGGGCTGGATCTATGACTTGATCTGAAATCAAGAGTTGGGTGCTTAAGTGACTGAGCCACCCAGGTGCCCCTATTACTTTTATTTTTTAAGTCAAATATTAATTCATATAAATTCATAAAAATTCATTCATAAAAATATATATAAATTAATTCATATAAAATAAAATTTTCCCTTTTTAAGTGTCCAGTGAGTTTTGACAAACATATGCATTTGTATAAATAACAGCAAGTAAAAATATAGAACATTTCTGTCATATCCTGAATTTCCTATGTCTCATTGTAGTCCATCCTCTGCCCTTCCCTGTATTTCTGGAAACCAGGAACCTCTCTGTCCACTCTACTTTTACCTCTTTACAGTTTTATCTAAATGAAATAATAAGCACATAGTCTTTTATTTATATCTGATTTTGCTTGGAACCTAGTTTTTTTTTTTAATTTATGCATGTCATTTCATGTATCAGTAATTTATTCCTTTTTATTACCGAGCAGAATTTCATTGTATGGATGGATATATTGTGATACGTTTGTTAATTCATCAATTGATGGGCATTTGAGGTTTTTTGGATTTTGGCTATTATAAATAAAGCTGTTATAAACTTTCTTATATATGTCTTTGCATGAACATTGGTTTTCATTTCTCATGGGTAAATATCTAGTTAATGGGATTGTTGGATCATATGGTAAGTATTGGTTTAACTTTTTAAAAAATTGCAGAACTATTTTGGAAGTGGCTATCCCATTTTGTATTTCTACTAGCAATGTATAATTTTAGAATTAGCTTCTCAGTTTCTACCAAGAAACAATTAGGATTTTGTTTGGGATTAAACTGACTCTGTAGATAATTTGGGGGAAAATTAACATCTTAATTAACAATATTGAACCTTATAATCTAGGAACATGGTATAATTTCCTATTTATTTAGGTCATCTGTAATTTCTCATAGCAATATTTTATAGTTTTCCATGTATAGGTTTTGCACATCTCTTGTAAATTTTTTTCCTAAGAGTTTCATGGGTTTTTTTGATGCTATTTTAAATTACATATTTTTAATTTTCAAATTTACACTTGTTTGTTGACAGTAAATGGAGGGGTTTTGTTTTGTTTTTGTATGTTGATCCTGCTAAATTCACCTAGATCTAATAGCATTTTTTTTAGATTCTTCAGAATTCTCTACATAGATAATCACCTTGTCTACAAATAAAGATAGGTTTACTTTTCCTTTCTAATCTTGTCTGTGTTACGGTTCTTTGTCCTGGACTGGTGAACTGCTAGTGCTTCAGGTATAATGGTGAATTAAAGTGATGAGACTGGATATCCTTTCCTAGTTGCTGATTGTAGGGGGAAAGCAGGCAGTCTTTAACCCTTAAGTGTAACTGTAGATGCCTTTATCAGTTTGAGGATGTTCCTTTCTGTTCCTACTTTGCATAGAACTTTTATCATAAATAGATATGTTCCACTTTTTAATTTTATCCAGTATAGTTACTCTTATACCAGTTATTTCTTGGGGCTCATTTTAATTGGCATTTTATGTAAAATAGTGCTACCCAATAGAACTTTCTGTGATAATGGAAATGTTCTATTTGGTGCCATCTAAAACAGTAGGCACCAGCCACATGTGGCTTTCATATCCAGGAAACTCAATTTTTAATTTTACAGAATTTTTACTAATTTTAAATTCTATAAACACATATGGCTAATGAGTACTGTAATGGACAGTGAGGCTCTAGAACAATACGAAAACCAATAAGCAGCTTTCTGGATAGGTACACAATTTAGTAATAATGTATTAACTAGTGATTCGTTTTACAAATTTAGCCTGGAATATTTTCCACTTTTGTACTTAGGAACCTTTAGCTTTTCCTATTTTGATTTTAGTAACTCACTTCAAAGATCATATTGTGCCACTTCTTTCTAATGAGTTTCACAATTGTCTTTGGCCAAAAACAGTAAGATTCTGACCTTATCTGGACTTTCCACAATATGAGATTATTTATTCAAATGTTCCCATCCTTTGTGCAGTTAACCCAACAGTGTTATTTAGTAATTTAATGAAATGGAGGTTGGGGAGCATGGCATAGCATAGATTAACTACTGTAATACTTTACATATATGTGTACTTAAGTTTACCAAGGGTGAATTTCATAATCCCTATACGGAAAGAGCACAGGTACCTATGATATTTATGTTATTACAAATCTAAGCTCCAGTCATGCCATTTCATTAGCTATATGCTTGGCTTAAATCAAAGGAAGGATGTTGAACTAAATTGAAAATAATATTAATACCTAATACCACTCAAAAAAATATTGGATCATATGTAATTAATATTTGTAGTGTCATTTGAGATTATACTATAATAACTAAATATTATTGTTTTTTCATTCCTTTAAAGATCAGTATTTGTTTTGGAAACTTTGTAAGTAGTTGTACTAAAATTTGGGAAAATAAAATTTCACACAAACACAACTCTGCTAATTAGCTAGTTTTTCAGTACAGAAGTAATTTCAAAAGTCTATTTATTGTCCATTCGAAATGAATATTTGAAAGAACTAGCCTTATAGTCTATTTTTATATCATATTAAAAGTTTCAGAAATTTTCCTAATTATTATATTCTAAACAATTTCCATAAAATTATCTGTAGAAATGATGACAGGATAGCTTGTTTATTCTAGTTTGAGACTGACATTATTACCCAAGGAACAAATGTGCAAACTTAAGTTTCTAAACTGAATGGAGGGCATGATACAACAGGACTATTTTTAAGCCTTTTTTTTCTCTTTTATCTTGAGTAAAATTGATACATAGCATTGTCCTATAATTTCATAGTAGGCCTTTGATTTATACTGTATATTGCTCAGGAGGCTTGCATTAACTCTAAAGCCAAATTAATATTTATATATTGCTGCGAGCTTCCATTTAGCATTGATTGGCTCTCGACTTATTGGCCGTTGTATGGTTATATGCCACACTTTAACCCATAATTCACTTGGTGGTGGGAAACTTGCCTCTTGTTAATTTGTAAATGTAAATTGAAAGAAAGTTTAATTTAAATTTTTTATTATGGGGTGCCTAGGTGGCTCAGTAGGTTAAAGCCTCTGCCTTCGGCTCAGGTTATGATCCCAGGGTCCTGGGATCGAGCCCCACATCAAGCGCTCTGCTCAACAGGGAGCCTGCTTCCACCTCTCTCTGCCTGCCTCTATGTCTACTTGTGATCTCTCCCTGTCAAATAAATAAATAAAATATTAATTTTTTTTATTTGGCTTAGATGGCTGGGTTTCTGCCAGGAATATGTGTCATCCTCCTTCTCTAATTTTATATAGTTCTTATCTTGTCCGTAGATAACACTTTTGCCAGGCCTTGCTTTTCCTTACCTCCTCCTCTGTACTTTACCATCTTCCTCCTTTTTGTACTCACATAATTGTGCATGAAACAAGTTGATTCTAAAGGCATTATTTTTATGTATCTGGAGAGGAGCAGGGGTTTCTTGTCACACCTTCAAGTAATCAGAACTGGAAAAATAAACTCAGAATCTTTTTAAAGTGCTACATTGTGAGTGCTCACTAAGAAATTACGTGAATAGAAGTAGTATAATTGCTGCCACATGGAAACTTAGGCATGCCTTTTAAAGGCATTGATATGGTTTTATATAGCTCATGAGTTTGTTGTTTGTATCCATTTCTGGAGTCAACATTGTATTCATATTAGGATTAATTTGTTTCTTTATTTGAACGAAAAATAGCTTTTATTACATGAGTCTTAGTATCATCATGTATAACAGAAAATAATTTATTCCTATTTTGAACATTTTTTCCCTTCCTCATTATATTTTTGTCATTCCTTTAGCTTTTTCTTTCAACATACACCAAAGCGTTCTAAAAGAATCTTTTAGTATTTGCTTTATACATTTTACTCAGTACCTTATAGAAATAGAACTTAGGTATTTATAGTTCATAAAAGTATGCTGTAAAGCAATTTCAGATTTGGTTTGTTGGAGGAAAAGGCAGCCTAATAAAACATCTGTGTATAATAACCAGATGTAGTTAAATGGTTTTGAAGACAGTAAAATAAAGATTTAGGATACGTATTCCCAAATTATATTAAGTGAACTTTGTGGAAAGGTTGAATGGAACTAGAAATGGAATTAGAAAATTGTTTATTTGCTGTATCTCACTTAATATTATCCTAGGAATAAGACATTCAGTGATCATGAATGTTAATACTCTGTGGGACTTACTGGTGTAATTTGAATTGTAGTGTGTCTGGGTGTTGTAGGGTGTGAAAGGCATCAACCTTAAAGACTGTAAAGCTATTCTATGTAGTTAAGGTTTCAGAGACATAATTTGATCCATGAAATACGAAGTAACTCTGTTGTCTTGTGTTTTTACTGTAGTTTTCAGGTTTCTTTTGAAATTTGTTTCTGATCTTTTTCTGACTTTTTAATAACACTTTTTTCGTTTAGTTGTTAGAACTTTTTTTGGGGAGCCCTCAAGCCAAGCTTCACACAGAAAATATTACTAGTCATTGTAAATCTAGAATTGACACTGAATTTCATGAGTCACTTTCCACTATTCTTGAAAGAGTATTTTCTTAGTTTATTGTCCTCTCTACTTATAGGAACTATTATGTTCAAGTGCATTATCTATCTATCTATTTGTAAAGATTTATTTATCTGAGAGAGTGAGCATGCATAAGCAATGAAGAGGGGCAGAGGGAGAGGGAGGAGCAGGCTGAGCAGGGAGCCCAACACAGGGTGCCATCCCAGGTTCCTGGGATAATGACTTGAGCCATAGGTAGACCCTTAACCAACTGAGCCACCCAAGCTCCCCGTTCAAGTGCATTTTAAACAGTCAGAAGTTTGCGTATTTGCTGTGATTCTATTTTCTCATTAAAATTTTTAAAAAAAGAATAAATGTTGATCACGTGATCTTTTTGTAAAAAAGAAAAGGCTAATCCAAAATTATTTTAACTTTTAAATATATCTTGTTTTCTGAAAAATTTTGTATTTGAAGATGATTTTGATGGTGATGGGTGTGGTATTAGAAGCCTGATTTATGGATAGTAGTGCTTTTCACTTTTGTGAATGAAACCTTAAGACTATTTTTCGTTAGCGGTTTTTGGCTGAGTCTCTGGTAATGTTTTTGATTTAGTCTTAAGCTTTTGCTGAAAGCACTCCTCTCTACTTCATCCTCAACCCAACCCCCATATTCCTGAGGTTTATCTTTGAGGTAGGTATGTAGCTACTATTTCTTAGAAGTTTGAATCTTTGCTTTATTGTTTTGAAGTTGTTTTAGTGGATTTGAAGTTGTTTTAGTGGATTTCTTGATCCAACAGGCATCCTATTAGAATATAGTTTTGGTAATATCCTTTGTCCTTCATTCCCTTCATAAGGTTGGCCTACCAAAGTCGGGTTGAGATTATTCTTTAAAATAGCTAGACCTGCTACCTTCCAGTGTTACTGGTAATGAGTCATATTTAAATTCTCTGGGTTGTTTATGGATTCTTTGGATATGAAGTTGTATTGGCTTGCAGTTTTAAAAGACTAATTTTATCTTTCAATGCCATTTATAGAAGACTTGGAAATAGTCTGTTTTTTTTTTTAAATATAATCTGTTTAAAGTTTAAAAATGAAAAGCTAGAAAATTATACAAGAATTTCATGAGCACTAGGTATAGCACATTAGTAGATTATGGGTGACAGGTAAAATTTCTTGAGCTATGTGACTGATATATATTAAAAATCAGATAATAGCACCAATTTGTATACTTTTATCTGGAGCTTGATGCCAATTTAATAATATACTGCTTCTCCCAGCAGGTATGGTAGTTACCTGGCTTTGGTTAAATATTATATCTCTTAGCATCATTGATTAGATACTTCCTGTGATATAAGTAGTAGAATTCAGTAAGTTCATCTTGGTAGTGAAAGTCACTTATGGCTAATGATTTTCTGGTTTAAGTGCAGAAGTGTTGTTTCTTTTTTATGTTTTGGGAAGAGAGGGAGTGTGGTGCTTTTGGTCAGTACTAAACTGTTGAATCTCTAGGGTAATTAAAAAATAATTTAACTTGGGGGACACCTGGGTGGCTCAGTCAGTTAAGAGTCCAGCTCTTGATTTTGGTTCGGGTCATGATTTCAGGATCTCGAGATAGAGCCCTCAGGGCTCCACAGTCAGATGGGAGTCTGCTTAAGACTTTTCTTCTCTTTTCTTCTTTTTTTCTTCTCTCTTTTTCTTCCTTCCTTCCTTCCTTCCTTCCTTTCTTTTTCTTTCTTTCTTTCTTCCATTTCCCTCCTCAACCCCCCACCCCTGCTCGCTCTTTCAATAAAATATAAATCTTTAAAAAAATTTACCTTATTAAAGCCTTACCAACTAGAGACCACAAGGAACAAGCCCATAGTATGACAAAATCAGATTTATTCATTCATTAGTGAGGGAGTATACTCTAGAAGAACCACACAAGGCCTTTGGATAAGGGGGAGAAGGGAAGTGTTTTTTGTAAATTTTGGATTGCCGCTGAAGAATTCTGAGAGAGTCTGAAGTCAGCCAGGATTAGTTCTAGATTGGTGGCTCCTTTTGAAGCAGATTGAGAGAAGTAGGAATTAACTAGGGATTGGGTGCTGTCATGAAGCAGGGTGGTTTAGGAATTTGGTATCTTCTGCCAGTAATAAATGAAAATAGCAAAGTAAGTTTGGAGACATCATTGGTAAGAAAGCAATAATCACTCCAATAAGAGGTCATTATGATATTTTACAACTGGTACATGACCTTGGGAAAAACAGTGTTTTCTGTTAACTTTGTAGTTCGCTTTATCTGTGTCTATCCTCCTAGCCTGATTAATTACAGGGCTGATTTTTCTTTCTTTCTTTCTTTCTTTTTTTTTTTTTTAATTCATAGCTGATATTCGTTCTTTCAGTCCCAGGTATGTTTTGATTCTTTCAACATATGGTCTTACAAATCTTTTTAAAAAGTTTTTATTTAAGGGAGACCACAAGTAGGCAGAGAGGCAGGCAGAGAGAGAGAGGAGGAAGCAGGCTCCCTGCTGAGCAGAGAGCCCGATGCGGGACTCGATCCCAGGACCCTGAGATCATGACCTGAGCCGAAGGCAGCGGCTTAACCCACTGAGCCACCCAGGTGCCCCTGTTGGTGGTGTTTTGATAGGGATTGCATTATACATGTAGATTACCTTGGCAGCATGGATATTTTAACAGTATTTGTTCTTCCAATCCGTGAGTATGGAATGTCTTCCTATTTCTTTGTGTCTTCCTCAATCTCTTTCATCAGTGTTTTATAGTTTACAGAATTTGGGTCTTTCACTTATTTTGTTAGGTTTACTCCTAGGTATCTTACTGATTTTGGTGGAACTGTAAATGGGACTGATTCCTTGCATTCTTTTTCTGCTACTTCACTGTTGGAGTATAGAAATGCAGCACATCTCTGAATATTGATTTTTATTCTGTGACTCTACTGAATTCATTTATCAACTGTAGTAGGTTTTTGGTAGAGTCTTTCAGGTTTTCCATATACAGTATCATTTCATCTGCAAATAGCGAAAGGTTGATTTCTTCCCTGCCTGTTTGGGTGCCTTTTACTTCTTTGTGTTGTATCATTGCTGTGGCTAGGACTTCTAGTACTGTGTTAAATAACTGGTGAGAGTGGACATCCCTGTCTTGCTCCTGACTACAGAAGAAAATGTCTCAGTTTTTCCCCACTGAGGATGATATTAGCTGTGGGTTTTTCATATATGGCCTTTATGACGTTGAAGTATATTCCTGCTAACCCTATTTTGTTGAGGGCTTTTATCATGAATGGATGTTTTACTTTTTCACAGTCTTTTTCTACATCTGTCTAAATGACATATGTTTCCTATTCTGTCTTTTATCTTTTAATTTTTTAAGGTTTTATTTATTTATTTGACAGATGGAGAGAGGTCACAAGTAGGCAGAGAGGCAGACAGAGGTTGGGGAGCAGGCTCCCCACTGAGCAGAGAGCCTGAGGTGGGGCTCAATCCCAGGACTCTGAGACCATGACCTGAGCCTAAGGCAGAGGCTTAACCCAATGAGCCACTCTGGTGGCCCCCATCCTTTCTTTTGTTAATGTGGTGTATCATGTTGATTGATTTATGAATATAGAACCACCCTTGCACACCAGGAATAAATATCATTTGATTGTGGTGAATGATATTTTTAATGTATTGTTGGATTTGGTTTGCTAATATTTTATTAAAAATTTTTGGATGTATGTTCATTAGGAATATTGGCCTGTAGTTGTCTTTTTTAGTGGGGGTGTTTGTATGGTTTTGGTGTCATGTAATGCTCACCTCATATGATGAATTTGGAAGTTTTTTTTTACTTTTTTTACTTTTTGGAATAATTTAAGAAGAATAGGCATTAACTGTTTTTTAAAGGTTTGCTAGAATTCACCTGTGAAGCCAAATGGTTCTGGGCTTTTCTTTGTTGGAACTTTTTTCATTACTAATGCAATTTATTTGCTGTCGATTTCTCTGTTCAAGTTTTCTATTTCTTCCTGTTTCTGTTTTGACAGTTAATGTTTCTAGGAATTTATCCATTTCTTCCAGGTTGTTCAATTTGTTTGCATATAGGTTTTCATAATATTCTCTTATAATTGTTTGTATTTCTGTGGTGTTAGTTGTTATTTCTCCTCTCCCATTTGTCATTTTATTTTTTTGGGTCCTTATGTTTTAGAAGTCTGGCTATGGGTTTGTTAATTTTATTTCATTTCTCAAGGTACCAGTTCTTGGTTTCATTGACCTGTTCTGTTGTTTCTTTTTTAGCTTCTATATAATTTGTTTCTGCTCTAATCATTATTATTCCCTTCTTTCTGCTGTCTTTAGGCTTCATGCATTCTTTTTCTGGTTCTCTTAGTTGTAAGGTTAGGTCATTTCTTTGAGATTTTTCTTGCTTCTTGAGGTAGGCTATATGTATCAAGGTAGACTATCTGTATTACTGTGTACTTCTCTCTTAGGACTGCTTTTGCTGTATCCCACAGGTTTAGACTGTTTTGTGTTTCATTTTGATTTGTTAACATGTAGTTTTAAATTTCTTCTTTGATTTCCTGGTTGACCCAAGTATTGTAGCATGTCGTTGAACCTCCGTGTATTTATGGTCTTACCCCATTTTTCTTCTGGTTGACTTCTGGTTACATAGTTTTGTGGCCAGAAAAGATTCATGGTATGATTTCTATCTTTCTGTATTTGTTGAGGTCTGTTTTGAGCGCTAATGTGTAATCTGTTCTGGAGAATTTTCCATTTGTACTTGAAAAGAATGTGTACTTTGCTGCTTTAGGATGGAATATTCTGAATATATCTGTTAAGTCCATTTGGTTCAGTGTGTCATCAAAGCCATTGTTTCCTTGGCTATTTTCTGTTTAGATGATCTGTCTATTGATGTAATTGGGATATTAAAGTCCTTTCCACATACTGTGTTACTATTAATTCTTTTATGTTTGCTATTTATTATTTTATATAGTTGGGTGCTCTCTTGTTGGGTACATGATTATTCATGATTGTAAATCTTTTAAAAACACATAATTAGCATAAAATAATTTGTTATTAATTTTACTTAAGGGCTTTTCTGCATATTTTTAGGCTGTGGAGTTGAAACAAATGATTTTTTTCAAAACAAATCATGTGTTTCACCCTAGAAATATTTTTGACACCAGTTAAATTTTCCATGTCACTGTAAAATAATTTTTTTTTGTGGTAGCATTAGTATTTTTTTTAAATTTTTTATTTCTTTTCAGCTTTACAGTATTCATTGTTTTTGCACCACACCCAGTGCTCCATGCAATCCGTGCCCTCCCTAATACCCACCACCTGGTTTCCCCAACCTCCCACCCCCACCCCTTCAAAACCCTCACATTGTTTGTCAGAGTCCATAGTCTCTCATGGTTCACCTCCCCTTCCAATTTCCCTCAACTCCCTTCTCTCCATCTCCCCTTGTCCTCCATGTTATTTGTTATGCTCCACAAATAAGTGAAACCATATGATAATTGACTCTCTTTGCTTAACTTATTTCACTCAGCATAATCTCTTCCAGTCCCATCCATGTTGCTACAAAAGTTGGATATTCATCCTTTCTGATGGAGGCATAATACTCCATAGTGTATATGGACCACATCTTCCTTATCCAATCGTCCGTTGAAGGGCATCGTGGTTCTTTTCCACAGTTTGGTGACCGTGACCATTGCTGCTATAAACATTGGGGTACAGATGGCCCTTCTTTTCACTACATCTGTATCTTTGGGGTCAATACCCAGTAGTGCAATTGCAGGGTCATACGGAAGCTCTATTTATAATTTCTTAAGGAATCTCCCCACTGTTCTCCAAAGTGGCTGCACCAACTTGCATTCCCACCAACAGTGTAAGAGGGTTCCCCTTTCTCTACATCCTCTCCAACACATGTTGTTTCCTATCTTGCTAATTTTGGCCATTCTAACTGGTGTAAGGTGGTATCTCAATGTGGTTTTAATTTGAATCTCCTGATGGCTAGTGATGATGAACATTTTTTCATGTGTCTGACAGCCATTTGTATGTCTTCATTGGAGAAGTGTCTGTCCCTATCTTCTGCCCATTTTTTTATATGATTGTCTGTTTTGTGTGTGTTGAGTTTGAGGAGTTCTTTATAAATCCTGGATATCAACCTTTTGTCTGTACTCTCATTTGCAAAAATATCCTCTCCCATTCCGTGGGTTGCCTCTTTGTTTTCTTGACTGTTTCCTTTGCTGTGCAGAAGCTTTTGATATGGATGAAGTCCCAAAAGTTCATTTTCACTTTTTTTTTCCACTGTAAAATAATTTTAAAACAGATTTTTCTTCACTGTAATTAGAGAATGATTTGAATAGACTTGTGGTTTAAGAGCTCTGATATTGCCATTTTAGAATAGTCTTTAAATCTGGTGAACTTTCCAGTGAAACCAAATTTCAATAGAGCCAGAGTTCCTGTTGATACTGTTACTGACTTTTAGAGTATGATGTAAGTACATAATGTAGAAAAATGTAGAATTTTTGCTGTTAAAGTTAGTTTTTCAGGCTCATAGGAAATTGCCCTTTGTATAATTTCATTAAAGTCGTTAACACTGAAAAGTGTGAAGAATATTGAACTAGAATTTGGAGACCTGGATTGAGCCTGGGCTTGGCTCTTCAATGGCTCTGTGATGTTAGACAAATCTCTTAGTTTCTTTGGGCCTTAATTTTCTTATTAACAAATTGAAGAAAATGTTTTCTTTCATATCTCACAGAATGACCTTGATCTCAAATGAGATGTCTATATAATTAATTCATAAGCTTTAAAATGTCATGTAGATGTAATTTGTAATTATGATATTAGGTCACAAATGTTGATAGTAATGTGAATAATGATAATAATTACTCATAGATTAAAAATGTATTTTAGTTATCTTTGTGAAAATATTGTCTAACTCACATGCAACTATAGTGAGGTACTACTTTAGTATGTAAACTTGTCAGACCTGTCCTTTGACTATAATTCTAGTGGTCTTCTCACAAAATTCTTAGCAAAGTCAATAATATATATTAACTGGTTGCCATAGTAGAACCTCTTGTCAACCATTGTAGGTATTCTGAAACACTTAGAATCTTCATATTTGCTATCACTTTCCCAAATAGTTACCAACCTCTGATTTGTGTTTAGAGTTACAGTTTTCACATATGATATATGTGTTTTAAATAAGACATGAGATAATATCATGGGAATTAGTAAACACTATTTTATTCAATATACTTTGAGGTCCAACTGTATCAAAGAGTAGTAGTACTGAGAAGAGAATTGCTGTTTGATAAAATAAGCACCTGGAATTTTCAGTGGGAGATGTGACTAGAAAGGGAGATTGGGGCCCAATTATTCTGAACCATCCATGCTAGGATTCTATAGAATTTTTGGATAAAGGGCTGGATAGTAAGTTTTTGGCCTTGTGTATATCCCTTTGATCTCTGTTGCAATTACTCAACTGTGTGGTAATGTGAAAGCAGCCATGGATAATATGTCAATGAATGAGAATCATTGTTTTCTAATAAAACTGTCTTTACATAAAGAGGTGGTGGGCTGAAATTGGACCATGGACTATAGTTTGTCAACCTCTGTTCTATGATAATACTGATGGGTTTAGATTTTATCTTGTATATATTAATGTACCACTGGATATTTTTGAATAAGAAAATTATATGATCAGATTTTTATTTTGAAGAGATAACACAGATGGCAGAGAGTAGGGTAAATTGGAGAGAAGACAGACTGGAAGAAGCAGACAGGGAAATCAGAGGGAAGGCTATCACTGTGAATGTAGATGGGAAATGATAAGTATGACATCAGTGGCAATAGAAATGGAGATAACTAAATTGATTCAAGCAAAAATTTGGAGATAGGTAATAATACAGTTTGGTTGGATATCATGAATAAAAGAGGAAATGTAAGAAATAATGTTAGTGACAAAATTGAAGAGAGGGAGAATACAAGAAACTTGTGATGGAAGGATAATTAACTTGATATGGGAAATCTCCATCTATGTCATACCCAGATAGAGGGGATGGATATCCATGAGGTGGTTGAAAATGTAGGGCAGGAGCTAAGGTGAAGGACAAAGGTTAGAGATAAAAATTTGGCAGTAATTAGTATTTGGGTAAGTGAGATTGCCAGTAGCATGAAGATAGATGAGAACCCTGGATAACATTTGAATGAACTGTCAGCATTTCATCAATAGTGAGTCAGGATAAAAAACAATACAAGAAATTAAGAGGGCAAGGTTTAGAGAGTAGGGGAGAATCAGAAATAAGATCTTATAAGTCCTAAGAAGAGGATTATAGACTTGATCAAAATTCCCTATAAAACTTATTGACTATGGAATGTAAATTCTGAGTGGTTTTGGAAGATTGAAGGATAATCAAAATTACTTAACTTTCTAGAAATAATTTTTAATTCAATTTAACAAATATCTGAACATGAAATATATGCAAAGCCTTTTCCAAGTGTTTAAGGAAGTCCTTGCTCTCAAGGATTTTACTTTTTGAGGATGTTTGGACAGATGACAGAATATGATTATAGTATAGAGCATTGTCTCAGTCCTTTCAGGCTACGACAACAAACTGGCATAGGCTAGGTGGTTTCTAAACAACAAACATTTGTTTCTCACCGTTCTGGAGTCTGAGAAGTCAAAGATCATGGCATCAGCCCATTCAGTGTCTGGTGAGGGTTTACTTTCTGGTGTATAGATGGTACCTTCTCACTGTAACTTCCCGTGGAAGGAGGGGCAAGGGAGATTTCTCAGGCCTCTCTAAAGGGTACTGATTCCATTAGTGAGCACTGTGCCCCATGATCTAATAATCACTTCTCCAGAGGATCCATGTCCCAATACCATCATATTGGACATGAGGTGTTCAACATGAATTTGTGGGTAGGACCACAAACAAGTCTATAGCAGACATGTAGACTAAGTGATTTAAGGGAAATACAAAGTGTAATTGGCATTCAGGAAGGAGAGATGAAACTGATTAAGAGAAACAAGGAACAATTTTAAGGAATAAGTGGCCTTTGAGGTGAACTTTGAAGGCTGAGGGGTGGAACATTCCAGATAAGAGGATATCTGCATAGGACAGACAAGATTTGTCTGATTTCAAGTAGAAAATTTATGTCCAAGGGAAGTAGGAATTGTGGTTAGATATTTTGAGAAAGGTGGGACCAGATTAATTGAAGAAATACTTGAGTGTCTTGCTTCCAAGGGACTGAGCTAGGTCACTCCATGATGTATTAAACATTAATCTGTGTCTTTACAATGCTTATAATCTTATAAGATCAGAGATACGCAGAAGCAGTGTACCATGATAATGTCCAGAAGTGAAGTAAGAGAGTTCTCTTTCGGCTGAAGTGATTGAGAAAGATTTTTTTAAGGAGGTGATTTTAGGCTATGTTTCCAAGGTCAAGGAAGATATTGACAGGGTAAAATAGCAGACATAGGCATAAGGCTAAAGGAATAGGATAGCAAAGGTGTCAGGGTGGTAAACTATGTGAGAAGTTTAGTTTAAGTGTAAGACTTGGAATTTCCTATTGTGTTAATCAGAGATTGTCAGTTTTGTTGGTATTTATTTGATTGTATGTGCATAGTTAAGTCTAGACTGTTTTATCACTTATGTATTCACCTCCACAGTTAAGAGTTTTTATCACCACAAGGATCCCTCATATTAACTTTTTATAACCATATCTACCTATCATCTGCCCATCTCTTCCCACTGCCTTTATATTGTCAACTACTAGTCTATACTCCATTTGTATACTTTTGTCATTTTAAGAATGTTATGTAAATGGAATCATATAATCTATGACTTTATTTCACTCAGTATAATTATCTGAACATTCATTAAAGTTGTGTTAATATTCATTCCTTTTTATTGCAGAGTGGTATTCCATGATATGGGTATTCCACAGTTTATTTGTTCACCAGTTAAAGGGCCTCTAGGTTGACTCTAGCTTTTGGCAGTTAGAAATGAAAATACTATGAACATTTGTGCATAGGTGTTTTGTTTTGCTTTGGTGTACGTGTGGACATAAGCTTTCTTTTCTCTGGTAAGCTTTCATTACACTGGGATAAAATCCCAAGAGTACAATTGTGGGTCATATGGTAATTACATGTTGAGTTTTTTAAAGAAACTGCTGAACTGATTTCCAGAGTGGCTGTAGCATTTTACATTCCCACCAGCAATCTATCCAATTTCCACATCTTTGCCAGCATTTGGTATTGGCACAATATTTTATTTTAGGTTTTTTCATGCCTGTGCAGTGTGCTGTATCATTGTGGTGTTGCATTTCCCTGATGGCTACTGATGTTGAACATCTTTCTTAGTGCTATTTACTGTATGCATATCCTCTGATAAAATGTCTGAATCTTTCACCCATTTTCTGATTGGATTATTTTCATTCTGCTCTTGAGCTTTAAGAGTTCTTTATATATTTTAGATACCATTCCTTCATTAGATGTCATTTGCAAATATTTTCTCCTTGTGTATAGCTTGTTTTGTTCATCCTCTTTACATAGGCTTTCACAGACCAAAAGTTTTAAATTTTGATGACTTCCAACATATCATATTTTCTCTTTTTGGATCATGTAAAGCCTAAGAATTCTTTGCTTCAGAATTCTGAAGATTTTTTACTGTATCTGTTTTTTGAGCAGCTTGATAGTTTTACATTTAATTCTGTGATCCATTTTGAGTTAAATTGTGTAATGTATGAATTTTAGGTGGAGGTTCATTGTTTTTTTTTTTTTACCCATGAATGTCTAATTGCTCTAGCACCATTTGTTGGAAAGTCTGTTCTTCCATAGAATTTGATTTGCACTTTTTTCAAATATCAGTCAAGAATATTTCTCACATCTTCAAGAATCTATTTTTTGGTTCTCTATTCTGTTCCACTGATCTATGTGTTTATCTCCTCACCAGTACCAGATTGTTTTGATTACTATAGTTGCATAGTAAGCTTTAACGTTGAGAAGAGTAATACCTCCCACTTTTTCTTTGTCAGGATTATTTGCAATATTCTAGGGTCAGTGCTTTTCCATTTTATTTTATTTTATTAATTTTTATTTTTATTTTATTTTTTTTATGTTTGAAAGGGAGGAAGGAGGGGAAGAGGGGAAGAAAGAATCTTAAGCAGGTTCCATGCCCAGCATGGAGCTTGATGGAGGGCTCGATCTCACAACCCTGAGATCATGGCCTAATCTGAAATCAAGAGTTGGACACTTAACCAACCGAGCCACCCAGGTACCTCTTCCACATATATTTTAGAGTAAGCTTGTTGGTATCTGAAAAAGCCTTTTGAAAAGAATTGCTTTCAGCCTATGAATTAATTTGGGAAAACTGACTATATGGAGCCTTCTAATCCATGACCATGGTATGTCTCTCCATTTATTGAGGTCTTTGATTTCTTTCATCAGCATTTTACAATTCCACTATACAAATATTATACATGCTTTTCTAAATTTATATCTAAGTATTTAATTTTTGAATGATTGTAAATGGTATCATATTCTTAATTTTGATTTCTGTGTGTTCGTTGTTAGTGTGTAGAAATGCAATTAATTTGTGTTTGTTGATCTTATTTCCTCCTGCCTGATTGAGTTCTTCTATTATTTCTAGAAGTTTTCAAATTCTATTAAAACATACTCCATCTGCTATTTTTATATTGCAATTTTGGAATTGGATGATTTGACAGATTTAATTATGTTCTGGGTTGGTTTGAGCTAGAATTTAAAGTTTTGGGTGAAAACTGTTATAGTCATTGGAACATAGTATAACTTTGGGGCAAATGAAAATTTAATTTTTTTTTCTCATTTTCAGATAAAGTATTATATAGTATTGGTTAAGAGATTAACCTCTGAAGCCAGATTGCTTGGATTTGAATCCTTGCTCTGCCATTTACTAGATTGGGGTCTTGGAGAGATTACCCCTCTATTTTTCATTTTCCGTATCTTTAAAAAGGGGTATTAATAATAATTTATAGGGTTAAATAAGTTAAACATATAAAGTGCTTAGCACAATGCCTGGCACATGGGAAGTCTTAAATGTTAAGTTTTGTTATATATAGCAAAGGATGTTTTTGTTAATTTTGGTCAGAAAAGTATGGGTAATTTAAAAAATTTCATTTAATTTAATTTTATTTCATTGTTCTAAAATTCATTGTTTATGCACCATACCCATTGCTCCATGCAATATGTGCCCTCCATAATACCTACCACCAGCTTACCCCTCCCTCCCCCACCCCAAACCCTCATTTTGTTTCTCAGAGTACACAGTCTCTTTTATGGTTTGTTTCCCCCTCCCAATTTCCCCCAACTCACTTTTCCTCTCCATCTCCCCATGTCCTCCATGTTATTCCTTATGCTCCACAAGTAAGTGAAACCATATGATAATTGACTCTCTCTGCTTGGCTTATTTCATTCAACATAATCTCTTCCAGTCCCGTTCATGTTGATAAAAAGTTGGGTATTCATCCTTTCTGATGGAGGCATAATACTCCATTGTATATTTGGACCATATCTTCTTTATCCATTCGTCTGTAAAAGGACATCTTGGTTTTTTCCACAGTTTGGCAACTGTGGAGAAAGAGGAACCCTCTTACACTGTTGGTGGAAATGCAAGTTGGTGCAGCCACTTTGGAAAACTGTGAAGATTCCTTAAGAAATTAAAAAATAGAGCCACCCTATGACCCTGCAATTGCAATACTGGGTATTTGCCCCAAAGATACAGATGTAGTGAAAAGAAGGGCCATCTGTAACCCAGTGTTCATAGTAGTATGGGTAATTTTTTAATTTAAATTTCGTTAGTTAGCATACAGTGCAGTGTTGGTTTCTGGAGTAGAACCCAGCCGTTCATCAGTTATATACAAGACCCAGTGCTCATCTCAACAAGTGCCCTCTTTAATGCTTATCTAACCCATCCCCTTCCCACCTCCCTCCATGAACTCTCAGTTTGTTCTCTATCGTTATGAGTTACTTTTGGCTTGTTTCCCTCTCTTTTTTCTTTTTCCTCCTTCCACTATGTTCATCTGTTTTCTTTCTTCTACATATGAGTGAAACCATATGGTATTTTCTTTCTCTGACTTATTTCACTTAACATTATACATGTGACATCATTGCAAATGGCAAGATTTCAGTCTTTTTGATGGTTGAATAATGTTCCAGTATGTTTATGTGCACATGTGCGTGCGTGTGTGTGTGTGTGTGTACCACATCTTTATCCATTGATCAGTCCATGGGAATTTGGGCTGTTTCCATAGTTTGGCTACTACTGATAATGCTGCTATACACGTAGGGGTGCATGTATCCCTTTGAATCCATATTTTTGTATCCTTTGGGTAAATATCTAGTAGTGTGATTCTCGATTGTAGGATCTATTTTTAACATTTTGAAGAACCTCCATACTGTTTTCCATAGTGGCTGCACCAGTTTGCATTCCTACCATTAGTATAAGAGGGATCCCCCTTTCTCCAGATCCTTGCCAACATCTTTTGTTATCCATCCTGACGGTGTGAGGTGATATCTCATTGGTGTTTCGATCTGTATTTCCTTGTTGATGGTTTGCATTTTTTTCTTATTTATTTTCAACAAATTAAAATTGTGTATTTTGAAGGTGTGCAACATGATGTTTTGATATATGTCTATGTTGTGAAGTAATTTTTGCAATAAAAAATTAACATGTTCATCAACTACTATAGTAATCATTTCTTTTAAGAGAACACTTGAGATCTACTCTCTTAACAAATTGCAAGTATACAGTACATTATTAGCTATTATAGTCACCATACTGTATATGAGGTAATTAAATGTTTGTACCTTTTGATCAGTGTTTTCCCTTTTCCCATACCCTTCCAGCCTCTGGTAACCACCATTCAAATTATTGTTAATATGAGTTGAACTTTTTTTATAAGATTCCATGTATCAGTTCGGTCATGTGATTTTTGTCTTTGTCTGGCTTCTTTCACTTAGCATAATGTCCACCAAGCTCATCCTTGTTGTTACAGAAGGTAGGATTGCATTTACCTATTGCCAAAGGCAGCTGGTTGTTTTTTGGTCTCCTGCATTTTGTGTGTTTAGAATTAAAGAGCACAAAGCTCAGTTAAATTTTATAATTACAATGAAAATTTCCTAAAGTCATAGAAAATGAGTAGAAATATTAAATTTCTAGTTATACATGTGGACAAGTTTCTCTTCATGTGGTTGATTCAAATGCTTATTTGAACCTATGCTTTCTATAAAAAGGCCTTAATGTACTTTTCAGATTGAAATATATGTGATATAAAGCATTATATAGATTTATATTGTACTATATGTTAATTTGATATATCTATATATTGTAATATGATTGCCATTGTGACAATAATTAGTACTCTATCACATTATATAATTATCATTTCCTTTTATTGCAATAAGTAAGTTCTAGTTTCTTAGTAGTTTTGTTGATTTTAATTCAATATATTTGTTTATAGTCGCCCTACTATGCATTAGATCCCTAGGACTTATTATTTCTTGCAAGTTTGCACCCATACAACAACTATCCTATCCCCCTACCACCAGCCCCTGGTAACTACCATTTGTCTCTCTGGTTTTACAAGTTTGAGTTTTTTAGATTCCACATATAAGTGATCCCTGGTTGAGTTCTCTCATCAAATTAGTATAATTTGTATAATTAGTATAATTAGTATAATTCATTTAAAGCCGATTTTAAATCAAATATTATGTTTTATTGTTGTTGTTATTGTTATTGAGTTGTACATTTCTTTATATATTCTAGATATTAACTCTCTGTCCAAAATACTGTTTGCAGACATTTTTTTTCTCATTATTTAGGGTGCCTTTTCATTTTACTGATTATTTCTTTTACTGTGCATAAATTTTTAAATTTGATGTTGTCCCACTTGTTTATCTTTGCTGTCATTGTTTGTGCTTTTTGTGTCATGTTCAAAATATTGTTACCAAATCCAATGTTGAAGAGTTTCTTGTTTCTTTCTGTGAGTTTTATGGCATCAGGTCTTATGTTTAAATCCATTTTGAGTTGATTTTTGTGAGTGGTATAAGCTAGAGATCCAGTTTTATTGTTCAGCATGTGGTCCATTGGTATCCAGCACCATTTATTGAGGAGACCATTTTTTTCCCATTGGGTGTTCTTGGTCCCTTTTTTGAATATTAGTTGACTGTATATGATAGGATTCATTCTGGGGTCTGTATTCTGTTCCACTGGTCTGTGTGTCTGTTTATATGCCAGTACGATACTGTTGTTATTACCATAGTTTTGTGTGATGCCACTGAATTAGTTCTTTCTCGGAATTTCTTTGACTACTTATAGTCTTCTATAGTTCCATACAAATTTTAGGAGTATTTTTCTTCAGTTTCTGTGAATTATGCCATTAAGATTTTTTAAAGATTTTATTTATTTACTTATTTTAGAGAAAGTGTACACATGAACAAGAAAGCAAGGAGAAGAGTGGAGGGGGAAGGGAGAGGGAGAAAGAAACTTGAATAGACTCTGCTCAGAGGGCAGAACCTGACCTCCTGAGATTATGTCTGGAGCTGAAACCAAGAGTTGGACACTTAACCAGCTGAGCCACCCAGGTGCCCCTGGCATTAAAATTTTGATAGAGATTGCACTGAATCTATAGGTGGCTTAGCATAGTATGGACATTTTAATATTTTTCATAATGCTGATGCATGAACATGAGATGTCTTATTTGTTTATGTCTTTGATTTTTTTTTCAACAGAGTCTTGTAGTTTTTGTTGTTCAGATCATTTACTTCCTTGGTTAAATTTATTCCTAAGTGTCTTATTTTTTGATGCTACTGTGAATAGGGAAGTTTTGTTTTCCAGTGTTTCATTACCAGTATATAGAAATGTAACTGATGGAGGGGAAGATGGGGGCAGAGTAGGAGGACCCTAGACTTGTCTTGTCCCATAAGCACAATGAGATAACTATCAAGTCATCCTAAATACCCCAGAAACTGACCTGATGACCAACAGAAAAATACTCCACAACTGAAAGGAAAGAAGAGGCCGCATCAAAGAAGGTAGGAAGTGAAGAGAAGAGTTGTTTAGGGGACAAAAAAGTCCTCGGTGCTGTGGAAGGGAGAGAGCTGTGGTTGCATAAAAGTCAAGAGCGAGGAGGACACAGGGGAATGCATAAAGAGAATTTTCCCCCAAAACCTTTGGCCTGGAAAACAATAGGGGATGAATTTCATGAGTTCTTGAAAACAGCAAGACTTAAAGCCTGGAGTTTTGAATGCCAGTGGGCTTGGCTGGAATAGAGCCAAGGAGGACACCATACTGCTCCTGGAGAGAAGGCAGGCAAATAACCAGAGTGAGATAAAAGAAATTTAAAAAAGAGTCAGAGATGCAGAATGCAATAAATGAGATTTGAAACAGGCTTGATGCAATGAACAGCAGATTATAAGATGTGGAGGAATGAATTAGTGATCCAGAAGACAAAATAATGGAAAATAATGAGGCTGAACAAAAGAGAGAAGAATTATGCATCACAAGAATAGACTTAGGGAACTCAGTGACTCCACCAAACATAATAGCATTTGTATTATAGGAGAAGGGGGCAGAACATTTATTTCAAGAAATAGCAGAAACTTTCCCTAAGCCAGGAGAAGAAAACAGACATCCAGATCCAGGAGACACACAGAATTCCCATCAAATTCAACAAAAATGGGCCAACACTAAGATATATTGTAATTACATTTGCAAAGTGTAGTGATAAATAAAAAAAAAAATCTTAAAAGAAGCAAGACAAAAGAGATCCTTAAGTTGCAGGGAAAAAACCCATAAGGCTAACTGGAGATTTCTCAACAGAAACTCGGCAAGCCAGAGGGAGTGGCATGATATATTCAGAGTATCAAATGGGAAAAATCTTCAGCCAAAAATACTCTTTCCATCAAGGCTATCATTCAGAATAGAAGGAGAGATAAAATAGTTTCCCAGACAAAACTTGAAGAAGTTCCTGATCCCTAAACCAGCTATGTAAGAAATACTAAGAGGGACTCTGAGTGCAAAGAAGAGACCAAAAGTGACAAAGGCAAGAAAGGATCAGAGAAAATCTCCATATACAACAATAGAACAAGAAATAAAATGGTAATAAATATATATCTATCAATACTTAACTTTGAATATAAATGGACTAAATGCTTCAATCAAAAGATAGAATGTCAGAGTGGATAAAAATATAAGACCCGTCTACATGCTGCCTACAAAAGACTCATTTTAGAAGTAAAGACACCTACAGATTGAAAGTGAGGGAATAGAGAAACATTTATCATGGGAAAGGACGTCAAAAGAAAGCCATATTAGCAATACTTATATTGAGCAAACTAGACTTTAAAACAAATACTTTGGGGATACCTGGGTGGCTCATTCGGTTAAGCTGCTGCCTTCTGCTCAGGTCATGATCCCAGGGTCCTGGGATCAAGTCCCACATCGCTCACCTTGCTCAGCAGGGAGCCTGCTTCTCTCTCTGCCTTGCCTGCCACTCTGCCTGCTTGTGCTTTCTCTCTCTGACAAATAAATAAAATCTTAAAAAAAAAATACTTCAGAAAGAGACAAAGAATGGCATTATATAATCATAAAGAGGATAATCCAACAAGAAAATCTAATAATTGTAAATATTTTAGCCTCCAACATCTGAGCATCCAAATATATAAAACAATAATAGACATAAAGGAACTTATTTATAATAATACAATTATAGTAGGGGACTTTAACATCCCACTTACATCAATGGACAGATCCTCTAAGTAGAAAATCAACAAGGACACAATGGCCTTGAATGACACACTGGACCAGATGGACTTAAAAAATATATTTACAACATTCCACCCTAAAGCAACAGAATACACATTCTTTACAAGCTCACATGGAACAGTGTCTGGAATAGATCACATATTAGCCCTCAAAACAGGCCTCAACAAATACAAAAATTGGAAATCATACCATGCCTGTTTTCTGACTGCATCACTATGAAACTAGAAGTAAACCACACACACACACACACACACACACACAGGCTGGAAAGCCCACAAATATATGAAGGTTAAACAAGATGCTAGTAAACAGTGAATGAATCAACCAGAAAATAAAGAAGGAATTAAAAAATATGGAAACAGTTGAAAATGAAAAGATGATAGTCCAAAAACTCTGGGTTGCAGCCAAAATGGGCCTAAGATGGAAGTATACAGCATTACAGGCCTACCTCAAGATGGAAGAAAATCTTGAAGAAACAACCTAACCTTAAAAAAAAATAAAATAATGAAAAAGATAATGAAACTGGAATACCTCTAGCTAGACATATCAAAAAGAATAGAGAAAAGACCCAAAATAAATAAAATAAAATAAATGAAGGAGAGGAGAAATGACAGCCAACAATGCATAAATAAAAACAAGTAAAGAGAATATTATGAAAAACTTTATGTCAGGAGTTTGCAAGTTGGAAGAAATGGATAAATTCCTAGAAACATATAAACTGCCAGAACTGAAATATGAAGAAAAAGAACACTTGAAAAGACTGATAACCAGCACAGAAATTGAATCAGTTATCAAAAAACTTGCAACAAAGAAAAGCCTGGGGGCACCAAGGTGGCTCAGTGAGTTAAGCTTCTGTCTGTCTGTTTTGGCTCATCTTAGGGATGTGAGGTTGAACTCCTCATCAGACTCCATGCTGAAGGAGAAGTCTGCTTGAGATTCTCTCTCTCCCCCTCCCATGCCCCCTACATGCTCAATCAATCAATTTAAATAAATGAATTCAAATAAATTTAAGTAAACATAAATATAAACAAACAAAAAACATGAAAGAAATTAAAAAGAAAGAGAAACCCAGGATGAGGTGGCTTCACAGGAGAATTGTACCAAACATTTAGAGGAGAGTTAATACCTATTCTCAAAGTCTTCTAAAAAATACATGAGGAAAACTTTCAAGTTCATTATATGAGGGCAGCATTACTCTGATACTAAAATAAGATAAAAATACCACTAAGAGAGTGTCTGGGTGACTCAGTTGGTTTAGCCTCTGCCTTTGGCTCAGGTCTTAGGATCTAGCCCCACATCAGGCCCCCTGTTCAATGGGGATCCTGCTTCTCCCTCTCCACCCTGCTCATGCTCTCTCTCTTTCTCTCTCTCTCTCAAATAAATAAATAAAATCTTAAAACAAAAAAAAAACACCACTAAGGAAAAGAACTACAAGCCAAAATCCCTGGTGAATATGGAGTCAAAAATTCTCAGTAAAATACTAGTAAACAGAATCCAACAATACATTAAAAAAAAAGTCATTCATCACCATCAAATGGGACTTATTCCTGGGTTGCAAGCATGCTTCCGTATTTGCAAATCAATCAATGTGAGACACCACATTAATAAAAGAAATGATAAGAACCATAGGTCAGTTCAGTAGATGTAGAAAAAGCTTTTGAAAAAGTACAACATCCATTCATAATAAAAGCCCTCAATGAAATAGGTTTAGAGGGAATATACCTCAACATCAGAAAGGCCAGAGGATGTAGAGAAAGGGGAACCCTCTTACACTGTTGTTGGGAATGCAAGTTGGTGCAGCCGCTTTGGAAAGCAGTGTGGAGATTCCTCAAGAAATTAAAAATAAAGCTTCCCCATGACCCTGCAATTGCACTACTGGGCATTTACCCCAAAGATACAGATGTAGTGAAAGGAAGGGCCATCTGTACCCCAATGTTCATAGCAGCAATGACCACAAACCGTGGAAAGAACCAAGAGGCCCTTCAACAGACTAATGGATAAAGAAGATATGGTCCATATATACAATGGAGTATTATGCCTCCATCAGAAAGGATGACTATCCAACTTTTGTATCAGCATGAATGGGACTCGAGGAGATTTTGCTGAGTGAAATCAGTCAAGCAGAGAGAGTCAATTACCATATGGTTTCACTTACTTGTGGAGCATAAGGAATAGCATGGAGAAAATGGGGAGATGGAGAGGGGAAGTGATTTGGGGGAAATTGGAGCGGGGGATGGACCATGAGAGACTGTGGACTCTGAGAAACAAACAGGGTTTTGGAGAAGAGGGGGAGTGGGGGGTTGGGTGAGCCTGGTGGTAGGTATTATGGAGGGCATATATTGTATGGAGCAATGGGTGCGGTGCATAAACAATGAACTTTGGAACACACAAAAATAAAATAAAATTTAAAAAAACCCACAGCTAATAATCATTCTCAATGGGGAATAACTGAGACATTTTCTTCTATAGTCAGGAGCAAGACAGGGATGTCCACTCTCACCAGTTATTTAACATAGTACTGGAAGTCCTAGCCACAGCAATGATAAAAACACAAAGAAATAAAAGGCACCCAAATAGGCAGGGAAGAAGTCAACCTTTCACTATTTGCAGATGACTAGATACTGTATATGGAAAACCTTCAGTTGATAAATGAATTCAGTAGTCGCAGAATACAAAATCAATATTCAGACATTTGCTGCATTTCTATATTCCAACAGTGAAGTAGCAGAAAAAGAAAGCAAGATATCAGTCCCATTTACAGTTCCACCAAAATCAGTAAGATACCTAGGAGTAAACCTAACAAAATAAGTGAAAGACCCAAATTCTGTAAACTATGAAACACTGATGAAAGAGATTGAGGATGACACAAAGAAATAGACATTCCATACTCACGGATTGAAAGAACAAATACTGTTAAAATATCCATGCTGCCAAGGTAATCTACATGTATAATGCAATCCTCATCAAAATAACACCAACATTTTTCTCAGAGCTAGAACAAACAATTCTAAAATTTGTATGGAGCCACAAAAAACCCTGGATAGCCAAAGCTTCCTTGAAAAAGAAAAGCAGATCTGGAGACATCACAGTTCTGGACTTCAAGCTGTATTAAAAGGTGTAGTGATCAAAACAATACGGAACTGGCACAAAAAAAAGACAAATAAATGGAATAGAATAGAAAACCCAGAAATGAGCCCACAACTATCTGGCAATTAATCTTTGACAAAGCAGGAAAGAATATCCAATGGGAAAATGACAGTTTGTTTAACAAATGGGTGTTGGGAAAACGACAGCAACATGCAAAAGAATTCATCTGGACCACTTCCTTACACCACACATGAAAATAAATTCAAAATGGATTAAAGATCTAAAAATGAGACCTGAAACCCTAAAAACCTTAGTGGAGAACATAGAGAGTAACCTCTTGACATTGGTTGTAGCAGCTTCTTTCTAGGTATGTCTACTGAGACAGGGGAAATAAAAGCAGAAATAATGTATTGGGACTTAATACAAATAAAAAGCTTGTGCACAGTGAGGGAATCAATCAGCTATACTGTGGAATGGGAAAAAAATATTTGTAGATGACATGGTAATGGGTTAGTATCCAAAATATTCAAAGAACTTAAAGAATTGAATGCCCCCAAAATGAATAATGCAATTAATAAGTGGACAGAAGGCATGAACAGGCATTTTTCTATAGAACACATACTGATGGCTAACAGACTCATGGAAAGATACTCAACATCACTGATCATCAGAGAAATAACAAATCAAAAGTACAATAAGATATCACCTCACACTATTCAGAATGGCTAAAATTAACTACACAAGAAACAACAGGTTTGGCAAGGATGTGGAATAATGGTACCCCTCTTGCATTCTTGGTGGGAATGCAAACTGGTAGAGCCACTTTGTGAAACAGGATGCAGGTTCCTGGAAATCTTAAATATGGAATTGCCCTACCCTATGATCCAGGAATCACACTCCTAAGTATTTACTCAAAGAATACACAAATTCTAATTCCAAGGGATATATGCAGCCTGATTTTTATATTGGCATTATCCATAATAGCCAACTTACGGAAATAGCTGAAGTCTCCATCAATCAAGGAATGGATGAAGAAGAAGTGATATATACATGTATACAATGGAACTTTTTAGCCACAGAAAAGAATAAAGTCTTGCAATTTGCAACAGTGGGGATACAGCTAGAGTGTATTATGCTAAGCAAAACAAGGTAATCAGATGAAGAGAAATACCATATGATTTTACTCATATGTGAAATTTAAGAAACACAACAAAAAAGAAAGGGGAAAAAACAGGCAAACCAAGAAACAAACCCTTAGGTATAGGGAACAACTTGTTGGTTATAGGAGGGTAGATTGGTGGTGGTGGGAGTAAAATAGGTGATGGGTATTAAGGAGTATACCTGGTGTGATGAGCACAGGGTGTTTAGTGAAAGTCTTGAACTCACAGAGTGTTTAATGAAAGCATACCTTTTGAACTAATAGTATACCGTATTTAACTAATTGGAATTTAAATAAAAACTTTAAAAATAAGTGAAATCTAACATAATGGCATGTTGATCTTATATCCTGCAACTTTACTGAGAGTGTGATTTTTTTTCCAAGTTTTTTGTTTGAAGCTTGAATTTTCTAAAATTATATTATGTACAAATAAAAATTATATTTCTTTTTTTCTGATTCAAATGCTTTTATTTTGTCTTACCCAATTGCTGTATCTAGGACTTCCAGTACTATATTGGAAAGACAGATGAGAGTGGGCATCCTTGTCTTGTTTGTCTTGTTCATGATTATAGAGGAAAGGTTTTCAATTTTTCACAATTGAGTATAATGTTACCTGTGGGTTTGTTGTATTTGACTTTTATTATGTTGAAGTATGCTCCTTCTATACCAATCCTTTTGAAGGTTTTTGTCATGAAAGGATGTCATATTTTGTAAATACTTTTTGCAGCATCTATTGATATAATCATGTGATTTTTATCTTTCTATTAATGTGGTGTATTACATTTATTGGTTTGAGTATGTTGATTTATCTTTGAATCCTGGAGTTAAATCACACTTGTTCATATATAATTCTTTTAATGTGTGCTTGGATTTCATTTGCTAATATTTTGTTGTGAATTTTTGCTTTTGTGTTTACCAGGGATATTGGTCTATTATAATAGTTTTCTTGTAGTGTTTTTATCTGACTTTGGTCTCAGAGTAATGTTGGTCTTGTTGAATGATTTTGGAAATGTTCTTTCTTCAATTTTTTGAAAAAGTTTGAGAAAGATTGGCGTTAATTTTTTAAGTTTTGGTAGAATTTGTCTGTGATGCTTCCTGTCCTGAGGTTTTCTGTGTGTGTGTGGGGTTTGACTACTGATTCAGTCTCTTTACTGATTCAGTCTTTTTAGGCTGTTCATTTCTAAGAATATATTCGTTTTTTCTAGGTTTAATTAATTTGTTGGTGTATAATTTTCGATTGTAGTCTCTTATAGTCCTATGCATTTCTGTTGTAATATGTCCTCTTTCATTTATAATATTTTTTGAGTCTTCTCTCTCTTTTTTCCTAGTGCAGCAATTTTATCTTTCAGAAAAACTGGCTTTCAGTTTTGTTGATATTTATACTTATTCTTTTGGCCTCTATTTCATTTATTTCTGCTCTTATCTTTATTGCCTTTCTTTTTGCTAATTAGTGCTTAATTTGTTCTTTTTCTCTCTAGTTCCTTAAGGTGTAAAATTATGTTTATTATTTGAGATTTTTATACTTTCTTAATATATGCATTTATCTTTATAAGCCTTCCTTTCAGAACTGCTTTCTTGGCATCCCATAGGAATTGATATGTTGTGTTTCCATTTTTTTAAGGTATTTTTTATTTCCCTTTTGATTTTTTTTTGTTTGACCCATTGATTGTTCAGAAGTGTGTTTATTTTTCACATTTGTAGAATTTTCACCTTTGCTCTTGTTGACTTCTAGTTTCATGCTGTTGTGATCTGAAAAGATAAGTGGCATGATAAGTGGCATGATAAGTCTTCTTAAATTTGCTATGACTTGTTTTGTGTGCTATCATATGATCTATCTTTGGAGAGTGTTAATGCGTGCACTTGGAAGAATGTATTCTCATGATGTTGGATGACATATTCTATAAATGTCTGTTATATCTATTTGGTCTAAAGTATGTTTCAGTTTTGTTTCCTTAATTTTTCTTATGTCTTCTTTGATCCTTATAATTAAACAGGTTGGCTATTAGAATCCTTTCTTTTTTATTCTAGAATATATCACAGTAACTCATGTATGTGGTTCTTCCATCAGGTGTTAGTTCCCTCAGATGCACTGGGACCTGGCAGTGGAGTGAGAGTGGCATGGGCTTAGCACCTGGGGCTTTGAGGGTGCCCACTGGCCAGTGGGTGGATCCTCTAAGTTAGAGCACTCCCAGAGATCGGTGGGGTAGACCTGTTGATCTGAAGCAGACAGCATGGAACTTGTTCCTTCAGTGCCCTTTGATATTCTCATCTGCTTTTCCCCTATTTCTCTCCCTCCCCCAAGTCAAGGAGGTCTGTCCTCGAAAGTTCTGGTGCTGCCTGAGAGAAACAGGTCCCTTCAGTTGTAACCTGCACTTTTGCAGCAGCTGGGCAGTCACTTAACCACTTTTGATTTCTTCCTTCTCTGTGGGAGTGGTTGCAGTATTCCACCTCTACTGAAGAGGGTGCTGCTGAAGCTGCCAAAATCTCGGACCCTTGCATTGTTATCCTGGGAAGCTGTGCATCCTTGGCAAGTTCCTCCATCTCCTCTGTGTCAAAGTTCGTCTCTATTCCACTCTGATAGCATGCCAGATTCTCCCTTCATGCAGGCTGGACCTCCACAAAGTCTCTATTGCCTGTGGATATCCACTTCTTTTGTGTTGTCCAGGTTACTTTTATCCCATGATCACCATAAGTTGAGGTGGGGCATGCTTGCCCAAACCTTGTGTTGCAGCCTCCACCAATTTTACCTACCTGTACATCTATGGGTAGCCTGTCTACCCATAGATGTACAGGTAGGTAAAAACCTCCGGGGTGTTTTGGTATGATGTGCAGAAGCACTTTTGTTCCGCTATGAATGTCTAATTAGTTATTAATCAAAGTGGAGAGAAAAGTAGAACAATTAATCTGCCATGATGCTGACATCATTCCTTTAAAGAACTTTAAATTTGGGTTTTGCTATTGATGGTTGTATCCTAGCAAAGCATGTGTGATATGAGACTCCAGAAGAAAAAATAATTTTATTTCTAAAATGGAATTATTTTGAATATATTATGTAATATGCTAGGACTCTTAAAATACTTTAGAAATCTAAGTCAGATTTTCTTTGCTAAATATATAGAATATAAAACCTTAAGTTTAATATAAGATAAATATTGTATACTTTATTACACTTTTATACTTTTTCCAGTTTTTAAATTATTACTTCACAATTTTTATCCTACTTGTTACACAGTTGTTTCAGTATCTTTCTGCATAAGCTACCTGATCTTTTTGGTTTAGTAATGTCCCTTCTTATTTTGCTTTGAGGTGTTTTTCACAGAAGTTATGCATTTGCAGTGATCATTCTGTTTCTTCTTGCTTATTGACCTAGGTCTTGTGATATGATTGACTGAATTTAGGAGAACAGACTGCATGGTCTTAACTGTTGTAAGAAAAGCTTATATAGTATTAAAGTTTTCTTAGTATTATAACCCTGTAATAAATCTTTGATTTTGGTTTATTGTTTTTTTATAGTTTGCATTTTAAAGATTTTATTTATTTATTTGACAGAGAGAAATCACAAGTAGACGGAGAGGCAGGCAGAGAGAGAGAGAGGGAAGCAGGCCCCCACTGAGCAGAGAGTCCGATGCGGGACTCGATCCAAGGACCCTGAGATCATGACCTGAGCCGAAGGCAGCAGCTTAACCCACTGAGCCACCCAGGCATCCCTTGGTTTATTGTTATTAAGTGTTCTTGATACTGGGTCCTGTATTGTTTTTCAGGGTTTTTGTTACCATTTAATATTTGAAATTCTAATACTAAGCTTTAACCAAGATAATAAATAGTACATCTTGTGCTGCATGCAACAAATATTCTAAATGGACACAGTTTTTGTAACACCAGGATTTTATCGGGTTGTTGGTAGCTTTTTTCCTCTAAAATGACAGCATGGATCACTAATGGAGAGAACAGTGAAGAAAGGTTTAACATAAGAAAAGAAGCACATCCTTATAATAAATTCAGAATGCCACAGAGTGAGCAAGGCAAAGCTATTGTTGAAGACTACCTGAAAAAAACAGTCTCGTTTGAACCTTATTAATTTGGGTTACAGCATTCCATATTGTAATTACAAAACAAATAGAATTTTAGTATGTGAAATGATGTATTAATACGTAGCATGTACTGGAATATCATGCACTTCAAATTATGACATTTTTCTATGCTTTTTCTCAAAGACCATTCAGCAGTCTTAATTTCTTTTTTTTTAATCTTTTTTTTAAGATTTTATTTATTTATTTGACAGAGAGAAATCACAAGTAGATGGAGAGGCAGGCAGAGAGAGAGGGAGCAGTCTTAATTTCTAAAGGCATTTCAGTAGTGTTTAAAATGTTAATAGAGGGGTGCCTGGGTGGCTCAGACGGTTAAGCATCTGCCTTCAGCTTGGGTCATGATACCAGGGTCCTGGCATCAAGCCCTGCATCGGGCTTCCTGCTTGGCAGGGAGTCTCCTTCTCCATCTGCCTCCGCTTCTCTCCCCTGCTTGTGCTCTGTCCCCTCTCTCTGTCTCTCAATCTCTCAAATAAATAATAATAATAATATGGTATTAGAAAAAATAATATTTCAGGAGAACCTTTATATGAATTTTACTCAGTTTTAATTAATTATTTAAAATATTCTTGATGGGCATCTGGGTGGCTCAGTTGTACAAGTGTTTGCCTTTAGCTCAGGTCATGATCTCAGGGTCCTGGAATCGAGTTCTGCATCAGGATCCCTGCTTGGCAGGAAGGTTGCTTCTCTCTCTCATCCCTGTTTGGGCTTTCTTTCACTATCTCTGTCTCTCTCAAAAAAATAGATAAAATCTTAAAAAAATGCTTGATAAAATTTTGAGTCTTCTTACGGGATAATTGTGATCTCATATTCTCTCCCTTTTACTATTCACTAGCACTTCTTTTTTTTTTTTTAAATTTATTTATTTGACACAGAGATCACAAGTAGGCAGAGAGGCAGGCAGAGAGAGGGGGTGAAGCAAGCTCCCCACTGAGTGGAGAGTCCAATGCGGGACTTGATCCCAGGACCCTGGGATCATGACCCAAGCCGAAGAGAGGCTTAACCCACTGAGCCACCTAGGTGCCCCTATTCACTAGCACTTCTAATTGATGTTGAGGAAGCATAGAAAATTAAACTGAAATAAGTTAATTTTACTGCTTGTTAGGGACACTTATAAAATTACCCAGTTTTTAAGAAAATGGCATGATGAAAAACAGTGCCTGTAACATAGGAAAAAGATCCACAAAGGTGGAAGTGACCAGTAAGTCACAAGAGAAAACATTAGGTTGGACAGAGTATTTATAATTACTAGGTATAATGCAAGGAAGTGAACTAGAAAATTTCACATAAGGGGATACAAACCTGAAATGGTATAAATGTGACTATACTATGAAAAACAATGGGTAGAGATAAAAGGAATGAGAAATCTATATGGGATGATACTATAGACCTGACAGTGTGGATGATGCTTTCTTAATGGAGAAGTAAATAGGGCAAGATACCTACATCAAACTAAAGCTTGATGTCTGCCCATCCCTGCATTCCAATTATAGGTATTACACTGAGCCATCTAAAATCACTATTTTTATGTAGAAAGTAGTCAAATACCAAGTTTCATTCAGCTCAACCCATAAAGGATTACCACAAAACACCTTTAAAGGCCCAATTCGCATATAGGGGAAGAACCTATAGATTTACTAGGAAGGCTTAATAGTGAGAATGCAGTAATGACATTATAGTGGATATATTGGCATAGGATTGTGGGAATTTTTAAATTTTAAATTGCTTATCTTTCAACTTGCATTATACTTAAAATAGAAAAAAATTCACTGAAATAGTACATTAGGTAGAAACATTCAGATACAGGACAGTGATAATTGTGTGTGTGTTTATGTGTGTCATTTATTTTATTGTTAATTTTGAACAAAAGAATAATGACTTTGAGCATTCTTCTCTCTTAAAGGGAGCATGAATAATATTCAGGCTTAGAAGAATGAGACCCAATTCTTCTTAGTAAAATACTCAAGAGTTGGTTAAAAGTGAACTCTTGTATCTTTGTAGTCAGTTATCAGCCATTAACAATTGAGGAAAATGTTTCTGATAAAGTGCTCTGTAAATATATAAGAAAAACAGAAAGCAGCATTGTGAAAAATACTGGTTAAATGGACAATGCATGCAAAAAAGAGTGTTGACAGAACTCCTTAGTGTATATAGAGCCTAAGCCCTGTTGATATCAAATGACAGAAAATACATAAATGTTAGCATCTCAGGTGCTAGATGAATAAGCAAAAAATCACTGAGGTTGGAAAGAAGGAATATTTGATGCTGCTGCTGTCAAATATACAATGTACCTTATATTAGAAATTTTTTGAATAGCTATTAACAGTAAATACGAAGAACCCAATAGAAAAGTTGTGTTTAAGTTAAAAATGTATTGTTAGGTGAAATTTTAAAAATTTACCTATAGTTTAATCACAAAGCAGTTGGTTTCATTTCCTTTGTTTCTTTTAAGTCTTTATTATGCATATTTTGCATATTTTCCCATAATTTAAGTCATAGTATACTTGTAAGGTTGCATTTTATATTTTGTGCTTTGTAGTTCGTAAATTTTTCCACAGTGCCTAGTTTTGTATTTTAATTGTTAATTTCTATAGAATAGTCCATAACATATTCTGTAATTTGATCAACCGTTCCCCTGTTGTTGGACTTAGGTTATTTATCATTCTTTGGTAGTATAAGTAGTACTTCATTAAACATTTGTGCATGTAACTCATTTTTGCTAATAAGTTGTGTCACTAGAATAGATTCTCAAGGGTTGGGCAATGAGTGTGTATATTTTCATGACTCTTGAGGTGTATTGCCAAAATTATTTTCCAAATGGATCATGTCACTTTATGGTCTATCTAGAAATGTAGGCATATAACAGTTTCAAGTAGTAATTGCTGGCCTTAGGTTTTATAATTTTTAAAATGCTAATTTATTAGGTATAGTACTGTATTTCATTATTTTCATTTAAATTTCTTTTGATAGTTGGCAAAATAGTTAAATATATTCTATGATTCTGTTTATTTGCATTTCCTATATTGTGACTTACCTGTTAATTTCCTTTTATCCGTTCATCTATTAGATCTTAGTGGAATTTTTTTTAAAGATTCTATTTATTTATTAGAGAGAGCTGAGTTGAGAAAGAGATCAAGGGGGAGCGGTCAGAGGGAGAGGGAGAAGCAGGCTCCCTGCTGAGCTAGAAGCCCAATGTGGGACTCTGACCCAGGAGTCTGGGATCAGGACCTGAGCTACTTAGGCACCCCCTTAATGGTATTCTTATAGATGGCTAGTTTTATATGTGTTTTAAAACATTAAGATTTTGTCATATTTGTTGGATTTATTTTCCATTTTTTTTCAATTAATAGTTTTCTTTGTAAAGGAGTCTTAAAAAGTAAAAGCTAATTGGTATAGACTGTAAAGATGCATAAAGTTTTTAGTCATTTTTCCTGATTTAATAGTTTTGGCCTGTGGAACTAATGGGATCTCTTAGTGGGGTTAAGAATATACTGTTTATATGCTTAGTTGTATTCCTTTGGCCTTCAAAAAATGCAGGTATTTATTAGAGGAATGATTTCTGGTAGCTTTCTGGTAGCTCTTTATCTCTACCCTGTGTCTTTCACTACTTCTTTTTCCTTATGTTTCTGTTTTTCTTCTTAGAGTTGCTTTTCTGATTATTTTTATTCCTATTGATATTGTTTTTTGTTTTTCTACTTTAAGTAGTGTTTTTTAACTGGGGACAGTTGTCATGTTTTTTGTTTTTGTTTATTACCACCAGTAGACATTTGGCAATGTCTAGAGATATTTTTCCTTGTCACAGCTTAATGGTGGTAGGGTTTTACTAAAATCTAGTGGGTAGAGGCTAAGGAGTACTTTTCAGTAGACAGGCCCCACACAGTGAAGGTTCATCAGACCCAAAGTCCAGTATTGCTGAGGCTGAAAAACCCTGCCTTAAAGTAACACACCTTTTCTTCTCTCTATTTGAAAAGTATGGGTAGAAAAAAAGCAAAGCAGAAGTGATGGTTGATTGTTTTAAGGAACTAAGAGCAGTAAGAAATGTTTGACTGGTAAAGGAAGATTACTAAGTCCCAAAGTTAATGGTGTCTGCTCTTTCCATCTTAGAGTTCTGAAAATTTCTAGAGGTTGAGATGGGGAGAGGTGCCAAAAAGAAATCCTCTGAGCTGGTAGTAGTGATGCTTGTGGGTTTTCTACCATTATTTACTCAGCATCTCACAGTGTTCTATAAATCCTCAGATCTCTATTGTTTTGCATTCAAAGTCTAATTGGTTTTGCTCCTCATCATTCATTTTTTGTCATTTTTTGAATTTAAAATGGCCAGTGGATCTGCCTTTGCCTGAAAAAAAAAAGACTCCATTGCTTTTAAGATTGAGATGTGTGAGAACTTCATATTTTTTATTGTGGCATTTTTTTTTAACATGACCCTGACATTTTTTAAAAGATTTTTATTTATTTATTTGACAGAGAGAGAGATCTTACAAGTAGGTGGAGAGGCAGGCAGAAAGAGAGGTGGAAGTAGATTCCCTGCTGAGCAGAGAGCACGATGTGGGGCTCAATCCCAGGACCCTGAGATCATGACCTGAGCCGAAGGCAGAGGATTAATCTACTGAGCCACCCAGGCACCCCTGTTGTGGCATGGTTCTAATTGTTTTAATCTAGCTACAAACCCATTCTTGCCTTAATTTTGCCTTACTTCAACATAAAGCTGTTACCATCTGTACTATATTATTTATGCACTACGGTAAAATGTCATGTTGTTTCAAGGTAACTTTGCGCTTATAAGGATCTTATGTTTTGATTAAAATATAATGTATGGGATGTTAAATATTTTTAGTGTATAAGGGAAGACTGGAGGAATTTCACAGAGCAAGCGGCTGCTTGTAAATCCTTACATGGGGATTAAGATCTCCATTTTAGGTAAGTGAGAAGAATCCAGGTGGCATTTGAAAGAGAACTGGACAGACTTCTCGTTTATTCTGTCTGTTTTTATAAAGGAAATTAATAAGACAAAACAACAAACAAAAAGAACTATGATGACTTTATATAGGAGATGCAGTTTCAAAAATTTATTGGTAACTAATGGAGAGTCTACTGTTTCAGAGACCAAAAAATGGAGAACCTATATACAGACTTAGAAAGGATTGTTTGTTACTGAAAACTTAATGTATTATCATAGCTTCCTTTCTTTTTTCACTGTATAAGTCTTTTTTTTTTTTAAGATTTTATGTATTTATTTGTCAGAGAGAGAGCACAAGCAGGGGGAGCAGCAGGCAGAGCAGGTAGAGGGAGAAGCAGGCTCCCCATTGAGCAGGGTGCCGGATGCAGGACTCCGTCCTGGGACCCTGGGATCATAACTTGAGCCAAAGGCAGATGCTTAACTGACTTGAGTCACCCAGGCGTCCCACTGTATGTCTATTACTCTTGAAAGTTTAGAGACAGCTGTGTAGCTGCATATGCAGTGAATAGGTTTGAGGAGGTAGGATAGGAGTTCATACAGTTCCCTATGTAACTTTTAAAATGTATTTATTTAATCAAATGTAGTCTGTATTCTAAAATTCCTTTATGTTATGGTAAGATTTACCTATATATTTAAAGTGACAGTGTCTTTGACTATAGTTTACCAAGAAAGGTAAAACAAAAATACTTGAGAACCCATAGTAAGGCAAACAGAAAATCAGACTTACGGGATTTAAAAGAATAGTATTCTTAGTGCTTTGTGGTAGTAAACTTGAATTCATAAAATCATGAAATGTATAATGGAATTTAGGCTTTTCACAGGGTAAAATTGCTATGCTGTGTGTACCCTATTTTATCTCATCTTAATACTTATGATTTGACTTTATGAGTAACGTTTTGTTTTTAGGTTTTAAGAAGGAATCTTCTATTCTATGTTTTTCAGTGAATATCACCTCTGCCCGGCAATTAACTGGATGCAGTCGCTTCAGCCATATTTTCCCTTCATCTGCTTATCAGCACATTAAGATGCATAAGAGAATTCTGGGGCACTTGTCATCTGTCTATTGTGTAGCATTTGACCGAAGTGGGAGAAGAATTTTTACAGTGAGTTTAAAATTAATGATACTGTAGCATGTTTGCGATTTACTACAGTTGAAGGTAGGCTTCATGGTATTGAATTATACTTTGTAAGCAGTTCATCCTTCTTAGACACATGAATGCAAGGAAAGATGAGTACAAAGATGAGTAAAAAGATGAATTTACAAACAGCCTTCCTGGAGGGGAGGTGGGTGGGGGATGGATAATTGGATGAGGGACATTAAGGAGGGAACTTGATGTAGAGAGCACTGGGTGTTATATGCAACTGATGAATCGCCAAATTCTACCTCTGAAACTAATAATACATTATATGTTAACTAATTTGAATTTAAGTAAAATCTAAAAAAAGGGAAGAAATATGTAACTTAAAAAAGAAATTGAAAATCTTTACTCATTCTATATAAATAAATGGGTGAACTATAATGTCCTCTATGTTTTGGGAAATGTAATTTAAAAAATTAAATCTTAAGAAGGCCTTATATTCTAGAGGTTAGTTTGTGTGAAACAAACTTATCTACTCCATTCTATTTCATTTTCACAAACATTTATTAAAATGCATTTTGCATTTGTCACTTAGTGTAATTGGTGCCTATTCTGCTTAATTAAAATGATTGTCATTCTTATGGTTGAGTAATTGTACTCCATACACAGTTTGTAACCAAAATTACATTTATTGTGTATATCTTTCTTTTATTTCAGTACTAATATTTTTTTTTAAGATTTCATCTATTTTTCTGAGAGAGAGAACCAGGGGGAAGGGGCAGAGGGAGAAGCATACTCCCACCTGAGTAGGGAGGGAGCCCATCTCTGGGCTCAATTCCAGGACCCTGAGATCATGACCTGAGCCAAAGGTAGATGCTTAACTGAGTGAGCCACCCAAGTGCCCCAATACTAATTTTTTAAAAAGTTTTGCACATGGGTTTGAACTCATGATCCTGAGATTAAGACCTGAACTGAGATCAAGACTTGAACTGAGATCAAGACTTGGATGCTCGACCAACTGAAACACCCAGGCATCCTTAAATCTGGGTTTTTAAAGTTTTATTTAAATTCCAGTTAGTTGGGGCGCCTGGGTGGCTCAGTGAATTAAGCTGCTGCCTTCGGCTCAGGTCATGATCCCAGTGTCCTGGGATCGAGCCCCGCATCGGGCTCTCTGCTCAGCAGGGAGCCTGCTTCCCCTTCTATCTCTGCCTGACTCTCTGCCTACTTGTATCTCTCTCTCTGTCAAATAAATAAATAAAATCTTTAAATTCCAGTTAGTTTCCATACAGTGTAATATTAGTTTCAGGTGTACAATATAGCAATTAGGCGCTTCCAATACATCACCTGGTGCTCATCACAGCAAGCATACTCCTTAATCCTGGTCATGTATTTTACCTCTTCCCCACACCCGCCTCCTCTCTGGTAACCATAGGTTTGTTCTCTATAGTTAAGAGTCTTTCTTGGTTTGCCTCTCTCTCTCCTTTTTTCCCCTTTGCTCATTTGTTTTGTTTCTTAAATTCCACATATGAGTGAAATCATATGGTATTTGTCTTTCTCTGACTGACTTACTTCGCTTAGCATTTTATTAACCAGATAATATCATGGGCTTTTGAGTACAAAATTGTAGCATGCTAATATTTCTAAGGGTTTTAGTCTCACTATTTTAGTAGTAAGTTAACATAGAAGTGTATTTAGTGTCATAATTTTCTTTTTAACTTTCTGTGCTATAGTAAATGAAATAGTTTGCATTTTGGGAACTTATGACTCCTTGGAGTTCATTAAAGACTCTTCCATTGACATTTTCATAATTCCAAATGCATCACCTAAGTATTTGGATGTTAATGATCATGATGAGAATGACAATTGCTATCTTTTTATTTTTTATTTTTTAAAGGTTTTATTTATTTGAGAGAGAGAGGGAAAGAGAGCATGAGCAGGGGTGGTGGCGTTGGGGGCAGAGGGAGAGGGAGAAGCAGACTTCCCGCTGAGCAGGGAGCCTGACCTGGGGCTCTGGGCTAGATCTCAGGGCCCTGGGATCATGACCTGAGTAGAAGGCAGACATTTAACTGGCTGTGCAACCCAGATGTCCCATTATCTTTTTATAAACCAATAATTATGAACTAACTTACTTTCTACATTGGAGTAGAATTGCTTTTTACTATTTTTAAAGCTCTTGAAATTATCAATAGGAAGTTCAACTTAACATTTTCAACAGAGTTTATTAACAAGGACACAAGTTACTGAGAAATGCATGTAGAGTTTAGGCTAAATTTTTAAATATTTGTAGAAAAATATTCAAGAAATCATGATAAAAGGCTGTTAGGCATAAGGAAAGAAATAATGGCAGGGGCACCTCGGTGGCTCAGTGGGTTAAGTCTCTGCCTTCCACTCAGATCATGATCCCAGGGTCCTGGGATCGAGCCCCTCATCGGGCTCTCTGCTCAGTGGGGAGCCTGCTTCCCCTCCCCTGCCCCACCTGCCTCTCTGCCTACTTGTGATCTCTCTCTTTCTGTCAAATAAATAAATAAAATCTTTAAAAAAAAGAAATAATGTCAGATATATTTAATGCCAAATCACTTAAAGTGAGTTTTAATGTTTGAGTTGTCAGGATTGGTAGTTTTGGGGAGTTCTTCACAAATTTGATCAGTTTACATAATGCTTTGTCAATGCTGTCATTTGAAGATCATTTATATTTCTTCCTGGATCCATATTATATGGGCAGAGGAGATTAGAAAGTAAAGGCTTAGAAGTAACTTAATAAAAATCCTCCCTTTGGGGCACCTGGGTGGTTCAGTGGGTTAAGCCTCTGCCTTCATTCAGGTCATGATCTCAGGGTCCTGGAATGGAGCCCTGCATTAGGCTCTGCTCATCAGGGAGCCTGCTTCCCCCTCTCTCTGCTTCTCTCTCTTCTTATGTGTGATCTCTCTCTCTCTCTCTGTCAAATAAATAAATAAAATCTTAAAAAAAAATCTCCCTTTGTCATTTTGGCTCTTTTTTTTCTGGAAGAGGGGTGGTGGTGCAAATTTTTGCTTCATTGGGAATCTGTCCTTCTGTGTTTACTATAGGGTTCAGATGACTGTTTGGTGAAAATTTGGGCAACGGATGATGGACGTCTCCTTGCTACACTCCGAGGGCACTCTGCTGAAATTTCTGATATGGCTGTTAACTATGAAAACACTCTTATTGCTGCAGGCAGCTGTGATAAGGTTGTAAGAGTGTGGTGTCTTCGAACTTGTGCACCAGTTGCAGTCCTTCAGGGACATTCAGCTTCTATTACTTCCATACAGGTAAGAAAAATGAAAAGGTATCACTACCTATGTAATGAGGATGAAAACTCTCTCAGTTTTTGTTATTTTGTGTGGATATTATTATAAGGAATGGCAACAGAAAAATGATCTCTAAGGGCTTTGCCCTACCTTTATCTGGTATTTTTTAAATTCCTTTTTCATATAAATTTATTGTTTTAGAGATCATTCAAAAATCACTGAATAAGTTTTCCAAATATAGGGCAAGACATTTATCTGACTAGTATTTGTGAAGAAGGGAAAAGACTTACAAATATTGTAAGGAAGCAACACTGATACCTGTTAGGTTGGAAACAGGTTCTAATTTGAATATTGGCATACTTTGTGTTAATACTTAATGCAAGATGTTTGTCAGTCAGATTGTGTGTGTATGGTTTAATGTTAAAATTTTATTCTTCGTTTCAGTGATTTCCTGTTTCAGCTTGATGTTTGACATAAAATGCATTGACTTCTTTTTAATTCTTGTTCACAGAGTGTTTTTACTAAATGTTGATAGTGAAAACCCTGGATACCTCCAAAAAAACCTTTAAGAAAACTAAGTTGAACTTGTTCTCTTCTTTGTGTTGAGAGCAAAAAGGAATCCTGAAACTCTATTTTATACTGTGGTCAAGGAGACTACTTTTGTGGATGAGATAATTACTCCCATTTACTTTTCTTTGTTCTTTGGTCACTAGAAAGTATGTCCATTAATTTTTGTGTGTTATTTAATTTAATATCACCTGTTTATGAGGAGTTAGCAAGATTTTTTAAAAGATTTTATTTATTTAATTGATAAAGAGAGCACACACAAGTAGGCAGAGTAGCAGGCAGAAGGAGAGGGAGAAGCAGGCTCTCTGCTGAGCAGGGAGCCCAACTTGGGGCTTGATCCCAGGACTCTGGGATCATGAGCTGAGCTGAAGGCAGCTGCTTAACCGACTGAGCCACCCAGGCACCTCATGAATTAGGTTTAACGTATATTAGATTTTAAAAATTATGTATCAAATTTTTGATCAATGGAAATTATTTCGTGGACTTTGTTTTAGGTTATTATTTAGTTATTTGTATTTCTACCATCTTATCTGACAGATTATTTCTGGAATTTGGAAGCAACTCTCACATAACATAAAAAAATAACTGCTTATATTGAAAAATGTTTATGATACTGTTTGGCTCCTTCATAGTTTGATTTTCTACTTTCTATCTCATTTCATTTATACGTGGGAAATCCCTAAAGATCCATGGATCTCTATCACATTCTTTCTCTTAGTGATCTCATTAAGTTTCATGGCTTTAGGTTTATCTGTAGGCTGATGATTTTCAAACTTACATTTTTATTCTGGGACCTTTAGGCTGATGATTTTCAAACTTACATTTTTATTCTGGGACCTTTCTTTTAGTTCCATACTTATATATTCAAATACCTACTTGGTACCATCACATAAATGTCATGAATCTCGAACTCAGCATATTCAAAATTGAACTTCTGTCTTCCTTCCTCAAATCTACTTTTCCAAGAGCTTTCTTCAACTCAACATATGGCAGTTTTATCCTTTCAGTTGCTCAGAGTAGTCATCCCTGGCTTTTTTTCTTTCTCTTATATCTCATATCTAACTTGTTAGCATATCATGTTGGCTGTACCCTCAGAATAAATCCAGAATCTGACAAATTATCATGACCTTAATCATTACTATTCCATTTCAAACCATAATCATTGGTAACCTAGATTATTGAGACAGACATCTAACTGATCTTCCTGCTTCTTCCCTTCCCTCTTTCTTGCCCCAGTCTAACCTCTGCATAGCAAGCTGAGTGATTTTTTAAATGGAAGTTAAATCATGTCACTGGTACTCAGAAACTTCAGTAGCTTCCAAATTCAGATTTAAGTGGAATTCTAAATGACCCACATTGTAAGGCCTATATTCTCAACCTCTTTCTTTCTTTGAACTCATTGTCTACTACTTGTTTCCCATTTCCATTCTGCTTTAGCTGCTACCTCTCTGCTTTTTTAGACCACTCTATCTACACTGCTGCCTTTGCTTTTTCTGTTTCATGGCCGTGGAATGGCTCTTTCTTGCATAGTCACATGGCTTATTCCTTCCCTTTCTTTTTTTTTTATTTTTTTTAAAGATTTTATTTATTTATTTGACATTCAGAAATCACAAGTAGGCAGAGAGGCAGGCAGAAAGAAAGGAGGAAGCAGGCTCCCTGCTGAGCAGAGTCGGATGCAGGGCTCGATCCCAGGACCCTGGGATCATGACCTGAGCTGAAGGCAGAGGCTTTAACCCACTGAGCCACTCAGGCGCCCCTCCTTCCCTTTCTAACCACCTTGTGCAAATTGTCTTTTACAGGGAGACTTTCTCTGACCATTTTACCATTCTAAAATTTTAAGTTGTTCCCTGCACCAGCATTCTTTATCTCCTCTTAATTTTATTTAGCATTCTATATGTGTTACTTACTCTGGACTAATTAACTGTCTCTCTTAACATCATGGTGTTTTATCTTTCCAGATTCTTTTTTGTAAGCAAAATTGAGATAAAATGGTATGATTTCAATAGTGGTTGCCTCTGGATGGTGGGATTATAAGTATCTTTTATTGTTTTCTGTATTTACTAAATTTTCTTCAGTAATGATATATTAATTTATATTAAGAAATACAAATACAAATGTTTTATAATCTCTAACACGATTTATTATTTAAAAACAATTCAATTAGACTACATTAATGGGCTGGATACCCCTTTGTGACTGATGAGTTTATTTAAATATAGTGGTGATAATAAAGGTTCTAGTGTTTCTTCAAACTTAATAAAATTACAGAGTTTTATATTTCTCATTTGTATAAATCAGTGATCAGCAAATTTTACAGATCAGATAGGTAAATATTTTAGGATTTGCAGGCCATATGTTCTCTGTCACACCTCCTTAACTCTGCATTCCAGTGCAAAAGCAGCCATAGGCAGTGTAAGGTGAATTTGTTCCAGTAAAACTTCATTTACAGAAATACGCAGCAAGCTGGAATTGGCCTGTGGGCTGTAGCTTGCAGACTCTGCCTATAAATTGTGGATTAAGTTCTCCAATGCAAGCTTCTCTATCTCAGAAAGGAAAGTGTAGGCATGCTACCTGAGTCCTGGTTTCTTTACTATATTATCAATTATTAATGGATAACATTAATTGATAATTTTTTATTTAAACTCTAGTCTTTAAGAAGTTATGTGTTTCCAATCGAGAACTGTATAAATGATTTCTAATCTGTAGTGACCATTTTCTTCAGATTTGTGGTCAAAATTTACTCAAACCCTATGCATCTTGATTCTTAATATTTATCTTAGTGGTGTTGATTATCTCTATTTGGGATTTTTAAAACTCATGGCATGCAGAGACCCTGGTTTGATTTTCAGCTTTTTCCTGTATCTCAGGCATCAGGAGCCGAATGGCTCTTCCCTTATCTGTGATTCTTTTCTGAGGATGTATAAAATACTGAGAGTCACAGCTTGAGAATCCTATATGATGGGACGCCTGGGTGGCTCAGTTGGTTAAGCAGCTGCCTTCGGCTCAGGTCATGATCCCAGCGTCCTGGGATCGAGTCCCACATCGGGCTCCTTGCTCGGCAGGGAGCCTGCTTCTCCCTCTGCCTCTGCCTGCCTCTCTGTCTGCCTGTGCTCGCTCTCTCCCTCTCTCTCTGACAAATAAATAAATAAAATCTTTAAAAAAAAAAAAGAATCCTATATGATAAGGTTGTCCATGTTTCATCTAGGGTATTAGTCATCCTTTAAATTGACAACCCAAGTATATTTTTTAATCTGTTTTTTCCACAATGATATAGTGATTTGACCATTTTACTTATTCTATTATAACAAATGAAAATGATTTAAATTTAAAAAGGACAAAATTTATATCATATGTCATTAAAGCTGGAATTTAAGGTTAAGCATTAATACCAAAATATTTAGATAGTAACTTCCTAAGCATTCATTTTAGAATGGTTTCTGATGCTGTGGTCATAAAAACTATAAAAATTCCACAGTCATTGCTGTTAAACATATATTTAGCAGATTTGTAATGGTTTACCTAGTAACCACCTTGTGATTTTTTTTTCTCCTTAGAAGTAATGAAGTAGTAATCTTAAAGTGTGATATTCAGTACTTTAAAATATTTATTTGAGATTTTATTTTTAGGTAATCTCTACATTCATAACCCTTAGATCAAGAGTTGCATGCTCTATTGATTGAGCCACCCAGGGACCCCCTAAAAGTAATTATTTTTAAGACTAATATATTTAATCCCAAATTTGTTGACTGACTTTTTTTTCTACAGTTTCTTGATATTTTCAATTTTTGTAAGGTATCCATTAATCTAGGAAATTTAACCTATTTCTTGAAAGGGAAATTCTTGATTGAATTTATTTAAATTATTTTTTAAATGATTACAATTTTAGAACATGCTGTGTTTAAAATAAATTTGAACATGAAAGCTTTCTATTTGAATTAGATTTTTTTTTTTTTAGTTCTGTCCATCAACTAAAGGCACAACCAGATACCTCACTTCTACTGGTGCTGATGGAACAATCTGTTTCTGGCAATGGCATGTAAAAACAATGAAGTTTAGGTAAGTTTAGAATTGGATTTGAAATTTTGTACAAAATCAATCCTGTTTTTTTTTCTTTATTACCTTGAGAAATTCTTTAGTCCATGTATTTAAGTATACAAATATATGTATGCATGTGTATAAATATATAAAATACATCTATACCTATTTCAATTAGATGTTAGAGATTTTAGAATAAAATTCTTATGAAACTATTGTTGAAGAGACTATTTAACTTCTACACAAAATTTTTGTAAAGAGTATTTGTATCATTTATTATTCTGGTAAGAAGACTTTGAACTTTTTTCTGTACTGTCATTTGCAAATAGAAGATATTTGCAAATGACAGTACAGACAAAAGGTTGATATCCAGGATTTATAAAGAACTCTTCAAACTCAACACACACAAAACTGATAATCATATCATAAAATGGGCAGAAGATATGAACAGTCATTTCTCCAATGAAGACATACAAACGGCTATCAGACACATGAAAAAATGTTCATCATCACTAGCCATCAGGGAGATTGAAATTAAAACCACATTGAAATACCACCTTACACCAGTTAGAATGGCCAAAATTAGCAAGACAGGAAAAAACATGTGTTGGAGAGGATGTGGAGAAAGGGGAACCCTCTTGCACTGTTGGTAGGAATGCAAGTTGGTGCAGCCACTTTGGAAAACAGTGTGGAGATTCCTTAAGAAATTAAAAATAGAGCTTCCCTATGACCGTGCAATTGCACTACTGGGTATTTACCCCAAAGATACAGATGCAGGGAAAAGAAGGGCCATCTGTACCCTAATGTTTATAACAGCAATGGCCATGGTCGCCGAACTGTGGAAAGAACCAAGATGCCCTTCAACAGATGAATGGATAAGGAAGATGTGGTCCATATACACTATGGAGTATTATGCCTCCATCAGAAAGGATGAATACCCAATTTTTGTAGCAACATGGATGGGACTGGAAGAGATTATGCTGAGTGAAATAAGTTATGCAGAGAGAGTCAATTATCATATGGTTTCACTTATTTGTGGAACATAAATAACATGGAGGACAAGGGGAGATGGAGAGGAGAAGGGAGTTGAGGGAAATTGGAAGGGGAGGTGAACCATGAGAGACTATGGACTCTGACAAACAATCTGAGGGTTTTTAAGTGGCAGGGGGTGGGAGGTTGGGGGAGCCAGGTGGTGGGTATTAGGGAGGGCACGGATTGCATGGAGCACTGGGTGTGGTGCAAAAACAATGAATACTGTTATGCTGAAAAGAAATAAAAAATTAAAAAAAAAGACTTTGAACTTCTTAATGGTAGTAAGTTATGTGGTAATATGTAAAGTTATAATAATAATACTGGTATCTTAAAGTATATTTGCAAGGTTTAATGTATTTTTAACCCAAATGATGGGAATAGTACTGACTACTTCAGTTGTGTTTTTTATAATGCTGATGTTAAATCTGCCAATATCTAGCAGTGTGCAAAGATTCTTGTATGTTAAATGAACATGATGGAAAATACAAATATCTTAACTTTTCCCTTAGAGATCGCCCAGTGAAATTTACTGAGAGATCCAGACCTGGAGTTCAGATATCTTGCTCATCTTTCAGTTCTGGTATGTGTAAAAATTGAAAGTTTCAAGTACCCAAAATACTAAATGATCCAGTTGTAAAAGATATGTTTAATTTTGTGGAGAAAAAGGTATATGTTTTTAATACAAACATACCCAAAATGTGAACCATATGATATAATAGATGGACCTTTGTGGATTTTAACTAACATCTAATAGCTTTTGAAGGTTTTTTTTAATTTTTCTAATATGTTTTTATATAAATCAGAATTTGGTTGGTAAAAAGTACAGCTCTCCCCCCATACACACACAGTTCAACATTAAAATCCTGACCTGACGTTTCAGAAAATATATACTGTAGTTCCATATAGAAGTCACTTTTACAGTGTGTAAAGGTTGCTTTTCTACTCCTAAGAATTATATGCTAGTTGACCTTTTCTTTCATTGTGGTAAATTTAACATAAATTTTACTATTTTTAAAAAAAGATTTATTTATTTGAGTGAAAGAGAGGGAGAGTGCACACATGTGCCCATGAGCACTTGAGTTGGGGGAGGGACAGAGGAAGAGACTCTCAGGCAAACTCCATGCTGAGCATTGATGTAGGGCTCAATGTCAGGACCACAGATCATGACCTGAGCTGAAACCAAGAGTGGCACACTCAACTGACAAAACCACCCAGGTGCCCCTAAAATTGACTATTTTAATAACTATTTTTAGGTGAGTAGTTTTGTGACATTAAGTATATTCACAATGTTTTTGATATATTACCACCTTCCATCTCTAGAATTTTTTTCATAATCCAAAAAGTGGTTGAGTTTTTAGGTTACACCATTATAGCCACTGTAAATAGAACTGTAGCTATAGGTCATTTTATAAAAAATTTTTGAGTGTTAGGATTTTGCATAAATTATAAAGAATTTCTCAAGGTTCTGACCTTTAATGTTTATTATTCAAAGGCCTGTATTTAGTGTATAGTTGTTGGATTTTTATTGGGTGAATGGTATAGTTGTCCTTTAAATATTTCTCTTGAATTTTATGTATTTTTCTCTGAAATTTTATATGTCTTTAATGATTAGAAGATAACCTGTCTTTAATGATAAGATAACTTCTTATTAATATAAGGTAGCATATAACTAAGAAGGCAATTAAAAGGTTTTTTAAAGTTACTTGGTGTAATGTTTGCTTGTTTGTTTTTTAATCTTCCAGGTGGTATGTTCATTACAACAGGTAGCACTGACCATGTGATTAGAATATATTATTTGGGTTCTGAGACCCCTGAGAAAATTGCTGAATTAGAATCACATACGGTAAGAGCAAAATGAGAAACTTAAGTATGTTGCTTTCTTTTTTCATATCTCTGGAAAGTTTGTTTTATTTCTTCTTTTCTGATCTGTGTCTTAATTAATATATATTGGTGCTGAAATCTACATGGTAAGATATATCGGTAGTAACGAAGATCAGTTTGAAATTCTGGATTTAGTATGGCTGTAGTATATAAAACAAGTTCTATTTGATTACATAGAAGGGAAGAAAACACGTATTATAGTAACAGTTAATGAAAATCCTCTTTGAGCCTGCTGTATTCAATTAATTATGTGAGCTGTTTGTTGCTTTAAAATTACATACTTTTTTTAAAATAAATAAACCATATTCTCTTTAGTAGCATGTATTGGTGATGCTCAAATATGACCAATCAGTTGTTCTTAGGCATTTACAAGCTATATACTTTTTAAAAGACACATTGAAAAATGGTGGCCTAGAAGGATCCTGAAACTACCTCCTTCTATGAACACAACAAATCTGCAGCTATAAATGGGACAATTCCCTCTGAAAAGGACCTGAAAGCTAGGTAAACAGTGGCTCTACAACAAAGCATAAATGGGCCACATTGAGATGGGTAGAAGAGGTAGAGATGCGGTCCTTCAAAAAAACTCCACCTCAGGAGCAGCAATCCACAGTTGGGAGTGATCTCCTAATATGGAACTTGTTCTTGAGGAGCAAGTTATCTATGTCCCACATCAGACACCCCAACCCTTGGGACCTGCAGTGGAGAAATGAGCCCCCAAAGCATCTGGGTAGAAGAACCAGTGGGGCTTACTTCTAGGAGAATTGTAGGGAATGAAAAATATACTCTTAAAGGGTCCTACACAGACTCACTTGCCAAGGGACCCAGCTCAAAAACAATAGTTTGCAAGGCAACTAGACTCTATGTGAAGGAGACTCATTTGCTATTCTTAAAGCATCTGCTGGAGAAGCAGGAACCTCTTGGGACTCTCTCCAGGGGCAGAAGTGGGCACCATTTTTGGATTCTCCTCCCTTGTTGGTCATGGTGTAGATGGGCACTGTTGTGGAACCCCTCCTTTAAGTCTTTAAGTCCACTAGCTTCAATGGGAGCACCCTACCCATGCATTCTGCAGCTGTGGCCTATCCCACCACAACCAGGTGGGCTGAGTACCCCACCCCCATACCACATTCACAGCCTGCCTGCCATAGTTGGTGGGCATGCACACCCCACACAGGACACCCCTTGACCACCTGGCTCTAGAGGCCCAGGATATTGTTTCTGGATCCAATGTGTTTAAAGAAGTTAGAGAGACAGTTTTTGACAGGCTACCATACCCAGGGAATTGCACAACTAGAAGACTAAAACACACCCCTGTTCTTAATATGAAAAAATTCCTATTTTTTTTGTCATGGGGGCAGCTCACACATCCAGAGGCTATAGAAAGGCTCTCAGGGAACATGGGCAGGGGTATTCACTATGTTGGAACCCTCACTTGGCATCATCTTGTCATCATCGTAGCTCACTGATACCTCACAGAAAGGACGTGATACACACGTCTAAATCTATGATTTTTGCAACTGTTGTGCAGGGACACCTCTGGAATTGGTCTGGAAGTCAACAGGGTTTATGATTGTGGACCCAAAGACTACATATTTGCATATCTTAAGAATATATTGCCTGATAATCTGTCTTAAAATTAGCCTGAAACTAGGCACTGTCTTGAGATCCCTTCCTTTGGAACAGTGACAGGTCTTGGCATACCCTCAACAACTGAGACCTATCAAGAACAAATTGTGCTACTTATAGACAATCTCAGGGGTATGAGAAACAACCATAAGCTAGGCCATGGTTGAACTGATAAGATTTATCTCCAATGCAATATCACACTATATAATTTCATTTATATGTGAAATCTAAAAAGTAAAACCAATGAACAAAAAGCAGAAGCAGACCCATAAATGCAGAGAAGAAGCTTGTGATTGCCATCCGGGAAGGAAGTAGTGTAATTGGTAAAATGGGTGAAGGGGATGAGAGATACAGGTTTTCAGTTATGGGATAAATAAATCATAGGGTAAAAATTACCAAATAGGGGATGTAGTCAGTCATATTTTAATAGCAAGTATATGGTGACAGACAGTAGCTACACTTCTGGTAAACATAGTATAATATATAAACTTATCAAATTACTATGTTGTACACCTGAGATTAATATAACATTTTGTGTTAGCTGTAATTAAATTTTTTTTAAAGAGGAAAGGTAACTATTTTACCTAACACATAGAAACATAAATGGAGTCAAGCAAAATGAGCAGACAGGTATATGTTCCTGATGAAAGAATGAGAAAACCTCAGAAAAAGACCTTAATGAAGTAGAGATAAGTAATCTACCTGATAAAGAATTCAAAGTAATGGTCATAAATATGCTTACCAAACTCAGGAGAGGAATGGATGAACACAGTGAAAACTTCAACAGAGAGATATAAACCACAAGAAAGTAACAAAGAGAAGTCACAGAGCTGAAGAATACAGTAAGTGAAGTGGCAAATATACCTAGAGGGTTCAATGGCAGAATAAACAAAATAGAACAGATGAGCAACATGGAAGACAAGACACCAGAAGTACCAAGAATAGGAAAAGGGGAAAAAAATAGAAAAATTAAGATAGTTTAAGGTACATACTGGACAACATGTAGCAGAATAACATTTGCATTATAGGGAGTCCCAAATGAAGACAGAAGAAAAAACAAAAAAGGTAGAAAACTTATTTCAATAAATAATGGCTAAAAATTTCCCTAACGTAGGGAAGGAAACAGATATTCAGTTCCAGGGAGCCCACAGAGTTCCAAATAAGAAAAAAAGAGATCCACATTAAAGAACATTCAATTTAAAATGTTAAAGATTAAAGAGAATCTTAAGAGCAGCCAGAGATAAATGAATTGTTGCATTAAAAGGGCCCCCATAGGGGTGCCTGGGTGGCTCAGTGGGTTAAAGCCTCTGCCTTCGGCTCAGGTCATGATCTCAGGGTCCTGGGATCAAGCCTCTGCTCAGTGGGGAGCCTGCTTCCTCTTCTCTCTCTCTCTACCTGCCTCTCTGCTTACTTGTGATCTTTCTCTCTGTCAAATAAATAAATAAAATATTAAAAAAAGGGCCCCCATAAGCCCATCAGCTGATTTTTCACTGGAAACTTTGTAGGTCAAAAGGGAGTGGCATGGTATGACATGGTGTATTGAAGGTGCTGAAAGGAAAAAAAAAAACAACAAGAAAATGTCCAACCAAGAATTCTACTTGGTAATAGTATTCAGAATTTAAGGGGAGATAAATAGTTTTCCAGACAAGAAAAAAATAAATGAACTTGTCAAAATTAAAACAGTTATATAAGAAATGTTGGAGAAGTGAGTTGGAGGGAATTGGAGGGGAGACAAACCATGAGAGACTGTGGACTCTGAGAAACTGAAGGTTTTGGGGGTAGGGAGAGCCTGCTAGTGGGTATTATGGAGGGCACGTATTACATGGACCACTGGGTATGGTGCATAAACAATGAATTTTGGAACACTGAAAAAAATTAAATCTAAAAAAAATGTTGAGATAACTTTCTTCAGAAAAGAAAAGGAATTAACTAGTAATTAGAAATTGTATGAAAGTAAAATATCTCACTAAAAAAGACAAGCATGTATTAAAGATAGGGGATTAAACACATATAAAGCTAATATGAATTTCAGAACAAAAAAATTGATAAAATTATATAGTAATTGGTACAGGGATCACAAAATGAAAAGTTTTATTTATTAAATCTTTTTTTTTAGTTTTAAATTTTGTTGCTTAACAGTGTTTTATTAGTTTCAGCTGGACAATATAGTGATTCAGCAATTCCATACATCACCTGGTGCTCATCATGAAAAGTACACTCTTTAATCCCCATCACCTATTTAACCCATTCCCCTAAAACTCCTCTGGTAACCATCAGTTTGTTCTCTATAAGTAAGAGTCTGTTTCTTGATTTGTCTCTTTCTTTCCTTTGCTCCTTTCTTTTGCTTCTTAAATTCCACGGGTGCACGAAAACATACGGTATTTGTCTTTCTCTGACTGCCATTTCACTTAGCATTATACTCTGTAGCTCTGTCCATGTCATCGCAAATGACAAGATTGCATTCTTTTTAAAAACTGAGTAATATCCCATTGTCTGTATTCTTCTTTATCCATCAATTGATGCACATGTGTGTTGCTGCATGTGTCTTGGGTATTGTAAAAAAATGCTGCTATAAAAATATGGATTCATATATCCCTCTGAATTAGTGTTTTTGTATTCTTTGGGTAATTACCCGGTATTGCAATTGCTGGATCATAGGGTAGTTTGACTTTTAACTTTTTGAGGAACCACCATACTATCCAGAATGGCTGCACCCACTTTGCATTCCTACCAACAGTGCAAGATGGTTCTCCTTTCTTCATATCCTCACCAACACCTTTTGTTTCTTGTGTTGTTGATTTTAGCCATTCTGGCAAGTATGAGGTGATATCTCATTGTAGCTTTGATCTGAATTTCCCAGATAGTAAGTGATGATGAACATCTTTTCATGTGTCTGTGGGTCATCTGTGTGTCTGTTTTTGGAAGACTATTTCTTCTGTCCATTTTTTAACTGGATTATTTGATTTCTGGGTGTTGATATTTGATTATTGATTATTTGATTATTGGTGTTGATTATTTGATAATTGGGTGTTGAGTTTTATAAGTTCCATATATATTTTGGATACTAACCTTTTATCAGATATGTCCTTTGCAAATATCTTCTCCCATTGCTTAGGTTCCCTTTTAGTTTTGTTGATTGTTTCCTTCATTGTGCAGACACTTTTTATTTTGATGTGCCCCCCGTAGTTTATTTTTGCTTTTGTTTCCCTTGCCTCAGGAGATATATCTAGAAAGAAGTTGTTATGGCTGAGTCAAAGAGATTACTGCCTTTGTTTTTTTTTTCAGGATTTTTGATGGTTTCCTGTCTCACATTTAGGTCTTTATCCATTTTGAATTTATTTATTTTTTTATTTTTATTTTTTTTATTTTTTTTTATTTTGAATTTCTTTTTGTGTGCAGTGTAAGAAAGTGGTACAGTTTCTTCCTTTTGCATGTGGCTATCCAGTTTTCCTAACACCATTTGTTGGAGGTACTCTCCTTTTCCTGTTAGATATTCTTTCCTGTTTTTTTTAAGATTTTATTTATTCATTTGACACAGAGAGAGATATAACAAGTAGGCAGAGCAGCAGGCAGAGAGGGGGGAAGTAGGCTCCCTGCTGAGCAGGGAGTCAGATGTGGGACTCAATCCCAAGACCCTGAGATCATGACCTGAGCCAAAGGCAGATATTAACCCACTGAGCCACTCAGGCGACCCTTTCTGTGTTTCTAGATTAATTGGCCATATATTTGTGGGTTCATTTCTGGGATTCCTGTTCTTTTCTGTTAATATATGTGTCCATTTTTGTACTACTACCATACTGTTCTGATCACCATAGATTTGTAATATAATGTGAAGTCCAGAATTGTTATGCCTCCAGCTTTGCTTTTCTTTTTCAGGATTGCATTGGTTATTCAAGGTATTTTGTGGTTCCCTACAAATTTTTGGATTATTTGTTCTAACTCTGAAAAATGCTGGTGGTATTTTGATAGGGATTGCAGTAAATGTGTAGATTACATTGGGTGGAATAGACATTTTAACAATATTCGTTCTGATCCTTGAGCATGAAATGTCTTCTATTTCTATGATCCTCAGTTTCTTTCATCAGTGTTTTATACTTTCCGCAGTCTAGGTCTTTTACTTCTTTGGTTAGGTTTATTCCTATGTATCTTATTATTTCTTGTGCGATTATAAGTTGGATTGAATCCTTTATTTCTCTTTCTGCTGCTTTATCATTAATGTATAGTAATGCAACAGATTTCTTATGTTGATTTTGTATCCTGCAGCTTAACTAAATTTATTTATCAGTTCTAGCAGTGTTTTGGTGGTGTCTTTGGGTTTTTTTATATGAAGTATCATGACAACTGGAAATGGTGAAATTTTGATTTCTTCTTACTGATTTGGATGCCTTTTATTTCTTTGTGTTTGATTGCTGTGATCAGGACTTCCTGTACTATGTTAACAGTGGTGAGAATAGACAATCCCTATCTTGTTTCTGAATATAGAGGAAAAGCTCTCAGTCGTACCCCATTGAGGATGATGTTAGCTGTCCGTTTTTCTGTATATGGCCTTCATCATGTTGAGGTATGTTCCCTCTAAACCTACTTAGTTGAGGATTTTTTATCATGGATGCTGTACTTTGTCAAAAGCTTTTTTCTGCATCTGTTGACCGTTCAACAGATGTTCAACACATGTTTATTATCTTTTCTCTTATTTATGTGATGTGTCACGTTGATTTATTTGCAAATATTGAACCAACCTTCCAACCCAGGAATAAATTACACTTTGTCTTATTAAATGATTTTATTAATGTATTGATGAATTTCATTTACTAGCATTTTGGTGAATATTTCTGCATCTCCATTCATCAAGGATCAGCCTGTCATTTGTTTTTAGTGGTGTCTTTTTTATCTGGTTTGGTATCAGGGTAATGATGGCCTCATAGAATGAACTGGGAAGTTTTCCTTGGAATTGTTTGAGAAGAAGAGGTATTAACTCTTCTTTAAGTATTTGGTATAATTTACCTGTAAAGCCCCTTGGCCCTAGACTTTTGTGGCTGGGAGTTTTTTAATTACTAACTCATTTTCTTTGTTGGTTATTGTTCTGTTCAAATTTTATGTTTCTTGGGGCACCTGGGTAGCTCAGTCGTTGAGCGTCTGCCTTTGGCTCAGGTCATGATCCTGGGGTCTTGGGATCGAGCCTCACATTGAGCTCCTTGCTCAGTGGAGAGCCTGCTTTTCCGGAACTCTTCCTCTGCTGCTCCTTCTGCTTACTCGTTTTCGCTCTTTCTCTCTCTCTCTCTATCAAATTAAATAAATAAATAAATAAATAAGATCTTAAAAAATGTATGTTTCTGTGTGTTTCAGTTTGGTAATATATTTATTGAATTTATCCATTTCTTACATGTTGTTCAATATGTTGGCATATTGTTTTTCATTATATTCTCTTATAATTCTTTGTATTTCTGTGGTATTGGTTATTTCTCCTTTCTCATATAGGATTTTATTTATTGGAGTCCTTTCTCATTTTTTCTTGAGTCTGGCTAGAAGTTTTTCGGTTTTATTAATTTTTTCAAGAAACCAAGTTCCAGGTTTTATTGATCTGTTCAGTTGTTTGTTTGTTTGTTTTTTAAAGATTTTTTTTAAATTTTATTTATTTGACAGACAGAGAGCACAAGTAGGCAGAGAGGCCGACAGAGAGAGGGGGGAAAGCAGGCTCCCTGCCGAGCAGAGAGCCCGATGCGGGGCTCGATCCCAGGACCCTGAGACCATGACCTGAGCCGAAGGCAGAGGCTTTAACCCACTGAGCCACCCAGGCACCCCTCAGTTGTTTGTTTTAGTATCTCTGTCATTTATTACTGCTCTACCCTTTTTATTGCCTTCTTTCTACTGGCTTTACATATAGTTTGTCCTGCTTTTTCTAGCTCCTTTAGATGTAATGTTAGGTTGTTTATTTGGGTTTTCTCTTGCTTCTTCAAGAAGGCCTATATTGCCACAAACTTTCCTTTTACAATCACCGTTCTGTGCCAGGGATTTTGCACTGTTGTATTTTCATTTTTATCTGCTTCCATGTATTTTTAAATCTCTTCCTTTGTTTCCTGGTTGACCTATCATTGTTGAGTTAACATGTTATTTAATCTCCACTTATTGTACTCTTTCCAGATTTTTTATTGTAATGGACTTCTAGTTTCATAGTATTCTGGTCAGAAAAGAAGCATGGTATGAATTTCATATTGTTTAATTTGTTAAGGGTGTTTTGTGGGATGATATGTGATCTATTCTGGATAATGTTCCATGTACACTTGAAAAGCATGTGTATTTTGTTGTTTTAGGAAGGAATGTTCTGAATATATCTGTTAAATTCATGTGTTCCAGTGTGTCATTTAAAGCCATTGTTTCCCTCTTACATTTCTGTTCAGATAATCTGTCCATTAACCTAAGTGGGGTGATAAAATTCTGTACTATAATTGTACTATTGTCAATTAGTTCCTTCATAATTGTTATTAACTGTTTTCTATATTTGTGTGCAGCTATGTTAGGTGCATAAATCCTTATAATTGTTATATCGTCTTCTTGGATTTTCTCCTTTATTATTATATAGTGTACTTCTTTATCTCTTGTTAGTCATTTTATAGTGTCTTTTTTTTTTTGCCCTGGATTACCGTGCATTTTTATTTATTTACTTGTTTGTTTGTTTTTGTTAGCCACCATACACTACATTATTAGTTTTTGATGCAGTGTTCCATGATTCATTGTCTGTGTATAACACCCAGTGTTCCATGCAATACATGCCCTCCTTAGTACCCATCAGTGGGCTAATAAACCATCCCCCCACACCCCTGCCCTCTAAAGCTCTCAGTTTGTTTCCCAGAGTCCATAGTCTTTCATGGTTTGTCTCCCTCCTGATTCCTCTCTCCCTTCGTTTTTCCCTTCCTTCTAATGTCCTCCATGCTATTCCTTATGTTCCACAAGTAAGTGAAACCATATGATAATTGACTTTCTCTGCTTGACTTATTTCAGTCAGCATAATCTCCTCCAGTTCCATCCACGTTGAGGCAAAAGTTGGATATTCATCCTTTCTGATGGCTGAGTAATATTCCATTGTATATATGGACCACATCTCCTTTATCTATTTGTCTGTTGAATGGCATTTTAGCTCTTTCCACAGTTTGGCTATTCTGGACATTGCTGCTATGTACATTGGGGTGCATGTGTCCTTTCTTTTCACTACATGTTTATGTTTGGGGTAAACACCCTGTAGTGCAGTTGCTGGGTTTTAAGGTACCTCTATTTTTAATGCCTTGAGGAACCTCCATACTGTTTTCCAAAGTGGCTGTACCAGCTTTCATTCCCACCAACAGAGTAAGAGGATTCCCCTTTCTCCACAACCCCTCCAACATTTGTTGTTTCTTGCCTTGTCAATTTTTGCCATTCTGTGTGGTGTGAGGTGGTATGTCAGTGTGGTTTTCATTTGAATTTCCCTGATGGCTAATGCGGATGAACACTTTTTCATGTGTCTGATAGCCATTTGTATGTCTTCTTTGAAGAAGTGTCTGTTCATGTCTTCTTCCCATTTTTTGACTTGATTATTTGTTTTTTGAGTGTTGAGTTTTAGAAATTCTTTACAGATCTTAAATATCAGCCCTCTGTCTGTAGTGTCATTTGCAAATTTCTTCTCCCATGCCCTGATTGCTTCTTGGTTTTGTTGACTGTTTCCTTTGGTGGGCAAGAAACTCGATGAAGCCCCAAAGTTCATATTTGCTTTTTTCCCCCTGTTTTGAAAGAAGCCGCTGTGGTTGATGTCAAAGAAGTTACTGCCTACGTTCTCTTCTAGGATTTTGGTGGATTCCTGTCTCATATTGAGCTTTCATCAGTTTAGAATGTATCTTTGTGTATGGTGTCAGAGAATGGTCGAGTTTCCTTTTTCTGTATATAGCTGTCCAATTTTCCCAGCACCATTTATTGAAGAGACTGTCTTTTTTTCCATTGGATACTTTTTCCTGTTTTTTTGAAGATTAGTTGACTGACCATAGAATTGAGGGCCCATATCTGGGCTCTACGTTCTGTTCCATTGGTATATGTATCTGCTTTTGTGCCTGTACTATGCTCTCTTGGTGATCACAGCTTTGTAATATAGCTCGAAATAAGGAAGCATGATGCCCCCAGCATTGTTTTCTTTTTCAGCATTTCCTTGCCAATTTGGGGTCTTTTCTGGTTCCATACAAATTTTAGGATTTTTTGTTCCAGCACTTTGAAAAATGCTGTTGGTATTTTGAACAGGATGGTGTTGAAAGTATAGGCTGCTCCATCAACATTTTAACAACATTTATTCTTCCGATCCATGAGCGTGGAATATTTTTCTTTGTGTCTTCCTTGATTTCTTTGTATCTTCTTTGGATTTCTTTGTGTCTTCCTCAATTTCTTTCAGGAGTATTCTGTAGTTCCTAGAGTATAGATCCTTCACCCCTTTAGTTGGGTTTATTCCAAGGTATCTTGTTTTTGGTGCTATTGTAAATGCAGTTGATTCTCTAATTTCTATTTCTGCAGTTACATTTTAGTGTATAAGAAAGCAACTGACTGCTGTGCATTGATTTTGTGTCCTGCCACATTACTGAATTTCTTTGGGAGTGGAGTCTTGGGTTTTCCATATAAAGTATCATGTCATCTGTGGGGGGAGAGAATTTGTTTGACTTCTTTGCTAGTTTGAATAACTTTTATTTCTTTTTGTTGCCTGATTGCTGTTGCTAGGACTTCTAGTACTATGTTGAACAACAGTGGTGATAGTGGCCATTCTTGTCATATTCCTGATCTCAAAGGGAAGGCTGTCAGCTTTTCCCCATTGAGAATGATATTTGCTCTGGGTTTTTTATAGATGGATTTTATAAAATTGAGGAATGTTCCCCCCATCACTATACTCTGAAGAGTTTTAATCAGGAAAGGATGCTGTATTTTGTTAAATGCTTTTTCTGCATCCATTCAAAAGAACATGTGGTTTTTCTCTCTTCTTCTATTAATTTTTTCTATAATTTTTCTCTATTCTATTAATTTTTATTAATTTATTATTTTTCTATTAATTTTATTAATTAAATTATTTAATTTCTATTAACTTTCCAAAATTTTAATTAATTAAGTAAGTAATTAATTGTTAATTAAGTTGCTAATTAATTAATGTTAATTAATTAACAATGTTGAACCACCCTTGCATCCCAGGGATAAATCCCACCTGGTATGGTAGATTATCCTTTTAATGTAGTGCTGGATCCTATTAGCTAGTATCTTGTTGAGAATTTTTTCATCCATATTCATCAGGTATATTGGTCTGAAATTCTCCTTTTTGATGGGGTCTTTGCCTGGTTTTGGGATCAAGGTAATGCTGGCCTCCTAGAAAGAATCTGGAAGTTTTCCTTTTTTCTGTTTTTTTTTTTTAAACAGCTTCAGGTCAATAGGTATTAGTTCTTCTTTGAATGTTTGGTATAATTCTCCAGGGTATCTTTCACGTCCTGGACTCTTGTGTTTTGGGAGGTTTTTGATTGCTGCTTCAATCTCATTACTAGATATTGGTCTATTCAGGTTGTCAATTTCTTCCTGTTTCAGTCTTGGTAGTTTATAGGTTTCCAGGAATGCATCCATTTCTTCTAGATTGGTTAACTTACTGACATATAGCTGTTGATGATAATTTCTGATGATTATTTCTATTCCTTTGTGTTAGTTGTGATCTCTCCCCTTTCGTTCATAATTTTATTAATTTGGGTCCTTTCTCTTTTCTTTTGGACATGTCTGGCCAGTGGTTTATCGATCATATTAATTCTTTCAAAGAATCAGCTTCTAGTTTCGTTGATATGTTCTACTATATTTTTTTTTTATCTCTGATCCATCAATCTCTGTTCTAATCTTAATTATTTCCCTTATCATGCAAGGGTTAGGCTTAACCTAGATTCTCTAGTACTTTAAGGTATAAAAGATAGTTTGTGTATTCAGGATTTCTCTACTTTTTTTTAGTGAGTTTTGGATGGCTATGTACTTCCCCCTTAGGACTACCTTTGCCGTATCCCGTAGGTTTTGGACCAAAGTGTTTTCATTCTCATTGTTTTCCATGAATTGTTTAAGTTCTTTGATTTCCTGTTTGACCCAAACATTCTTGAGCAGGATGGTCTTTAGCTAAGTGTTTGAATTTTTTCCAGACTTTCCTGGGTATTGAGTTCTAGTTTCAAAGTATCGTGGTCTGAGAATATGCAGGAAAGAATCTCAGTCTTTTGGTATCGGTTGAGACCTGATTTGTGACCCAGTATGTGGTCTATTCTGGAGAAAGTTCCATATGCACTTGAGAAGAATGAGTGTTCTGTTGTTTTAGGGTGGAATGTTATATCTATGAGGTCCAGTGTGTCGTTCAAAGCTCTTGTTCCTTTGTTGATTTTTTGCTTAGATAATATATTACAGAGAGTGGAGTGTTGAGGTCTCCTACTATTAATGTTTTATTATCAGTATGTCTCTTTGTTTGGGTTAAGGGTTGACTTATGTGTTTGGCTGCTCCCATGTTGGGGACATAGGTATTTACAATTGTTAGATATTCTTATTAGATAGACCCTTTAAGAGTGATATAGTGTCCTTCTGTATCTCTAACTGTAGTCTTTACCTTAAAATCTAATTTGTCAGATAGAATTGCTGCCTCAGTTTTCTTATGTGGTCCATTGGCATGAAAGATGGTTCTTCATTTTTTTCCCTTCAATATGGATGTATCTGTAGGTTCAAAATGTGTCACTTATAGACAGCATATGTATGGGTTCTGTCTCTTTATCCAATCTGCAACCCTGTGCTGTTTTATAGGAGCATAAAATGGCCTAAAAGGCCATTCACCTTGAGAGTGATTATTGAAAGATAAGAGTTTATTGTCATCATGTTGTCTGTGAAGTCTTTGTTTCTATAGATTTTCTTTGTACTTTTCTGTTGCATATCACTCTTGGGGTTCTTTTTCTTTTATAGAATCCCAGTTTATTTTTCTTGCCGGGCTGGTTTAGTGGTCACATAGTCTTTCAGTTTTTGCCACTCTTGGATGCTTTTTATCTCTCCATCCATTGCACATGACAGACTTGGTGGATAAAGTATTCATGGCTGCATGTTCTTCTCATTTATTACCCTCAGTATGTCTTGGCTTTCCTTTCTGGGTTGCTGGGGCTCTGTGAACAGGTCTGACATTATTCTGATGTTCTTTCCTCTGTACGTAAGATATCTCTTGCCCCTAACTTCCTTTAAGATGGTTTCCTTGGTTCTAAGATTTGTGAGTTTTACTACTATATACTTGGGCACTGGTATTTCCCTTGATCTTGGGAGGGGTCCTCTCTGCCTCTAGGACACGAATACTCTTTCCTTCCCCAGATTAGGGAAGTTCTCAGCTACGATTTGCTCAAAAATATCTTCTAGGCTTCTCTCTGTGTCCACCCACCCTCAAGGATCCCAATAATTCTGACCTTGGAATGTGTGTGGGCATTGTTTATTTCTCTAATTCTGTATTCATGGATTTTAACCTATTTTTCCAGGATTCCTCCTGTTCCTTCTTTTCTATCCGTTTTCTAGATCAGTAATTATCATCAGCCTTGTTTACCCTAGCTGTTAGAGTATGTAGATTAGATTGGATCTCATAGATAGCTGTTTCAAGATCCTCTAGATCAGCTCTCAGTTCTACCCTTAGAGAATCTATGTTGTCTTAATGGTTTTCTCCATTGTAGCTATTGTCTGCATAACTTACCCTGAAGTCTGTTTTCAACATCTTGCTTATGTGTGTATCTATTTGTTTTGTGGCAGAGGTCACAGTCTGAATTTTTCCTGTGTTGGGGATTCCTTCTCTTACTCATTCTGCTGCAGTGTGGTTTAGGGAATGTACAGAATCCAAATTACTGACTACCACCCAAATGAGATGTACCTGTTTTTTAGGCACGTTAGGGTTATTGACCTTTTGTTCTTCCAGGCTGTCTTCTGGTCGAGGGGCCTGTCATGCTGTTGTTACTCAGGCAACCCTGTTTGGGCAGAGTTGCCCTGTCCCCTATGGGGGGATGGGCTCAGTGAAAACCGGTTTGGGGGGGCTTTTGTTCTCTGGTGTCTTTCTCTGGTGGCTTTCTGCATTCCCCCCCCCCCTCGTGAGTCAGAGTAGAATTGACTGATCCAAAGCTCTGTCTCAGAACAGAGAGATCACAGTCTGCCTCTCAGTGCACTCTCCATGCCACACTGTCTCCATTTTGTTTGTGCTGCTAAAAACCACAGTGTCCTGGGTTGTGAGCCCCACAGTAGCACTCCCAGCCCTCACTTCCCGGTTCAGGCATGTTACTGCTCTTTGTGCTTCTAAAATCGCCAGCCACCCCAAGTTTGCATGTGTGCCCCTGCAGCTCCAGGTTTCAGTCTGGGGGGGTTGGCTATGAGGCTTTTGTACTCTGGTTGCAGAGGTTCCTGGATTCTTCCCTTCCCCTTCCATTTATCTTCCAGTATCTGTCCAGTATCACAGCTTCCCACATCATACCTTGATACCAGCCACCAGAGATATTCTGTTTGTAGACATCCAGATATATCTTCTTATATCTCAGGCTGATTTCATGGGTATTTAGAGTGGTCTCGTAGATATATAGCTCAATTCAGGGGACTGGTTGAAATAGGGTCCCTACTCTTCTGCCATCTTTTCCTCCTACTGTTTTTTAATGTCTTTTTTTTTTCTGATGTAAGCATTCTGATGTAAACATTGTTAGTCCAACTTTCTTTTGGCTAACACTTGCATGATGTTTCTCCATTCCCTCACTTTCAATCTGCAGGTTTCTTTAGGTCTAAAATCAGTCTTCTCTAGATAGCATATAGATAGGTCTTGTTTTGTACCCATTACATCACCCTATTATTTGATTAGAGCTTTTAGGTCATTTATATTCAAAGTAATTGTTGATAAATATGTGTTTATTGTCTATTATTTATTGTGTAGTTGTTTCTGAATATTTTCTCTGATTCTTGTTTTTCTCTTTCATGTTTTCCTGATTTTCATTACTGTAACGTTTGGATTTCTTTCTCTCAATTTTTTGCATATTTATTGATGATTCTTTTTATATGGTTACCATTAGTTTTGTATGTAACCTGTTCTTTTTATTGGAATCTATATTAAGTTGATGGTTTTTAAAGTTTGAACCCATTCCTTACTGCTCTAATCCCCATGCTTAATGTGTATGTTGTTATAATTTATATCCTTTTATTTTGTGAAATCATTGACTGACTTTTTACCGAAATATTCATTTTTACTGCTTTTGTTTCCTGTCACTCTTTGTTTATACTGTCACTTTTTGTTTCTCCTTTCCACTCAGAGTCCCCTTAACTATTTGTAGCAGGGCTGGTTTAGTTGTCATGAATTCTTTTAAGTTGATGTTTGTTTGTTTGTCCGGAAACTCTTTCTGTCTCCTTCTATTCTGAATCATAGCCTTTCATAAAGTATTCTGTGCTTAAGATTTTTCCCTTTCAGCACTTTGATATATCATGTCACTCTGTTCTGGCTTGCAAATTTTCCATTTAAAAGTGTCCTGCTAATTGGCTTTCCCTTTTAAGTTACTGTCTCTTTTGTTTTTTTGCTTTTAAGATTTTGTCTCTGTCACTGTATTTTGCACATTTAATTACAGTATGTGTTGGTGTTGGCCTGTTTTTGTTGATTTTGATAGAATTTTCTTTGTTTCCTGATCGATGTATCTGTTTCTTTTCCTAGATTAGGGAAGTTTCCAGCTGTTATTTCTTCACATAAATTTTCTGCCCCCTTTTCTGCTGTTCTTCTGGGACTCCCGTAATACAAATGTTATTAAATTTGATGAGTCTGTGAGTTCCCAAAGTCTATTCTCATTAGGCATAATTCTTTTTCTCTTTTTTTTTCACCTTGAATACCTTTCATTATTTTGTCTTCTAGATCACTAATTTGTTCCTCTGCTTCTTCTAATGCTCTCTTTATTCCATCAAGCATATATGTGTCTCATTTTGTTTATTGGCCCCTTTATCTCTGCTATGTTATTTTTTATCTGGGTGTTAAGGTCTCACTCATGTCTTCTACTCCTTTCTTAAGTTCATGAGTATTCTTATGAACAATACTTTAAATTCTCTACTAGGCACATTATTTATATCTGTTTCACTTAGATCTTTAGCCATGGCTTTTTTCTCTTCTTTCATTTGGGAGAAATTTTTCCCCTTTCCCCTCCCTCTCTGTGTCTATTTCTGTGTGTTAATAAAGTCAGCTTTGTCTTCTGCTCTTCAAAGTAGTGCTTTTATAAGGAAGAGATCCTGGAGTTCTCTGAAGTGCACTATCCCATGTTTGCCTGAATCTTGCATCTCAGGAGCATATCCTCTGTGTGTGTTTGTGTGTTGCTTGTGCTCTGCTGTTGTGTCTGAGTCACTTTTCCTTTGTGGGATATTGTGGGCTGTATTTGCTCTCTGTATTGTTAGTGGGATCTAAGCAGGGTAGCTATAAGGGTCATGCCTACCCAGAAACTTGGGAGTAGGGTAGCAGTGTTAGCAACAGTTGTACTGGGCCACTAGTCCTATGCTGCATCCACAGAAATACTGCATTGGCTGGGAACTGCTTGCCAGGTTGGCCTGGGGTCAGAGGCTGGGAGCTGTACGTCATGATGCCTGGATGTGGTTGGGCTTGGTACACGATAGTGGCTTGGGGCATATGGTAAGGAGTGGCCTGCAGCAGCAGCACCACTCAGCAGCTGGTCATTGTATGGTCGTTATGGCTCAGTGTGGCAAGGTAGCTATATCTTATGAGATGGGGGTGCTTAGTGGATAGGGGCACCTATGCACTGGTGAGTGGGTGAAGAGTGTGTGGTTTTAGCAAAATTTGTCCTGAGCCCACAGTCACAGGGATGCAGGCTTGGAGTGGTTGAGTGCTCAGGAGAACTCACGGAGGTGACTACTCTCGTAAGTTAGATAGCATGTGTCTGTGCAGTTCTACCTCCTGCCGATGACAATTTGTTTATGCTGAGAGGTGGGGGTAAAAATCTTATCTGTTGGGTCCTTCATTTTTAAAGTCCCCCAACTTGCTCTGAAATCAGTACGAATAGATCTGTCTCCTGTTTGCTCCCCAGCATTGTGTAAACTACTAATTTTATGTTGCTTCTCCGTGTAGGTTGCTGTCTCTTTAAGGGCAGTGGCCCAGCAATTGCTCACCCTCCTGGCTTCTATAGTGCTGAGTCAGCTGAGTTTTAAAGCTGCAGGCTCCAAGTCCCACTGATTATACAAACTTAAAGAATTCAGCCCCTCTGGTTTTCAAAGTCAAACATTATGGGGATTATTCTTCTCACTGCAAGTTTCTTGGTGTTAAGGCCTGTTTCTCTACCCTCTCCATACACACAGCTCCCTCCCTTCTGCAGAAGCCTCTCTCTGCCTTTCTGAACTTCCTAACCTCTCAGATGTAGCTTTTCTTCTGTATTTAGTTGTTGAGTTTGTTCTGACAGTATTCATATTACTCTCCAGTTTGTTGACTAAGATGTGGATTATATCTCATGGTATAGGGTGAGCTTGGGTCCTCCTTCTCTGCCATCTTTCCTGGTAGGCATCCAAAATGACCAGAGTTAAAATCAACATCAATAAAAAATAAGTTAAAAAAATCAACATAAAAAAATAACACGTGAGGGGCAATAAAGATGAATAGTTCTAGAATGTATTCATGCATCAGATACTATCATCTTAAAAATAGAGTGATATGTGTAGGATATTAAATGTGAAACTCACTTAATACAAAGCAGAAATCTATAGTAGAACACAGAAAGAAAATTACCCAGCCACAAGTAAGAGTGCTGAAAAAAAAAAGAAAGAAAGAAAGAAAGAAAGAAATGAAAAGAGAGGAAGTAAAAAATCTGCCAGAAAATACTCAACAATTGTCAATAAGTACGTTCCTATCTATAAATACTGTAAGGTTAAATGGACTAAATTCTCTAGTCAAAGACATAGAGTAGGTGAATTGATTAAAAAAAAAAAAACACCAAAACTCGTTATTATGTTGCCTGCATACTCATTTCAGGTCTAAGAACACAAAGAAACTGAAAGTGAAATTATAGAAAAAGATGTTCAATGCAAATGGAAATGAAAAGAAATTTAGTCTTTTGCATGTTGGGAACTTTTGATTTCTAATTCAGTTCCTTTGCTGGTTATTGGTATCTTCAGGTTTTCTATTTATTTCTATTTCAGTTTTTGGTAGTTTTTATGTTTCTAGGAATTAATCAATTTCTTTAAGATTGTCCAATTTGTTGTCATATAGTTTTTCCCAGTATTCTCCTATAATTGTTTGTATTTCTGTGGTGTTGGTTGTTATGTCCCCTTTCTCATTTGTGATTTTATTTTTTTCGGTTCTTTCTCTTTGCTTTTTGTTAAGTCTGAATAATGATTTATCATTTTTTTTTCTTCAAAGAAGCAGCTACTGGTTTCTTGATTTGTTATATTGGTTTTTGTTGTTGTTGTTGTTTTTAGGTTTTATATCATTATTTTGTGCTCTAATCTGTATTAATTGTTCCCTTTTGTTGGCTTTAGGCTTCATTGTTGTTCTTTTTCTAACTCCTTTAGGTGTAAGTTTAGATTGTTTATATGAGATTTTCTTGCTTCTTGAGGCCTGTATTACTGTAAACTTCCCTTTTGAGGACACTTTTCCTGCATCCCCAAAACTCCCAATAAACAGAAGTCCAGAGTCAGATGGTTCAGAGGCAATTTCTAACATATATGTAAAGAAGAATTAAAACCTATTCTTCTCAAACCATTCCAAAAAGTAGAAAAGGACAGAAAACTTCCACATTCACTCTGTGAACCAGCATTAACCTGAACCAAAACCAGATAAAGACTACTAAAAAGGAGTATAGGCCAATATCCCTGATGAACATGGACGCAAACATTCTTAATAAAATACTAGAAATACACATCCAACAGTATATTGATAAAATCATTCACCATGATCAAATGGGATTTATTACTCAGTTATAAGGGTGGTACAATATTCATAAATTAATCAATGTGATACACCTCATAAGGGAAAGGATAAGAAACATATGAACCTTTCAATAGATGCAGAAAAAGCATTTGACAAGGTACAGCATCCATTCTTGATAAAAACCCTCAACTGAGTAGGTTTAGAGGAAACATACTTCAATATCATAAAGGCCTAATATGAAAAACCCACAGCTAACAGCATATTTAGTGGGGAATTACACTCAGCAACAAGGTGGGAATTTCCATTCTCACCACTGTTACTTAACATAATACTGGAAGTCTTAATCACAAATCAGATAACAAAAAGATATAAAAGGCATCCAAATGAGTAAGGAAAGTCAAGCTTTCACTATTTACAGATAACATGATATTCTATATAGAAATCCCAGTAGACTACCAAAACACTGTTAGAACTGATAAAGAAATTCAGTTAAGTTGCAAGATCCAAAATCAATGTACAGAAATCTGTTCCATTTCTATACACCAAAAATGAAGCAGCAGAAAGAAGAAATTAAGAAATCAGTTCCATTTTCCAATTGCATCAGAAATAATGTACCTAGGAATAATCCTAACTAAGTAGATAAAAGACCTTTACTCTGTAAACTATAAAACACTGGATGAAAAATATTGAAGCTGACACAAAGAAATGGAAGGTCATCACATGCTTATGGATTGAAACAAACACTGTTAAAATGTCTATATTACCCAAAGCAATGTACACGTTTCAATCAGTACCTATCAAAATACCAACAGCCTTTTTCACAGAACTACAGCAAGCCATAATCATCAAGACAGTATGGTACCTGCACAAAAATAGACACATAGATCAATGGAACAGAATAGATAACCCAGGAACCCACAGCTATATGGTGAATTAATTTTTGACAAAACGGAAGACTATCCAATGGAAAAAAAACAGTACCTTCAACAAATGGGATTGGAAAAACTGGAAAGCAACATACAAAAGAATGCAACTTCTTTCTTACACCAAAAAAAAAACTGGATTAAAGATCTAAATGCAAGGCCTGAAGCCATAAAAATCCTAGAGTATTACCTAGGCATTAACCTCTTTGACACTGGTTGTAGCAACTTCTTAGTAGATATGTCTCCTGAGGCAAATGAAACCAAAGCAAAAATAATCTTTTGGGACTTCATCAATATGAAAAGCTACTGGATATGGAAGGAAACAATGAACAAAAATAAAAGTCAGCCAATGGAATGGGAGAAGATATATTCAAATGATATATCTATTAATGGTTTGGTATCCAAACTATATAAAGAAGTTATAAAACTCAAACCCCAGGGGCACCTGGGTGGTTTGGTTGTGTACAACACTTGGTTTTGGCTTAGGTCATGGTCTTAGGGTATTAGATCAAACCCTGCATCAGACTCTGCTCAGTATAGAGTCTGCTTGAGATACTCTCTCCCTCTCCCTCTGCACCTGCCCCCACTCACTCTCGCTCTCAAGAAAACAAAAACAGAACAAGAGAGACCATGAGTGGGGTTGGAAGGTCAGAGGGAGAGAGAGAAGGAGGCTCCCCTCTGAGCACAGAGCCTGATGCTGGCTTGATCCTAGGACCCATGGATAATGACCTGAGCCGAAAACAGATGCTTAACCAACTGAGCCACCCAGATGCCCCATAAAAACAAACAAACAAAAAACCAAAAAATCAAAAAAAAGAAAAAAAGAAAAGAAAAACAAACAAAAAAGACAAACCCCCAACCCTCTGAAGACAATGTAGTTAAAAAATGGACAGAAGACATGAATAGGCTTTTTTCCAAAGAAGACATGCAAAAGGCCAACAGACATATGAAAAGATGCTCAGCATCACTGATAATCAGGGAAATACAAAATTAAATAACATTAATATATTACCTCACACCTGACAGAATGATTAAAATCAACAACACAAGAAACAACAGGTGTTGGTGAGGAAGTGAAGAAAGGGGAGCCCTCTTACCCTGCTGGTGGGAATGGAAACTGGTGGTGCAGCAACTCTGGAAAATTGTACAGAGGATCCTCAAAAAGTTAAAAATTGAACTACCCTATGATCTGGCAATTGCAGAACTTGGTATTTACCCAAAGAATACAGAAATACTAATTCAAAGGGATGCATATTCAAAATGAAATAAAAGTTAAAATGGCTATGTTTTTAAAAAAGGGATAAAAAGTTTAAAAATTTAAAAAAGGTATATATGCATTCTAGTTTTTATAATAGTCAAACTATGAAAACAGCCCAAGTGTCCATCAAGTGATGAATGGATAAATTAGATGTGTCCATTGACTGATGAATGGAAAAATATGTGCTCATGGATTGATGAATGGATAAAGAACACACACACACACACACACACACATAAATACACACTGGAATATTAGCCATAAGAAGTATTAAAATATTGCCATTTGCAATGATGTGGATGGAACTTGATATTATCCTAAGTGAAAAAAGTCAATCAGAAAATGACAAATACCATACGACTTCACTCATGTGTGGAATTTAAGGGACAAAACAAAACAGCAAAGGGAACAAAAAAGAGAGGCAAATGTAGAAACAGACTTAACAATTGTGAACAAATTGATGGTTATCAGAGGGGTGGTGGGTATGCAATGGATTAAGTTGTTGATGATTATGGAGTGTACTTGTGATGAGCACAGGGTGTTGTATGGATGTGGTGATCAGTATATTGCACACCTGAAACCAATATAACCTTGAATTTTAACTAACTGGGTTTAAACAAAAACTTTGAAAAATGAAAGCTTTCAAGGAGAAAAAAATGAACCCTTGTGAAACTGCATATACCAGATAAACTCTCAAACAAAAATGGTAATGAAAGGTATAGAAGGGTGTTACCAAATGATAAAAGCATCAGTGCAACATGAGGATATAGTGTTTGTAAATATTTAAACACCAAAATATACAAAGCAAAGATTAACAGAGTTTAAGGGGGAATTTGAAAGCAATAAAATAATAGTAGGGGACTTTAATATCCAACTGATATCACTGGATAGATTTTCCAGGCAAAAAAACAATAAGGAAAGATTGGCCTTAAAGGACACATTAGATCAGATGGACTTAATAGATATATTAAAAAAATGCTCCATCTAAAAGTACAGAGTACCCCTGAAACATTGTCTAGGATGGATCATATTGAGGCCACAAAAGAAGTCTCAGTTATTCAAAAAGGTTGAAACCATATCAACTATCTTTTCTGATCACAGTGCTATAAAAATACAAATCAATCATACAAGGACAACTGGTAGGAAATCACAGATATGTGGAGATGAAACAAGATGCTACTGAATACTCACTGGATTGATTCAGAGATCAAAGGAGAAAACGAAGTACCTGGAGACAAATAAAAATGGCAATACGACAGTCCAAAACATGTAGAATACAACACAAGCAGTTTTAAGAGTTAAATTTAACAGCAATACAGGCGCATATATATATATATATATATATATAGAGAGAGAGAGAGAGAGAGAGTAAGATTATTTTTGATTTCTCTTTTGAAATATATATTTGAGGGCACCTGGGTGGCTCAGTGGGTTAAGCCGCTGCCTTCGGCTTAGGTCATGATCTCAGGGTCCTGGGATCGAGTCCCTCATCGGGCTCTCTGCTCAGCAGGGAGCCTGCTTCCCCCCCCTCTCTCTGCCTGCCTCTATGCCTACTTGTGATCTTTCTCTCTGTCAAATAAATAAATAAAATCTTTTAAAAAAAGAATATATAAGCCATTATATGCCTACAATGGGATAACCTAGAAAAATTCTTTTTTTAAAATTTTCATTTTAATGCGATTAATTCACATATTTATGTTATTGGTTTTAGAAATAGAAGCCTGTGATTTATCAGTCTTATATAATACGGAGTGCCCATTACATCACATGCCCTCTTTAGTGTCCATCACCCAGTTACCCTATCCCTCCACCCTGTCACCTCCAGCAACCCTCTGTTTCTAGTGATTGAGTCTCTTCTGGTTTCTATCCCTCTCTGGTTTTGTCTTATTTTTTCCTCTCTTCCCCTATGATACTCTTTTTTTTCTTAAATTCCACATATCAGTGAGATCATATGATAATCGTCTTTCTCTGATTGACTTATTTTGCTTAGCATAATACCTTCTTGTTCCATCCATGTCCTTGCAAATGGGAAGATTTCATTTTTTTGTGGCTGAGCAACATTCCACTGTATATGTTTATATATATACCACATCTTCTCTATCCATTCATCTGTCAGTGGGCATCTGGGCTCTTTCCATAGTTTGGCTATTATGGACATGGCTGCTATAAACATTGGCAGGCAGCTGCCCCATCATTTCACTACATTTCTATCATTGTGGTAAATACCCAGTGGTACAGTTGCTGGGTTGTACAGTAGCTCTATTTTCAACATTTTGAGGAACGTCCATACTGTTTTCCAGCGTAGCTGCACCAGCTTGCATTCCCACCAACAGTGTAGGAGAGTTCCCCTTTCTCCACATCCTGGCCAACACCTGTCATTTCCTGACTTGTTAATTTTAGTCATTCTGACCTGTGTGAGTTGGTATCTTATTGTGGTTTTGGTTTGTATTTCCCTAATGCTGAGTGATGTTTTTTCTAGCAATTTTGTGGTAGAGTTTTTTTGGGGTTTTCACATAAATTATCATGTCATCTGCAGAGTGAGAGTTTGATTTTTTTTCTTTGCCAATTTTGATGCCTTTTACATCTTTTTGTCTGATTGCTGAGGCTAGGAATTCTAGTACTATGATGAATAGCAGCAGTGATAGTGAACACTGTTCCTGACCTCAGGAAGAAAGCTCCAGTTTTTCCCCATTGAGAATGATATTTGCTGGGTGCTTTTCATGGATAGCTTTTATGATATTGAGGTATGTTCTCTCTATCCCTACATAGTGAAGGGTTGTAATCAGGAAAGGATACTGTACTTTGTAAAATGCTTATTCTGCATCTTTTGAGAGTATCATATGGTTCTTCTTTCTTTTATTTATGCAGTGTATTACATTGCTTGATTTGTAAATGTTGACTCACCCTTTCAGCTCAGGAATAAATCCCATCTGGTCGTGGTGAAAATCCCTTTAATTGTACTTTTGGATCCTATTAGCTAGTATATTGATGAGAATTTTTGCATCAGTGTTCATCAGGCATATTCTTCTGTGATTCTCCTTTTTGATGGGGTCTTTGTCTGGTTTTGGGATCAAGATAATGCTGGCCTCATAGAAAGAGTTTGCAAGTTTTCCTTCCATTTTCTGTTTCTTGAAATAGCTTCAGAAGAATAGGCATTAATTCTTCTTTAACTGTTTGGTAGAATTCTCCTGAGAAGCTCTCTGCCACTTGGCTCTTGGTTGTTGGGAGATTTTTGATGACTGCTTCAGTTTCCTTGCTAGTCATGGGTCTGTTCAGTTTTTCTGTTTCATCCTGTTTCAGTTTTGTTCATTTATATGTCTCTAGGAATGCATCTGTTTCTTTCAGATTGCCTAGTTTGTTGGCATATATTTGCTCGTATGTTCTTATGATTTCATGTCTCCATTTTTATTGCATCTCATTAATAGCCTTTTTGTTTCTTTGGTGTTGGTTGTGATCTATCCTCTTTTATTCATGATTTTATTAATTTGGGTCCTTTCTCTTTTCTTATTTTTAGGTTTGGCCAGGGGTTTATCAATCTTATTAATTCTCTCAAAGAACCAGCTCCTAGTTTTGTTGGTCAGTTCTACTCATCTTTTAGTTTCTGTTTCATTGATTTCCACTCTAATCTTTATTAGTTGTCTTCTCCTGCTGGATTTAAGCTTTATTTGCTGTTTTTTCTCCAGCTCCTTTAGGTGTAAAGGGAGGTCGTGCTTTTGAGACCATTCTTTTTCTTTGAGAAAGTCTTGTGTTGCAATATACTCCCTCCTTAGGACCATCTTTGCTACACCCCTTATGTTTTGAACAGTTATATTTTCATTTTTATTTGTTTTCATGATTTTTTAAAAAAATTCTTCTTTAACTTCCTCTTAACATTCCTTCTTTAACATTCCTCTTTTAACTTCCTTTTAAAATTCCTTCCTTTTACTTTTAAAATTCCTCTTTTAACTTCCTCTTAACATTCCTTCTTTAACATTCTTTAGTAAGATGCTCTTTTGCCTCCGTCTGTTTGAGTTCTTTCCAAATTTCCTCTTTTGTTTGAGTTCCAGCTTCAAAGCACTGTGTCCTGAAAATATGTAGGAATGATCACAATCCTTTTGTACCAGTTGAGACCTGATTTATGACCCAGTATATGATCTATTCTGGAAAATGTTCCATGTGCACTTGAGAAGAATGTGTATTCTTCCCTTTAGGATGGAATGTTCTGAATCTATCCGTGAATTCCATCGGTCCTGTGTGTTAAAGAAAGCCCTTATCTCCTTGTTTATCTTCTGCTTGGACAAACTGTCCATTGGCAATGAGGGAGGTGTTAAAATCCCCTACTATTATTTTATTATTATTGATGTGGTTTCTTAGTTTTGTTATTAATTGGCTTATGTCATTGGCTGCTCCCATGTTAGGGACATAAATATGTATAGTTTTTGATCTTCTTGTTAGGTAAACCCTTGAATTATGATATAGTGTCCTTCCTTATCTCTTATTACAGTCTCTGTTTTAAAATCTAATTTGTCTGGTATAAAGATGGCCACCCCAGCTTTCTTTGATGTCCATTCACTTGATAAATGGTATCCACCCCTGTCACTTTAAATCTGGAGGTGTCTTTGGGTTTAAAATTAATCTCTTACAGATAGCATATTGATGAGTCTTGCTTTTGTATCCAATCTGAATCCCTGTGTCTTTGAATGGGACATTTTAGCCCATTTACATTCAGAGTAACTATTGAAGGATGTGAATTGAGTAAAACTGTATTATCTGTATAGTGACTGTTACTAATAATATATATATATATGTGTATATATTAATATATATAAACACACACACACACATATATATATATATATATATATATATATATATATATATATATATCTGTATTAGTTTTGGGCTCTCTCTTTGTTTAGAGGATCCCTTATAATATTTCCTGTAGGGCTGGTTTGGTGATCACAAATTTTTAGTTTCTTTTTGTCCTGGAAGCCTTTTTATCAGTCCTTCTATTTTGAGTGACATCCTAGCTGGCAAACATATTCTTGGCTGCATATTTTTCTCATTTAGCACCCTGAAGTTATCATGCCAGTCCCTTTTGGCCTGCTAGGTCTCTGTGGATAGGTCTGCTGGCAGTGTGGTGTTTCTACCGTTGTAGGTTACATAGAGATCTCTTGTCCCTGGCTGCTTTTAAGATTTTCCCTTTGTCTCTGAGATTTTTAAGTTTCACTATTATATGTCGGGGTTTTGACCTGTTTTTCCTTTTTCTTTTCTTTTTTTTTTTTAAGATTCCATTTTTAAAAATTTAATTTCTTTTCAGTGTAACAAAATTCATTGTTTATGCACCATACCCAGTACTCCATTTAATATGTGCCCTCTATAATAGCCACCACCAGGCTCCCCCAGCCTCCCACCCCCCGCCCCTTCATAACCCTCAGATTGTTTTTCAGAGTCCATAGTCTCTCATGGTTCATCTCCCCCTCCAATTTCCCTCAATTCCCTTCTCCTCTCCATTTCCCCATGTCCTCCGTGTTATTTATTGTGCTCCACAAATACGTGAAACCCTATGATAATTGACTCTCTCTGCTTGACTTATTTCACTCAGCATAATCTCTTCCAGTTTCATCCATGTTGTTACAAAAGTTGGGTATTTAATTTTAATAGATCAAATTATTGATTTTCTGTGTCTACTGGAGTTAGATGCCTGTTTCCTTCCCCAGATTAGGGAAGTTCTCCACTATTATTTCCTCCAGTATACCTTCTCCTCAGCCCCCATTTCCTCTTCTGGGATCCCAATTTTTCTAATAATTTTTTCACCTTATTGTATCACTTATATCTCAAATTCTCCTCTCCTGATCCAGTAGTTGTATATCTCTTTCTCTCAGCATCTTTATTCTCCATCATTTTGTCTTCTATATCACTAATTCTCTCTTCTGCCTCATTTATCCTAGCAGTTAGAGCCTCCATTTGCTATTGCATCTCACTAATAGCCTTTTTGTTTTTGACTTGGTTATATTTTAGTTCTTTTATTTTTCCAGAAAGGGATTTTCTAGTGTCTCTTATGCTTTTTTCAGGCCCAGATACTATCTTTATAATCATTTTTTCTGAACTCTAGATCTGACATCTTATTTCCATCCCGGTCAGGTCCCTGGCAGTCAGTACTGCCTCTTACTCTCTTTTTTTGACACGAGTTTTTTCATTTCGTCATTCTGTTTAGAGGAGAATAGCTGAATGAGAGAACAAAATACTAAAATGGCAAGAACAACCCCAGAGAATTATATACTAAACAAATCAGAAGAAATCTGAAACCATGAGTTAAAAAAAAAGGGAAAAAGGAAGAAAAAAGAGACTATAATCAGACAGGTGAGCAGAATAGAACAATACACTGGGTTCTTTTGTGTATTTTGGTCTGTGTTTTAGAAAACTAGATCCCAACATTATCAAGAAGGAAAAACATATATGTACAAAAATAAAATTAAATCCAATGAAAAGATAGAATGTAACTGTAAATATGGAAATCATATATAAGAATACAACAAAAGAGGAAAAGAAAATAACTGCAGAAAAAATAATGGAAGTGAGATAGACAGGTGAATAGCACAAAGCAGTACACTATCCCATGAGTTTATTTTGGTCAATTTGTTAAAAGAAATTACATCTCAAAATTTTAAGGAAAGAAAACCTGTATATACAAAAATGAAATTAAATAAATTGAGAAGAGAGAATATACAAATCTAAAATACCTTGAAGGGCTAGAATATGACTGTAAACATGAAAATTATAAAATACTTTAACAAAATAAAAAAAGAAAACAGAAAAAGATGAAATAAAAAACAAAAACAAAGCAAAACAAAACCAAACCTAAAAGAGAAAATGATCCAATAGGTGATTGGAACAGAGCCATACACTAGATTTGTGGTGGGGTTGTGGTATAGCTCAGTGGTAGAGCATTTGACTGCACTAGATTTTGGGTGTATTTTGTTCTGTTAGAAGAAACTGTTTCCTGAAATTATAAATCAAGAAAAACTTATGTATACACACAAATAAGATTAAGTAAAATGAAGGGATAGGATATAATTGTAAAAATGAACATTTAAAAACATTTTAAAAACAAATTGATAAAATAAGAAATTTTGTTGAAAATCAAAAGAAAAACAATTAAAAAATGTTAAGGTTGAAAAGCTAAGGAATCATGTGAAAAAGGCCATGAGTTCTATGTGCTGTATTCCCCTAGAACTGGAATTTTGTTTTGCAGTTCTCCTTGATTGGTAAACTTGGTCTTGGCTGGATGTTCTTCCTGATCTTCTGGGAGAGGGGCCTGTTGCGTTAATTCTCAAGTGTATTTGCTGTAGGCAGAATTGTACAGCCCTTGCCAGGGGGCCAGGCTGTTATCTTCTCTGGTTCGCTGTAACTGGCTTTTTTTCCCTAAAGCTTTCCCCATAATCTCAGATGATAAGAATGAAAATGGCCGCCTCCCAATCTCTATCCTCAGAATCTATCACTTGGGGCTGCACTCCTCAATGTGCCCTCGGCAAAACAGTGAATCACTCCTATCTCCCTGGTCTCTGTCTACACTCCCTGTTGACACAGCCTGTGATTGAGGGTTTCTGTCTCAGGCAGGCCACCCCTTTTGCAGTCTCTGAACTCTGCAGATTTCTCCTGGGTGCTCCTATACTGCTTCTCTTGGGGGAGGGAGGGTGTCTCACAGGTTCTGTTGCTTATTGGGCACCTTCTTAGAGAGCAGTCACCTGAATGTTGCATTTCACAGTTTATGGCTATCCTGAGCTGAGAGCCCACTTCTGTGCCCATTCTTTGCAGCTGGGTTTTTCACTCCGATGCCTGGGAGCTCTGCCACACTCGGGCAGAGGTTACTCCCTGTAACCTTGAGTATCCTGAGACCACACTGTCCTATCTGGGATCCACCCTGACCTCATCCCTCACTGGAGCAGACTTCTAAAAGTTCTGATTTTGTGTTCTGCTGCCATATTACTTGGGAGCAGCTGGATGACAGAGGTTCCTTACCCCCATGTCTGTCTTCCCATTTATCACCTCAGATTCACTTCTCCACATCTTTTACCTTGCAGAAAGTGGTTGTATTCTATTCATATAGTTGCAGCAATTTTATTCTTTGGTCCCTGGTTGAGTTCTCAGGCGTTCAGAATGATTTGATACCTATCTAGCTGAATTCCTGGGACCAGATGTAATTTTGTCTCCTGCTCCTATGCCATCTTGGACTCAGATATGGATAAGTTCTCAAAACATACAGTTTCCTAAGACTGAATGATAAAGAAATAAAAAATCTGTACTGATTGATTCCTAGAAAGGAGACCAAATCAGTAATCAAAACCCATCTAACATAAAAAAGTCCATAAACAGATGGCTTCACTGACTAGGCTAACCATTGAAAGATTTAATCACTGTCCCCAGACTCTTCCTAAAAATTAAGGGGATGCTTCCAAACTCATTTTATAAGGTCAATTTCTGATAACAAAAAAAGCAGACAAGGACACTGAAAATGAGGAAATTGCAAGCCAATATCCCTGATGTATAGAGATGCAAAAATCTTCCAAAAAAATTAGTGAACTGAATTCAGCAATGCTTTCAAAGGATCATATACTATGATTAGGTGGGGATTCCTACAAGCAAGAATGATTCAACATCTGCAAATCAATCAACCTGAACACCACATTGCAAAATTAAGGATAAAAATCATATCATCATCTCAATAGTTGCAGCAAAAGTATTTGACAATATTCCACATTTGTGTATGATAAAATCTCAATTGTGACAGAAGGAACTGAATATAATAAAGGTCATATATAACAGATCCATAGCTAACATCATACTCAATGTTGAAAAGGTGAAATCTTTTCTCTAAGATCAGGAACAAGACAAGGATGGCCATTTTGCCACTTTATTCAACATAGTATTGGAATTCCTAGCAACAGTAATTAGCCATCTAAAAGAGATAATAGGCATCCAGGTTGGAAAGGAAGAAGTAAAACTAACTATTTGCAAGTAACATGGTTCTATATGTAGAAAACCCTAAAGGTTCCACTAAAAAAAATTATTAGAACTCATAAATGTATTTAGTAAAGTTGCAGGATAGAAAATCTATATGCAGAAATCTTTTGTGTTTCTATACACTGAGAACAGACTATAAGAAATATATATATATACTAAGAAAACAGTCCCATTTACAATTGCTAGAAACAATTTCAAATTTCAATTTCAAATTCTTTAGAAAAGAATGACATACCTAGGAATAAATTTAACCAAGGAAACGTAGATCTACACACTGAAAGCCAGAACTGATGAAAGAAATTGAATAAGACAAATAAATGGAAAGATATTCCATGCTCATGAACTAGAAGAATTAATATCATATCCAGACTGGCTGCCCAAAGTTATCTAGAGGTTACATGCAATCCCCATCAAAATCAAAATCCCAGTGGCAATTTTTAGAACTGGAACAGATATTTAGAACTGGAACAGATATAGAATTTGTAGAAATCACAGAAGATCACAAGTAGCCAAAACAAACTTAAGAAAGGAGAACAAAACTGGAGGCATCACACTTTCTGATTTTTAACTGTACGTACTACAAAATTCTAGTCATCAAAACAAGAATGTATTGGCTGTAAAACAGACAAATAGATCAATGGAAGAAAATAAAGAAACCAGAAATAAACCTGCACATACATGGTCAATTAGTTTGCAGTGAAGGAGCCAAGAATATACAATGGAGAAATGGTAGTTTCTTCAGTAAGTAGTGTTGGAATAACTGGGTAGCCATATGCAAAAGAATGAAACTCTGGACCACTATTTTACACAATACACCAAAATTAACTCAAAAGTAAGACCTACGTGTAATCAAAATTCCTAGAAGAAAATGTATGCAGTTGTAACTTTGTAATCCTCTCAGGAGCTTATTGAGTGTAATCTGAAACTGGCCCCTGTACTCAGAGGACAAGGAGGTAGGACACTCCAGGTTGGTAAGTGATATTTTTAATAAGTAAAAGGAACTTACATGTAAGGCATGTCTTGGGTGGCAGTAAGACAAATGGATCCCCATGACCGCCCACCAAATCTTAAAAGTTTAACAAGAGACCTTAACTGGGTCCAGTTAAATATACTGTGTGGGTATTCTCAGCACCACATCATTATCTCAAGGCTTTGTCCTTGGAGCAACCTCTGGAAGCAGGAAAGGCAAGAGGAACCCACATTCCAAGGGAGGAGGTAGCAAGCCTTTGATTGCCTGGGGTCCAGCTCGCAGGTCAACTGGTCATCACATCTTTTCAATGAGCTTCCCCAATATTTCACCCCTCATGACCAGCTTTTATAAACTCATGTGTTCCTTTGTGAAATGAGCCTTAAGTGTTCAGCAAAGTGGGTTTTTTTTTTAAAGATTTTATTTATTTATTTGACAGAGATCACAAGTAGGCAGAGAGGCAGACAGAGAGAGAGAGAGAGGAAGGGAAGCAGGCTCCCCGCCAAGCAGAGAGCCCAATGTGGGGCTCAATCCCAGGACCCTGGGATCATGACGTGAGCTGAAGCAGAGGCTTTAACCCACTGAGCCATGCAGGCGCCCCACAGAAAGAGATTTTATTGGCATGGAGTGGCTCCTTTGGTGACTGTTTTGCTGCATTGGAGTCCAGTGCCATAGCAACAATACAGGTGCATGTAAGGAAACACAGATTAAATAAGACAGTGATTACAAAATCGATGACAGTTCTTTTATAAGAACCCTTGATCTGAGCTATTGATTTATTAAGTCTCCTAAGCTGAGGATTGGATTGCTTAGGGCATTCACTTGTATGTCATGTGATTTAATAAAGATGACACATTAGCAGATTCATTGGGGTGAACACACATTGTGTTTGTTTGGTTAATGGCACAGGTACCTCCTTATGAGTCAGTAAGAATGTCTAAGGCCATTTTATTTTGGAGTACAGCTTTATAAGTAATAAGTAAGTACAGCTTACCAGAGACATTTCAGTATTCATTAAGGACAGGTTTTATTGCTATCATTCAGTGCTTGCTGAGTGAATCTATTAAGGGCTTCACGTTTGCTATTAATGTCTTCTAAATCTACGCCAATGGAGGGGACAAAGACCATGGCAAAATGGTCTTACCAGTGGAAAAACCAAACATTTCCCCTGACTTTGAGGAAAGGGAGGTTAGCACCTTTAGAAACTTGTCCTGGTTGTACATACCATACATGTTGTCCAGGGGAAGCAGCACTGTCAGTTGTGAAGACATGAACTGGGGACAGGATATGCCATTACCATGACCCCCATTTTCTCTGTTCTTTCCATGGTACATGCTTCAGATATAGTGCGTTTTAACAGTTCCAGCATGCAGCAGGACAGGAAGATCTTAGTGGAGATTGAGTGGTTCTTCACCTAAGGGTGTGAAGAAACTCACCTGTCTCAGTGTGGTATTGCATTGTAAATTTTAGTAGGTAATTCCTTTTTCAAGAATGAGGGGTGTGATTTCCACAACATAGTGTTTTGATCCACTGTGAGATTTTGGGCTTTGGTTGTTTCCAGAAACTTCTATCTCTTTACAGTATTGGATCTCTGAGCAGGGATCCCTTGTCTGGCATATGGGGCAATAGGCCCTATTGTTTGGTCATTTAAATATATTAAAACCTCGGACAGTACTTTTTGTCCAGTTGGCCGAGGTAACTTTGCCAAAGTATTTGCAATACTTAACAAAGCAAAGTATTTGCTTTAATGTATTTAATGGACTGTTTTAATACCCATTTTCCTTTCTACCAATCCTGCTGCTTGTGGTTGTAGGGGAGATGGAGCCTTTGTTTAATGTCACATTTTATTATTCATTCTTGCACATCCAGGCCTTTCAAATTTGACCTCTGATAATTATGTGTTTGATGGGGTTTACATACATGGTACTCAGTTCCTTAATCCCCTAATGATGACAGCCTGGTTTGTAGGGTGGCAGGGAAAAGTGTGGGTTAGACCAGATGCAATATCTGCATAAACCAAGGCATATTTAGAACCCTCACTTAGAGGAGGCCAATATAATCAATTTGCCAATTTCTCACAAGTTAGGAATTCCGGTGGATGGCCTGATTCTTTTGGCAGTTGCCTTTGGTGTTATTTAGGACACACGGCATGCTGTTATTACTTTAATCAAGTCAGTGTACTATGAGGGCGGCCTGGCATCTTTGGCAATATGCCATCCTACTTGGGCATTGTGGGAGCCACTCTTTATATGCACCCAATCTGCCTAAACTACTGACGGGCAGCTAGGGCACCGACTTCCTGATTGCTAGAGGGGTGTCAGTGTCTTAAGAACTGGGACATGAAAAACATTGAGAATCACTTCAGACTCTTGAAGATGGACCCGAATGTCATATTATATATATATGTGTCTTGACCCCACAGAGACTTTTTAATGATGAGCTTTCCATTGTTCAAGCCATAAATTTAATCCCTCAAAATAGTCTAATTATCAGTACAAAGGGTTAATGGCAATAGCTCCTGAGTGATCAGTAGCCAGACCACTATAAGCTCAGTATACTAGTGGCTATACTGGCTGCTGTGTGAGACGTTTTACCTGGAGGAGCACTGTGTACATTGCTAGGCACTGTTGTTCTTTGGCGGTATATTGAGGTTTTGCCCCCTTCCAGAGCTGGAACCAAAATTCCAGGGGCATTCTCCCCTTTTGTTATCTCTGCCATAGTGTCTGACCCATATCTTTTGGAGTCATAGACACATCAAATTAAAAAGTAGCAATACTTAAGAGATGCCCAGAGCTTTAATCTGTTTTATTAATATTTTTGCCTTCTCAAAGGCAACATGCTGCTATTGCTCCCAGTCTTATATGTGTCCTTTTTTACCAGGCAGCATAAGGAATGGGAGTACTATGCCAGGTAGACATTAAAAGTCTTCCCAGGGCGCCTGGGTGGCTCAGTGGGTTGGGCCACTGCCTTCGGCTCAGGTCATGATCTCAGGGTCCTGGGATCGAGTCCCGCATCGAGCTCTCTGCTCAGCAGGGAGCCTGCTTCCTCCTCTCTCTCTCTCTGCCTGCCTCTCTGCTTACTTGTGATCTCTCTCTGTCAAATAAATAAATAAAATCTTAAAAAAAAAGAAAGAAAAGAAAAGTCTTCCCAAACCCCAAAATCCCTATAAAGGACTGCACCTCTTTCCCATTCTTAGAAGTTGGATAGCCTTGTACCTTTTCAGTTACAGCTTTATGACTCTTAGCTGACCAGATCATACCTTAAAACTTCTAGCAGTGTGTAGGCATTGAATTTTCTTTGGGTTCATTGCCCATCTTCTTCCTCACAGATGTTCCTGAGCAAAGCCTGCAGGTGTCCTGCAGCAGAGGTAAAATCTTTACATGTTAACATTGTATTATCAGTGTATTGGGCCCATTTTGCTGATGTGGGGAAGGAGAATAGGGATAGGTCCCCAGCTACCATTGTATGACATATCGTGGCACTTGTACACATAATTTTAGGGAAGCACTTGTAAAGTTCATTATTATCTCTCCAACATGAAAGCAATTTAATCTTAGTTATCAGAAACCTATTAAATTCTTTTCCATGAGTGTTCTTAAAGATGAAGCACTGTTGTAGGGACACTTTTTGCAAAGCATCAGAGCAAAACAGTAACTGCAAATGACAGAAGACTAAAAATGGTCATTTGATTTGATGAGGGTTCATTATTATGCAATGAACAAGAGAACTATAGCTGTATTTTTAAAAGCCCCTCCCTTTTTTTCTGGCAATGTTTTTGTTATCTCCAGAGGTATTTATATTTCAAAGACATGATAAGATTTATAAACTTAAGGGGACAGAGAAAGATGTAAGTTTTCTCCTAGGAGTTTTGGGGTAATTGCTATTTAAAAGTAGGGGTCAGGAGGTATGGGGCATTTTGTCTGTTTCCTCATCAATTACCATAGCATCCTAGTCAGGCTTTCTTCTAAGTTCTCATATCTTAATACATTGTACCCTCTTTGCTTTGTAAAACAGGACACTAAGGTCTCCAATTTATTGCTTTCCTCTTCCATCTTGTCTGCCAGCCCCAGAGCTAGCAGAGTAGTGGACAGTCACATACCCTTTTTTTTTCCATTTTATTTCTTTTCAGTGTTCCAGGATTCATTGTTTATGCACCACACCCAGTGCTCCATGCAACACATGCCCTCCGTAATACCCGCTACCAGGCTCACCGAACCCCCCAGCCCCCTCCCCTCCAAAACCCTGTTTGTTTCTCAGTGTCCACAGTCTCTCATGGTTTGTCTCCCCCTCCAATTTTCCCCAACTCACTTCTCTTTTTTTTTTTTTTGTTTTAAAGATTTTATTTATTTGACAGAGGGAGAGAGATCACAAGTAGGCAGAGAGGCAGAGAGAGAGGAGGAAGCAGGCCCCCTGCTGAGCAGAGAGCCCAATGTGGGGCTCAATCCCAGGACCCTGAGATCATGATCTGAGCCAAAGGCAGAGACTTTAACCCACTGAGCCACTCAGATGCCCCTCACTTCTCCTTTTCTAAACTCAGTTCTAACTTTCTTCAGCCTCTAGTTGGGCATCACTGGCCAGCTGAACTACCCACAGCAGAAGCCCACTATAGCAACCATGTTTCCCTTCTCTGTCCCAATGTGGTATGTGCATTTCCTTCAAGTTTACCTTAGATTGGCTGGCATTTTCTGGGTGTCCACATATTCATGTAGTAGTCCATAGGCATCAAAATACAGGCCACATTTCCTTACAGGGAATTTGATGGCTAATTTGGGGTTTTTCCTGTGGATGCCTCATTCCCAAAGCCTATTTCTTTGGTCTCTGTGCTGGCTTGCCAATTGTCTTTAGAGACCTCTTGGGAGCTTCTTAGCTATAATCTGAAACTGACCCCTATACTCAGAGGGCAAGGAAAGACCAAAGAAAGAGGTAGTCCACTCTGGGTTGGTAGGTGGTAGTTTTAATTAGCAAAGGGAATTTAAACATGAAGTTTGTTTTGGGTGGCAGCAGGATGAATGGATCTTTGTGCCTGCCCACCAAATCTTTTTTTTTTTATTTTATTTATTAGTTACTTGAGAGAGAGACAGACAGAGATAGAGCGAGCATGAGCAGGGAGGAGAGGGAGAAGCAGGCTTCCCGCCAAGCAGGGAGCCTTATGTGGGACTCGATTCCAGGACCAGGATCATGACCCAAGCAGATGGCAGCCGCTTAACTGACTGAGCCACCCAGGTGCCCCCAACCTACCCACCAAATCTTAAAAGTTTATAAAGAAGCCTTAACTGGGTTCATTCAGGTATACTGTGCAGGTGTTCTCAATATCACATCATCGTCTCAAGGCTGTGTCCTTAGAGCAGCCTCTGGGAGCAGGAAAGGCAAGTGGAATGTATATCCTAGGATAGGGAAGAGGGTAAGGAGCCGGTGATTGCCTGGGGTCCAGCTCACAGGTAACCTGGTTGTCATATCTTTTTCATGACCCTCTCCAGCACTGGTAAGGTCCTTGACGTTGGTCTTAGTGATTTTTAAAAAATTCTGGCTCTAAGTGCAAGGGATACAAAAGCAAAAATGAACAAATGGGGCTACTTCTTAGTAAAAAGCTAGTGCACAGTGAAGGAAAACATCAATAAAACAAAAAGGCAACCTAGTAAATGGGAAACAATATTTGTAAATAATTTATCTATTAAGGGGTTAATATCCAAAATATATAAAGGACTCATATATAACTCAACAACAAAAAACAACCCAATTATAAAATGGGCAGAGGAACTAAATAGACTATTTTTTTCTAAAGAAGATATAATGATGGCTAATAGGCACATGAAAACATGTTCCATATCACTAATTATCAGTGAAATGAAAACCACAATGTACGGGGCGCCTGGGTGGCTCAGTGGGTTGAGCCTCTGCCTTTGGCTCAGGTCATGATCTCAGGGTCCTGGGATCAAGCCCTGCATCGGGCTCTCTGCTCAGCAGGGAGCCTACTTCCCCTCCTTGCCTCTCTGCCTACTTGTGATCTCTCTCTCTCTCTCTCTCTCTCTCTGTGTCAAATAAATACATAAAATCTTTAAAAAAAACACAATGTGATATCATCTCATACCTATTAGAATGGCTATTATCAAAAAGGCAAGAAGTAACAAGTATTGGAGAATATGTGAAGAAAAAGATACTCTTATATGTTATTGGTGGGAATGTAAATGTAAATTGGTGTAGCCACTATGGAAAGCAGTATGGAGATTTGTCAAAAAATTAAAAATAGAATGACTGTAGGATCCAGATATTCCACTTCTGAGTATTTATTGATGAATAGAAAAACACTGATTCAAGTAGATATATGCACCCCTATGTTCATTGCAGCAGTATTTATAGTAGCCAGAATATGGAAACAACCTAAGTGTCCATCCATGGATGAATGGATAAAGATGTGGTACACATACACACACACACTGGAATGCTACTTAGCCACACATAAGGAAATCTTGCCATTTGTGACAATATGGATGGATCTTGAGGGTATTATGCTAAGTGAAAAATCTGATAGAAAAAGGCAAATAACATGATTTTACTATATGTGGCTTCTAAAATAACAAAACAAATGGACAAACCAAATCAACAAAAAGAAACTCATAGATACACAGATCCATGATTACCAGAGGAGAAAGTATGTTGGGGGATGGGTGAGAGAGCTTATTTGTATGGTGGTGGATGGTAACTAACAGTGGTGATTACTTTGTAGTATATGCAAATATCAAATTATAATATTTACAGCTGAAACTTATATAATGCTGTATGCCCATTTTACCTCAAATAATAAAAGACTTATTAAGTATATCTTGAGGAAAAAAATACTAATTTAGCTTGTTGATTTTAGTTTGATTATTTTCAGAATGCCATCACAGACTTCTGAAATCTAATCCTACTTAGTTATCAACAACAGCAGGGAACAGCTTTATGCCTGGGTGACAGCCATTGGTGACTAGCCATTGGTGTCTGGACCTTTTCCTCAAAGCTATTTCCACTTTATTTAGGAAGCTTGGCGCCAGTAATGTTTGTTTTCATATCTCTGTGTACCTTTCATCTCTTTCTCTTCCTTTCCTTACCTTTTTCTCTAATTATTCACTGTGGAATATAGGAGTACTTGTTTTTCAGCTCACTGTACACCTCATATACCTTATTGTCAAAGCTGTATAGTCAGCAGTTGAAAGCACTCAGCTTTGCAAGTCTTAATTAAGATTACTGTTTTCAGTACTATTGACCTCTCATTTGTGATAGCATTAGTGCACATCAACAAAATACAGTTTCCCTGAATCATCACTATTAGAAAAAGATACTTTGTGAGTTACAAAATCAGTCATGTTCCTGAAATTTGTAGTAAAAGAGACCTGTTAGAAACCTTCTTGAGCTTTTGGAAACAATCTCCTGGTTTTGTCCTATCCCATAAACATAACTGAACAGTTACTTATAAACCATTACTGAACCAAGCTGAGATCTCACCTTGCTGTTACTTATTCCTAGATACTAAAATCCTGGAGTATTATTTAAATTGTGAAAGAGAAAAACTTAGGAAATATATAAAGATCTCAATCTGAGACTATCCATTGGGAGAAATCCATTTGTACTAGAGTATGCAAAGGAGGCATCTTTACAATTACCACCCAAGCAGGGTATGTATACAAGTGCAGTCAAGTTTATTGAGAGCTGAGTGAAAAGGTGGTAGTAGAAACAATGGGCAAGAATTGAGTTGGGGGAAAGATGAAGAAAAATTGATTAGTAGAGTTTTGTGCATTTTTTTGCCAGGGTGCTGCTACGACAAAGTCAGAAAGCCTGAATACTCCCTGTTGAAGTCAGTGGCTACTGTTAGTCACTGAAAATAAGATGTACTTTCAGAACATCTAAAACCAGTTATTGCAATTGGCAGTGAGAATACAGAATCTGTCAGATAAATACTATAGTGAAGTCATGGAACAGTGTATATATACCTCTGAACATATGAAGACAGTTTAATTTTTAAAAATGAAAAATAAATATAAAGATATTTAATGTCTGAGCTTTTATTAAAAATTCAAATGCAGTTCAGTAACTGAGTGTTTTGTGAAAATATGTACAACATTTGAGGGTGCATTTTAGCTTTATTACCAAGGAATAAAGAGAAGAAAAATGCATATTCTGCCTTATACTTTAATCTTTTCATCACTATAATACACATTATATTTGTAAAATTTACTAGTTTAGTCATTATAAAAGAAGATTCAAAGAGAAGTATCTGAAATATTGTACCTAAAGACAGATGAATCCTTTGTAAAATAAAGAATCCGTCTGAGAAACAGGAAATGATTGATTTATTTTCTGAAATTAAAAAAAAATAAGTGGGAAAATTAGTTCAACTTCTATTAAGTCTTACTTTAAGGTCACATTGTAGGTTAGTGTGCTCCTATTATGGGGGACATAAAAACCAATATCTATTCAAAACTGTCTCTTGAGATTATGATTTAGAAACAGGTTTGCTTATTCTGGTTTGTCTCAAATTACTGCTAATAAGTATTCCTCCTCAGTCAATGCATTGTTTCAACCTTCATTAATTTTTTTTAAGAAAGCTGGAGGTTTTTTCTGAGAAAATTATAGCATTAAAAAGTCTACTTCATGATGCTTTTGCATGTGAATTTGAAGGGAAGAGTACTTTATTTATTTTACAAATAAATTAACTCTAACCAAAAATCTGTTGTTTTATGTCTTAGGACAAAGTTGTTGCTGTTCAGTTCTGTAACAATGGAGACAGGTAACTATGTAGTACATATCTGTGTATACAGATGTTTGACATATTTTACCTCTATTCTTTCAGAAGTAGCTCCCTCTACTGTAGTACTTTATTTCTGTTCAGTTTCTTAAGCTGAAAGCCCTTGTCTATTTTTGATGACATCCTTACCCTGTTCTTTTTAAACTCCTATCCAAGTAGTAGCCATACTTTATCAGTTCTTCCTTTCTGAGTGATTTCTTTTTTGTTTATTTTGTTTTTTTCCATTCCTATTATCACTCACCTTGGCCAAGGATTCCCTTATTTAACCCATTACCTCCAGTTTTCTTCAGAAATCTTTAGTGTTTCCTCTTTGTCTATAGAATAGAATTCAAATGTCTTATGAATTCAAAACTTTTTATAACTTACCTTAGACCTACATTCTTTTCTCATTTACTATCTCCCATATAAATCATTACATTTAACCTAATTGACTTAATCATTGCTCTTGTTAAATCCATATATCTGTATTTTTTCTCCTGTTCATTGATTTGCTTATACTTTACCTCACACCATTCTTAACCAGAAATATCACCCCCTACTCCCCCTCACTTCTCTTTCCCTCCTACAGTCTCCCTCTCCCTTCTGCTTTCCTTTACTCTACTTTTCTTCTCCCTCGAGTCCCTTTCTCTTCTGAGTCCTGTCTTCCCATGTTCGACCTGAACCCTTTTCTGACTGCTCCAGATTTTATCCATATTGTCTTCCTTTGAACATCTGTTTTACTTATTGTCTCTCTTACTCATATGATATGTATTTCCTGTATCTGTAAACTCAGAAATTATGTACAGGTATTTGTACACCCTCTCAAATGTTTGATCCCAAAAGGTTGATAATCTTTTTGTCCTGGTCTAAAAATTAACCTAGAATAGATTTTAAAATGTAACCACTTGACATAAATGTGTAACCATATATTTCTATAAGAACTTTATGTGGGTGACCATGTTTTATGTTAATTAAATTTATTTTTTTAAATTTTTTGACCATGTTTTATTCTTAAATATTTTTCAGACAGTGGGTGATTGCTATGATGAATTTGTTCATCTTTATTAAATGCAAGAGTAAATAATGATGGTCCACATAGAGTGAAGTTTATATTAGGAATGAGAAAACCTTCAGATAATTTTTTGAGGTTGATTTATTGCACTATACTGAGGTATACACTTGAAGGTTTGTACAGCTATGATTCTTTCATGCTAGAGGAATCTGAAGTTTTTTAATTCTTTGCCTTTTCCCTAAAGGAAAAACATTATTTTATCTTACATTAGTTATGTGGACAATAAACAAAGGATGTCCAATTTTACTAATAAAGATGCAGTTTAGAATAAAAGTAACATTTTTTTTCTTTCAGAATAACAAGATATTAAAGTATTTTAGCACCTAGTATTGCCAAGGGTTTAGGAAAAGCGAGCACTCACTCTCCCACAACTTTTAAGAGATAGTAAAATGTTAAAAAAAAAAACATTTGAGGCAAATAACTCATCAAAAACTTTAAAAATGTGCTGACCATTTGACTCAGCAAAGATATGTATAAGGTTGTACAAAGATACATCTAGAGATATTCATCACAACATTATTTTAATGGTGAAGAATAGAAATAGTATAAATATTTTCATTAGGGAGTTATTAAATTTTTATGCATCCATATAGCTGAGTACTTATTAAAAGTGACAGTAGCTTTCTATAAACCTAGAGATATATCTATAAAATAACCTTTGGGGAAAACATAAAACATTATATGTAGTATAATTCTGTTTCCTGTAGGGGAAAATAGATAAGTGTTTATGTATGTTTTTAATTAAGTTTGGTGGAAAAGAAATGAAAGTATAAACAGTGATAGAATTATGGGTGAATGAATGTATTTTTGTAAGTTTTATTGAGATATAATGCAAATAACATAACTTCAGTGTTTTCTGATATATTCACAGGATTGTGCAGCCTTTACCACAATTTCAGACCATTTTTATCACCCCAAAAAAGAATTTCCATACCCTTCAGCTATCACTCTCCAGTATCTTTACCTGCCCACCCTTAACTCTGGGCAGCCTTTAATCCAGTTTTTATCTTTATAGATTTGCCTCTTCTGGAGATTTTAAATAAATTGAATTATACAATGTATTTTTTGTGACTGATTTCTATCAGTTAATGTACTGTTTTTAAGATTCAGTCCTGTTGCAGCATTTATCATTATTTCATTTCTCTTTATTGCTGAATAATATTTGATTGTATGGATGCCACAATTTGTTCATCCCTTTATTAGTTGATGGACATTGGATTGTTATAACTTTTTGGCTTGTGATGAATAATACCATGAATATTCTTATACAAGTTTTTATGTAGACTTAATGTTTGGTTTCTCATGGATTTATACCTGGGAGTAGAATTGTTGAGTTATATGGTGACTCTCTTTATCATTTTGAGGAACTGCAAAACTGTGTTCCAAAGTGTATAATTTTCATTCCTCCCAGTAGTGTATGGGGATGAACGTATTAATTTCATAATTAAAAAAAGGTGATTTCTAATTTGGAAAAAAGTAATAAGGGTATTTTCACTGTTTCTCTGCAGTTTAAGATTTGTTAGTGGAAGTAGAGATGGAACAGCAAGAATTTGGCAATATCAGCAACAAGAATGGAAGAGTATAGTGCTAGATATGGCTACTAAAATGACTGGGTAAGATTGGCTGTTAGATATTTCAGTGGTTCTCATATGGTATACTATCTTTTGATTTACTGAATTATATTTCATTATATGGATTCATAAACAGTTTTTAGTTCTTTGGTAGACTTGAAGTATACACCTGTATTTAGTCTCTAAGTAAATTGCCTTTTGCTGTTGATAGACTGTATGATAGAAACATTAATAGTCATTCAAAATTCTGATCTCTTGTGAACCAAAGAGCTCTACTCTGCTAATGCCCACAGAGTTATTTCTGCCTTAGTTTTCTGTAGGTCGTTTTTAATATCTGTCTATACTACTTTCTACTTTGAGGGTTGTCCAAATGTCATCATAAACTTAACTATTTATCTGTCTTACTGGGGTTACCTTTATAATGTTACATATTGTTAGCATTCCTACTCAATAGTATAAGTACACTTAATCAGCATTTGTTTCATCCTCTTCCCTGTTGATTGGAAGATACATGATTACATCTTTAGGCATTACAGTTTCTATAGGGTAAGGCTCTGGAATCCATTATCTTCCCATTAATAACAATATGGAACTGACATTGTAGTCCTAGCCAGCTATTCTTACCATGTTCAACTAAATTAAAAGTTAATGAATTTCTTGCTGCTCTTTTACAAGATCTGTTAGTTTCAAAATGTATTACTTAAGGGAATCAAGTGTCCATTTTAAGTTTTCTTCATATTTTCTGGTAGCCAACATGACCTTATATTTTATTTTTCAAGGGATTATAGATTTTTTTATAGTTTCACTTTTTTTGTTCTTGTGTAACTAACAACATTTTTTTGTCATTTTGTGTCTTCTCTCTTCCTAACATAAGCTTATAGGTTTTGCCCTACTTAGGTACTTTTTATTATTTTATTTTGTGAGTACTTAAAAGCATAGTTTAGGAATTTTTTATCTAAAAATTTGTAAGCTACTGGAGAGGTTTTTTTTTTTCCCCATAATTTGCTATTTTAGATATACTGTTGTCAGTAATTTACAGTGTGTGAATACTGCAAATTATTTTATTTAGGAATAATGTGCCATCTGGAGAAGACAAGGTCACTAAACTTAAGGTGACTATGGTGGCCTGGGATCGCTATGACACCACAGTTATTACTGCAGTGAACAATTTCCTTTTGAAAGTATGGAATTCTATCACAGGGCAACTTCTTCATACTTTATCTGTAAGTATTTTTGGAATAATTAAACTGATCAAAAAGGACATTATTCCAGAAGACAGGAAATTTAAATTTTAGTTTACTTTCTATGACTTACTTACCCTTGGAGAAGTAAATATTTCAGTTACCTTTGTTGACGTATCTACAAAATAAGGATGGCACATGGTATAGCTGCTAAAAGCAGATATGAAAACATTTCAAGATCCTTTTGAAGTCTGGTAATTATTTTGTAAAATGCATTTAAGGATATGTAAGTTATTTTGTTTTTAGCATTAGTTGGGATTTTTGTTATTATTGTTTTAGGGGTAGAGCTAACTTTATTTTGACAAGAGCCTCCTTTATGTTCTACTTTCAGGGATTCATTTATGCAAGACATAGAGGTAAGGGGAAAAAGTAAGAGAAAAGGTGGTTTTTCCTCTTCTAAAAATGTATTTGTTGTAGTAAGATAGGATTAATAACAGAAGTCACGTAAGTGGGGTTGTTTATTGGTTTATCATGCACACTTCAGGTTAAATACCACTTAAAAGCCTTATTTCCTATCTGCTTCAATTATCAGTTCCTAAATATTTTAGGACAGGGCCAAATGATTGCCATGCAATTTACAAAGCAGGTAAGTGATAAGGACTAGAATCCAGCTCTCCTGACTCAATTCACGTTGTAGTATACCATGATATCAGCCTTATTTGACTCCTATGTCAGATTTTCTAAAGATCTGTTTAATTTTGGGAGGATTTCCATATACCTCCCAATTCTCTTTGCTAACACTATGTTAATGGAGTTTTAGATTCTTTTTTTAATTTGCTTAACCAATTTTTATCCCCTTCTGCCTTTCCCTATTCCCTGATAGAAGTTTCTGTTAATTATGTGTAGAAAAATATATACTATTTGCTTGATTCTTAATTAGTAAATGTTCATCTGTGTGTATGCTTCAGTAGAAATACAGTATGAGCCACATATGTAATAAATAATTTTTCTAGTGGCTGCAACAGAAAAAGTAAAGCACAATAGGTAAAATTAATTTTAAAAATATATTTTATTTAACCCAGTATATCCAAAATAGTAGCATTTCAGCATGTAACTAATATGAAAATTATTAACTATTTTCTGTTTTTAAAATACAAAATCTTTGAAATCTAGTGTGTATTTTATATTTACATAACATCTCAATTTGTACTAGCCACATTTCAGATGCTTAATAGCCACACGGGGCTAACTGCATATGAGACAGCACAGGTCTGTATCTCTCAAAATCACAATTTCAAAGTTTGTGTCATAGCCACTGGCTTTATAGATCTGTGTAAAATTCTGTCTTAACAAGTACCTTAATTTAGAATTTTGTTTAGTGGTACTCTACCCATGGGTTGATTCATGGGTCATCTGTTTTCAGTGAATTTTACTAAAAAAATTTAGAACAGAGTATGTTTATTTTTAGTCCTTGTAATAGTCAAATCCATTTAGTTTTGATATTTATCTTTTCTGTATTAACAGTTTGTTTATTGGGGTCTTAGTGTTGTGTAAAGTTCTTCCACTCAGCAAATACTTACTGAGCATCTACTGTGTGCCAGCAACTGAGTTAGATATTAGGAATAAATAGTAAATTAGAGAGTTCCCGTCATCCTGGGATTTATAGCGTTTTAAGAAAAAAAATAAAAATAACAAGAAAAGCCACACAAAAATTAATTAAAATAAATGGTCAGTAGAAAAGAAGTGCAAAATACAATGCAAGTTTCTAATAGGGTGACCAAACCTGGTCTAAAACTACTTGACCCTGGTCAAAATAGGGTCAGAGAGGTTTCCTAAGGAAGTTCAATTATAAATCACCTGGGTCTCAGCCTAAATGTTACCTCCTTGACAAGGCCTTCCCTGATCAAACATTCTAGGGTAGCCTTGCAGTCTTTCTCTTATTCTATCACCTCACTTTATTTTCATCATAGCATTTATCAGTATCTGATATTTTTTTCTTTTCTGTCTGGATATGGTAGGATATCAATAAATATTTGATAAATTAGATATGTGAGAGAGTTAGAAGGTCCTTACCGGAAGAGGGAAAAGCACATCAAAGGTCTTCAGGTAGAAGGGAGTTGAAATAAAGCCAATTTTTGGCTAGAGCACAGAGAACAGAAAGTATCACCATATAGGACTGGGGAAATGGACAGAGGCCAGATCATTCAGTGTCATATAGGATCTGTTCTAGACCAATAGAAAACCATTAAAAGATTTAAAAGCTAAGGGATGACGTGTGAATTTTGCTTTTGAAGGATACTCTATAATTCTGGCAACAGAATAGAGAGAATACATTGAAATGAAGATAAGAGTGATTCTGGGGGCGCCTGGGTGGCTCAGTGGGTTAAAGCCTCTGCCTTTGGCTCAGGTCATGATCTCAGGGTCCTGGGATCGATCCCCGCATTGGGCTCTCTGCTCTGCGGGGAGCCTGCTTCCTCCTCTCTCTCTGCCTGCCTCTCTGCCTGCTTGTGATCTCTGCCTGTCAAGTGAATAAATAAAATCTTTAAAAAAAAAAAAAGAGTGATTCTGGTATGCTGTAGGAGTCTATGGTAGGATGAGCCATGATAGTTTGGATTTGTGTGGCAGTTGTGAAAATAGAGGTGTGCTTAATAATTAATTAAATAATAATAAGACAGATGATATATCTTAAGACATTATTGAATTTGGTTAGGTTTTGTTCCCTATGCTCCAGTGATTATGTCCTATCCTATGACAGGACCAACAAATTAAATCCCCTATTTAAAAACTTTCATTTTCTAATGTACAGTGAAATAGTTGTATCATTATCATTTGAGTTTAACAAAGTAATTTACTGTTTACTTGTTAGAAAGCTGAGAAACTATTTGTTATATCAGATTGATTATTTAGCATATAACGAAGTGATTTTTTAGTGGTCCCTGGGAAAAAAAAGTTTTAGTAGATTATCAGTTGTAAAAGTATTTATTGCAATGGGATTTTACCTACACATTTTGAGCCAGTCTGCAGTTAGGTTTTAATAAGTTATATTTTTCTATATAAAGGTGATATGGTATGGTGCTCTATTATTACATGTTTTATATAATGATTTGGGATAAAATGCACTTTTTAGGGTCATAAGATATGATGATTTCTTTTTTTTTAAATATTTTATTTATTTATTTATTTGACAGACAGAGATCACAAGTAGGTAGAGAGGCAGGCAGGGTGGGGGGGAAGCAGGCTCCCCACCAAGCAGCCCGATGCGGGATTCGACCCTAGGACCCTGAGATCATGACCCGAGCTGAAGACAAAGGCTTTAACCCACTGAGCCACCCAGACGCCCTATATGATGATTTCTAAAAGCTCCTATTGTGTAATATGCTCATGTGTTCCTAAGTGAAATGCCACTTCACTATGTCGTGCATGCTTTTCTAAGACTTGGAGCCTATCGTTAATCATGTATTCTTATCAATGATCTAAATTCAAGTGTTGGCAAACTACTTCAAGGCTAGATAGTAAGTATTTTAGGCTTTGCAGGCCACGTATGGTCTCTGTTGTATTTTCTTTGTTTTTCAAAGCTTTTTAATGTAGAAACCATTCTTCGCTCATGGATTGTGTGTACAAAAATGTCTGGGACCTAGATTTGGATTGCCGGCTACAGTTGCAGACTCCTGATCTAAGGTCTCGATCTGCTGATATTCATTAGTAAAGGAAACATATTTAGAGAGTATTGTTGTTGTTGTTTACTTTTTTTCCCCTTTTTTTACTTAACATATAATGTATTACTTGCCCCAAGGGTAAAGGTCTGTGAATCCTCAGGTTTACACACTTTATAGCACTCACCATAGCACATACCCTCCCCAATGTCCATAACGCAACCACCCATTGGTTTTTAAACATTTTTTAGCAGCAAACCCATTTTTCAGAAAGCATGTTAAATGAAGCCTTCAACTATAAAGTAGATAAAAGAGCACAGCCACTATACGTTTTTGTTTGAATGTACCATGGAGTCTTCCAATGTATAATTTGAATAAATTTGATTTATTCAAATAATTTGATAAAGAATAGTAAAGGTTTGTGTGTCCTCTCTGTGGCAGAATTGGGTGTTAATGAAAGATTCTGTTTGTCCCATTTTCTGTGGGTCTTTTAAATAGCAGAGTCATAGAAATACAAATTCGATTTCAGGGGCCTGGTTAATGAGCTGTAATTGTTTTGGACTGTACTTTAAACCCCTTTTTGGGTCTTCTGTATTAAATACTTCTTGAAATCAGCACCTAAACATAGAAGGAACTCTAATTGAACTATTTCTTGTAGTGACCGTGTAGTAAATGCTGTTATGTACATAAATTCATCTTAGTGGGATTAATAGCACACTCCCATGAACTTTTGGCCAAATAAACCAAATACTTGGTGTCGCTTTTCATTTCTAATATTGATTTTTATCACAGGGACATGATGATGAAGTATTTGTTTTAGAAGCACATCCATTTGATCAAAGGATCATACTTTCAGCGGGTCATGATGGGAACATTTTTATTTGGGACCTTGACCGGGGGACCAAAATTCGGAATTATTTTAACATGGTAAGAAAAATCTGTATTTAATTCATATTAAGGCAGATATCTGTTATATGACAACTTGGTAATTACAGTATATTTAGTGCCAAGGAACCTCTGTCATCTTTGTTTAACTCCATACAATAACTTAGAGAATGTCTCAAGACCTGAGAGTAAGGCCGATCAAGAGTTACACATTTCAGAGTGACTCTGTTGTCATGGCATTAGTATTTTCTAAATTCTTGTCCCCAGCTCTTAATTCTAGAAACTCAAGTTTAAAAGCTTTTGGAGCTAACAGTAACCAAAATCACAGAAAGTGTAATGCTTAAACAATAATCACAATGTGTAAATCCTAATAGTGACTATATTGTATCTGCTTCTGGTAAACCCCGTATAGCTTTAGTTAGTAATCAGGAAGTTGTTTGGCAAACATGGAATTGAAGGTATAGATACTCTTAAGATATATATCATTCAAATCATGGAAAAATCTGGTGAGCTATCTCTTTTCCCAGTAGAACATCCTCCTATGGTAATGGGAATACTCATATCCTCCATATTTCATGTTCCTCTCTGAAGAATAGTTCTGAGGAAACATTTCTAATTGTCAACCTTTGAGCCCTCTCTTATAGGCTTTGTATAGTTCTAGAGTGTTAATAATACCTTGTCTTTTTTTTAGTAAAATTGATTTGTGTGCTTTAATTTTAAGAAGATTTTTTAAAGACTTAGTTGCATTAAAATTTAAGATGTGAAGATATTATCTTGACTTTGCTTAAATAGCACTTTTTAAAATTTTGGTTGTGTTTAGGTCTTTTCTTATTCTCAGTCATTCATTTAGTACTTCTTGAGATATGACCATGCTAGTAATGTTTGATACCATCTATTGCATTTACCATTTATTGCATATCTTCTTTTTAACTTCTTTCAGAGCTTTATTTTTTCAGTAGGGTTCTGGCTACAGAAGCCAGAGAGTACATTGGAATGCTGATGCATCACAGATTCCAAGATATTAGGAAGCTGAATCTATTGCCTACTTATTATTTGAAAATTACATCTTAAAGATGACTTAGAGTGACTCCTCTAAATTTCAGATTGAAGGCCAAGGCCATGGTGCAGTGTTTGATTGTAAATTTTCACCAGACGGAAACCATTTTGCCTGCACAGACTCTCATGGTCACTTGCTGCTTTTTGGTTTTGGATGCAGTAAATACTATGAAAAGGTTAGTCTATTTAATTTTTGTTACAGACTCTAATTTTGGATTGTATCATTCATAAATTTTATTTCAAGTCTTCCATTTAATAAGGGTCATTGTGTGTCAATAGACACAAAATAACAAAGTCACCTTTCTTGATAAAAGTTTTCATCACTGCCAGTACATAGGCTTGGCAGTTTTAATCACTATTAAGATATAGGGTGATGTAGATATAAAAATTCATTAGGAAATCCTTTGGCTTAGAACATATTCTCTGTACTGCCCTTCCGGTGTAATGGAGAACAGCTTTACCAGGTTGCATCTTATAACTCATCATAAGTTAGAAATAAACAGCTGGTGACCAAATGTTAATTTTCTTGCTTGGCCACTTTATTAGTCATCTTGTTAAAATACTTTGGAAGCTAACTTAATTGGTTCTTTATATTTTGTTAGCTATGAATTTGAAATAGATTATAGATTCTTAAAGTTGGAAGAGAACTCAGAATCATTTTTAGCTCAATACTTATAACATCTTTGAGTATTTTTTATGTATTTTGTACTTACCTGCTTTGCCATTTATATTATACTCCCATCTATCCTTACTTGGGTATATATAAGCAATAAAAATAGCTGTAATAGTTTGTATGATGTTTGCAACTTAAGCGAAAATACCTAACTTTATCCACTGTGTTATTGCTCTCCTTCATGTGCTAATTGGAGAAATACATATAGGGCCAGAAAGTAATACCGATTATAGGATTTTTGTGGAGAAGAGATAAGATTAACATTTAGGTGATTCATTTCTACCTGGAGGGAACACAAAGTAATAGAGGGCTATAAGAGGATGTAAAAAAGTGTCTGATTTGAAAAATGCATTCTCTCTAGGAATAAAAATTAATTCCCTATGCATGTTAAATACTTAAAATCTGTCATAAAGATTCCAGATCAGATGTTCTTCCACACGGATTATCGACCCCTTATCCGTGATGCCAACAACTATGTACTGGATGAACAAACCCAACAAGCTCCTCACCTCATGCCTCCCCCATTCTTGGTGGATGTTGATGGTAATCCTCATCCTACAAAATTCCAAAGACTAGTACCAGGACGGGAAAATTGTAAAGATGAACAACTTATACCACAGCTGGGATATGTGGCTAATGGTATGTTATTTCCAAAATTAAATGTAAAACATTTTACAAAATGTTACACTTGCTGCTGTTCTCTCTATATGTCCCTTGCTAAACTCTGTAGTAAGTTATAATATATTTTACCTAATCTATTAATTGGCAGTTTTATAGTACTTACCAGAGTAGTTTTACATTTTTTATGTCACTTATTGTTGGTGTAGAGAAATGCAACTGATTTCTGTGCATTGATCTTATATCCTGACACTTTACTGAATTCCTGTATAAGTTCTAGCAGTTTTGGAGTGGAGTCTTTTGGGTTTTCCACATAGAGTATCATATCATCTGCGAAGAGTGATAATTTGACTTCTTCTTTGCCGATTTGGATGCCTTTAATTTCCTTATGTTGTCTGATTGCTGAGGCTAGGACTTCTAGTACTATGTTGAATAGCAGTGGTGATAATGGACATCCCTGCCGTGTTCCTGACCTTAGTGGAAAAGCTTTCAGTTTTTCTCCATTGAGAATGATATTTGCAGTGGGTTTTTCATAGATGGCTTTGATGATATTGAGGTATGTGCCCTCTATCCCTACACTTTGAAGGGTTTTGATCAGGAAGGGATGCTGTACTTTGTCAAATGCTTTTTCAGCATCTATTGAGAGTATCATATGGTTCTTGTTCTTTCTTTTATTGATGTGTTGTATCACATTGACTGATTTGCGGATGTTGAACCAACCTTGCAGCCCTGGGATAAATCCCACTTGGTCGTGGTGAATAATCCTTTTAATGTACTGTTGAATCTTATTGGCTAGTATTTTGGTGAGAATTTTTGCATCTGTGTTAACACAGAAAAATGGATTAAGACAATAAGCATGTGCTCAAGCAGAAAATGTATTGACCTGCTTCCTTAGAACCCTGAACATTAAATTTACAAACTTTAATGTGTCAAGCTTTTCTCATTGGTGAAATTCCACTGCTCATATTATTGGTATTTTAATTTGACAGTCCGTAGTTAATAGATCAAAGATAAAGAAATTTCAAAAACCATAAACTAGGATATGGCCATTTACCCATTCTCTTGTATGAAATGCAAAGAATTATTTAGTGTTTAAATAACAGTCACTCCTGAAGGATGTAAAGGAAGCAGTGATGAGCATGATGCATGATGTAAAGATACTAGAATAAGACACTGAACTATGCTAGTCCCTGTCAAAGCAACTCTTCTTTTTCAAATTTTAATTCCAGTATGGTTAACATACATTGTTACATTTGTTTCAGCATACTATATACTATATAGTGATTCAGCAATTCCTTATATCGCCCTGTGCTCATCACCATAAGTGCACACCTTAATCCCTGTCACCTGTTTGACCCACACCCCACCCAGCTCCCTTCTACTAACAATCAGCTTTTTCATTATAGTTAAGAGAGTATTTCCTGGCTTGACTCATTCTCTCTCTTTTATTTTCCTTTGCTCATTTTTTTTGTTTCTGAAATTCCACATATGAATGAAGTAATACAGTATTTGTCTTTCTCGGACTGACTTATTTCAATTAACATTACATTCTCTAGCTCTATCCCTGTCATTGCAAATGGCAAGATTTCATTCTTTTTTTTATGGCTGAGTAATATTCCATTGAGCATTTGTGTGTGTATGTATACTATATCTTTATCCTTTCACCTCTTGATGGACACTTGGGCTGCTTCTGTATATTGGCTATTATAAATAATGCTGCTATAAACATACATGTATCATTTCAAATTGGCCTTTTTTGTTTTTCTAGTGAATACCCAGTGGTGTGGTTACTGGATCTTAGGGTACTTCTATTTTTAACTTTTTAAAAAAGATTTATTTATTTGAGAGAGAGAGAGAAAGAGAGCACAAGTGCGGGGAGGGGCAGAAAGAGAGAAAGTCTCAGGCAGACACCCCGCTGAGTGCAGAGCCCAACACTGGACTCCATTTCATGATCCTGAGATGATGACCTGAGCTAAAATCAAGAGTCAGACACTTATCTGACTATGCCACCCAGGTGCCCCACTATTTTTAACTTTTTGAGGAACCTCGTTACTGTTTCCACAGTAACTACACCAGTTTGAATTTCCACCAAAGGCACAAAAGGGATCCTTTTCCTCCACATCCTTGCCAACACTTGATGTTTCTTGTGTTTTTGATTTTAGCCATTCTGAAGAGTGTGAGGTGGTATCTTGTAGTTTGGATTTGCACTTCCTTGATTGTGAGGTTGAGCATCTTTTCATGTATCTGTTGGCCATTTGGACGTCTTATTTTTTTTATTATATTATGTTAGACACCATCCAGTACATCATTAGTTTTTGATATGGTGTTCCATGGTTTATTATTTGTGTATAACACCCAGTTCTCATTATAACACATGCCCTCCTTAGTGACCATCATGGGGCTAACCCATCCTCCCACCCCCTCCCCTCTAAATCCCTCAGATTATTTCCTAGAGTCCATAGTCTCTCATGGTTTGTCTCCCTATTTGATGTCCCCCCTTTCAGTTTTCCTTTCCTTCCCCTAATATCCTCCATGCTATTCCTTATGTTCCACATATGAGTAAAACTATATGATAATTGTCTTTCTCTGCTTAACTTATTTCACTTAACATAATCCCCTCCAGTTCCATTCATATTGATGCAAATGGTGGGTATTCATCCTTTCTGATGGCTGAATAATATTCCATTGTATATATGGACCACATCTTCTTTATCTTTTCACCTGTTGAAGATCATCTCGGCTCCTTCCACAGTTTGGCTATTGTGGACATTGCTGCCATGAACATTAGAGTGCATGTGCCCCTTCTTTTCACCACTTCTATGTTTTGGGGGTAAATATCCAGTAGTGCAATTGATGGGTCATAGGGTAGCTCTATTTTTAACTTTTTGATTAACTTCTGTACTGTTTTTCAAAGTGCCTATACCAACTTACATTCCCACCAACAGTGTAAGAGGGTTCCCCTGTCCCCACATCCTCTCCAACATTTATTGTTTCCTACCTCATTAATTTTTGTCATTCTGACTGGATGTTCAGATGTCTTCTTTGGAGAAACGTGGGTTTATTTCTTCTGCCTTTATTTTAATTGGATTATTTGGTTTTGAGTGTTGATTTAGCTAAGTTCCTTATGTATTTTAGATACTGTTTATTGGATATGTCCTTGGCAAATATTTTCTCCCATTCAGTAGGATAACGTTTAGTTTTGTTGATTGTTTCCTTTGCTGTGCAGAACCTTTTTATTTTGATGCAGTACCAATAATTTATTTTGGCTTTTATTTCCCTTGCCACAGGAGACCTATCTACAAAAATATTACTATGTCTGATATCAGAGAAATCATTGCCTATACTCTCTTCTAGGATTTTTGTGGTTTCAGAATTCACATTTAGGTCTTTTTAAATTTTTTTAAAAGATGTGTTTACTTATGAGAGAGAGAGAGAGAGAGAGAGGCGAGAAGGGCAGAGGGAGAAAGAATTCCCAAGCATACTTCCTGCTGACATGGAGCCTAGCTCAGGGTTCAATCCTTGGACCCTGAGATCATGACCTGAACTGAAATCAAGAGTCAGCCATTTAATGGACTGAGCCACCCAGGCTCCCCAGTACAGATATTCTTAAATATTTGTTCTTGCAATCCATAAGCATGGATGTCTTTCCAATTCTTGGTGTCATCTTCAATTACTGTCATCAGTGTTTTATAGTTTTCAGAGGATAGGCCTTTCACCTCTTTTGTTACAGATTTACTCCTAAGTAACATTATTTTTTATATCATTTTCATTGTGATTTTTTCCTAAATTCTCTTTCTGCTGCTTCATTATAAGTATGTAGAAATGTAGTAGATTTCTGCACATTTTCTATCCCATGACTCCTGAATTCATATGTCAGTGCTAGTAGCTTATTGGCAGAGTTTTTAGAGTTTTCTATATAGTGGGTTTTCTGCAGAGAGTGAACAGTTAACTTCTTCCTTACCAATTTACATGCCTTATATTTTTTGTGTATGATCTAATAGCTATGGTTAGGATTCCAGTACCATCTTGAATAAAAGTGGTGAGAGCAGATATAATTTTCTAGTTCCTTACTCTAAGGGGAAAGCTCTCAGTTTTTCCCCACTGATGATTATATTAGCTGGTTTTTTGTTTTGTGTTTTGTTGTTGTTGTTGTATACAGCCTTCATGATGTTCAGGCATGTCCCCTCTATCCCTACTTTGTTGAGAGTTTTTATCATGAATGTCTGTTATACTATATCAAATGTATTCTCTCCATCTATTGAAAGGATCGTATGGTTCTCATCCTTTCATTTATTATTTATTTTATTTTATTTTTCTTTTCAGGGTAACAGAATTCATTGTTTTTGCACCACACCCAGTGCTCCATGCAATACGTGTCCTCCATAATAACCACCACCTGGCTCCCACAACCACCCACCCCTGCCCATTCAAAACTCTCAGATTGTTTTTCAGAGTCTATAGTCTCTCATGGTTCATCTCCCCTTCCAATTTCCCTCAACTCCCTTCTCCTCTCCATCTCCCTATGTCTTCCATGTTATTCGTTATGCTCTACAAATAAGTGAAACCATATGATAATTGACTCGTTGCTTGACTTATTTCACTCAGCATGATCTCTTCCATTCCGGGCCATGTTACTACATAGTTTGGTATTCATCCTTTCCGATAGAAGCATAATACTCCATAGTGTACATGGACCATATCTTCCTTATCCATTCGTCTGTTGAAGGGCATCTTGGTTCTTTCCACAGTTTAGCGACCGTGGCCATTGCTGCTATAAACATTGGGGTACAGATGGCCCTTCTTTTCACGACATCTGTATCTTTGGGGTAAATACCCAGTAGTGCAATTGCAGGATCATAGGGAAACTCTATTTTTAATTTCTTAACGAATCTCCACACTGTTTTCCAAAGTGGCTACACCAACTTGCATTCCCAACAGTGTAAGAGGGTTCCCCTTTCTCCACATCCTCTCCAACACATGTTTTTTCCTGTCTTGCTAATTTTGGCATTTCTAACTTGTGTGAGATGGTATCTCAATGTGGTTTTAATTTGAATCTCCCTGATGTCTAGTGGTAATGAACATTTTTTCATGTGTCTGATAGCCATTTGTATGTCTTCATTTGAGAAGTGTCTGTTCATATCTTCTGCCCATTTTTTTAATATGATTGTCTGTTTTGTGTGTGTTGAGTTTGAGGAGTTCATTATAGATCCTGGATATCAACCTTTTGTCAGTGCTGTCATTTGCAGGTATCTTCTCCCATTCCGTGGGTTGCCTCTTCGTTTTATTGACAGCTTCCTTTGCTGTGCAGAAGCTTTTGATCTTGATGAAGTCCCAAAAGTTCATTTTCGCTTTTGTTTCCTTTGCCTTTGGAGACATATCTTGAAAGAAGTTGCTGTGGCCGATGTCAAAGAGGTTACTTCCTATGTTCTCCTCTAGGATTCTGATGGATTCCTGTCTCACGTTGAGGTCTTTTATCCATTTTGAGTTGATCTTTGTGTACGGTGTAAGAGAATGGTCGAGTTTCATTCTTTTATATATACCTGTCCAATTTTCCCAGCACCATTTATTGAAGAGACTGTCTTTTTTCCACTGTATAATTTTTCCTGCTTTGTCAAAGACTATTTGACCATAGAATTGAGGGTTCATATCTGGACTCTCTACTCTGTTCCACTGGTCTATGTGTCTGTCTTTATGCCAGTACCATGCTGTCTTGGTGATCACAGCTTTGTAGTAAAGCTTGAAATCAGGTAATATGATGCCACCAGTTTTATTTTTGTTTTTCAGCATTTTTTTTAGCAATTCGGGGTCTCTTCTGATTCCATACAAATTTTAGGATTATTTGCTCCAGCTCTTTGAAAAATACCAGTGGAATTTTGATCAGAATGGCATTAAAAGTATAGTTTGCTCTTAAAAAAAAAAAGTATAGATTGCTCTAGGCAGTATAGACATTTTAACAATGTTTATTTTTCCAATCCGAGAGCATGGAATGGTCTTCCATCTTTTTTTGTCTTCTTCAATTTCTTTCATGAGTGTTCTGTAGTTCCTCGAGTACAGATCCTTTACCTCTTTGATTAGGTTTATTCCCAGGTTCTTGGTGCTATAGTAAATGGTATCGATTCTCTAATTTCCCTTTCTGTATTTTCATTGTTAGTATATAAGAAAGCCACTGATTTCTCTACACTAACTTTATATCCTGCCATGGTACTGAATTGCTGTGTGAGTTCTAGTAGTTTGGGGGTGGAGTCTTTTGGGTTTTCCATATAAAGTGTCATGTCATCTGCAAATAGAAAGAGTTTGACTTCTTCATTGCCAATTTGGATACCTTTTATTTCTCTTTGTTGTCTGATTGATGTTGCTAGGACTTCTAATACTCAGTTGAACAAGAGTGTTGAGAGTGGGCGTCCTTGTTGTGTTCCTGATCTCAACGGGAAGGCTGTGAGCTTTTTCCCATTGAGGAGGATATTTGCTGTGGGTCCTTCATAGATAGATTTGATGAAGTTCAGGAATATTCCCTCTATCCCTATACTTTGAAGCATTTTAATCAGGAACAGATGCTGGATTTTGTCAAATGCTTTTTCTGCATCAATTGAGAGGACCATGTGGTTCTTCTCTCTTCTCTTATTGATTTGTTCTATCACATTGATTGATTTGTGAATGTTGAACCATCCTTGTAACCTTGGGATGAATCCTACCTGGTCATGGTGGATAATCTTTTTAATGTACTATTGGATCCTATTTGCTAGGATCTTGTTGAGAATCTTAGCATCCATATTCATCAAGGATATTGGTCTGAAATTCTCCTTTTTGGTGGGGTCTTTGCCTGGTTTGGGGATCGGGGTAATGCTGGCTTCATAAAAAGAATCTGGAAGTTTTCCTTCTGCATCAATTTTTTGAAACATCTTCAGGAGAATAGGTGTTATTTCTTCTTTTAAAGTTTGGTAGAATTCCCCAGGTCATCCTTTCATTTATTAATGTGATGTATCATGTTGATTGATTTGTGAATACTGAACCACCAATGCAGCCAAGAAGGAGATCCTACTTGATTGCTGGATTCTGTTTGTTAGTATTTTGTTGAGGATTTTTGCATGTTTTTGGTTATCACGATATTTCTGGGCTCATAGAATAATTCTGGAAATTTTTCTTCCTCTTTTATTTTATGATATACTTTGAGAGGAATAGGTATTAACTCTTCTTTAAATGTTTGGTAGAAGTCGCTTGTGAAGCCTTTGGATCCTGGACTTTTGTTCTTTGGGTGTTTTTTGATTACTGATTCAACCTTCTCGCTGACAGTCTATTCACATTTTCTATTTCTTCCACCTTCTGATTTCGTAGTTTGTATGTTTCTAGGAAGTTATCCATTTCTTCTACGTTGTTATTGGCGAATAGTTTTTCATAATATTCTAATCGTACTTATGTGGTGTGGTTGCTATTTTTCCTCTTTCCTTTGCAATTTTATTTATTTATTTATTTGTTTGTTTTCAGTGTTCCAAAGTTCACTGTTTATGCACCACACCCAGTGCTCCATGAAATACTTGCCTTCCATAATACCCACCACCAGGCTCATTTTATTTATTTGTGTCTTTTTTGGTTGTTTTTTGGGTTTATAAATTTGTTTATCTTTCAGAGAAACAGCTCCTGGTTTCTTTGATCTGTTCTACTGTTTCTTTAGTTTCTATGTCATTTATTTCTGCTCTACTTTTTGTTAGTTCCTACCTTCTGCTGGTTTTAGGTAGTTTAGTATTTTTTGTAACTCCTTTAGATATAAGGGTAAGTTGTTTTTCTGATGTTTTTCTTGCTTCTTGAGTAAGTCCTGTATAGGTATAAAGTTCCCATTTAGAACCATTTTTCGTACATCCCAAAGCTTTTGGACTATTGTGTTTTCATTTTCATTATTTCCATGTACTTTTGTATTTCTTCATTCATTTCATGGTTAATCCATTCATTGTTTAGTAGCATGTTATTTAACCTCCATGTATGTATGGTCTTCCAGATTCTTTCTTGTGTTAAACTTCTACTTTCATAGCTTTGTCATTAAAAATATGCATGGTATGACTTAAATCTCTTTGAATTTGATGAGACTCTCTTTCTGGCCTAATATGTGATATCTTCTGGGGAATGTTCTGTGTACATCTGAAAGGAAGGTGTATTCTGCTGTTTTAAGATGGGATGTTCTAAATATATCTGTTAAATCCACCCAGTGCACTGTGTCATTGTTTGTTTTTTTAATTATGTTTAGATGTAAGTAGTATATTAAAGTTCCCTACTATTACTGTATTATTATTGATTGGTTCCTTTATGTTTGTTATTAACTGTTTTATGTATTTAGTGCTCCCATGTTGTATGTGTAAATATTTACAATCATTCTTTCTAGTAGATTGTCCCCTTTGTTATTATATAGAGTCCTTCTTTGACTTTTGTTACAGTCTTTGTTTCAAAATCTGTATTTTCTGATGTAAATATAGCTACTACAGCTTTCTTTTCACATGCATTTGCATGATAATTATTTTTTGATCCCCTCACTTTCAGTCTGCATCTATCTTTAGGTCTAAAGTGAGTCTTCAGTAGATAGTATATAGATAACTCTTTTTTAAGTGTATTCTGTCACCTGTGTCTTTTGATTGGAGCATTTAGTCCATTTACATTTACATCAAAGTTATTATCGATAGATATGTAGTATTGCTATTTTATTACTTGTATTGTGGTTATTTTGAAGTTTTTTTCTTGATTCTCTCTTATCTTTCTTTAAGTTTTGCTTTGGTAATGTATTTGAATTCCTTTCTCTTTATTCTTTGCCTATCTATTAATGTTTTTTTGATTTGTGGTTATCATTAGGTTTATGTAGAATCACTTGTGCATATAACTGTCTATATTAACTTCATTGCACCCAGTTTGTTTTGAATCTCAATTACTGCATTCTTTGTTTCCAACAGTTCTTTAACCCTTTTATCTCTGGGTTAAGGGCCTCCCCGAAGTCTTCCAGGCTTTTCTCAAGCCCAGTGATTATCCTTATGACTGTTGCTTCAAATTCTCCATCTTCCCTATTACTTATTTCTGTTTTGCTTAAATCTCTGGCCATGACCTTATCTTATGTTTGAATTCCTCCATCTTGGCATTTTTTCCAAGTCTCTGTCTACTTCTCTGTGTTAGAAAAGCCTGTTATTGCTTCCTGCTCCTGAGAATTATGGATTTATGAAGAAGTCATAAAGTGTCCAAGGCCTGGTGCTTCAAGGAATGACTCTGGTGTGTGCTGAGTATACTCTGCTGCTGTGTTTCAGCTGCCCTGTCCTTCAGACCATTCTTCTTCAGAGGTTTTCCTTGCCTGTGGTGGGCAGTGTTTGTACCTTGGCCAGAGTGTGGTGTGTTTTAATTATGTGTGCTCTGTTCTGCTTGTTAAATGAGACTTGGTGGTACTTCTACTAGAACTGAAGCCTTGCAGAACTCCTTGCTCAGGAGTTGTGGTGTGTGCAGGGATTTCTGCTGGTCTTCTGAGCAAGGGGCCTGCTGTGCTAGGACCGAGGCAATCTTTTCATAGTAGGACAGAGTGCAAGGGTGTGGGTCCTGGTGTAAGCAAGTTAGGCAGCCAGCATTGGCACTGCACTGTTTACTGAAGGTGGCTTATGTTTATGTGAGGGGCAGGGGAGGGAAGTGGTGCCAGCCAGCTCTTTTGTCCCAGGAGAGGGGTTTCTGCTTGCTGCTCTCAGAGAAGCACTCTGAAAAGAGCAAATAATCTCTTCCAGTGTATCCTGGTGTTTTTCAGTTGCAGTTTTCATGCTGTTTGCCCCAGGGTTGTTTGCCTACCTAATCTCCAGGAGCACCACAGTGCCGTCAGGGCACTATCCCAGCCAGGCCCACCGACTTTTAAAACTCCATCTTCAAACCCCGCTGGTTGCAAAAACTCACAAAATCAGCCCTTCTTATTTTCCCAGCCAGTGACTGGAGAAATGTTCTCCTTGCTATTTCCCTGTGTGCTCCTCACTCTTCTACCTTTCTCTGTGACCAACACTCCCTTTCCTCAGAGCACCCATTCTGTTTCTCCCCCAAACCATGTCTTCACACTTAACTATCTTTCTTGATGTGCCTCTTCTCTCCCTCTCTTTGTGGAATTTGTTATGTCAGTCCTCAGGTTTATTTCTTGGGTTTTCAGAGTGATTTGATAGTTATCTAGTTGTATTTGAGGAATGAGACAAGTCCAGGGTCTACCTACTACACCACCATCTTTTAGATATCTATATTATGTTGATAGTCATTTAAGAGTTAACCCGTTCTTTACTGCCCACATTTTAGGTATATGGTATTCCTTTATTTTGTGTTTTCCTTGACTGATTTCTTACAGAAGTATTCATTTTCACTGCTTTCGTATTTCCTACTTGATACTGTCACTTAATGGTCTTTCCTTTCCACTCAAAGATTCTTTTTAATATTTCTTACAGAGCTGATTTATTGGTCATTAACTCCATTAGTTTTTATTTGTCTGGTAAACTCTTTAGCTTTCCTATTCTGAAATAACCTTGCTTGATAGAGTACTCTTGCCTGAAGATTTTCCCCATTCAGCACTATGAGTATATCATGGCACTCCCTTTTTGTTGTAACACTTCTGCTGAAAAATTCTGCTGATAGCCTTAAGGGATTTCCCTTATGTGAAACTGTCTTCTTTTGTTTTGCTGACTTAATTTTCTTTTTATTTATCACTGTATTTTTCCATTTTAATTATAATATGTCTTTGTGTGGATCTGCTTTTTTTTTTAATTTTGTTGAGGGGTTCTCTGTGTCTACTGGATCTGGGTTTCTGTTTCCTCCCCCAGATTAGGGAAGTATTCAGCTATTAATTCTTCTAATATATTCTCTGCCCTCTTTTCTCCCTTTCTTTCTTTCTTCTAGGACTCCCATAATATGAATTTTATTATGTTTGATGGAGTCCCTGACCTCCGTAATTCTTTTACCTAATTCTTTTTTCTGTCTTTTGTTTAGCTTGACTACTTTCCATTATTGTCATCTAGGTCATTGATTTGTTCCTCTGCTTCTTCCAGACTGCTGCTCATTCTGTTAAGTGTATTATTCATTTTGTTTATTGAATCCTTTATCTCTGGCATATTATTCCTTATCTTTTAAGTGTCTCACTTATGTTTTCCACTCTTTTCTCAAGTCCAGTACGTATCTTTATAATCATTACTTTAAATTCTCTGTCAAACATGTTACTTATATCTGTTTTGCTTAGACCTCTTGCTGTGGCTTTGTCCTCTTTCTTCATTTGGGAGAAGTTCCTCTGACTTCTCATTTTGTTTGCCTCTCTGTGTCTGTTTCTGTGTGTTGGGAAAGTCAGCTATGTCTCCTCTTCTTGGGGGTATTGACCTTTTGAAGAAGAAATCCTTGTAGTACCCTTCAGTGTAGTGTCCCCTTTTCCCTAGGCCCTGGCACTTCAGTGAGTTTTTCTAATGTGTGGTACATGCACTCTGCTGTTGTGTGCTGTCCACTTTATTCTTTAGGCCCATCTTTTGTAGATGCTGTTTTTTCCTGTTGTCAGCAGTTTTGGTCCTTGGCCTGTTGTGGTCAGCTTTAACTATTTGTGTTCTGGTCTGCTTGTGAAATGAGGTATTTTGTCACTGCCACTGGAATCCAGGTCCTGCAAAACTCCTGGGTCAGGAGATGCAGGGTTGGCAGAAGTTTGGGCTGGTCCAAGGGAAAAGAACTGTTGTGTTGGGACTGAGGTAAGTGTGATGTGGAAGGTCAGTTCCATCTGAGCACAATGGGGTAGGATGTGGTATAAGCAATTTAGGTAGTAAGTTCTGGTGCTATACTGTTTCCCATAGGTGACCCTGTGCTTATGCTGATGGGTCTGGGAGGGAAATGGCAGCTGCCAGTTACTTTGTTCTCATATAGGTCTTTCCATGAATCCTGTCTCTCTGGGACACACTCTGAGATGGGCAGATAATCTCCCCACTGTGTGCCTCAGGCGTTCTTAAGATCGGTTTCTATGCCGTATGTCTATGAGCTGTTTGCCTTGATTTTTTTTAAAGATATTATTTATTTATTTGACAGAGAGAGATCTCAAGTAGGCAGAGAGGCAGGCAGAGAGAGAGGGGGAAGCAGGCCCCCTGCCGAGCAGAGAGCCCGATGTGGGGCTTGATCCCAGGACCCTGAGATCATGACCTGAGCCGAAGGCAGAGGCTTAACCCACTGAGCCACCCAGGTGCCCCTGCCTTGATTTTTTTTGAAGAGCAGCCCCAACGCTTTGCATGCTCTCCCAGATGCCTAACCCGATGACCTATAAAACAACAGGCTTTAAGTCCCACTATTTTCAAGAACTCATGAAATTAACATGCTCTGGCTTACGAAGCCAGTCACTACGAGGATTCATCTTTTCCATGTGAACCCTTCTTTGTGCTGCTCTGTATCTTGCCCTTCTCTATGCCCTTACCTCCCTCCCCACCATGGTGGCCATGATCTGTTTCTATCCCAAACCGTGTCTCAGCACTTCTTGCCTTCTCTGAGGCGGTCTCTTCTCCACCTTTAGTTGTAGAGTTCATTCTGCTAGTCTTCAGATTGATTTCTGGAGTATTTAGGATAATTGGTATTTATCTACTTGTATTCATGGGAGGAGGTAAGCCTAGTCTCCTCCTACTCCACAGCCATCTTCCCCTCCATAGCAAATCTTCTTGTTTGTATATTTCTCTTGCATATTCTGATTCCCATACCCCATCCCCCACAACAGAATGCCTTCATATCTTAGTTTGTTAGTTCTAGGTTTTCTTCCAGGTATGAGGTAGTTATTGATTTATAAATGGAATTTTATTTCCTCACTAGGGATTTAAGACGAATTGTTTTTTATAGAGTGAAATGTTACATATCCTTTTATGTACTCTCTCATAAAGATTTGTAGAACAATAGTATTACACATTTGCTAATATTAACTTTTATAATGTCCTATATGTAAACAAGGGTGAAAATCATGTATATTAAATAGGAGATAAAGCTAAAAACATTTGGATAAAAAAATCTCTAATTCATCACATTTAATTTCCTATAAGACCTGATGACTTGGCTGCTTGGCTACTCTTTAGGATACCTTTTAGTCTGACTAGAGGACTAGGTGAAAAACATGTCTAAGATGTATTTAAGAAAAAGAATATAAGGGTGCCTGGGTGGCTCAATTTATTGAGCATCTGACTCTTGATTTTGTCTCAAGTCATGATCTAAGGTATCTAGCATCCAGCCCCCTGTGGCTCCATACTCAGCATAGGGTCTGCTTGTGGATTTTGTCCTTCTTTCTCTCCCCTCTCCCTCCCCACTCTGTAATAAATAAATAAATCTTTAAAAGAAAAAATAGTATAGAAATAAAGTATTCAGATGTAATCATTGTATTTCAGTGTATAAATAGAAATAATTTCTGTAATTGTCAATATACTGAGGTGTTTTCAAAAGAGATAGTATTTGAAATAAATAAATCATTTTGATTTATTTCGGAAAGGGAATTCTCATGAAAGAATGATGCAGAACATTTTCTATATCTGTAGTTGAACTTTAAACTTTACTCAGATCTCTACTCTGGACTTTCTGCTTGGAATATTTCATCAAAAAAGTACATTTGGAAATTCATAATTTAATAATTATTCCTTAAGAGATTCCTAATAATGGCTAATTTGGGGATATTTGTTATATCATACATACACACAAACTGACATAGCAAACAATTTAAAAGTTCTTCAAATCTATGGTCAGGTAATCTTCGACAAAGCAGGAAAAATATACAGTGGAAAAAAGACAGTCTCTTCAATAAATGGTGCTGGGAAAATTGGACAGCTATGTATAGAAGAATTAAACTCGACCATTCTCTTACACCATAAACAAAGATAAACTCAAAATAGATGAAAGACCTCAACATGAGACAGGAATCCATCAAAATCCTAGAGGAGAACAGAAGTCAGCCCTTCGGCATTGGCTACAGCAAGTGCTTTCAAGACACGTCCCCAAAGGCGAGGGAAACAAAAGTGAAAATGAAGTTTTGGGACTATGCCAAGATAAAAATCTTCTGCACAGCAAAGGAAACTGTCAATAAAACAAAGAGGCAACCCACGGAATGGGAGAAGATATTTGTAAATGACACTACAGATAAAGGGCTGATATCCAAGATCTATAGAGAACTTCTCAAACTCAACACACACACAACAGATAATCATGTCAAAAAATGGGCAGAAGACATGAACAGACACTTCTCCAAAGAAGACATACAAATGGCTCACAGACACATGAAAAAATGTGCATCATCACTAGCCATCAGGGAAATTCAAATCAAAACCACATTGAGATACCACCTTACACCAGTTAGAATGGCAAAGATTAACAAGATAGGAAACAACAAATGTTGGAGAGGATGTGGAGAAAGGGGAACTCTCTTACACTGTTGGTGGGAATGGAAGTTGGTATAGCCCTTCGGAAAACAGTGTGAAGATTCCTCAAAAAATTAAAAATAGAGCTTCCATATTACCCTGTAATTGCACTACTGGGTATTTACCCCAAAGATATAGATATAGTGAAAAGAAAGGCCATAGGTACCCCAATGTTCATAGCAGCAGTGTCCACAATCTCCAAACTGGAAAGAGCCAAGATGCCCTTCAACAGACAAATGGATAAAGAAGATATGGTCCATACATACAATGGAATATTACTCAGCCATCAGAAAGGATGAATACCCAACTTTTGTATCAACATGGAGGGAACTGGAGGAGATTATGCTGAGTGAAATAAGTCAAGCAGAGAAAGTCAATTATATGGTTTCACTTACTTGTGGGCCATAAGGAATAACATGGAGGACATTAAGAGAAGGAAGGGAAAAGTGAATTGGGGGAAATTAGAGGGGGAGACAAACCATGAGAGAATGTGGACTCTGAGAAACAAACTGAGGGTTTTAGCGGGGTGGGGGGATGGGTGAGCTTCGTGGTGCATTTTAAGGAGGGCACATATTGCATGGAGCAATGTGTGGTGCATAAACAGTGAATCTTGGAACACTGAAAAAATTAAATTAGAATTTAAAAGTTCTTTATAAGTACTGTTTGATATATATTTTATTTTCATTTTAATCTTATTTTTAGTATTTATCTAAAAAGTTATAGATTAAGTTTGTTTTTACTGTATTTACTATATTGTTTTACTCCATTTAGGTTATTTAAAATTTTGTGGCTTTATATCTTTGGTCTCATTAAGGTGATGGTGAGGTGGTAGAACAAGTAATTGGACAACAAACCAATGACCAAGACGAAAGCATTCTTGATGGGATAATCAGGGAGCTACAGAGAGAACAAGATCTTAGACTAATTAATGAAGGAGATGTTCCACATTTTCCAGTTAATAGATCATATTCTGCTAATGGTGGTAAGTATGTATATATGTGGTGGATATATTTTATTCATTTTATTTGCACTAAGTAATCACATGTAAGGAACATTTTAGGTTTTAAAATAAGAACATTTTTTTAAATTTAAAATTGTGATATCAAATACACTGAAGTGCCATAATCTCATTGTCATTTGTGGCTAAAGGTCTTAATGTGTTTCATGAAATATGGGTGGCATATTTTAATATACTGTTTTCTCTTAACTCAAGAATATATTTTCAGTCTTCACTTTTATTATAGTAAATGAGGTACTGTAGTAAGTACATGATTTTTGTAAAAGAAGAACCAGCCTATAATGTTTTCAAAATTAAAACCACTTGAATGTAAAAATAACTAAGAAAAATTTTATCCACCTTTGTTGAAGGAAAAAAAAGGCAACATTATCTCCTTCAACTCTTGAATTTACAAAAATACACTGGAAGATAAGCCCTATTCATAGGAAATACAGATGCAACTTGTGGATTGATTTTCACAACAGCTTAAATACTAGCAGTATTCTAATTTATTGTATCTTTTCTTCACTTTACATGAAATGTGACTATTCATCTGAATTTTTTAAAGATTTTATTTATTTATTTGAGAAAGAATGAGTGAGAGAGAAAGCACGAGAGGTGGGAGGGCCAAATGGAGAAGCAGACTCCCTTGCTGAGCAGGGAGCCCAGTGCAGGACTTGATCCTGGGACTCTAGGATCATGACCCAAGCTGAAGGCAGACGCCCAACCAACTGAAGTACCCAGGTGCCCTATATATCTGAATTTTATATAAATCTTAGCTTCTGTCAGTTTTACTTTTTTTCTTTTAATGATGGAATACTTCATGAATTTGCCTGTCATCCTCAGGGGCCATGCTAATCTTCTTTGTATCATTTCAATATAAATGCTGCCAAAGTGAGCACCATCAATTTTACTTTTATCAAGAACTATTAGTTGTACTCCAAAATGCCATCTTAAGGGATTTTGGCATGTGTTTCTTTTTACATTCATATAATTGGGGTTTATTTGGGTATCATAGCTTTTGGAGTCCAAGAATTGAATAAAACAATTTAAATTAGACATGATTCACAAGGTATTATACTCATTTCCTGATTCTTTTTTTTTTTTTCATTTTCTTTTTTTTTTTTCCCAATTTATTTATTTTCAGAAAAATAGTATTCATTATTTTTTCACCACACACAGTGCTCCATGCAAGCTGTGCCCTCTATAATACCCACCACCTGGCACCCCAACCTCCCACCCCCCAGCCACTTCAAACCCCTCAGACTGTTTTTCAGAGTCCATAGTCTCTCATGGTTCATCTCCCCTTCCAATTTACCCAAAAGCACATACCCTCCCCAATGTCCATAACCCTACCCCTCCTTCTCCTAACCCCCCTCCCCCCAGAAACCCACAGTTTGTTTCGTGAGATTAAGAGTCACTTATGGTTGGTCTCCCTCCCTATCCCATCTTGTTTCATGGATTCTTCTCCTACCCACTTAAGCCCCCATGTTGCATCACCACTTCCTCATATCAGGGAGATCATATGATAGTTGTCTTTCTCCGCTTGACTTATTTCGCTAAGCATGATACGCTCTAGTTCCATCCATGTTGTCGCAAATGGCAAGATTTCGTTTCTTTTGATGGCTGCATAGTATTCCATTGTGTATATATACCACATCTTCTTTATCCATTCATCTGTTGATGGACATCTAGGTTCTTTCCATAGTTTGGCTATTGTGGACATTGCTGCTATAAACATTCGGGTGCACGTGCCCCTTTGGATCACTACGTTTGTATCTTTAGGGTAAATTCCCAGTAGTGCAATTGCTGGGTCATAGGGCAGTTCTATTTTCAACATTTTGAGGAACCTCCATGCTGTTTTCCAGAGTGGTTGCACCAGCTTGCATTCCCACCAACAGTGTAGGAGGGTTCCCCTTTCTCCGCATCCTCGCCAGCATCTGTCATTTCCTGACTTGTTGATTTTAGCCATTCTGACTGGTGTGAGGTGATATCTCATTGTCGTTTTGATTTGTATTTCCCTGATGCCGAGTGATATGGAGCACTTTTTCATGTGTCTGTTGGCCATCTGGATGTCTTCTTTGCAGAAACGTCTGTTCATGTCCTCTGCCCATTTCTTGATTGGATTATTAGTTCTTTGGGTGTTGAGTTTGTTAATTTCTTTATAGATTTTGGACACTAGTCCTTTATCTGATATGTCGTTTGCAAATATCTTCTCCCATTCTGTCAGTTGTCTTTTGGTTTTGTTAACTGTTTCCTTTGCTGTGCAAAAGCTTTTGATTTTGATGAAATCCCAAAAGTTCATTTTTGCCTTTGCTTCCCTTGCCTTTGGCGATGTTCCTAGGAAGATGTTGCTGCGGCTGAGGTCGAAGAGGTTGCTGCCTGTGTTCTCCTCAAGGATTTTGATGGATTCCTTTCTCACATTGAGATCCTTAATCCATTTTGAATCTATTTTTGTGTGTGGTGTAAGGAAATGGTCCAATTTCATTTTTCTGCATGTGGCTGTACAATTTTCCCAACACCATTTATTGAAGAGGCTGTCTTTTTTCCATTGGACATTCTTTCCTGCTTTGTCGAAGATGAGTTGACCATAGAGTTGAGGGTCTATTTCTGGGCTCTCTATTCTGTTCCATTGGTCCATGTGTCTGTTTTTGTGCCAGTACCATGCTGTCTTGATGATGACAGCTTTGTAATAAAGCTTGAAGTCCGGAATTGTGATGCCACCAACTTTGGCTTTTTTTTTCAATATCCCTTTGGCTATTCGAGGTCTTTTCTGGTTCCATATAAATTTTAAAATTATTTGTTCCATTTCTTTGAAAAAGATGGATGGTACTTTGATAGGATAGACCAATATCCTTGATGAACACAGATGCAAAAATTCTCACCAAAATACTAGCCAATAGGATTCAACAGTACATTAAAAGGATTATTCACCACGACCAAGTGGGATTTATCCCAGGGCTGCAAGGTTGGTTCAACATCCGCAAATCAGTCAATGTGATACAACGCATCAATAAAAGAAAGAACAAGAACCATATGATACTCTCAATAGATGCTGAAAAAGCATTTGACAAAGTACAGCATCCCTTCCTGATCAAAACCCTTCAAAGTGTAGGGATAGAGGGCACATACCTCAATATCATCAAAGCCATCTATGAAAAACCCACTGCAAATATCATTCTCAATGGAGAAAAACTGAAAGCTTTTCCACTAAGGTCAGGAACACGGCAGGGATGCCCATTATCACCACTGCTATTCAACATAGTACTAGAAGTCCTAGCCTCAGCAATCAGACAACAAAAGGAAATTAAAGGAATCCAAATTGGCAAAGAAGAAGTCAAATTATCACTCTTCGCAGATGATATGATACTCTATGTGGAAAACCCAAAAGACTCCACTCCAAAACTGCTAGAACTTATACAGGAATTCAGTAAAGTGTCAGGATATAAGATCAATGCACAGAAATCAGTTGCATTTCTCTACACAAACAACAAGACAGAAGAAAGAGAAATTAAGGAGTCAATCCCATTTACAATTGCACCCCAAACCATAAGATACCTAGGAATAAACCTAACCAAAGAGGCTAAGAATCTATACTCAGAAAACTATAAAGTACTCATGAAAGAAATTGAGGAAGACACAAAGAAATGGAAAAATGTTCCATGCTCCTGGATTGGAAGAATAAATATTGTGAAAATGTCTATGCTACCTAAAGCAATCTACACATTTAATGCAATTCCTATCAAAGTACCATCCATCTTTTTCAAAGAAATGGATCATTTCCTGATTCTTAAGTATCCCATAAAATTAAAATAAAAGCATTCTTTGTTCACCCAAGGAGCATCTAACTCAGATTGGCTTTCCTTAACCTGCAACAAAACAAGAAGTGAGCTGATAATCCTACATAACCAGGCCCTCTTTGTTTCTTGACATAAAACTTTCTTAGAACCCTGATTTAGAGATTCATTAATGAAATCCACATTCAGCTCTACCCTCAATACTAGATTTCTGTTGATAGATTTGAAATGCCATAGTAAAAGCAATCCCACTGACTTCTGTTTCCAATGTTTATTTTATTGTCTTTCCTGAGTGCTTATTTTGACAGTTGAGTGAATCATGCAATTTCCATTTTTATTTTATTTGCAAATACAACAAAATAAATTAACAGAGAATGTCTAGGTGCTTAAAAAAGGTTTCATTACTTTATTTCCCCTTTCTTTCATTGCTTACCAGTTTTGAAAATGAAATTTTGATAGTAAAAAATATTTTTTGCTCATATTTTTTCTCTTATTACTACTTTCAAAAGCCTATTGAAATTTTATTCATAGACCTTTTCATGGGCTTAATGCAGGATTTAGATTAAAAGCTGCTTTCTGAAATAGTACTATTAAACATTTGTGAATATACCAAATCATATTAAATATACTTTTTGTATTTCCTCAGTATTTACTAGATGACAGATATGAATGTACTTTGAAAAAATTTAAAAGAGTGATAGAAATTTTAAACAATTATTTAGTGCCTTGCTTTATTCAGGGTGGTACAGAAAATGTAGAACAAAAGTATAGCAATATTGTCTAGAAGTACCATCTTAGACTTTCCTATTCTGGAGTACTGATCTCTAAAAATTAGTGCCTTTACTCAGAGAAAGTGGTACCTTTCTTTTTATTTTAGCTCTGAGAAGTCCAAATATGGACATATATTCATCCCCAAATATTGGGCTTCGACGCAGTGGTCAGATTGAAGGTGTCCGACAAATGCATAACAATGCTCCTCGAAGCCAGATGGCCACTGAACGAGATCTCATGGCATGGAGCAGAAGAGTGGTGGTCAATGAACTAAATAGTGGAGTTAGCAGGTGAGTCAATAAGATAGCATTGATAAGAAAATTGAGAACTTTATTGTTTAGTTAGGAAATTTTAGTAACTAAGTAATATTTTAATCAAGCTGAGATTTGTATTAGTTTTTCTATATTATTCCAGTTAGTTCATTCCATAACAACTATTTAATGATTATTTTTTATTTACTTGGCTTTGTACTAAATGGTTTGGGAAATACTGAAAAATGAAAAACATTGTTTGTTTTCCATGATTTTGTAGTCTAGGTTAGAACGTAAGAATACAAATACTATTAAGTAAGAATATGAGACCATATGTTATTAAATATATCCTTGGTATATAGACCCAAAATTCAACAGTGGTTCTGAGGAAAAAGGCCATCACTTTGATATTGGAATAGTTTGGGAATGCAGCATAGATATGTTGTAGACCCCGGTGCTTAAGGCATATTTTGAAATGCCCTTTAAGTAGACGTCCTTCTATGAAAGGACTTTATTAGGATGAATTTTTAATTTAGAATACCTATTCTTATTTATAGGTATTTAGAATACCTATTCTTATTTATAAATCCTAACAGATAATCCACATAGGCTGGAAATAGAAAAGAAAAAGGACATTTGACAGAGAACATACAAAAATCTCTTAATAATGCTATTTCCTTTCCCAATCCTTTTACCCTCTCATCCAACAGGCAGCAAACATGATTTAGTTTTGCCTTTTCTTAGGGAAACATAGGTAATTTATGAAGTCTTAGCAGTAGAGGAATTTGAAATAATTCTTTACTCAAAATATTAAAGTACAGTTAAGGAAGTCTGTTAGATACTTGTATGCCAATGTTCATTGCTGTATTATTCACAATACCAGAACAGTAGAAATAACTCCAGTGTCTGTCCTCAAATGGATGGATAAACAAAATGTGATATACATAAAATGGAATATTGCTCAGTCATAAAAAAAATGAAGTTCTAATAACTGCTCTCATGTGGATAAATAGTAAAAACATAGCATATGATTGCACTTATATGATATATATAGAGAAAGCAAATTTACAGAGACATAAAGTTTATTAGAGGTTAGTAAGGACTGATAGAAGGAGAAATTGAGAGTTACTGCTTAATGGTTACAAAGTTTGGAGTGATGAAAAAGTTTTGGAAAGAGTGGTGATGGTGGTTATACAACTTTGTAAATGTCATTAACATACACCTAAAAATAGTTAAAATGGAAAATTTTACATTTGAAGATATTTTTGTTTTCTGACCTTTAGACTGTTGGTTTGATTTTTATGATTTTCTGTCACTTTGACCTTTGTTATTAGGGTTCAGGAAGAATGTCGAACTGCAAAAGGTGACATAGAAATCAGTCTTTATACAGTTGAAAAGAAGAAAAAGCCATCTTATACTACCCAAAGGGTAAGTTTAGTTTTACAGTCCATTGGGTTACACTACTTGTAAATATTTGCAGATACTGGGTTTTTCGAAGGTAGCAATTATGAATTAAGGGGCTATTTTGCTAGCTAACTACATGTATGGATAACCTGTTTTTTAAACCTGAAATTGAAATATATGGCAATTATTAATAAAAATAAAATTACACAAAGTCAGGACTGTCCTCCAAAATTTAGGACATGTGGTCATTATAGGTATAAAACATTTGTATTAAAATAACTCTTCATATGGTTAGAGTAAAACCTTAAAATTGTTGGCTAGTCACTAATCACAGTATAAAATAAATGTTTAGATATCCTAGGTCAGAGTTTGACAAACTACTGTGCATGGTCTAAATCTAGTCTATAGCCTATTCCTGTTAATAAAAGTTTTATTGGAACACAGCCACACTTACTAATTAATATATTATCTATGGCTGATTTCACGCTATAGAGTTGAGCAGTTATAACGGAGATCATATGACCTGCAGAGCCAAAACCATTTACACTCTGACCCTTTACAGAAAGGCCCACTCTTGGCCTACCTAATCATATAGAAGCACAATCTGATCTATACATTGGGAAGATTCATATTCCCAGTAGAAACAGCTAGGCAGGGCGTCAGATTCCTATACTTCATTAAGTACATAGTAAACCCCTTACTAGTATTCCGAGATCGAACAAACTAGTTGCATAACGATGTATATTCTTATTCCCAGATCTAACTGTAACTCCTAAAAAGTATGGTAATTTGGAGAGTCTAGGTGATTTTAATTTTATTAAAGAAATCTAGGCAATGGGCACTGAATTTTAAATGTTTTTTTTTCAGTATTGATAAACACAATTTTAGGTAAGTATCTTATGAATATCTTTAAATATCCTTAGATCGTTTTGATGCCCACTTTCTTAATTTCTGTTGAGGTTTGGTAGCTTATTTGACGTTCTCTCTTAATGTTATTTTCTTAGACATTTTGAATGACTCAGATCTACCATTTATATTATTTTCTCCTGCTAAGCTGATTTTTCAAATATCATAATTGTCTGAGACTACTAATAATAAACAGGGTTGTTGGGTCTATAAACATTTTTATTTATATCAAAAATGAGAAATATTTACATATGGGGCAAGAAACTAGTCCTTGTTACTGATTTATTTATTACTTTTAAACTTGTTTACTCCTGATAACATGCTATGGTTGTAAGTTTAACATAAGGTAATATCATTAATATTTTATACTTGTAAAGGTTAGAAGAAAATAGTTTTTGCTTTAAGTTGTTAAAAATTAAATATTTTATCAGTTTATTAAATGTAGTTTTTTTAATGAACAAAGAAGTACATATTATATTAAGAATTATATATACATAGGTATGGTATATATATCTTGCTTTATCTTGCAATAAATTGTGAGTAATACAGTATATGTAAATTCTGAGTGGGCCCATTCTTGCAGCCCAAACTTTCAGCACACTCTTTAATTTGATCACAAAATTTTTGAAATAGGAGAGTAATAAATATTAATGGAAAATAGCTGAAATATATATAGATATATCTTATATTTTCTTTTTGGGGATTTATTCCTAATTATTACATCTATTCCTCTCCCCTCCCCCACCCAAATTATTTGCTTTATATATTTGTGTTTGTTCATTGAGCCTTTCATTTCTTTTTAGATTTTTATTTTATTTATTTGACAGAGGGATAGGGCCAGAGAGCACAAGCAGAGGCAATAGCAGAGAAAGTTGGAGAAGCAGGTTCTGCACTGAGCAGGGAGCCCAATGTGGGGATCGATCCCAGGACCCTGAGATTATGAGCTGAGCCAAAGGCAGACACTTAACCATCTGAGCCACCCAGGCACTCCAGGCCTTTCATTTTTCGAAATTTTCTTTCTGTTTTACAGACTGATTATCAGCCTAGCTGTGGGCGGTCTTTACGGAGGACACAGCGCAAACGTCAACATACTTACCAAACACGGTCCAACATAGAGCATAATTCACAAGCATCGTGTCAAAATTCAGGTGTACAGGAAGACTCAGACAGCTCCTCAGAGGTTAGATATCTGCAATTATTTACTCAGTGTAATTTTTTGTTTACCAGTTAGTATCATTACCTTGGGTTTACTTTTAATAGTGATTTTAATAGAAACTAATTTTAATGATTTTCTTTTAAGATTTTCCATTAGTAAGGTATTTATTAGGCAAATTTGAACATTACATTGAATTCCTTTAGATATCTTCTCTGATTTATACCTAAGATACTATCTTGTTTGAGAGTATCAAATATGCCAGTAAGTTTAACTTTGGGACAATGAGAAAAGAGTGAAAGGAAATCTGCCCATAAATAAGAAGTAGAATATAAACAATAATAACTAATTTACAGTCCCGGAACTGGTTTACTGTGTAATTAGCAGAAAGGCACATTTTCTGTTATTGTTGACTTCATTAGTATGGAGATTATGAAGTGATGGCTTTTTTCAGACCTACATTTTTATGGTAATAGAATAGAGTTTACCAATTCTTCTCTTCTCCAGTCCTTTCCTTTTGTTCTCTTAACAACTTTCATTATTAAGTGGATAATGTGGGCTTAATTATTCATTGATAATATATGGCCCTCCTATTATTCTTCCAGCATTCACAGCTCTTTAATTCTTACCAGTGATGTCCTTCCTCTTCTCCTTCACCTGTGAAAATCTTGAACTAAAAGGAATAGTCAGGTATTGAGGACTATTTCCTTTCTAAGGTTATAATAGTGGTATGGTTTTGTGGTTTAAAAAGAATCATAATCTTATTAAATGTTTATAGTTAAAATGCTTTTTTTGGTAAGGATTTACTTTGAAATAATCACTTGGGTATGAGGCAGTTGGTGATGGTACAGATAAAACATGATAGGCAGTAAGTTATTGTCTATACTGGAGATTGTGTACACAAGAGTAATTTATTCCCTCTACTTTGGAATGTTTGAAATTTTACGTAATAAAAAGATTATTTTATGAAGAGTAATTACACTAACTTGCCAGAGGCATACAGATATATTTTTTTAAGCAATGGTTTTAATATTTAAGAGGATTATATCTGGGAACCTTAAGGAGTCTGTTCAGTCTTTGAAGTAATAAAAGATGTCCCATATCAATAAGATAGTAGATGTTAGAAGGTTTTAAATACCTGGTAGGCTTAATTGTGAGTTATAGATATATGTAGAAAAATGATTACTTTTTAAAATTTATTTATTTATTTATTAGAGAGAGAGAAAGGGAGAGTGGGGCAAGGTTCAGGGGGAGAGGAGAGTGAAAATCTCAAGTAGACTCACCACAGAGTGCAGAGCCTGATGTGTAGCTCAATCCCACCACCATGAGATCATGACCTGAGCCAAAACCTAGTCGGACATTCAACCTCCTGAGCCAGGTGCCCCTAATTATGTTCATTTTACCTGGATTGTTGTTTTGGTTAGAGGAAATACAAAAAGTGTTATAAAATAGGTAGTATGTGCTAATTAATAATATGCTAGTTAATAACCATGTATCTCAACTGCTGGCTCCTTGTTGCAGGAAGATGAAACAATTGGCACAAGTGATGCTTCTGTAGAGGATCCTGTTATTGAATGGCAAAGTGAAAGTTCTTCCAGGTAGTTTTAATGGTTTTGATTTGGTCAAAATTATCTGACCATTTTAATGTGAAATTATGTTCTAGGAGGAATTTGTTAAAACCAGAGTTAAAATAGTATTTTGTAGTAGAAAGAGTACTGGGTTGGATATTCAGAGACTTCTTTCATCCTGATTCTACCAGTATCTTTTTGGGCATGTCACTATGGGCTTTAGTTTCCTCATTTGTAAAATAAGATGCTTTGTAAATCCAAGATTCTGCATCTTAGCAGGCTATGTTTATTTTGTTGAGTTTTAAAACAGCTACATTTAACATTTCTAGGGATTAGGGGCATCTTTATTTAAAGAGGCTTTTGTTACTTGGACAGGAATTTTGAATTTTAAATTTTTTTATGGGAAACTTTATATAAATTATACTTTATCCAAGAAGGTTTTCACTGAAATCACTTAATGATCTAAAATCTGTATTGATATTTTTTCTGTTCAGTTAGAACAAAATCAAGTCATGTCATTTATAATGCTGTTTTATTACAAAATGATCAACTTTAAATGAGGAGACAAAACTATTCCTTTCCTAAACTTATATATTTATAATTTTGATATATTTATAGTGATTCATCAAGTGAATATTCTGATTGGACAGCAGATGCTGGAATAAATTTGCAACCTCCAAAAAGACAAACCAGACAGGCAACACGGAAAATATGCAGCAGCTCGGAGGAGGAGAACTTGAAGTCACTAGAAGAAAGGCAAAAGAAACCTAAACAAACTAGAAAGAAGGTTTGTAAATTTATAAGTTGTTTCTGTTGTTTTTGTTTTTACCTTTGACACTTGAAAAATAGTAACACTTGACTTTTCTCTAAAAATAACATTCCATCTGAGCAAATGAGTAAAACTGTTTAAAATGACTTTAAAAGAAAAAGATGTTTTAATTTTTTTCAGTTATCAAAAGTAGAGGCTAGAATATCTACATTATTATTTAGTTATTGTTAAATTAAAATATTGATAATTACTTTTTTAAATATAGTTGAGTTTTAAATAATAAGCTACTGTAGTATAAAAAAGTTATTCTTGTCATGTTTCTGGTCATAAATTTCTATACATTTTTTACTTTTAAAATGGAAGGGTATAATAAATCTTATAGGGGTTCTTCCATTTCTTTATACGTTTTTATTTCATCCCAATGATGTTTTCTCTTCCTCACTATAATTTCAGGTAAAGACTTAATCCACACAGTTATTAAAATATCATTTTAAAAATTTGTTATGTACATATTGTACATATGTACAATGTATCAGGTATCCAGTATCCTGTTGCTTTAGTAGAATTATCTTCTTGTCACCATTTTATTGGCTAAAAGATTCCGTGTTACTTAAACTCAAATTCACATGGTATTTTGGGGACTTGAAAATTTGTGGTTCTTACATAGTATGTAATGCCATATTATTATCTGTCAGCCAAAATTGAGCAAATATTAAAGAATTCACTTGACTATTTTATTGGTACAAAATTGTACATAATTTTAATTGATAAATGAAATGTTTAAAATTTGTATATTTTAGGTTTTATTATAACATGATTTTTTTTAACATTCTGTTATTTTTCATACTACTATTCATATATTTATGGTTTATATATTTGTGAACTATATTTTAGAAAGGAGGACTGCTTTCTATGGCAGGTGAACCCAATGAAGAATGGTTTGCCCCTCAGTGGATTTTGGATACCATACCACGACGTTCCCCATTTGTCCCACAGATGGGAGATGAGGTAATTGTTACCTGTTATAATCTTTTTCTCTTAGAACCTCAAGAACACTCACTTTAGTCAGTCTTAGTTAGGGCATTTATATTCTCAATTCTATTATAGTTATATGTACATTGTCTTTACTGCCCACCTCTGTTATATATGGATGGAATCTTAATAATTTTTTTATCCTTAATGTTGTCAGAAACCTACCTCTGTACTTCAGAAACATATAACTTGAAGACAGAGTTTGGGCAAAGAGCAACAGTAGCTTTATTACCTTCCCAGGCAAAGGCGGCTACAGCAGGCTATGGCCTTCAAAAACTGCAGTTTCACTAGAAGAAGAGGATGGGGTGTTTAGGGAAATATAAAATCAAACCAGTTTTGATAGGAATTGTGTACTTTCTATCAGCTGTTTTGTCATGTCTTTAGGGTGGTAACAGGTTCCTGAAACAAAAGGTTAAGAAGGGAGGAAGGGAGGTTTGCAAAAGAGTTGTAAAAGGTTACTTTAAAATCTAGCTTCACTGAAGCACTACTGTAGTCCTTTTGATTTCTTTTTTTATTATTAACATATAATGTATTGTTTCAGGGGTACAGGTCTGTGATTCATCAGTCTTACACAGTTCACAGTGCTTCCATAGCACATTCCCTCCCCGCTGTCCATTATCCAGCCACCCCATCCCTCCCATTGCCATTCCCCGACTCCAGCAACCCTCAGTTTTTTTCCTGAGATGAAGAGTCTCTTAATGTTTGTCTCCCTCACTGGCTTCATCTTGTTTCATTTTTTCCTCTCTTCCCCTATAGTCCTTGCCTTGTTTCTCAAATTCCACATATCAGCGAGATCATACGATAATTGTCTTTCTCTGATTGACTTATTTTGCTTTGCATAGCCATTTTGATTTCTGTTCAACTTCATGCTTTAAATGATTTCACTTGTAGTATTTAGCATAGAATCTCCAAAATAATAGATGCTCAGAGACTATTTAAATAAATTGATTGGCTTATGAACTCATGAAAATAATTGTATTTATTTTTAGCCTAATTGCAACTTAGTAGGATTAAAGTGGTATTTTGAGTCCTAATAAATAAAGTGGTATTTTGAAAATAAAATAAATTTAAAAATTAAAATAAATAAATTAAAATAATAAAATTGTATTTTGAGTCCTTTAAAAAAAACCCATGATCAACCTGATAGAATGCATACTGTAGGACAATTACCCCTTTCAGTGATTAGAAGAATATTATTTTGTGAGTAAGTCCTTCCTGCTGAGCATGATGGAACACCCTGGTCAGTGGTCAGTCAATAATTGATTTAAATTCTATCTTGTGAGAAAATTTTCATTTTCTTTTTGAAAATTATGGTAATAATTGCAATATTTTAACTAAAATTGTCTTGTATGTTTTCTAATATATTGATAGTCATTCATTTCTGAGTGAGTAAATGTTTGCAGTTTTTAATTTAAGACTAATAATAGGAATGTAATATTGTCATCATAATAAAAAAGGGGCAAAACTTTGCAAATGGATTTAAAAGCCATGGGACCAATAAGAATTTCACCAAATGTCTCTGTAACTGACATTTATAGATATCTTATACCAGACATAGTGATCAAGAAGTCTTTCTTTTTTTTTCAGAGAAAAATTATTTTCATTTATTCAAGAAATATTTAAAAACAAGGCTGATTTTTAGCTGGCTTGGTGCTTTATTTTTTTAAAGTAACATATAATGTATTATTAGCCCTGGGGTACAGGTCTGTGACTCGCCAGGTTTACACACTTTACAGCACTCACCATAGCACATACTCTCCCTGATGTCTATAACCCCACCACCCTCTTCCTTCCCCCTTCCCCCTTCCCCCTTCCCCCTGGTAACCCTCAGTTTGTTTTGTGAGATTAAGAGTCTCTTATGCTTTGTCCCCCTCCTGATCTCTTGTTTCATTTATTCTTTTCCAACCCCCCAAACTCCCCACGTTGCATCTCCACTTCCTCATATCAGGGAGATCATATGATAGTTGTCTTTCTGTGATCGACTTATTTCACTAAGCATAATACCCTCTCGTTCCATCCATGCCGTTGCAAATAGCATGATTTCATTTCTTTTGATGGCTGCATAGTATTTTATTGTATATATATACACCATATCTTCTTTATCCATTCATCTGTTGATGGACATCTAAATTCTTTCCATAGTTTGGCTATTGTGGGCATTACTGCTATAAACATTCAGGTGCACGTGCCACTTTTGGATCACTACGTTTGTATCTTCAGGGTATATACCCAATAGTGCAATTGCTGGGTCCTAGGGTAGCTCTATTTTCAACTTTTTGAGAAGCCTTCATGCCATTTTCCAGAGTAATTGCATCAGCTTGCGTTCCCACCAATAGTGTAGAAGGGTTCCCTTTTCTCCTCATCCTTGCCAGCATCTGTCATTTCTGACTTGTTAATTTTAGCCAATCTGACTGGTGTGAGGTGGTATCTCATTGTGGTTTTGATTTGTATTTCCCTGATGCCGAGTTATGTGGAGCACTTTTTCATCTGTCTGTTGGCCATCTGGATATCTTCTTTGCAGAAATGTCTGTTCATGTCCTCTTCCCATTTCTTGATTGGATTCTTTGTTCTTTGGGTGTTGAGTTTGCTAAGCTCTTTATAGATTTTGGATACCAGCCCTTTATCTGATATGTCGTTTGCAAATATCTTCTCCCATTCTGTCAGTTGTCTTTTAGTTTTGTTAACTGTTTCCTTTGCTATGAAAAAGCTTTTGATGTTGATGTAGTCCCAATAGTTCATTTTTGCCCTTGCTTCCCTTGCCTTTGGTGATGTTCCTAGGAAGAAGTTGCTGCAGCTGAGGTCAAAGAGGTTGCTGCCTGTGTTCTCCCCAAGGATTCTGATGGATTCCTTTCTCACATTGAGGTCCTTCATTCATTTTGAGTCTGTTTTTGTGTGTGGTGTAAGGAAGTGGTCCAGTTTCATTTTTCGGGCATGTGGCTGTCCAATTTTCCCAATACCATTTGTTGAAGAGGCTGTCTTTTTTCCATTGGACATTCTTTCCTGCTTTGTCGAAGATTAGTTGACCATAGAGTTGAGGGTCTAATTTCTGGGCTCTCTCTTCTGTTCCATTGATCTATGTGTCTGTTTTTCTGCCAGGACCATACTGAGTTGATGATGACAATTTTGTAATAGAGCTTGAAGTCTGGAATTGTGATGCTACCAACTTTGGCTTTCTTTCTGAAAATTCCTCTGGCTATTTGAGGTCTTTTCTGGTTCCATACAAATTTTAGGATGATTTGTTCCGTTTCTTTGGAAAAAATGGATGGGACTTTAATAGGGATTGCATTAAATGTGTAGATTGCTTTAGGTAGCTAGACATTTTCACAATATTTGTTCTTCCAATCCAGGAGCATGGGACATGTTTCCATTTCTTTTGTGTCTTCCTCAATTTCTTTCATGAGGACTTTATAGTTTTCTGAGTATAGATTGTTTGCCTCTTTGGTTAAGTTTATTCCGAGGTATCTTAATGGTTTTGGGTGCAATTGTAAATGGGATTGACTCCTTAATTTCTCTTTCTTCTGTCTTGTTGTTGGTGTAAAGAAATGCAACTGATTTCTGTGCATTGATTTTATATGCTGACACTTTACTGAATTCCTGTACAAGTTCTAGCAGTTTTGGAGTGGAGTCTTTTGGGTTTTCCACATATAGTATCATATCATCTGCAAAGAGTGATAGTTTGACTTCTTCTTTGTCGATTTGGATGCCTTTAATTTCTTTCTGTTGTCTGATTGCTGAGGCTAGGACCTCTAGTACTATGTTGAATAGCAGTGGTGATAACGGACATCCCTGCCGTGTTCCTGACCTTAGCGGAAATGCTCTCAGTTTTTCTCCATTGAGAATGATATTTGCAGTGGGTTTTTCATAGATGGCTTTGATGATATTGAGGTATATGCCCTCTATCCCTACACTTTGAAGAGTGTTGATTAGGAAGGGATGCTGCACTTTGTCGATTGCTTTTTCAGCATCTATGGAGAGTATCATATGGTTCTTGTTCTTTCTTTTATTAATGTATTGTATCACATTGATTGATTTGCAGATGTTGAACCAACCTTGCAGCCCTGGAATAAATGCCACTTGGTGGTGGTGAATAATCCTTTTAATGTACTGTTGGATCCTATTGGCTAGTATTTTGGTGAGAATTTTCGCATCTGTGTTCATCAAGGATATTGGTCTGTAATTCTCCTTTTTGATGTGATCCTTGTCTGGTTTAGGGATCAGAGTGATGCTGGCCTCATAAAATGAGTTTGGAAGTTTTCCTTCCATTTCTACTTTTTGGAACAGTTTCAGGAGAATAGGAATTAATTCTTCTCTAACTGTTTGGTAGAATTTCCCTGGGAAGCCTTCTGGCCCTGGGCTCTTGGTTGTTGGGAGATATTTGATGACTCCTTCAATCTGCTTACTGGTTATGGGTCTGTTCAGGTTTTCTGTTTCTTCCTGGTTCAGTTGTGGTCGTTTATATGTCTCTAGGAATGCATCCATTTCTTCCAGATTGTCAAATTTGTTGGCATAGAGTTGCTCATAGTATGTTCTTATAATGGTTTGTGTTTCTTTGGTGTTGGTTGTGATTTTTCCTCTTTCATTCATGATTTTATTTATTTGGGTCTTTTCTCTTTTCTTTTTGATAAGTCTGGCCAGTGGTGTATCCATCATATTAATTCTTTCAGAGAACCACCTCCTAGTTTCATTGATTTGTTCTACTGTTCTTTTGGCTTCTCGTTCATTGATTTCTGCTCTGATCTTTATTATTTCTCTTCTACTAGGTTTACGCTTTCTTTGTTGTTCGCTTTCTTTGTTTACGCTTTCTTTGTTGTTCTTTCTCCATCTCCTTCAGGTGTAGGGTTAGGTTGTATATTTGAGACCTTTCTTGTTTCTTTTGTTTGTTTGTTTGTTTTTTAAATTTTATTTATTTTACAGAAAGAGAGAAATCACAAGTAGGCAGACAAGCAGGCAGAGAGAGAGAGAGGGGAGAAAGCAGGCACCCTGCGGAGCAGAGAGCCCGATGTGGAGCTCGATCCCAGGACCCTGGGATCATGACCTGAGCCGAAGGCAGAGGCTTTAACCCACTGAGCCATCCAGGCGCCCCCTTTCTTTTTTCTTGAGAGAGGCTCGTATCACTGTATATTTTCCTTCCAGGAATGCCTTTGCTGTGTCCCACAGATTTTGAACTGTTGTGTTTTCATTATCCTTTGTTTCCATGATTTTTTTCAACTATTCTTTAATTTCCTGGTTGACCCATTCATTCTTTAGAAGGATGCTCTTCAGTCTCCATGTATTTGGAATCTTTCCAAATTTCCTCTTGTGATTGAGTTCTAGCTTCAGAGCATTGTGGTCTGAAAATATGCAGGGAATGATCCCAATCTTTTGATACCAGTTGAGTCCTGATTTATGACCCAGGATGTGATTTATTCTGGAGAATGTTGCACATGCACTAGAGAAGAATGTGTGTTCTGTTGCTCTGGGATGGAATGTTCTGAATATATCTGTGATGTCCGTTTGGTTCAGTGTATCATTTAAGGCCTTTATTTCCTTGTTGATCTTTTGCTTGGATCATCTGTCCATTTCAGTGAGGGGAGTGTTAAAGTCCCCTACTATTACTCTATTATTGTTGATGTGTTTCTTTGATTTTATTATTAATTGGTTTATGTAGTTGGCTGTTCCCATGTTAGGGGCATAGATATTTAAAATTGTTAGATCTTCTTGTTGGACAGGTCCTTTCAGTATGATACAGTGTCCTTCCTCATCTCTTATTATAGTCCTTGGCTTAAAATCTAATTGATGCGATACAAGGATTGGCACCCCAGCTTTCTTCTGGTGTCCATTAGCATGGTAATTTGTTTTCCACCACCTCACTTTAAATCAGGAGGTGTCTTTGGGTCTAAAATGAGTTTCTTGTAGATAGCATATTGATGGTATTTTTTTATCCATTCTGATACCCCGTGTCTTTTGATTCGGGCATTTAGCCCATTTACATTCAGGGTAACTATTGAGAGATATGAATTTAGTGCCATTGTATTGCCTGTGAGGTGACTATTACTGTATATTGTCTCTGCTCCATTCTGATCTACTACTTTTAGGCTCTGTTTTTGCTTAGAGGACCCCTTTCAATATTTCCTGTAGAGCTGGTTTGGTGTTTACAAATTCTTTTAGTTTATGTTGTCCTGGAAGCTTTTTACCTCTTCTTCTATTTTCAATGATAGCCTAAGTGGATATAGTATTCTTGGCTGCATGTTTTCTTGTTTAGTGGTCTGAATATATAATGCCACTTCTTTCTGGCCTGCCAGGTCTCTATGGATAAGTACTCTGCCAATCTAATATTTTTACCATTGTATGTTACTGACTTCTTGTCCTGGGCTGCTTTCAGGATTTTCTTTTTGTCACTAAGACTTGTAAATTTTAGTATTAAATGATGGGGTGTGGGCCTGTTTTTATTGATTTTGAGGGGGGTTCTCTGTGCCTCCTGGATTTTAATGCTTGTTCCTTTTACCATATTAGGGAAATTCTCTATAATAATTCTTTCCAATATACCTTCTGCTCCCCTCTCTCTTTTTTCTTCTTCTGGAATCCCAATTATTCTAATGTTGTTTCATCTTTTGGTATCACTTATCTCTCGAATTCTCCCCTTGCAGTCCAGTAATTGTTTGTCTCTCCTTTGCTCAGCTTCTTTATTCTCTGTCATTAAGTCTTCTATATCACTAATTCTCTCTTCTGCCTCATTTTTCCTAACAGTAAGAGCCTCCATTTTTTATTGCACCTCATTAATAGCTTTTTTGATTTGAACTTGCTTAGATTTTAGTTCTTTTATTTCTCCAGAAAAGGCTTTTATCTCTCCAGACCAGGTTTTTCTAATATCTTCCATGCCTTTTTTGAGCCTGGCTAGCACCCTGAGAATTGTCATTCTGAACTCTAGATCTGACATATTGCCAATGTCTGTATTGATTAGGTCCCTGGCCTTCGGTACTGCCTGTTTCTTTTCTTTTTTTTTTTTGGTGAGTTTTTCCACCTTGTCATTTTATCCAGATAAGAATATATGAAGGAGTGAATAAAATACTAATAGGGTGGCAAAGACCACAGGAACATGTGCCTCAACCAAATCAGAAGAGACCCCAAATCGTGGGGGGAAGAAAGGGGATAAAAAGAAGTTCAGGAAAAAAAATTTAAAAAAGAAAAAAATAAATTAAAAAAAATAAAAAGAATAAAGAAAAATATAAGAAAGAATATACATATATTAGACTGGTGAATAGAACAGGGTCATCCACTTAATTTTGCGAGTAGTTTGGTCTCTTAGAAGAAACTACCTCCCAAAATTTTAAAGAATGAAAAACATATATAAGGTAAACATGGTGAAGGGATGGAATATGGCTATGAATTTATTAATAAAATTCTTTAAAGGGTTTGATAAGATAAGTTGTTTTTAAGAATAAAGAAAAAGAAAGTGCAGAGAATTTGCTCAGGCTGGAGACTAAAACAAAGCCCTGTGCTAGATTTAGGCTATATTTTGATCTGTTAGAAGAAGTTGTATCCCAGAATATTTTTAGAAGAAAAAATCCTATGTGTACACAAAAAATAAAGTTAGAAACAATGAAGGATAAAATATGACTATAGTAATGAAAATTCAAAAAAAGATTTTTTTTGGAAGGTATTGTTAAGATAAACTAGTGAAAAAAATGTTAAAAGAGGAAAGGGTAAAAGTTAAAAAAATTAGCAGAAGAAAAAAAATTAAAAATATTAATTAACTTTGCAAGACTTAAGAACTATGGGGAGAAAGCTATGAATTCCATGCTTTGCTTTCCCCTCCTCTGGAATTCCGCTGTTCCCCTTGGTCAGTGAACTTGGTCTTTGCTGGATTTCTTGCTGATCTTCTTGGGGAGGGGCCTGTTGTAGTGATTCTCAAGTGTCTTTGCCTGAGGCGGTATTATACCGCCGTTCCCATGGGCCAGGCCAAGTAATCCGCTCCGGTTCGCTTTTGGGAGCTTTTGTTCCCTGAACGCTTTCCATAGAGTTCCAGAGGATGGGACTGAAAATGGCGGCCTCCCAGTCTCTGGCCTGGAGGAGCCGAGAGCTCGGGGCTCCACTCCTCAGTGTGCCTTTGGAGAAAAGCCCTCAATCACTCCTGTCTCCCTGGCCTCCAGCTGTGCTCCGAGCTCACCCAGCCTGTGGCCAAGCATTTCTGTCTCTGGCACACAGCTGTCTCTGGCACATAGCTCCGCCTGGAGTCTCCAAACCCCGCAGATCCCTGCACTCTTCCAGGGTGTCTCTCCAGATCTTGTGGGGTCCCCACTCACAGAGCCGTGGCCTTTGCCACAGATCATAGTTTAGGGTAACCCCGAGTTGAGAGCTCACTCCTCGGCTCTGTCTCTGTAGCTGGCTTACCTGCTCTAACACCTGTGAGCTCTGCGACACTCATAAACCCCCGATCCTTCTCTGATCCCGCTGGACCTGAGACCATGCTGTCTCTGTGTGGGATTCACCCCGGTTTTGTCTCTGGAGCGATGTCCCTCCGTGGAGCAGACTTTTAAAAGTTCTGATTTTGTGCTCCATTGCTCTGCCGCTTGCCAGGAGCCAGCCCCTCCCCCGGCAGTCTATCTTCCCGTCACTTTGGATTCACTTCTCTGCAGGTCCTGCCTTTCAGAAAGTGATTGATTTTCTGTTTCTAGAATAGTTGCCCTTCTTCTCTTCAATCTCCTGTTGGATTTGTAGGTGTTTGGAATGTTTTGATAAGCTATCTAGCTGATCTCCTGCTACCTGATGTTGTCTCAGCCTGCTACTTCTCCAGCATCTTGACTCCTCCTCTGTGATCAAGTAATCTTATACTTACTTGCTGATTCTCTTTCATAATTTTGTCTTCAAACAAGTATTGAAATTTGGAGCAATGCTTTTTCGTGTGGTTGTTTTAGTAGAACATGCTCTGATGAATGGTATATTTTTAAAAAAAGAACCTAAAGAACTTTTTCAGGGGCATATTCAAAATCATTATTTGTCGAACTTATTGCCTATTCTTATGGAGGCTTTAGGGGAGTAAGTTTTTTAAGATTTTATTTTAATCCCAGTTACTTGTGTATAGTTTTATATTAGTTTATTTCAAGTATGCAGTATATTGATTCAGTACGTCCATATGATACCTGGTGCTCATCACAAGTGTGCGCCATAATCTCTAGCACCTATTTAACCCATCCCCCTACCTCCCCTCTAGTAACCATCAGTTTGTTCTCCCTAGTTAAGTCTCTTTCCTGATTTCCCTTACTCTTTTTTTCACTTGGCTACTTTGTTTTGTTTCTTAAATTCCACATATGAGTGAATTCATATGTTATTTGTATTTCTCTGACTGACTTATTTCACTTACCATAATATTTTCTAGGTAAGTCTATGTCCTTGAAAATGGCAAAATTCTATCTTTTCAATGTCTGAGTAATATTCCATTGTGTATGGATAAAGCTTTATCCATACATAAGTCAGGGGACACATGAGCTGTTTCCACAATTTGGCCTTTGTGCTTAATACCGTAATAAACATTGGGGTGCATGTATCCACTTAAATTAGTTTTTTTTTTTGTATACTTTAGGTAAATATCTAGTAGGTTAAATTCTGTATTCTAGGGTAATTCTATTTCTAACTTTTTGGGGACCCTCCTTACTGTTTTCCACAGTGACTGCACCACTTTGCATTCCCACCAACAATGCAGGAGGGTGCCCTTTTCTCCACACCCTTGCCAAGACTTCTTGTTTCTTGTGTTGTTGATTGTAGCCATTCTAACTTGTGTGAGGTGGTATCTCATGGTAATTTTGATTATCATTTCCCCAATGATGAGTAATGTTGAGTATCTTTTCACATGTGTTGGACATTTGGATGTCTTCTTTGAAAAACTGTCTATTCATATCTTCTGTCCATTTTTAATTGTATTATTTGTTTTTTGGATTTTGAATGTTATAACTTCTTTATATGTTTTAGATATTAACCCTTTACCAGACATGTCATTTGCAAATATATTTTCCCATTCTGTGGTTTGCCTTTTAGCTTTGTTGATTGTTTCCTTTGCTGCACAGAAACATTTTATTTTGATGTGGTCCTAATAGTTTATCTTTGCTTTTGTTTCCTTTGATTCAGGAAACATGTAGAAAGAAGTTGCTATACCAGTGTCAACGAAGTTAGTGCCTACATTTTCTTCTAGGATTTTTATGATTTGAGGTCTTACATTTAGGTCTTCATTCCATTTGGAATTTATTTTTGGTTTGGGGTATACGAAAGTTGTCCATTTTCATTATTTTGTATGTTGCTGTTCAGTTTTCCCAACACCATTTGTTGAAGAGACTTTTTCCCATTGGATATTCTTTCCTACTTTGTCAAAGATTAATTGATCATGTAGTTGTAGATGAATTTTTGGGTTTTTAATTAATCTACATATCTGATTTTGTGCCAATTCCATATTATTTTGATTACTCCATCTTTATAATAAAAATTGAAGTCTGAAATTGTGATTCATCCAGCTTTGCTTATATTTTGCAAGGTAGCTTTGGCTATTTGGCGGTCTTCTGTGGTTCCATAGAAATCTTACGATTCTTTGTTCCAGTTCTGTGAAGAAAGCTGATAGTTTTAGATATGGATTGCGTGAAATGTGTAGGCTGTCTTGGGTACTGTAGACATTTTAACAATATTTGTTCTTTCAATCCCTGAGCATGGAGTGTCTTTCCATTTCTTTGTCTTATCTTTAATTTCCTTCATCAGCATTTTACAGTTTTTAGAATACAGATCTTTAACCTCTTCGGTTAAATTTGTTCCAAGGTATCTTACTAGCTTTGCTGCAGCTGTAAATAGAATTGAGTCCTTAATTTCTCTTTCTGCTTATTCATTATTGGTATATAGAAATGTAACAGATTTCTGTACATTCATTTTGTATCCTTCAGCTTTACTGAATTTGTGTATCAATCCTAGCACTCTTTTAGTACAATCCTTAGGGTTTTCTATATAGAGTATCACATCAGCTGCACATAGTGGAAGTTTTAGTTCTTCCTTGCCGATTTGGATGCTGTTTATTTCCTTTTGTTGTCTGATTGCTGAGGCTATAACTTCCAGTACTATGTTAAATAAGAGTGGCGAGAATGGCCATCCCTGTCTTGTTCCTGACCATGAAGGAAAAACTCAGTTTTTCCCTTAAAAAGACAATATTAACTGTAGGGGGTTTTTGGGTATATGGCTTCCATTATGTTGAGAGGTATGTTTCCTCTAAACCTACTTTGTTGGAGGTTTTTATCATGAATGGAGGCTGTACTTTGTTAAATGCTTTTTCTGCATCGATTGAAATGATCAGGTTTATAAAGAGTTAAGATAGTAGAGTAGTAGGGGTACCCTATGTTTGCCTTGCCTCTTGAGCACAGCTAGATAAACATTGGGTCATTCCAAAAGCCCACAAAATCAGTCTGAGGACTGAGATAACAAATTGAACAACTAGAGGGAGAAAAGAGGCCACATTGTGGAAGCACAGACAGACTTTAGTGAACAGCATAGTGCCCACAGTGGAGGCTGGAGATGCGTGCACTAAACCCTGTCCCCCTGAGCTCTGCAGGTCCTTTTTTTCTAAGGCAGGCTTGCCTGAGAACCAGAGCAACAGGCACCTCACCCAGAAAGCCAACACAAACCACCCTGCCCTCACCAAGTCTACTGACCATAGAGTGTGGCAAAACTTAAGATCTAGTGGAAATTGGATCTAGCTTCTTTTAACATGCTGACCAGAGAAAACCTAGCTAAAACTCTGTGCACTGGACAAGGTCCAAACACTCCCTACTGCAGGCAAGAAGAAATGATGCAGAGGACTAACATAAGGGAAAAAGCAGCCAAAACACAGCAGCAGAATACATACAAGAGACACAGAAATATTTCCTGAAGCACCAGGTCCTGGTCAATATAACATTTTCTTCATATAGCCATTACTCTCAGGAACAGGAAACATAACAGGCTTTCCTAAGAGACAGAAGGCAGAGACCTAGACAACATGCCACATTGGAGGAATTCATACCCAAAGAAGTAACAAGATTATAGTCAAGGATCTAATCAAAACAGATATAATATGCCTGAACTAGAATTTGAGACAACAATCATAAGGGTAGTAGTTGGGCTTGAGAAAACCATAGAAGACACTGGAGAGTCCTTTACTGCAGACTCAAAAATTAGTCAGGCTGAAATAAAAAATGTTAAAACTGAGATATGAAACAGATTGGATGTAATGAAAAGGATGGAAGAAGAGGAACGAATAAGTGGTATAGAAGATAAAATTGTGGGAAAAAGTCAAGCTGAAAATAACAGTGAAAGGAAAATATTGGATCATCAGTGCAGACTTTGGGAACTCAGTGACTCCATAAAGCATAGTAACATTCATGTCATAGGAGTCACAGAAAAAGAAGAAGAGGGGGAAAATGGGCAGAAGGTGTTTTTGAGGAAATTATAACTTAACACTTCCCTAAAATGTGAAAGGAAACAAACATCCAAATCTAGGAGGCACAGAAGACTCCCATTAAAATCAACAAAAGCAGACCAAAATGAAGACTTCATAGTAAAATTTATAAAATATAGAGATAAGGAGAACATCTTCAGATCAGCGAGGGAAAAGAAATCCCTAACTTACAAAGGAAGACAATCAGGCTAGCACCAGACTTACTAGCAGAAACATGGCAGGCCAGAAGAGAATGATATGGTATTTTCAATGTGCTGAATGGGAAAAATACGCAGCCAAGAATACTTGATCCAACAAAGCCTTCATTCAGAATAGAAGGAGAAATAAAGAGTTTCCTAGACAAACAAAAACTAAAGGAGTTCATGGACACTATACTAGTCCTGCGAGAAATATTAAAAGGAACTCTTGGAGTGGGAAAGTAAGTCCAAAGGCAACAAAGATTAGACAGGAACAGAGAAAATCTCCAGAAACAATGAGGTAATACAGGTGACACAATGACACTAAATTTATGTCTATCAATTACTCTGAATGTAAATGGACTAAATGCTCCAATTAAAAGACGCAAGGTATCAGAATGAATCAAAAAACAAGACCCATCCTTGTGCTACCTACCATAGGCTCACTTTAAAGACACATACAGACTGAAAGTGAAGGGATGGAGAGCCATCTATCATGCTAATGGCCATCAAAAAGAAAAAAGAAAAGAAGAGAAAAGCTGGAGGAAGCATACTTATATCAGACAAACTAGATTTTAAACCAAAAACTATTTAACAAGAGATGAAGAAGGGTACTATATCATAATAAAGGGGTCTATCTGACAAAAAGACAAGACCTAATGCATATAAATATTTATGCTGCCAACTTGAGAGCATCCAAATGTATAAATGAATTAATAACAAACATAAAAACTCAGTGATAATAGTACCAGTTTATTATGGGACTTTAACATCCCACTTATAGCAATGGACAAATGAGCTAAACAGAAAATCAACAAGGGAACAATGTCTTTGAATGGCAGGCTGGATGAGGTAAACTTAACAGATTTATTCAGAACATTTCATCCTAAAGCAGCAGAATACACATTCTTTTGTGTACACATGGGGTATTCTTCAGAATATACACATACTGGGTTACAAATCAGGCCTCAACAAATAAAAAGATTGAGATCATACGATGCATATTTTATGACCACACTATGAAACATGAAGTCAACTACAAGAAAAACATTGGAAAGACCACATATACATGGAGGTTAAGGAATATCTTACTAAAAAACGAATGGGTTAACCATGAAATTAAAGAAGAAATAAAGAAATACATGGAAACAAATGAAGATGAAAACACAATAGTCCCAAACTTTTGGGATGCAGAAAAAGCAGTCATAAGAAGAGAGTGTATACAAAACAGGCCTACCTCAAGAAGCAAGGAAATCTCAAACATACAACCTAACCTTATACCTTGAGCATCTAGAAAAAGAACAGCAAACAAAGCCTAAAGTAGAAGAAAGTCAGAAGAAGACAGGAAAAAATAACAATTAGAGCAGAAAATAAATAATATAGGAACAAAGAAGAACCAGTAAAACAGATCAGTGAAACTAGGAGCTGGTTCTTTAAAAGAATTAATAAAATTGGTAAACCCCTAGCCAGAGTTATCAAAAAGAAAAGAGAAAGGACCCAAATAAGTAAACTCATGAATGAAAGAGGAGAGATCACAACACCACAAAAAATATTTTTAAAAAATATAAGGGAGTATTGTGAAAAATTGTATGGCCCAAATTGGGAAATATAGAAGAAATGGATAAATTCCTAGAACACATAAACTATCAAAACTGAAATAAGGAACAGATAGAAAACTTTAAGAGACCAAAAACCACCCAAAAATTGAATCAGTAATCACAAATCTAACAAACAAAAGTCCAGGGCCAGATGGGCTCACAAGGAAATTCTACCAGTCATTTAAAGAAGAGTTAATACCCATTTTCCTCAAACTTTTGCAAAAATAGAAATGGAAGGAAAACTTCCAGACTCATTTTACGAGGCCAGGCTTGCCTTGATTCCAAAATAGACAAAGACCCTACTACGGGGGCACCTGGATGGCTAAATCAGTTAAGCACTAACTCTTAGTTTCAGTTGAAGTCATGATCTCAGGGTTGTGAGTTTGATCCCTACTCTGGACTCCACACTCAGTCTGCTTGTTCCTCTCCCTCCTCTATTCCTCCTGCTCTCTCTTAAAAAAAAAAATAGACTAAAATGGAGAAGTGGATAAGTATAAGCCTGTATCCCTGATGAACATGGATGCAACAATTCTCAAGAAGATGCTAGCAGATTGACTCCAACAATACATTAAAAGAATATTCACCACAATCAAGTGAGATTTATTTCTGGGCTGCAAGGGTAATGAAATATTTGTAAATGAATCAACATGATAGCACCATATTAATAAAGAGTAAGAACCATATGACCTCTCAATAGATGGAGAAAAAGCATATGACAAAGTATAGCATCCTTTCTTAAAAAAAACCCTCAACAATGTCGGGAGAGAGGGAACATACCTCAACATCTTAAAAGCCTTATGTGAAAGACCCACTGCTAATACCATCAATGGGGAAAAACAGTTTTTCCTTTTCAGTCAGGAAGAAAACAGGGATGGATGTCCAGTCTCATCACCATTATTTGACATATCTGGAAGTCCTAGCCACAGGAAATAGACAAAAAAAAATAATAATAATAAAGAGCATCCAACTCAGTGAGGAAGAACTAACTTTCACTATTCACAAATGTCATAATACTCTGTAGGAAGCCCAAACGACCCCACTAAAAATTCCTCGAACTTGTACATGAATTCAATAAAGTAGAAGGATACACAATCAATGTACAGAAACATTTTGTATTTCTAAACACTGTAATGAAGCAGCAGAAAGAAATTAAGGAATCCATCCCATTTACCAAAAACCAAGAACCAGAAGATACTTATGAATAAACCTAACCACAGAAGTAAGAGATCTGCACTATGAAAGCTAGAATACTTATGAAAGAAATTGAAGAGGACACAAAGGAATTGAAAAATATCCCATGCTCATGGGTTAGAAAAACTAGTATTATTAGAATGTGTATACTACCCAAAGCAATCTATACATTTAATGCAATCCCTATCAAAATACTACCAGCATTTTTCACTGAGCAAGGAAAAACAATCCTAAAACTAGTATGGAACCACAAAAGACTCCGAATAACCAAAGACATCTTCGAAAAGAAAAGCAAAGTTGGAGGCCTTACAATTCCAGACTTCAAGCTGTATTGCAAAGCTGTAGCAATGATGACAGTATGTGACTGGCACAAAAACAGACATATGGATCAGTAGTACCTAATAGAGAACCCAGAAATGAACCCACAACTAGATGGTCAACTAATCTTTAACAAAGCAGAAAGAATATCCTATGGAAAAAAGACAGTCACTTTCAACTCATGGTGTTGGGAGAACTGGAGAGCAACATGCAAAAGAATGAAACTGGACCACTCTCGTACACCAGATATTAAACTAAAATCAAAATGGGTTAAAGACTTAACTGTGAGACAGGAATCCATCACATTCCTAGAGGAGAACACGGGAGAAGTGTCTTTGTCATCAGCCATAGCAACTTCTTTCTAGACATGTTTCAGGAGGCAAGGGAAAGAAAAGCAAAAATGAACTATTGGGACCTCTTCAAGTTAAAAAGCTTCTTCACAGCAAAGGAAGCAATCAACAAAACTAAAAGGCAACCCACAGAATGGAAGAAGATATTTGTAAATGATGTATCTGATAAAGGGTTATTATTCATAATATATAAGGAACTAACAAAAAGTAACACCCAAAAAGCCAAATAATCCAGTTAAGAAATGGGCAGAACACATGAATAGACATTTTTCCAAACAAGATCTTCAGAAGTCTGACATGTGTTAAAATATTCAACATCACTCATGATCAGGGAGGTACAAATCAAAACCACAATGAGATACCACCTTACATCTGTTAGAATGGCTAAAATTAACAACTTAAAAACAACAGGTGTTGGAGAGGATGTGGAGAAAGGGGAACCCTCTTGCACTGTTGGTTGGAATGGAAATTGGTATAGCCACTCTGAAAAACAGTATGGAGGTTTCTCAAAAAGTTGAAAATAGAACTACCCTAAGACTGAAGATTTCTACTAGGTATTTATCTAAAAGATACAGAACTACTGATTCAAAGGAGCACTTGTATCCCAATGTTTATAGCAGCATTTTCAATAATAGCCTAATTATGAAAAGTGACCAGGTGGCCTTTGATAAATGGGTAGAGAAGAAGTGGCATGTGTGTACAATGTACTGTTACTCAGCCATCAAAAAGAATGATATCTGGCCATTTGCAGCAATATGGATGGAGCTAGAGTATATTATGCTAAGTGAACTAAGTCAGTCAGATAAATACAAATACTATATGGTTTCACTCATATGTGGAATTTAAGAAACAAAGCAGATGAACATATGGGAAGGAAGACATTGAATTTAAATGTAAAAACGCGAAATCATTTTTTTTTACATTTACGTGTCTCCATACTTCCTACCTTCCTACCTTCTTCAGTGAGGCCTCTTCTCTACCTTTAGTTGTGGAGTTTGTTCTGTCATTCTTGAGATATATTTCTGGGATATTTAGGATGATTTGATAGTTATTTAGTTGTGTTTTGGTGACCATGCAAGCCTAGGGTCATCCTACTCGGCTGCCATCTTCCTTTAAGGGGAGTAATTTTTAATTAATTTTAGGAGACTATAAGATGTGGGAAACTTGCATGGCTCTGTCAGTTAAGTACCTGACTCTTGATTTTGACCCAGATCATGATCTCATTTATGAGATTGAACCCCATGTTGGGCTCTGCACTCAATGGGGAGTCTTCTTTGAGATTCTCTCTCCCTCTGCCCATTCCCCCTGCTCACACACTCTCTCAATCTCCCTCTCTCTCTGTAATAAATAAATAAATAAATAAGCCTGTACAAAAAGATCACTTTATAAAGCAACACAAGGATATGTATATTCTTTAATATTATGAGACTCCTCTCTATAGGATCATATTTATCTTGGTGGAATCACTAAGCTTAGCATATGCTTATATGCTTCAAGATTAGTGTGTATTAGGTAATGACAGTTGTTTAGATATTGGAGGAGGTATATAAGTGAATTAGTGAAATCCATAAATAATGTTTTTAAAGAACTCATAAAACTCATACTTTTTATAAAAACAGTTCTTAATGACAGCATTACTTTTTACTTTAAATCTTAAACCTTCAGTATTTTGCCTGGACTGGCCATACCCACAGATCATTGCCTTTGAAAATGCTCATTGGCCAAAGTCTAACTTAAATGCCAACTTCTCCTGATTGTCATTTGCCTATCACTCTTTCCTCCTGAGCTTTCACACCTAATTTATTTGTCTCTTATAATACTTGGTATATTCTGCCTTATTTTATACTCACATGTCTGCCCATATCCTTGAGGGAAAGGATTGTATTTTGATATGTTAACCACAGCACCTAATGCCTTATATACACGTTCAATCAATATTTGTTGAGTACAGGAATAAATATATAATTAATGATATATAAATAGCATGTTTATTATTGATATTTTACCCTTATAATTATGTTTATATAATAGTATTTAAATCTTTTTAGTGTTCTACTTGTATTTTTAAGTATTAAGAATTCTGACTTAGACACTGTTGATTGGGGGTACCTGGGTGACTCAGTTGATTAAGTGTCTGCCTTCAGCTCAGGTCATGATCCCAGGGTCCTGGGATCAAGTCCCACATCAGGCTCCCTGCTCAGTGGGAAGCCTGCTTCTCATTCTCTCACTCCCACTGCTTGTGTTCCCTCTCTCGCTGTTTCTCTCTCTCTCTGGGTCAAATGAATAAACAAATAAATCTTTAAAAAATAAAAATTAAAAAAAGACACTGTTGATTGGTAGAGTATGTCAGTGTATTTTTTAAATTTCAGTATTTTTCAATGTTACATTTTTAAAAATTTATTAACTCTACTACCACTTTAAAATTATTGAGAACAAGAAAAACCTTTTTTTTCCAATTTATTTATTTTCAGAAAAACATTATTCATTATTTTTTCACCACACCCAGTGCTCCATGCAAGCCGTGCCCTCTATAATACCCACCACCTGGTACCCCAACCTCCCACCCCCCCGCCACTTCAAACCCCTCAGACTGTTTTTCAGAGTCCATAGTCTCTCATGGTTCACCTCCCCTTCCAATTTTAGAGCTTCCTATGACCCTGCAATTGCACTCCTAGGTATTTACCCCAAAGACACAGATGTCGTGAAAAGAAGGGCCATCTGTACCCCAATGTTTATAGCAGCAATGGCCACAGTTGCCAAACTATGGAAAGAACCAAGATGCCCTTCAACAGATGAATGGATAAGGAAGATGTGGTCCATATACACTATGGAGTATTATGCCTCCATCAGAAAGGATGAATCCCCAACTTTTGTAGCAACATGGACGGGACTGGAAGAGATTATGCTGAGTGAAATAAGTCAAGCAGAGAGAGTCAATTATCATATGGTTTCACTTATTTGTGGAGCATAACAAATAGCATGGAGGACAAGGGGTGTTAGAAAGAAAAACCTTTTTTAACGAATCAGAATATGAATGCTGTCCTGAGGAGGTGAAATGTGTTAACTAAGCACTTGAATTCATTTTCTTTCCATACTATGCCAGTTCTGATGTTAATTCTTAAAAATAAAAATTCTAGTCTATTTAGAAATCACTCTATTTAGTAGCCTGTGGTTAGAATTTTACATATGTGTATATATATGTGTACACAAACATACACATACACACAAAGAATATGGAGGCTGACTATTAAAATGTTGATGTTTAGAATGTTAATTACAGTTTGAAATACAGTACTTTAAAATATGACCAGTGTTCTGTACAATTTGTCATTGATCCCTGTTTCTTCAGAAATTTTTGAAGCAGCTAGGGGGAAAAAGATTGTGTATACAGTGTCTATTTATATGCAGTACTTAGTGCAGGGCAACACAGTTATGAGTACTGAATGAACATTATTTAATGATGACAAATACCTTTATTATACATTTTTTAAAATTATAAATATGTTTGTTTTAAACAGAAGAAGACATTTGTAAGAGTATATATTGGGATATATAGAGTTGTTAAATAAGATGCTGCTGTTTAATACCATATGTTTTTTGTTTTAGCTTATCTATTTCAGGCAAGGACATGAAGCTTATGTGCGGGCTGTAAGGAAGTCAAAAATATACAGCCTTAATTTACAAAAACAGCCATGGAATAAAATGGATCTCAGGGTAAATTTGACATATTCATAAGTGTGCAGTTGAAATAACTTCGGAATTAAGTTATTTGCTTATATGTTTTTGTGTCCTACATATTTCCGTGTTGATTGTGTGTCTAAGATAACATGATGTACCATACTCTGATACAATTGAGTGTTATGGGTCATATTTTATATTTCCCGAAATTTGTATGCTACCTGTTGTCTTGATTATTTGACCTAATTTCCTTCATGCTTCAAATTATCTAGTGTATATACCTTTCTATATTTGGAGCAAAACAGCAGTTCCCTGGTATGGATATTTTCCTCAGCAGCTTTGTACATTCTGGAAGCTCTGGAAGCTGACTGCATGTGTGGACTACAGACATCCTTGACATTATAGTGACATTAAGATATTAGTAATTATAAATCCCAAGAAACCCAGAATTTTATGGTGTTTTATGAATTACCTATTTTGATATATTACCTTATCGCTACATTGTATTAAGTAAGATAGATATATTTATTTTTAAAGGAGTTTTTTCTGACTATAAATACATATTCATTCATTCATCCATGTATACATAGATACATACAAAGAAACAGACATAAGTATACATACACCATCATTTCTAGTTAGGTTTATGGCTGTTTTCTTCTTTTATTTTTCCAAGTTGAAGAAAAAGAGACTAAAGAGCAATTTTAGAGTGGTTTCCAGGTAAATGAAGGATTGTTGTGTGATGATGTTTAGCAGGAAGGATACATGAAAGCAGGTATATTTATTTAAATAAAGATATAGATACTTGTAAAATATTACATTAAGGTTATAAGGTACCAAATTATCTTATCAAGTGATCTTTACACAGTCATCTCCTGGTAGATAGTGATACCACCATCTGTTCTGAATCAGGTGAGAGTTGAGTTGTTGTTGTTGTTGTTTTTAAATCAAGAATGAATAAAACACGATTTTTCATTTTTTAAATTCTAACATTGTGGCTCTAGGAAATTATTGGAGGCAGCATTTGTGTGGGTGCAAGAGTGTGGGTTTTGGAATATAACCTGAATTTCAATCCAGATCTGATATATATATATACACATACCCAAGTACATAACTTTAAGCAAGTCACTATACCAATGAGGCTCAGTTTTGTCATCTGTTAAGTGTTACTAATAATCAGTTACAAGGATGGCTTGTAAAATAATATTGTGGGCATTAAAAAAATATAAGTCCTTTCCCCAAATGTATACATACATTTTTACCTGCCTTCTTACATATCATATTTCTGCTGAAGGAGTAATTCTTAACTAAGAATCTTAACAGTCATCAAATGTCAGTTGCCCTTATATAAAATACTTAACAATTGGGCTCTTAAGCAGACCATTACTGATTGTGGTTTCCTTTCTTTCATTTTTCTCCCTCTTTGTCATTCTTGTCTTTCTCCATCTCTCTCTGTTTCTCTGTACCTCTACCTCTTTCCACTATTATCTCTTCCCCCCTCCTCACTCCTCCCTACCTTCCCTACTTCCTCACTTGTTACTTGATTTTTAACTCCCCTGGGAAGCTCTTTCAAAATATGCATGACTAAGCTTGTACCCCAGACCTACTGAATTCAGTTCTATAGGAGTAGGGTTTGGGAATATGAATTTTAAAAATGTTCTTAAGGGGATTCTGTTGCTTATCCTTGGTTTAGAGCCCTGCATTATGCTACAACCTGCTGTTAAGTATTAAAGGTCAAGAACCATGTCTTATTGTCTTTAGCACTTAGTGGAATGCTTAATATTTGGTGGATATTCAGATAATTTTTAATTGTTTGAAAAATAGTGAAATAATATGCAAATGTCAGGCAATTATTTATATTGAAAGTAATAATTCATTGGTATTCTCATGAATAGGAACAAGAATTTGTTAAGATTGTAGGAATCAAATATGAGGTTGGACCACCTACACTATGTTGCTTGAAGCTTGCATTTCTGGACCCTATTTCAGGCAAAATGACTGGAGAATCTTTTTCCATTAAGTGAGTAGCTATCTCTGTTTGTGTCTGTGTGTCTGTGTGTTTTAATCCCTATCATGTATTCTGTGGAGTACAGGGCTTAATGGGAGAGAAAATACTATAGCAGTATAGGCTTTAGATTGTTAAAGACGTGATGTGCACTGGGTGTATACGCAACTAATGAATCATTGAACACTACATCAAAAACTAATGATGTACTATTTGTTGGCTAATTGAATTTAAATTTTAAAAATAAATAAAAACCAGGGTGTAATGTTTAATTTCTGGTTTGTTTCTCCACATGATAGTGTGTGTGTGTGTGTGTGTGTGTGTGTGTGTAGATATAAAAACTTGCATAGTGTATGCATGCATGTGTGTAGCTAATAGATATGTAATGTTGTGTGTGTGTGTGTGTGTGTGTGTGTGTATACAGTTAACCCTTGAACAATGTAAGGGGTTATGGGTACTGACTCCCACACAGTTGAAAATCTGCATATATATATAGCTTTTGATTCCCCAAAACTTAACTAATACCTGCTGTTGAGCAGAAGCCTTACTGATAACAAAAACTTTTGACTAATATGTATTATATTTATTATTCTTACAATAAAGTAAGCTAGAGAAAATGAAACATTTTTAAGAAAATCATAAGGGATGGGATGCCTGGGTGGTTCAGTCAATTAAGCATCTGCTTTCGGCTCAGGTCATGATCCCAGTGGGATCCAGTCCCACGCTGGGCTCCCTGCTTGACAGGGAACCTGCTTCTGCCTGCTCTGCCTGCTCTACCTGCCGCTTTCCCTGCTTGTGCTCTATCTCTGACAAATGAAAAGAAAATCTAATAAAAAAGAGAAAAAGGAGAAAATCGTAAGGGAGAGAAAATATATTTACAGTACTATATTTATTGAAAAAAATCTGCATATAGACCTGCACAGTTCAAACCCATATTGTTCAAGGGTCAATTGGATATTTTATATATATATATATACACACATATATATATATATATATACACACACACATATATATATAATATATCATATCATAATCATATCATATATATAATATATGAGTGTGGTTGAGACATGTAGTTGCTTTTATTTCTGTTAATAATAATAGGAATAGCTAATCAGTGACTCGTTTCTTGAACTTTGAAATCTAAGGAATTGAAAGAACATCAATTCATACCTTTCTTAAAGAGGTCTTAATATATAATAGCTTATATTAAGCTTTAAGTATCTTCATTGGTGTCTTTATGTTTTTGAAGTGATATCATAGTAGGTGGGGAACTCCCAAACAAATAAAAGCAGATGGAGTTTAATTAAATCCATTTGCAGAAACCTTGAGGCTTTCAACAGTTTTTAAATGGCTCCACATTAAACATATATCTCTGGATATTTAGTGACATATTGTGCTCTATTTGTATATTGATTCATATGTGCTTTATTTCTTGTATAGGTATCATGACATGCCAGATGTCATTGACTTCCTTGTACTACATCAGTTTTATAATGAAGCCAAAGAAAGGAACTGGCAGATAGGTAAATATAAAATTCTTACTTAATAACCATTAAGTTTGAAATAAAGTAACTTTTTAACTCCAATTTAATAGACATAAACTAGTTTAATATGTAATTGGCAAAGCTCTTAGCCAAATTAGATCAAATTAAATTTTCCTTCTCAGTTATGTTGAGGTGATTTTATGTACATCCTATGTGGCATATAGCCTCTAAACTCTGCAAATATCTAATCTGTTAGAATACAAATATGAATTACAAAGAAAAGCATCAAATGTCAGTTGCCCTAGTATAAAATACTTAACACATGGGCTCTTAAGCAGACCATTACTGATTGTGATTTTCTTTCTTTCTCTTTTTTTCCCTCTGTCTGTCTGTCACTCTCTTTCTCTGTTTCTCTCTGTACCTCTACCTCTTTCTACCCCTTTTCTTTTCCTCTCCCCCTCCTTCACTCCTCTTCCACCTTCCTTACTTCCTCACTAGCTATTTGATCTTGGGCAAGTTTTTAATCTCTCTTTGTCCCACTTCCTTTATCTTTATAGTGGGAATCATCAAAACCCACCTATAAGGTTGATATGAGCAATAAATGAGTTGACATATTAAAAACACTTAAAATGATACCTAAGTACTTAAAATTTATACTATGTAATTGTTTGCTATTAGTACTTTTAAATTCTCCTTTTTTACGTGGGAGAAAATTTTTGTTCACAGTGATTTGGTTTTATAATCCTTATCCCTTTAGAGGCAAAAAATTAGTATGAAGAGATTTTTAAAGGCAAAAAGCTGAGGGGCACCTTGTTGGCTCAGTAGGTTAAAGCCTCTGCCTTCGGCTCAGGTCATGATCCCAGGGATCTGGGATCGAGCCCCGTATTGGGCTCTCTGCCCAGCAGGGAGCCTACTTCCCTTCCTCTCTCTCTCTGCCTGCCTCTTGGCCTACTTGTGATCTCTGTCTGTCAAATAAATAAATAAAATCTTTTAAAAAAAAGGCAAAAAGCTGAAAGCAGTAAGGAAAAGAAACAACTGTAGTAACATGTATAGTACAAGAAAAAGTACGCTTAATGATGATCCTAAATAATTAATAAAAGATTATACTTTGTAGCTTTTATATAAGAAGACATGGACATGTTTGATTTATTTCAGAAAGATTACTAGTACTTAGAAATCAAAATCCTTAATGAAGGTAAAGTATAAAATTTACTTATCTGGAAAACTCAGATTGAAAACTCTAGTAATGCTGCTTCTGTGTCCAACACAAAGTAGCAATTTAGAATGTGAACAAAGTGATTTTTCTCAAAAACATCCTTTTAAGAATTTCTAAAAACATTGTAGGTGATAGATTCCGCAGTATAATAGATGACGCCTGGTGGTTTGGGACTGTGGAGAGTCAGCAGCCTTTTCAACCAGAGTATCCTGATAGTTCTTTCCAGTGTTACAGTGTTCAGTAAGTACAGTTATGGTATTTTATGCCTGATATAATACTGTAGTACTATATGGACTTTCTATAAACCCTATTAGGAATAACACCTTGTTAATTTGACTTATCTTTATCTGACCTGTAAAGAAGTAATCATAGTACCTGTAAGGAAGGAATTTGATGATAAACCTCTTGGTCCAATATACATGCTAAAACAAAGCAGGAACTGAAGACTTATTAAGTCATAAGATAACATAAGACTCCCTTATGCCTGTATTTTCTTTTAAATATTTCTATTTTAAACAAGAATTGCAAATATTATTTCAGGAAGAATGCTAAAATTAATTCAATATTTAAAGTAATTGTTATAGCTGGAATATAGCAATAAATATTAGTACCCAGTCTTTTATTTAATGGTATGAATTCTAGGCAGAGGTATCATATTTGGGTGTACTATTTGTCTACAACGTGTGGCAGTATCGTAGCCAATGAGGTTTATCCGAGGCGCGATTATTGCTAATTGAAAACTTTTCCCAACGTTTACTTTAGTTCTTCATTAAATCCCATCACTGTAAGATTCCTAATAATGAAGCTTTCTTCTCAAGAGTGATAAAGGTTTATTCTGTGAAGATTGACTTTTAATCTCCATATTGCTGATGAAAAGGGAATCATAAAACTTTGCAGATACTGTAATACTTAGTCTGTTAGGATAAAGTAGATTATCCTACAGAAAGAATTGATCTATCAAATTGACTTTTTTAACCTGAAAGACATTTTCCAAAAAGATCTTTTCATTCTGTATCCTGGCTTAATATTGAATATATGCTCGATTGGAATTTTTTTAAAAAGCCAGGTAAAACTAAGTGTAAGCTTACTGCTCTTTGTATTTCCTATTGGTAGACTATTCTCTATTTTTTTTTGTTTTCTCTATTAAAGGTTTATTACTATCTTTATGTAAGTGAAATTATACTTTAAGGAAAATTGTATTGCCCTTTTCAGAATTTTACCTCAAGAAGTCATGCAAATTATGCTAGTATATGAAAGTGTCGTGTGAATTTCACTAGTATCTTATTATTTTTCAATAGCTGGGACAATAATGAGAGAGAAAAGATGAGCCCCTGGGATATGGAGCCAATTCCAGAAGGAAGTAAATATGCTTTTAAAAATGAATTAAAATTCTTCTAAAAAAATATCAATAGCATAATATTGGAAACTAATGATTCCTGATTTTTCATTTTATACATAGCTGCCTTTCCAGATGAAGTTGGTGCTGGTGTTCCTGTGTCCCAGGAGGAACTGACTGCTTTGCTATACAAACCCCAGGAAGGAGAGTGGGGGGCTCATTCCAGAGATGAGGAATGTGAACGGGTTATTCAGGGCATCAACCACCTTCTTTCCCTGGGTATGGTGGCTGTGAAAGGATATTAGGAAGAAACAAGGAAAACCAGCAAGATTTTAAGTTCTACAAGAAGAAATACATTTTTTCACTGTATACTTTTAACTTAAGAGGCACTTTTAATCAAGTGTTTCTAGCTTAACATTAATATTTTGATATGTTTGGCCAATGTAATGACTGATAAATGTATTCTATTCTCTTGGGACTTACAGTAGTAAAAATAGGCATGTAATTATCTTTTACTTTCTTGAATCACTTTGGCTCTCCAAGTATTTCCTGAGCCTGACTTTGGATGAGTTTTTTGGTAGATAGTAGATGAGTAATATATTTTACTCACATACCTAAGCTATATTATCTAAACTGTATCACTTGAGCTATTTGGGATTTATCTAGAAAACATACCAGTTTGAAATTAAACACAGTTCTCATTTAATTAGCCTGATTTCACCTGATTTGAACCAGTGTGTCATGCCCGATTCATAGATATTATGTCCAAATAAAGAGAATGACATTTTAATAATATTCATCTAATATTTGCATAATTGAATCATTATCATCTTAGTAATGTAGTATATTGCCCTCTCTTCTTATTTATATATGAGTTTTTTGTTTGTTAATATGAAATATTAATGTCTTTTATAACTACCTTTTCTTATTTTGGTAATATTATAGATTTTGCCAGCCCTTTTGCTGTTCCAGTGGATCTCAGTGCCTATCCCTTGTATTGTACTGTAGTTGCTTATCCAACTGACCTCAACACCATTAGGCGGAGACTTGAAAATCGCTTTTACAGGTTTGTTTAGTTTTATTATTTACTATAAAGTTCATAGCTTCACATCTTTTGTTTTCCTTTTTGTATGATGATACAGTGAGAATCTGTATTTTAGTAATGTAAAATAATCATTCAATATACCCACTCCAAAATTTCTTCTAAAAATTTGGAACACCATTTCCCTTTATTCAATAGATTCTCAGTCTTCCAGGGTAAGGAGGAGTATGGAAATAAAGGACAGAAATGAAATTTTGAGTAGCACAAATCACATGTGAAACAAAAACTACAGTTAACTTGAGTTTAATTAGAGGCAGATTAAATAGTTTGTGGATTCATCATAAATAAGGTGCTACAGAAACTTGGAGCATGATTAAATCCCCTGTTGAGGAATTAGGCAGCAGCTAGATTTAATTAACATCCCCAAAATATGTTTAGATAAAGAGCCAAGTAATTTTTTTGTTGGTTTCATTTGGGAGTGGAGTAATTTTGAGAGAGCGGTAGAGGGCAGCTTTTGGTACCTCTCTCACCCCAAAGTCTACTATATCCTAACCACAGTTATTCATCCCAACATGAACTGGTTATAAATATAACCAGTTGGGTATATTTTATAACATTACCTATAATTTTTATTTAATAAAATATATCATAAAAATAACTGGATAAAAATCTTTTTCTAAAACCTGGTTTATTTTTTTTCCATGATGTTCTCATTTCTTCCCTTGAAAACTGAACATTCTTTGGCTTTATCAAAACACTGTTTCTTTGTGTTTATACTTAAATGGTTAAATCACTATTTCCCCATAATGTCCTGGGTCAGTTCTTTTTAATGTGAAGTCCAATGATTCTTAATGCTTACCTGTGCTCAAATACTCTAACTATATACCTTTATTAGTGAGCATCCATTATACACATGTATTAAGTCACATGCAGATAGTAGAACACCCTTGACATACCATGATTGAGTGCCTAGTTGTTTTATGTTGTATATTCTTAGAATAGACTCTAAATGTATCAACCAAGAGTAACAGGGTATGTTTTTCTTTCATAGGAGAATATCAGCATTAATGTGGGAGGTGCGCTACATTGAGCATAATGCCAGGACTTTCAATGAGCCAGACAGTCCTATAGTTAAAGCAGCCAAAATTGTAACTGATGTCTTACTTCGATTTATTGGGTAAGTAGCAGCTTTATCTTCCACAAGAGCTGATTTCTGATTTTAACAAAATATATATTGAAGTGTTTTGACTTTCTTATTTCTTAGGGATCAGAGCTGTACTGATATACTGGATACTTATAATAAAATTAAAGCAGAAGAACTAAACAGTACAGATGCAGAGGAGGTGAGAATCAGAGCGTGATTAATAGGCGTGAATTCCTTTTCTGTTTTTTGAAGTACAGTAAGTATTGTGTATGTTATAACTGGCTATAAACACTGAGGCTGATTTCTAAAAGCTGGCTGAGCACCCGCATCTTTTTATATAAAACTCTTTAACCTGTATTTAGATGGTATATATTAGAAATGTAGTGGTGCTACAATTTTTAGTCAGAGACAGGTTGCCAGTTATCATGTTTGACTCCGTGGGTTTCAGTGATGAGAAATAAACAATTCATTTTCCAGTCTTAAAAACAAGACAAAGCACTAAATATTTTAAAAGAATTATTAGTTTTTAGAAATTTTAATAGGGATTCATTTTCTATGCAATATGTGCAATATATTAAAGTATTTTTAAGTTTTAGGTTTCAAAGTACATTTTTAGTAGTTTCATGGAATTGCTATTTAATTTCCTTTTTTTAAATTTATTTTTTATTTTCAGCATAACAGTATTCATTATTTTTGCACCACACCCAGTGCTCCATGAAATCCTTGCCCTCTATAATACCCACCACCTGGTACCCCGACCTCCCACCTCCCACCCCTTCAAAACCCTCAGATTGCTTTTTAATTTCCTTTTTGGAGATTTGCAAGCATAAGCCAGTTTTCCTTAATGAAATTAAATTCATATTATCAGCAGATCTTCACATATCTGGTTTCCCCACCTAGCCATATTCCCAGTTTACATAAAACCATTTTTGACTGAAAGCTATGATAGAGAGAAGGAGAAACCAAGAAGAGGATGAAACAATAATGGAATGTGATAGTTCAAATATCTTTAGTGGAAAACAATTTGCCCCAAGGATGAGTGACTCAGACATGCTAGATTTTATTGAAATGGCTATTGTATAGAGATAATTACATGTTTATGTTGTCTCTACTGTTATTATCTAGAACAGTAAGTCCCCAATGTTTTTTTCTCTATTTTTTGAAGTATAATTAATGTAACATACTAGTTACAGAGGTATAACGAATGATTCTATATTTGCATATATTTGGAAGAATCACCAAAATGTGACTAGTCACCATACATAGTTACAGTTTTTCTCACGTGATAATAACTTTGAAAATTTACTTTCTTAGCCACTTTCATATGTTCAAGCTAGTATTATTAAGCTATAGCCATTATGTTGTACATTATATACCCAAGACTCATTTATTTTGTAACTAAAGCTTGCACCTTTTTACCAACTACATGTGTTTTGCCCCCCAGCCTCTCTCTAGTCCTCCCCATCTCGGGCAACTACAATGTGTTTTGTGCTTCTGTAATTTTTTTTTTGGTTCCACATACAAATGAGATTATAGATGCATTTCTCTTATTTCACTAAGCATAATGTCCTCAAGGTCCATCTACTTTTGTTCCAAATGGAAAGTTCCTTTTTTATGGCTGAATAATATCCTATTAGGTATATATTACCCTTTTTTGTTTATCCATTTATTCATTAATGTGCAATTAAACATTGTTTCTATGTGCTGGCTATTGTAAATAATCCTGCAATGAATATGAGAATACATTTATCTTTTAGAGTTAGTGTTCTCATTTTCTTTGGAAAGCCCAGGAGTGGAGTTCCTGGATCATAAGGTAGTTCTTTTTTCTTTTTTTAAAATTTTTTGAGGAACCTCCATACCGTTTTCCGTAGGTTACACCAATTTACATTTCCACCAAAAGTGCACAAGTGTTCCCTTTCTCCAAATCCTTACCAACACTTGTTATTTCTTGTTTTTTTTGATAACAGCCATTCTAACGAGTGTGAGGTGATATCTCATTGTGGTTTTGATTTGCATTTCCCTGATGGTTATTGATGTTGAACGCCTTTTCATTTACTGGTCAGTCATCTATATCTTCTTTGGAAAAATGTCTATTTAGATTCTCTGCTCATTTTATTTGTTTTTGTTTATTTGTTTTTTATTTCTTTTATTTGAATATAGTTGACACACAATGTTACATTAGTTTCAGGTGTACAACATAGTCATTCAACTTCTTTACATGTTACACAATGCTCACCACAAGTCGAACTTCCATCTATCATCATACAATGCTACTACAGTATTATTGACTGTATTCACTATGCTGTACCTTTTGTTCCTGTGATTTATTCATTCCATAACTGGAAGTCTGTATCTCCCACTCCCCTTCACCCATTTCACTCATCAACTCCATCCCCTTCCCTCCTACAGCCATCAGTTTGTTCTCTGTCCTAGTGTTGTTTTTCAATCTTCCCTAAAATTGTATCTGACTATATAATATTGTATTATCAGAGTTAAATCAATATCCTTATTGATATAATAAGGAAAACTGAGATATTCCAATTAGATATTATCCTCCTGAAACTAGTGAAGAATTTGTCATTCTTCTGATAATTTCTCTGACCTTTCATATAAATGTATTTTGACTCGGGATTTGGTCGAGCAAGAATTACTTCTCCAGAGTAGCACTACTTATGTTAGAATGGAAAATTGAAAGTAAAATGTAATTCGGCAACTTTCTTTTTTATCTTGGTGAGAACATTTAAGTTCTACTCTCTTAGCAACTTTCAATTATACAATACAGTGTTACCAGTCATGGTCACTGTGTTTTACATGAGAGCCTTAGATGCTCAGACCTTACTTATTTTGCTGAAAATTTAATTTTACCAGTCTCTCCTTCTTTCTCTCATCATTTAGCCCCTGGCTACCACTTTTCTATTCTCTCTTTCTATGAGTTTAACTTTTTTTTAAAAAGATTCATCTGTAAGTGATACCATGCTCTATTTGTTTTTTTCTGGCTTATTTCACTTAGCATAATGCCCTTTGGGTCCACCCACATTGTCACAAATGGCAGGATTACTTTTTTTCCTCAAGACAGAATGGTATTCTATTGTGTATATATATATCACATCTTCTTTATCCACCCATTTGTTGAGCACACTTAGGTTGTTTCCATATCTTGGCTATTGTGGATATTGCTACAGTGAATATGTAAATATAGCCTTTTCTCTTTGATATCCTGTTTTCATTGCCTTTGGATAAATACTCAAAAGTAGGATTGCAGGATCATATGATAGTTCTATCTTTACTTTTATGAGGACTCTCCATACTGTTTTGTATAATAGGTATACCAGTTTACATTCCCAACAACAATGCTCAAGGGTTCCTTTTTCTCCATATCTTTATGAATACTTACTCTTGTCTTCTTGATGATAGCCATTTTAAAGATTTTATTTATTTATTTGACAGACAGAGATCACAAGTAGGCAGAGAAGCAGGCAGAGAGAGAGGAGAAAGCAGGCTTCCTGCTGAGCAGAGAGCCCGATGCAGGGCTCAATCCCAGGACCCTGGGATCTTGACCTGAGCTGAAGGCAGAGGCTTTAACCCACTGAGCCACCCAGGCACACTGATGATAGCCATTTTAATAGGTGTGAGGTGATATTTCATTGTGATTTTGATTTGCATTTCCTTGATGATTAGTGACATTGAATACTTTTTCATATGCTTGTTGACCATTTGGATGTCTTCTTTGTAAAAATGTCTATTCAATTCTAATGCACATTTTTATTTTTTTGTTTTTTTAAGAGAATTTATTATTTTATTTATTTGAGAGAGAGTGAAAACATGCAAGCAAGAGAACACAAGCTGGGGGAGGAGCAGAGGGAGTGGGAGAAGCAGACTACCCACGGAGCAGGGAGCCCAGTGTGGGGCTCGATCTCAGGACCCTAAGATCAGGACCTGAGATGAAGGCAGCTGCTTAACCAACTGAGGCACCCAGCCGACCCTGATGCCCATTTTTAAATTGGATCTTATTTTTATTATTGAATTATGTGAAATTATTATATGTTTTGACAATTAAACCCTTATCAGATACAAGATTTGCAAATACCTTCTCCCATTCTGTAGGTTCCCTTTTCATTTGTCAATGGTTTCCTTTGCTGGGCAGAAGCTTTGTACTTTGAAATTGTTTACTTCTGCTTTTGTTGTTGTTTGTTGCTTTTGGATTTTGTCTAATCCAAAAATATTCATTGCCAGGACCAATGTCAATGCACTCAGGCCATGTGTTGTTTTTTTTCCCCCCTAGGGGTTTTAAAGTTTCATGTCTTAACACTCAAGTCCTTAATCCATTTTGTGTTGAGTTTAATGTTTGGTATAAGATAAGATAAGATATGGGTCAAGTTTCATTCTTTTTTTTTTCAGTGTTCCAAGATTCATTGTTTATGCACCACACCCAGTGCTCCATGCAATATGTGCCCTCCATAATACCCACCACAAGGCTCACCCCAACCCCCAGTCCCCTCCCCTCCAAACCCCTTAGTTTGTTTCTCAGAGTCCACAGTCTCTCATAGTTCCTCACCTCCTCCTATTTCCCCCAACTCACTTCTCCTCTCGTTCAATGTATGTCCTCCCTGTTATTCCTTATGCTCCACAAGTAAGTGAAACCATATGATAATTGATTCTCTCTGCTTGACTTATCTGACTCAGCATAATCTCCTCCAGCCCTATCCATGTTCATGCAAAAGTTGGGTATTCATACTTTTTGATGGAGGCATAATACTCCATTTTATATATAGACCATATCTTCTTTATCCATTTATCTGTTGAAGGACATCATGGCTCTGTCCACAGTTTGGCACCTGGAGCCATTGCTGCTTTGAACATTGGGGTAGAGATGGCCCTTCTTTTATTTTTTTTTAAGATTTTTTTTTTTATTTATCTGACAGAGATCACAAGTAGGCAGAGAGGCAGGCAGAGAGAGAGGAGGAAACAAGCTCCCCGATGAGCAGAAAACCAGATGTGGGGCTCTATCCCAGAACCCTGGGATCATGACCTGAGCTGAAGGCAGAGGCTTTAACCCACTGAGCCACCCAGGCACCCCTGGCCCTTCCTTTCTGCATCTGTATCTTGAAGTAGTGTAATTTTAGGGTCATAGAGTAGCTCTAATTTTTAATTTCTTAAGGTATCTTGCCACTGTTTTCCAAAGCGGCTGCACCAACTTGCATTCCCACCAACAGTGTAACAGGGTTCCCCTTTCTCCACATCCTCTCCAACATTTGTTCTTTACTGTCTTGTTGATTTTGGCCATTCTCACTGGTGTAAGGTGGTATCTCAATGTGGTTTTGATATGAATTTCCCTCATGGCTAAAGATGATGAACATTTTTCATGTGTCTGTTAACCATTTGTATGTTTTCCTTGAAGAAGTGTCTCTTCATGTCTTCTGCCCATTTGTTGATGTGATTATCTGTTTTTTGAGTGTTGAATTTGAGGAGTTCTTTATAAATCTTGGATATTAGCCCTTTGTCTGTAGTATCATTTGTGAATATCTTCTCCCATTCTGTGGGTTGCCTCTTTGTTTTGTTGACTGTTTCCTTTGCTGTGCAGAAGCTTTTGATCTTGATGAAGTCCCAAAAGTTCATTTTCACTTTTGTTTCCTTTGCCTTTGGAGACATATCTTGAAAGAAGTTGCTGTGGCTGATGTTAACGAAGTTACTGGCTACATTCTCCTCTAAGCTTTTGACAGATTCCTGTCTCATATTGAGGTCTTTTATCCATTTCGAATTTATCTTTGTATGGTGTAAGAGAATGGTCAAGTTTCATTCTTCTATATATAGCTGTCCAATTTTCCCCACGCCATTTATTGAAGACACTGTCTTTTTTCCACTGAATATTTTTTCCTGATTTGTCAAAATTAGTTGACCATAGAGGTGCAGGTCCATATCTGGGCTCTCTACTCTGTTCCGCTCATCTATGTGTCTGTTTTTATGCCAGTACCATGCTGTCTTGGTGATTAGAAAAGCTTAGTAGTAAAGCTTGAAATCAGGGACTGTGATGCCCCCAGTTTTGTTTTCTTTTTCAATATTTCCTTAGCAATTTGGGGTCTCCTCTGGTTCCATACAAATTTTAGGATTGTTTCTTCCAGCATTTTGAAGAATGCCAGTGCAATTTCGATTGGGATGGCATTGAAAGTATAGATTGCTCTAGGCAGTATAGACATTTTAACAATGTTTTAGTCTTCTGATCCATGAGCATGGAATGGTCTTCCATCTTTCTGTGTCTTCCTCAATTTCATTTATGAGTGTTCTATAGGTTTTTGAGTACAGATCCTTTACCTTTTTACTTAGTTTTATTCCCAGGTATCTTAGGGTTATTGGTGTTATAGTAAATGGACCTGATTCTCTAATTTCCCTTTCTGTATTTTCACTGTTAGTGTGTAAGAAAGAAACTGATTTTTGAGTATATTGGTTTTGTATCTTGCCACATTACTGAATTGCTGTATGAGTTTTAGTAGTTTGGGTGTGGAGTCTTTTGGATTTTCCATATAAAGTATCATGTCAAGTGCAAAGAGAGAGAGGTTGACTTCTTCTTTGGTAATTTGAATGCCTTATATTTCTTTATGTTGTCTGATTGCTTTTGCTAGGACTTCTAGTACTATATTGAACAATAGTGGTGAGAGTGGGCATCCCTGTGTTCCTGATCTAAAAGGAAATGCTGTCAGCTTTTCTCCATCGCTATGGGTTTTTCATAGATAGATTTTATGAAGTTGAGGAATGTTCCCTCTATCCCTGTACTTTGAAGTGTTTTAATCACGAACGGATTCTGTATTTTGTCAAATACTGTTTTCTGCATCCATTGAGAGGACCATGTGGTTCTTCTCTCTTCTCTTATTGATTTGTTCTATCACATTGATTTGCAAATGTTGAACCACCCTTGCATCCCAGGAATAAATACCACCTGGCCATGGTGGATAATCTTTATAATGTACTGTTGGATCCTATTAGCTAGGATCTTGCTGAGAATATAGGCATTCATATATCAGGGATATTGGTCTGAAATTCTCTTTTTCTGTGTGTATTTTATTTATTTTAATTTTTAAATTAATATATAATATATTAGTAGCCCCAGCGTTACTGGTCTGTGAATTGCCAGGTTTACACACTTTACAGCACTCACCATAGCACATACTCTCCCTGATGTCTATAACCCCACCACCCTCTTCCTTCCCCCCTCCCCCTTCCCCCTTCCCCCTGGTAACCCTCAGTTTGTTTTGTGAGATTAAGAGTCTCTTATGCTTTGTCCCCCTCCTGATCTCTTGTTTCATTTATTCTTTTCCAACCCCCCAAACTCCCCACGTTGCATCTCCACTTCCTCATATCAGGGAGATCATATGATAGTTGTCTTTCTGTGATCGACTTATTTCACTAAGCATAATACCCTCTCGTTCCATCCATGCCGTTGCAAATAGCATGATTTCATTTCTTTTGATGGCTGCATAGTATTTTATTGTATATATATACACCATATCTTCTTTATCCATTCATCTGTTGATGGACATCTAAGTTCTTTCCATAGTTTGGCTATTGTGGGCATTACTGCTATAAACATTCAGGTGCACGTGCCACTTTTGGATCACTACGTTTGTATCTTCAGGGTATATACCCAATAGTGCAATTGCTGGGTCCTAGGGTAGCTCTATTTTCAACTTTTTGAGAAGCCTTCATGCCATTTTCCAGAGTAATTGCATCAGCTTGCGTTCCCACCAATAGTGTAGAAGGGTTCCCTTTTCTCCTCATCCTTGCCAGCATCTGTCATTTCTGACTTGTTAATTTTAGCCAATCTGACTGGTGTGAGGTGGTATCTCATTGTGGTTTTGATTTGTATTTCCCTGATGCCGAGCTATGTGGAGCACTTTTTCATCTGTCTGTTGGCCATCTGGATATCTTCTTTGCAGAAATGTCTGTTCATGTCCTCTTCCCATTTCTTGATTGGATTCTTTGTTCTTTGGGTGTTGAGTTTGCTAAGCTCTTTATAGATTTTGGATACCAGCCCTTTATCTGATATGTCGTTTGCAAATATCTTCTCCCATTCTGTCAGTTGTCTTTTAGTTTTGTTAACTGTTTCCTTTGCTATGAAAAAGCTTTTGATGTTGATGTAGTCCCAATAGTTCATTTTTGCCCTTGCTTCCCTTGCCTTTGGTGATGTTCCTAGGAAGAAGTTGCTGCAGCTGAGGTCAAAGAGGTTGCTGCCTGTGTTCTCCCCAAGGATTCTGATGGATTCCTTTCTCACATTGAGGTCCTTCATTCATTTTGAGTCTGTTTTTGTGTGTGGTGTAAGGAAGTGGTCCAGTTTCATTTTTCGGGCATGTGGCTGTCCAATTTTCCCAATACCATTTGTTGAAGAGGCTGTCTTTTTTCCATTGGACATTCTTTCCTGCTTTGTCGAAGATTAGTTGACCATAGAGTTGAGGGTCTAATTTCTGGGCTCTCTCTTCTGTTCCATTGATCTATGTGTCTGTTTTTCTGCCAGGACCATACTGAGTTGATGATGACAATTTTGTAATAGAGCTTGAAGTCTGGAATTGTGATGCTACCAACTTTGGCTTTCTTTCTGAAAATTCCTCTGGCTATTTGAGGTCTTTTCTGGTTCCATACAAATTTTAGGATGATTTGTTCCGTTTCTTTGGAAAAAATGGATGGGACTTTAATAGGGATTGCATTAAATGTGTAGATTGCTTTAGGTAGCTAGACATTTTCACAATATTTGTTCTTCCAATCCAGGAGCATGGGACATGTTTCCATTTCTTTTGTGTCTTCCTCAATTTCTTTCATGAGGACTTTATAGTTTTCTGAGTATAGATTGTTTGCCTCTTTGGTTAAGTTTATTCCGAGGTATCTTAATGGTTTTGGGTGCAATTGTAAATGGGATTGACTCCTTAATTTCTCTTTCTTCTGTCTTGTTGTTGGTGTAAAGAAATGCAACTGATTTCTGTGCATTGATTTTATATGCTGACACTTTACTGAATTCCTGTACAAGTTCTAGCAGTTTTGGAGTGGAGTCTTTTGGGTTTTCCACATATAGTATCATATCATCTGCAAAGAGTGATAGTTTGACTTCTTCTTTGTCGATTTGGATGCCTTTAATTTCTTTCTGTTGTCTGATTGCTGAGGCTAGGACCTCTAGTACTATGTTGAATAGCAGTGGTGATAACGGACATCCCTGCCGTGTTCCTGACCTTAGCGGAAATGCTCTCAGTTTTTCTCCATTGAGAATGATATTTGCAGTGGGTTTTTCATAGATGGCTTTGATGATATTGAGGTATATGCCCTCTATCCCTACACTTTGAAGAGTGTTGATTAGGAAGGGATGCTGCACTTTGTCGATTGCTTTTTCAGCATCTATGGAGAGTATCATATGGTTCTTGTTCTTTCTTTTATTAATGTATTGTATCACATTGATTGATTTGCAGATGTTGAACCAACCTTGCAGCCCTGGAATAAATGCCACTTGGTGGTGGTGAATAATCCTTTTAATGTACTGTTGGATCCTATTGGCTAGTATTTTGGTGAGAATTTTCGCATCTGTGTTCATCAAGGATATTGGTCTGTAATTCTCCTTTTTGATGTGATCCTTGTCTGGTTTAGGGATCAGAGTGATGCTGGCCTCATAAAATGAGTTTGGAAGTTTTCCTTCCATTTCTACTTTTTGGAACAGTTTCAGGAGAATAGGAATTAATTCTTCTCTAACTGTTTGGTAGAATTTCCCTGGGAAGCCTTCTGGCCCTGGGCTCTTGGTTGTTGGGAGATATTTGATGACTCCTTCAATCTGCTTACTGGTTATGGGTCTGTTCAGGTTTTCTGTTTCTTCCTGGTTCAGTTGTGGTCGTTTATATGTCTCTAGGAATGCATCCATTTCTTCCAGATTGTCAAATTTGTTGGCGTAGAGTTGCTCATAGTATGTTCTTATAATGGTTTGTGTTTCTTTGGTGTTGGTTGTGATTTTTCCTCTTTCATTCATGATTTTATTTATTTGGGTCTTTTCTCTTTTCTTTTTGATAAGTCTGGCCAGTGGTGTATCCATCATATTAATTCTTTCAGAGAACCACCTCCTAGTTTCATTGATTTGTTCTACTGTTCTTTTGGCTTCTCGTTCATTGATTTCTGCTCTGATCTTTATTATTTCTCTTCTACTAGGTTTACGCTTTCTTTGTTGTTCGCTTTCTTTGTTTACGCTTTCTTTGTTGTTCTTTCTCCATCTCCTTCAGGTGTAGGGTTAGGTTGTATATTTGAGACCTTTCTTGTTTCTTTTGTTTGTTTGTTTGTTTTTTAAATTTTATTTATTTTACAGAAAGAGAGAAATCACAAGTAGGCAGACAAGCAGGCAGAGAGAGAGAGAGGGGAGAAAGCAGGCACCCTGCGGAGCAGAGAGCCCGATGTGGAGCTCGATCCCAGGACCCTGGGATCATGACCTGAGCCGAAGGCAGAGGCTTTAACCCACTGAGCCATCCAGGCGCCCCCTTTCTTTTTTCTTGAGAGAGGCTCGTATCACTGTATATTTTCCTTCCAGGAATGCCTTTGCTGTGTCCCACAGATTTTGAACTGTTGTGTTTTCATTATCCTTTGTTTCCATGATTTTTTTCAACTATTCTTTAATTTCCTGGTTGAACCATTCATTCTTTAGAAGGATGCTCTTTAGTCTCCATGTATTTGGATTCTCTCCAAATTTCCTCTTGTGATTGAGTTCTAGCTTTAGAGCATTGTGGTCTGAAAATATGCAGGGAATGATCCCAATCTTTTGATACCAGTTGAGTCCTGATTTATGACCCAGGATGTGATTTATTCTGGAGAATGTTGCACGTGCACTAGAGAAGAATGTGTGTTCTGTTGCTCTGGTATGGAATTTTCTGAATATCTGTGATGTCCGTTTGGTCCAGTGTATCATTTAAGGCCTTTATTTTCTTGATCTTTTGCTTGGATGATCTGTCCATTTCAGTGATAAGAGTGTTAAAGTCCCCCTACTACTACTATATTATTGTTGATGCATTTCTTTGATTTTATTATTAATTGGTTTATGTAGTTGGCTGTTCCCATATTAGGGGCATAAATATTTAAAATTGTTAGATCTTCTTGTTGGACAGACCATTGAAGTATGATATAGTGTCCTTCCTCATCTCTTATTATAGTCTTTGGCTTAAAATCTAATTGATGTGATACAAGGATTGCCACCCCAGTTTTCTTCTGGTGTTCATTAGCATGGTAAATCGTTTTCTACCCCCTCACTTTAAATCAGGAGGTGTTTTTGGGTCTAAAATTAGTTTCTTCTAGACAGCATATTGATGGTATTTTTTATCCATTCTGATAACCTGTGTCTTTTGATTGGGACATTTAGCCCATTTACATTCAGGGTAACTATTGAGATATTTGAATTTGGTGCCATTGTATTGCCTGTAAGGTGACTATTACTGTATATTGTCTCTGTTCCATTATGATCTACCAGTTTTAGGCTCTCTTTTTGCTTAGAGGACCCCTTTCAGTATTTCCTGTAGAACTGGTTTGGTGTTTACAAATTCTTTTTTTTTTTTCCCCAATTTATTTATTTTCAGAAAAACAGTATTCATTATTTTTTCACCACACCCAGTGCTCCATGCAAGCTGTGCCCTCTATAATACCCACCACCTGGTACCCCAACCTCCCACCCCCCTGCCACTTCAAACCCCTCCGACTGTTTTTCAGAGTCCATAGTCTCTCATGATTCACCTCCCCTTCCAATTTACCCAAATTCCCTACTCCTCTCTAACACCCCTTGTCCTCCATGCTATTGGTTATGCTCCACAAATGAGTGAAACCATATGATAATTGACTCTCTCTGCTTGACTGATTTCACTCAGCATAATCTCTTCCAGTCCCGTCCATGTTGCTACAAAAGTTGGATATTCATCCTTTCTGATGGAGGCATAATACTCCATAGTGTATATGGACCACATCTTCCTTATCCATTCATCCGTTGAAGGGCATCTTGGTTCTTTCCATAGTTTGGCGACTGTGGCCATTGCTGCTATAAACATTGGGGTACAGATGGCCCTTCTTTTCACGACATCTGTATCTTTGGGGTAAATACCCAGGAGTGCAATTGCAGGGTCGTAGGGAAGCTCTATTTTTAATTTCTTGAGGAATCTCCACACTGTTCTCCAAAGAGCCTGCACCAACTTGCATTCCCACCAACAGTGTAAGAGGGTTCCCCTTTCTCCACATCCTCTCCAACACATGTTGTTTCCCGTTTTGTTAATTTTGGCCATTCTAACTGGTGTAAGGTGATATCTCAATGTGGTTTTAATTTGAATCTCCCTGAGAGCTAATGATGATGAGCATTTTTTCATGTGTCTGATAGCCATTTGTATGTCTTGATTGGAGAAGTGTCTGTTCATATCTTCTGCCCTATTTGATGTGTTTGCCTGTTTCGTGTGGGTTGAGTTTGAGGAGTTCATTATAGATCCTGGATATCAACCTTTTGTCTGTACTGTCATTTGCAAATATCTTCTCCCATTCCGTGGGTTACCTCTTTGTTTTTTTGACTGTTTCCTTTGCTGTGCAGAAGCTTTGGATTTTGATGAAGTCCCAGAAGTTTATTTTCGCTTTTGTTTCCTTTGCCTTTGGAGACGTATCTTGAAAGAAGTTGCTGTGGCTGAAATCAAAGAGATTACTGCCTATGTTCTCCTCTAGGATTCTGATGGATTCCTGTCTCACGTTGAGGTCTTTTATCCATTTTGAGTTGATCTTTGTGTATGGTGTAAGAGAATGGTCGAGTTTCATTCTTCTACATATAGCTGTCCAGTTTTCCCAGCACCATTTATTGAAGAGACTGTCTTTTTTCCACTGTATATTTTTTCCTGTTTTGTCGAAGATTAATTGACCATAGAGTTGAGGGTCCATATCAGGGCTCTCTACCCTGTTCCACTGGTCTATGTGTCTGTTTTTATGCCAGTACCATGCTCTCTTGGTAATCACAGCTTTGTAATAAAGCTTGAAATCAGGTAAGGTGATGCCGCCAGCTTTATTTTTGTTTTTCAACATTTCCTTAGCGATTCGGGGTCTCTTCTGATTCCATACAAATTTTAGGATTATTTGCTCCAGCTCTTTGAAGAATGCCGGTGGAATTTTGATCGGAATGGCATTAAAAGTATAGATTGCTCTAGGCAGTATAGACATTTTAACAATGTTTATTCTTCCGATCCAAGAGCATGGAATGGTCTTCCATCTTTTTGTGTCTTCTTCAATTTCTTTCATGAGTGTTCTATAGTTCCTCAAGTATAGATCCTTTACCTCTTTAGTTAGGTTTATTCCCAGGTATCTTATGGTTCTTGGTGCTATAGTAAATGGAATCGATTCTCTAATTTCCCTTTCTGTATTTTCATTGTTAGTGTATAAGAAAGCCACTGATTTCTGCACATTGACTTTGTATCCTGCCACGCTGCTGAATTGCTGTATGAGTTCTAGTAGTTTGGGGGTGGAGTCTTTTGGGTTTTCCATATAAAGAATCATGTCATCTGCGAAGAGAGAGAGTTTGACTTCTTCATTACCAATTTGGATACCTTTTATTTCTCTCTGTTGTCTGATTGCTGTTGCTAGGACTTCTAATACTATGTTGAACAAGAGTGGTGAAAGTGGGCATCCTTGTCTTGTTCCTGATCTCAGTGGGAAGGCTGCAAGCTTTTTCCCATTGAGGATGATATTTGCTGTGGGTCTTTCATAGATAGATTTGATGAGGTTCAGGAATGTTCCCTCTATCCCTATACTTTGAAGCGTTTTAATCAGGAACGGATGTTGGATTTTGTCAAATGCTTTTTCTGCATCCATTGAGAGGACCATGTGGTCTTCTCTCTTCTCATATTAATTTGTTGTATCACATTGATTGATTTACAAATGTTGAACCATCCTTGTAGCCCAGGGATGAATCCCACCTGATCATGGTGGATAATCTTTTTAATGTGTTGTTGGATCCTGTTGGCTAGGATCTTGTTGAGAATCTTAGCATCCATATTCATCAGTGATATTGGTCTGAAATTCTCCTTCTTGGTATGGTCCTTGCCTGGTTTGGGGATCAGGGTAATGCTGGCTTCATAGAAAGAGTCTGGAAGTTTTCCTTCTGCTTCAATTTTTTGAAACAGCTTCAGGAGAATAGGTGTTATTTCTTCTTGGAAGGTTTGGTAGAATTCCCCAGGGAATCCGTCAGGTCCTGGGCTCTTGTTTTTTGGGAGATTTTTGATCACTGCTTCAATCTCGTTATTAGATATCGGTCTATTCAGGTTGTCGATTTCTTCCTGGTTCAATTTTGGTAGTTTATATTTTTCCAGGAATGCATCCATTTCATCTAGGTTGCTGAGCTTATTGGCATATAACTGTTCGTAATAACTTCTGATGATTGTTTCTACTTCCTTGGTGTTAGTTGTGATCTCTCCCTTTTCATTCATAATTTTATGAATTTGGGATTTCTCTCTTTTCTTTTGGATTCGTGTAGCCAGTGGCTTATCGATCTTATTGATTCTTTCAAAAAACCAGCTTCTAGTTTCATTGATACGTTCTACTGTATCTCTGGTTTCTCCCTCATTGATCTCAGCTCTAATCTTGATGATTTCCCTTCTTATGTGTGGAGTTGGTTTGATTTGTTGTTGATCCTCCAGTTCTTTAAGGTGTAGAGACAGCTGGTGTGTTCTGGATTTTTCAATTTTTTTGAGCAAGGCTTGGATGGCTATATATTTTCCCCTTAGGACCGCCTTTGCTGTATCCCATAGGTTTTGGACCTAAGTGTCTTCATTCTCATTTGTTTCCATGAATTGTTTCAGTTCTTCTTTGATCTCCTGGTTGATCCAAGCATTCTTAAGCAAGGTGGTCTTTACCTTCCAGGTGTTTGAGTTCCTTCGGAACTTTTCCTTGTGATTGAGCTCCAGTTTCAAAGCATTGTGATCTGAGAATATGCAGGGAATAATCTCAGTCTTTTGGTATCGGCTGAGTCCTGATTTGTGACCCAGTATGTGGTCGATTCTGGAGAAGGTTCCGTGTGCACTTGAGAAGAATGAGTATTCTGCTGTTTTAGGGTGGAATGTTCTGTATATATCTATGAGGTCCATCTGGTCCAATGTGTCATTCAATGCTCTTGTTTCTTTATTGATTTTCTGCTTCGATGATCTGTCTAGTTCTGAAAGAGGCGTGTTAAGATCTCCTACGATTAGTGTATTCATATCAATATGACTCTTTATCTTGATTAACAGTTTTCTTAAGTAATTGGCTGCTCCCATATTGGGAGCATAGATATTTACAATTGTTAGATCATCTTGGTGGATAGTCCCTTTAAGGATTATGTAGTGTCCTTCTGTATCTCTGACTACAGTCTTTAGTTTGAAGTCTAATTTATCTGATATGAGAATCGCTACCCCAGCCTTCTTTTGAGTCCCATTGGCATGAAAGATGCTTCTCCACCCCTTCACTTTCAGTCTGCGTGTATCTTTAGGTTCAAAATGGGTCTCTTGTAGACAGCATATGGATGGGTCCTGTCGTTTTATCCAATCTGCAACCCTGTGCCGTTTTATGGGTGCATTTAGGCCATTCACATTGAGAGTGATTATTTATAGATACGTTTTTATTGACATCGAGTTACCTTTGAAGTCTTTCTTTCTGTAGAATGTCTCTATATTTCTGTTCAATGCTATTCTTGGGATTTTTCCTCTTTTATAGAACCCCCTTTAATATTTCCTGCAGTGTCGGCTTGGTGGTTGCATAGTCTTTTAAGCCTTGCCGGTCTTGGAAACTCTTTATCTCTCCATCCATTCTGAATGTCAGTCTTGCTGGATAAAGTATTCTTGGCTGCATGTTCTTCTCATTTAGTGCCCTGAATATATCTTGCCAGCCTCTTCTGGCTTGCCAGGTCTCTGTGGACAGGTCTGACGTTATTCTGATGGGCTTCCCTCTGTAAGTAAGGAGCCTCTTTGCCCTGGCAGCTTTCAAGAGTTTATATCTACAATTATAATTTCTCAATTTGACTATCAGGTGTCGTGATGTTTTTTTGGAGTATATAATCTTGGGTGGAGACCGTTCAGCCTCTAGTACATGAACGCTGGTTTCATTCGCGAGATTCGGAAAATTTTCATGAAGGACTTGTTCCACGATATCTTCTAGACTTCTTTCTTTCTCCTCCCCTTCAGGAATTCCAATAATTCTGACGTTGGAACGCTTCATGGCATCATTTATTTCCCTAATTCTGCTTTCGTGGGATCTAAGTTGTTTGTTCCAGGCTTCCTCCTGATCCTTTCTCTCTATCTGTTTGTCTTCCAGATCACTAATTCTATCTTCTGTCTCAGTTACCCTAGCTTTGAGAGAGTTTAGATTGGATTGGAACTCATTGAGAGCATTGTGCACCTCCTCCCTGGTAGCTTTGAGCTCCGCCCTAACATTGTGAACATCCTGTCTGGTTGCTTTCAGTTCGGCCCTAATCAATTCTGTTGGGACTTTCATCCATGGCTTTCTCCAACCTAGCTATTGCCTGGATAATTGTTAGCCTGAATTCTCTTTCCGACATATTGTCTATGTTGATAGCCGTTAGCTCTATTGCAGAAGGTCCATCCTCTGTATTTTTCTTCTGGTGGGCATTCCTCCTCCTACTCATTTTGGTGGGAGAAGACTGAACAGATGTAGCTGGATGTATCAACTCTGGTGTAGACAAGGTGCACCCTGGAACACTTCCTGATCTCCGTCTCAGAGAGAAGCCTCAGTCTGGGTGCAGAAGCTGAATAAATTCCCCCTTGGACGCTGGCAGTGCAGGTTCCAAGTTAAAGACCCTGGGGGCACAGGATCTTTTGCTTGTCCCCAAAGTCAAGGCAGTGGCGGCTGTCTGGGAGCTCCTGACCGCCAGAGAGGTTCCAAGCAGCGATCGCACACTGAGATTTTGCCGCCGGCCCGGGCTGGGAGTGCCCGGCTTGCGCGCACCTCTTTTCAGAGGCGGCTGTGGGTCGGGCGCGCGTCTGGGGCACTGAGAACGGGGCGCTGGTCTGTAAGCCGCAGGCAGGTCTTTTGCGCGCCTCTGTACGGGGAAGAGTTTTGCGTGTGCGCGGCTTAGACTTTGAAACAATGGTGAGGGTCAAGAAGCGCCCCCGGGCCTTAGAAATCCAGTAGAGCTGGAGGGACTTGCGCGCGCATCTCAAGCTTTGTGGTAGGGCTAGTGAGCGTTCTGCAGACCGGCGTGGCTCCCATCCCCTCACAGGAGCCGGAACCCCCGTGCTCTGGGGCATGCTGGCGGTTTAGGGACCAGGAGCCGGTTTTTCCGCCGCACTCTCTCTGCCTCCGCGCCGGGGAGGCCGTCTGGGACCGGGGACTTAAGCCCCTGTCCCTAGCCGCCCCGATTCCCACACTTTGCCCCCAGGATCCTTTGCTCTTTGGAGTGCTTTCAAGCAGTCTCCAAGTTAATGCTGGTCCCCAGACGCAGGGCACTCTCGCTCGTATCGGGGTATTACTTTTGCACCGGTCGCCTCTGGTGGCTCCCTCCCCCTTTTGTTTATCTTCCGATATCAGTCCGCTGTTCCCATTCTGCTTTACCTGCTCACTGGCGTCTTCTGCCCCTGTAGAGATCCAGACGTGTATAATTCTGATCTCAGGCTGATTTCATGGGTGACCGGAGTTCTTTGGTAGGTAATCAGCTGACTTTGGATACCAGCTGAAAAGACGCCTCTTCCTAGTACCCCGCCATCTTGTCCCCCCCCCCCCCCCCCCCGTTTACAAATTCTTTTAGTTTATGTTTATTCTGGAAGCTTTTTACCTCTCCTATTTTCAATGATAGCCTAGCTGGACATAGTATTCTTCACTGTATGTTTTCTCATTTAGTGCTCTGAAAATATCATGCCAGTTTTTTCTGGCCTGCCAGGTCTCTGTGGATAAGTCTGTTGCCAATCTAATATTTTTACCATTGTATGTTACAGACTTCTTGTCCCGGGCTGCTTTCAGGATTTTCTTTTTGTCACTACGACTTGTAAATGTTGCTATTAGATGATGAGGTGTGGACCTGTTCATACTGATTTTGAAGGGGGTTCTCTGTACCTCCTGGATTTTGATGCTTTCGATGCTTTTATTTTCTCCTACGCATTACCTATGTGCTTTACCACCACCAGGGTAATAATGGTGTGTGGGCCTTGCCTCTTTGTATTAAAAAAACTATTGCTCAGAGGGATACTTAATCTTAAGTTTTAATACACATTCATAGTTCCCCATAGAAAATAGATGTATTTCTTGACATAGTAAAAGATTAATCATGAGTAATTCATGATTATAATATATTGAAGTAGCATGTTATATAGAGTAAGGTTTTTTTTTAAATATTAATATTAGGTACAACTTTAGATACCAGTCACTATACTATTTTCTTCATTTCCTATTCTGATTTAAAGAGACCTTGTTTACTCCTCCTCTCCCTATATATTTCTCAGTTTGTATCTAGCATATAGGCAAAGTTTGGAGTAATTGTTCCTTTAAACTTCGTTCTGCCTGCTGCCTGCTCCAATGAGGGAGTTAATTGTGATTGTATTTTCCATTTCTTTGTAAATGTTTATCAAATTTGTAAGACTTTGAATTTAAATTAACATGTTTTTTCACTCTTCCCTTTTAATTTCAGGATACAGAATTGGTTGATTTAGATTCAGATGGTCCTGGTACTTCATCTGGGAGAAGGGTGAGTGAGTAAAATAACCTGCCAAAAAGAAAAATTTTCAGGCTTCCCGTGTTAGGGATCCCTAAGACCAATTCCACCTGTTTGGAAAATTGCTATAAAGACTCTTAGAACTCAGTATATATACTTGTGATTCATTACTAAGGTTTATTACAGTGACATATAATAAAGGATACACAGTTGGATCACAAGGAAATAAACATAGGCTGAATCTGGAGGAGTCCATGTGTAGGCTTTTTTTGCTTTCTCCCTTCTTTGAGGGGCCAAACAGAGCACACTCTTCCTGTACAATGAAAATGTAGCAATGTATATGTGATTAGAGACTAACACCCCAAGAATTTATTTGGAACTGGTTATATATAGACACTGTCTGTCTAGCACATCCCAAGATTCCAGGCTCCCAAAAAGCAAGAAGGTGTAGGAAAAGTACAGGAAAGCAAGTGTCCCATACAAATCACATTGTTTGTACACAGTGATTGTTTACAGTGTAGACACAGTAAACCACCTTTAGTATTTAGGAATGGTTCACGTGCCAATTATCCAGAATGCCAACCAAAGGCCAACCTTACAAGCAAGCCCTGGTAAAGATAAGCAGCCTCAGGTCTGTTATGTTAGCTCTGTTCTGTACACTTCCCTTCCATAGTAATTAGACAAATTCTTATTTTATATAAGGAAAATTTTCTTTGAAATACTGAAAGAAATCTTATAAAAAGGCATCAAATGGTAAAGGCTAGAATGGACCATGACAACAAAGGATATATAGATATAGATATAGATACTCAGAGCATATGGATAATATGGATATATATATATATATATATGTATATACACACACACACACACAACAAAAGATATATATATACACATACATAATTAATAAATAGATAATATATAAACATATATATGTTTGAGTTTTGAGAAAATTATAATGCCATTGTTAAGTATACTTAACTACCAGTAAATATTAAGGCATTAAGATGATTAACCTTGTAAGGAAAAAAAATATGTTCCTCTGTGTTTTATTTGTGGTTCAGATTTTCTTAAAATGAAATTTCAGAATACTAGAATTCTTGCTATTTCCATGAATATACTGTCTAGTTTTTATTATATATATTTTTGTCAGGCAGAATGATGTCTAAATTAAGAAACTTAAATAACAGCTCCTCTATGTTACATAGATTTATTAACATAGGAACGCAGGAGAAAATCAATGAATAGTTAAGAAAAGAGCTTTTATATATAATTATGTTAAAATCTACAGGTCAAATGCCGAGGCAGAAAACAGTCTTTAAGGTGTAATCCTGATGCTTGGAGAAAACAATGCAAAGAACTGTTGAGCCTCATTTATGAACGTGAAGACGCAGAGCCATTTCGACAGCCAGCCGATCATCTTTCTTATCTAGTAAACATACACTTGTTTAACAACTTATCTAGTAAACATACACTTGTTTAAATAATTGCCAATATGTAATTTCCCCACAAATATACATGCTAAAATATAATTTGAAGCCACTTTTCCTCTTTTTTTCCTTCCTTCTTTCCTCCATCCCTTCTTCCCTCCCTACTTCCTTCCTTCCTTCCTTTTTCATATGTCTTTTAATTGTGAAAGTGGGTAGTATGATTAATGATAATGAAATTCCAGTCATGTACTTTGTGTATAAATTATATAGTTGTGAACCAAATCTGAATCTAAATATCTTTGCAATCCCTTCCTGCTTTCATTTTGGATATTTTTAAATAAATTTTACTAATTTCTAATACATTTCTACTCACTGGAGACCCCTCATAACATGTCAGCCTGTTTAATTTATACTTAATGTGTTATCCAGTAGGATCACTTAGAGTAATTAATGTATGCCATATTACTTTTCATCAAAGATAAAAACATGAGAACTATTATAGGATTCTTTTTTTAGGAGTGTATCTGTTGAATAACTGTTCAGTGTAGATAGCAAATCAGTCTTAACTTTTTCAGAGAAAAGTTATAGCAGTATTTCAGAAATGCATCAGACCATCCTCTGAAATTAGTAAACATAAATGTTTTCTGCATACACAGGTTTTAGTTGGGAAAAAATATTCAAATAAAAAACAAAATTATGTTCAACGAAGCTCATTTTGTTTGTAAGGAGTTTGAGTAGAATAAATTAGTCTTGTGTTTCTCATAGTAGAGGACAACGGTGAGTGTAGAATTCTTTCATCTTAAAGTATAGTCAGTAAAAACCTAAATCCTATTTATTACCTAAAGCTTTAAATCATTATTGCTTTGCCAACTTGATATTTCGTTGTAGTAGTCTGGAAATAAAATATATCTTCTTTACCCTAATAGGGTCATCAAGAACAAGAGGGAGAATCTTCAGAGTCAGTTGTTGCAGAAAGACAAGAGCCGTCTCTTTCTGAGGTAGACCTAGGTTTTCTCTTAAAAGACATGCACTGGTTGTTTTTATATTGTTCTACTTTTTAAAATTTCCATACTGTAAATGAAACTTTTATAATTTGTAAAGCTGTTTTCCAATTCTTCGTACTTTTTTTGTCTTTGATTTTTTTTTTGGTGGTTTATGTTTTTGTTTCATTTTGTTTGTTTGTGGGGTTATTTTGGTTCTTTTAAGGTTTTATTTTTTTTGAAGATTTTTTTATTTTGTTTAGATTGAGAGAGACCACAAACAGTGGGGAGGGGCAGAAGGAGAGGGAGAGAAGCATACTCCGCGCTGAGTGCGGAGCCTGACACAGGGCTCGATCTCAAGACCCTGAGATCATGACCTGAGCCAAAGCCAAGAATCAAACGCTTAACCAACTAAGCCACCCAAGCACCCTTGTGTTTTTGGTTTTAAATCATCATGTGTTTCCAAGTATGTTCTTTATGGCATTTGCATACAAATAATTGTTTCTATAGACCTAAAGTTACTGTAGTGGAGTAGAAAACATTAATTGCACAATATGTCTGTATTGCAGCTGATTGTATCCACTGGGACTTCATTCAGCCACCTTATGGGATCTTTTGAGTTTTGGTTACATTATACAAGTCCAACATACTTCTTCTATGAAAATCTTTGTTTCATAAGCTATGTATGTAGGAATATACTTTTGTTGTTATGATTTAAGACAAAAATATTTTTAAAGATAGATTAAGAGCAATTGTGGTCTCTTACACTTGGAAAAATATTTTCACTTTTTTTATAATTAGTTATTTATAATACACTTTTCCTCTGCCCATTCTTCTGGATTTTTGGCTTCTTCTCTGAAAGAAATGTAGTGAATGTTACTTAATGAATTTAAATGGGATGAGAGATCTAATAATGACTATGGTTTTCACTCCAAAATGTTTTGTTCTTGATGGTTATGATATATATAAGTATGACTTTTAGATTACATTCTATATGATAAACCTAGGCATATCTTAACAAGACTTGACAGATTTAGGTTAAAATAGAATCTTCTCCCTTCCCTAATCAAAATCAAACTAATTCATAATTTATGAGACACCTCCAATGAAGCACAAGTGTCATATCCATTAAAAAGCAAAAATATAGGAGCTAGGCACAGACATGTCCAGTTTGACTTTGACCTTCAACTAATGACATTTTAGGTAGAATGCCCTCCTATCTAGAAACAGCTTGGAAATGTGTAATTAATTTGTGACATGGAACTATTTAATTATATGTGAATAAACCCATCTTATACCTTCATTGGGCGCTTTGCTAGGCAATTGGGGGCTCCTTCAGCCTTTAAGTAAAAAATGGAATTTTGTATTCTGTAGGGATAAAGCCAGTGGCTGTGCATTTTCTATTCTGTCTCTTGAGAGAATCATATGGTTATCGATTTCCGGGTGAAGGCTAAGACTCTCCCAGAGACCCCTGCTCTTTTCCTGAGCTACCAAAGGAATTCTGTTTAAATGAATGGTTTTGATTAGAGTAGATAGTTGGCAGTTTGAAAAGCAGTGTGTTTATTTCATGGTGGATTGGTGATGCAAATCTCAGTACCATTGTATTATGTAGTATTGTTACCCAGCTTGTATATTTAATAACACATTCTTCCTTGTAGGATTTTCCAGATATTACAGACACGCCTATGGACTTCAGCACTGTGAAAGAAACTTTGGAAGCAGGAAATTATGGTAGTCCTCTGGAATTTTATAAGGATGTTCGCCAAATATTCAGCAACTCCAAAACTTATACCTCTAATAAAAAGTCAAGGGTATGCAAAAAAAAAATACTCTATGGATTAATTACTTAAGTATTTACATATATATGTATATCAGGTAGTTTTCTTTCATTAGTTTTAAAACTGTTTATACTTTCTAAAGAAGTATATTACAGTTCTGACATGGTTACTGGAGTGTGATACTTTCCCTATGTTTTGTTAGAACTTAAATATCTTCTGAACAAAAAAGTAGTAATAATAATTTTTGTTTTTTGTAATCACTGGTGTCTAATTAACTTTTAAATCAGTTGTGCACTAGATATATATTTGCCCACTTTCAACTTGTATAAAATGAATTTTCACTAATTTCTGCAGGCATAATTTTTTTCACTTTTGGTTTTCTTCCTACATGTGTACGACATATGTTTATATACTATTTGAAACTCTGAGTTTCATATTTTGAAGCCCTTTATCAACTTACATATTATGAACATTTTCCCATGTCATTATGACTCTTTGAGAATACTTCTAATGTCTCCATAGTATTCTGCTTTGTGGTTGTTTTATGTTACTTAACCAGTACCCTAGTACTTGAGATTTAGGTGGTTTCTAGTTTTTAACTTTACATGAATAATGCTGTGGCTTTCATCTTTAACATCCTTGAACATAATTGTTTTGTGTGTGCAATTCTCTGATATTTATTTAGAATAAATTCCCAGAAGCAAAATTATTAGTGAAAGGATCAATATATTTTTAATATTTTTGGTACATAATGCAAATTTTATTTTAGAATGTTGTTCCAGTTAAAATATTCACTGGCAATTTATGAGAATCTTTTTTCTACCCTTCCCAACGTTTGATATGATTTTTTTAATAATCTTTGTTACTTTCTAGGTGAAAATGATATTTTAATTATTTAGGAAGAGATTTTCAAGTATATGAAATTGCACATTTATTTTGTCTGAAAGATTGACGCTGATGCTAGTCTTAGGTATATTTATACTTTCTATTTTATATAATTAAAGTAGTTGATTTCTACCTTTTCAGATCTATAGCATGACACTGCGATTATCTGCCTTATTTGAAAGTCATATTAAAAATATCATCTCTGAATATAAGTCAGGAATGCAGAGTCAGAAGAGGAGGCGGCCACGGTACAGAAAACGTCTAAGAAGCAGTAGCAGCTCATTATCTAGTAGCAGAGCTCCTAGGTATGTTACACATATGTAGGATTTTATGTTTTAAGGCACTTTGTATATATTATCTCATTTTTTAAGGTTTATTGAATAGTTTGAGAATATCCAAAGACCAAAAGGATTTTTTTAAGAACTCTTATTATTGTGTAAAGATGGAGTTGGTAACCCAAAGCTTTGTTTATGTGGATTTTATTATGCCAAAAGCTATTTTTTTTTAATTTTGATGATTACCAGTTTGAAGCATTTCACTTAAATTATAAGGCATTTCTTTGGTCAGCTTAAGCAATTGTATCATACTGTCTATCATAATATGTTGGTAGTAGAAAAAATGTTCATTTTTATATATTTTAAATTGTAGTCCCAAAGGGAAGCAGAAACAAATGAAGTTGCAGCCTAAAAATGACCAGAATACCTCAGTGTCTTATGCCAGAACTAGCTCTCCTTTCTCGTCTCCTGGTAAATATCTTTTGTTTTTGCTGTTCTGTATTTCAGTTTAATACTGATATTAAGCATGTAGAAGAGGCAGCATGATTTATAGTATGAAAAGCATTGGATTTGGATGTAGAAAGTTGTGCTTTATTCCCATTTCTTCTGTGTGACCCTGGATAAGACATTAGGCCATAGAATTCAGTTTTAATTTTAAAATGAAAGTATTGAGACTAGATGAATTTTGAAGTCTTTTTGTTTTACAGTTCTGTTAACTATAATTTTTAACTCTATAATATCTCAGAGCACTCATTTACAACATATTTGCAAACATAAAAATTAAAAGTTCATCATCTGGGGAGGTGGTTTTATTGGACAAGTTTTTCTGACATTCTGTGCTTGAAAACTTAATGATGTGATAAGATATTTTTTCTCAATATATTCATAGTTCCCTCTTCAGACAGCTTGTATTTTTGATGTTGGAGTAAAGTAACTGAGTGAGATATAGTTTTAAAAACAGCTTGTTTAATTTTCCTGAAAACATGCTAATGTATGTTAATATTACAGTCTTTTTAAATGTAAGTTTCAGATGCTGCTGAAGGCCTTTCATTATATTTACTGGATGATGAAATGGATGGGCCATTTTCTTCATCAAGCTTCAGTGGTTATAGCAGAAGTGGAAATAGCCATGACCCAGGGAAAGCCAAATCATTTCGGAATAGAGTTTTACCAATTAAACAAGGTAGGAAATAAATATGGACAGGGCATTTATTCTCTGTTCTCTTTTGGTGACAGGTGAATTATTTAAAAGCTGATGTGTTTAGGTAGTAAAAATTAGCATTCCCTTATAGTTAATGCCAATTTTAATGTTGTGTTAAATTTGAGTAAGATAGGGGTTCATATCCACAATCAGGAAAAAACCATGAGCAGATTTCAATAACTACTTCAAAATATATTTTAGTCTTTTAAAATAAAATATGAAATAATAAGGAGGAAAAACTAAATGAAGAGGTATTTCAAACCATATCCTTTTTTGAAATTGAGATAGCCCTTAAAAATATAAAGCCTATCTAAAGATGATTTTGGAATTTTTTCCTTTGTTAGTAATATAGTTTAATATATGAAACATTTTTATTTTTTGTAAATTTTGATGAATGATTAAGTAGCATATCCATTATTGTTGAACTATCAATGACTTAAAAATGGACTTTTCTAAACATATAATTTATATTGGTATATGAAAAGTATTGAAATATTTGATTACTTTAAAATATTTAGTGCCTTTATTTTTCCCAATTTGTATCTTTCTTCTCTTCTCTGATTGTGCTGCACATTGACTACTCGTGCCACTTTCTTGTCTTTTTCCCCTCCCCTTCACTGTCAAGCTATTAGAATAGCCTTTATTTCTTGTTTCTCTTTTCTTTCTATCTAAAAATTCCTTTATCCTTTATTGCCTGGCTTCTAACACCACCACTCTCCAAAAGCTGTTCTCTCCAGAATCACCTATTCTCTTTAGTAACCAACCAGTGTTCTGTTCTTAAGTCTCTATCTCCTTGATTTTATCTGTCTTTACATACTATTAAATACCCCTCCTGGGAACTCTCCTGCCAGGCTTCTTTCCTGATCTTATCGTACATCTCTGTTTTCTTACATTTCTGTATTTTCTGTTTCTTTTCTTTGACTGTACTTACCTCCTATTTGCAGAGTTTTCCACAGGTTTCTTGATTTGTTTGTTTTGGGCTTTTTTTGGGGGGGGGTCTTCTGCAAATTATCTGGTAACTACATCAATCATCTTTATGCTGATGACTCTCCAAATTCACATATCTAGCCCTAACATTTTGTTATTCTACCAGTTTTATCTCCATGTGCTTCCTAAGATAATTTCCTTGGGTGCTTATCATCCATCTTTCTGTGTCAAACTTACTTCTATATCTTCACTCACTATTTTAGTTAATGTCACCACCATCTTCCTAGTCATCCAACTTAAAATCTTGCAGTGTTCTTAGACACTTCTTTTACCCCTCATATCTAGTCAGTTGCTAAGTTTTGTGAATTCTAAAACTTTTTAATACCGCCTAAATCCTTTGTCCACAGTTTCTGTTGCTATCACCTTAGTCTCTAGCCTACTGTATTTCTTAGTCTGGGCTGTTACAATATGATACCACAGACTGGATGGCTTAAAAGCAGATATTTGCTTTTAGCAACTTTATTGAGTTATCACTGACATATAAAATAATGTATAGATTTAAAGTGTACAACTTGATGTCTTGGTATATGTATACATTGTGAAATGGTCACCACAAACTAATTATAACAGATCCATCACCTCTACATAGTTACCCTGTGTGTTAAAAGTTAAGATCTCTCCTTTTAGCAAATTTCAAGTATACCGTATGGTATTGTTAACTGTAATCACCATGCCAGATACCCAGAACTTATTTATTCTGAATAACTGAATTTTTATACCCTTTGACCTGTGTCAAATAAATAAATTCATCTTCCTCCAGCCCCTAGCAACCACCATCCTACTCTCTGTTTTTATGAATATGACTGTTTTCGATTATATACGTAAGTGACATGCAGTATTTCTCTTGCCCCATCTTCCTCATGCTGCTTAGCATAATACCTTCCCAGCTCTGAACATGTTATCACAAATTGCAAAATTTCCTTCTTTTTAAAGGCTGAGTAATATTCAATTGTGGGGTATGAGTGTGTGCATTATATTTCTTTACATTCATTTATGGAAGGACATATAGATTATTTCCGTATTTTGGCTATTGTGACTAATGCTGCAGTGAACATTGGAGTACAGATACCTCTTAAAGACCCTGACTTCAGTTCCTTTGTATATATATCCAGAAGTGGGGTTACTAGATCAAATAATAGTTGTGTTTTTAATTTTTTGAAGAACCCCCATAAATATTTCCATAATGGCTATATTAATTTTCTCTTTCTCCACATCCTTGCCAACAGTTGTTATCTCTTACCCTTTTTTTTCAAAGAAAGAGAACTTGGCCAGTAATATTTATTTCTGTAAAACAGGGTGAGTGTACAAAAAGACCACTACAGGCCCATGTATATCAGACATTTCCCATTCTCTGCATTTCCTCCCTCAGTGGCAAAGTACATGAGACCTGGGAAGGATGAAGGGTACTGGTACAGGGTGTGGATGATGGATGGAAGAAGCAGGACAGTAGGACATAGACATGTGGTATCATGCCCACAGCCATATTGGGTGCTGACCTTCCTTAAAAATTGTTATTTTAAATCCCGTTGGTTAAGGGGCACCTGGGTGGCTCAGTGGCCTAAGCCTCTGCCTTCCGCTCAGGTCATGATCTCAGGGTCCTGGGATTGAGCCCTGCATCGGGCTCTCTGCTCAGTGGAAAGCCTGATTCAACCTCCTTCTCTCTGCCTGCCTCTCTGCCTACATGTGATCTCTCTCTGTCAAATAAATAAAATCTTTAAAAAAATAAATAAATCCAGTTAGTTAACATACACTGTTATATTAGTTTCAAGTATATAATATGTGATTTAGTAGTTACATACATCACCTGGTACTCATCACAAGAAGTGCACTCCTTAGGGTCACCTGGGTGGCTCAGTGGCTTAAACCTCTGCCTTCGGCTCAGGTCATGATCTCAGGGTCCTGGGGATCGAGCCCTGCATCGGGCTCTCTGCTCAGCGGGGAGCCTGCTTCCTCCTCTCTCTCTCTCTGCCTGCCTCTCTGTCTGCCTCTCTGCCTACTTGTGATCTCTATCAAATAAATAATAAAATCTTTAAAAAAAAAAAAAAAAGAAGTGCACTCCTTAATCCCCGTCACCTATTTAACCCAAGCCCCCCACACACCTCCCCTCTGGTAACTATAAGTTTGTTCTCTATAATTAAGTCTTTTTTCTTGATTTGTCTCTCTCTCTTTTCTTCTTTTTTTTTTTTAAAGATTTTATTTATTTATTTGACAGAGAGAGATCACAAGTAGGCAGAGAGGCAGGCAGAGAGAGAGGGAGGAGGAAGCAGGCTCCCTGCTGAGCAGAGAGCCCGATGCGGGACTTGATCCCAGGACTCTGAGATCATGACCTGAGCCGAAGGCAGCGGCTTAACCCACTGAGCCACCCAGGCACCCTCTTTTCTTCTTTTTGCTCATGTGTTTTGTTTCTTAAATTCAGTGTATGAAGTCATATGGTATTTGTCTTTCTCTGACTTATTTCATTTATGTATTACTTTCTAGCTCCATCCATGTCATTGCAAATGGCAATATTTCATTCTTTTTATGGCTGAATAATATTCCACTGTGTGTGTGCGTGTGTGTGTGTGTTTTCATGCATGTGCGTGCACATTTGTGTACATGTACCACATCTTCTTTATCCCTTTATTATTCAGTGGATACTTGGGCTCCTTCCATATCTTGGCTGTGGTTGATAATGCTGCTGTAAACATGGGAGTGCATGTATGTCTTTGTATTTTATTCTTTGGGTAAATACCCAGTAGTGTGATTGCTGGATCATAAGGTAGTTCTATTTGTAACTTTTTGAGGACCATAATGTTTCTCACAGTGACTATACCAGATTGCATTCCCATCAGCAGTGCAAGAGGGTTCCATTCTCAACTTCGCCAACACCTGTGTTTCTTGTGTTGGTGATTTTAGACATTCTGACAGGTGTGATGTGGTATCTCATTATAGTTTTGATTTGCATTTTCCTCCACAGTAAGTGACGAGGAACATCTTTTCATGTGTCTTTTGGCCATCTGAATGTCTCAATGTCTTCCTTGAAGAAATGTCTGTTCATATCTTCTGCCCATTTCTTAATTAGATTATTTGTTTTGGAGTGTTGAGTTTTATAACTTCTTTATATATTTTGGATACTAACTCTTTATTGGATATACTTGAAAATACCTTCTCCCATTCAGGAGGTTGCCATGTAGTTTTCTTAATTATTTCCTTCATTGTGTAGAAGCTTTTTATTTTGATGTAGTCCCAATAGTTCCTTTTTGCTTTTGTTTTCCTTCTCTCAGGAGACATATGTAGTAAGAAGTTGCTACAACCAGTGTCAAAAAGGTTACTGCCTGTGTTTTCTTCTAGGACTTTCATGGTTTCAGGTCTCACATTTAGGTCTTTAATCCATTTTGATTTTATTTTTATGTGTGTTTCAAGAAAGTGATCTACTTTTACCCTTTTGCATGTTGCTATCCAGTTTTCCCAACACCAGTTGTTGAAGAAATTGTCTTTTTCCTATTGGATATTTCTTTCCACTTTTCTTTTCAGCACCATATAGCTGTAGGATTATTTCTGGGTTTTCTATTCTGTTCCATTATTCTGTTTGTCTTTTTTGTGCCAGTGCCATACTATTTTGATTACTAGAGCTTTGTAATATAACTTGAAATCTCTAATTGTGATGACTCCAGCTTTGCTTTTTTTTTTTTTTTTTTTAATCAGGATTTCTTTGGCTATTTGGGGTCTTTCCATTGTCAAACAAATTTTAGGATTGTTTGTTCTAGTTCTGTAAAAAAAGGCTGTTGGTATTTTGATTGGGATTCCAATAAATCTGTAGATTGCTTTGGGTACTACAGATTTTTTGATAATACTTATTTTTTCAATCTATGAGCATAGAATGTCTTTCCATTTCTTTGTGTCATCTTCAATTACTTTCATCAGCATTTTGTAGTTTTTATAGTCAAGGTCTTTGACCTCTTTGGTTAGTTTTATTCCTAAGTAATTGTAAGTGAAATTTTTTTCTTAATTTTTCTTTCTGCTGCTTCATTATTGATATATAGAAATGAAGCAGATTTCTATACATTGATGTTTTTATCCTGTGACTTCACTAAATTTGTTTATAAGTTCTGGCAGTTTTGTATGTGTGTGGAGTCTTTCAAGTTTTCTGTATACAGTATCATGTCATTAGCAAATAGTGAAAGTTTTATTTCTTCCTTCCCTATTTTGATGAATTTTTTAAATTAATTTATTTATTTTCAGTATAACGGTATTCATTATTTGGATGAATTTTATTTCATTTTGTTACCTGATGGCTTTGTCTGGGACTTCCAGTACTATGTTGAATAAAAGTGGTGAGAGTGGACAATCCTTTTCTTGTTCCTGACCTTAGAGAAAAAGCTCTTAGTTTTGCCATATTAAGGATGATTTTATTTGTGGGTTTTTCATATATGGCCTTTATGAAGTTGAGGTATGTTCCCGTGAATCCTACTTTATTGAAGGTTTTTATCATAAATGGATGTTGTACTTTGTCAAATGCTTTTTCTGTGTCTTTTGAAATAATCATATGGTTCTTATCCTTTCTCTAATTGATGTCATGTATCACATTAATTTGTGAATGTTGAACTACCTTTGCAACCCAGAAATAAAACCCACCTGATCATGGTGAATGATTCTTCTAATTTATTGTTGGATTAAGTTTGCTACTATTTTGTTGAGGATTTTTGCATCTATGTTCACCAAAGGTATTGTATTGGCTTGTAATTCTATTATTAGTGGTATCTTTATCTAGTTTTGGTATCAGGGTAAAGCTGGCCTCATAGAATGAATTTGGAAGTTTTCCTTCCTTTTCTATTTTTTGAAGTAGTTAGAAGTGAATGGGTGTTAACGCTTGTTAACTGTTTGGTAGAATTCTCCTGTGAAGCCTTCTGGCTCTGGACTTTTGTTTCGTCCTTGTTTCTGATTTCTGATTCAATTTCTTGGCTGGTTTTAGTGTGTCCAGATTTTCTATATCTTCATGTTTCACTTGTGATAGTTTATATGTTTCTAAGCATGTACGCATTTCTTCCAGGGTTGTTCAGTTGGTATATTGTTGGTATATATAGTTTTTCATAGTGTTCTCTTATGGTTGTTTGTATTTCTCTCGTATTGGGTGTTATTTCTCCTCTCTAGTTGTGATTTACTTGAGTCCTTTATCCTTTTTTCATCTTAAGTCTAACTAGAGATTTATTAATTTTATTGATTTTTTTTTTCCAAACAACCAGCTCCTGGTTCTATTGATCTGTTCTGTTATTGTTTTAGTTTCTGTATCATTTATTTTTCCTCTCATCTTTGCTGTTTCTCTCTTTCTGCTGGCTATAGGTTTTGTTTTTCTTTTTCTAGCTCCTTTAGGTATAAGGGTACATTGTTTAAGATTTTTCTTTCACCTTGAGGTAGGCATATATTATTATTACCCTCCCTCTTAGGACCAGTTTTGCTGCATTCCAAAGGTTTTTGACCATTCTGTTTTCATTTTCATTTGTTTCCATATATATTTTATTTCCTCTTAATTTCCTAGTTGACCATGCATTGTTTAGTACCATTCTATTTGACCTCCATATATTTGTGGTCTTTCCTCATTTTTTTCTTATAGTTGACTTCTAGTTTCACAGCATTATGGTCAGAAAAGATGCATGGTATGACTTTGATCTTCTTGAACTTGTTTAGGCTTCTTTTGTGGCCTAATGCAGCATCTATTCTGGAGATAGTTCCATGTACACCTGAAAAGAATGTATATTCTGCTATCTTAGGATAGAATGTTCTGAATATATGTGTTAAATCCATCTGTTTCAATATGTCATTCGAAGCCATTATTTCCTCATTGATTTTCTGTTTAGAGGATCTGTTCATTCATGTAAATGTGCTGTTAAAGTCCCCTACTATTGTTGTATTATCATCTATTAGTTGCTTTATGTTTGTTATTAATTGTATATATTTGGTTGTTCCTATGTTAGATGTATAAATATTTACAATTGTTTTATATTCTTATTGAACTCTTCATCAGCTGGTGTCCTTGGTCTCTTCTTACAGTCTTTGTTTTAAAACTAGTTTGTTCTTTATAAGTATCGCTACTTTGGCTTTCTTTTGACATACATTTGTATGATAGATACTTCTCCATCCCTTTAATTTCAGTTTGCATGTACCTTTAGGTCTAAAATGAATCTCCCTTATTTGAGGAAAGCATCTGCATCCTGGAGACTGACTGGGAAGCCCAGGCTTTGGGTGAATGTACTAACCTCTGTCTATAGACTTCTTCACAGCCTACTCCTACCTCCAGCTCCTGGGCCCGAGCCATGCCTTCCAACCCAGCTGTCCGTCCATGTTGTAGATCACCTGCCCCCGCAACCCATATCCTTCTGTCCTGCCCATTTCTCCTGCCTAATGGGTTTTTGTGCCATTTGGGTACTTTTCCATAAGTTGGCCCTTGTATTCATAGAGACTTTAAAAGATTTTTGATAGAAACCAAGGACCTCCTTTCAGTTTCGAGCAGGTTTATCTCTATATTCCAACCCCAAAAATTATGTACCTTTCTAGTTTAGTCAAATTTGTGGAAGTCCTCTCTCCCTTTCCCGTTATACATTCTTAGTCCTATGTTACCTTTATGTCTCAGAAATGGTGAAATGTACATCAATCCAATAAAATACGAAATAACCCCCCAAATATAGATAAATAAGCAAATAAACACATAAAATGAATCTCATCATAGGTACCTTGTAGATGGATCTCATTTTTTTAATCCTTTCTGTTACCCTATGTATTTTGATTTTAACATTTTTTAGTCCATTTACATTCAGAGTAATTATAGATAGGTATGTATTTAGTAACATTTTTAAGACTTGTAGTTTTCTGAAGATTTTCTCTGATCCTTTTTTGTCTTTCTCTTTCATGTTTTGCTGATTTTTTAGTGATATATTTCTCTTTATTCTTTGCATATTTATTAGAGGTTTTTAATATATGGTTACCAGTACATTTATATGTAACCTCTTGTATATATAGGAGTGTATATTAAGTTGGTAATCCTTAAGGTTGAACTCATTCTTTACTCCTCTCCCCATGCTTTAAATACATGTTGTTATATATCCTTTTATCTTATGAGTTCCTTTCCTGATGTTTTCACAGAAATATTCATCTTCAGTGCTTTAATGTTTCCTACCTTTATATTGTAACTTTTGGTCTCTCCCTTATTAAGGGGACTCAGAGTCCCCTTAAATATTTCTTGTAGGGCTGGTTTAATGGTTATAAACTCCTTTAGTTCTTGAAAGGGGAACTCTACCTCTTCTTCTTTTCTGAATGATACCCTTGCTAGATAGAGTACTCTTGGCTGTAGATTTTTTCCGTTCTACAATTTGAATAATCATTCCACTCCCTTCTGTTGAAAAATCTCCTGCTAGTCTTAGGGGTTTTCCCTTCTATGTTACTATCTTGTCTTGATGACTTAAAAAATTTCTCTTTATCACTGTATTTTGCCAATTTAATTACAATATGTCTTAGTATAGATCTGCTTTTGTTGGTCTTGTTGGGGATAAGTCAGTGAGTTCCTTATACCTATTCTCATTTTGCGTATTCTTTTCTCTGTCTTTGGTTCGGCTTTAATACTTTACGTCATTGTGTCTTCTAGGTTACTCATTTGTTCCTCTGCTTCTTCTGTTTTTCTCTTCATTCCATCAAGAGTGTTTCTCATTTTGTTTATCGTACCCTTTATCTCTCCTATGTTCTTCCTTATCTCTGTGTTAAGGCTCTCAATTCTGTCTTTCACTTTTTTCTCAAGTCCTGTGAGGATCCTTATGATGGTTTCTTTAAATTCTCTATCAAGCATGTTACTTAGAGTTCACTTCAGTCTCTGGCCATGGCCTAGTCCTCTTCTTTCAATTGGGATAAATTTCTCTTTATCTTCATTTTGTGTGCCTCTCTTTGTGTCTGTGAATTAGGAAAGTCATCTGTGTCTTTTGCTCTTAAAAGTAGTGACTTTATGAAGAAGGGCACCTTCAGTGCAGAGTCTCCTGTTCACCAGAACCTGTCCCTTCATGAGAGTATCCTTTGTGTGTTGTTTATGCCTTGCTGTCGTGTCCGAGTCACTTTCCCTTTCAATGCAGTCATCTGAACGGACTCTCTGCTTTTTCTGGGCTGTGCCTGCTCTCTGTGGTATTAGTGGGACCAGGCAGGCCAGCTCTGGGGGATATGCCCACCAGGGAAGTAGGGGCATGGCAGGATTGTTAGCAGAATTTGTGCTGGGCTACTAATTTTTAGTTTTAAGTCAAAATCCTGAGGTGCTACAGCAGCTGGGTCCGTGCATCAGGGTGGCTAGGTGTGTCACAATGTCTGTGTCTCAGGATGGCCAGACAACAGGGCAGAGCTTGGCAGCTGGACATGGTGTGCTTTGGCAGCTGTGCACCTGGTGGCTGTGTGGGTCCCCACAATATTAACAAAATTTACCCTTAGTCAAGGGTCCAGGCCAGCAGCCTTGGAGTGGGCAAATCCTCAGGAGAACTTGTGAGCTTGGTGCAATGCTAGTGGTTAGATAGCAAGTATCTGTGCAGCTCCACCTCGTGCACATGGCCCATTGTTTATGCTAGAGAGCAGGGGAGGAAAACAGCACCTGTCAGCTCTCTTGTCTTTGGAGAAGTCCCCCAACATGCTCCAAAATTGGTATGAACAGGTCTCCTTTTTGCCCCCACGGTTATGTAAACTGCCATTTTTATGTTGCCTTCTGGTGCAGGCTGCTATCTCTTTAAGGGCAGCTAGCCAGGTATCACTCACCCTCCAAAGTTGTCCAGTGTTGTTAAAGCTCCAGGCTCCCAATTCCCAGTGGTTAAACAAACACAAGAATTCAGCCCCTGTGGTTTTCAAAGCCAAACATTAGGGGGAGCAGTCTTCCCTATGTGAGCTCCTTGGTGTGAGGGCCCATTTCTCTGCCATCTCTACTCACAAAGCTCTCTCCTCTAGCAGCTTCCCCCACATTTATGATATTCCTAACCTTTCGGATGCAGCTTCTTCTCTGTATTTAGTTGTGGAGTTTGTTCTTCCCATCTTTGGATCACTCTCCCATTTATTGACTTGGACATGGATGATAATCTACTGAAAACATGGGACAGGGTGAGCTCAGGGTCCTCCTACTCCATCATCTTCCCAAACTCATCTCTCCTCTTGTCTTTTTTTTCTCTCTTTTATATGAAGTTTTCTGTTTTAATTTCAGTATAGTTAACATACAATGTTACATTAGTTTTGGGTATATAATGTAGTGATTCAAGAATTCTATACATTACTCAGTGTTCATCATGATAAGTGTACTCTTAAATCCCCTTCACCTATCTCACCCATCCTTCACCCTCTGGTAACCATCAGTTTGTTCTCCATAGTTAAAAATGTCTCCTGTTTTTTTTTAATCTCTTTTTTCCTTTGCTCATTTATTTTGTTTCTTACATCCCACGTGTGAGTGAAATTATATGGTCTTTATGTTTGACTGACTTGTTTTGTATATCAATATACCCTCTAGCTCTATCCATGTCATGGTGGATGCAAGATTTCACTTTTTGTGGCTGATGAATATTCCATTACACGCACGTGCGTGCACACACACACACACAGACACACACACAGCACCTTCTTTATCCATTCATGTATCAATGGACAATTGGGCTCTTTTCATAATTTGGCTGTTGTAAATAGTGCTGCAATAAATGTAAGAGTGCATATATCCCTTTGAATTAATATTTTGGTATTCTTTGGATAAATACCTGGTAGTGCAATGGCTGGATCTATTGGTATGGTAGATCTATGGTAGTTCTATTTTTAACTTTTTGAGGAACTTCCATGCTATTTTTCAGAGTGGCTGCACCAGTTTGCATTCCTAAAAACGGTGCAAGAGTGTTCCTCTTACTCTATGTTCTTGCCAACACCTGTTGTTTCTTGTGTTATTGAATTTAACAGTTCTGTTAGGTGAGAGGTGATATCTCATTGAAGTTTTGATTTGCACTTTTTCATATACGTACAACAAACATTTATTTCCTCACAGTTCTGGAGGCTCAAAGTCTAAGATCAAGGTGCCAGCTGAGTATCTGGTCAGGACTCTGTTCCTAGCTTGCTGATGGCTGACTTCTTGATGTGTCATCACATGACTTTTTCATTGTATATCCACAGACAGGAAGAGAGAGTGAACTCTGCTCTCTTCCTTTTCTTTTAAGGACAACAATTCTAGTACTTTAACACCTACACTTAAGACTTCATTTAATTTTAATGACTTCCTTATAGAATATGATCCAAATACAGACACATTGGGGCATAGGACTTTAGCATATATAACTTTTCAAAGTTTTTATTTAAAGTCTAGTTAGTTAACATACAGTGCTTTATATTAGTATCAAGTATACAATACAGAAGTTCAATGCTTCCATACAATAGTTGGTTCTCAACACAAGTGCACTCCTTAATCCCCATGACCTATTTAACCCACCACCCACCAGCCTCTCCTCTGATAACCATTAGTTTGTTCTCAACAGTTAAAATTCTTTTTCTTGGGGCACCTGGGTGGCTCAGTGGGTTAAAGCCTCTGCCTTCGGCTCAGGTCATGATCCCAGGGTCCTGGGATCGAGCCCCGCATCGGGCTCTCTGCTCCACAGGGAGCCTGCTTCCTCCCCCCTCTCTCTGCCTGCCTCTCTGCCTACTTGTGATCTCTGTCTGTCAAATAAATAAATAAAATCTTTTTAAAAAAATTATTTTTCTTAGGTTGCTTCTCTTGCTCTTTTTTTATTTTTCCCTGTGCTCATTTGTTTGCTTTCTTCAAGTCCACATATGAGTGAAATTATATGGTATTTATCTTTCTTTGACTTATTTCACTTAGCATAATACTCTTTAGCTCCATTTATGCCATCGCATGAGTAATATTCTATTGTTTGTGTATACCACATCTTTATTCATTCATTTGTCAATGGACATCTGGGCTCTTTCCATAATTTGGTTATTGTAGATACTATTGGTATAAACATGGGAGGGCATGTATTTGAATTAGTATTTTGGTATTCTCTAAGTAAATACCTAGTAGTGCAATTGCTGGATCATAGGGTAGTTGTGTTTTTTAACTTTTTGAGGAACTTCCATACTATCTCCCATAGTGGGTGCCTCAGTTATCATTCCTATCCAGTGGTGTAAGAAGATTCCCCTTTCTTCACATCCTCACAGACATATGTTGTTTCCTCTCTGGTTGGCTTTAAGCCATTCTGACAGATGTGCGGTGATATCTTATTATAGTTTTGATTTGTATTTCCCTGATAATAAGTGATGTTGAACATCTTTTCATGTGTTCATTGGCCATCTGTATATCTCCTTTGGAAAATATCTATTCATGTCTTCTGTCCAGTTTTATTTATTTTTTTCTGTCCAGTTTTAAATTGGATTATTTGTTTTTTGGGTGTTGAATTTTATAACTTCTTTATGTATTTTGGATACCAAACCTTTACCAGATATGTCATTTACAAATATATTATCCCATTCTGTAGTTTGCCTTTTAGTTTTATTGATTGTTTCCTTTGCTGTGCAGAAGTTTTTCATTTTTATTTGTTAATGATATTTATTTATTCATTTGAGAGAGAGAGAGAGAGCACAAGCAGGGGGAGCAACAGAGAGGGAGAAGCAGGAGGGAGCCCAGTGTGGGACTCAATCCCAGGACCCTGGGATCATGACCCCTGGGATCATGACCTGAGACGAAGGCAGGTGTTTAACTGACTGAGCCACCCAGGCATCCCCGTCCAGTTACTTTATAGGTGCCTTTCTACTTAGTCTGTCTCTGAGCCACGCAGGCACCCCCAGAAGCTTTTAATTTTGATGAAGTCCCAGTAGTTTATTTTTGCTTTTATCTCCCTTGCCTCAGGAGATATATCTAGAAAGAAATTGCTATGGCCGATGTCAAAGAGGCTACTGCCTGTGTTCTCCTGTAGGATGTTAATGGTTCCCTGTCTTTCATTTAGGTCTTTTCATCCATTTTGAATTTACTTTTGTGTTTGGTGTAAGAAAGTGAGTCAGGTTCATTATTTTTCATGTCTCTGTCCAGTTTTACCAGCACCGTTTTTTAAGAGATTTTCTTTTACTCATTGTATATTCTTTCCCCCCCTTGTTGAAGATTAATTGCCCATATAATTGTGGGTTCTCCTGGTTCTCTATTCTGTTCCATTGATCTATGTGTCTCTTTTTGTGCCAGTACCATACTGTTTTCATCATTACAGCTTTGTGGTGTAACTTGAATTCCAGAACTCTGATGCCTCCAACTTTGCTTTTGTTTTTCAAGATTGCTTTGCCTATCTGGGGTCTTTTGAGGTCCATAGAAATTTTAGTGTTATTAATTCTAGCTCTGTGAAAAATGCTATTGATATTTTGATAGGGATTACATTAAATATATAGATAGATTTGGGTAATAAAGACATTTTAACAGTATTTGTTCTTATGTTCCATAAGTATGGAGTGTCTTTCCATTTCCTTGTGTTATCTTTAATTTCTTTCATCAGTGATGTATAGTTTTTAGATGACAGGTCTTTCAACTCTTTGGTTATGTTTATACCTAAGTATCATAGTTTTGGTGCAGTTACATAAGGGATTGTTTTCTTAATTTTTCTTTCTGCTGCTTCATTATTGGTTTAGAGAAATGCAACAGATTTCTGTACATTGATTTTGTGTCCTGAAGTTTTGCTAAATTTGTTCATCAGTTCTAGCAGTTTTTTGCTGGAGTCTTTTGGGTTTAGTATGTGTGATACCATGTCATCTGCAAATAGTGAAAGTTTTACTTCTTCCTTGCTTATCCATATGCCTTTTATTACTTTTTGTTGTCTGATTGCTAGGGCTAGGATTTCCAGTACTATGTTAAATAACCATAGTGAGAGTGGACATCCCTGTCTTGTTCCTGACCTTAGAGGTAAAGCTCTCAGCTTTTCCCTCAATGAGAATGATAGTAGCTCTGGGTTTTTCATATATCACCTTTATTATGTTGATGTATGTTCCCTCTGAACCTATTTCATTGAGCATTTTTATCATGATATTGTACTTTGTTAAATACTATTTCTGAATATATTGTGATGATCATATGGTTCTTATTCTTTCCTTTATTAATGTTGTGTGTCATGCTAATTGTTTTGCAAATATTAAACCACTCTTGCAACCCAAGAATAAATCCCATTATTGTGGTGAATCATTCTTTTAATCTACTGTATTTAATCTATTGTTGTATATATTTAATGTATTATTGTATAAAATAGTTTGCTACTATTTTATTGAGAATTTTTGCATCCATATTCATCAATATTGGCCTACAGTTCTCTTTTTTAGTAGAGTCTTCCTCTGGTTATGTATGGAATCTTGGTAATGCTGGTATCATCAAATGAATTTGAGTTTTCTTTCCTTTCTTATTTTTGGAATAGATTGAGGATAGGTATTAACTCTTCTGTAAATGTGTTATAAAATTCATCTATGAAACCATCTGGTCCTGGCTTTTATTTGTAGAGATTTTTGATGACTGATTCAGTTTCTTTGCAGGTTATTGTTCTGTTGAGGTCTTCTATTTCTTATTGTTTCAGTTTTGGTAGTTTATATGTTTCTAGGAATTAATCCATTTCTTTCAGGTTGTCCAATTTTTTAATTATAGTTTTTTATTATATTCTCTTAACAATTTTTGTATTTTTGTAATGTTGGTTGTTATTTCTCCTCTCTCATTTGTGAATTTATGTATTTGGGTCCTTTCTTTTCTTTTTGATTAAGCCTGCCTAGAGGTTTCTCAGTTTTCTTGATTTATCAGAGATCCAGCTCCTGGCTCATTGATCAGTTACACTGTTTTCTTTGTTCTATATGATTTATTTCTGCTCTAAACTTTATTATTTTCTTTCTTTATCTGGCTTTAAGCTTCATTTGTTGTTTTTCTCACTCCTTTAGATGTAAAGTTAAGTTGTTTCTTTGAGATTTTTCTTGCTTTGAGGTAGGCATTATACTGCTATAGACTTCCCTCTTAGGACTGCTTCTGCTATATCCCAAATGTTTTGTATTGTAGTTTTGTGTTTTCATGTTCATTTGTTTTTATACATTTTGTTTAATATCCTAGTTGAACCATTAATTGTTTAGTAGCATGTTGTTTAAACTTCATGTATTTGTGATCATTCCAATTTTTTTGTGTGCTTGACAGGTTTCATAGCACTGTATTCAGAAAAGATGCATATTGTGATCTCAGTATTATCGTTATTTGTTGAGGCCTGATTTGTGATGTAGGATGTGATCTGTTCTGGAGAATGTCCCATGTACACTTGAAAAGATTGCATATTCTGCTGTTTTAGGATGGAGTGTTCTGAATATATTTGTTAACTCTATCTGAATCAGTGTGGCACTCAAAGCCATTGTTTCCTTGTTGATTTTCTATTTATATTATCTGTCCATCGATATAAATGGAGTATTTATGCCCCCTCCTATTATTGTGTTCTTATTAATCTCCTTATGTTTGTTATTCATTGTTATATATACTTTGGTGATCACATATTAGGTGTATAAATACTTGCATTGTCTGCTTTATTATGATATATAGCCTTCTTCATTTCTTACAGTCTTTGTTTTAAAATCTAGTTTATCTGTTATAAATATTGCTACTCCAGCTAATTATTGACATGCATTTGTGTCATAAATATTTCACCATCCACTCACTTTAGATCTGCAGGTGTTTTTAAGTCTAAAATCATTCTCTTATAGACAGCATATAGATGGCTCTTGTCTGTTTGGTTTTTTGGTTTTGTTCTGTTTTTTTTTTTAATGTTGTTTGTTTTTGTGTTTTTGTTGTTGTTGTTGTTGTTTTGCCTCCTGACAGCCTGTGTCTTTTGATTGGAGTGTTTAGTCCTTTTACATTCAGAGTAATCATTGATATACATGTATTTAGTACCATTTTATTACTTGTTTTGTCAATGTATCTGGAGATTTTCTCTGTTCCTTTCTAGTTTTTGTCACTTTTGGTCCTTCCTTTCCATGCCAAGATTCCCCATTAATATTTCTTGCAGGGCTGGTTTCATGGTCACATATTCTTTTAGTTTTTGGTTATCTGGGAATCTCTATGTCAACTCTGTTCTGAGTAACAGCCTTACTGGATAGTGTTCATTGCTGCAGATTTTTTCCATTCAGCAAATTGAATATATCATGTCACTTCCTGTTGGCTTGCCAGGTTCCTATTGAGAAATCTCCATCCAGCCTTATGGGTCTTCCCTTGTAAGTTAAGGATTTCTTTAGTGTTGCTGCTATTAAGATTTTTTTCTCTATCACTAGATTTTGCCAGTTTAATTACAATATGTGTTGGTATTGGCCTGATTTGTTTTGATGGGAGTTCTCTTTTCTCCTGGCCTGGATGTCTGTTTTCTTTCCCAGATTAGGGAAGTTTTCTGCTATTACTTCTTGAAATAAATTTTCTGCCTCCTTTTATCTCTTCTTCTTCTGAGACTCTGTTCATTTCTGACTGTTTTTTTTTAACTCTTTTATCTCTGTGATAAGTATCTTCTTGATGTCTCCCATTCTTTTCTGAAGCCCAGTGAGTATCCATATGATTGCTGCTTTAAATTCTGGACCAGGCATATTACTTATATCTGCTTTAATTAGGTCCCTGGCTGTGATCTTTTCTTGTTGTTTCATTTGGGATGAAGTCCTCCATCTCGGCATTTTGTCTTGGTTTCTGCCTTCTTCTGTGTGTTAGGAAAACCAGTATGTTTCCTGCACCTGAAATTAATGGCTTTATGAAGAAACAGTCATTTAGTTTCTAGTACCTGTCACTTCTGATATTTTTCTTTGCTATGTTCTTTGTATGCTCTGCTGTTGTGTTTTGATTGCCCTGTCCTTCAGGCTAAAGGACAGGATCACTCCTAAGTCACCTGCAGAGGCTCTCCTTGCTTGCAGTGTACAGTATTTGTTCCTTGCCCAAAATGTGGTGAGCTTTAACTACTGTGCTCTGGTCTGCTTATCAAATGAGACCTGATACTATTTCTACTCCAACTGAAGCCCTGTAAAACTCTTGTAGAGATACATGGTTTGGGCAGGGGTTTCTGCTGATCTTCTGAGGGAGGAGCCCACCATGCTGGTACTGGGGCAAGCTTGACTGAGAAGGGCAGTCTCATCAGAAAGCTGGGGTGTGGGACTTAGTGCAACCATGTTAGGCAGCCAGTATATGTGCTGTGGTGCTTCCTGCAGCTGGCTCTGTTTATGCTGAGGAGCAGGGGAGAAAAATGGTACCAGTCAGCTCTCGTTCCCTGAGAGCAGTCTCCATGAATGCTACTTCTCAGGGAAGCACTGTGAGAAGAGCAAATAATCTCCCACCTGTGTGCCCCAAGCATTTTCTAGTTTTCTGTTTTCAAACTGTACACCTTCAGGTGTGTTTTTTTTTGTTGTTTTTTGTTTTTTGCCTACCTTCTCTCCAGAAGTACAATGCCCTCCAGGCTCTATCCCAGATAATCTTGATGACCTTTTAAACTGCAACAGGCTTTAGAGACATGGTGTGGTAGGGGCTTGTGCTGATATTCTGGGGGATGGGTGCACTTGCTGGGATTGAGGCAAACTTGACTAAGATGGGCAATCCCAGTGCAGGGGTTTGAGACTTGGTATAAGCAAGTTAATTAGCTGTTGTCAGGGCTACACTGTTTGCCACTGGTAGCTCTGTGTTTATGCTGAGGGTTACTGGAGGGAAATGGCTCTGGCCCACTCCTTTGTTTCTGGAGCGGCATCTATATGAAAGCTGCCTCTCAGGAAAGCCCTCCAAGGAGATTGAATAATCTCCCTCCTGTATGTCCCAGGTATCCTTCAGATCGCTTTTTCCATGTTCTGTTCCCAGGTTGTTTGCCTGCCTTCTCCCTCCAAGAGCACAGCAGTGCCCTCAGGGCTTTGTCCCAGCCAACCCTACTAACCTTTAAAATTGTGAGCTTTAAGCCTCACTGGTTTTAAGAACTCATGAAAATCGGCCCCTCTCATGTTCCAAGCCAGTGGCTTTGGGTAAATATTCTCCTTGTGCATTCCCCTGTGTGTTCTGCTCTCTTTCTCACCCTGGTCTGTGACTGCAGCTCCCTCCCCTCTGCAGTGCCCATTATCCTTTTCTCTCCTAAGTCACATCTGCATACTTCCTACCAAATTTAATAAGGCCTCTTCTCTCCCTTCAGTTGTGGAGTTTGTTCTGTCAGTCTCCATATTGATTTCTGCTGTATTTAGGATGATTTGATTGGTTTTGTTGTGTTTGTGAGACAAGATGAGCCTAGGGTTCTCCTACTCCACTGCCATCTTCTTCAAAACCAATATGTATATTTTTTTGAGAGAACACAATCCAGTCTATAACATCTCTAGACTGTTAAACTAATCTTGTTACTTGTTACTTGTTACTTGTATGTGTTGCTTCACATACAACCCTAATCTTTGCTCCTACCAAGCTTTTCAGTCCACTCCTATTTTTTGTCCTACCTCACTAGTTGTTCTTCTCAATTATCTTTGCCATTTGTTCTTCATCTTTGGATGCTGGAATATCCCAAGTCTGTCATGGGTCACATTCTCTCTCTTTGTTTGTTCTCTTAGTAAGTACCCTCAGTTCTCTTGACCCTAAATGTTATCTCGTACTGAAATTTTCCAAAATTATATCTCTACCTCTAAATGACTCTGCCCTGATCACTAGACAGGTATATATACCTGCTTTTTTTCTTTTTCTTTTTTTTTTATTAATTGTCTTTACTTGGAACTCTAATAGTATTTAAAACTGGAATCTTGATTTTTTTTCCTACCAGACTGCTTAAACCTATTCCTCTTTCAGTATTCTCCAACTTGGCAAAATATCTTTACCATTCAACCATTTTCTCAGGCCATAAAACCCTGGAGCTGACCTTCATTCTGTGCTTACCACTTGATATCCAATCCATCAGCAATTCCTATTAGTTCAGACTTTAAAAATAAAAGGTTGGTTCTGATGGCTCCTCTAGAAGGAATCACTCCAAATATAATCACTCCTCATCACCTCTCTTGGTACATCCCTCATCATGTCTTATCTAGACAGTTGCAGTGGTCTCCCAAACTGGTCTCTGCTTCTAATCCCTTCCATAGTATGTTCTATGTACAAGAACCATAGTGCTTTTTTAAAAATACAAATCATATCCTGTTATTTTCTTGTTCTAAAACCCTTCATCCCTGGCAGTTCTCTCCTTCCACTCTGTTTTTATTTCCATTCCAGTTACAGTGGGTTTCTGTTTCCTCCAATGGAATGTTCTTTTCCCAGATCTTATTTCATTCAGTTCTTTTCTCAGATACTACCTCTACATGAAAGTCTTTCTTACCTAAAATATCCACCATGTATACACATGAGATTTTTTAATATTATTTTCTTTTTTCTTTATATCATGTGTCATTACTTGAAATTATATTTTTTTAATTTATTTCATTGTCTATCATGCTTTCCCCACTAAAATATAAATTCAAAGAGCAAGGACTTTGTCTCATTATTGCCACATTTAAAACTTCCGGCAATATAGTAGGTAACAGTAAATATTCATTGAATGAATGAAATTATTCTGATACATGTTCTTACATAATTCTTTATATAGAGTTCAAGCCCTTGAAATTTCTGCCCAGCTTTCTCCTATTATCCCTCCATACTCTCCTCCCTGCACCCCCCAAAACACAATCAGACAAAACTCAGAACATTAGCATCTTTCATTTTTAACAGATTTAAATCTATATTCCAATATTCTCCATTACTTTACCCCATCTATCTTTGGGTGCTAAGTATTTTTTTATTTTATTTATTTATTTGGCAGACAGAGATCCCAAGTAGGCAGAGAGGCAGGCAGAGAGAGAGGGAAGCAGGCTCCCTGCTGAGCAGAGAGCCCCATGCAGGGCTCGATCCCAGCACCCTGGGATCATGACCTGAGCCGAAGTCAGAGGCTTTAACGCACTGAGCCACCCAGGCGCCCCATTAGATAGAATTTTTATTTTACTTTTGAATTTAAATAACTATCTCAATGTCAAAGCTTAACTTCAAAAAATTATTCATCTTCATTTAGATCACTCCCTTGATGGACCCCTTACAAATGGTGATGGCAGAGAGCCTCGGACAGGAATCAAAAGAAAACTACTTAGTGCATCAGAAGAAGATGAAAACATGGGAAGAGAAGAGAAAGAGAAAAAAGAAACAAAGGAGAAATCACATTTGTCCTCTTCAGAGAGTGGAGAGTTAGGATCCAGTTTAAGTTCTGAAAGTACCTGTGGTTCTGATTCTGATTCTGAATCAACTTCCAGAACAGATCAAGATTACATAGATGGAGACCATGACTATAGCAAATTCATACAAACCAGGCCTAAAAGAAAACTAAGAAAGCAATATGCCAATGGAAAAAGAAACTGGAAGACAAGAGGCACAGGAGGAAGGGGCAGATGGGGAAGATGGGGTAGATGGAGTAGAGGAGGCCGAGGAAGAGGAGGCAGGGGACGAGGAGGTCGAGGAAGAGGTGCAGGTGCCACTAGAGGGAGAGGGAGAGGGAGAGGAGGAAGAGGTGCTTCTAGAGGATCCACCAGAGCCAAACGTGCACGTATTGCAGATGATGAATTTGATACAATGTTTTCAGGACGTTTCAGTAGACTGCCTCGAATTAAAACAAGAAACCAAGGCAGGAGGACTGTTTTATATAATGATGATTCTGATAATGACAATTTTGTGTCCACTGAAGATCCTCTGAATCTTGGTACATCCAGATCAGGCAGAGTGCGTAAAATGACAGAAAAAGCCAGGGTTAGCCATCTCATGGGATGGAATTATTAACAGTTAATAAATTTAGAGTAATTTAAAAAATTCAATGGCCTTCTACTGCAGGGAATTTACTAGGAAATCTACAAAGCAAGTTGTGTGGGGACTTCTGCTTCCTTTCACATTGGTGCTTTTCCATTACGCCAGTATACATTTGTTTCAAGACTTTTGATCTCCACACTTCATTTGTTCAAACAAGCCTTACTCATTAGGCCTTAAATTTTAAAAAATTCTGCCCACATATAGACACACACACACACACACAACACATCACAAACACACTACAGATTTACTACATTAAAGGAGCATTCAGCTTCTTAGGAGTAGCATGACATTTTTATCTCAATTGAATATCCCTCTTTTGCTTTTGTATCACAGAAGTATAGCACCTTCTTACAGAGTTTTATATAGTTTGTTTTTGCCATTTTGATTCTTGTACCCAGTAATAATAACTTTTGCACAGTACACCAATCCTATAGGCAGCTATTAAATGTTTACAGTTTCTATATTGTAAGAACGATCTGGATTATTTTACTCTTCCCAGGCCAAACTTTCATGAATTGTACTGAACTGAAGTATATATTTATACTACAGTTTTTTGGGGGTGGGGGGAACTTGATATGCTTTTCATTGATTTGCTTAATTCATGTTATAGGTGAGAAAGGGTTGGTGCCTTGTAAATATGTAGCAAATCTTTGTGATGTGTCCTGATGTTTGCATTAACTTTATTAAAAAAGAGTATTTGAGGTATCAATCTAGACAAGGTGCCAAATGCAAAAGTTACTTGCATCCATTTTCTTTTTCCTATTATATTTTATTGCATTAACAGAACTTGTGTAGTTTAAAGAACAACTTAAACATTTGAAAAAATCCTCATCCACAAAGAATAACTTCTTTGAATAGTAGCTCAGCTACCTCTATTAACTACAACTACTGGAAATGTTAAGGAAAATAGATGCTGTTTTTCATTACTGACTAAAAAAAATAGAACAAGCTTGGTAGGAATGAATACTCATATGTTATAAGCTGAGAGGTTGTTAATAATTGTATTGGCTCTCAAATTAATAGTTGTAATTAACAAACTTTCATAAGTGTAGTATGCTGTACCTTAGGCTTTTCTTAGTACATACTTGTATAAGTAGACTTGGTCTACTGCTTATGTATCTCTGCTACCACTTGCTACTTAACAGCTATGAGTGATTGGTTTTCATTTGAATTTTAAAATGTAACAAAGCACCTAGTTTGAATTGGAATGTTTTGGCTAGCAAATATTTTGAGACAATTTTAATAAGTTTTGCTCATACCATTCCAAAGGGTTCTTCTATTATAATCTTTTAGAAAAGAACCTCATTACAATGCACACTGATATTCAAGTCATTATTTTATATATTAAAAAAATCTTTAAAACCCTTACAATCTTGTTTACAGCAGTAGAGTGCACATGATTCTGTAAATGAGCTTGAGTTCTAAGATGAATTTTAGTCCTCAAATTTGAGAAATTTCAAATTCAGTAATTTGTTTTGGTGAGTGGGATAATATTAATCTCTGTTATTATAACAGCAGATTTGTTGCACTTAGATCAGACTTTGGAGATAAAAGAAACTTCTTAATGTATGCCTAGTAATCCCAGGATATTTCTTAACCTAATGTGTTTTTTTCATGTTTCCAGTCATTTTATGCATCTGAAAATCCTTAAGTGCAAAGGAAGGAGTACACACATAACTTTGCTCTTTTGTTTGGGTCAGGTGGGGGGTTGTTCCTGTACTAACAACTTTAAGCAATTTTCACTTGCAGTAGAAATGATGTTCAGGCTTTAAGAAAGTATTGTTGTGAATTGTTAATGGCACTAACTTCTGTTACTGAAAGTAGATCAAGCTGATTTTTTTGTTGTTGTAGTGTTGTTGTTGTTATTGTTGTTGTTTTTCACTAAACCAAAACTACTGCTGGTTAAACTCAGCTGACACTTTTAACCATACTATAAATTCAAAAACATTCACATTTGAAACTCTGCATTTGATTTTTACTAAAATACACTATTTTAATTATTTGTCTCATGGGCATTTGGACTAAATTTGTGCCTGTGTTTTCCTAGAATCAATAACACTTTGACTTATGCTAATCAAAGTAACATAGCTACTTAAATTCATGGATATACTCAAATGTGTATTATGTGTATCATTTTAGTGTGAAATTTTTAAGTTGACATTCTTCTATGAAGAGCTGACCCCTTCAAATGTAGAAGAATCGCTGTTTGTGTGATTTTAGCTATCTCAAGCTTTATTTATAATTTATTTTGAAAAATAAAAATGCCACATTTATTTCCCATATGTCAAGATTTTCTAGGTTTAGATAATTAGAATAAGGCTGAAGACATTTTTAAGCACATTTTATATGTAGTGAAATACTGTGAAAATACTAGTGAACAGCATTTTGCTATAATGTTGATTTCAGTTATTAGGATTTAAAAGTCACCAGGGTATGTTAGATGATCATATATACCATTTATTACAAAACAAACAGATTATTTTCTGTTTGCATGCAAATTATTTTAATATGTGTGAAAATAAAAGTTTGGAAGATAGTATTTTTACTTTTATATCTGAACACTTCCCCCAGTTTATACTTTGCTTGTTTGTAATGCCGCCTCCTGTGAATGTGCTGTAATTTGTATCACATTGAATATCGTACACTTTAATTTTTGAGAGTACCTTTAAACAATTTCAGGTTCAGGCATAGCAAAGCAAGTAGGAAATGAAGTGAAAATTTTGAAGAAAAGTCTTAATCTTAAATGAATTGCTAAGAAATTAACTTATATTTAGGTCCATGAGAACATACATATGTATAAACCTAATCCTATGCTGGATATTAATAGTCACTGACCTATAATATTTCTCATGAATGCTAATAATCTTTTAATTCCCAACTTTAAGGTCTTAGCATGTGTTTCTGTTTATGAAAACAGAATTGTGTCTTCTGTATTGCTGTGTCTAACTCTTCCAGCAATAGGATGCTTTCCAAAACATTCACTAGCCTGTCAGCTTAATGACTAAATGTGTGTGTGTGTGCATGTGTGTGTGCACGCGTGTGCGTGTGCGTGTAGATCTTTTCCCCAACTTGACACACTTTGTCTCAGACATTATAAAAACAATATTTTATATGAAAGACAGCTGTATTCACAGTCTACCAGTCTTTGCCTCTGTTTAAAGCACTTAGCCTGAATATATACTGCTTCATCATCCATTTCTTTATGCCTTCTAGATAAACTAGGCTTTTATTAGATATATGTGTCCCTCTATCTTTTTTTTTTTATTTTGACACTTGTTTCTTTTCATGTTTCCCTTCCCAGAGATCAGGCTTGTGCTAGAATTCTTCTTATAGCACTTTGTTTCACCCAGAGACTAAGAAATTGAGTAAAATTCATAAATCTCATAATGCACAACTGTGTGCTCAGATATCTAATTTGGCCTTGTAATACTTTGAAGGAAATTTGAGTGATTTGCTATTTTATTGTTTTGTTGGAATCCTATAAGTTGTCATCAGACAATAACAGAGTGATTGAAAAGAAAAATGTGACAGTCACTTCTTAGTTTTTGAAGAAACTTTTTGAGCATTTTTCAAAATTTGTATGTTTGTGGTAGTGATAAACACCTTTATTACTTGCTTATATATCTTGGGAATTATTTTATGCACATTTACCAACTGGTACTTATCTTTAAAGTTGGAATTTTCACATCCACAAGAAGGAAGCTTACATCCTGTATAATTTTCAGTTTACTTCGATATCCAAACTTTTAGACAATTACTAACATACTGAGTTCTAAAATGAATATAGTTCAGTTCTGGGGGACGGAATAGAACTTTTGACATTTAAAATTCACTGTTTTAAATGTTAACCCCATCCCCAATATTTTTGTGGTACCATGAGGCTTTATGAAAGTTTTATTGAAAATAGAGTATGATAACTTTAAGGCTTATTTTAAAAATTAGTGTGAAAATATTTTCATGCTTTTTAAAAATTTTTATCTCTTAGTAAATTTTCTATACTGCATTTCAATTACAAAGTTTACCAAGTTTTGTTTAAATTCTAGTATAAAGTTAATTTTTTTCATGGTGCTATATTTTGTGAAATATGAATTACCCTCAAGTTTCTAGAATTTATTTCTTATATAGCCTTGATTATTTTCTTTTCAATCATTCCTGCTTACTTTTATCCTCACTTCTCTTACTGCAATAAAGACTGCACCTAATTTAACACACTTCAACAAGACTGGCAATTTATGATTCACTGATGGGAGAAGTACAGTAGAAAGGCCCTGCAGTTTAGAGTTAAGGTGTGTTTATTTATATGTATGCCCATTTGTTATTCTTATACCTATATTAAATTTATAATATGAGACTTTGACATATAAAAAAAGCATGATAAGTATTTTCTAAAAAATAAAACTATTGATACATGTAATCACCATTGGTAATTGACTTTTAAAATCCCATACAAAAATATTTAGAAACCCAGTTGGGAAATGTGTTTTTACATATGTCACCAGATACACATTAGGCAGTACTAGAAATGTTAATTCTTTAAACAATACTGTGGTGATGGCAATCAGTAATTTATTTCTTTGTCCTGTAACTTACCATCTTTGTCTTTTGTAATCCCTTACAAAGTATTAACAAAACTGTACCTTATGTTTGTTCTTAGTATCCATAAAATTTTAAGATGGAAAGTCATTGAGTGAATAGTTGATGTGACATTATATATGGACAAAATGTCCATTAAACTAAAATTCAGTAAAGAAAGGTAAACTAACTGGCTTGGTTTATAAAAGATGTTTTGTTTGGCAGTTACCAGTCATTATAAGCAATTATCTTCAAAGACAAAAACTGGATTAATTTGTTGCCATTCTTTATGGGATGTTTACAATAAAATTCCAAGTTGTTTGGAATCACTTGCACTCTTGCTGCTTTATGCTTTAACTCAGGTACTGAAGATAAATTAACAATAAGAAAGAAAGGAGTTTCCATTATTCAGCTTCAGAGATTTTAACATGTAACTCTTGGTTCTTTCCTTTTTGTTTCTTTGCAATGTAATATTACTATTTGTTATTTGAAAAAGTAGGGTGCTTATCATAGAAAGTTAAGGCTTTTTTTTTTTTTTTGCCTTAGTCATTGCAGATATTCTTTGGGTCACTTTTAAGTAATGTTTTGACATTTTAAACGTGGGCTGCTTGGTGCATTAAATAACAGCCTGCAAAGCTTTAGTCAACATTTTGTTTTGAAATTAATAGATTTCTAATGTCTTTATGGGTTATAAGTTTTAACAACTGAACAGTGAATCCATAGCATCTTTATTTATAGTAGTGTTGCCCACAGAGGCTTAATTACATTATAAATGTACACGAAGGAAGGAGAGAAGTAAACTGAAAGGTAATTTTTGATCCAGAAATTGAAAGCTTTAACAGGAACATTTTTTCAGTTTATTCATTGACAGTTTTCTTCCCAGTGGCAAGAACTTCACTTGGTTCAAGGTAAGTAAGCTGGCCAAAGACTGGGCTGCATGTTTTATACATATATTGTCTGTTTTACATATTCAGAATTATGAAGTAAGGTATTTAGAAAAAAATATCATCCTTGACTTCTTAAATGTGTCCTGTGGCTATGAAAGGAACCAAATTTTCACATTTGCAGAGTGAGGCAAAGATACATTGATTGTTGTGTTTAGTTGCTTGATTGGTTAAAAGTGGCACTATTAAAGATACAAAAGTATATGTTAAAAATTATTAGTGGGCTTTGATGTTTTCTGACTTCACCTGCTAGGTTTCTTAAAGAATTTTAAGAAAATTCTTGTTATACAAGCTATTATAGCAATATTCATAAGAAGAACCATTTTTTCCTAGTTGACAAGGTCAAGAACAAAGTACTCTCTACCCTCTTTCTCTGTTATATGTCCCTGACGATTTAAAGCTACTTGCCAAAAATAAACAAAATAATTGAAGTCAATATATATTGAGCCTGTGAGTTGGTTTTCTTAGGATATTTAAGCCCATACACTTACATTTGCTATCTTGGGTCTTTTATATTACTATTTAAAAGATACTTTATGCTACATATTGCCGAAAACCAAATATATCATTAAATAAAATAAACTTTTTCTGGTACCAATGTTTTCCCAAAGGTTTGAGGATTTTTTTTTCTTTTTCTTTCCTTTCTCTGCAACTTTAGAATGTTTTCATTTGCCATCTGTGGCAATTACTTTAATAACATATTATTTTTCATCTAGAGATTATAAATACCTAATAATTTTGTCTAAGTTATTAATTATTAACAAATTAAGGTTTAATTTGATATTGGAGAATTTAAAAAAAAATTCAAAAGCTAGTATCTTTTCATTAATGCATAAACTTTGAATTGCCAGCTTTCCTGCTCAGCATCTTTATGATTATTTATAGAGAATACATTTTGTAGTAAATATATGAAGAAATCAAAACATTTCAGATTGGTTGATTTAGGTTACTAATATTACTTGGTGGAATTTATTTTTAGGGGTGTTTTGTAGTTTATTTTTATTGTGATACAACCCTAAGTAGAATTTATATAGCAACATGTTAATTTATATTTCAGAATTTTGTGTAGTCAAGTAATTTTAAGGCAGTAAAACCATCTTTTTAACTTTTTTTTTTAGGTTTTTTTTTTGTTTGTTTATTTGACAGAGAGAGCACAGGTAGGGGGAGCAGCAGGCAGAGGGAGAGAGGGAGAAGCAGGCTCCTGGCTGAGCAGGGAACCCGATGTGGGGCTCAATCCCAGGACCCTGGGATCATAACCTGAGCCAAAGGCAGATGCTTAACCAACTAAGCCACCCAGGCACCCCTCCTGTTTTTCACTATTTTTAAATTTAACTTCAATTAATTAATATATACTCTACTATTAGTTTCAGAAATAGAGTTCAGTGATTCATCACTTTTATATAATACCCAGTGCTTATGACATGATGTACCCTCCTTAATGTCCATCACCCAGTTACCCATCCCTCACCCACCTCCCCTTCAGTAACACTGTTTGTTTCCTATGATTGAGAGTCTTTTGTGATTTGTCTCCCTCTCTGCTTTCATCTTCTTTTATTTTTCCCTGTCTTCCCCTATAATCCTCCCGTTTTGTTTCTTAAATTACACATATGAGTGAAATCATGAAATTATCTTTCTCTGATTTATATCACTTAGCATAATACCATCTAGTTCCATCCACATCATTGCAAATGGCAAGATTTCATTCTTTTGACAGTTGAGTAATATTCCATTGAATATGCATACCACTGCTTCCTTATCCTTTCATCTGTTGATGGATATCTGGGCTTTTTCCATAGTTTGCCCATTGTGGACATTGCTGCTATAAACATTGGAGTGCAGGTGCCTCTTTGGATCACTACATTTGTATCCTTGGGGTAAATATCTAGTAGTGCAATTCCTGGGTCCTAGGGCAGTTCTGTTTTATACTTTTTTGAGGATCCTCTACACTGTATTCCAGAGTGGCTATACCAGCTCCCATTTGCACCAACAGTGGAAGAGGGTTCCACTTTCTCTACATCCTGGCTAATATCTGTCATTTCCTTATTTGTTAATTTTAGCCATTCTGACCCTTGTGAGGTGGTATCTCATTGTGGTTTTAATTTGTATTTCCCTGATGGCTAGTGATGTTGAGGTATGTGTCTGTTAGCCATTTGTATTTCTTCATTGGAGAAATCTCTGTTCATGTCTTCTATTTCTTTTTTTTTAATTTATTTTTTATTTATTTTCAGCATAACAGTATTCATTATTTTTGCACCACACCCAGTGCTCCATGCAATACCTGCCCTCCATAATAACCACCACCTGGCTCCCCCAACTTCCCACCCCCTGCCACTTCATACCCCTCAGATTGTTTTTCAGAGTCCATAGTCTCTCACAGTTCACCTCCCCTTCCAATTTCCCCCAACTCCCCTCTCCTTTCTAACTCCCCATATCCTCCATGCTATTTGTTATGCTCCACAAATAGGTGAAACCATATGATAATTGACTCTCTCTGCTTGACCTATTTCACTCAGCATAATCTCTTCCAGTCCCGTCCATGTTGCTATAAAAGTTGGGTATTCATCCTTTCTGATGGAGGCATAATACTCCATAGTGTATATGGACCACATCTTCCTTATCCATTTGTCCGTTGAAGGGCATCTTGGTTTCTTGATTGGATTATTTGTTCATTGAGTATTGAGTTTGATATGTTCTTTATAGATTATGGACACTAGCCCTTTATGTGATGAGAGATTTGCAAATATCTTCTGCCATTCTGTAGGTTGTCTTTTGGTTTTGTCAACTGTTTCATTGATGTGCAAAAGCTTTTGTCTTGAAGATGTCCCAATATTTCAGTTTTGCTTTTGTTTCCCTTGCCTTTGGAGATGTGTTTATCAAAAAGTTGCTGTGGCTAAGGTCAAAGAGGTTCTTTCCTGTGTTCTCCTGTAGAATTTGGCTGGATTCCTGTCTCACATTTAGGTAGTTCAACCATTTTGAGTCTATTTTTGTGTATGATGTAAGGAAATGGTCCAGTTTCATTCTTCTACATGTGGCTGTCCAGTTTTCCCAACACCATTTGTTGAAGAGACTGTCTTTTTTCCGATGGATATTCTTTCCTGTTTTGTCAAAGTTTAGTTGACCATGAAGTTGAGAGTCCAGTTCTGGGTTCTCTGTTCTGTTCCATCGATTTTTGTGTCTGTTTTTATGCCAGTACCATACTGCCTTGATGATTACAGCTTTGTAATATAACTTGAAGTCTGGAATTGTGATGCCACCAGCATTGGTTTTCATTTTCAACATTCCTTTGGCTGTTCAGGGTCTTCCCTGGTTCCATACAAATTTTAGGATTATTCCAGCTCTATGAAAAATGTTGATGGTATTTTAATATGGATCTCATTGAATGTGTAGACTGCTTTAGGTAAGATAGATATTTTCACAATATTTGTTTTCCAATCCATGAGCATGGAAATTTTTTCCGTTTCTTTGTGTCTTCTTCAGTTTCTTTCATGAGTCTTCTACAGTTTCAAGAGAACAGGTCCTTTGCCTGTTGGGTTAGGTTTATTCCTAGGTGTGTTGCTGGTTTTTGTGCAACTGTAAATGGGATTAACTCCTTAATTTGTCTTTCTTCTGTCTCATTGGTAGTGTATGGAAATAGAACCAATTTCTGTGCTTTGATTTTATATCCTGCCAATTGCTGAATTCCTATATGAGTTCTACCAGTTTGGGGATGTAGTCTTTTGGGGTTTCTGCATACCATATCATGTCATCTGTAAATAATGAGAGTTTGACTTTTTCTTTCTCAATTTGGATGCCTCTTATTTCTTTTTTATTGTCTGATTACTTAGTCAAGGGCTTCTAGTACTATGTTGAACAGCAATGGTAATAGTAGACATTCCTGCTATGTTCCTTACCTTAGAAGAAAAGCTCTCAGTGATATTCACTATGTGCTTCCCATGGATAACTTTTATGATATTGAGGTATGTTCACTCTATCCCTACACTGTGAAGAGTTTTACTCAAGAAAGCATGCTGTACTTTGTCAATTGCTTTTTGTGTATCTAATGAGAATCATACGGTTCTTGTCCTTTATTTTATTAATGTGATATATCACTGATGTATTGCAATGATCAATTTGTGGATGTTGAACCACCCTTGCATCCCAGAAACAAGTTCCACCTGGTCATGGTGAATAATCCCCTTAATGTACTGTTGGATCCTATTGGCTAGTATCTCTGTGAGAATTTTTGCATCCATATTCATCAGGGATGTTGGTTTGTAATTCTGCATTTTAGTGGGGACTTTGGTTTTGGGATCAAGGTAATGCTGGCCTCAGAGTTAGAAAGTTTTCCTTCCATTTCTATTTTTTGAAACAGCTTCAGCAGGATAGGTATTAGCTCTTCTTTAAATGTTTGGTAGAATTCCCCTGTGAAGCCATTTGGCCTGGACTCTGTTGGGAGATTCTTTATTACTGCTTCAATTTCTTTGCTGGTTATGGATATTTTCACATTTTATGTTTCTTCATGTTTCAGTTTTGATAGTTTATACAGCTCTAGGAATGCATCTAGTTCTTCCAAATTGCCTAATTTGTTGGCATATAGCTGAGCATAATATGTTCTTATAATTGTTTGTATTTTCTTGGTGTTGGTTGTGGTCTCTCCTCTTTCATTCAAGATTTTATTATCATCTCCCACATTCAGTCTCTCTCTCGGTCTGGATAGGGGTTTATCAATCTTATTATTTTTTTCAAAGAACCAGCTACTAGTTACATTAATCTCTTCTACTATTCCTTAGGTATCTATTTCATTGATTTTTTTCTCTCGTATTTATTAATTATCTTCTGCTTGGTTTAGGCTTTGTTTGCTGTTCTTCAGCTCCTTTAGGTGTAATGTTAGGGTGTATTTGAGACCTTTCTTGTTTCTTTTTTTTTTTTTTTTAAAGATTTTATTTATTTATTTGACAGAGCGAGATCACAAGCAGGCAGAGAGACAGGCAGAGAGAGAGGAGGAAGCAGGCTCCCTGCTGAGCAGAGAGCCTGATGCGGGCCTCGATCCCAGGACCCTGAGATCATGACCTGAGCCGAAGGCAGCGGCTTAACCCACTGAGCCACCGAGGCGCCCGAGACCTTTCTTGATCTTGAGAAAGGTTTGTACTGCTATATTCTTCCATCTTCAGACTACCTTTGCTGCATCCAAAGGTTTTGAACAGTTGTGTTTTTATTTTCATTTGCTTCCCTGAATTTTTTTTAATTATTTAATTTCCTAGTCAACCCATTGATTCTTTAGTAGGATGCTCTTTAGTCCCCATATATTGGAGTTCTGTCCAAATTTCCTCTTTTCGTTGAGTTCCAGTTTCAAGGCATTGTCATCTGAAAATATGAAGGGAATGGTCTTAATCTTTTGCTACCAGTTGAGACCTATTTTACCCAGCATATGATCTATTCTGGAGAATGTTCCATGTGCACTAGAAAAGAATTTGCATTCTGTTACTTTAGGATGGAATACTCTGAATATATCTGTGAAGTCCATTTGGTCCAGTGTGTCATTCAAAGCCCTTGTTCCCTTGTTGATCTCTTAGATTATCTGTCCATTGCATTCAGTGGGGTGTTAAAGTCCCCTACTATTATTGTATTATTCATGTATTTCTTTAATTTTGTTATTACTTGGTTTATATAATTGGTTGCTCCCAAGTTGGGGGCATAAATATTTTCAATTCCTAGATCTTTTAGATAGACCCTTTAATTATGATATAGTGTCCTTCCTCATCTTACTTCTTATTACAATCTTCGGTTTAAAATCTAATTTATCTAATATAAATGGCTACCTCAGCTTTCTTTTGATGTCCATTGGCACAATGGTTCCCCCAAATTTCTTTTTTTTATTTTATTTTTTAAATTAATTTATTTATTTTCAGCGTAACAGAATTCATTGTTTATGCACCACACCCAGTGCTCCATGCAATACCTGCCCTCCATAATAGCCACCACCTGGCTCCCACAACCTCCCACCCTGCCCCTTCAAAACCCTCAGATTGTTTTTCAGAGTCCATAGTCTCTCATGGGTTATTTCCCCTTCCAATTTCCCTCAGCTCCCTTCTCCTCTCCATCGCCCCATGTCCTCCATGTTATTTGTTATGCTCCACAAATAAGTGAAACCATATGACAATTGACTCTCTCTGCTTGACTTATTTCACTCAGTATAATCTCTTCCAGTCCTGTCCATGTTGACACAAAAGTTGGCTATTCATCCTTTCTGATGGAGGCATAATACTCCATAGTGTATATGGACCACATCTTCCTTCTCCATTCATCTGTTGAAGGGCATCTTGGTTCTTTCCACAGTTTGGCGACCGTGGCCAATGCTGCTATAAACATTGGTACAGACGGTTCTTCTTTTCACTACATCTGAATCTTTGGGGTAAATACCCAGTAGTGCAATTGCAGGGCCATAGGGAAACTCTATTTTTAATTTCTGAAGGAATCTCCACACTGTTCTCGAAAGTGGCTGCACCAACTTGCATTCTCACAAACAGTGTAAGAGGGTTCCCCTTTCTTTACATCCCCTCCAACACATGCTGTTTCCTGTCTTGCTAATTTTGGACATTCTAACTGGTGTGAGGTGGTATCTCAATGTGGTTTGGATTTGAATCTCCATGATGGCTAGTGATGATGAACATTTTTTCATGTGTCTGATAGCCATTTGTCTGTCTTCATTGGAGAAGTGTCCGTTCATGTCTTCTGCCCATTTTTTGACATGATTATCTGTTTTGTGTATGTTGACTTTGAGAAGTTCTTTATAGATCCTGGATATCAACCTTTTGTCTGTACTGTCATTTGCAAATATCTTCTTCCATTCCATGGGTTGCCTCTTTGTTTTCTTGACTGTTTCCTTTGCTGTGCAGAAGCTTTTGATCTTGATGAAGTCCCAAAAGTTCATTTTCACTTTTGTTTCCTTTGCCTTTGGAGACATATCTTGAAAGAAGTTTCTGTGGCTGATATCGAAGAGGTTACTGCCTATGTTCTCCACTAGGATTCTTTTTTTTTTTTTTTCCACTAGGATTCTGATGGATTCCTGTCTTACATTGAGGTCTTTTATCCATTTCGAGTTTATCTTTGTGTACGGTTTAAGAGAATGGTTGAGTTTCATTCTTCTACATATACCTGTCCAATTTTCCCAGCACCATTTATTGAAGAGACTATCTTTTTTCCACTGTATATTTTTTCCTGCTTTGTTGAAGATTATCTGCCCATAGAGTTGAGGGTCCGTATCAGGGCTCTCTACTCTATTCCACTGGTATGTGTGTCTGTTTTTATGCCAGTACCATGCTATCTTGGTGATCACAGCTTTGTAGTAAAGCTTGAAAGCAGGTAGCAGGATGCACCCATTTTGTTTATGTTTTTCTTTTTCAACATTTCCTCAGTAATTTGGGGTCTCTTCTGATTCCATGCAAATTTTAGGATTATTTGCTCCAGCTCTTTGAAAAATACCGGTGGAATTTTGATTGGTGGAATTTTGATTGGAATGGTATTAAAAGTATAGATTGCTCTAGGCAGTATAGACATTTTAACAATGTTTATTCTTTCGATCCATGGAATGGAATGGAGTGAAATGGAATGGATGGAATGGTCTTCCATCTTTTTGTGTCTTCTTCAGTTACTTTCATGAGTGTTCTGTAGTTCCTCGAGTACAGATCCTTTACGTCTTTGGTTAGGTTTATTCCCAGGTATCTTATGGTTCTTGGTGCTATAATAAATGGAATCAATTCTCTAATTTCTCTTTCTGTATTTTCATTGTTAGTGTATAAGAAAGCCACCGATTTCTGCACATTGACTTTGTATCCTGCCATGTTGCTGAATTGCTTTATGAGTTCTAGTAGTTTGGGGGTGGAGTCTTTTGGGTTTTCCATATAAAGAATCATGTCATCTGCGACGAGAGAGAGTTTGACTTCTTTATTGCCAATTTGGATACCTTTTATTTCTCTTTGTTGTCTGATTGCGGTTGCTAGGACTTCTAATACTATGTTGAACAAGAGTGGTGAGAGTGGGCATCCTTGTCGTGTTCCTGATCTCAACAGGAAGGCTGCAAGCTTTTTCCCATTGAGGATGATATTTGCTGTGGGTTTTTCATAGATAGATTTTATGAAGTTGAGGAATGTTGCCTCTATCCCTATACTTTGAAGCATTTTAATCAGGAACAGATGCTATATCTTGTCAACTGCTTTTTCTGCATCAATTGAGAGGACCATGTGGTTCTTCTCTCTTCTCTTACTGATTTGTTCTATCACATTGATTGATTTATGAATGTTGAACCATCCTTGTAACCCAGGGATGAATCCCACTTGGTCATGGTGGATAACATTTTTAATGTGCTGTTAGATCCTATTTGCTAGGATCTTCTTGAGAATTTTAGCATCCATATTCATCAGTGATATTGGCCTGAAATTCTTTTTGGTGGGGTCTTTGGTTTGGGGATCAGGGTAATGCTGACTTCATAGAAAGAGTCTGGGGTACCTGGGTGGCTTAGTTGTTAAGCATCTGCCTTTGGCTCGGGTCATGATCCCAGGGTCCTGAGATCAAGCCCCACATCAGGCTCCCTGTTCTATGGGAAGCCTGCTTCTCCCTTCCCACTCCCTCTGCTTGTGCTCTCTCTCTCTGTCAAACTAATAAATAAAATTGTAAAAAAAAAATTAAAAAAAAAGAAAGAGTCTGCAAGTTTTCCTTCTGCTTCAATTTTTTTGAAACAGCTTCAGGAAAATAGGTGTAATTTCTTCTTTGAAAGTTTGGTAGAATTCCCCAGGGAATTCGTCAGGTTCCAGGCTCTTCTTTTTTGGGAGGTTTTTGATCACTGCTCCAATCTCATTACTAGATATCGGTCTATTCAGGTTGTCAATTTCTTCCTGGTTCAATTTTGGGAGTTTACAGTTTTCCAGAAATGCATCCATTTCATCTAGGTTGCTTAGCTTATTGGCATATAACTGTTGATAATAACTTCTGATGATTGTTTCTACTTCCTTGGTGTTAGTTGTGATCTCTCCCTTTTCATTCATAATTTTATTAACTTGGGCTATCTCTCCTTTTTTTGGATTAATGTGACCCAATTGTTTATAAATCTTATTGATTTTTCAAAAAATCCAGCCCCTAGTTTTATTGATACGTTCTGCTATATCTCTAGTTTCTATCTCATTGATTTGTGCTCTAATCTTGATTATTTCCCTTCTTGTGCGTGGAGTTGGCTTAATTTGTTGTTGATTCTCCAGTTCTTTAAGATGTAGAGACTGCTTGGTGTGTTCTGGATTTTTCAGTTTTTTTAGAGATAGGCTTAGATGGCTATGTATTTCATCCTTAGGACTGCCTTTGCTGTATCCCATAGGTTTTGGACCAAAGTGTCTTCATTCTCATTGGTTTCTATGAATTGTTTCAGTTCTTCTTTGATCTCCTGGTTGATCCAAGCATTCTTAAGCAAGGTGGTCTTTAGCTTCCAGGTGTTTGAGTTCCTTCAGAACTTTTCCTTGTGATTGAGCTCCAGTTTCAAAGCACTGTGATCTGAGAATATGCAGGGAATAATCTCAGTCTTTTGGTATCAGTTGAGTCCTGATTTGTGACCCAGTATGTGGTCTATTCTAGAGAAGGTTCAGTGTGCACTTGAGAAGAATGAGTATTCTGTTGTTTTAGGGTGGAATGTTCTGTATATATCTATGAGGTCCATCCGGTCCAATGTTTCATTCAATGCTCTGTTTCTTTATTGATTTTCTGCTTGGATGATCTGTCTATTACTGAGAGAGGCATGTTGAGAGCTCCTACTATTAATGTATTCATATCAGTATGACTCTTTATCTTGATTAACAGTTTTCTTATGTAATTGGCTGCTCCCATATTGGGAGCATAGATATTTACAATTGTTAGATCATCTTGGTGGATAGTCCCTTTAAGAATGATGTAGTGTCCTTGTGTATCTCTGACTAGTCTTTAGTTTAAAATCTAATTTATCTGATATGAGAATCACTACCCCAGCCTTCTTTTGAGGCCAATTCGCATGAAAGATGCTTCTCCATCCCTTCATTTTCAGTTTGGCTGTATCCTTAGGTTCGAAATTGGTCTCTTGTAGACAACATATGGATGGGTCCTGTCATTTTATCCAATCTGCAACCCTGTGCCGTTTTATGGGTGCATTTAGGCCATTCCCATTGAGAGTGATTATTGATAGACACGTTTTTATTGACATTGTGTTACCTTTGAAGTCTGTCTTTCTGTAGATTGTCTCCATATTTCTGTTCAATGATATTCTTAGGATTTTTCCTCTTTTATAGAACACCCCCTTAATATTTCCTGCAGTGTTCGCTTGGTGGTTGCATAGTCTTTTAAGCCTTGCCGGTCTTGGAAACTCTTTATCTCTTCATCCATTTTGAATGTCAGTCTTGCTGGATAAAGTATTCTTGGCTATATGTTCTTCTCATTTAGTGCCCTGAATATATCTTGCCAGCCCTTTCTGGCTTGCCAGGTTTCTGTGGACAGGTCTGACGTTATTCTGATGGGCTTTCCTCTGTATGTAAGGAGCTTTTGTCCTAGTGGCTTTCAAGAGATTATATCTACAATTATGATTCCTTATTCTTACTATCAGGTGTCTCATGGACTTTCAAAATTCTATAACCTTGGGGGGAGACCATTCTGCCTCTAGTCCATGAACGCTGGTTCCATTCGAGAGATTGGGAAAATTTTCATGGAGAATTTGTTCAACTATATCTTCTAGACTTCTTTCTTTCTCCTCCCCTTCAGTGACTCCAATAATTCTGACGTTGGAACGTTTTATGGTGTCATTTATTTCCCTAATTCTGTTTTCGTGTCTTCTAAGCTGTTTGTTCCAGGCTTCCTCTTGATGCTTTCTCTCTCTCTATTTGTCCTCCAGATCACTAATTCTTTCTTCTGTCTCAGTTATCCTAGCTTTTAGAGAATTTAGATTAGATTGGAATTCATTGAGAACATTGTGAACATCATCCCTGGTGGCTTTCAGTTCTGCCCTAATCAATGCCATGTTGTCATCCATGGCTTTCTCCAACTTAGCTATTGCCTGGGTAATTTTTAGCCTGAATTCCCTTCCCAACATATTGTCTATGTCGATAGCCATTACCTCTTTTGCAGAAGGCCCAGCCTCTGAATTTTTCTTCTGTTCCTCCTCCTAGTCATTTTAGTGGGAGATGGCTGAACTGATGTAGCTGAATGTATCGACCATGGTGCAGGCAAGGTGTACCCTGGAACGCTTCTGAGCAATCAAAAGTCCCCACCCAAACTAGAGAAAAAAGAAAGAGAGAAAAAAAGAGAGAGAGAAAAAAGAAAGATAAAATGAAAGAGAAGGCCCAGCGCAAATGACCCCCAAGGTAAGATTTATGAAGTATACAAACAAAAACAGACAAACGAAAAGACTCTGAAAGTAGATGACAAGAGGAAATATATATATATATATGCAAAACAAATAAAAGAAACTTGTCAAAAAGAACCTCAAGTATAAGATTTATATACTACCAGGACAAACACAAATACACAGAAACACTGGTGGAAGAAAAAGATGGGAGAGTGGTTATCAATTCTCAGTGTGGGTGAGGAAGGTTATTTTGTTTCTTCCTGGATGTATCTTGATATCTTTGTTAAAGGACTCAACTTTGCTAAGATAAAGGGATTAAAAATCGGTTTACCTATGCAGGTTGCATTGATTGAGGAAAGGGGATTATCTTTATGTTTAACTCTATATGAATATTAAAAAATAAAAATAAAAAAAGAATAAACTAAAATAAAATTTAAAAAATAGAAAAGCAAAAGTAAAACACGGGTATATGTATCAAAAAGTTCAGGTTAAAAGGTTATTATGGAATTTGATGTACTGGACATCTCACTTTGATGGTAAATAGGTTAAAAAATTATCTATAAAAAAAAAAAGAACCAGAATAGTGGGAAGGAATTAAAAATAAAAGTTGTATCTATGAAGTAGTGGTGGTTGTTCTCTTGCCTTTTTTTTTTTTTTTTTTTTCCGGTTGACTTTCTGGGGGAGAGGACTGCCGCATGGGTTTTCAGGCAATGTTTCCTGAGTTAAGTCCTCCCACCCTCCTCAAGGGGGTGGGCTCTGAGGAAACCAGTTTTTCAAGCTTTTGTTCTCTGGAGGTTTTTTTGTTTGTTTGTTTTCTCTCACCTTGACAGCTTTTGATGGTTTTTGGAGGTTTAGAGTAAAGCAAACTGCATCCAGACCTCTCTCTCAGAAGCCTCAGACTGTTCTCTGGGTGCTCCAGAGCACATAGATTCCCCCTTGGCCGCTGGCAGAGCATGTTTCCAGTCCCGTTGCCTGGGGACGCAGGAACTCCTGCTTGTACCCAAAACCATAACAGCGACAGCTGTCTGGGTAGCTCCAGACCGCCAGAGAGGTCCCAAGCAGCAATAGCACATGGAGATTTTCCCACTGGTCCAGGCTGGGAGTGCTCAGACTTTCCGGTCCTTGAGCTCCGGGCTGGCTCCTGCCCGCACCTCTCTCAGGGGAAGGTGTGGGCGCGACTCAGATTCTGATAGCTTGGCGCAGCGCGCTTGGGAAGTGCCAAAAGGCTGTGGTTCTGCCAGCTGGCGAGGCTCCCAGCCCCTCATGGGAGCCGCACCCCACGCACCCTCAGCCACACTTGGTCTCGGCTCAGGGACCAAGACCTGGTTTCTTTGCCGCACTCTCTCTGCCTCAGCGCCAGGGGTAGCTGTCCTTGGTCTGGGGACTTAAGCCCCTGTCAATAACCGCCTCGATTCCCACAATTTCCCCCCGCGATCCTTTGCTCTTTTTGATTGCTTTCAACCAGGCTCCAAGTTAATGCTGGTCCCCAGTCGCAGGGCACTCTCATATTGGGGTATTACTTTCCAGTGGGTCGCTTCTGGTGGCTCCCTCTCCCTTTTGTTTATCTTCTGATATCAGTCCAATGTTCCCACTCCACTTTACCTGCCCACTGGCATCTTCTGCCCTCGTAGAGATCCAGATGTGTGTAATTCTAATCTCAGGGTGAAATCATGGGTGATCAGAGTTCTTTGGTAGGTAATTAACTCACTTTAGGGTACAGGTTGAAACGGTGCCTCCTCCTAGTTCTCCACCATCTTGTCTCCCCAAAATCATCAGGTTCCCCCCCACGTTCAATCAGGAGGTGTCTTTTTGTCTAAAATGAGTCTCTTACAGACAGTATATCAATGGTATAGGCTTATGGTGGGGGAGGAAGATGGTGGAAGAGTAGGGGTCCTTAGTTTTGTCTGGTACCTGGAATTCAGCTGGAGTGGCAGGCAGAGGGAGAAGCTGGCTCCCCGCTAAGCAAGGAGACAGATGCAGGACTCCATCCCAGGACCTCAGAATGATGACCTGAGCTGAAAGCAGATACTTAACCAACTGAGACATCCAGGCATCCCAGTATCATCTTAATGATAAGGATTTTTTTCCCAATTAAGACTCTGGGGAGAGGTTGATAGTTGGTGTGGTTTAACTAGCCCTGTAAATACAGTAATATTGAATTTGAACCTCTGCTAATTTTAGTTTTATAATTGCTCTCTGTAGAATATATGTGGTTATCTGGGACAAAAACTTTCAATTAATTTAACTTAAGATTCAGGTGTTGGTTACATGGTAGATTTCCCTTCCTGGGATTTTGCAGTGTGTTTTGAAAAGCAATTAGGACTGTCCAAGTTGTATTGTGTTTATGGCATTTATATTGGTCTCATTCATAATTCACCATGGCATATTTCATAACCACTTTCTACTCCTTCTGATTATTATCTAAGGAACAGAAATGCTGGTGTCTAACAGATAGACTATTGAGTTTATCTATCAGCAAAGATTGCTGTAAAAATTAAACTGAAAGGGAGTAGAAAATAGAGTATATTAATTTTCTCTAGGCTTGCTGCCTAATTTCTAGAAACTCAGTTCTGCTTATTTTTCTAGCTAGATATAGCAAATCAGGTTTGGCTGATAATATCTATATTAATTCTTGCTTACATTAGAAAAATGTAACCTAGAAATCTGAGTTGGAGTCTTATGCTGTGGTTAAATGCCATTTTGTGACCTGACCTCTGTTTGACAATGTGTATTTAGGTAGAAGTAGCCTGATATGGAGTCAGGTATTGTGGTTATGGTGGAGGGTAAGGGGAAATGGAAACCTAAGGGGAAACTTTCAGTTCTAAGGTCTGTCTTAACCAGAAGAGAGAAAGCAATGGGATTTAGATGAATAATAAATTCCCCTCATGTTCAGGTTTTGGGTGTCAAGCACAGCAGTGTCAGAAACAGGCTAGGGGAAGCCTCACTTTTTTTGTTATTTGAGGCAAGAGAGGTTGCAAAACAGTCATTGGTGGTGATGGTTGGATTTTAATGTCAGAATTGCTGTACTAGTACAGCAATTCTGACATTAAAATTAATTAATTAATTAAGTAAGTAAGTAAATTAATCTACATATTAATGTAGATAATATCTATTAATGTAGGTAATATAATATCTATTATATTAGATAATATCTAATGTAGATATTATCAGCCAAACCTGATTTGCTCTAGTTATATATCTTGAGCTCTCAATCCTATTAGGAAGGTATTATTAGCTTCATTTTGCAGATGAGCGAACTGAGGTATGGAAAAGCAAAGAACCTTGCCCAAGATTACACTAATGATAGTTTGGAGATGAGCAAACTGAGGTATGGAAAAGCAAAGAACCTTGCCCAAGATCACACTAATGATAAATGACATGATTTTGACTCCAGTCCTTTTTACAAAGGCTGTGCGCTTAACTATTATGCCCCATTGGGCTAGTTTTAGTTCTACCTCTGTCAGAGACTTGAGTGTCTTTGGCCACAGCTTTTTGTTTGTTTGTTTGTTTCAGTGTTTAGCTACATGGGTTGAAGCTAATTACTAAATGATTTTTCAGGTCCTTATGATTCTATTGTTTTAAGTTTCTTACTTGTCCTTTCTTTATGCATCTTCCTATTCTCTGAGACATACTTCCATTGGAGGCTCAATATTCTTAGAAATCTTTTTTCTCCTTTTTTTTTTGTTTTAACTTCAAATATTGTAGATTTTGAAAAGTATCACCCACATGAATAAATTAGAAATCTTGATGAGCCCACTACCCTACCGATTAAATTATTCATTTGGGGACAAATATCCCATCTGGACGGCTTTAGGAGGTTTCAATTTTCACAAAAGAAGGCTTACAAAATGCTATTTAGGAAGTGTAAAAAAGTAAATAGAAATGTTGACTTCTAGCAATGACAATGTGAAGAACTCCACAGACTTCTCAGTGGAACTGGTGGAAACTTTAAAAAATAAACCAAAAAACAAAAAAAACCTCTGGAAATGGTCCTAAGTGCAAACGGCAAATAGAAAAAAAAATCTATTTAAGACAATTTGAAAATTCTGTAAGAAAGATGAGAATCTATGGTATTTGAACCAAAACCAAGACATCAAGACTCCTCTTCCTATGCCATCCCAGGTCAGCAAGGCAGAGACTGTAGACTGCTATAGCCAAGAACACAGGATTTCTCTCCCCACAGCTCCAAGTCCAAGGGCTTTCTTCCAGGTAGAAGCAGGACATTAGCATTTCTCAAACTTCCCCCAGCTATACCCTACTGAGGCTAAGTCCAAATGAGTGAGGTTGATGGGTGGAGGCTCCCTTCTTCTGCCCAGTCCTGTCTTGTAGAATGTAAACTCTATTTTGCTATTATGGGCTAAGAAGACTGAGCCCCTGATCATCTTTACCACCGTTCATGTTGTAGTGGTTCTATACCTGGAGAAAACCTCAGGCTGCTGCCTATGGCCCAACATAGTGCTCAATTCCTAGAGCGGGGGTGTCACTGAGAGAGAAGCCTGTCATTGTCCCCACCACTGGCTTGAGTCCCAACCCAGATTTTGCCTGATGAAATAAGCAGGCCATTAAAAAAGGTGTATAATGTCTTCCTGAAATAACTGAATTTATTTGCTTAAGTGCACTCAAAAATAGTTGACATTGTGGTGAAAGACAAGTAAAAGGAGATTCAAGAAATTGGCTAAACTGTAGAGAGGCTAGTTTGCAGGGGAGAACCAGAAAATAAGACAGTTAAGAGGAGGGGTGCCTGTGTGTCTCAGTCAGTTACCTGCCTTCGGCTCAGGTCATGATGCCAGGGTCCTGAGATTGAGCTCCGCACTGGGCTCCCTGCTTGGGGGGAAAGCCTGCTTCTCTGTCTCCCTCTGTCTGCCACTCCCCCTGCTTGTGCTCTATCTCTCTGTGTCAAATAAGTCTACGGCCATACCACCCTGAACGCGCCCGATCTCGTCTGATCTCTGTGTCAAATAAAAAAAAAAAAAAAACTTTAAAAAAACAATTGGGAGGAGTCCTCTTAAGGTTAGAATATCAAATATTGACCTCAAAAAAGTTAGTTTGTAAAACAGTTTACACAGGGACTTGTTGAAAACAAGTGAGTAATCAGCTTGCAACTAGGGGAGTTTCACAGCTGCATGCAGTCAGAGAAAGAAAGACATCATTTCAAAAACCACTGTCATCCTAAGGTGATTGTGGCAGACCAGAAACTGAAGCTCCCCAAGAAACATTAGACTATGGACACTGTGTGAGGAAAAATAGACCTCACTAAAATAATCTAACCATTTACTAAAGAAAGAGACATGCAAATAACAATAAGTCCTGAGTAGGGAAGATCACTAGCCACAGTCACTGCAATACATTATTTCAAACATCCAGTTTCCAACAAAATAATTATAAGACATAGAAAATTAAAACTAAAATGGCAAAAGCAAATCTAACCATATAAATAACATTAAATGTGAATAAACAATATAGTCAAAAGGTAGATATGCTGGATTGGGTAAAAAAAAAAAACTATACACCATTTACAGGAGACATTTTAGAGTTAAAGATTCACATAGGAAGAAAGTGAAAGGATGACAAAATGTGGGGAGGGAAAAGAAATAGAAGCTCAAATAAGCCTTAAGGGCTCCATGCTGAGTGTAGAGCCTACTTAAAAAAAAAAAAGGAAAAGGAAAAAATAGACTTTAAGACCAAAACTGATTAGAGATAAAGAGATTCATTTTATAATAATAAAAGGACCAATCCCTCAGGGATATAAACAATTATAAACAAATGCATTTAATAACATCCCCAAATACATCCAGCAAAGGTAACAAAATGGAGAAATAGACAGTTTAATAATAATGTTTGATGACTCAATACCCCACTTCCAATAATAGGTAGAATAAATAGGAAGGAAATCAAAGTTATAAAAGTCTTGAACAACACTATAATCCAGCTAAACTTAAAAGACATATATATAGAACATTTTACCCAATACAGTAAAACACCCATTCTTAAGTGCACATGGAATATTCTTCAGAATATACTATGTGCAAAGCCATAAAATAAGTTTTGATAGATTTAAATGGATTAAAATCATACATGGTATGTTCTCCCACTATAGTGAAATGAAATTGAAAATTGACAATAGGAAGTAATAAGAAATTTTACAGTTATGCAGAAGTTAAACAATATTCTTAAATAACCAATTTATCAAGATAAATTATAAGGGAAATTAGAGTATACATTGAGATGAATAAAAATGAAACACACCAAAACTTGAGATCAGCAAAAGCAGTGCTAAAAGGAAAATTTATAGTTGTAAATACGTATATAAAAAAGAAAGGAAGCTCTTGAATTAATAACCTAATCTTCTACCTTAGGAAATTAAAAAAAGAAGAACTAAACCCAAATCAAGCAGAAGGAAGGAAATAATAAAAATTAGATGGGACACCTGGGTGGCTCAGTTGGTTAAGCAGCTGCCTTCGGCTCAGGTCATGATCCCAGCGTCCTGGGATCGAGTCCCATATCGGGCTCCTTGCTCCACGGGGAGCCTGCTTCTCCCTCTGACTCTGCCTTCCACTCTGTCTGCCTGTGCTCGCTCTCGCTCGCGCTCTCTCTCTCTCTCTGACAAATAAATAAATAAATAAATAAATAATCTTAAAAAAAAAAATAGAGCATAGGGGCGCCTGGTGGCTCAGTAGGTTAAAGCCTCTACCTTTGGCACAGGTCATGATCTCAGGGTCTCGGTATGGAGCCCCGCATCTGGCTCTCTGCTCAGCAGGAAGCCTGCTTTCTCCTCTCTCTCTCTCTCTCTCTCTCTCTGCCTACCTCTCTGCCTACTTGTGATCTCTGTCTGTCAAATAAATAAATAAAATCTTTAAAAAAATTAGAGTGTAAATAAAAAATAGAGAATAGAAAAAATGAGAGATAATGAAAAAAAAATACTATATGAAAATATCAACAAAATTGAAAAACATCTAGATACACTAAGAAAAAATGAAGATAGATAGACTCAAATTACTAAAATCAGGAATATAAAACAAGACAACACTGCCTACCTTACAGAAATCAAGGATTTTTAGAGAATACTATGAACAGTGGTATATTAGTCACTAGGGCTGCCATAACAAAATACTACAAATTGAGTAACTTAAAAAACAAATTTATTGTTTCACAATTCTAGAGACTGGAAGTCCAAGATCAGCATGCTCACAGTGTTGGTTTCATTTGAGGCTTCTCTCTTTTACAAAGCAGCCTCCTCAGTGTTTCCCCACATGGCCTCTGCAAGTATGCATCCCTGATGTTTTTTCCTCTTTTTAAGAGGACACCAATTATGTTGGATGAGGTTCCCACCTTTATGACTTCATTTAAGATTATTTCCAAGTACAGTCATATTAAGGGCTAGATTATTAAAGACTATTTCCAAATACAGTCATATTAGGGCTACAGTAGTCCATAGCAGACTGCATGCCAACAAATTAGATAACAAACATGGGGTGGACTAATTCCTGGAAAGATACAAACTGCCAAAACTGACTAAGAATAAATAGAAAATCTGGATAGACTTATCACAAGTGTTTTTGGACTGCATATTTGTGCCTTCCTAAAATTCGTATATTGAAACCACAATCCCAAAGGGAGGGTATTAGGAGGTGACACCTTTGGGAGATAAGTAGCTTTAGATGAGTTCATGAGGGTGGAGCCCAAGAGGGGGTTAGTGTCTTCATTAAAAAAGAGACTGGAACTTACTTTCTAGCAATGTGAGGATACAAGGAGAAGATGGGTGCCTGCAAGCCAGAAAGAGGGCCCTCACCAGATATTGAATCTGCTAGTATATTGATCTTGGACTTCCTAGCCTTCAGAACTGTGAGAAATAGATGTTTGCTGTTTAAGAAGCCCAGTCTATGCTATTTTTGTTATAACACCTTGAACTGACCAAAAAAAATGTTGAATTCATAATTTTAAAACATTCTTCAAGGTAAACCCCAGTCCTAAATGGTTTAACTGGTGAATTCTACCAAATATGCAAGGAAAAATTAACAGTGATTTAAAAAAAAAACTATTACAGAAAATAGAAAGGAAAGGAACACTTGCCAATTCATTTTCTTGAGGCCAGTATTATACAGATACCAAAATATGACAAAGATATCGCAAAGAAAACTGTAGATCAATATTACTTATGAGTATAGGTTAAAAAAAATGTAAAAAAAACTAGCAAATCCAGTAACATATAAAAAGGTATATACACTAAGATCAAGTGGAATTTATCTCAGGAAAGCAGTTTGGTTTAAAATCGGAAATATGATCAATGTAATATACCATACTAATAGAATAAAATGAAAACCACATGATCTTGTCATTAAAATTAAAAAATAATTTTACTAATCCAACACCTAATCTTGATAAAAATGTGCAGCAAACTATGAGTAGACAACTTTCTTAACCTGATAAAGAATATCTGTGAAAATATACAAGTAGTAGACTTAATAAAGAAATACTGAATACTTTCTTAAGGTGAGAAACAAGACAGGATTTCTGTTTCTTCACTTATGCTCAACATTTTCCTAGAAGTCCTAACATTAACATTTAGTCAAGGCAAATAAATAAAAGCCATCTAGTATGGAAAGGAAGAAGTAATATTATCTCTTGTCTGCAGATTACATTGTTATATACTGAAAATCTTAAAGAATGCATGTAAAGAGTGTTCCAACAAAAGAATGCATATAGCAGTTTGCATAATGCTTGATAAATATGTAAAAATCTGTTATATTGCTATACATTATCAGTGATGAATCAAAAAATAAAGTCAAGGAAACAATTCCATTTATAATAGCATCCAGAAGAATAAAATACATAGGCACAAGTTTAACAAAAGTATTACAGAACCTATACACTGAAAACTACAAAATATTGAATAAAATTAAGAAGGCCTAAATAACTAGAATGGTATACCATGTTCATGGTTTGAAAGACAATATTAAAGTGGAAATACACCCAAACTGATGCACATTTTCAACCAATTTCTAACAAAATCCCAACTGATTTTTTGCAGAAACTTTAAAAATTCATATGGAAATGCAAGAGACCAAAAATAGCCAAAATAATACTGAAAAGAGCAAAGTTGGAGGACTCACACTCCCCAATTTCTAGCCTTACTAAAAGCTACTACAATTGACACTATGTGGTACTGACATAATGATAGACATGTAAATCAACTGAATAGAATTGAGAGTCCAGAAATAAACCATATGTCTACCATCAATTGATTTTTGACAATGGTGCCAAGACAATTCAATGGGGTAAAGAACAGCTCTTTCAATTATTAGTGTTGGGACAATAGGATAGCGATATGCAAAAGAATTTAGACCACTATATCAAGCAACATAGAAAAATTAACTCAAAATGGATCAAAGACTTAAAAGTAAAAGGCAAAATTATAAAACTTTTCAAAGAAAAAGAGGTGTAAATATTTGTTACCTTAGATTAAGCAGTAAGTTCTTAGACACAGCACCTAAAAAAAGCAACCAAAGAAAAAAAATAAATAAATTGGACTTCATCAACATTAACCACTTCTGTGCTTCAAAGAACATTATCAAGAAAGTGGAAGTGGTTTGCAACTATCTTCTCCCACAGAATGGGAGAAGATAGTTGCAAATCATATATATCATAGGGTTTAGTATCCAGGATATGTATAAAGAAGTATTACACCTCAACAACTAAAAGAAAAGCAGCCCAATTTAATAATGGGAAAAAGATTTGAATATTTCTCCAAAGAACATTTCTCCAAAGAACATAAACAAATGGCCTATAAACACATGAAAAGTTGCTCTACATGACACTTATTATTGAAATCAAATTCAAAACCCCGAGATGCTACTTTCCATCTAGCAGGATGGCTATAATAATAATTTTTTTTAAATGGTAAACATTGGTGAGGATGTGGAGTAATCAGAATGCTTACACATTACTGGGGCGCCTGGGTGGCTCAGTGGGTTAAGCCGCTGCCTTCGGCTCAGGTCATGATTTCAGGGTCCTGGGATCGAGTCCCACATCGGGCTCTCTGCTCGGCGGGGAGCCTGCTTCCTCCTCTCTCTCTGTCTGCCTGCCTCTCTGCCTACTTGTGATCTCTCTCTGTCAAATAAATAAATAAAATCTTTAAAAAAAAAGAATGCTTACACATTACTGATGAGTATGTGCAATTGTGCAGCTGCTTTGGAAAAAGTTTGGCAGTTTCTCAAAAAGTTAAACATAGAGTTAACATGTTCTGGCAATTCCAGTACAAAGTATATACCCAAATGTTGAAAACATACTTTTAAACGAAAAGGTTTTCAAAGAAGCTCACATCAGTATTATTCATAAGAGTTCAAAAGGATAGCCCAAATGACCATCAACTACTTATGAGATAAACAAAATGCCATATACTAATACAATAGAATATTATTTTTTTCCAATTTATTTATTTTCAGAAAAACAGTATTCATTATTTTTTCACCACACCCAGTGCTCCATGCAAGCTGTGCCCTCTATAATACCCACCACCTGGTACCCCAACCTCCCACCCCCCCACCACTTCAAACCCCTCAGATTGTTTTTCAGAGTCCATAGTCTCTCATGGTTCATCTCCCCTTCCAATTTACCCCAAAGCACATACCCTCCCCAATGTCCATAACCCTACCCCCCTTCTCCCAACCCCCCTCCCCCCAGCAACCCACAGTTTGTTTCGTGAGATTAAGAGTCACTTATGGTTTTTCTCCCTCCCTATCCCATCTTGTTTCATGGATTCTTCTCCTACCCACTTAAGCCCCCATGTTGCATCACCACTCCCTCATATTAGGGAGATCATATGATAGTTGTCTTTCTCCGCTTGACTTATTTCGCTAAGCATGATACGCTCTAGTTCCATCCATGTTGTCGCAAATGGCAAGATTTCGTTTCTTTTGATGGCTGCATAGTATTCCATTGTGTATATATACCACATCTTCTTGATCCATTCATCTGTTGATGGACATCTAGGTTCTTTCCATAGTTTGGCTATTGTGGACATTGCTGCTATAACAATAGAATATTATTGAGCCATAACAAATAGTGAAGTACTGATAATACATGCAAAAACATGAACTTAAAGACATTACACTAACTGAAAGAAGCCAGTCACAAAGACCACATATTATATAATTACATTCATATAAAATATCCAGAAAAAGTAAATTTATAAAAACAGAACAGATTAGGATTACCTAGTGTTTGGGAGAAGAGTGTGGGGTATGCTAATTTTCTTTTTGACATCATAAACTGTTGTATAGTTAGATTAAGGTAATGATTGTACAACTCTGTACATATACTAACATCACTGAATTATATATTTTAAATAGTGAGCTTTATGATATGTAAATTATATCTCAAAAAAGCCTGCAAAAAATGTGTGGTTCCTTGAATTGGGACTAATATCAGTTTTCCTTTAAAAATTAAAAGTTTTCTGGGAGAGGGGCAAGATGGCAGAGAAGTAGGAGATGCTGTTTCAATTGGTCCCCTAAAGTGAGCTGATTATCTACCAGAACACTCTGAACACCCATGAAATCAGCCTAAGATGTAGGATTATACACCTCTGGATCTCTATGGGGTCAGAAGATAACAGTGGTAAGTTAGAGCAGTGGTGTTTGAAGGATCAGACTGCCAGAGGATAAACAGAAGGGGGAGGGAGCCACTAGAAGTGACCACTGGAAAGTAATACCCCAATACAAGAGTGCCCTGGGATTGAGGCCCAGCATTAACTTGGAGTCACGTTAAAAGCACTCAAAAAGCAAAAGATCTTAAGGGGAAATTGGTGGAATAGGGTGGTTATGGACACAGGCTTAAGCCCACAGACTCAGGACAGCCACCACTGGTGCTGTGCCAGAAAGAGTGCAGAGAAGCCTCCAGGCCATGGTCCTTGAGCCACCCTTGAGCATGAGAGCATCTGGGTGGCAGTGCACATGAGAGAGTCTGCTGTGGATGCCAGGCAGCGCTCTCTAGAACCACAGCCTTTTGCACTCTGCATGCGCACAGCACAACCTGGGTCTGAGTCGTGCTCCACACCCTCCCCTGAGAGAGGTCCAGAAGGGGCTAGGTGGTGCCTCTAGGACCTGCCAGAGTCTGAACACTTCCAGCCTGGACACAAATGAAAATTTCAGCTCACTGTCTCTGGTTGGGATTTGGGGCTCGGGGGGTCTTTACCTGCCCAGATAATAGCCTCAGCAAAAGCAGCCACTGGAAGTGGGCTCTCTGAACCAATATTGCTTGCAGTTTTAATAGCACCAGGGTACAGAGACAAGGGGGACCACCTGCGACCCCTGAGATGGTGGCTGGGGATGTGCTCTACCAGTGGGAGGTGGCAGAGGGGGAGTCTATGTTCTCTGGACCACCCAGAGGGGAACAGACAGCTTCTCTCTGAGGTGGAGGTCTGGGTGCAGTTTGCTTTCCTCTAAACCTCCAAAGAACCACCAAAAGCCACCAAGGGAGAGAAACAAACAAACACACAAACAAAAAAAAAAACAATCCACAACCTCCAGAGAACAAAAGCCTGAAGAACCGGTTTCTTCAGAGCCAGCCCCTTAATAGGTGGCAGGAGGACTCAACCCAAGCAAGACTGCCTGAAAAAACATACGGCAGGCCCCTCCCCTAGAAAGCCAGCCCCAAAAAACAAGAGGACAACCACCATAGGGTTCCAATAAAACTGTAAAACCCCAATATCAGGGGAAAAGAAACTATTAAGCTCCCATTATTGCCCTAAAACCTGTATACTTCATAGATACAACTTTTAGTTTTAATTTGTACCCACTATTCTTGTTCATTTTAATTTTTTATAATTTTAACCTATTTATCATCACAATGAGAGGCTAAATACAACAAATTCCATAATAATCTTTTCATTTGAACTTTTTGATATATTACCTGTGTTTTTCTTTTTCTTTTTATTTTTTTTAAAAATATTCATATAGAGATAAGCTTCAAGGTAATCCTCTTTCCCCAATGAATACTACCCCTATATATAAACCAGTTTTAATCCCGCTTTATTTCCTGAAAGTTGAGTCCTTTAACAAAGATATCAAGATACACCCAGGAAGAAAATAACCTTCCTCATCCACACTGAGGATTTATAACCACCCTCCCATCTTTTTCTTCTGTCAGTGTTTCCGTGTATTTGTTTTTATTACAGTGGTATATAAATCTTACACTTGGAGTTCATTTTGGCTGGGTTCTTTTTTTTTTTTTTTTTCCTTGTCATTTACTTTTGTCAGTCTTTTTGTTTGTCCGTTTTTGTTTGTGTATTTTATAAATCTTACCTTTGGGGCCCATTCTGGTTGGGTCTTTTTTTTTTTCTGTCTCTCTCTTTTTTTCTTTTTTCTTTCTTTTTGGTGGGGACTCCCTATTCCTCAGAAGCATTTCAGGGTGCAACTTGCCTGGATCACGGTTGATACCTTCAGCTACATATCCCCTTAGACATCTCTAACCAAAATGACTAGGAGGAGGAATGCCCAACAGAGTAAAAATCCAGAGACTGTGCCCTCCCCATCAGAGCTATTGAATATGGACATAAACAGTATGTCAGAAAGGGAATTCAGGCTAACAATTATGGAGGCAATGGCGAGGTTGGAGAAAACCATTAATGACAACATGGAATCGATTAGGGCAGAAGTGAAAGCCATCAGGGAAGACGTTAAAAATGTTATAAATGAGTTCCAATCTAATCTAAATTACCTAAAAGCTAGGGTAACTGAGGCAGAAGATAGAACTAGTGATCTAGAGAACAAACTGATAGAGAAAAAGGATAATGAGGAGGCCTGGAACAAACAGCTTAGAAGCCATGAAAACAGAATAAGGCAAATAAATGACATCATGAAGCATTCCAACGTCAGAATTATTGGAATCCCTGAGGTGGAGGAGAAAGAAAGAAGACTAGAGGATATAGTTGAAGAAATTCTCCATGAAAATTTTCCCAATCTGGCAAATGAAACCAACGTTTGAGGCAGAAGGATTTTCCCCCAAGTTCATAGAATCTAAAAAGGCCTGGAGACACCTGATTGTGAAACTGATGAATCATAATTTTAGACACTAGCTCTTGAGAGCAGCTAGGAGTAAGAGACTCCTTATGTACAGAGGGAGGCCCATCACGGTAATGTCAGACCTGTCCACAGAAACCTGACAAGCCATAAAGGGCTGTCAAGATGTATTCAGGGCACTAAATGAAAAAAAACATGCAGCCAAGAATAGTTTATCCAGCAAGGTTGACATTCAAAATGGTTGGAGTACTAAAGAGCTTCCAAAACCAGCAAGGTTTAAAAGAGTGTGTCACCACCAAGCCTGTATATATACAGGAAATATAAAGGGGGGGATCTATAAAGGAAGAAAGAACTCAAGAGCATCATAGAACAGAAATTCATGGAGACAATCTATAGAAACAAGGACTTTTTTTTCCCCAATTTATTTATTTTCAGAAAAACATTATTCATTATTTTTTCACCACACCCAGTGCTCCATGCAAGCTGTGCCCTCTATAATACCCACCACCTGGTACCCCAACCTCCCACCCCCCCGCCACTTCAAACCCTTCAGACTGTTTTTCAGAGTCCATAGTCTCTCATGGTTCACCTCCCCTTCCAATTTACCCAAATTCCCTACTACTCTCTAATGCCCCTTGTCCTCCATGCTATTGGTTATGCTCCACAAATGAGTGAAACCATATGATAATTGACTCTCTCTGCTTGACTGATTTCACTCAGCATAATCTCTTCCAGTCCCGTCCATGTTGCTACAAAAGTTGGATATTCGTCCTTTCTGATGGAGGCATAATACTCCATAGTGTATATGGACCACATCTTCCTTATCCATTCATCCGTTGAAGGGCATCTTGGTTCTTTCCATAGTTTGGCGACCGTGGCCATTGCTGCTATAAACATTGGGGTATAGGTGGCCCTTCTTTTCACGACATCTGTATCTTTGGGGTAAATACCCAGGAGTGCAATGGCAGGGTCGTAGGGAAGCTCTATTTTTAATTTCTTGAGGAATCTCCACACTGTTCTCCAAAGAGGCTGCACCAACTTGCATTCCCACCAACAGTGTAAGAGGGTTCCCCTTTCTCCACATCCTCTCCAACACATGTTGTTTCCTGTTTTGTTAATTTTGGTCATTCTAACTGGTGTAAGGTGATATCTCAATGTGGTTTTAATTTGAATCTCCCTGAGGGCTAATGATGATGAGCATTTTTTCATGTGTCTGATAGCCATTTGTATGTCTTGATTGGAGAAGTGTCTGTTCATATCTTCTGCCCATTTTTTGATGTGTTTGTCTGTTTCGTGTGGGTTGAGTTTGAGGAGTTCATTATAGATCCTGGATATCAACCTTTTGTCTGTACTGTCATTTGCAAATATCTTCTCCCATTCCGTGGGTTGCCTCTTTGTTTTTTTGACTGTTTCCTTTGCTGTGCAGAAGCTTTTGATTTTGATGAAGTCCCAGAAGTTTATTTTCACTTTTGTTTCCTTTGCCTTTGGAGACGTATCTTGAAAGAAGTTGCTGTGGCTGATATCAAAGAGATTACTGCCTATGTTCTCCTCTAAGATTCTGATAGATTCCTGTCTCACGTTGAGGTCTTTTACCCATTTTGAGTTGATCTTTGTGTACGGTGTAAGAGAATGGTCGAGTTTCATTCTTCTACATATAGCTGTCCAGTTTTCCCAGCACCATTTATTGAAGAGACTGTCTTTTTTCCACTGTATATTTTTTCCTGTTTTGTCGAAGATTAATTGACCATAGAGTTGAGGGTCCATATCAGGGCTCTCTACTTTGTTCCACTGGTCTATGTGTCTGTTTTTATGCCAGTACCATGCTGTCTTGGTGATCACAGCTTTGTAATAAAGCTTGAAATCAGGTAAGGTGATGCCGCCAGCTTTATTTTTGTTTTTCAACATTTCCTTAGCGATTCGGGGTCTCTTCTGATTCCATACAAATTTTAGGATTATTTGCTCCAGCTCTTTGAAGAATGCCGGTGGAATTTTGATCGGAATGGCATTAAAAGTATAGATTGCTCTAGGCAGTATAGACATTTTAACAATGTTTATTCTTCCGATCCAAGAGCATGGAATGGTCTTCCATCTTTTTGTGTCTTCTTCAATTTCTTTCATGAGTGTTCTATAGTTCCTCAAGTATAGATCCTTTACCTCTTTAGTTAGGTTTATTCCCAGGTATCTTATGGTTCTTGGTGCTATAGTAAATGGAATCGATTCTCTAATTTCCCTTTCTGTATTTTCATTGTTAGTGTATAAGAAAGCCACTGATTTCTGCACATTGACTTTGTATCCTGCCACGCTGCTGAATTGCTGTATGAGTTCTAGTAGTTTGGGGGTGGAGTCTTTTGGGTTTTCCATATAAAGAATCATGTCATCTGCGAAGAGAGAGAGTTTGACTTCTTCATTACCAATTTGGATACCTTTTATTTCTCTCTGTTGTCTGATTGCTGTTGCTAGGACTTCTAATACTATGTTGAACAAGAGTGGTGAAAGTGGGCATCCTTGTCTTGTTCCTGATCTCAGTGGGAAGGCTGCAAGCTTTTTCCCATTGAGGATGATATTTGCTGTGGGTCTTTCATAGATAGATTTGATGAGGTTCAGGAATGTTCCCTCTATCCCTATACTTTGAAGCGTTTTAATCAGGAACGGATGTTGGATTTTGTCAAATGCTTATTCTGCATCCATTGAGAGGACCATGTGGTTCTTATTTCTTCTCATATTAATTTGTTGTATCACATTGATTGATTTGTGAATGTTGAACCATCCTTGTAGCCCAGGGATGAATCCCACTTGATCATGGTGGATAATCTTTTTAATGTGCTGTTGGATCCTGTTGGCTAGGATCTTGTTGAGAATCTTAGCATCCATATTCATCAGTGATATTGGTCTGAAATTCTCCTTTTTGGTAGGGTCCTTGCCTGGTTTGGGGATCAGAGTAATGCTGGCTTCATAGAAAGAGTCTGGAAGTTTTCCTTCTGCTTCAATTTTTTGAAACAGCTTCAGGAGAATAGGTGTTATTTCTTCTTTGAAGGTTTGGTAGAATTCCCCAGGGAATCCGTCAGGTCCTGGGCTCTTGTTTTTTGGGAGGTTTTTGATCACTGATTCAATCTCGTTATTAGATATCGGTCTATTCAGGTTGCCGATTTCTTCCTGGTTCAATGTTGGTAGTTTATATTTTTCCAGGAATGCATCCATTTCATCTAGGTTGCTAAGCTTATTGGCATATAACTGTTCGTAATAACTTCTGATGATTGTTTCTACTTCCTTGGTGTTAGTTGTGATCTCTCCCTTTTCATTCATAATTTTATGAATTTGGGATTTCTCTCTTTTCTTTTGGATTCGTGTAGCCAGTGGCTTATCGATCTTATTGATTCTTTCAAAAAACCAGCTTCTAGTTTCATTGATACGTTCTACTGTATCTCTGGTTTCTCCCTCATTGATCTCAGCTCTAATCTTGATGATTTCCCTTCTTATGTGTGGAGTTGGTTTGATTTGTTGTTGATCCTCCAGTTCTTTAAGGTGTAGAGACAGCTGGTGTGTTCTGGATTTTTCAATTTTTTTGATCGAGGCTTGGATGGCTATATATTTTCCCCTTAGGACCGCCTTTGCTGTATCCCATAGGTTTTGGACCGAAGTGTCTTCATTCTCATTGGTTTCCATGAATTGTTTCAGTTCTTCTTTGATCTCCTGGTTGATCCAAGCATTCTTAAGCAAGGTGGTCTTTAGCTTCCAGGTGTTTGAGTTCCTTCGGAACTTTTCCTTGTGATTGAGCTCCAGTTTCAAAGCATTGTGATCTGAGAATATGCAGGGAGTAATCTCAGTCTTTTGGTATCGGTTGAGTCCTGATTTGTGACCCAGTATGTGGTCTATTCTGGAGAAGGTTCCGTGTGCACTTGAGAAGAATGAGTATTCTGCTGTTTTAGGGTGGAATGTTCTGTATATATCTATGAGGTCCATCTGGTCCATAGTGTCATTCAATGCTCTTGTTTCTTTGTTGAGTTTCTGCTTCGATGATCTGTCTAATTCTGAAAGAGGCGTTTTAAGATCACCTACGATTAGTGTATTCATATCAATATGACTCTTTATCTTGATTAACAGTTTTCTTAAGTAATTGGCTGCTCACATATTGGGAGCATAGATATTTACAATTGTTAGATCACCTTGGTGGATAATCCCTTTAAGGATTATGTAGTGTCCTTCTGTATCTCTGACTACAGTCTTTAGTTTGAAGTCTAATTTATCTGATATGAGAATCGCTACCCCAGCCTTCTTTTGAGTCCCATTGGCATGAAAGATGCTTCTCCACCCATTCACTTTCAGTCTACGTGTATCTTTAGGTTCAAAATGGGTCTCTTGTAGACAGTATATGGATGGGTCCTGTCGTTTTATCCAATCTGCAACCCTGTGCCTTTTTATGGGTGCATTTAGGCCATTCACATTGAGAGTGATTATTGATAGATACGTTTTTATTGACATCGAGTTACCTTTGAAGTCTTTCTTTCTGTAGACTGTCTCTATATTTCTGTTCAATGCTATTCTTGGGATTTTTCCTCTTTTATAGAACCCCCCTTAATATTTCTTGCAGTATCGGCTTGGTGGTTGCATAGTCTTTTAAGCCTTGCCGGTCTTGGAAACTCTATCTCTCCATCCATTTTGAATGTCAGTCTTGCTGGATAAAGTATTCTTGGCTGCATGTTCTTCTCATTTAGTGCCCTGAATATATCTTGCCAGCCTCTTCTGGCTTGCCAGGTCTCTGTGGACAGGTCTGATGTTATTCTGATGGGCTTCCCTCTGTAAGTAAGGAGCCTCTTTGCCCTGGCAGCTTTCAAGAGATTATACCTACAATTATAATTCCTCAATTTGACTATCAGGTGTCGTGATGTTTTTTTGGAGTGTATAATCTTGGGTGGAGACCGTTCAGCCTCTAGTACATGAACGCTGGTTTCATTCGCGAGATTCGGAAAGTTTTCATGAAGGACTTGTTCCACGACATCTTCTAGACTTCTTTCTTTCTCCTCCCCTTCAGGAATTCCAATAATTCTGACATTGGAACGCTTCATGGCATCATTTATTTCCCTAATTCTGCTTACGTGGGATCTAAGCTGTTTGTTCCAGGCTTCCTCCTGATCCTTTCTCTCTATCTGTTTGTCTTCCAGATCACTAATTCTATCTTCTGTCTCAGTTACCCTAGCTTTGAGAGAGTTTAGATTGGATTGGAACTCATTGAGAGCATTGTGGACCTCCTCCCTGGTAGCTTTAAGCTCCGCCCTAACATTGTGAACATCCTGTCTGGTCGCTTTCAGTTCGGCCCTAATCAATTCTGTTTGGTCATCCATGGCTTTCTCCAACCTAGCTATTGCCTGGATAATTGTTAGCCTGAATTCTCTTTCCGACATATTGTCTATGTTGATAGCCGTTAGCTCTATTGCAGAAGGTCCATCCTCTGTATTTTTCTTCTGGTGGGCATTCCTCCTCCTAGTCATTTTGGTGGGAGAAGACTGAACAGATGTAGCTGGATGTATCAACTCTGGTGCAGTCAAGGTGCACCCTGGAACACTTCCTGATCTCCGTCTCAGAGAGAAGCCTCAGTCTGGGTGCAGAAGCTGAATAAATTCCCCCTTGGCTGCTGGCAGTGCACGTTCCAAGTTGCAGACCCTGGGGGCGCAGGATCTTTTGCTCTTCCCCAAAGCCAAGGCAGTGGCGGCTGTCTGGGAGCTCCTGACCGCCAGAGAGGTTCCAAGCAGCGATCGCACACTGAGATTTTGTTGCCGGCCCAGGCTGGGAGTGCCCGGCTTGCGCGCACCTCTTTTCAGAGGCGGCTGTGGGTCCGGCGCGCGTCTGGGGCACTGAGAACGGGGCGCTGGTCCGTAAGCCGCAGGCTGGGCTTTTGCGCGCCTCTGTCCTGGAAAGAGTTTTCGCGCGCACTCGGCTTAGACTTTGAAACAATGGTGTGGGTCAAGAAGCGCCCCCGGGCCTTAGAAACCCAGGAGAGCTGGAGCGACGCGCGCATCTCAAACTTTGTGGTAGGGCTAGCGCGCGTTCTGCAGACCGGCACAGCTCCCATCCCCTCACAGGAGCCGGAACCCCCACGCTCTGGGGCGCGCTGGCGGCTTAGGGACCAGGAGCCGGTTTCTCCGCCGCACTCTCTCTGCCTCCACGCCGGGGAGGCCGTCTGGGACCGGGGACTTAAGCCCCTGTCCCTAGCCGCCCTGATTCCCACAATTTGCCCCGGCAATCCTTTGCTCTTTTGGAGTGCTTTCAACCAGTCTCCAAGTTAATGCTGGTCCCCAGACGCAGGGCACTCTCGCTCGTATCAGGGTATTACTTTTGCACCGGTCGCCTCTGGTGGCTCCCTCCCCCTTTTGTTTATCTTCCGATATCAGTCCGCCTTTCCCATGCCACTTTACCTGCTCACTGGCGTCTTCTGTCCCTGTAGAGATCCAGACGTGTATAATTCTGATCTCAGGCTGATTTCATGGGTGATCAGAGTTCTTTGGTAGGTAATCAGCTCACTTTGGGGTACCAGCTGAAAAGACGCCTCTTCCTAGTACCCCGCCATCTTGTCCCCCCTCCTCGAAACAAGGACTTAATAGGCAACACGATGTCAATAAAAACATATCTCTCAATAATCACACTCAACGTGAAAGACCTAAATGCTCCCATAAAACAGCACAGGGTGGCAGATTGGATAAAAAGACAGAACCCGTCCATATGTTTTCTGCAAGAGACAATTTTGAACCTAAGGATACATACAGACTGAAAGTGAAGGGATGGAAAACCATCTTTTCATGCGAATGGGCCTCAAAAGAAGCCTGGGGTAACGATTCTCATATCAGATAAGTTAGATTTTCAACTAAAGACTGTAGTCAGAGGTAAAGAAGGACACTACATCATTCTTAAAGGGTCTATCCACCAAGATGATCTAACGATTATATTTTGCCCCTAATACTGGAGCAACCAACTATATAAGACAACTGTTAATCAAGATAAAGTGTCCTATTGATATGAATACATAAATAGTAGGGGATCTTACCATGCCACTCTCAGTAATAGACAGATCATCCAAGCCGAAAATCAATAAAGAAACAAGAGCATTGAATGACACATTGAACCAGATGAGTTTCATAGATAAACACAGAATACTGTACCCTACAACAACAGAATACTCATTCTTCTCACGTGCACATGGAACTTTCTCCAAAATAGACCACATACTGGGTCACAAATCAGGACTCAACCAATACCAAAAGACTGAGATTATTCCCTGCATATTCTCAGACCACGGTGCTTTGAAACTGGAACTCCACCACAAGCAAAAGCTTGGAAGAAATTCAAACACCTAGAAGCTAAAGACCACCACACTTAAGAATGTTTGAATCAACCAGGAAATCCAAGAAGAACTTAAACAATTCATGGAAACCAATTAGAATGAAGATACATCATTCCAAAACCTATGGGATACAGTAAAGGCAGTCCTAAGGGGGAAATACATAGCCATTCAAGCCTCCCTCAAAAGAAAAAAATTGAAAAATCCAGAATACACCAGGTCTCTTTACACTTTAAGGAACTGAAGAATCAACAACAAATTAAGGCAACCCCATGCACAAGAAGTAAAATAATCAAGATCAGAGCAGAGATCAATTAGATAGAAACTAGAGATACAGTAGAACGATCAATAAAATTAGAAGCTGGTTCTTTGAAAGAATCAATAATATTGATAAACCATTGGACAAACTAATACAAAAGAAAAGAGAGAGGACCCAAATTAATAAAATTATGAATGAAAAGGGAGAGTTCACAACTAACACCAAGGAAATAGAAACAATCATCAGAAATTATTACCAACAGTTATATGCCAATAAATTAAGCAATGTAGATGAAATGAATGCATTCCTGGAAACCTATAAACTTCCAAAACTGAATCAGGAAGAAATTGACAACCTGAATAGACCAATATTTAGTAATGAGATTGAAACAGTGATCAAGAACCTCCCCAAAAACAAAGCCCAGCACCTGACGGATTCCATGGGGAATTCTACCAATCATTCAAAGAAAAAAGAATACCTACTCTCCTGAAGCTGTTTCAAAAAATAGAAACAGAAGGAAAACTTCCAGACTCTTTCTATGAAGCCAGCATTACCCTGATCCCCAAACCAGGCAAAGACTAATAGCTAATAGGATCCAACGGTACATTAAAAAGATTATCCATCATGACCAGGTGGGATTTATTCCTGGGATGCAAGGGTGGTTCAACATTTGCAAATCAATGTGATAGAACAAATCAATAAGAGAAGAGAGAAGAACCACATGGTCCTCTCAATTGATGCAGAAAAAGCAGTTGACAAGATACAGCATGCTTTCCTCATTAAAACACTTCAAAGTATAGGGATAGAGGGAACATTCCTGAACTTCATAAAATCTATCTATGAAAAACCCACAGTGAATATCATCCTCAATGGGGAAAAGCTGACAGCCTTCCTATGAGATCAGGAAAATGACAAGGATGCCCTCTCTCACCGCTCTTGTTCAACATAGTTTTAGAAGTCATGGCAAAAGCAATCACACAACAAAGAGAAATAAAAGGTATCCAAATTGGCAATGAAGAAGTCAAACTCTCTCTCTTCACAGATGACATGATACTTTATATGGAAAACCCAAAAGACTCCACCCCCAAACTACTAGAACTCATTCAGCAATTCAGTAATGTGGCAGGATACAAAATCAATGTACAGAACTCAGTTGCTTTCTTATACACTAAGAATGAAAATACAAAAATGGAAATTAGAGAAATGATTCCATTTACTATAGCACCAAGAACCATAAGATACCTGGGAATAAACCTAACCAAAGAGGTAAAGGATCTTTACTTGAGGAACTATAAAACACTCATGAAAGAAATTGAAAATGACACAAAAAGATGGAAGAGCATTCCATACTCATGGATAGGGAGAATAAGCATTGTTAAAATGTCTATACTGCCTAGAGCAATCTGTACTTTCAATGCCATTCCAATCAACATTACACTGGCATTTTTCAAAGAGCTGGAGCAAACAATCCTAAAATTTGTATGGAACCAGAAGAGACCCTGAATTGCTAAGGAAATGTTGAAAAAGAAAAACAAAACAGGGGGTATCACATTGCCTGATTTCAAGCTTTACTACAAAGCTGTGATCAACATGACAGCATGGTAGTGGCACAAATACAGACACATAGACCAGTGGAACAGAGTAGGGTGCCCAGATATGGACCCGCAACTTTATGGTCAAATAATCTTCGACAAAGCAGGAAAAAATTATCCAGTGGAAAAAAAGACAGTCTCTTCAATAAATGGTGCTGGGAAAACTGGACAGGTATGTGTAGAATGAAGCTTGACCATTCTCTTACACTGTACACAAAGATAAATTCAAAATGGATAAAAGACCTCAACAGAGGCAGGAATCGATCAGAATCTTAGAGGAGAACATAGGCAGTAACCTCTTCAATGTCAGCAACAGTAACTTCTTTCAAGATATGTCTCCAGAGGCAAAGGAAACAAAAGCAAAAATGACCTTTTGGGACTTCACCAAGATCAAAACCTTCTGCACAGCAAGGAAACAGTCAACAAAACAAAGAGGCAACCCACAGAATGGGAGAATATGTTCATAAATGAAGGTATAAACAAAGAGCTGGTACCCAAGATCTACAAAGAACTCCTCAAACTCAAAACACACAAAACAGATAATTGTGTCAAAAAATGGGCAGAAGACACAGACACTTCTCCAAAGAAGACATACAAGTGGCTAACAGACACATGAAAAAATGCTCATCATCACTAGCCATCAGGGAGATTCATATCAAAACCACACTGAGATACCACCTTACACCAGTTAGAATGACCAAAATTAACAAGACAGCAAAGAACATGTGTTAGAGAGGATGTGGAGAAGGGGGAACCCTGTTACACTGTTGGTGGGAATGCAAGTTGGTGCAGCCACTTTGGAAAGCAGTGTGGAGATTCCTTAAGAAATTAAAAATAGAGATTCCCTATGACCCTGCAATTGAACTACTGGGTATTTACTCCAAAGATGCAGAGGTAGTGAAAAGAAGGGCCATATGTACCCCAATGTTCATAGCAGCAATGGCCACAATCCCCAAACTGTGGAGAAAACCAAGATGCCCTTCAATGGGCGAATGGTTAAAGAAGATATGGTCCATATACACTATGGATTATTATGCCTCAATCAGAAAGGGTGAATACCCACCTTTTGTATCAACATGGATGGGACTCAAGGAGATTATGCTGAGTGAAATAAGCCAAGCAGAGAATGTCAATTATCATATTGTTTCTCTTATTTGTGGAACATACGGAATAACATGGAGGACATGGGGAGCTCGAAAGGAGATGTGAGTTGGGGGAAATTGGAGAGCGAGATGAACCATGAGAGACTGTGGACTCTGAGAAACAAACTGAGAGTTTTGGAGGGGAGGAGGGTGAGAGGTAGGGTGAATCTGCTGGTGGGTATTATGGAGGATACGTATTGTGTGGAGCACTGGGTGTGGTGCATAAACAATTCTGGAACACTGAAAAGAAAAAAATAAATTTAAAAGAATTATAAGGTTTTTTTGGTGGAGTCTTCTGGGTTTTCTTTATAGAGTATCATGACATCTGAAAATAGTGAAATTTTTATTCCTTCTTGTTGATTTGGATGTCTTTTATTACTTTTGTTGTCTGATTACTATGGCTAGGAAATCCAGTACTATGTTAAATAAGAGTGGTGAAAGTGGATATCTCTGTTTTGTTCCTGATCGTAGAGAACAGCCTCTCAGTCTTTCCCCATTGAGGATGATATTAGCTGTGGGGTTTTTTTGTTTTGTTTTGTTTTGTTTTTTTTCATTATGTGGCCTTTAAGTTAAGGTGTATTCCCTCTAACTGCACTTTGTTTAGGGTTTTTATCATGAATGAATGCTGTACTTTGTCAAATGTTTTTCTGCATCTGTTGACAGGATCATATGTTTCCTATCTTTTATTAATATGGTGTACCACATTGATTGATTTGTGAATAGTGAACTATCCTTACAACCCCCAAATAAATATCACTTAATTCTGACGAATGATTCTTTAATTTACTGTTAGACCTGCTTGGCTAGTATTTGGTTGGGAATTTTTCTGTCCATGTTAATCAGAGACTCTGGCCTACAGTTCTCTTTTTTAGTGACATCTTTATCTGGCTTTGGTATCAGGGTAATGCTGGCCTCATAGAATGAATTTAGAAGTTTCCTTCCTTTCCTATTTTTTGTAATAAATTGAAAATAGCTATTAACTCAAAAACTCCACCAAAAACTGCTAGAACTAACAAACAAATTCAGTAAATTCACAGGATACAAACTCAATGTACAGAAATCTGTTGCCTTTCTAGATACCAATAATGAAGCAGCAGAAAGAGAAAATAGGGAATCAATCCCATTTACCATTGCACTAAAAACAATAAGATACCTAGGAATGAACCTAACCAAAGAGGTGGAAGACCTGTACTCTGAAAACTATAAAACACTGACGGAAGAAGCTGAGGGCACATAGAAGTGAAAAGGCATTCCATGCTCATGGATCAGAAGAAAAAATATTGTTAAAATATTTATACTATCCAAAGCAATCTACACATTTAGAGCAGCCCTATTAAAATACCAACAACCTTTTTCACAGAGCCAGAACAAAAACTCCTAAAATTTGTAAGGAACCACAAAAACCCTGAATAGTGAACACAATCTGGAAAAAGAAAAGCGAAGCTGGAAGTATCACAATTCTGGACTTCAAGCTATATTACAAAGCTGTAGTCATCAAGACACTATGGTACTGGCACAAAAACAGACACACAGATAAATGGAACAGAATAGATAACCCAGAAATGAACTCACAGATATATGGTAAATTAAACTTTGACAAAGCAGGGAAGAATATCCAATAAGAAAAAGTCTCTTCAACAAATGGTGTTTGGGAAAACTGGACAGTAACATGACAAGAATGAAACTGGACCACTTTCTTACACCAAAAGAAAAAAAAAAACAAATACAAAATTGATTAAAGACCTAAATGCAGGACACTAAACCATAAAAATCATAGAATATTACACAGACATTAACTTCTTTGACATTGGTTGTAGTTCTTAATAACTATGTCTCCTGAGGCAAATAAAACCAGAATGAAACTGGGCCTTTTCTTACATGATTAAAAAAAATAGTTAAAATGGATGAAAGACCTAAATGAGAGACAGGAAACCATTAACATCCTAGAGGAGAACACAGGCTGTGACTTCTTTGACATCAGCCATAACAACTTCTTTCTAGATGTATCTCCTGAGGCAAGGGAATCAAAATCAAAAATAAACTATTGGGACTTCATCAAAATGAAAAGCTTCTGCACAGTGAAGGAAACAATTAAAATAAACTGAAAGGCAGCCTATGAAATGGAAGGAGATATTTGCAAATGACATATCTGATAAAGGGTTAGTGCCTGAAATACATAAAGAACTTATAAGACTCAACACTCAGGTGCACCTGGGTGGCTCAGTTGGTTGGGCATCTGTCTTCAGCTCAGGTCATGATTCCAGAGTTCTGGGATGGAACCCCACCTCAGGCTGCCTGCTCAGCTGGAAGCCTGCTTCTCCTTCTGCTCCACTCCCACTCGTGGGCTCTTTCTCACTCTCTCACTCATAACCTCAACACCCCAAAAATGAATAATACAATTTAAATATGGACAGAAGAAATGAATAAACATTTTTCCAAAGAAGACATACAGATGGCCAACAGACACATAAAAAGATGCTCATCATCACTCATCATCAAAGAAATACAAATAAAAACTAAAATGAGATACCACTTCACACCTTTCAGAATGGCTAAAATCAACAACACTAGAAACAACAGGTGTCAGGTGAGGCTGTGGAGAAAGTATAAGAATCCCCTTACACTGTTGGTGGGAATTCAAACTGTGCAGCCCCTGTGGAAAAAAATATGGAGGTTCCTCAAAAGGTTAAAAATAGAACTACCCTACAATCCAGCAATTGTACTGCTAGATGTTTACCTAAAGAATACAAAATTACTAATTTGAAGGGATATATGCATGCCAATATTTATAGCAGCATTATCTACAATAACCAAATTATGGAAACAGCCCAATGTCAGTTGACTGAGGAACGGTTATAGAAGATGTGGGAAAGAATGTGTGTGTGTGTGTGTGTGTGTATACACTTAGCCATAAAAAAGAATGAAATATTGCCATTTGCAAGAATGTGGATGAGCTAAAGAGTATTATGATAAGCAAAATAAGTCAGTCAGAGTTAGACAAATATCTACTGATTTCACTCATATGTGGAATTTAACAAATACAACAAATGAGCATAGGAGGAATAAAAGAGAAATTCATACCAAGAAACCGATTGTCAATTATAGAGAGCAAACTAATGGTTACCAAAGGGGAGACCAGCAGGGGGATGGGTTAAATAGGTGATGGGGATTAAGGAGTGTGCTTATTGTGATGAGCACTAGGTGTTGTATGTTAATTGTTGAATCACTCAATTGTACACCTGGAACTAATATTAGGCTGTATGTTAACTAACTGGAATTTAAATAAAAACTTCAAAATTTAGAGTTTTTTTGTTTAGTAGGTTTAAATCATGTTTCTAGGGACGCCTGGGTGGCTCAGTTGGTTGGACGACTGCCTTCGGCTCAGGGCGTGATCCTGGAGTCCCGGGATGGAGTCCCACATCGGGCTCCCAGCTCCATGGGGAGTCTGCTTCACTCTCTGACCTTCTCCTCGCTCATGCTCTCTCTCACTGTCTCTCTCTCTCTCAAATAAATAAATAAAATCTTTAAAAAAATAAATAAATAAATAAATAAATAAATCATGTTTCTAACCTTTTATTAACATTTTTCTTCTCCCACTCCAATCAAAAACTTCAAAAGGAAAGTGAAAAATTAGAAGAATGACTTTTCCTGCTAATAATTTACCACCATCATTCCAATCTCATATCTTCCACCAGTTCTGAGTCAACCACCAGAAAGAGTGTGAAAGAAATATTACCTGTATCCAGAAATAGGTGTGTGGAAAAGAGTAAGGAGTTCCCAGCTAATGCAAATATATTTATTGAAGGATATTTGCTTCTGAATGTTCAAATCTAGGCCAAAATGACTTGAGTAGTAGGATATTAACCTGAAAATACCATTATCATTTTTTGTAGGAAGGATACATATTCCCATAACCAGGAAGCTACCCTGAGTTGTGACAAAAGTCATTTCCTTATCTAGTTTCCTGGGAAATACAACAGGATCATCACCTGCAGCAAAGTCAAGGCCTTCTTAGATTACTCTTATATTACACCCTTTGCAGATATTTGGGGGGAGGGTTCTCATCCACCATATAATGTGGTGATGTGAGATAGCTAATGAACCTCATCAAACAGATGAAGTAGTATTTCTTAAAGTTCTCCACACTTCCATCATCCCTCTGGTTATTAGGAAATCTAGTTCTTTACTAAGATCACATTTAGACCTACCAAAACTCACTGCTCTTTTTCCTGAAGCAGGACAGGAAACAGTGCTAGATGGAAGGGTGAAGAAGTGGCCATAAAAATGGCAAAACCCCAATGACTGTCCAGATTCCCTTTCCTAATTCCAAAACTTATTTTTTCCAAAGAATAGGGATTAGCTGGAATATGATGAGTTCTATAAGATTGTATTGCAATTAATAAATGGTTTATTATATTGCTCTGGTCTGAAGTGTCTCACGCTTGACCCCTAAAACCATAAATATGGTTTTAAAACTCATACAAATAAAATTTCAGGCTTTCCCCTATTACAACATAATCCACATGAAAACATTCCAAAAATGCAGTTATATCACTAAGCCATTTTACGTACTTTTCATCAGTAGTGTCTGAGGTTGTTATTCTAAACATAAATTTCTAGTAAAAAAAAAAAAAGTACAGTAATGTGATCACTTATTGGACTTAGAATAGGTTTTACTTCCAATGGTTTGTCCTCCATAAAAGGAGTTAGGAATTTGTCACTTAATTCTGTTAAATCCTGAATCAAGATTTAGAGGTTTTTTTTATGGTAGATTATATATGGTATTTTAACTCTACTGAAATAAATGGAGCTGAGAATAAAATCTACATTCCTTACTGTGATGTACAAGACCATACATGATCTGGCATATGTGTACCTTTTCTCTTACCTCATGGCCTTTGTTCTTTCTATTCCCTCTGCCTGGATCATATTTTGCAAAGTTGCCTGCTACTTGTCATTCAGTGTCAGCTCAAATATTATCTCTTCAGAAGTCTTCTCTAGCCATCTTATCTAAAGGATAATCCTTTTCTATCTAGTAATCATCACTATTTGGAATTATTTTTATTTGTGTTTTGTGTTGTGGCACAAGACTGGAAACTCTATGAAAACAAGGACCTTCTCTCTCTTGTTAATCTAGATTGGTTGACATATCATAGGTTTGCAGATAAATATTTGGTTAAATTCTTGAACCTGTCAATGCATTGATAACATTGTTACTTTTAGAAACCAGTGCATCTAAGGATATTCCTTCCAGTGCATTTATTTTTGTCACATTCACTGATATTAGCAATAAAAATGGAACAATCCTAGTCACCTTGATGTCAATTTTATGCATCGATTGATTCTTTTTCACATTCTGTACTGGAGCTAAAAATAAACAGGACGTTTTATCTGTACCACAAAGTCACTTCAGGTAAAAGAGATATTGTGACATGTTACTATAAGTTGGTCATTCAACAAATTTATTAATTAAGAAAAAATATTGATGTTAAACATTGTGCTTTAGGAAACTCAGGGACTTAATACTGAGAAGAAGTCACGTAATTTATCAGGAGTAATTCCCACCACTACCACCCTGAAAAAATAGCATGATAAATTAGTCTTATTCTTTCAACTTTTTTTTAAAGATTGTATTTATTTGAGAGAGAGAGAGAGACAGAAATAGCTAAAGAGATAATGAGAGAGAGAGAGCACAAGCTGGGAAGGGAGGGAAAAGCAGGCTCCCACTGAGCAGAGAGGCTGATGTTGGACTTGATTCCAGGACCCTGGGATCATGACCTGAGCAGAAGGCAGATGCTTAACCAACTGAGTCACCCATGTGCCCCTTCTTTTAACTTTTTAAGGCAAAGTTGCCTAAACAAATATCGGAATTACTATTAAATTAGGGCCATTTTGAAATAAGTTAGGGAAGGTAGACAAAAGGAAGACATTTCAAAGAAATGTACTCTTATAGAAAACACAAAACTTCTAAGTCTTAGCACTAACTGTCAAAAATAGCTTAATTTCATTGAAAAAAATAAGCAATGATAAAATACCATAAAGTGTTCTTGAGTATAAACAACAGTGTTCTATGAAAACACATTTTAACTAGAAGGAAACATTTTTTGGTAGTGGTAAATAAATTGGAAAACATATCTTAAATTAAAACCCAATACTTTCAAAGGTACTTCAGGGGGAACTTGGGAAGATGGTGGATTTAGAGGACCCTGGGCTCACCCTGTCCTATGTTTTCAACTAGATATCATCCATATCCAAGTCAATAAATGAGAGTGAGCCAAAGACTGGAAGAACAAACTCCACAACTAAATAAAAAGAAGCTGCATCTAAAAAATTAGGAAGATCAGAAAGATAGAGGGAGGCTGCCCACAGGTAGGAGGGAGATACATGTGAAGAGAGGGCAGAGAAACAGGCCTTCACACCAAGGAGCTCAAATGGAGAAGACTAATCCCCATAGTGTTTGGCTTTAAAAAACAGAAGGATGAGGGGCGTCTGGGTGGCTCAGTGGGTTAAGCCTCTGCCTTCGGCTCAGGTCATGATCTCAGGGTCCTGGGATCAAGCCCCACATCAGGCTCTCTGCTTGGCGGGGAGCCTGCATCCTCCCACTCCCACCTGCCTCTATGCCTACTTGAGAGCTCTCTTTCAAATAAATAAAATCTTAAAAAAAAACAGAGAGGATGAATTGTATGAGTTTATAATACCAGGGAATTGGAACCTGAAGCTTTAAAAGTCATCTGACTCAGCACTGGGCAAGCTGGGAGGGTAGTGAGTGCTGAATTGCTGCCCTTAAAGAGACAGAAGTCTGTGTGGAGAAGCAGCATAAAAATAGTAGTTTATACAATGCTAGGGGAAAATGGGAGAAAGATCTGTTCCTACAGATTTCTGAGCCTGTTGAGGGACTTCTCCAAAAATGAGTAGTGACAGGTGCCATTTTCCTCCTCTGCCCACAGCATAAACAGAGACACAAGCAGGAGGCAGAGCTGCACAGACACTTGTTACCTAACCTCCTAGCAGTGCATCAGGCCCACAAGTTCTTCTGGGGAATTGTCCACTCCAAACCTATTAACCTGGGCCCTGGGCTCAGGACAAATTTTGTTAAAGTCATGCATGCACCGTGTCCAGCCACTGGGTGTAGGTCTACCAGCATACACCACACACATCTGTGCACCTTACCCAGCCACACCAAGCCATCCTCATGCACCCTGCCCAATACTGCACCCTAGGCTACACTCGTGCACAGCTCCAAGTCAAAGCATTGTTTCAAAGGATCTGGCATTGGACTAGTATCCCAGTGTAAATTTTACTAACTTCCACCCTGCTTCCAAGTCTGATGGTGGGCACATCCTCTCAGAGCTGGCCTGAATGGATCCAGTTAACACCAGAGAGCAAGCACAGCCCACAACAGGCAGACAGTCAGTGTGCATGACTACACTGAAAGGAAAAGTGACTCAGACAAAACAGAAGGGCATAAACAACACACAAATAATAATCTCCTGAAGTTTCAGGTTCTGGTGAACAGGAGACAGTGCATCCCAGGGCACTCCAGGATGTCTCTGAAAGGCCTTTACCTTCAAGACTAAGAGATGTAGTTCACAATTCTAACATAGAAAAGCAGGCACAGAAATGCAGAAAAAATGAGAAGGCAGAGGGATTTATCCCAAATGAAAGAACAGGACAAGGCCACAGCTATAAACCTAAGACAAACAGATATAAATAATATGCCTGATAGAGAATTTAAAGCAATGATCATAAGGATACTCACTAGACTTGAGAAAAAATTAGAAGATATGAATGAGAACCTTAACACAGAGATAAGGAAAAACATAGTAGGAAAAAAGGGCACAATAAATGAAATGAGAAACATTCTTGATGGAATTAAGAGAACAACAGAAGAGAGGAATAAATTAGCAACCTAGAGGAAGAGAATAGTAAACTATTAAAACAGAAATAAAGGTAGGAAAAATAATTATGTGAAATGAAAATAGACTTAAGGAACTCACTCCATCAAATGTATTAATATTAGTATTATAAAAGTCTCAGAAGAAGAAAAGAGAAAAGGCAGTAGAAAATTTATTTGAAGAAATAATAGTAGAAAATTTCCTTAATCTAGAAACAGATATCCAAATATCCAGATTCAAGAAGCACCAAGAACCCCACCAAAAAACAACAAAAGCAGATCCACACCATGATATTATAATGAAATTTGTAAAATATAGTACGATAAAGAAAAAATTTTAAAGCAACAAGACAAAAGAAGGCATTAAATTATAAGAGAGAACACATAAGGTTAGCAGGAGATTCTCAACAGAAACTGCAAGTCAGAGTTGTTTGCATGGGTCAATCAGTTAAGCATCTGCCTTTGGCCCCAGTCATGATCCCAGGGTCCTGGGATCAAGTCCCACATAAGGCTCTTTGCTCAGTGGGGAGCCTACTTCTCCCTCTGCCTGCCACTCCCCCTGCTTGTGATCTCTCTCTGACAAACAAATAAATACAGTCTTAAAAAAAAAGAAAGTACAACCAGAATGAAGTGGAATGATATCTTCAAAACACTAAAGAACAAAAATTTTCAGCCAAGAATCCTCTATTCAGCAAGGCTATAATTCAGAATAGGATAGATTAAGGGGGACTCTCTGAATAGAAAAAACAGAACAGCGACAGAAGATATAGGTAACAGAAAAGCAGTAAAAATTAATATTTCTGTAAAAATTCAGTCAAGGAACTCACCAAAATGACATGAAATATAACATATATCTAAAACATGGGAAAGAAAATATAAAAGTATAGGTGCTAATGGAATGAACATCAATTTAATATAGACTGCTATATGGAGAAGTTGTTATAATCAAATCTAGTGGTAACCATATATCAAAAACCAATAATAAATATGAAAAGAATATAGAGAAAAAAACCCCAAGTATATCCCTATAGAAAATAGCCAAAACATGAAAGAGAGAAATACAAGAAAAGATCAGAGAAGGGGTGTCTGGGTGGCTCAGTTGGTTAAGCATCCTGCTCCTGGTTTTGGCTCAGGTCATGATCTCGGGATTGTTGGGCTCTGAGCTCTGTGTAGATAGTCTGCTTGAGATTCTCTCTCCCTCTGCCTTTGCCCCTCCTGCTCATGCTCTCTCTCTCTAAAGTAAATAAATCTTAAAAATAATCAGAGAAAATCTACAGAAACAACCACAAAACAAGTAATAAAATGACAAAAAATGCATATATATAGATCATTAGTTAGAAAGTAAATGGGCTAAACACTCCAACCAAAAGACATAGAGTGACAGAATGGATTTAAAAACAAAAGTACCATCTATGTGCTGCCTACAAGAGACACATTTTGGTCCTAAATACACTTGCAGATGGACAGAGAACAGAGGCTGGCCAGTCATCTCTCATGCAAATGGAAGTTAAAAAAAAAAAAAAAGACAGGGGACAAGATGGCAGGGTAGTAGGAAGAGGCATCCTTTCAGCTGGTACCGCAAAGTGAGCTGATTACCTACCAAAGAACTCCGATCACCCATGAAATCAGCCTGAGATCAGAATTACACATGTCTGGATCTCTACAGGGGCAGAAGACGCCAGTGAGCAGGTAAAGCGGAATGGGAACTGCGGACTGATATCAGAAGATAAACAAAAGGGGGAGGGAGCCACCAGTGGCAACCGGTGGGAAAGTAATACCCCAATACGAGCGAGAGTGCCCTGCGTCTGGAGACCAGCATTAACTTGGAGACTGGTTGAAAGCACTCCAAAAGAGCAAAGGATCGCTGGGGGAAATTGTGGGAATCGGGGCGGCTAGGGACAGGGGTTTAAGTCCCCGGTCCAAGACGGCCTCCCCGGCGCAGAGGCAGTGAGAGTGTGGCAGAGAAACCAGCTCCTGGTCCCTAAGCCGCCAGCGCGCCCCAGAGCGCGTGGGTTCCGGCTCCTGTGAGGGGAAGGGAGCTGCGCCTGTCTGCAGAACGCGCGCTAGCCCTACCACAAAGCTTGAGATGTGCGCGCACGTCCCTCGAGCTCCCCTGGTTTACTGAGGCCCAGTGGGCGCTCCTTGACCCGCGCCATTGTTTCAAAGTCCAAGCCGCGCGTGCGCGAAACTCTTCCCCAGACAGAGGCACGCAAAAGCCCAGCCTGGGGCTTACTGACCAGCGCCCCGTTCTCAGTGCCCCAGACGCGCGCCCGACCCACAGCCGCCTCTGAAAAGAGGTGCGCGCAATCCGGGCACTCCCAGCCCGGCCGGCGGCAAAATCTCAGTGTGCGATCTCTGCTTGGAACCTCTCTGGAGGTTGGGAGCTCCCAGACAGCCGCCACTGCCTTGGCTTTGGGGACGAGCAAAAGATTCTGCGCCCCCAGGGTCTGAAACTTGGAACCTGCGCTGCCAGCGGCCAAGGGGGAATTTATTCAGCTTCTGCACCCAGACTGAGGCTTCTCTCTGAGATGGAGATCAGGGTGCGGTTTGATTTCTTCTAATACGACAAAAACCATCAAAGGCGGTCAAGCTGAGAGGGAAAAAAGTGAACAAGCAAAAAAAACTGCCAGAGAACAAAAGCCTGAAAAAAACCAGTTTCCCCAGAGCCCACCCCCTTGAGGGGGGAGGGGGGACTCAACTCAGGAAACATCATTGACTGACAACCCACGTGGCAGGCCCCTCCCCCAGAAAACAAACCAAGAAAGAAAAAAAAAAGGACTACAAGAGAACCACCACTACTTCATAGGAAAACTTGTATTATACACTCGTTTCCACTATTCCGGTTCATATATATATATATATATATATATATATTACACATAGGTAATTTTTTTAACCTATTTACCATCACAGCGAGCTGTACAGTACATCAAATTCCATAATACCTTTCTAACCTGAACTTTTTGATACATACACCTATGTTTTTCTTTTGCATTTTTATTTTTTGAATTCCTTTTTTTTTAAATTTTAGTTTAGTTTAGTCTAGTATATTCCTTTTTATTTTTATCCTCTAATATTCATATAGAGTTAACTTCAAAGTAATCCCCTTTCCCCAATCAATACTACCCCTATAGGTAAACCAATTTTTAATCCACTTTATCTTAGGAAAGTTGAGTCCTTTAAAAAAGATATCAAGATACATCCAGGAAGAATCAAAACAACCTTCCTCACACACACTGAGAATTTATAAGAACTCTCCCATCTTCTTCCATCAGTGTTTCTGTGTTTTTTGAGTTTGTCCTGATAGCATATAAATTTTATATGTGGTTCTTTTTGAAGAAGTTCTTTCTTTATTTCCATATATATATATACTTTTTTCTTTCTCTTGCCATATAATTGTATCAGTCTTTTTATCTCTTTTTGTTTGTCTACTTCATAAATCTTACCTTGGGGCCCTCCTGGGCTGAACCTTCTCTTTCATCTTCCCTTTCTTTCCTGTCTCTCTCTCTCTCTTTTTTTTCTTTTTCTTTTTCTTCTTTTCCTTTTTCTTTTCTTTTGTCTTTCGATTGGGTGGGGAATCCTGATTGCTCAGAAGTGTTCCAGGGTGCACCTTGACTGCACCAGAGTTGATACATCCAGCTACATCTGTTCAGTCTTCTCCCACCAAAATGACTAGGAGGAGGAATGCCTAACAGAAGAAAAATACAAAGGATGGACCTTCTGCAACAGAGCTAATGGCTATCAACATAGACAATATGTCGGAAAGAGAATTCAGGCTAACAATAATCCAGGCAATACCTAGGTTGGAGAAAGCCATGGATGACCAAACAGAATTGATTAGGGCCGAACTGAAAGCGACCAGACAGGATGTTCACAATGTTAGGGCGGAGCTTAAAGCTACCAGGGAGGAGGTCCACAATGCTCTCAATGAGTTCCAATCCAATCTAAACTCTCTCAAAGCTAGGGTAACTGAGACAGAAGATAGAATTAGTGACCTGGAGATTAAGAGTCACTTATGGTTTGTCTCCCTCCCTATCCCATCTTGTTTCATGGATTCTTCTCCTACTCACTTAAGCCCCAATGTTGCATTACCACCCCCTCATATCAGGGAGATCATATGATAGTTGTCTTTCTCCGCTTGACTTATTTCACTAAGCATGATACGCTCTAGTTCCATCCATGTTGGGGGGAGGGGGGTTGGGAGAAAGGAGGTAGGGTTATGGACATTGGGGAGGGTATGTGCTTTGGGTAAATTGGAAGGGGAGATGAACCATGAGAGACTATGGACTCTGAAAAACAATCTGAGGGGTTTGAAGTGGTGGGGGGGTGGGAGGTTGGGGTACCAGGTGGTGGGTATTATAGAGGGCACAGCTTGCATGGAGCACTGGGTGTGGTGAAAAAATAATGAATACTGTTTTTCTGAAAATAAATAAATTGGGAAAAAAATTAAAAATAAATAAATAAATAAATAAAAAATAATAATAAAAAAAAAGAATTAGTGACCTGGAAGACAAACAGATAGAGAGAAAGGATCAGGAGGAAGCCTGGAACAAACAGCTTAGATCCCATGAAAGCAGAATCAGGGAAATAAATGATGCCATGAAGCGTTCCAACGTCAGAATTATTGGAATTCCTGAAGGGGAGGAGAAAGAAAGAAGTCTAGAAGATATCGTGGAACAAGTCCTTGATGAAAATTTTCTGAATCTCACTAATGAAACCAGTGTTCATGTACTAGAGGCTGAACGGTCTCCACCCAAGATTATACACTCCAAAAAAAAAACATCACGACACCTGATAGTCAAATTGAGAAATTATAATTGTAGGTATAATCTCTTGAAAGCTGCCAGGGCAAAGAGGCTCCTTACTTACAGAGGGAAGCCCATCAGAATAACGTCAGACCTGTCCACAGAGACCTGGCAAGCCAAGAGGCTGGCAAGATATATTCAGGGCACTAAATGAGAAGAACATGCAGCCAAGAATACTTTATCCAGCAAGACTGACATTCAAAATGGATGGAGAGATAAAGAGTTTCCAAGACCGGCAAGACTTAAAAGACTATGAAACCACCAAGCCCACACTGCAGGAAATATTAAGGGGGGTTCTATAAAAGAGGAAAAATCCCAAGGAAACAGTCAAAAAAACAAAGAGGCAACCCACGGAATGGGAGAAGATATTTGCAAATGACAGTACAGACAAAAGGTTGATATCCAGGATCTATAATGAACTCCTCAAACTCAAACCACACGAAACAGACAAACACATCAAAAAATGGGCAGAAGATATGAACAGACCCTTCTCCAACCAAGAATAGCATTGAACAGAAATATAGAGACAATCTACGGAAAGAAAGACTTCAAAGGTAACATGATGTCAATAAAAACGTATCTATCAATAATCACTCTCAATGTGAATGGCCTAAATGCACCCATAAAAAGGCACAGGGTTGCAGATTGGATAAAACGACAGGACCCATCCATATGCTGTCTACAAGAGACCCATTTTGAACCTAAAGATACACGCAGACTGAAAGTGAAGGGGTGGAGAAGCATCTTTCATGCCAATGAGACTCAAAAGAAGGCTGGGGTAGCGATTCTCATATCAGATAAATTAGACTTCAAACTAAAGACTGTAGTCAGAGATACAGAAGGACACTACATAATCCTTAAAGGGACTATCCACCAAGGTGATCTAACAATTGTAAATATCTATGCTCCCAATATGGGAGCAGCCAATTACATAAGAAAACTGTTAATCAAGATAAAGAGTCATATTGATATGAATACACTAATCGTAGGTGATCTTAAAACGCCTCTTTCAGAATTAGACAGATCATCGAAGCAGAAACTCAACAAAGAAACAAGAGCATTGAATGACACATTGGACCAGATGGACCTCATAGATATATACAGAACATTCCACCCTAAAACAGCAGAATACTCATTCTTCTCAAGTGCACACGGAACCTTCTCCAGAATCGACCACATACTGGGTCACAAATCAGGACTCAGCCGATACCAAAAGACTGAGATTATTCCCTGCATATTCTCAGATCACAATGCTTTGAAACTGGAGCTCAATCACAAGGAAAAGTTCCGAAGGAACTCAAACACCTGGAAGCTAAAGACCACCTTGCTTAAGAATGCTTGGATCAACCAGGAGATCAAAGAAGAACTGAAACAATTCATGGAAACCAATGAGAATGAAGACACTTCGGTCCAAAACCTATGGGATACAGCAAAGGCGGTCCTAAGGGGAAAATATATAGCCATCCAAGCCTCGATCAAAAAAATTGAAAAATCCAGAACACACCAGCTGTCTCTACACCTTAAAGAACTGGAGGATCAACAACAAATCAAACCAACTCCACACATAAGAAGGGAAATCATCAAGATTAGAGCTGAGATCAATGAGGGAGAAACCAGAGATACAGTAGAACGTATCAATGAAACTAGAAGCTGGTTTTTTGAAAGAATCAATAAGATCGATAAGCCACTGGCTACACGAATCCAAAAGAAAAGAGAGAAATCCCAAATTCATAAAATTATGAATGAAAAGGGAGAGATCACAACTAACACCAAGGAAGTAGAAACAATCATTAGAAGTTATTACGAACAGTTATAGGCCAATAAGCTTAGCAACCTAGATGAAATGGATGCATTCCTGGAAAAATATAAACTACCAACATTGAACCAGGAAGAAATCGGCAACCTGAATAGACCGATATCTAATAACGAGATTGAATCAGTGATCAAAAACCTCCCAAAAAACAAGAGCCAGGACCTGACGGATTCCCTGGGGAATTCTACCAAACCTTCAAAGAAGAAATAACACCTATACTCCTGAAGCTGTTTCAAAAAATTGAAGCAGAAGGAAAACTTCCAGACTCTTTCTATGAAGCCAGCATTACCCTGATCCCCAAACCAGGCAAGGACCCTACCAAAAAGGAGAATTTCAGACCAATATCACTGATGAATATGGATGCTAAGATTCTCAACAAGATCCTAGCCAACAGGATCCAACAGCACATTAAAAAGATTATCCACCATGATCAGGTGGGATTCATCCCTGGGCTACAAGGATGGTTCAACATTCGCAAATCAATCAATGTGATACAACAAATTATTATGAGAAGAGAGAAGAACCACATGGTCCTCTCAATGGATGCAGAAAAAGCATTTGACAAAATCCAACATCCGTTCCTGATTAAAACGCTTCAAAGTATAGGGATAGAGGGAACATTCCTGAACCTCATCAAATCTATCTATGAAAGACCCACAGCAAATATCATCCTCAATGGGAAAAAGCTTGCAGCCTTCGCGTTGAGATCAGGAACAAGACGAGGATGCCCACTTTCACCACTCTTGTTCAACATAGTATTAGAAGTCCTAGCAGCAGCAATCAGACAACAGAGAGAAATAAAAGGTATCCAAATTGGTAATGAAGAAGTCAAACTCTCTCTCTTCGCAGATGACATGATTCTTTATATGGAAAACCCAAAAGACTCCACCCCCAAACTACTAGAACTCATACAGCAATTCAGCAGCGTGGCAGGATACAAAGTCAATGTGCAGAAATCAGTGGCTTTCTTATACACTAACAATGAAAATACAGAAAGGGAAATTAGAGAATCGATTCCATTTACTATAGCACCAAGAACCATAAGATACCTGGGAATAAACCTAACCAAAGAGGTAAAGGACCTGCACTTGAGGAACTACAGAACACTCATGAAAGAAATTGAAGAAGACACAAATAGATGGAAGAGCATTCCATGCTCTTGGATCAGAAGAATAAACATTGTTAAAATGTCTATACTGCCTAGAGCAATCTATACTTTTAATGCCATTCCGATCAAAATTCCACTGGCATTCTTCAAAGAGCTGGAGCAAATAATCCTAAAATTTGTATGGAATCAGAAGAGACCCCGAATTGCTAAAGAAATGTTGAAAAAGAAAAATAAAGCTGGCGGCATCACCTTACCTGATTTCAAGCTTTATTACAACGCTGTGATCACCAAGACAGCATGGTACTGGCATAAAAACAGACACATAGACCAGTGGAACAGAGTAGAGAGCCCTGATATGGACCCTCAACTCTATGGTCAATTAATCTTTGACAAAACAGGAAAAAATATACAGTTGAAAAAAGACAGTTTCTTCAATAAATGGTGCTGGGAAAACTAGACAGCTATATGTAGAAGAATGAAACTCGACCATTCTCTTACACCGTACACAAAGATAAACTCAAAATGGATAAAAGACCTCAACGTGAGACAGGAATCCATCAGAATCTTAGAGGAGAACATAGGCAGTAATCTCTTTGATATCAGTCACAGCAACTTCTTTCAAGATATGTCTCCAAAGGCAAAGGAAACAAAAGTGAAAATAAACTTCTGGGACTTCATCAAAATCCAAAGCTTCTGCACAGCAAAGGAAACAGTCAAAAAAACAAAGAGACAACCCACGGAATGGGAGAAGATATTTGTAAATGACAGTACAGACAAAAGGTTGATATCCAGGATCTATAATGAACTCCTCAAACTCAACCCACACGAAACAGACAAACACATCAAAAAATGGGCAGAAGATATGAACAGACACTTCTCCAATCAAGACATACAAATGGCTATCAGATACATGAAAAAATGCTCATCATCATTAGCCCTCAGGGAGATTCAAATTAAAACCACATTGAGATATCACCTTACACCAGTTAGAATGGCCAAAATTAACAAAACAGGAAACAACATGTGTTGGAGAGGATGTGGAGAAAGGGGAACCCTCTTACACTGTTGGTGGGAATGCAAGTTGGTGCAGCCTCTTTGGAGAACAGTGTGGAGATTCCTCAAGAAATTAAAAATAGAGCTTCCTTATGTCCCTGCAATTGCACTCCTGGGTATTTACCCCAAAGACACAGATGTCGTGAAAAGAAGGGCCATCTGTACCCCAATGTTTATAGAAGCAATGGCCACAGTCACCAAACTATGGAAAGAACCAAGATGCCCTTCAACGGATGAATGGATAAGGAAGATGTGGTCCATATACACTATGGAGTATTATGCCTCCATCAGAGAGGATGAATACCCAACTTTTGTAGCAACATGGATGGGACTGGAAGAGATTATGCTGAGTGAAATAAGTCAAGCAGAGAGAGTTAATTATCATATGGTTTCACTTATTTGTGGAGCATAACAAATAGCATGGAGGACAAGGAGCATTAGATAGGAGTAGGGAACTTGGGTAAATTGGAAGAGGAGGTGAACCATGAGAGACTATGCACTCTGAAAAACAATCTGAGGGGTTTGAAGTGGCGGGGGGGGTGGGAGGTTGGGGTACCTGGTGGTGGGTATTATAGAGGGCACAGCTTGCATGGAGCACTGGTTGTGGTGAAAAAATAATGAATAATGGTTTTCTGAAAATAAATAAATTGAAAAAAAAAAGAGACTAGCAATTTTTAAATCAGACAGAATAGACTATAAACCATAGACTATACCAAAACTTAAAGAAGAGCACTATGGTCATTAAAAAAGGAGACTAACAAGAAGATAAAATTGTAAATATTTATGCACTCAACATAAGTAAAAAATACAAAACTTGAACAGACTAAAAAGCAGGAAAAAACAAAAACAAACAAACAAACTGAGTCAGTAATCAAAACTCTCCCAACAAATAAATCTCCAAGGCCAGGTGGTTTCACAGATGAATTTTACCAAAGATTTAAAGAAGAGTTAATACCTATTCATCTCAAACTATTCCACAAAACAGAAATGTAAGGAAAACTTCCAAATTTATTCTATGAAGCCAGAAATACTTTGATTCCAAAACCATACAAAGACCCCAGTAAAAAAGAGAATTATAGGCCAATGTTCCTGATGAATGTGAAACATGTCAATGAAATATTAGCAAGTTAAATCTAATTGTACATTAAAAGAATTGTTCAACATCATCAAATAAGATTTATTCCTGGGATGCAAGGGTGGTACAATATTTACAAATCAGAATGATAACAACACATTAATGAAAGAAAGGATATGAATCATATGATCCTTATCATATGATCATTTCAATAGATGTAGAAAGTGCATTTGACAAAGTACAGCATTCATTCATGATAAAAATACTAAAAACACTCAGCAAAGTAGGGTTAGAAAGAACATACCTCAACATCATAAAGGCCATATACAAAAAATCCCACAGCTAATATCATCCTCAACGGGGAAAAGAGAGCTTTTCCTCTATGGTCAGGAGCAAGACAGAGATGTCCACTGTCACCACTGTTATTTAACATAGTACTGGAAGTCCTAGCCATAGCAAACAAAATAAAAGAAATAAAAAGCATCCAAATCAGTAAGGAAGAAGTGAAATTTTCATTATTTCTGGATGACATGATACTCTATATAAAAAACCCAAAAGGCACCACCAAAAAATTGCTAGAACTGGTTCACGAATTTAGTAAAGTCACAGGATACAAAATCAACGTACAGAAATCTGTTGCATTCCTATGCACCAGTAATGAAGCAGCAAAATGAGAAATCAAGGAACCAATCCCATTCACAACTGCATCAAAACTATAAATCTAAAACTATAAATCTAGGAATAAATCTAACTATAGAGGTAAAAGACCTGTGCTCTGAAAACTATAAAACACTGATGAAAGAAATTGAAGATGACACAAAAAAATGGAAAAACATTCTAAGCTCATGCAGTGGAAGACAAATTATTGTTAAAATGTCTATATTAGCCAAAATAATCTGAGATATAATGTAATCCCTATTAAAATACCAGTAGCATTTTTCACAGAACTGGAACAAAGAGTCTTAAAATTTGTATAGAAGCACAAAAGACCCTGAATAGACAAAGCAATATAGAAAATAAAAAGCAAAGCTGGAGACATCACAATTCTGGATTTTGAGTTATATTACAAAGCTGCAGTTATTAGGACAAGGTGTTACTGGCACTAAAACAGACACTTATATCAACAGAACACAATAGAAAACCCAGAAAAGAACCAACAACTATATGGTCGATTAACATTTGACAAAGGAGGAGAGACTATCCAATGGAAAGAAGAGAGTCTTCTGGGAAAACTAGAGAGCAACATGCAAAAGAATGACATTGGACCACTTTCCTACAGCATGCACAAAAATTAATTAAAAATGTATTAAAGACCTAAATGTGAGAGATGAAACCACAAGAATCCTAGAACACAGCAGTAACATCTTTGACATTGGCCATAGGAATTTCTTACTATATATGTCTCTAAAGCAAGGCAAAGAAAAGCAAAAATAAACTATTGGGACTTCATCAGAATAAAAAGCTCTTGGACAGCAAAGAAAACAATTAACAAAACTAAAAGGCAAGCTATGGAATGGGAGGAGATATTTGCAAATGACACATCTGATAAAGGGTTAGTATCCAAAATATATAAAGAACTTATACAACTCAACAACCAAAAAAAATAATCCAATTGAATAATGGGTAGAAGACATGAACAGACATTTCTCCAAAGAAGACACACAGATGGCCAGCAGACACATGAAAAAATGCTCACTTATCATCAGGGGAATATAATTCAAAACTACCATGAGGTATCACCTCACACCTGTCAGAATGGCTAAAATCAACAACACAAGAAACAATGGATGTTGGTGAGTATGTGCAGAGTATGTGTAGAAAAAAGAACACTTGTGCACCATTGGTTGGAATGGGAACATCATGGAGGTTCCTTCAAAGGTTAAGAAAAGAACAACTCTATGACACAGGGTTGCACTTGGGGCATTTACTGGAATAATATAAGGACAATAATTCAAAGGAAAACATACACCCCTATCTTTATAACAACATTATCTACAGTAGTCAAATTACTGAAACAACCCTAATATTCATCAGCTGATGAATGGATAAAGAAGTGGTAATATTCATATTACTCAGCCAAAAAAGAATGAAATCTTGCTATATAATGAGTAATTTCTGGAAATAGATAGTGGTGGATACAATGGGGATGCATTTTGCAACTGCACTTAATGACACTAAATTTTTCACTTAAAATGGAAAATTTTATGTTGTTTATGTTTTACTACAAAGCTTTAAAAGCCCTCTGTTTTCTTGCCTGACAATTCATTTGTTTTAAGTATTCAGAATTAACTTTTTTATTTATTTTATAAGCAATTCCATAGCCTAAGAATCCATTTTAGGCCTTGAAATCAGGAAGGCTTTGCTCTGCTACTTACTATATGTCTGATCCTTGGCTCATGACTGAACCTCTCTGAGTTTCAGTTTTCTCATCTGTAAAGTGGATATTCAACTCTAACTTTTAAGGAGTAGAATCTTTGCTGTGGACAAAAATCTAACAGAAAAAACACATTGCATAGAACCCAAATAAACAACAAAGCAGTGGTATGTATAAAAGAGTTAAGTACATTTTGTGGGGGTGGGAGGAGGAAGTTCTATTACCCCTACCCCTATCTCCAAGTCACTTACCTGGAACCCCAAAACAAAATGACATGATTTGAAAACCACTTGGATAGCTGTGTTGTAATTGCCTCACCATCTTGGACATTCTATGATGATTTGTCTTAGAGAATTTGTATTCTCTGGATCATTAAAATGCTATTAGGAGGAACCTTGATGACAAGTGTATGAAATACTTTGTAAAATACAAAGACCATCAAAAATGGGAGCTACAGGGGTGCCTGGGTGGCTCAGTGGTTTAAGCCTCTGCCTTCAGCTCAGGTCATGATCTCGGGTCCTGGGATTGAGCCCCACATCAGGCTCTCTGCTCAGCGAGGAGCCTGCTTCCCCCTCTCTCTCTGCCTGCCTCTCTGACTACTTGTGATCTCTCTCTATCAAATAAATAAATAAATCTTTTTAAAAAATGGGAGCTACAGTTTTATGATTATGTCCTACTTGATCCCATATGTGGTGAAATGAAAAAACAACATTGGACAGTGAAGACAGAATATCCATATCTTTTCCTACAGTGGCATTGAGGAATGTAAAGCGTTATCAATGAATGCTAAAAAGCAAAAACGTACAGTACAGAAGGAACACTAGAAAGCAGCAGTAGAAAGATTGAAATGCAGGAAACAGAAGGGTAAATATCTCTTCTGACACATTCCTTCCCTCATGATATAAATTCTCACCTTGCTTTTGTAATAAAATTCATTATTAGATCTGTTAGGTTGATTTTTAGATCTAAAAATGTTCGTATTTAAGCAAGTCTATTATAATAATCCCTTTCCATTTTATAATCAGAAGAAACAATTTAAAGCAAAAAGTAAAATATAAGACCAAAACCTCTAAAGTAAACTGTTGTCATAATGCTGCTACTTTCTGGTATGGATAAAAGCTGGATAAGGTCTTAGTATTCTTTGCAACAGAGCATGATGTTAACTGAACTCTCTGTAGCTAGTTGAAGAGGAGCAATGGACGGAGATTAATACACCACACTCATACATGCATTTAGGTTGGAAGTAGAATTGATATTTGGTCAGAGGGTTCTAAAATGCTTCCAAATTCCTTTTTCTTTCCCTTTCTCAGTATAATTTGCAATAGTATGTGACAAATAAAGCTAAGTCTGCGGGTTAGCCTTGTTCTATTTTCTTCCTGCAAACATTTGTTTTTCTAGTATATTTAGGTGCTGTGATAAATAATACATCCTCAAGGAGCTCACACTGTAATGAAAAAGACAGAATATTGAGTCCCTGGCTGGCTCAGTTGGTTAAGTGATTCTCTTTGGTTCAGGTCATGATCCTGGAGTCCCAGGATTGAGTCCCATATTGGGCTCCTGCTAAGCAGGAAGTCTTCTTCTCCCTCTGACCCTCTCCCCACTCATGCTCTCTCTTTCTGAGACAGAGAGAGTTCTCTGTCTCAAATAAATAAATAAAATGTTAAAATAAAAGACAGAATGTATGTACAAGGTAATAGTATATACACTATGGAAAGTAAATACAAAATGTTATAGGAGCACCTTACCTAAGCAATAGGAGTCATATATATGGAGAGGTAGAGTGAGGACAAAGATGCTTCTGTTAAGATATCATGTTTTACAAAATGCAAGTAATTCAATATTCATCAGGAATTGTGGCAACCAGGGAAAGAGAATGTAATATGACAGAAAGATGAGACTGGGTCATAGGCAGAGGCCATATGTTGAAGGACTGGGGAAGATTTTGAACTTGATCTAATCAATGGCTAGTCACTGCTTACGCAAAATAATGCCATAATAAGTTTTTAGAAAAATTACTCATTATAGTACAGAAGGAAGGATTCAAGAGGACAAGCAGAGAAATTAGTTAGGAGGCTATAACCATACTCTAAGCAAGAGATGAAAGTGACTTGTTTGAATAAAAGCAGTGTCATTGAAGCTAGAGAAAAAAATAGATTCTGAGATGTAGAAAGAGTCAGACTTCATGACTTATGGAATGTGGAAGCTTTGAGAAAGAAAGGCATTGTGAATGATGGCCTGGTTTCTGACATGTGAAGCTTGGATAGAGAATACAAGAGAAAAAAGTATCTGGGAACATAAAAGCAGGATAATAAGTTCCGTTTTTAATGTTAAATATAAGGTAACTACACAATAGAGAGGTACATAAAAGTAGAGCAAGCAGTTGACTAAATAGGTTTTGTCTGTGATGGAGACACAGTATTGGGGGTCATCAATATATAGGTGAGAGCTGAAATCACAAGAATGGATTAGAATTGATCATAGAAAGTGTGTGGGTCTAAAAAGGAAAAGATTAAGGTTAAACCCCCAAGGAACATCAACATTTAAGGAATGGGTACTATAAAAAATTAAAAAGAAACTGAAAGATTCAAGGGTGGATAGAAGGTTAAGTACTGACAAGGACAGAAACATGTTAGATTTGGCTCTATGAAGCTTTTAGATAATGTTGGTGGTGGCAATTTCAGATAAAACTGGCCAGTTTCCAGTAAGTTAAAGAAAGAATGGAAATAGAATTTCCAGTAGTGTACTGGACTACCTATATTGAGATTTCTTACAATGCATCCACTAGATCCTGAATGTAACAACTATTTAATGTACTGCTGGACTTAGAAAATCAGAGATAAATTTGAGGCACACTCCCTGCTAGCTAGAATGAAAGTAACCTGAAACTGAGCAGATAGCAATAGGCAAGCAGGAAAATGGCTTAGATATAAGGGCAGATGTCATTAATCATCACTAAAATGATCAGAAGACTAACTTTGGTTCAGTATCAAGCAGGAGAGCTGGATTTGAGGGTGTGGGCATTAAGCTGAAACCCCTATCCAGAAAGGAGCTAAAGTTGTTCCAGGTTAGTAGTATAACCTGGCACACACAATGACAAAAGCAAATATTCTTTGAGGGAAAGTACCTTTAATTTCAACTCCTTGAACATGCACAGATGACCAGTAAAATAAGAGCATAGAACAGAAGTTCACAAATACACAAGAACAAAACCATTATGAATGAGTGTCAACAGAAAAAAAGCAAACAGCAGATTCATTTTTTAATTTAATTTTATTTTTTCAGTGTTCCGAGATTCATTGTTTATGTACCACACCCAGTGCTCCATGCAGTAAGTGCCCTCCTTAATACCCAACATCAGGCTCACCTAACACCCCATCCTCCCCTCCAAAACCCTCACTTTGTTTCTCAGAGTCCATAGTCTCTCAGGGTTCATCTCTCCCTCCGATTTCTCCCATTTCACTTTTCCTTTCCTTCTCCTAATGTCCTCCATGTTATTCTTTATGCTCCACAAGTAAGTGAAACCATATGATAATTGACTCTCTCTGCTTGACTTATTTCACTCAGCATAATATCCAGTCCTGTCCATGTTGATACAAAAGTTGGGTATTCATCCTTTCTGATAGAGGTATAATATTCCATTGTATATATGGACCATATCTTCTTTCATCTGTTGAAGGGCATCTTCACTCTTTCCACAGTTTGGTGATTGTAGTCATTGCAAACAGCAAATTCAAACTCCCAAAGACTTCCCTCAGTTATTAGAATAGTTAGATATATATTACAAAATGCCTGTGTATGAACTGTTTGACGAAATGCAAGATAAAATCTAAAAATGAGTAAGCAACAAAATTATACATATACATTTAGAATTATATGATTATATAGATTATATTATAATGTATAAATACAGAGATATATAAATATATTTATATAATTTTAATCTATTATTACATAATATAATATATATCTAATATATTAATATCTATATAAATTATATTTATATGTATGTAATATATGTATTTATAGATAAGTGATATTTTTATATATAAGCTGATAACAAATGTCAACATAGATACATACATATGTAAATTCTTATAGATACATACATACATAGATACTTTAAAAACAACTAAATAGAACTTACAACATCAAAAAAATTGTTAAAGAAAACAATGTATGTACTGAACAACAGATAAGATAGAGTTAAAATACTAGCAAACTAGAAGATCAATCTAATAAAATTATCCATAATGTAACAGAGAAAAAAAACTAAAAATGAGAAGGGGAGTTTATAGTTGTTGATTATGCATTAGAAGCTTTAGTATATATCTCAGAAGAGAATAAAGAAAATAGAAGAAAGGTAGTACTTGAAAAGATAATGAATAAGAATTTTCCAAACCTCATGAGAGAAATGTATCTACAGATATTAGAAAGAAAAAGTTCACAAAGCAAAATAAATAAAAATAAATGCTCTTCCAGTTGAAGATGATAAAGGGATTCTTTTTTTTTAAAAGATTTTATTTATGTATTTGACAGAGATTACAAGTAGGCAGAGAGGCAGGTAGAGAGAGAGGGGGAAAGCAGGCTCCCTGCTGAGCAGAGAGCCCAATGAGGGGCTCGATCCCAGGACCCTGGGATCATGACCTGAGCGGAAGGCAGAGGCTTTAACCCACTGAGCCACCTAGGCGCCCCGATAAAGGGATTCTTAACTCCATGAACACACCAAATCTACAGATAGAACGGTTTCCTCTGAAACCGTCACATGAGTGACCCCCACATGTTGGGAAAATGAGAAAAGGCCCACAGTGAAGCACTTTGGAGACCCTGGGACACAGTAATCAAAGAACTCCCAACAAGCATTTCATTGTGAGTAACTGTTCTATTCAAATTTCCTATTTCTTCCTGCTGCAGCTTTGGGTGTTTATGTTTCTAGGGATTTATCCATTTCTTCCAAGTTGTCCAATTTGTTGGCATATACTTTTCCACAATATTCTCTTGTAAACTTTTGTATTTCTGTGGCATCAGTTGTTATCCTCCTTCACTTCTGATTTTGAGCTAGATTTCTTTCTTTCTGGCTAAAGGTTTACCAATGTTATTGATCTTTTAAAATAAAACAGGTCTTAATTTTATTCATTTTGCTCTAATCTTTATCATTTCCTTCCTTCTGTTGACTTTGGGCTTTGTTCTTCTTTTTCTAGGTCCTTTACATGTAATATTAGATTGTTTGAGATTTTTCTTGTTTCTTGCGGTAGGCCTGTATTGCTATAAACTTTCCTCTCAGAATAGCTTTTGCTGCATCCCAAAGATTTGGACTATGTTTTTTTTTAAATTTCAATTTGTCTACACATATTTTTAAATGTCTTCTTTGATTTATTGGTTGGCCAATTCATTGTTTAGTAATAGCATGCTGGTTGACCTCCATGTATTTGTGTTCTTTCTGATTTTTTTTTTCTTGTGATTGACTTCTATTTTTATACTGTTGTTGTTGGAAAAGGGGCATGATAAGATTGAGCTCCCAATCTAACTGGCTTTCCTTTATAGAGGAGGTCGACTTGAGTTGGCAGATTGTTACATCCAAAGCCCAGTTGTGCTGGTATGTTTGCCCAAAGCTCTACTGAGCTGACATTTTGTCTAGAACCTGACTAAGATGGTGGGTTGTTCTTCCTGGAGCCCAGTTAAGCTGCAAGTTTTGCCTGGAGCCCCACTGAGCTGACAGAAAGATCTGCTCAGAGACAAGCCTCTGACCTTTCAGACCACAGTTCTCAAGTAGAAAGCCCCAATAAGCTTTCACAGCAATTAGAGGTAGGACACCCATGGTCTTATGGTCAGGATGCAGTATGGCTAATATATTAAATTAAATGTTTGTCTTGCTTTGTGTAAATAAAGGCTATTGGTAGTGGGGATTTCAGATTGTAAGGACCTATTTAGCCAGAATGCTTCCATCCATTAAACAATAACCTTGCTGTTTAACCCTTAAACTGTCCCTGCCTCCCTTTCCCCAGGGGACTTACTCAAAAACAAGTCCCAGAAACCAGCCCCAGGTAACAAAGCCCAAATACAAGGGTGGGTCAGGCCAGGTGGAGACATCCAATCAGTGAGGGTCGCATACTGTCTCCCTAGTTACCAAGGAGTATGGGCCCTGCCCTTTGGGAGACTTTTGGGCACCAATTCTGACCAAGGTGATAGGCTAGGTCAAATGTCTACTATAGAGTAAATTGTAATTCAATTGGTCACTTATGTGTGACCTAGGATGACTGTGGCACTTCCTCTGTGTGTTACAATTTCATTGGCCACCTGTGTGTGGCCAGGCCCAACCACATGGCCTTTGCCCTTAAAAGCTAGTCTGTAAAACAGAGAAGGTCACCCTTTCTGTAAGAGGCATGGCCCTGGCCAGTCAGTTTGATTCTTGATGCTTGGCACGAAATAAAGCTTTGCTTGACCTTTGCTTTGTATCAGTCTCACTCCTTTAATCACAGACCCATTATTGGGGTACCTAACACAGATGAGTATGGGTCAATTATTTAAAAGCTATTAGAGGACTCAACACCTCAAGAAGACTCTGATAATAGTCTAATATTCGGATAATAGGATAAGTTGGTCATAGAACAGGTTAAGTTGATACTAGGTCACCCGCTAAACTTAAGAAGACTTCTGTGCAATGAGATATACTGTAAAACATACATAATTCCTGTCCTTTCCACATATCCCTTTTGGGTATTAGTTTGACTCCCAGAAACCCAAAGTTTTAACTAATAAGATACTTAAATTCTAAAGAGTCAAGCTACCTTCTGGCACAGACTACCTTCTGGCACACATGCTTGTATTATGTCTAAGAACAATAGTCCTGGGTTATCTGGATAACTTTTTATTAAATAACCTAAAATTGCAGTGGTCATTATGAAGAATTCTCTAATCAGACAATATTTTTCACTTAAGAAATGTACTTGAAAGTAAGAGTTCCCAAATTAACTAAAAAGAATGGGATGCCTATTTTAATTGGCATGCAGAAGCTTCCAAAAAGTTTCAAGTTTCCAAAATATTCTCAGTGAGAGATTTGTTACAAGGCTAATTAAAAATACAAGAGGTGCCTAAGACAGAAGACCGCAAAAAGTGATGCGACTTCTACTACTCCCTTTATCTTTCTTTATCTGAGTACTCACAGTCTACTGATTTTATGTCTAAATTGCCTTTCCATAGTGAAAAGACAGTTAAATAAAACTACCTAATGTTACAGGTGATCTTCCCCAGGTATCTTCCACTCCTAGGTTAAAGACTATGGGTCACAGTAAAAGAACACTCTCAGATTTAGAGGGAATCCTAACATTAAAAAAAAATAGATTACCTTCTGAACCCAGTGGAGAAAGGGAAATAAAAATTCATGTTATCACTTCCTTTCCAAATCCAGGCCCACTGGTTATTAATCCTTTTTCTCATGGAAATAACTATTTTTTTTCTTGTGTATTTTATTTTAAATCCAAAGAACATGGCTTGGCTTTCTGCCTGCCTATGGCATGCATATTGTTAGTTCCTTTTTTTTTTTTTTTGGCTATTTTTGGGAGTGGCTCTAAATCGTATAAAAATAGTATCTTTTACACCCATTTTGAGGATGCTTCTTGGGTACATGAAGCTGTTTAATACTGCCATAACTCTTTATTGTTTGTCTTAGCTAAAACCTAGCAAGATATTTTAAAAAGATTTAATATCTCTGCAGTCATAAATTTGACCATTCAGCTAAATTAAAAGCTGATATTCAAATCCCGATAAAATTTATTTGGGTCTTTTCCCCTAAGCTATATAATTCCAGAGGGAAGAAGACTTTTTCATAGGTGGATGGATGTGTCAGTCTTTTGATATTATCTAGGCAACAATATCTTTTGATATTATCTAGTAACCCCATTCTTTGAGAAATTAAAAACTGTAAAGTTTTCCGACGATATAACACAACACCAGGCTAAGTGGGTGTAAGGCAAGGTTTATTAAAGGTTCTCTCCGGTGAAGTTTCAGGGCCCAGGTGAAGGGGAGCTGAGAAAGTTGCACCGGGAGGAGGTGGGCACTCTCGGGCAAGGTTCCGCAACTCTGGAAAGCAGAGTGGGGGAAGTCGCGCCCAAGGCAGGTAGGAGGGGGCTTTTAAGGGTCTTGGGGCAAGCTCAGGGGTCTTTTGGCAAGTTTCCCTTATTTGGATGTCCCGCCTGCTCATCGGGATCCCATTGGTCCACAGGAGCCCGGGGCGGGGGGCGGGGGGGGTCTCAGATTCCTGCTTGGGCCTTTGTTCTCCTGTCCGAGCTCAGGTCTTGTGGCGGGAACTTTCGCCATCTTTAGTAGCCCTTCCTGCCAGCCCAACATTCCAACCTTTTGCTTAATATAATGGTGTCAGGGGCGTCGACTCGGTTCTGGCTACTTCCTGCTGACAGGGGGCGTCGTCATAGGGGTAGTCGGAAGTGGGCAGGGGAGAGTAGGGCTGGAGGAGGAGTTGATTGACAGACACTCGGGCAAGTTCTTGTAGGCGACCCTGCAAGTACCGGAAAAGACAGGGAGCAACTGAGATTAGAAGGAGGATTATGCATACAGGTCCCGCCAGAGGGAGCAGCCAGGTTACCCAGTTGTAGGGGTCCAGGCCCCAGGAGGACGTGTCTCGCCGCCGTGCTTGGATCCGATCCCTGAGTTCTTTGATCTTGGAAGTAACTATACCTGATTGGTTAACAAAGTAACAACATTCTTCATTTAAGAATAGGCAGGTCCCCCCTTTTTCGGCAGTCAGAAGGTCTAAGGCCCGTCGGTTCTGTAGAGCTAAGGCTGCCAGGCTGGTGACTTGCGTCTGTAGGCCTGTGAGGGAGTCAGCAACCCGTTCCATATCATCATTCAGGGCCTGGGAGAGTTTGTAATAAAAGTCTATGGAAGTCCCTATCCCTGCTGTTCCAGTTGCCACCCCTATGGCTACTCCTGCCCCTATTATGAATGGGAGGAAGACGGCCCTTTCTCCACGGTGTTGGGGGAATAGAATGGACAGCAGCTGGGATTCAGAGTAAATGGTGGTGGAAGGAGATAGTAGGATGAATATACAGCCCAGGGAGTCATTAGTGGTCAGGCAGCGATAGATTCCCTGAGGGCATGAGAGAAATATTCCCGAGGGAGTACAATATGGGAGGGAGGAGTTAGTAATGTTGGCAGCTGTGGTGGTAAGGGGGGAGGACACATTAATAATAGGTATGTTTTCCCCAATGGGGCCAATATGAACCGTACTATTTGCGGTCGTGGAGTTGGGGAGTGGCCATTCCATAGGGAGGGGTATCCCTACAATGTTAGAACGTGTTGAAAAAGGGAAACAGATCCAGCAGTCGCTGTCACCATTTTTCGACACATTTCGCCATAGGTTGTAACTAGAGTTCAGGAGGGCCACTGTCAGTTGTTCAGTGGCAGGGGATTTTTGGATGCTACCGAGATTAATGCCCTTATAGACCAGGTTGTTGGGGGGTTGGAGTCGTTTAGTCAGGTCCGTGACCGCTGTTTTAATGTGCTTGCGGCTAGCCTGGTCCTGGACGCCCCCTCCATCGGAGAGGCCGACATGACCCAGATAGGTCCAGCAAACTTTTCCAGACCTGGGGTAGATGTTGCAAGGGGCAATACCTCGTTTGGCTGTCACAAGGTCAGAGACCCAATAGGTTTTCTGGTCATACGTACAGGTTGTCGGTTCCTTTCCCCAGTAGCAGGTTGCAGGCATATAAGTAAAGGCTGAAAAATAGCGAGAAGTACCTGAACCCCTCATGCAGCTAGACTCACATGATTCCGCCTGGCTTGTCTGGATTAGAAGGAATATGAGAAGGGGCCCTAACCAAGCGGAGTTTGGTGGGGCCTGACATCTGGGAAGTCCAATTAATCTCTGTGGGTGCCCGTTTGAGATTGTTGATATGTACCCATGCAGAGTGCCCCAACAGTTTCGCAGCAGTTGGGGTGGTAAGGACAACTGTATAAGGCCCAGTCCACCAAGTTTGTAAGGAGTCTGGCCGCAAGCTTTTGAGGAGGACTTGGTCCCCAGGGGATAGATCTCGTATACCCCCTTCAGAAGCATGGTCGCTAAGGGCTGGGATGACAGTGTCAGCGTGAGCCCTTAAGAGAGCTCGGAGGAGAGTAAGGTAAGGTAGATAGGATAAAAGAGGTGGGGAAATGGCCGGAAGGCTATGATTTACAAGAAAAGGCCGGCCGTACAGTAATTCGAATGGGCTTAAGCCTGAAGGCCCGCGGGGCATAGCCCGGAGTCTGGTGAGAGCCAGGGGCAGAAGTGTGGGCCAGGAAAGACGGGTCTCTAGGGTAAGTTTGGTGAGTTGGGCTTTGAGCAGCCCGTTGGCTTTTTCTACCTTACCCGATGACTGTGGATGGTACGGGATGTGAAGTTTCCAGGTTATGTTGAGGCTCTCAGCTACCTGTTGGGTTACACGGGAGATGAAGGCAGGTCCATTGTCTGACTGGAGGGTCCGGGGCAATCCGAACCTCGGGATGATGTGCTCGATGAGTATTGTAGCCACCACGTCCACTGTTTCCCGAGCCGTGGGGTATGCCTCGATCCAACCTGTGAATGTATCAACCAAGGTTAATAGGTAGCGAAAGGTTTTATGGCGAGGCATGTGAGTGAAGTCCAGTTGCCAGTCTTCCCCCGGCTGATGGCCTCGGAGCTGATGATTAGGCCCTGGTCTGTGGAGTCCTCCTTGTGAATTCACAGCGGAACAGGTTTTGCAAGCCCTGTGGACAACTTCAATTACTTTAGATAAGGAAGGATGATAGAACAATGGCTGAAGAAATTGGTGAAGAGCCTTTGGGCCAATATGAGGGGATCGGTGGATGTCAGTAATTAGGGTGTGAGCCAGATTGCCTGGTAGGGCAATCCTGTCCTGAATGTAAATCCACCCATTATCTCCAATTTTTCCTCCCCGTGCCTGGAGGGCTTGTGTTTCCTCTGTAGAGTAGGAAGGCTGGTGAGGGGTGTTAAGAAAGAGGATAGGAGACACAGGGGTATTTAGGGCCGTTTGTCTGGCCACTGAGTCTGCCCTGTTGTTGCCTAGGGAGACCAGATCCCTGGTCGTTTGGTGGCCTCGACAGTGGACAATTGCTACCTCAGTGGGCAGACTAAGGGCCTCGAGCAACTTGGCAATGAGGGGCCCATTAGCTATAGGGGTGCCCTTGGTAGTTAGGAACCCCCGTTCTTGCCAAAGAGCAGAGTGTGTGTGAGTTATGAGGTAGGCATATTTAGAGTCGGTGTAAATGGTGACTCGTCCCTTCGACAGGTGTAATGCCCTGGTGAGAGCTACGAGTTCAGCCTTCTGGGAAGTGGTTCCGATTGGGAGGGGAGCTGTCTCTAATACCGCATCCATAGTGACCACGGCATAAGCAGCGTGTCTCTGACCATCTGAGGCCAGGAGGGAGCTGCCATCTATGAAGAGCACGCGGTCAGGGTTGGATAGTGGTTGATCGGAGAGACTGGGATGGAGAGGAGTGAGGTCCTCTATAAGTTGTAGGCAGGAGCGAACAGGTTCCGGGGTGGGTGAGGGTATAGGCAGTAAAGTGGCGGGGTTTAAGCGGGGGGAGGTGGAGAGAGAGATATGCGAGTTTTCTAGGAATAGCATATGGAATAGCTGGAGACGAGAAGGAGTCAGATGAGCCAGAGATCGGTGGCTGAGGAGGTCTGTGAGTCGGTGGGGAGAGTAGACCGTGATGGGCTGCCCTAAGGTAAGTTTAAGGGCCTTCTTTGTAAGAGAAGCGGCTGCCGCTAGGGCCCTAAGGCAAGGCTGCCATCCCTGGGTGGTGGCATCCAGTTGCTTGGAGAGGTAGGCTATAGCCCTATGCGTAGGCCCCACCTGTTGTGATAGGAGACCGGTGGCCGAGCCTGAGCGCTCATCGGTGTAGAGATGGAACGGTTTAGAGAGATCAGGTAGGGCTAAAACTGACCCGGTGGTAAGGCGGTCTCTCAGCTTAAGGAATGACTGGCGGATTGAAGTGGGATCAGTCAGAGGACCCTGGGGGGTCTCTTTAGCTGCCTGGTACAGAGGTCGGGCCAGGATAAAGAAATTTGGAATCCAATGTCTAAAGAACCCGACCAACCCAAGAAAAGATAGTATTTCATCCACCGTTTGGGGAGGTTGGAGTTCTTGGAGGAGTCTTATGCGGTCCCCAGTAAGGGACTTAGAAGTGGGAGTCAGAAGTATGCCCAGATAGGTAACAGAAGGGGCACACAATTGGGCCTTAGAGGGGGTGACTCTATATCCCTTGGCCCCCAGGAAGTTAAGTAGGGTGGAAGTGTCGTCTTGGGAGACCGAGAGGGAGGGGCTACAGAGGAGGAGGTCATCCACATATTGTAGTAGAGTACTGGCCTTAAGGGCGCACTGCTGTAAGTCTGTAGTCAAGGCCTGGCCAAAAATGTGGGGGCTGTCCCTGAACTCCTGGGGTAGGACAGTCCAAGTTAGTTGTCCAGAAACGTGTGTGTCAGGATCCTCCCAGGTGAAGGCAAAGAGAAAATAAGAATCAGGGTGCAGGGGGATAGTGAAAAAGGCGTCTTTTAGGTCCAGTACTGTAAAGTGAGAGGTGTTTGGGGGAACACGAGACAATAGGGTGTAGGGGTTGGGAACAACGGGGTAGAGGGGGACCACGGCCTCGTTAATAAGCCTAAGGTCTTGTACCAGTCGATAAGCCCCTGAGGGCTTTCGTACTGGGAGGATAGGGGTATTACAGGGGGAACTGATGGGGATCAGGAGTCCCTGACGTTTAAGCCGTTCTATGATAGGTTTCAGGCCCCGGCGGTGGGCTAAGGAAATAGGAAACTGAGCTCGAGAGGGAAACTTAGAGTTATCCTTAAGCTGTACTTTAACCGGGGTAAGGTGGGAAGCGATGATGGGCTCTGAGATGTCCCACACCTGAGGATCTACAGTAGGTAGGTCATCTGGAGCGGAGGTCGAGGGAGTGGAGAGGTGTAGGATGAGACGGGTTGAGGTGGAGGGAGGAGAAGAAGGAGAGAAACAGATAGTTGCCCTCAGTTTCTGGAGAATGTCCCTACCCAGTAGAGGGACCGGGCAGGAAGGAATCACTAGGAACGAGTGGGAGAAGGGGAACCCATCCAGGCTACAGGTAAGGGGAAGGGTCACCCTAGGATTGGAGGAGGTCCCATCGATCCCCATAACAGTAATTGGTGAGGTTCGAGTAAGTCCCGAGTAGGAAGGCAGAACAGAGTAGGTAGCCCCCGTGTCCAGCAAAAAAGAGATGGACTTACCCGCTAGCTACCTGGAGCGTAACCCTGGGCTCGGCCTGGGTGAGAGGGGTGGCCGAGTCTGGGCTTCGTCAGTCGTCCTCCAATCCAAGCAGTTGAAAGGCCGGACTTACTGTCTCGGGGGGTCCCCCACGTTGAGGCGCCGAAGATACCCCGAGGTTAGGGCAGTCGGATTTCCAGTGGCCCATCAAATGGCATTGAGGGCAAGGCCGAGTTGGCGGCTTTGGATTGGGGCACTGGCGAGCCCAATGACCCTCAGCCCCGCATTTGAAACAGGCCCCCGGGGGGGTGCGGTTGGTTGCCCGTCTCTGCTGGCTCCCGGAGCCGGCCAGCCGCAGGGCTGCTACCAAGGCTTGGGTCTGCAACTGAACCTTTTGCTGGAGTCTGGCTTGTCGTTTAAGCTCAGCCGCCTCCTCACGGGAATTAAAAACCTTAAATGCCATTTTCACCAAGTCAGAAATGGGGGTCTGAGGGCCCTCCTCAGCCTTCTTTAACTTTCTCCGTATATCCGGCGCTGATTGAGAGATAAAATGAGTAGCCAGTACCGTGGCCCCTGCAGGAGAGGCGGGGTCCAAGCGAGTGTACTGGGTTAAGGCCTCGGTCAATCGGTTAAGAAACATAGCGGGGTTTTCATCAGGGGCCTGGACAATTTCCCTAATCTTGTCGTAATTAACGGCCTTATTAGAGGCTGCCCGCATGCCGGCTATGAGACATTGGACCATGCGGTCGCGGCGCCGGCGGCCATCTTGGCCATCCTGATAATCCCAACCTGGTTCTACAGCTGGGACCGCCTGGGCTCCAACTGGCATGGAGGTCCGCTTCCCACCTTACCCCGGTTAAAGTACAGCTTAAGGATAACTCTAAGTTTCCCTCTCGAGCTCAGTTTCCTATTTCCTTAGCCCACCGCCGGGGCCTGAAACCTATCATAGAACGGCTTAAACGTCAGGGACTCCTGATCCCCATCAGTTCCCCCTGTAATACCCCTATCCTCCACAAATATTAAGAGAAAGCTTTAGCCATCTAGACCAATGACTTTAACTTATTTCGTCCATCAGTGAGATGGACCTGATCTGCATGCTCCCGGGCAGCAGCCTGGATGTGTTCCCTCTCCTCTGTGGTGAGGGTGGTGGTCTGGACCACATGTAAATCATGCCAGGTGAGGTCATAGGCTTGGGCCAGATATTGGAATTCTTTAATATAGTTATCAGGACTGGCCGAAAAGGAGCCCAAACGTTTCTCAATTTGGGAAAGGTCCTGTAGAGAGAAGGACGCATGGACTCGAACAACTCCCTCAGCTCCAGCAACCTCCCTTAGGGGGCAGACTAACTCAGGGGAGGGTTTCCTAGCCCAAGTGCGGGTGGAGATGGGAGGGGAGGCTGGAGGGGATGTAAGGGAAGGTTCCGGGGGGGCCGCATCAAGAGCAGACTCAGGTTTTGGGGGTTGAGGGGATAAGACAGGAGTCGGAGTGGGAGGGGTAGAAAGGGTGGAAGGGACTGAAAGGGGGGTGGTTGGAGCGGGGGGGTTAGGGGGCGTAGGGAGAGAGGGGCCTTGGGGTGGGGGATCACGGTAAGGAGGAGGAGGAAGAGGAGCCGGGGTCCCTCTTGTTGGTGGGTGGGTGAAGCTCTCCAGAGGTTCAGAGAGGGGAGACTCAGAAGGGAGAGACGGGGAGGAGAGGTCCGGGTCTTTGGGAGCAGTGGGTGGCAGGGTAGGGGGAGGGGAGCGGGCCAAGAGGACCTGAGAGGTGGAGCGTGAGAACAGAGGGAGGGTCGAGAGCGCAGAGTCCAAAACGCCTGGACATAAGGGACCTCGACCCACTTGCCCTGGCGTTTGCAGAAATTGCCTAGGTCCATGAGAATCTGATAGTCAAATGTGCCTTCCGGAGGCCACTGGGACCGATTGTCTAATTGGTATTGCGGCCAAGCGACGGTACAATAATGTATGAGACGTCACCTACGCAAGTCCTGGTCCAGTTCCAGGGTCTTAAGATTGGCCAGCAGGCACCCTAGGGGTGTTTTAGAGTCGAATTTGGATAGGGAGGTCCCCATGATTCGTTGCCAGGCAACCCGAGGGCTGGAGGAAGGCGTCCCCTCGTCCACCACTGGGTTGAGGAAAAATTGTGTTGACTGCCGTAGAGGTTGGGACGTCTCCCAGCCTCTCCGAGTCACAGAGGTCACCTGGTGACCGGCGGGGTCCGCCCTGACGCGGCCGCGATTAGGGCAGGGCTTTCCGGAAGGGGGCGCAGAATCAGGGAAACTCACCACAGCTTCAGAAGTGGCGTTCGGAAAGGCAGGTCCGGTCCGGCTAGGGAAAGGAGAGAGCCTCCCCACTCGAGTGGGGGCTCAATCTCCTTCCCGGGTTTCGGCACCAAATGTAAAGTTTTCCGACGATATAACACAACACCAGGCTAAGTGGGTGTAAGGCAAGGTTTATTAAAGGTTCTCTCCGGTGAAGTTTCAGGGCCCAGGTGAAGGGGAGCCGAGAAAGTTGCACCGGGAGGAGGTGGGCACTCTCGGGCGAGGTTCCGCAACTCTGGAAAGCAGAGTGGGGGAAGTCGCGCCCAAGGCAGGTAGGAGGGGGCTTTTAAGGGTCTTGGGGCAAGCTCAGGGGTCTTTTGGCAAGTTTCCCTTATTTGGATGTCCCGCCTGCTCATCGGGATCCCATTGGTCCACAGGAGCCCGGGGCGGGGGGCGGGGGGGTCTCAGATTCCTGCTTGGGCCTTTGTTCTCCTGTCCGAGCTCAGGTCTTGTGTCGGGAACTTTCGCCATCTTTAGTAGCCCTTCCTGCCAGCCCAACAAAAACCATTGTCCTTGTTTTATAAATCTAGTCTTTTAAAGACTGGTCCTTTAAGGACCAGAAGCATGGTTCAAAAACAATTAAAAAACCAGCTCTTTTTGCCAATTCCAAAACAACCCGTATCTATCTCTAAAGGCTTATAAGTACTGTAAAAATTATGGCCTTAAGAGAACAAAAGTCCTTCTAGAGTAGTGACATTTTTTCCCCTGTGCCTTTACTGTATGTAAACATACAGGGTTCTGTCTGGTGTTCTCCAGAAATTCTTCATCTAGCCCGTCTTTTTATTATTTTTAAAAAATTTTAAATTATACTTTTAGGCAGAGGCAGGGAGAGGCAGAGGTAGAGGGAGAGAGAGAATCTTTTTTATATACTTATTTTTATTTAAATTCAAATAAAATATAATGTATTATTGGTGTCAGAGGTAGAGGTTAGTGAGTCATCAGTCTTACATAATACCTAGTGCTCATTACATCATGTGCCCTCCTTAATGTCCTTCACCCAGTTACTCCTCCCCCAACTCTTCTCCCCTCCCAAATCTTAAGCAGACTCCATACCCAGCACAGAACCCTACACAGGGCTTGATCTCAAAACCCAGAGATCACAACCTGAGCCAAAAACGAGTCAGATGCTTAACTAATTGAACTTAACCTCAACTAGGGGTCAGGTGCTCTAGCCTTTTTTTTTTCCACCCCCTTTGGTTTGCCATCTAACCCATCTTTTTAAAATGCAAATTCCAGTGATATAATGCTTATCAACTAAAAACAATGGGGGAAAGACATTTAAAACTTGACTTGTCAAGGACAAAAACAACACTTAAGTGTGTTCTCCACAAATATTAAGAGAAAGCTTTAGCCATCTAGACCAATGACTTTAACTTATTTCGTCAACCATAAAAAAAAAACCAAAATCAGATCCAGTTTTTATAACTAGTAAATTTTGTATCTATTTCATGGCAGTAATATTAAAATGAAAGATATAAGTTCTGCATGTATCTATATGTTAACATGTGTTTATATATGTGTTGTAAATGTGTTTCTACCATTGCTGGATGATATTGCTAAAATTGATTTGCAAAAAACCTTTATTTATTTCGTTCGAAGGCAAATGTTTATAAGGATTGAACATTCTAAAGAAAAAACCAACCCACATGCGTTTCAAGTTTACATGGTCTAAAAAAAATTGATACAAAAGCTACTTTGAGATTGATAGTTTAATTAAAATAGACATGTCTTTTGGAGATATCAACACCAAATATAATACAAATAATCAACTTTTATTCTACTTGGTTTTATTAAATTTTTGTATCCTTTGCAATTTGTCAGAAAACGTGACTTAAAATGATAGTTGATTTTGTCTGTCTCATGAAGTTTTCATGGATAATTATTAAGAGCAAGTAGGTTGAATAGATAAAAGCGTTTGTAGGTAAACTTTTAAATAGCTTTCAAAATTTTTAGTAATCTAAAACTTTGAATATTTTTTAGATTAAATGATAAATTGGGTTGAATTTATTGTATTGTTAGTGTACGGAATTGACCATCCCTCAATTAGACAGAGAACACTCTTGATAATGCAAGCCACACAGTGAGGTTTATTTCCAGCTAGCTGGGGTCCAAGTATCCGACCCGTGCAGCAGGTTTCAACAAGGACCCCAAGCACTCAAAGTCAAGGGTTTATATAGCATTTTCAAGGCACTTCTTCATGGCTACATACATAACTTGTGCCCCACTTTGACAGTTTAATTTTGTTTAAACTTTTGCCACCCCAGCATCACCCTGGCACCATCCTGACGGTTAAGTGAGATTTAGGTTTAGAAGAAATTTAACTTTATTTGCACTTCCTTCTGCCTCAGCCTCCCTCAGTTTTATGGTGTGGAGGGCGACCTTAGGCCTTGAGGAACTGAGCCCTTTGTCTCTGGAAATTGGGCCATTGAAGAGATAGCCCTTTTTGGACATTTGCAAACCAAGGGAGATTCCTGACTTGCAGGATTGTGATCTCTGCAAGTTAACTATTTGTTTTTCTTTAACATCTGGTCCCTCTGGCGCCATCGCCTAACCGCCCTGATGGTATATGATTAAGTTTTTTCTTAGGTTTTAGCTACTTTCTCTTATCTCAAGTTACATGCGCCAGGTGGGCTGGTTAGGTACGCTCAGTAAAATGGCTTCCTGGCCTTCAGGATGGCCATTCTTAGGCTAACCCACTCTTACAGTGCAAGGTGCCAGCTTTTGTTTTGCCAAGATGGCTGTACTTATGTCAGGGCTAGACTCGAGGTGGGTACAGCCTTGTTTTTCTTGGCCTCCACATCTGGAGCTGGTTTCCAGGACTTGTTTTTAAGTCCCCTGGGGGAAGGGGAGCAGGGACAGTAAAAGAGGTCCTTACAGTATACATAAATATTTTCCTAATAAGATAGAATGTTGAAATTTTGATTACTAAATGTAAGTTTATCTACTTTTGTCTTACAAACTAAAGATAAATGTGGATCCATTAGTAAACAACATTTTATGTTTCCCTGAAAGAATGTAGTATGAAAAAACACATTTCTAAAAATTTTAAAATATATTCATAATTTTGTATTTAAAAATGCTGATAACAGATCATTCACAATTGTCTTTACTAGAACTTAAGGTTTCTAAGCATTAAGAGTTCCAAAAACTAATTAAGATTGCTAGAAATAATAAAGAAAACAAGTTTATGAAAGGAAAGTAAGGTAGATGTTTTTGGTAAGAAAGGTATGAAGAATGGGAATCTATTTTTGCTGAAGAAATATAATTTTATGCTAAAATAAGACTTGTTTATAGAGAGGGAAAACAGAACAAGATCAAAATGAAAAAGAAAGTTGTGGAAAGTATGTGAGAAAGGAACCTTTGGAAAAGATTTTTTCAATGGTTAGAACTGACTACAGTTGAAATAAATGTTTTAATATGTGTATGTGGACTAATTGGACTAATTTCTTCAATCTAAAGTAATGCAATGACTGAATAGATTATTTATTTTTTTCTAAAGACAAACTAGGGGCGCCTCAGTGGCTCAGTGGGTTAAAGCCTCTGCCTTAGGCTCGGGTCATGGTCCCAGGGTCCTGGGATTGAGCCCTGCATCTGGATCTCTGCTCAGCGGGGAACCTGCTTCCTCCTCTCTCTCTGCCTGCTTCTCTGCCTACTTGTGATCTTTGTCTGTCAAATAAATAAATAAAATATCTAGAAAAAAAAAAAAGACCAAACTATATGACGTCAGCCCACAAGAGATACATTTCAGATGAAAGGACAATGCACTTAAAGTGAAGTTATAGAAAAAGATTTCCCATGCAAATAGACAGTAAAAGAAATCAGAGGTAATTATATTCATATCAGCCAAAATATGCTTTAAAACAAAGACTGTAATAAGTGACAGAGAAAGTCATTACATAATGATAAAGGGCTCAGTCCAAAAAGTGGATGTAGCATTTGTATATATTTATACAATATATTTACACTCAATATAGAGCACCAATATATAAAAGAAATAGTAATAGGGCTAAAAGGAAAAACTAGCAGCAATACAATAATAGGAGAAGGTTTTAATATCTCACACCAATGGACTGATCATCCAGAAAGAAAATAGGGAAGATCAGCCTTAAAATGCACATTAGACCAGACAGAATTAGATACGTGCAAAACACTCCAACCAAAAGCAGTAGAATACACATTCTTCTCAAGTTCCCATGGCAAATTCTCTAGGGTAAATCATGTATCTGGACACAAAACAAGCTTTAATAATTTAAAAAAAGATTAAAATTTTATTAAGCATTTTTCCCAACCATAATGGCATTAAACTATAGATCAATTACCAAAAACAAACAAACAAACCTGGAATGGATAAAAAAGATGTGGTACATATATACAAAGGAATATTTAGCCATCAGAAAGGATGAATACCCACCATTTGCATAGACATGGATGGAACTGGAGGAGATTATGCTAAGTGAAATATGTCAAGCAGAGAAAGACAATTATCATATGGTTTCATTCATATGTGGGACATAAGGAATAGAGCAGAGGACCACAGGGGAAGGGAGGGAAAACTGAATGGAAAGAAATCAGAGAAGGAGACAAAGGATGAAACTCTGGACTCTGGAAAACAAACTGAGAGTTGCAGAAGGGAGGGAGTGGGGGTGACCGGGTGATGGATATTAAGGAAGGCACATGTTGTGATGAGCACTGGGTATTATGCACAATTAATGAATTGTTGACCACTACAACAAGAATTTATGAAGTACTCTATGCTGGCTAACTGAACACAATAAAAAATAAACAAACAAAAAACCTGGAAAATTATCCAATGTGTGGAGATCAAATAGCATGCTACTGAGTAACTGATGGTTCAAAGAAATCAAAAGAGAAATTTAAAATACCTTACAAAAGAAAATGGGAATAGAGCATACCAAAACTTATAGGATGCAGTAGTAGCTGTTCTAAGAAGTTATGAGGGAAATTCATAGCAATAAATGCCTACATGAAGAAAAAAGTCTAAAGTAAAGAATTTTACTACTATTAGAACTAGAAGAATAAATGAAGCCCAAAGTTAATAGGAGAAAGAAAAAGAAAAGGAAAAAGAAAGAAGAAAGACAAAGATCACAGTGGAGATTAGGGACTAAAATGATTTAAAAAAATCAGTAAAACCAAGAGCTGATTCTTCAGGGTCACCTGGGTGGCTCAGGCCATGATCTCGGGGTCAAGGATAGAATCCCACATCGGGCTCTCTGCTCAGCAGGGAGCCCGCTTACCCTTCTCAATATGGACACTTCTCTCCCTACTTGTGATCTTTCTCTCTGTCAAATAAATAAATAAAATCTTTTTAAAAAGAGCTGATTCTTCAAAATATAATCAAAATTGAGAAATCTTTAGTGAGACTCACCAAGAAAAAAAGAGCTGACTCAAAATCAGAAAGTAAAAAGGGGATTTTAGAACTGATAACTTACAATATAATCATAAGAGAATACTGTGAACAATTACATACCAACAAGTTGGACAAACTAGAAGAAATGCATAAGTTCCTAGAAACATACAATCTACCAAGAGTGAACCATGAAGAAATAGAGAACCTGGGGGCACCAGGGTGATGCAGTCTGTTGAGGATCCAACTCTTGGTTTCAGCTCATGTCATGATCTCAGGGTTGTGACATTGAGCCCTACATTGGGCTCCAGTCTTGGCATAAAGTCTGCTTGAAATTCATTCTTCCTCTCCCTCTGACCCTCCCACTTGTGCTTTCTCTCTCTCTTTCTCTCTCAAATAAATAAATACTCTTTTTTTTAAAGAATAGAAAATTTGAAAACATCCTCTATAAGCTCAAGTTCAAGATCAGGATGCCTGTTTTTATCAATCCTTTCTACATTGTACTGGAGGTCCTTACACAGTAGAGCAAGAAAAAAAAATAAAAGGTAAAAGATTGAAAAGAAAAAATAAAGAAAATATGAACAAATCAATTACTAGTAAGATTGAACCAGAAATAAAAAACATCCTACAAACAAAAGTCCATTATCAGTTGACTTCTCTGGGAATTCAACCAAACATTCCAGCAAGAATTAATCTAATCCTTCTCAATTCTTCCAACAAATGAAAGAGTAGGAAACACTTCCAAATTCATTTTATGAGAGCAACATTACCCTAACACCAAAATTAGGTAATGATGCCACAAAAAACCAAAACTACAAGCCAGTATCCCTGATAAAAATAGATGCAGAAATACTCAGCAAAATATTAACAAACTGAATTCAACAATACATTGAAAAGTCTATACACCATGGTCAAGTGTTATTTAGTCCAGGTATGCAAAGATGATTCAATGACTACAAATCAATCAATGTGATAATGAAGACTAAAAATCATATGATCATCTCTAACAATACATTTGACAAAATTCAGCAACTGTTTGATAAAAACTGAGCAAACTGGGTATGAAGGAAATGTAACTCAACACAATAAAGGCTATATATGACTAGCTCACAGCTAACATACTGAATGATGAAAAGCTGAAAGATTTCCCTCTAAGATCAGGAACAAGGAAAGGAAACTCTCACCACTTTTATTCAATATAGTTTTGGGGGTCCTAGCCAGAGCAATTAGGCAACAGAAATAAATAAAAGTTATTGGAATTGGAAAGGAAGATGTAAAGCTGTCACTATTTACAAATGATATATTATATATAGAAAACCCTAAAGAGGCAACCACAAAAACCCTACTAGAACTAATAAACAATTCAGTACTGTTGCAGGATACAAAATTAATATATACAAAAATCTATTTCATTTGTATGCACTAATAACAAACCATCAGAAAAAAAAATTTAAAAATAATCCATTTATAATTGCATCAAAAAGAAAAACAATACTGATGAATAAATTTAACCAGAAAGGTAAATGATCTTTAAACTGTAATCTATAAGACACTGGTGAAACAAATTGGAAAAGACATAAATATACTAATGGATTAGAAAAATTAATATTGTTAAAATTTCCATGCTCTGCAAAGTAGTCTAAAAATTTAATGCAAGATCTATCAAAATTCCAATTGTATTTTTCACAGAGATTGAACAAACAGTCCTACAATTTGTATGGCACCACAAATAACCATGAAAAACAAAAGTAGTCTTGAGAAAAAAGAACAAAGCTGGAGACACCATATTTCCTGATTATTCCAACTATAGTACAAGCTACTAAATACTAAGTTACTGAATTATGTTTTAAAACTGAAACTAACAATATTTATGTCAAGAAAATGCATATCCAGATATCTGGTGACATTCTCAAAACAAGGGTAAATTTCTAGAAGAAGTCAGAGAGGAAAGATAGATCATGTACAATCTGAAGCAACGAAACTAACAACCAACATCTTAGAGCAACAAGGAAGACAGAAGATAAATTATATATTCAAAGTGCTGAGAGAAGATGATTTTTAACATAGGATTGTGTAGCCAACAAAATAATCCTCTAAGGACAAGTGTAAAATAAGGACCTCTGGTTAATATACCCTAATGGACCTTTACTAAAGGAATGTCTAAAGAATATAACCCAGGTAGAAAAAAATAATAATAATACCAGAAGATGGGTCAGTAATGCTAGAAAGAATGAGAATCAAGGAGTCTGGCAAATATGTAAATAAATCTAAGTGAGCATTTTTTAAAAATTTAAGAACAATGTCTATGGGATTTAGAATGACATAAAATCAATAATTTACAAGTTGTGCAATTGAAGTAAAGGGGTTTTAAGTAAAATGTTTAAGATTTTTTTGAGAAGCATGTTAAGATATCATTTTCGGTATTTTAAATTATGTACACATAGTAAAATTTCAAGGGTATTTAATAAAAATAGAATTTAGAAATTTTAAAACAAGCAACAGAAAATTAAGTTATTAGACTCCTGAAAATTGGAACACTGAACATTTGTGAACTCTTACAGGTCAGTGTAGCTTTCAGAAAGAATTTCTAGTTTACAAATAGTAAAGTGCCATTGGATCTTTTTTTGATTCTTCAATAGATATAATGGACTTAACTAATGCACTAATGCTGTGGACCTAAAGGAAAAAGAAATGAAAAAAAAAAAACCCTAACTTCAGTTATAGGGGTGATGCTGCTTTGGAATGTCTAGATAACAACCAAGTTCCTGATGCTGGTTTTATATAACCTCCTAATCCAGGGTGAAAAAGAATAGTGTCCTCCAGAATTAAGCTGCATGTGGAACAAGACTGCAGAGTTCTACAGACTACCCTCACATTAGTGCACTATGCTCTAAAAAAAAAGAGGGATAGGCTTGCACTCTAGTATCCTGAGATTCACCTCTGCATCCTCTGCAGTCTTATTTAGATTAATGATTCTCAGGCTCCTGGGTGGCTCAGTGGGTTAAGCTTCTGCCTTCAGTTCAGGTCATGATATCAGGGTCCTGGGATGGAGTCCTGCATGAGGCTCTCTGCTCAGTGGGAAGCCTGCTTCCTCCCCCACTCACCCCCTGCTTGCCTCTCTGCCTACTTCTGATCTCTCTCTGTCAAATAAACAAACAAAATCTTAAAAAAAAATCATTGATTCTCAAACCTGACTGCATATTGAATCACCTGGAGAGTGTTAAAACCTACAAGTGGCCAAGCCCTTCCCCAGACTAGTTAAATTAGAATTTAGTGACTGACCAGGAATAGGTTGCTCTCCCAGTCCAAGACTTTGAAAATATTTTGAAATTGACTATATCCGCCCAGGCTGGCCTTGCTTCCAAAGATTCTGTTTGAACCTGTCACTCTCCCCTCAAAGCCTATCTGTCTGTTGTCATATTCTCTCAATTCCAACAAAAAAACCCTGACTAATCTTAAGTATTAAGTCATGACAAGAGTGTTAGTGGCTGAAAATAGCTTAGTGTTTTCCCTAGAGAGAGAAGAGGGGAAAAGAAGGAGGATATAAACTCAAAGGAATGAAAATGGAAGAGGTTACTGCCTATGTTCTCCTCTAGGATTCTGATGGAATACTGTCTTGCATTGAGGTCTTTCACACATTTTTAGTTTATCTTTGTGTATGGTGTAAGAGAATGGTTGAGTTTCATTCTTCTGTATATAGTTGCCAATTTTCCCAGCACCATTTATTGAAGAGACTGTCTTTTTTCCATTGGATATTTTTCCTGCTTTGTTGGAGATTAGTTGACCATAATAGTCGACCATTAGTTGAGGCTTCTTATATGGGCTCTCTATTCTGTTCTATTGATCTATGTGTCTGTTTTTGTGCCAGTATCATGCTGTCTTGGTGATCACAGCTTTGTAATATAGCTGGAAATCAGGCAACGTGATGCCCCCAGCTTTGTTTTTCTTTTTCAACATTTATTTGGTGACTTGGGACATTAGGAGAAGGAAGGGAAAAATAAAGGGGGTGGGAATCAAAGGGGGAGGGAACCATGAGAGACTATGGACTATGGGAAACAAACAGAAGGTTTCAGAGGGGAGAGGGGTGGGGGGACGGTTTAGCCCAGTGATGGGTATTAAGAAGGGCATGTATACTTGGAGCACTGGGTATTATATACAAACAATGAATCATGGAACACTACATCAAAAACTAATGATGTACTATATGGTGACTAACGTAACATAATAAAATAAAAAATATAAGCTGAATAGACCAATAGGGGGAGAAAAGACTGAATATGGAAAGAAGTAACTCCAAGCATTTTGTCAGAGGGTACAAATGAGATATTTGGCACAAAATTCATAGGAAAGCCCCAAATTTATCCGAAGTTACAGTTTCTGTGTATATATAATTTTACCTGTGAATATAATCTTCACACGGGAGTAGAAATTGTGTTTTTTCAAGAGAATGGAATGGGCTAGACAGTGAAGATGAAAGGAAAGTAAAAGATATAAATTGTTGCTCATGGTTCCCACAGCAACAAGGATGTTCCAGCCAGTATTCATGCTCTCTGCTGCTGAATCCATATTCATTTTTAGGGGTAGAGAAATAATTTTAATTCCTTTCTTTTTCTCTGGGAACAACTGAATGAACAATGAGAAGAAATATATTATTCTTGGACTGAAAGGGAAATATTTTAACAATTTGTTTCTACAGAAGCCTCTTTTTCTTTTTTTAACTAGATGCCAAAGACAAAAATGCACATCTTCCCGTAATTAATAAAAATTTACTTAATTTTTTTTCAATTGATATAGGAAATATAAGATGGGTATTAGACAAAGTTAGGACATGGTGAAAAACCATTCAGTTGTGTTACTTGCCTGAACTATATTTATCTGGAAGACTTAAATCTCTTGCATAATAGCTAAGGGTCATAATTTTATCTTCTTCTTAGTCTTTATCTAGTGTTGATGGTTTTTGCATTGCTTGCCTGACACAAAACTTGATTTGTGAACTTATAACTTTCAAAATTTTCTCATAGATTTTTCTTCTAATTACCACTTAATTGTATTGGATGTTTTCTTTAAAACTCAAAATGGAATTTAAAAATGTGAAGTACCGCTAAAAACTTTTTAAGTCTTTATTTAAATTCTAGTTAACATAAAGTGTAATAGTTTCAGATGTTTAACTTAGTGATTCAACACTTACATACAGCAGCCGGTGCTCATAACAAGTGCCCTCCCTAATCCCCTTCAACAACCTAACCCAAACTCTCACCCACATTCCTTCTGGAACTGATGGTTTGTTCTCTGTAGTTGAGTCTTTTCTTGTTTTGCCTCATTCTCTCTTTTCCCCCCATCCCATGCTCATTTGCTTTGTGTTTTAAATTCCAAATATGAGTGAAATCATATGGCATTTTTCTTTCTCTGACTGATTCATTTCCTTAGCATATAGTACCTACAGTTAGTAGTGCTTCACTACTAACTTTAAATGATCACAGTAGCAAGGAACAAAGCAAATATGACTATATGTGAGCCATAGTTAATCCAGAACTTTCCCCCAATTGACCTTTTGTTCTAATATGGTTAAAATAAACAAGGGCCTTGCTTGGTGCTTGACCTACTCTCTTTAACCTTCCTAGATTTTTTGGAGGCTTAATAAAAGGCTGCCCAAAGTTAGGTCACAAAAGGGAAAAGAAATCATGGAAGGTTAGAGTCCTTCTGAGGCTAATTCAGCGTGAAAGTCATGGTTGAAGCCTTTATGCTAAAGTGTGGACCTAAAAGAAAAAAGTAAAAGGTAAACCTATTCCCAAATAACAGAAGTGACCATTGTCATGCACCATTTGAAAAATATGTCATATCACTAACAGACTAAAAGAGCTTTTGAATAGATTGGTTTATCTAGTTGTAGCCAGTGCCAGCTTGGAGGTTAAGCAGAGGCTGATTGTGACTATAGCATGCCTTTCATTTTGTGCTCATTAACACAAGAGGAACTCCAAAATTGTCTTTGTGTCATTAAAACTTTTGTAAGCCCCCTACTGTGGGTCCAAGAACAAATTCAACCCAGGGGATTGACTACACCGGTTCATCTGTCTTGTTCTGAGGATCTGATTGATACATATCCAACTCTCACCCTAAATGGGAGATTAATGGCTTGGTATGGATAAAATGAGGACAGTTATCCTTTGGGATTGAACTTTTGGGGTCAAAGTCAGTCTTGTTTGTAATTTATTTTTTATTTAGTACACTGTAAGCATAGAGGGAGGTGAAAGTTTGGAGGATTTTTCTTCATTTAGATAAAAAATGAATGTGCATAATTTTATCAAAATTAAAATTTTTTAAAGATTTTATTTTTGAGTAATTTCTCAGCAACTGAGCCACCCAGGTGCCCCCATATTTTTAAGTAATTTCTACACCCAACATGGAGCTTGAACTCTCAACCCTGAAATTAAGAGTCACAGTCCACTGACTGAGCCAGCTAGGCACCACAACATACAAATTTTACAGAGAAAAAGAACATGTGACCTATCAATCTGAAGACTTATTTGGAGTATATCTGCCTATAATGTGTGGTTTTTTTAATCTTGTGACAGCATTTCTTGTTGCTGGTGCAGGGACTGTGAACACAAATCAGTCACAGCTTGAACATCTGTGTATATGAGTAAGTGAAAGAATATATAAAAATAAATTGTGTCAAAAATTGTTCCAGAAAAAGAAGAAAATTATATTTGAGTGAAAGAATGGAAATAAGTATAAGATGTCAGAAATTGAGAAGGAAATACATGTTAAAGAATAAAAAAGGAAAAGATAAGCAGTGTATACATTATTCCATTCCAGTGGGACTACAGAATACAAAATAATAGTAGCTAATATTTGTTAACCTTTTTCAATGTTCTGGGTACAATTCCAAGTAATTTAAATACACTGCTTCATGTAATCCTCAAAGAGGTTGGTATGATTATTATCCCCACTTTATAAATGAGGAATAAGGAAAATGTGATAGAGGGCTAAGTAACTTTGCCAAGGTCATGCCACCAGCACGTTGAAGTGTTTAGATTTAAAACAAACAAACAAAACAAAAACAAAAAACATAGTTTTAAGTTATGCAGTTGACTCCAGAATGCGTGTTCTCAGTTACTGCAATGTGATGTGAGAAACCAGAGTCCCACTTTTCCTATTAAAAGCGTATTTTAACATCTTCTTCAGCCATGCTCATAAAACTGGGGGAACAAAAAACAATGGAATCCTTTGGGTAAATACATTTGAAAAATTCTGAACCAACTATTATTTGGTCCAATAATGGACAAGTGATTTTACTCACACCTTTGCATGGAACCAGAAATCTAGACTGTGAAATGAAAAAGTGCAATGGTTGTTTTTAATGTTACATGTCCAAATTAGACCTCCCGATTTTACTCATTGCCATGGTCACAGCTTGCACTTTGTCTTCACATGGATAATTAAATAAACATGGAAGAAATGTCAAATTAAAATGGCAGAAGGAAAAAAAAAAGCAAAGGACTTCCACTTCTGGCTATGATGATATAATTTGTATCAGATTACACCACCCTCAAGGAACAATTACAAAGACTTGATAAAATTTTTAAAACCCTCACCAGTTTGAAAGTGTCATATAGCAGTCAAGGCATTTAGGATTTGAGAAGCCAATATCTTAGGTGAGGCAAACCAGGTCTGATCTTTTTTTTTTTTTAACTATTTGCTTTTACCTGGTGTGGTGCATGGAAGTTGAACAGAAATTGGTAGCATAAGGGAAGTATAATTTATAATGTAATTTATAATTTAGAGTCTATGTTTTTAGTGCATGTTTTATTTTTGGGTTTTGTTTGTTTGTTTTAAATCTAAACATTTCAATGTGCTGGTGGCATAACCTTGGCAAAGTTACTTAGCCCTCTGTCACATTTTCCTTATTCCTCATTTATGAAGTTGGGATAATAATCACACCAACTTCTTTGAAGATTACGTGAAGAAGCATATTTAAATTACTTAGAACTATACACAGAACATTGAAAAAGGTTAAGTAATATTTATTATAATATATTATAACAATATAATAGCTATATATTAACTAATATAATATTAGCTACTATCATTTTGTATTCTGTAGTCCCACTGGAATGGAATAATGTATACGCTGCTTATCTTTTCCTTTTTTAATCTTCAACTTGTATTTCCTTTTCAATTTCTGACACCTTATACTTATTTCCATTCTTTTTACTCAAGTCCCTTAAAGGAAACTATGGAAAGACAAAAATCAGAGTTAAATATTTGAGAAGAATGAACTGCAGAGAAGTTAGCTGTGCAGCCAGTGGGATAGGAATGGAAGTTGACACATGCCCAAGAAATGAAGTGAAAAACATATGCTAAGAAATTAAGCAAAACTCTCAGACTATTGACAAAACAGAGAAATAAAAATTAAATTCAGGGCTTTCTAGGTTGAGAGGCCCTGGAAAACTCATCAGATTTTAGTTAAAATTCTTGAAAAGCTGCATGATATGAGTAAGGGCAAGACAGAAACAGACCAGCATTCAAAATGCCTGATAACAAACCTAGAACTATCTCAATCTCTTATTGAATCCAGGTGTTCTGTCCCTACTATAAGCACAGTTCAGAAAAAACTTAAATCCTATCTGTAATAAGATAACATCCAGATCTCCAACAGTTTTTTTTACACACAATGCCGAACATGTAATTCCAAATCATCCATCTTTCAAGAATTTAGGACAAAATGGGAGAAAACCAAGAGATAAATACCCACAATAGAAACATATAAATAAGTGATCTAAATATCAGAGATACCAGACACTTCAAAATAATTCTGATTATGCCTAATCTATGATCTTTATTCAATTTCTGTGTACATAACAAAAGGATATGTGTATATATCTAATAAAAGGCATACACATAATGTTCATAGTAGTGTTATTCATCATAACACAAACCAGAAATGAAACTCTAAACAGGTTAACATTAGCAGTTAGCATTAATAGCACTCCATGTATTTAACATTTGAATGTTATAGCTCAATTAAGAAGTAAAGCAAATAAAATATCTAAAATTAAGTATAATATTTTTATTAATATGTTAAAGAATATTGAACAATATGTGGAAAATCTCAATAGAAAATTAGAATCTATACGAAATAATATAATGAATACTACAGAACCAAACAATTAAATATTTGAAATCAATATTTTAATATGCAGTTTTAACAACATATTAGAAATGATAAAAAATCAGTGGATTGGAAAATAGGTCATATGAATGGATGGCATAAGGGAAAAGAGGATGAAAATAAGAAAAAGAACATAAGACATATGATACATATGAAAATGTGGAATGTACATATGGAATCCTGTAAAGAGAAAGAAAAAACAGGGAACACAAATATATTTGAAGAGATCTGGCAAAAATTTTACAGAACTGAAAAATGTCAGGAAACTCTAGAATCACGATACTCTGAAGCTCTAGAATCGTGATACTCTAAAACACCAAGCAAAATGTAAGATGAAAACAGGGGAAGGGAAGAAAAAATAAAATAAGATGAAAACAGAGAGGGAGGCAAATCATAAGAGAGTCAAAACTATAGGAAATAAACTGAAGGTTTTTGGAGGGGAGATTTGTGAGGGGTGGAGTAAGTGGGTGATGGGCATTAAGGAGGGCACTTGAAGTAATAAGTACTAAGTGTTGTATGCAACTGATGAAAAACTAAATTCTACTTCTAAACTAACAATACAGTATGTTAATCTAATTTAGGCACATTAAAGTAAAAATCATCAAAAATAAGGGGAAAGGGGGGCAGCTAAGATGACACCATTGTAGGAGACCTCTAGCTTGCCTCGTCCCTCAAACACAGCTAGATAACTATCAAGTCATTCTGAATACTCAAGAAATCAAGCTGAGGACTGAGAGAACAAACCCCACAACTATAGGGAGAAAAGAATGTAGGAAGGTAGGAACTGTAAAGATGTGGTTTGGGGGAAAAAGAGATCACAGGTGATGTGGAGGGAAGGGAGCCCTCATTGTAGAGAGAGGTAAGAGAGAGTGGCGTGCACAGGGATACACAAAAGGAGAATACTTCCCAAAGCCACTGCTGAGGAAAATGAGAAGGGTTTAATTTTCTGAGTTTTTGCAACCAGCAGGACTCAAAGATTGGACTTTTAGAGGTTTGGGCTTGGCTGTGATACACATTTGAGGCTGCTGCCCTACAAGAAACCCTGGGGCAGACTATGTGATCTGGGTATCCCCTAAGGAGCATGGGGAGAGACATTTTGTACATTTTGGAGCACATCTGTGAAAGGTGACATTGCCTCTCTAGGGACAAAAGAACCAGCAGGTGCCATCATGTTCTCCCATCCCTCAGCATAGGTGCACAGATGCTTGCTAAGGGTGGCTAAACCAGACACTGGTTGTTTAGCCTGCTTTCTCCAAATCCCATGCTCCTGTGCTCTGGCATGACTGCACCTCTGGGTCAAACCTGCATCGATTCCAGCTCAGTGACACCTTTTCCCAGAAGAACAGGGTAAATTCCAGCCACATCAAGTTGCTAAGGTTTGGAATTTAAAAAAAAAAATATTTTTATTTATTTGAGAGGGAGCAAAAGAGAAATCACAAAGAAGAGGAAGGACAGAGGGCAAAGCAGACTCCCCACTGAGTAAGGAGCCTGAGGCAGGGCTCCATCCCAGGACCCTGGGATCATGACCAGAGCCAAAAGCAGAAACTTAACTGACTGAGCCACCCAGGCATCTCTGAAATTTGGAATTTTAAAAGTCAGCAAGACCTGACTAGAGTACAGTTCAAGGTGTGCTGTACTGCTCTAGGTTGTCAAGTGACCCAGAGGCAGTGAGAAATCAGCAACCTGAAAAATGCCTGTAATACACAAGGGGAAATTATTTGTTCCTCTGAAAGTGCTTCTGTGGGAGCAGCAGGTACAGACTCCCTTCTTTGGGGACAAAGAAGCAGACTGACACCACATCCCTCTCTACCCCTCAGCATTAGTCCAATTCAGTAAACAGAACAGCACTAAAACTGGCTATCTAATTGCTTACAAGTACCACCCTGCCTACTGTCTATTGGTACTGCTTTTCTTGGGCAAGTGTCCCTTAGGACAAGCACAGGGGACCCCTCCCAGAAGGCCAGAAAATACCCCTACATGTACCATGTCTACTGATCATAAAGTTCTGGCTGGGAAAGATGGCAGAGGAATAAGGGACCCTATTTCAATTGGTCCCCTGAATTAAGCTGGATATCTGCCAGACCACTCAGAACACCCACGAAATCAGCCTGAAATGTAAGAAGATATATCAGATTCTATACCAACAGAATATCTCAGGCAGCCAGTTTCAAGGTATAAAGCAGGTAACCACAATTCTACAGACAGATATTGGAAGATAAATGGAAGGGGGTGGAGCTGCCATAAGCACCGGTACAGGGAAGGTGAAATAACACAGGAGGGCAAAAGCGTCCCAAGCTGGGGCCCAAGCACAGATTTGCAGGCCAGTAGACATGGGGAAAGGACTTTAGGACAGCCCCCCAGGCTAAAACCTGGAGCTGTGGGGGCGTGCTTGTGAACTGCAGGCAGCTGATAGTTTTAGAACCATGAAGTGCAGAGATATGTCTAGACCTGGAAATGAGAGCTGAGTGTGCTGCCATGGGGCACACAACCCAGGTTGTTGTGGTTTTTAGCAGCACAGACAAAAATGGAGTCAGTGTGACCTTGAAGGCTTTCTGGAGAACAGTCTGTGGTCTCTGTTCTGAGACAGAAGTTTGGACATAGTCACTTCTGCTCTCACTCTTGGAAGGGACAGAGAACCCTACCAGGGAAAGCTGAAAGAAAACAAAACTTCCAAAACTGTTTTACACTGAGCCCATCCCCCATCATAAAGGGCAAGACAATTCTGCCCAAACCAATTTCCTGAGTAACAGCATGGCAGGCTGAAGAACAAGAGGCCAAGAACCCTAAAGTCCCTATAAATCAGGTGCACCTTGCTTGGATTGTGGTCAGTAGTTTGGACTCCACATTCCCTCAACCACTTCTCACCAGAATGAGTAGGAGGAAGAACCCCCAACGGAGGAAAAATTCAGAGACTATGACCTCTGTCACAGAACTAATGGATATGGACATAAGCAAGATGTCCAAAATAAAATTCAGGGTGACAGTTATGCAGACAATAGCTAGGTTGGAGAAAACCATTAATGACAACATAGATTCTCTATGAGAAGTGAGAGCTGATAAATGATAAATGATAAAAATGCTATCAATGAGATCCAATCTAATCGAGGTACTCTACCAGCTAGAGTGAATGAGGCAGAAGATTGAATTAGTGATCTAGAACACAAACGGATAGAAAAGAAGAATCTGGAGGAGACCTGGAACAAATGGCTTAGAATCCATAAAAACTGAATTAGAGAAATAAATTATGCTATGAAATGTTCCAATGTCAGAATTATTGGGATCCCTGAGGGAGTAGAGAGAGAGAGGACTAGAAGATATAGTTGAGCAAATCATAGCTGAGAATTTCCTTAATCTGGGGAATGAAACATGTGTTTGTGTCCTAGAGGCAGAGAGGGCACCCCCAAAATCAAAGAGGGTAGAGTGATGCCATAGCATGTGACAGTGAAACTTGCACATCTTAAATCCAGAGAAAATATGTTAAGGGCAACATGGGGGAGGAGATTCCTTAGGTGCAGAGGGAGAAACATCAATAACATCAGATTTGTCCACAGAAATCTGGCAAGACAGAAAGGGCTGGCAAGACATATTCAGGGCACTAAATGAGAAGAACATGCAGCCAAGAATACTTTATGCAGCAAGGCTGTCATTTATAATGGATGGCGAGATAGAGCTTCCAAGAATGGCAAAGACTGCAAGAATATGTGACCACCAAGCTGGCCCTGCAAGAAATATTAACAGAGATTCTATTTAAAAAGAGAGAGAGAGAGAGAGAGAGAGAGAGACCCCAAGAGTTATATAGAACAGAAATTTGGAGAGATAATCTATAGAAACAAGAACCTCACAGGCAACATGGTAACAATAAGAACATATCTTTCAATAATAACTTTCAACATGAACAGCCTAAATACTCCCATAAAATGGTACAAGTTTGCAGATTGGATAAAGAGACAAGACCCATCCATACGCTGTTTACAAGAGACACATTTGGAACCTAAAGATACATCCAGACTGAAAGTGAAGGGATGGAGAACCATCTTTCATGTCACCAGACCTCAAAAGAAAGCTGGAGTAGTGATTTTCATATCAGATAAATTAGATTTTAAGTTAAAGACTGTAGTCAAGGATACAGAAGGACACTACATCATTTTTTAAAATTAATTTATTTATTTTCAGAAAAACAGTATTCATTATTTTTTCACTACACCCAATGCTCTATGCAATCCATGCCCTCTATAATACCCACCACCTGGTACCCCAACCTCCCACCCCCTCGCCACTTCAAACCCCTCAGATTGTTTTTCAGAGTCCATAGTCTCTCATGATTCACCTCCCCTTCCAATTTACCCCAACTCCCTTCTCCTCCATAACACCCCTTGTCCTCCATGATATTTGTTATGCTCCACAAATAAGTGAAACCATATGATAATTGACTCTCTCTGCTTGATTTATTTCACTCAGCATAATCTCTTCCAGTCCCGTCCATGTTGCTACAAAAGTTGGGTATTCATCCATTCTGATGGAGGCATAATACTCCATAGACACTACATCATTCTTAAAGGATCTATCCAACAAGAAGACCTAACAATTGTAAATATCTATGCCCCCAACATGGGAGAAACCAACTACATAAGCCAACAGTTAATCAAAATAAAGAGACATATTGATAATAAGAATACACTAATTGTAGGGGATCTTAACACATGACTCTCTGCAATAGAGAGATCATCTAAGCAGAAAATCAAAAAAGAAACAAGATGGACCAGATGGACCCCACAAATATATACAGAACACTCCACCCTAAAACAACAGAATACTCATTCTTCTCGAGTGCACATGGAACTTTCTCCAGAATAGACCACATAGGAGGTAAAAAATAAGGTCTCAAATGAAACCAAAAGATTGAGATTATTCCCTGTATATTCTCAGACCAAAATGCTTTGAAACTGGAACTCAACCACATGAAAAAGTTTGGAAGGAATTCAAACAATTGGAAGCTAAAGACCATCTGCTCAAAAATGTTTGGGTCAACCAGGAAATCCAAAAAGAATGTAAACAATTTATGGAAACCAATGAGAATGAAAACACTTCAATCCAAAACCCCTGGGATACAGCAAAGGTGGTCCTAAGGGGGAAATACATAGCCATCCAAATCTCACTCCAAAAAATAGAGGGATCCTGAATACACAAATGCTCTTTACACCTTAAAGAACTGGAGAATCAACAACAGATTAAGCCTACCCCACACACAAGAAGCGAAATAATTAAGGTACCCATCAATGAATCAATGAATCTAATCAATGAATTAGAAACCAGAGATACAGAAGAACACATCAATGAAACTAGAAGCTGGTTCTTTGAAAGAATTAATAAGATCGATAAACCACTGTTCAGATTAACCCAAAAGAAAAGAGAAAGGACTCAAATTAACAAAATTATGAATGAAAGGGGAGAGGTCATGACTAACACCAAGGAAACAGAAACAATCATCAGAAATTTTATCAACAGCTATATTCCAGTAAGTTAAGCAACCTAGAAGAAACGGATGCATTCCTGGAAACCTATAAACTTCCAAGACTGAAACAGGAAGAAATTGACAACCTGAATGGACCAATGACTAGTAACAAGATTGAGGCAGTGATCAAAAACCTCCCAAAAAAACAGAGTCCAGGACCTAATGGAATCCCTGAGAAATTCTACCAAACATTCAAAGAAGAAATAATAACTATTCTCCTAAAGCTCTTTCAAAAAATAGAAACAGAAGGAAAACTTGCAGACTCTTTCTATGAAGCCAGCATCACCTTGATCCCCAAACAAGGCAAAGACCCCATCAAACAGGATAATTTTTGATCAATATCTCTAATGATTATGGATGCCAAGATTCTCAACAAGATCCTACCCAATAGGATCCAACAGTACATTAAAGAGATTGTCCACCACGACCAGGTGGGATTTATCCCTATTTCAGAATTCACAAATCAATCAATGTGATAAAACAAATTAATAAGAGAAGAGTGAATAACCACATGGTCCTCTCAATGTATGCAGAAAAGCTTTTGACAAAATACAGCATCCATTCCTGATTAAAATTCTTCAGAGTATATAGATAGAGGGAACATTCCTCAACTTTATAAATCCATCTATGAAAAACTGACGACAAATATCATTCTCACTTTTTCCTTAAGATCAGGAACACAAGGACACACACTCACACCACTATTAACATAGTACTACAGTCCTAGGAACAACAAACAGACAACAAAAAGTAAAGAAGGTATTCAAATTGGCAAAAAAAAAAAAAAAAGTTAGACTCACTCTCTTCACAGATGACACGATACTTTATGTGGAAAACCCAAAAGTCTCCACCTTCTAACTACTAGAACTCAGCAATTCAGTAATGTGCCAGGATTCAAAATCAATGCACAGAAATCAGTTGATTTCTTATACACTAACAATGAAATTATAGAAAGGGATATTCGAGAAATGATTCCATTTACTATAGCACCAAAAACCATAACATACCTTGGAATAAACCTAGCCAAAGAGGTAAAAGATCTATATCCAAGAAACTACAGAACACTTATGAATGAAAGAAATTGAAGAAGACAGAAAAGATGGAAAAACATTTCATGCACATAGATTAGAAGAATAAACATTGTTAAAATGTCTATGCTGCACAAGGAAATCTATACTTTCAATGTCATCCTGACCAAAATACCAATGGCATTTTTCAAAGTACTGGAACAAACAATCTTAAAATTTGTGTGGAACCAGAAAAGACCCCAAATTTCAAGGAAATGTTGAAAAAGAAAAACAAAGCTGGGTGTATTACATTGCCTGATTTCAAGCTTTATGACAAAGCTGTGATCCACAAAGACACCACAGTACCATCACAAAACAGACACGCAGACCGATGGAACAGAGTAGAGAGCACAGATATGGACCCTCAACTCTGTGGTCAAATAATCTTTAACAAAGCAGAAAAAAATATTGAATGGAAAAAAAAGACAATCTCTTCCATAAATGGTGCTGGGAAAATTGGACAGCTACATACAGAAGAATGAAACTCAACCATTGTCTTACTCCACACACAAAGATAAAATGGATGAAAGACCCCAATGTGAGACAGAAATCCACCAGAATCCTAGGGGACAACATAGGCAGCAACCTCTTGGACTTTGACCCTAGCAACTTCTTTCAAGACACATCTCCAAAGGCAAAGGAAACAAAAGCGAAAATGAACTTTTAAAATTCAAGATAAAAATCTTCTTCACATTTATTCTTCTCCTACCCCCTTAACCCCCCATGTTGTATCTCCACTTCCTCATATCAGGGAGATCATATGATAGTTGTCTTTCTCCGCTTGACTTATTTCGCTAAGCATGACACCCTCTAGTTCCATCCACGTCGTTGCAAATAGCAAGATTTCATTTCTTTTGATGACTCTTAATCTCACAAAACAAACTGAGGGTTGCTGGGGGGAGAGGGGTTGGGAGAAGGGGGGTGGGGTTATGGACATTGGGGAGGGTATGTGCTATGGTGAGTGCTATGAAGTGTGTAAACCTGGAGATTCACAGACCTGTACCCCTGGGGATAAAAATATATAATATGTTTATAAAAAAATAAAAATTTTTAAAAAAAGCTTCTTTACAGCAAAGGAATCAGCCAACACAACTAAGAGGCATCCCACAGAATGGGAGAAGACATTTGCAAATGACACTACAGACAAAGGTCTGATATCCAAGATCTATAAAGAACTTCTCAAACTCAAAACCCAAAAAACAGATAATCGAGTTTGAAAAAAATGGGCAGAAGACATGAGCAGACACTTCTCCAAAGAAGACAAACAAATGGCTAACAGACACATGAAAAAGTGTTCATCATCATTATCCATCAGGGAAATTCAAGTCAAAACCACATTGAGATACCACCTTACACCAGTTAGAATGGCAAAAATTAACGAGGTAGGAAACAACAAATGTTCATGAGGATGTGGAGAAAGGGGAACACCCCTACACTGTTGGAGGGAATGCAAGCTGGTACAGGCACTCTGGAAAACAGTATAGAGGTTCTTTAGAATGTTAAAAATAGAGCTACCCTATGATCCAGCAATTTCACTATTAATTATTTGCCCAAAGGATACAAACATAGTGATCGAAAAGTGGCACCTGAACCCCAATGTTTATAGCAGCAGTGTCCACAATAGCCAAACTATGGAAAGAGCCCAGATATCCATCAACAGATTAATGGAAAAAGTTATATATGTAACTCTATCTATCTGTCTATCATCTATCTATATTATATATATATATGACTATACAGCTATATAGTCATATATATAACTCAGCCATCAACAAATATGAACTCTTATCATTTGCAACGACATGGATGAAACTAGAGGGTATTATGTCAAGTAAAATAATCAGGGAAAGACAAATGTCATATGATTTCACTCATATGTGGAAATTAAGCAAAAAACAGAGGACCATAGGGGAAGGGAGGGAAAAATAAAATGTTATGAAATCAGAGAGGGAGAAAACCCATGACAGACTCTTAACAATAGGAAATGAACTGAGGGTTGCTGAAGGGGTAGTGGGTAGGGGGATGAGGTAACTGGCTAATGGGCATTAAGAAGATCACGTGATCTAAAGAACATTGGGTGCTATAAGCAATGGATGAATAACTGAACTCTACCTCTGAAACTAATGATACACTAAATGTTAAATGAATTTAAAAATAATAAGAATTTAAAAATGATATTAAAGATGTGTTCTACACAGAAAAAAAAGAAACCTTTGTTTCTCTGGCCCATATTTAAAGTTCCCATTTACATGGCACTAGCTCCTCTCCCCCCAAACATCTGAAATTTCTGAGGGCTCTAACAATATCTTTGTGCATTTGTATAGTAGTGTTAAAAGTATGGATTTTATGTATGTATTTTGATGAAATGTCTTGATGTATTTCTTAAGTCAGTGTTACACATTGGTTGCTGGAAACTATGAACTGATGGTCTAGCAGACTCTTTGTAAAGATTAGTAGTATTTGTGTGTAGCCAAGCGGAAGGAGTGGTTGTGGTGGTCATGGTTGGAGACATAGGGCTAAAGGTCATGGTAGGAAGCTGGAAGGGGTTAGGATGAAAAAGGCAGTTGAGAGTGGGTGGTCCTTTTCTCAGGGATGGATGTGTTGACTGATATGAGACAGGTGCTTCCTGTGGAAAGCAATAATATCCAATACTATTTTTATTTTTATTTATTTATTAATTTATTTATTAAAAATTTTATTTGTTTATTTGACAGACAGAGATCACAAGTAGGCAGAGAGACAGGTGGAGAGAGAGGAGAAAGCAGGCTCCCTGCCAAGCAGAGAGCCTGATGTGGGGCTCAATCCCAGGTCCCTGGGATCATGACCTGAGTTGAAGGCAGAGGCTTTAACCCACTGAGCCACCCAGGTGCCCCCAATACTATTTTTTAAATAGTTTAGTTAGTAGTAACCTCTACCAGATTTCCCTTTAGGCATGGAAGTCTAGGAGTGTACATTTTGGCAGATAGAAAGTATACTAGAATTATGGGCTAAACAGAGAAGGAATTCAGGAAATATAGCCCAAAGTTTTGCTAGATAGTTGAGTAGAGGGGTTTTTGTTGCAAATAGACTGTAAATCATTTGGTCAGATTGAGTTGTATATTTTAATAGGATGTTTTCTGTTTATTTGTTTTGGTTATTGTTTTACTCAGTTGTTTTGTTTGTTTGTTGATGGGCAAACTTTTAAGGTCCTTGGGTTGTAGAACTTACATTAGCCAAACTCAATGGCAAGTTGGCTTCAAAATTTGCATATCTGGTTGAAACAATAGCTTATTTGGAGGTGTTGGGTCTCTGGTTGCAAACTAACAGAAGTACCCAGATAATAGAATTAACAGTAATGATCCTCACAGTAAGCAGAATAGTGTGAAACTATTACAGGTTTTTGTTGTCTGAGGTTGATGTTCTTTTGACATGTCTTATTACTGAGAACAGGGTCTGGCTTATTATGAAATATGGTGTTGATTTTATTAATATCGCCAAATGTTGTTATTTACTAAGTAGAGTTTACTTTTTTTTTTTCTTTTTGGTAGCCTATACGGTCTATGAGAATATTCCTGTGGTACTATTTTTAAGTTCTTGGAGAGGATCAGATGGAAAACCAAGATTAATTATCTGCCCTTATAACCTGAATATTCAATAATCCTTTTGGTGGGGGTGGATGGTGTTGGAATTTTAGACTTAGATGAATCCCATATCAGATGGAAAGTTGCATGGCATGTGGGACAATCTATGGTTAGTATGTCCCTGAAGAGTAGGCACCCTCAATCTGGACTCCAAATCTTACAAGATGGGAAAAAAGAAAACTTATAAACGTAGGGGGAGACATTATAAAAGGCCTCATATCTAATGAGTTTCCATGTACATGGAGTTGACACATATCCCCCTTTAAAAATCATATGGAAAGGGAATTATTATTATTATTAATGTATAGTTGACATACAATATTATATTAATTTCAGGTGAACAACATAGTGGTTTGACATTTGTATACATTGTGAAATAATCACCACAACAAGACATTACCATGTATCACCTTACAAAGTTATTGTGCTATTGACTTTATTTCTCATGGTACACATTATATTCCATTGTTAATTTATTTATTTTACAAATGGAAGTCTGTGCTTCTTGGTACCCTTTACCCATTTCACAACCGATGAACCCCACGTCCCTCTGGCAGCAACAAATCAATTCACTGTATTTATGAGTATGGATTTTTTGTTTTGTTTTTCTTTGCTTTTTAAAATTGTTATGTAATCTTTATTTCTATAGATCCCACATATAAGTGAAATCATGCAGTATTTATCATTCTTGGATTTATTTCACTTAGTATAAGACCATCAAGGTTTATACATGTTGTTGCAAATAGTAATATTTTTTTAATGACTAAGTGGTAATCCATTATGTATATGTATGTATGTGCTACTTTTCATTCATTCACTGAGGAACACTTAGGTTGTTTCCATAACCTGGCTATTGTAAATAATGCTGCAATAAACATAGAATGATGGGAATTAAGGATAGCATTTGTAAGGAACACTAGGTAATATATGGAATTGTATAATTACTATATTGTACACCAGAAATTAATATATCACTGCACGTTAAATAACTGGAATTAAAATAAAAACTTTAAAAAATAGGGGCACCTTGCTGTCTCAGTCAGTTAAGCATCTGTCTTTGGCTCAGGTCATGATCTCAGAGTCCTGAGATCAAGCCTCATATGGGGCTTCCTGCTCAGCAGGGAGCCCCCTTCCCCTCTCTCTCATTCCTCTGCCACTCCCCCTGCTTGTGCAGGCTTTTTCTCTCATAAATAAATAAATAATCTTTTAAGAAAAACTAAATCAATTTTTTAAAAAAGAAAGAAATACATACCTTTCAAACTAATGTTTTTATTTGTTTAGATCCCCATTACTGGAATTCCTGGGTCATACAGTAGCTCTCTTTTTAATGTTTTGAATAATCACCATACTGTTTTCATATGGGCTGTACCAATTTACATTCCAAACAGTGTCCATAAGGGTTCCCTTTTCTTCACATCTTCATCAACACATTATTTTTTGTCTTTTCAGTACTACACATTCTCACAGCTCTAAGGTGATATCTCACTGTGATTTAGATTTGCACTTCACTGATGATTAGGGACATTGAACATATGTTTATGTGCCTGTTGCCATCTACATGGCTTCTTTGGAAAAATGTCTATTCATATTTTTAATCAGATTGCTTCTTTTTTGTTACCCAGTTGTATAATTTTTTAAAATGTATTTTTGGATATCAATCCCTTATTTGAATTTATAACTTGTAAAAATCTCCTATTCAGTTGGTTGTCTATTCATTTTGTAGATGTTTCCCTTTGCTATGCAGAAGTTTTTAGTTTGATTTTGTTCCATTTGTTTATTTTATTTTTTGCTTTTGTTTTCCTTGCGTTTGGAAGCAGAACCAAAAAGACATTACAAAGACCAATGTCAAGGAACTCACCACCCATGTGCTTTTATAAGAATTCATGGTTTCAGCTCTTATATTCAAGTCTTAAGTCCATTTTGAGTTGATTTTGTATGTATTGTAAGACAGTGGTCCAGTTTCCTCATTTTGGATGCATCTTTCCAGTTTTTCCAGCACCATTTATTGAATTTTGTTCTTTCCTGATTGTGTACTTTTGTTCTTTTGTCATAAATGAATCGAATATATGTGTGTCTATTCTTTCTATTCTGTTCTATTGGTCAATGTGCCTATTTTCTGCCAGTACCATACTGTTTTGGTTATTATAGTTTTATTGTATATTTGAAATCAGGAAACATGAAACATCTAGGTTTGCTCTTTTGCAACACTGTTTTGGCTCTTTAGGAATTTTTGTGGCTTGATACAAATTTTACAATTATTTGTTGTAGTTTTGTGAAAAATATCATTGGAATTTTAATCAGGATTGTGTTGAATCTGTAGATTGATTTGGGTAGTATGGACATTTTAATGCAATTACTTCTTCAAATCCAAAAGCACAGGGTATCATTTCATTTATCTTAATCAATTTCTTTCAATGTCTTATATATTTTAGAGTATAAGTCTTTCACCTCCTTGGTTAAATTTATTCATAGATGTTTTATTCTTTTGATTGTGTTCATAAATGGGATTATTTTCTTGATTTCTCTAAGAATTCATTTTTATTGTATAGAAATACAACACATTTTAAAAAATATTTTGTTTATTTATTTGAGAGAGAGAGAGCACAAGCAGGGAGAGTGGTAGAGGGAGACAGAAAAACAGACTCCCCAGTAAGCAAAGAGCCTTAAATGGGGCTTGATCCCAGGACCCTGAGATCATGACCTGAGATGAAGGCAGATGCTTAACCAACAGAGCCACCCTGGTGCTCCATAAACACAATATATTTTTGTATATTAATTTGGTTATTGAAATTTTACTGAATTAATTAGTTATAATGGTTTCTTTGGTAAAGCCTTAAGATTCTCTATATACTGTATCACATCATCTGCAGATAGTGAAAGTTTTACTTCTTCCTTTGCATTTTAAAATTTCTTTTTCTTGCCTAATTAATGTAGCTAGGACTTTTAATACTATGTTGATAAAAATAAAGATAGTGGGCATTCCTTTCTCATTCCTAATATCTGGGGGGAAAGCATTCAGCTTTTTACCTTTGAGTATGAAGTTAGCTGTGGTTTTGTAATATATAGCTTTTATTATGTTATCTTTCATCTGCACACATATTTGAGAATTTTTATTATGAATAGATGAATACTTCTGTCAAATGTTATTTCTGCATCAGTTAAAGGATCACATGGTTTGTATCCTTCTTTCTGTTAATAAGGTGAAATATGATTTATAGGTGTTGAACCATCTTTGCATTTCTGGATTAAATCCACTTGATCCTGGTGTATGACCATTTTAATGTGTTAATTCAATTAGGTTTGCTTGTATTTTGTTGAGAAATTTTACATCTATCTGGGATATTGACATGTAATTTTCTTTTTTTGTGGTGTCTTTATCTGGTTTTAATATTGGGGTAATGCTGGCCTCATAATATGAATTTGGAAGCTTTACTTCCTCTTCAGATTTTTGGAAGAATTTGACAAGGATGGGCATTAAATCTTTTTTGAATGTTTGGTAGAATTCACCAGTGTGGCCATGTGGACCTGGTCTCTTGTTGAGAGGTTTTGATTATGATAATTCTTACTAATGTCAATTCATATTTTGTATTTCTTCATAATTAAGTCTTGGAAGATTGTGAATGTTTAGAAATCTATCAATTTATTCTGGATTGTCCAATTTGTTGATATATAATTTTCATATTCATCTCTTATAATCTTTGTATTTGGGCTCTTTTAGTTGTAACTTCTCTTTGTATTTGTGCTTTTTCAGTTGTACTGTTGGATCTTATTGGCTAGGATCTTGTCGAGTATTCTGGCATCCATGTTCATCACAGAATTTGGTCTATAATTTTCCTTTTTCATGGTTTCTTTGGTTTTGGAATTAAGGTAATGCTGACTTTGTAGAACGAGTTTGAAGTTTCCCTTCCATTTCTATTTTTTGAAACAGCTTTAATAGAATAAGTATTATTTCTTCTTTAAATGTTTGGTAGTGTTCCCCTGGGAAGCCACCTGGTCCTTGACTCTTATTTTTTAGGAGGTTTTCTATTACTTCTTCAATTTCTTTGCTAGTTCAGATTTTATATTTCTTCTTGTTTCAGTTTCAGTAGTTTATCATTCCAGGAATGCATTCATTTCTTCCAGATTGCCTAATATGTTGGCATATTTTCTTCATAATATTTTCTTATAATTGTCTGCATTTTCTTGGTGTTGGTTGTAATCTCTCCCCTTTCACTCATGATTTTATTAAATTGGGGTATGTCTCTTTTCTCTTGGATAAGTCTGGCCGCAGTTTATTGATCTTATTAATTCTTTCAAAGAGCCAGCTTCCAGTTTCATTTATCTGTTCTACTGTTTTTCTGCTTTGCATTTTGTTGATTTCAGCTCTGATCTTTATTATTTCTCTTCTCCTACTTGGCTTAGGCTTTATTTGCTATTTTTTTTTCTGCAGGTCCTTTAGATGTAAGATTAGCTTGTGCTTCTGGTACTTCTCTAATTTTTTGAGAGAGGCTTGTATAGTGATGTACTTCCCTCTTAGGACCTCCATTGCTGTATGCCAGAGAATTTGAACCAATATGTTTCAATTCTCATTAGTTTCCATGAATGTTTGAAATTCTTTTTTGATTTCTTGGTTGGCCCATTAATTCCTTAGCAGATGCTTTTTAACCTCCAAGTGTTTTAGTTCCTTCCAAAGTTTTTGTTTGTTTGTTTGTTTGTTTTGGTGATTGAGTTCAAATTTCAAAGCACTGTAGTCTGAAAATATGTAGGGATAATCTCAATCTTTTGGATCAGTTGAGGCCTGATTTGTGACCCCATATGTGATCTATTCTGGAGAAAGTTCCATTGGAACTCAAGAAGAATGGGTATTCTGTTGTTTTAGGATGGAATATTCTGTATGTATCTGTGAAGTTCATCTAGTTCAATGTGTCATGCAAAGCCCTTGTGTCTTTGTTGATCTTTTGCTTAGATGATCTGTCCATTGCTGTGAGTGAGGTGTTGACATCCCCTACTATTGGTGCAGTATTATCAATGTGTTTCTTTACTTTTGCTATTAATTGGTTTATATTATTGGCTTCTCCCATGTTGGGAGCATAAATAATAACAATTTTTGAATCTTCTTGTTGGATCTTTTAAGTATGGTATAGTGTCCCTCTTCATCTGTTAGTAGAGTCTTTGGTTTAAAATCTGATTTGTCTTATATGGGGATTCCTACCCCAGCTTTCTTTTGAGGTCCATTAGTGTGGTAAATTGTTCTTCATCCCCTCATGTTCAGCTCGGGGTTGTGTTCAGGTCTAAAATGAGTCTCTTATAGACAGCATATGGATAAGCCTTGCTTTTTTTATCCAATCTGATACCCTGTGTCTTTTGTTTGGATCATTTAGTCCATTTACATTCAGAGTACCTGTTGAAAAATATGAATATAGTGCCATTGTATTGTCTATAAAGTCCCTGTTCTGTAGATTGTCTCTTTTCTTTTTTTTTATTTTTTTTTCCCAATTTATTTATTTTCAGAAAAACAGTATTCATTATTTTTTCACCACACCCAGTGCTCCATGCAAGCTGTGCCCTCTATAATACCCACCACCTGGTACCCCAACCTCCCACCCCCCCGCCACTTCAAACCCCTCAGACTGTTTTTCAGAGTCCATAGTCTCTCATGGTTCACCTCCCCTTCCAATTTACCCAAATTCCCTACTACTCTCTAACGCCCCTTGTCCTCCATGCTATTGGTTATGCTCCACAAATGAGTGAAACCATATGATAATTGACTCTCTCTGCTTGACTGATTTCACTCAGCATAATCTTTTCCAGTCCCGTCCATGTTGCTACAAAAGTTGGATATTCGTCCTTTCTGATGGAGGCATAATACTCCATAGTGTATATGGACCACATCTTCCTTATCCATTCATCCGTTGAAGGGCATCTTGGTTCTTTCCATAGTTTGGCGACTGTGGCCATTGCTGCTATAAACATTGGGGTACAGATGGCCCTTCTTTTCACGACATCTGTATCATTGGGGTAAATACCCAGGAGTGCAATTGCAGGGTCATAGGGAAATTCTATTTTTAATTTCTTGAGGAATCTCCACACTGTTCTCCAAAGAGGCTGCACCAACTTGCATTCCCACCAACAGTGTAAGAGGGTTCCCCTTTCTCCACATCCTCTCCAACACATGTTGTTTCCTGTTTTGTTAATTTTGGCCATTCTAACTGGTGTAAGGTGATATCTCAATGTGGTTTTAATTTGAATCTCCCTGAGAGATTGTCTCTTTTTCTTTCTAGTCTATGTTAGTCTTGGGCTTTCTCTTTGCTTATAGGATCTCCTTTGACATTTCTTGCAGGGCTGGCTTGTTGATCACATATTGTTTTAGTTTCTTTCTGTCCTGGAAGTTCTTTATCTCTCCTTCCATCCTGACTGACAGACTTGCTGGGTAAAGAATTCTTGGCTGCATGTTCTTCTCATTTAGTAGCCTGAATATATCATGCCAACCCTTCCTTGCCTACCATGTTTCTTTGGATAGGTCTGATGTTGATCTGATATTCCTTCATCTGTAGTTAAGGAATTTCATGTCATGCTTCTCTCAGGATTCTCTCTTTTTCTCTAAAATTTACAAGCTTCACTGTTATATGTTGAGGTGTTGATCTATTTTTATTGATTTTGGGAGGGGTCCTCTCTGCCTCTTGGACATTAATGCTTATTTCTTTTCATACATTAGTGAATTCTCAGCTATGATTTGCTCAAATATATCTTCTGGCCCTCTGTCTTTCTCTTTCTCTAATAGTTCTGACATTGGTTCCTTTCAGGGCATTACTAATTTCTTGAAGCCTTTCTTCATGGGCTCTAAGTTGTTTTTCTTTTTTTTTTTCCTCCTCAACTGTCTTCCTTTCCATCAGCCTGTCTTTTAGATCACTTACTATTTCTTCTGCCTCATTCACCATAGTTGTTAGAGCATCCAATTTAGACTTCATCTTTTTTATAACATTTTAATGTTTGGCCTGATTAGATCTCATTTCTGCACTAAGAGGCTCTCTAGTGTCTTTTATGTTTTTTTTCAAGCCCAGCTATCAAGTTTATAATTGTTATCCTGAATTCCATCCTGACATCTTACTTATATCCATACCAATTAGATCTATGGTGGAACACATTACCTCTGGTTCTTTCTTTTGTTGTGAATTCCTTCTTCTAATCATTTCTCTGAGAGAATGGATGAGCAAGTGAGCAGAATCCAAAAATCAACCAAGGCCCAAGCAAAATACACACTAGACAAATCTGAAGTAGTTGGAACAGAAACAGAAAAGCAAACAGAAAAACAAACAAGAACAAAGAAAAACAGAACAAAAAAGAAAAAGAGAGAAAAAAAGCCAGAGAAGAGAGACTATAATTGCATAGCATAGACAAATAGGGTGATTCACTTGTTCCTTAGTGTAATTAATTCCTTAGTGTAACTAGACCCCAAGATTGCAAAGACGAGCAAAACTTATATATTCAATTTCTATTCAATTCAATTCTATTCAATTTTATTATTGTGTGTGTATATATATACACATATATATGTACATTTTTGTCTTTTTTCCACTCTATTCGATTTTGTTATTGTGTGTATATATATATATATATACAATAATGAAATATATATACACTATATATATATGATAATGAAATATATACACAATAATGAAATATATATATAAATATAGATATACACACAATAACAAAATTGAATAGAGTGGAAAAAGGACAGAAATGCATATATATATAAAATGCAGATATAAAAAATAAAAGTTAAAAGCAACTTTAAAAGTGTTGGTAAAATAAGAGAGTAGTTGAAATAGGAAAAAAGAAAAAAATGGAAAATTTTACACTGAAAGAAAAAAATCATAAGAAAAAAATCTAGAGCTCAATATGCTATGTTCTCAGGATGCCTGGGTGGCTCAGTTGGTTAAGCTGCTGCCTTCAGCTCAGGCCATGATCCCAGGGTGTTGGGATCGAGTCCCACATTGAGCTTCTTGCTTGGCAGGGAGCCTGCTTCTCTCTCTGACTCTGCCTGCCACTCTGCCTGCTTGTGCACGTGCTCTCTCTCTCTGACAAATAAATAAAAAAAATCTTTTAAAAATATGTGATTTTCTCCTGGCACTGCAGTTTTACATTCTTGTGGGATCCATAAACTAGTTATCTACCTGTTCTTCCAGTTGGCCTTCTTGGTTGGGGAAGGTGGGTCTGCTGTATTGCTTCTTAGTTGTCTTTGCCTGGCTGGAGTTGCATTACCCCTTGACAGGGGGCTGGGTTCAGTGAGGGCTTTTGTTCTCTGGAGGCTTCCCATGTCTTTTAAGAGGATAAGAATAGGGGCGCCTGGGTAGCTCAGTGGGTTAAGCCGCTGCCTTCGGCTCAGGTCATGATCTCAGGGTCCTGGGATCGAGTCCCGCATCGGGCTCTCTGCTCAGCAGGGAGCCTGCTTCCCTCTCTCTCTCTGCCTGCCTCTCCATCTACTTGTGATTTCTCTCTGTCAAATAAATACATAAAATCTTAAAAAAAAAAAAAAAGAGGATAAGAATAGGGGCACCAGGGTGGCTCAGTGGGTTAAGCCGCTGCCTTCAGCTCAGGTCATGATCTCGAGTTCCCAGGATTGAGTCCCGCATCGGGCTCTCTGCTCAGCAGGGAGACTGCTTCCTCCTCTCTCTCTCTCTGCCTGCCTCTCTGCCTACTTGTGATCTCTCTCTGTCAAATAAATAAATAAAATCTTTAAAAAAAATAAGAGGATAAGAATAAAAATAAAAATGTCCATGTCCTGATTTCCAGCCTCAGAGCTGAAAGATTGCAGCTCCCCCTCCCCTCTTCAATAAACCCTCTGGGACAAGGAGTTTTCACTTTTGGTGGTGCCAAACACCACAGACTACTGTGGTGTGTTCCCTTTACAATCCTCCCTGGGGGTGTCCAAGGGTCTGGCATTACTGCCTTTTGTGTGCACTGGAACTGAGAACAGTTGCAGGCCCTTGCACATACCCACTTTGCTGCTCCCAGGGGATGGCTGAGTGTTGCCCTACTCTCTTTTCCAGGGCTGCCACATTGAGAGCTGTTGCCCAGTCGTAGGTGCCCTCTTTCTTTCCTCCTGGGGGATGGCAGATGTCTCACACATTCCAGTCCTTTCAGGATGTTCAGGCAGAGAGTGATCTCTCAGTCAACCCAGCTGAGATTCCTCTCCTGGTTTGCTGACCATAACAAGTTTCTCTGATCCACTGATTGGGCATTCTACCAGCTCAAGAACACCCATTATTTCTGTGACTTCTAGGATCCAGAGACCACAGCGACTCACCTGGAATTCTGACCTTTTCATCTCCTGACCCCCTTTCAGACAGGGATGTCTATCATTGGAGCAGATTTCTAAGGGTTCAAATTTTGTGCTCAGGGGCTATATCACTTTCTGGTAATTTCCAGATATATTTTCTTGACTCTCAGGCTGAATTCATGGGTGTTCAAAATGGTTTGATAGATATCCAGCTAAATTTGAGGGAACAAATTAAACAAGGTCCCTGACTCTTCCACCATCTTGCCTGTCTCAGCATTGCTCTTTATTTTTTCATTCTTTCTACTGACTTTGAGCTTTGTTTTCTCTTTTTTTTCTAGTTTCTTTAAAGTTAAATTGTTCTTGAGATTTCTCTTATTTCTTAAGTTGGGTCTCTATTGTTATAAACTCCCTTCTTAGAAGCGCTTTTGCTGCATCCCATAGATTTTGTTATGTTATATTTTGTTTTCACTTGTCTCTAGGTAACTTTATAAAATTTCACATTTGATTTCTTCTATGACACAACAGTGTTTAGTAACATGTTGTTTAATCTCCATGTATTTGTAGGTTCTCATTTTCTTCTTGTAATCAATTTCTAGTTTCACAGGATTGTGGCAAGAAAAGATGTTTGATGATTTTAATCTTCTTGAGTTTATTGAGACTTGGTTTGTGACCTAGAATGTGATCTACCTTGGAGAATGTTCAATGTGCACTGAGAAGACTGTGAATTCTGTTGCTTTTTGATGGAATGTTCTGTGTATATATATATATAAAGTCTATCTTGTTTAATGCATAACTTAAAGCCAATGTTTCCTTATTGATATTTTGTCTGGACCATCTTTTGATAAGTGTGAAATATTAAATTTCACACTAATATATTGTTGCTATCTCTCCCTTTAGGTCTGTTAATTATATATTTTGGTGTTTCCAAATTGGATACATGTATATTTACAAATGTTGTCTCTTCTTCCTTTTTTATTTTATTTTTTATTTTTTAAAATTTCTTTTCAGTGTTCCAGAATTCATTGTTTATGCACCACACCCTGTGCTCCATGCAATAAGTGCCCCCACAATACCCACCACCAGACTTACCGAACCGCCCATCCTTTCCCCCTCCAATACCCTCAGTTAGTTCCTCAGAGTCCACAGTTTCTCATGGTTTGTCTCCCCTTTCAATTTTCCCCAACTCCCTTCTCCCCTCCATCCCCCCATGTCCTCCGTGTTATTCCTTATGCTCCACAAATAAGCAAAACCATATGATAATTGACTCTCTGCTTAACTTATTTCACTCAGCTTAATCTCTTTCAGTCTTATCCATGTTGATATAAAAGTTGGATATTCATTCTTTCTGATGGAGGCATAGTGCTCCATAGTATATATGGACCACATCTTCTTTATCCATTCATCCATTGAAGGTCATCTTGGTTCTTTCCACAGTTTGGAAATTGTGGCCATTGCTGCTATGAACATTGGGGTACAGATGGCCCTTATTTTCACTGAATGTAGTATCTTCTTGATTAACTGGTCCCTTTATCATTGTGTAATGTCCCACTTTGTCTTTGATATAGTTTTTGTTTTAAATTCAATTTTGTCTGATATGAGTATACTATGTCAGGTTTCTCTTTCATTTTTTATGCATGGAATAAAATTTTCCATCCCTTCACTTTCAGTCTGAGTGTCCTTACTTCCTATGTGAGTCTCTTGTAGGCAATATATAGATGTGTTGTCTTCTTTTTTTAATCCATTCAGCCACTCTATGTCTTTTGATTGGAGAATCTAGTCCACTTACATTTAATGTAATTATTGATAAGGTTGTACTTATTGCTGTTTCTTGGTGTTATTGTAGTTCCTCTCTATTATCATTTTCCCCCTCTTTTCCTTGTGTTTAATTACATTTTTTTTAGTGTTATATTTAGATTTCTTTCCCATTTTTGTGTGTGTATTTACTGTAAGGGTTGTTTTGTTCTGTTTTACTTTGTGCTTATCAGGAGGTTAATATATATCATCCTACATATATAGCAGTCTATTTTATGGTTGATATTAACTTAAATTTGAGCATATTCCAAAACTACATCTTTATTCCCCCTCTACATTTTATGTTTTTGATGTTACTTTTTGCAACTTCTTATTCTTTGTAACCATTAACTGATTATTGTAATTTTGGTTAAATTTACCACTTTCATCTTTTAACCTTTTAGTTGCTTTATAAGAGATTAGGCTATACTTTTATTATATATTTCCTTTTCCAGTAATATTTTCACTCTGGTAACTTTTCTTGTTATGAATTAGCAACATACAAAAAAATGTTAATAATTCTTGTAAGGTTGGGATAACCATAATAAACTTCTCCTTTCTGTCTTTTAACTGAAGTGAAATAGTCAGGGAAAGACAAATAGCATATGATTTAATTTATGTGTGAGATCTAAAATACAAAACAAATGAACAAGCAAATAAATAACATACTTTTAAAATTTTAGTTAGCACATGGTGCAATACTGGCTTTTGGAATAGAGTTCAGTGATTTATTACTTGTGTTCAACAACCAGTGCTCATCAGAACAAGTGCCCTCATTAATACCTGTCACAGATCTAGTCCATAGGCCACTCACTTTCTTCCATCAATGCTCAGTTTGTTCTCAACAGTTAAGAGTCTCCTATGGATTTTTATCCCCTCTCTCCACCTTTTCTTCTCCAACTTCCCATATATTTACCCATTTCCTTTTTTAAATTCCACACATGATTAAGATAATATGGTAATTGTCTCTCTCTGACAGACTTATTTCACTTAGCATAATATACTATAACTCCATCCACATTGTTGTAAATGGCACAATTTCATTCTTTTTGATGATATATATATATAGATAGATACTGATATCGATAACTATCTATCTATCTAACATCTTCTTTATCCACTCATCAGTTGATAGAAATTTGGGCTCTCTTCATAGTTTGGCTATTGCTGATAATGCTATTTTAAACATCAGGGTGCATGTACCCCTTTGGATCTGTGTTTTTGTAACCTTTTGGTAAATACCAAGTAGTACAATTGTTGGATAGTAGGGTAGTTTTATTTTTAACTTCTTGAGAAACCTCCATACTCTTTTCCAGAGGGGGTGCATAAGTTTGCATTTTCACAAACCGTGTAAGAGGGTTCTCCTTTTTCTGCATGCTTTCCAACATCTGTTGTTTCCTGACTTGTTAATTTTATCTATTTTGACTGGTGTGAGGTGGTATCGCATTGTGGTTTTAATTTGTATTTCCCAGATCCCAAGTGTTGGTGCGCATTGTTTCATGAGTCTGATAGCCATCTGGATGTCTTCTTTAGAAAACATTTATTCATGGCTTTCATGCCTTCTGCCATTTTTCAAAAGATTTTATTTATTTGTCAGAGAGAGGGCGAGAGAGAGAGAGCACAGGCAAGCAGAATGGCAGGCAGAGGCAGAGGGAGAAGCAGGCTCCCTGTTGAGCAAGGACTCCCATGTGGGACTTGATCCCAGGATGCTGGGGTCATGACCTGAGCCGAGGGCAGCTGCTTAACCAAATGAGCCACCCAGGCATCCCCTTCTGCCCATTTCTAAACTTAATTTTTATTATTTGGGTGTTCAATTTTAGAAGTTCCTTATAGATTTTGGATACTGACCCTTTATCAGATATGTTGTTTGCAAATATTTTCTTGTATTCCATAGGCTGACTTTTACTTTTGTTGATTATTTACTTCACTGTGCAGAAGCTTTTTACCTTGATGAAGTGCCTCTCCATAGTTCATTTTTTGTTTTTGTTTCCCCTGCTTCCAGTCATGTGTTTAATAAGAAGTTGCCATGGTCAAAGTCAAAGAGATTTCTGCCTGTTTTCCTCTAGAATTTTGATGGTTTCTTGTCTTCCACTGAACTTTTTCATGCATTTCAAATTTATTTCTCTGTATGGTGTAAGAAAGTTGTCCAATTTCATTCCTCATGTTGCTGTCCAGTTTTCTGAACACCATTTGTGGCAGAGACTGTCTTTTTCCCATTGGATAGTCTTTCCTGTTTTGTCAAATATTAGTTGACCACACAGCAGTGGGTTCATTTCTGGATTCTCCATTCTGTTCCATTGATCTATGTGTCTGTTTTTGTGTCAGTACCATACTGTCTGGATGATTACAGCTTTGTAATACAACTTGAAATCTGGAATTGTGATGTCTCCAGTTTTGCTTTTCTTTTTCAGAATTGCTTTGATTATTTGGAGTCTTTTGTGGTTCCATACACATTTTAGGGTTGTTTGTTCCAGCTCTGTGAGAAATGTTGGTGGTATTTTGAAAGGGATTGCATTAAGTATGTAGATTGCTTTGGCTAGTATAGACTTTTAATAATATTTGTTTTTCTAATCCATGAACATGGAATGCTTTTCCTTTTCTTTGTGTCCTCTTTGATTTCTTTCATAGGTGTCATATAGTTTTCATAGTACAGATTTTTTACTTCTTTGGTTAGGTTTATTCCTGGGTATCTTATTGTTTTTGGTACAATTGCAAATGAGATTGATTTCCTCTTTATATTTAAATATTTTTTAATTTATTTTTTTGAGAGCAAGAGAGAGAGAGAGAGAGAGCATGAGCTTGCAGAGAGACAGAGGAAGAGGAAGGGCAAGAAGCAGTTTTCCCACTGAGCAGGGAACCTGACTCAAGGCTCCATCCCAGTACAGTGGGATCATGATCTGAACTGAATGCAGATACTTAACTGACTGAGCCACACAGGCACCCCTGGATTGATTTCTTGATTTGTTTTTCTGCTGCTTCATTTTTGGTGTATAGAAATGCAACAGATTTCTGCACATTGTTTTTATATCTTGTGACTGTGCGGAATCCATGTATGAGTTTTAGCAAATTTTTGGTGGAGTCTTTCAGGTTTTCTACAGAGTATCATGTCATCTGCAAATAGTGAAAATTCAACTTCTTTCTTGCCAATTTGGATGCCTTCAATTTATTTTTGCTTTCTGATTGCTGAGGTTAAGTCTTCCAGTACTGTGTTAAATTGTAATGGTGAGAGTGGACAACCTTGTCTTTTTCCTGCCCAGGGAAAGGCTCTCAGTTTTTCCCCATTGAGGATCATACTAGCTGTGGGTCTTTCAGATATGATTTTTTAAGCTTTCATATATTTTAATTTGACATATACAAAATATTTCAACATGTAATAATATTAATGATGGAATTTTTTGTATTAAAATTTCAAAATCCCATGTATGTATAGCATGTAACAGTTTTGAGTAGGTTTGGTTGAAGTGCCCAGTAGCCACACAACAAGCCATGTGGCTTGTTCCTACTATATTGGACAGCAGAGCCTTAGAACTGTTCATGAGGGACGCCTGGGTGGCACAGTTGGTTAAACGACTGCCTCCGGCTCAGGGCGTGATCCTGGAGTCCCGGGATCGAGTCCCACATCAGGCTCCCAGCTCCATGGGGAGTCTGCTTCGCTCTCTGACCTTCTCCTCGCTCATTCTCTCTCTCACTGTCTCTCTCTCTCAAATAAATAAAATAAAATCTTTAAAAAAAAAAGAACTGTTCATGAGAACTGTATTTACTATGCAGAATTTTTCAGTGTATTTGAAAATTGAGGTATAATATACATACAGTTAAATACAACAGGTTCTGATTACACAGTTCAGCGCATTTTGACAAATTCATACACCCTTGTAACAATCACCTTGTATTAGTTTCTTCTTGCTGCTATGAGAAATTGCCACACTTGGTAGATTAACAGAAGATAACTTTATTAACTGCAACTTCTGGAGTTCAGAAACCTGAAATATGTCTTACAGTTACAAATCAAGATGTGAGCAGGGCTGGTTCCTTCTGGAGGTTCCAGGGAAGAATCCATTTTCTGAACTTTTCCAGTTTCTAGAGGCCATTGGCATTAACCTGTCTTCAGAGCACAGTACTCCATCCTCTCTTTGTATCATGGCCTCTACTTTCCTGTTTTTGATCCTGTTGCCGCTCTCTTCTGAGCACCCTTGTGATTTCAGGAGGCTCACTTCGATAATCCAGCATAATCTCAGTTTAAAGTTCTTAATCTAATCACATCAGATATAACTTCTATGATGTGGAGTTATATTCCATCCATCCTTACTTTGTTGAGAGTTTTTATCAGGAAAGGATGCTCTCTCTCTCTCAAGCTTTTTTATTTTTGCATCTATTGACAAGATCATACAGTTTTTATCCTTTCTTTATTAATGTGGGGCATTACGTTGACTGATTTGTGAATATTCAATTACTGCTGCAGCCCAGGAATAAATCCCACTTGATCATGGTGAATAATCCTTATATTGTTGAATTTGATTTGCTAGTATTTTATTGAGAATTTTTGCATCCATGTTTGTCAGGGATATTGGCATGTAAATCTCCTCTTTAGTGGGAACATTGTCTGGTTTTAGAATCAAGGTAACGGTGGCCTCCTAAAATGAGTTGGGAAGTTTTCCTTCTATTTGTATTCTTTGAAGCAGTAGATAATAGGAATTCACTCTCCTGAATTCTGATAGAATTCCCTGGGAATCCATCTGGCTCTGGACTTTTGCCTGCTGGGAGTTTTTAGATTACTGATTTAATTTCTTTGCTAGTTATGGGACTTTTCAAATTTTCTATTTCTTCCTGTTTCAATTTTTGTAGTTTCTAGGTTTCTAGAAATTTTCCTATTTCTTCCAGGTTGCCCAGTTTGTTGGCAAATAATCTTTCATAATATTCTAATTATTTTTATTTCTATGGTGCTGGTTGCAATTTCTTCTCTTTCACTTGTAATTTTATCTATTTGGATCCTCTCTCTCTCCCTCTCTCTCTCTCATCTTTGAAAAATCTAGCTAGGGGTTTATCAATCTTGTTAATTCTTTTGAAGAACCAGCTTAGAATTGTTAATCCATTCTACTTTTGTTTGTTTCTATGTCTTGTATTTTTGCTCCAGTCTTTATTATTTCCCTTCTCCTAATGGATTAAGGATTTATTTGCTGATCCTTTTCTAGCTCCTTTAGTTGTAAGTTTAGGTTGTGTTTTTGAGACTTTTGTGTCTTCTTGAAGTATGCCTGTGTTACAATATACTTCCCTCTTAGGACTACATTTGCTGTATCCCAGAGGTTTTGGACTGTTTTCATTTTCATTTGTTCCATGTATTTTATTAATTTCTTCTTTAATCTTGTGGTTAACACACTCATTCTTTGGTAGGATGTTCTTTAACCTCTCTATATTTGTGGTCTTTCTAAATTTTTTCTTATGGTGGACTTATAAGTTATAAGTTTTATAACATTGTGGTCTGAAAATATGGATAGTATGATCCCAATCTTTTTATACTTGTAGAAGGCTAATTTGTGACTCTGTATGTGATTTATTCTTTAGAATGTTCCTTCTGCACTCAAAAAGAATGTGTACTCTATTGCTTTAGGATGAACTGCTCTGAATATATCTGTTAAGTCCATAATGTCCAGCATGTCATAAGCCATTGTTTCTTTGTGGTTTTTCTGCTTAGATCATCTTTCCATTGCTGTAAATGGGTTGTTACAGTCCCCTACTATTCTTATATTATTACCAATGAGTTTCTTTATGTTTATCATTAATTGATTTATATATTTGGGTGCTCCTAAGTTGAGAGCATAAATATTTACAATGTTAGATCTTCTTGGTGGGTAGACTCCTGAATGATGATATAATGTCCTTCTTCATGTCTTTGTTTTAAATGTAGTTTGTCTGATGTAAGTGTGGCTATTCCAACTTTCTTTTGACGTCCATTATCATGATTGGCAGTTCTTCATGCCCTCACTTTCAATCTTCAGGTGTCTTTAGGTCTAAAATGAGTATCTTGTATGCAGTATATAAATGGATCTCTTTTTTTATCCATTTTGTTAAGTTATGTCTTTTGATTGGCGCACCTAGTCCTTTCACATTCTTAGTGATTATTGAAAAGTATGAATTTGGTGTTATTGTATTACTTGTAGAGTGGTGTTTCTGGTGATGTTCTCTTGTTCTTTTTAGCCTTTTTTGCTTTTGGTCTTCTTTTTTTTCCTCCACTCGAGGCAGCCCCTTTAAAACTTCTTGTAAGGATCATTTTGTGGTCACAAACTCCTTTAATTTTTCTTTGGGAAACTCTTTATCTCTCCTTCTATTCTGAATGACAGGGTTGTTGGAGAAAAAATTCTTTGCTGCCTATTTTTCCCATTCAGCACATTGAGTATTCCTACCACATTTTTCTGGCTTGCCATGTTTCTATGGTAAGATCTGCTGAGAACTGTATCTGTCTTTGTAAGTTAAAAACATTTTTTCCCTTTATGCTTTCAGAATTCTTTTCCTTGTCTGTGTATTTTGTGAACTTGCCTATGATATGTCTTGGTGATGATTAGCTTTTGTTGAATTTAATGAAATCCTCTGTGCTTCTTGGATTTTGATGTCTCTGTCCTTCCCCAGATTAGGAAAGTTTTCAGCTATAATTTGTTTGAATAAATGTTCTGTCCTTTTTTCTCTCTTATCTTCTGGAACTCCTATGATATGAATGTTACTGCTTTTTAAAAAAATATTAATATCTTTGAGAGGAAGAGAGAGAGAGAATGAGAGGAGAGAGGTCAGTGGGAGAAGCAGACTCCCTGCTGAACAGAAAGCCAGATGTGGGACTCAATCCCAGGACTCCAGGACCATGACCTGAGCTGAAGGCAGTCGCTTGACCAACTGAGCCACACAGGTGCCCTGTTACTGTGTTTTAATAAGTCATTGAGTTCCCTAAGTCTAACTTCATGGTCCGTTACCTTTCTTTCCCTTTCCTTATCAGCTTCGTTATTTTCTATAATTTTATCTTCACTCCTCTGCTTCATCCATTCCTCTTTTATGGCATCCACTTGGAATTACATCTTGGTTATAGCATTTTTAATTGTGGCCTGACTAGATTTTCTTTCTTCTCTTCAGGAAGGGACTCTCTAGTGTCTTCTATTTTTTTTCAGCCCAGTTAGTATCCTTACAATTGTTTTAAATTCTAGTTCAGACATCTTACATATATCTGCATTGATTAAATCTCTGATCATCATTTCTTCCTGTTCTTTCTTTTGGGGTGAATTCCTCCATCTTGTTATTTTGAAGAGGAAAGAAAAAATACAAAGTAAAGCAAAATAAAAATTAAAAATTCAAAGAAAAGAAATTTTAAAAATAAAATAAAATACATAAAGGGAGATAGATCCTGGGTGTGTTTTAGTCTGCTTGTTACAAGAAGCTTGATAGGAAAAAGGTTGAAAGAAAGGAAAGGAAAAGAAGAAAAAATTAAAAATTAAAAACATATGTGTAGAATAAAATATAGTAAATAAATAAATAATTACATAATTCTCTTTCTGTATCAAAAGAAACACACACAAAGACAAAAAAAAAGAAGCAAAAAGATAGAAAGAAACAAAGAAACAAACAAAAGAAAACCCCAAAGGACACTAGATTCATTCTTCCTAGAGCTGAAGCATTGCAGTACTCTGCAATCAGTTGACTTGGTGTGGATTAGGAGTTCATGCTGGTCTTTAGGGTGTGGAGCTCTGCTTTGATTCTCAGGTGGAATTGTCCTGGTGGATATGTGCCTGCAAAGTGCAGGGTGGCAGGGTTTGGTGTAATAGCTCTGTTCTCTAGTTGGTGGCACTGTTTAGCTCATTAGGGTGGGTGAAGCAGGTGGATGCAGGGAGAAAATGGCTTTGTCCCTTTCCTCCTCTCCCCAGTGGGAAATTCATGCCACACCTCTTCAGTAAGCTCTCACAGATGCACAGTGACCACTATTGTGGCCCTGGTTTCCATCAGACCCCTGCATTTACCCTGTCTGTGTCTGAGCTGTCTGTATGCCAAGTGGCACAGCACCCCTGTGTTTCATCTCGGCCATTGCTGGGTTTCAAAACCCCACATTTCAGAGATCCCTGCAGTATGGGCCCAAACTGATCCTCTAGGGGAGGGTCTCCCTGCATGTGGTCAGTACCAGCTTATCCCAGAACATTGCTGCATGACCACATGGTTGTTCAGAGTTTATGGCAACTCTCAACACACAGCTGGCACCAGCGATTGCTGCCCTCAGCTAGTCTTTGTTCCTATGTTTGTGGGTGGGACATCTCAATGGTGCTCACAGTGTCCCCTGCCCACTGCTTCCCCCCATGTGTCCCTAGAAATCCTCAGGTTGCCCACTGCTGGGGTTCAGCTCTGCTATTCCACCAGAGCATGGTTCAGCTCCCCAGGCATGAATCTGCTAATGTTATAGACATTCAAAACTTCAGAATCTGCACATCACTGTTTATAGAAAACTGGTGATACTGTAACCCTCTCCTTGTTCCCTGTCAGATTTAGGGGAATAGTTTTCTTGTGCAGTTCCCTGCCTGTGTTTTCACTCTTTCCCACCTCTGTGTTTTCTCTCTCTCCTCTTTCTCTCTTGTTACTCCCTCTGAGGTCAGGCCTCCCTCCCCTGGGCAGTGTCTATGGCTCTTTTCTTCAATGAACTATCTGCAGTTCCTACCTTCCTTAGTTCATTTTTTTTTAGTTTATAGATGTGCAGTATTGTTCTCTAAGAATTCTGATAGATTTCTTGGGTGTTCAGAATAAGTTGATATTTATCTAGCTGTGTTCCAGGGAGGAGGCAAGTTTAGGGTCACCCTAGCCCTCCACCATCTTACTTCCCTTGGCAACAAAAGACTTTTAAATACAGAGAACAAACTTGCGGTTGCCAGAGCAAAGGTGGGTGGGTGGGAGGAATGGGTAAAATTGATAAAGTGATGAATTCCATTATACTTTACCTGTCTCAAAAACTCTATCTCTTCTTCCAATCTAAATGATACAATTTTTAGGTAGTTGCTATCCTTAACTTTTGATTCTTTAATTATAATGTGTCTTGATGCAGCTCTCTTTTGGTTCATTTTATTTGAAACAATCTGGCATACATGGACCTGGATGTCTGCTTCCTTCTCAAAGTTAGGTCAAATTTCAGCAATTATTTTTTCAAGTGAGTTTTCTGTTACTTTCTGTCTTTTCCTTCTGGGATGCTTATAATAAAAATGTTATCCCACTTAATGTCCCAGAGGTTCCTTAACTTATCGTTTTAATATATATTTTTTTCTTTTCGGATCTTTGTCTGGGTGAGTTTCATTGCTTTATGTTCCAGCCTGCTGATCTGCATTTCTATTTCATCCAGTCTTCTATTGAACACCTCTAGTTTATTTTTCGGATCAGTTTACTTGTTGTATTATTCAGCTTCATGACTTTTGCTTAGTGCATTCTTATTTTTTCTATCTCTTTGTTGAAATTCTTACCGTGTTCATCCATTCTTCTGAGTTTGGTGACCATCTTTACAAAAATTACCCTGAATTGTTTATCAAATAGATTAGTTATGTTCATATCATTAAGGTATTTTTCTTAGGGTTTTGTCTTGTTCTTTGTTCAGAACATATTTTTCTTTTTCTTTTTTTAAAATTTTTTTCAAAATTTTTTTGTTGTGTTATGTTAGTCATCATACAATACATCATTAGTTTTTGATGCAGTGTTCCAAGACTCATTGGTTACATATAACACCCAGTGCTCCATGCAACACATGCCCTCCTTATTACTCACCACCAGGTATTATTCCCTCTCCCTCTGTCCTCTAAAACCCTCAGCCTGTTTCTCAAAGCCCACAGAACAATTTTTTTCCCTCATTTTCCTTAATTCTCTTTGTTCTATGTACTAAGTGAAACAACTATTTCTCTCAGTCTTGAAGGAGTGGTCTTATGAAGATGATGATCTTTCTTAACCTTGTCATGGTTCTCTCTCTAACGTTTGTGGTATCTAAACCACCTGATTTATTTTGTTTTTGTTTTTCAAGTTTTTGTTTAAATTCCAGTTAGTTAACATATAGTGTAATATTAAGCTCAACCATAGAAATGTGTGATTCATCATGAACATACAACACCAGTGTTCATCACAGGTGCCTTTCTTAACACCCATCACCTATTTAATCCATTCCCCCACCCAACTCCCCTCCAGTAATCCTGTTTGCTCTCTGTAGTTAAGAATCTGTTTCCTTGGGTGCCTGGGTGGCTCAGTGGGTTAAGCCTCTGCCTTCAGCTCAGGTTATGATCCCATGGTCCAGGGATCAAACCCCATATTGGATTCTCTGCTCAGCGGGGAGCCTGCTTCCCCCTCTCTTTCTGCCTGTATCTCTGCCTACTTGTGATCTCTGTCAAATAAATAAATAAAATCTTTAAAAAAAAGAATCTGTTTCCTGGTTTTCTTCTTTTTACCCTCTATTTTTTTCTGTTTTGTTTCTTAAATTCCACATATGAGTGTAATCATATGGTATTGTCTGTTTCTGACCGACTTATTTCACTTAGCATAATACTCTATTTCCATCCACATGGATGAGCTGAGTAACCCACATTTATGGCTGAGTAATATTCTGCTACACACACATACACACACACACACACACACACACACACACACCATAACTTCTTTAGCCCTTCATCAGTTGATGGACATTTGAGTTGTTTCCATAATTTGGCTATTGTTGATAATGTTGCTATGAATATTGGCATGAATGTATCCCTTCAAATCCATATTTTTATCCTTTTAGACCACCTTATTTATTCTTTTTCTAAAGATTTTATTTATTTATTTGTCAGAGAGAGAGAGAGAGGGAGCACAAGTGAGGAAAGCAGTAGGTAGAACAGGCAGAGGGAGAAGCAGGCTCCTCACTGAGCAAGAAGCCTGATGCAGGACTCAATCCCAGGACCCTGGGATCATGACCTGAGCCAAAGGCAGCCACTTAACTGACTGAGCCACCCAGGTGTCCCTTGATATATTCTTTTTTTTCCAATTTATTTATTTTCAGAAAAACATTATTCATTATTTTTTCACCACACCCAGTGCTCCATGCAAGCCGTGCCCTCTATAATACCCACCACCTGGTACCCCAACCTCCCACCCCCCCTTGATATATTCTTGATACATCCCTATCGTTAAGGGTTTGCCAAGACCTGTCAGGGATTCAAGGGGAGGAATATCATTTAGCACCAAGTTTCATGTTGGTTGGAAGCCAGATCCTTAAGTATCAGCTTTTAAAGTATGCAAATACATACAGTCCTTTGGAGTCACAATAGTAATCCCTTTTGACCTCTGGACCAGGAGGTCTGGAGGTTTCTCTGGGTGAGAATTATAAAATACAGGGCTCTAGACCAGTGTATAAGATTCTTCTGGGGATTCTTATGTGATAATAAGGCCAATGGTGGTGCAAGGATGGTGTCTGAAACTATCTGTGCTCTCCAGTCTAAGCAAGTGCTACAACAGCTACCCCAGCCATCCTAGCAATGCAGTGAAGAATGTCACAACTGCACTACTTGCGTGTGATAGCAGGCAATGTGGAGAGTGCAACAACAACATCTGGCACCACTCCCATTTCCTGGGAGCATCTCAACTGTCACCTACCTCTTCAGCCAATGCCCACAGATAAGAAAATGAATCTCCCTCACATATAATCTAGGTGCTTTTCAATCTGATGCTTTTTTTTGCTGGGTGTCAAGGGGAACAAGATCACATGTGAGTCCTTCAAAAAAGTAATGTCAATTTCCTATGAGACTCCCTGCCCCAGACATCAGCCCCATTGGTCTTCCAAACTGGGCATTCTGGAGGCTCATCTTTACATTGCAGATCCCAGGAGTTGGTGTGCCAGTGTGGGGCACAAACAACTTGCTTCTCCCAGAGAAGCACCTGTTTGGTGAGATCTCTATTGTGTGTTTACCACACTGGAGAGGGTGTTTGTGAAACAATGTCTTTGCCTCTCTTACCTGTCTTAAAGTGGTCCTTTTATTTTTTATTGTAGAGAGAAGTTAATCTAGTTTTAATATATTTTTCAGAAAGAACTGTTCCATATATAGGTATAGATTTGAAGTGTCCATGGACGAGGATAGTTCAGGATCTTCCTACACTACTATCTTGGACTGGGAAATTTCTTTAAGTTGGCAAGAAATATGAGCCCACCAAGAAGCCTTAACATAAGAAATAGTAAGGCCTAGGACTAGACAGAACCCCATTAAAGAGTCCATTTGCCATATTGGAATATGAAAAAGAGTTGTTTGTGGAGACTACTATGTCTTTTAGTTAAACTGGTTATCTGGGATCTATCAGGGACAGGGAAGTTATTTTGAATGCCTTTAAAAAGAGTCCATCACTGTAAAATCTAAAAAAGTAAAATGTGTGCCTTGGTTATTATCTGTGATATCTGAAATTCTGGAGGAGATAGAGGAGTATTATGGTAAGGATTTATATTTTGTTCTTGGTATATGTAGAGATATATATAACCTTGATTTATATTTTGGATATGTGTGAGGTAAGACATACTGGTTTAGAAATGGAAATCAGAAATATTCCACTGAGTTACATTGTTTAAATAGGCACTAGACAAAATATTAGCCAACTCTAGAAAAGCAGTAATTTCTGAATAGCTATTGATTGGCTAGTCATTAATTTTAATACTGAGTATTGGTATGATGTCCTTAATGGATGAGATCACATCATTAAAGTTCTAGTCATCCACTGTGAGGCATCATTCATTTTTTTTGTTGTTTGTTTGTTTGCTTAAGGATAAGATAGGGATGTTAAATGGAGAAGCAGTAGAGATAATCATGCCTTTATTAATTAGGTCTTATAAAATAAATTTGGTATTTGAAGACTCTGTTTTAACTTAAGTAGAATCATAGTAACTATTCCACCTAGGGAGTCTGTGGGATCCCATTTTATCAAGCCAATTTGTAAATGCCAAAAGTTTACTTTAAGTTATTACCCATTGTGTTAGAATGTTTACACACAATATATTATAGGGCAGTGAGTACTATATGATATGGATAACTTAGGTAAGGCTATAATTTAAATAAGACACACCTATTTCCATTCTATATTTATATATATATATATATATATATATATATATATATATAGTTACTTATTCTTCTAAGATATAGGGGATACCATGTTTAAATTTTGTGGAATCTCTTTATATAACTGTAATTTGATCAAGTCTTGGTAGCTTTGTCAAGTGGTACATTAAAGCAGATGTTAAGGATAACTTAGAAACATTTCTGTAGAGACACAAAACTAGTCAGCACTCTTTTAAAGTTTTTATATAAAATTTTCAGTAAATTTGGATTTCCTCTTAGGCCATATTATGGACATTTATTTTAAGTTGTTTATATATAAGCTATTTATATTTTAAGTTAAATATATATTTACATTATAATGATATATATTATTTACTTTTAATTTTCTCTTCCTCTATCTAAGGTTTTTTGTTTTGTTTTGTTTTTTCTTTTCTTTCACTTTTTTAGACTTTTAGCCATCTGAAGCTGCAGTTTTAGTTTCTGTCTTTATTTGATAACTCAGACTGTGGATCTTCTAGGCAGCTATCAGAAAAGAAAAAGCCAGAAGGATCTCAGTGGTCTGTCTTTGGTCATCTCCTTTTCCAACCTTGTAGGCACTGAGGTTTGCATTTAGAAAGCAGTAATGGCCTCTCTTTGGCAAAACCCAATGCACCTCCTTATCTGAGGTGTCATTCTTTTCATTGTCTTTTTGAACAAATATTTTTAAAAAGCCTATATTACTTTTATTTTTATTTTTTAAAAAGATTTACTTATTTTAGAGAGAAAGAGAGAGGGTGAGTGTGGGATGAGGCAAAGGGAGAGAGAGAATAACAAGCTGACTCCCCACTGAACATGGGACCAAAAGTGGGGCTCCAACTCATGACCTTGAGATCATGACCTGAGCGGAAATCCAGAGTCAGATGCTTAAATACTTGAGGTACACAGGAGTCTCTTTTTTCATTTTTTAAAAATTTGTTATTATTTCAATTCCAATTTGTTAATATACAGTGTTATAGTAGTTTCTGGTGATTCAACACTTCCATACATCACCTTGTGGTCATCACAATTGCATTCTTTAATCCCCATCATCTATTTAATCTATCCCACCACACTCCTCCCATCTGGAAACCATCAGTTTGTTCTATATAGCTAAGAGTCTCTTTCTTGATTTGTCTCATTCTCTCTGTCTGTCTCTCTCTTATTTTTTCCTTTTGCTTGTTTTGTTTCTTAAATTTGACACATGAATGAAATCATATGGTATGTGTCTTTCCTGACCTACTTATATAATTTAGCATGATACTCTGTAGTTCCATCCACATCATTAGAAATGGCAAGATTTCATTCTTTTTTATGGCTGAATAATATATATATATATATATATATATATATATATATATATATACATATATCACATCTTCTTTATCCATTCATTAATCAGTGAGCACTTGAGCTGCTTCCATGTCTTCACTATTGGAAATACTGCTGTTCTTATCATCAGGATGCATGTATCCCTTTAAATTAGTGTTCTTGTGTTATTTGGGTAAAGGCCCACTACTGCCATTGCTGGATCATAAGGTAGTTTATTTGAAAAGTTTTTGGGGAACCTCCATACTATTTTTCACAGTGACAGCACCAGTTTACATTCCCATCAATAGTGAACAAGCGTTCCTCTTCCTACACATCGACACCTGTTGTTTCCTTTGTTGCTGATTTTAACCATTCTGACAGGTGTGAGGTAATATTTCATTGTAGTTCTGATTTTCATTTCCCTAATCATCAGTGATGATGAATACCTTTTCATGTGTCTATTGGCTGTCTGTTACAACTTCTTTGGAAAAATGTCTATTCATGTCTTCTGCTAATTTGTAAATTAGATTGTTTCTTTTTTGGGTGTCAAGTTTTATAAGTTCTTCATAGATTTTGGATATGAACCCTTTATCAGATATGTAACTTGCAAATATCTTTTCTCATTCCATAGATTGCCTTTTAGCTTTGTCAGAAGCTTTTTATTTTAATATAGTCTCAATAGTTTATTTTTGCTTTTGTTTCCCTTTTCTTAGGAAATACATTTAGAAAGTTTTTTTTTTAATTTAAATTCAGTTAGCCAACTTATGGTACATCATTAGCTTTTGGTGTAGTGTTCAATGATTCATTAGTTGCATTTAACATCCAGTGCTCATCACTTCATGTGCCTTCCTTAATGCCCATCACCCAGTTACCCTACCCCCCCCATTTCCCTTTCCACAATCCTCAGTTTGTTTCCCAGAGTCAAGAGTCTCTCATGGTTTCTCTCCCTCTCTGATTTCTTCCCATTCAGTTTTTCATCACTTCCTCTATGATCTCTGTGCTATTTCTTACATTCCACATATGAGTGAAACCATATGATAAATGTATTTCTCTGATTGACTTATTTTACCTAGCATAACACCCTCCAGTTTAATCCAGGTCGATGCAAATGGCAGGTATTCATCCTTAGAAGGAAGTTTCTATGGGGATGTGAAAGAAGTTACTGCTTGTGTTCACTTACAGAATTGTTATGGTTACAGGTCTCACATTTAAACCATTTTGAATTTATTTTTGTGTATGGTGTAAGAAAGTGGTCCAGTTTCATTCTTTCGGATATAGGTGTCCAGTTTTCCCAACACCATTTGTTGAAGAGACTGTCTTTTTCCCTTGGAATTTTTTCCTGCTTTGTCAAAGTCACATTGACTATATTAACTGTGTGTTTATATCTTGAATTTTCATTCTGTTACATTGATTTATATGTCTATTTTTGTGCCAGCACCATACTGTTTTGATAAGTATAGCTTTGTGATAAAACTTGAAGGAATTTTGATGCCTCCAGCTTTGCTTCTCTTTTCCAAGGTTGCTTTGGCTATTCAGGGTCTTTTGTCTACCCACATTGCAGCATTCTTTGTTCTAATTTTGTGAAAATGCTGTATTTTTATAGATATGACATTAAATGTGTAGATTGCTTTGTGTAATATAGATATTTGAAAAATATTTATTCTTCCAAACCAGGAGCATGTCATCTTTGATTTTGTTCATCAGTGTTTTATAGTTTCCAGAATATAACTCTTTCACCTCTTTGGTTAGGTTTGTTCTTAGGTATCTTATTGTTTTGGGTGCAGTTGTAAATGGAATTGTCTCCTTAATTTCTACTTTGGTGCTTCATTATTGGTGTACAGAAATCTGATTTCTATACATTGATTTTGTACCCTGTGATGTTACTGAATTTGTTTGTCAGTTTGGCAGGGTTTTTTTGGTGTGGAATCTTTCACGTTTTCTAATTATAGTATCATGTCACCTGAAAATTAAAAAAATATTTCTGTCTTACTGATTTGGATTTCTTTTATTTCTTTTTGTTTTCTGATTGCTGTTGGCTAGGGATTCCAGTACCAAGTTGAATAAAAGTGCTGTGAATTGTGTAAGACTGATGATTCACAGAACTGTGCCCCTGAAACAAATAATACATTATATGTTAATTTTAAAAAAACCTGGGGTGGGGGATCCCAAAACAATGGCATAAACATGTCACAAGGTTAGCATAAAAAAAAAAAAGTGGTAAGAGCACATATGCTTGTCTTGTCTTGTTCCTGTCCTTAGGGGAAGAGCTCTCAGTTTTTCCCCATTGATGTGTTGTTAGCCATGGGTTTTTCATAGATAGCCTTTTTATGCTGAGGTACGTTCCCTCTAAATCTACTTCATTGAGGGATTTCATCATGAATGGATGTTGTACTTTGTCAAATGATTTTTCTGCATCTACTGAAATCATCATATGGTTCTTATCCTTTCTTTTATTAGTGTGGTGTGTCACCTTGATTGATTTGCAAATATTAAACCACTCTTGCAACCCAGGAATAAATCTCACTTGATTGTGATGAATGATTTTTTCAATGTATTCTTGGATTCAATTTGCCAGTATTTTGTTGAGGTTTTTTTGCATCTGTGTTCATCAAAGATATTGACCTGTAGATCTCTATTTAGTGGTGTCTTTATCTGTTTTTGGTATCAGCATAATGCTGGTTTCATAGAATGAATTTGAAAGTTTTCCCTCCTTTTAATGTTTTGTAATAATTTGTGAAGTATAAGTATTAGCTCTTCTTTAAATGTTTGGTAAAATTTGCCTGTGAAGCCATTTGGCCCTGGAATTTTGTTTGTTGGGAGGGGTGTGTGTGTGTGTGTGTGTGTATGCATGCTCATTTAATTACAGATTTAATTTCATTGCTGGTTACCAGTGTTCAAATTTTCTATTTCTCCCCATTTCAGTTTTGGTAGTTTATATGTTTCTAGGAATTTATCCATTTCTTCTAGGTTTCTCAGTTTGTTGGCATATAGTTTTTCACAATACTCTTTTATGATTGCATGTCTGCAGTGTTGGTTGTTATTTCTCCACTCTCATTTGTGAATTTATTAATTTTAGTCCCTTCTCATTTTTTTCCTGGTAAGCATGGCCAGAGGTTTATTAACTTTAGTGATTTTTTTCTAAGAATCTAAGAATCAGGTTCTAGTTTTATCGATCTGTTCTATTACTTTTCAAGTTTCCATATCATTTACTTCTTCTCTAATGTTTATTATTTCCTTTCTTGAGTAAGTTATAAGTTTTGCTTGTTCTCTTCAAGCTCTTTTAGATGTAAGGTTAGGTTGTTTATCTGAGATTTTTCTGATTTCTTGAGGTAGGTCTATATTGCTATAAACTTCACTCTTAGAACTTTTGCTGCATCCCAGAGGTTTTTGACCACTGTGTTTTCGTTTCATGTTTCCATTTAGCTTTTTTTCTTTTATTTTCCAGGTGACCCATTCATTGCTTAGCAGTGAGTTATTTAACCTCCATGTATGTGTGGTCTTTCCAGACTTTTTCTTGTAGTTGACTTTCAGTTTCATAGCATTGTGATCAGAAAATATGCATGGTATTATTTCAATCTTCTTGAATTTGTTGAGGTCTGTTTTGTGAGCTAATATGTGATTTATTGTGGAAAATGTTCCATATTCTCTTTTTTTGTTTATTTATTTGTTCATTTTTTTTCCATGTTCTCTTTTTTTTTCAATTTATTTATTTTTAGAAAAACAGTATTCATTATTTTTTCACCACAGCCAGTACTCCATGCAAATTGTGCCCTCTATAATAACCACCACCTGGTACCCCAACCTCCCACCCCGCCCCCCGCCACTTCAAACCCCTCAGATTGTTTTTAAGAGTCCATAGTCTCTCGTGGTTCACCTCCCTATCCAATTTACCCCAACTCCCTTCTCCTCTCTAACACCCCTTGTCCTCCATGCTATTTATTATGCTCCACAAATAAGTAAAACCATATGATAACTGGCTCTCTCTGCTTGACATATTTCACACAGCATAATCTCTTCCAGTCCCGACCATGTTGCTACAAAAGTTGGGTATTCATCCTTTCTGATGGAGGCATAATACTCCATAGTGTATATGGACCACATCTTCCTTATCCATACATCCGTTGAAGGGCATCTTGGTTCTTTCCACAGTTTGGCAACCGTGGCCATTGCTGCTATATACATTGGGGTACAGATGGCCCTTCTTTTCATGACATCTGTATCTTTGGGGTAAATACCCAGGAGTGCAATGGCAAGGTCATAGGGAAGTTCTATTTTTAATTTCTTGAGGAATCTCCACACTGTTCTCCAAAGAGGCTGCACCAACTTGCATTCCCACCAACAGTGTAAGAGGGTTCCCCTTTCTCCACATCCCCTCCAACACATGTTGTTTGCTGTCTTGCTAATTTTGGCCATTCTAACTGGTGTAAGGTGATATCTCAATGTGGTTTTAATTTGAATCTCCCTGATGGCTAGTGATGATGAACATTTTTTCATGTATCTGATAGCCATTTGTATGTCTTCATTGGAGAAGTGTCTGTCTATATCTTCTGCCCATTTTTATCTATTTATTTATTTATTTTCCAATTTATTTATTTTCAGAAAAACAGTATTCATTATTTTTTCACCACACCCAGTGCTCCATGCAAGCCGTGCCCTCTATAATAACCACCACCTGGTACCACAACCTCCCACCCCCCCACCACTTCAAACCCCTCAGACTGTTTTTCAGAGTCCATAGTCTCTCATGGTTCACCTCCTCTTCCAATTTACCCAAATTCCCTACTCCTCTCTAATGCCCCTTGTCCTCCATGCTATTTGTTATGCTCCACAAAGAAGTGAAACCATATGATAATTGACTCTCTCTGCTTGACTTATTTCACTCAGCATAATCTCTTCCAGTCCCGTCCATGGGTATTCATCCTTTCTGATGGAGGCATAATACTCCATAGTGTATATGGACCACATCTTCCTTATCCATTCATCCGTTGAAGGGCATCTTGGTTCTTTCCATAGTTTGGCGACTGTGGCCATTGCTGCTATAAACATTGGGGTACAGATGGCCCTTCTTTTCACGACATCTGTATCTTTGGGGTAAATACCCAGGAGTGCAATTGCAGGGTCGTAGGGAAGCTCTATTTTTAATTTCTTGAGGAATCTCCACACTGTTCTCCAAAGAGGCTGCACCAACTTGCATTCCCACCAACAGTGTAAGAGGGTTCCCCTTTCTCCACATCCTCTCCAACACATGTTGTTTCCTGTTTTGTTAATTTTGGCCATTCTAACTGGTGTAAGGTGATATCTCAATGTGGTTTTAATTTGAATCTCCCTGAGGGCTAGTGATGATGAGCATTTTTTCATTTGTCTGATAGCCATTTGTATGTCTTGATTGGAGAAGTGTCTGCTCATATCTTCTGCCCATTTTTTGATGTGTTTGTCTGTTTCGTGTGGGTTGAGTTTGAGTAGTTCATTATAGATCCTGGATATCAACCTTTTGTCTGTACTGTCATTTGCAAATATCTTCTCCCATTCCGTGGGTTGCCTCTTTGTTTTTTTGACTGTTTCCTTTGCTATGCAGAAGCTTTTGATTTTGATGAAGTCCCAGAAGTTTATTTTCGCTTTTGTTTCCTTTGCCTTTGGAGACGTATCTTGAAAGAAGTTGCTGTGGCTGATATCAAAGAGATTACTGCCTATGTTCTCCTCTAAGATTCTGATGGATTCCTGTCTCACATTGAGGTCTTTTATCCATTTTGAGTTGATCTTTGTGTACGGTGTAAGAGAATGGTCGAGTTTCATTCTTCTACATATAGCTGTCCAGTTTTCCCAGCACCATTTATTGAAGAGACTGTCTTTTTTCCACTGTATATTTTTTCCTGTTTTGTCAAAGATTAATTGACCATAGACTTGAGGGTCCATATCAGGGCTCTCTACTCTGTTCCACTGGTCTATGTGTCTGTTCTATGCCAGTACCATGCTGTCTTGGTGATCACAGCTTTGTAATAAAGCTTGAAATCAAGTAAGGTGATGCCGCCAGCTTTATTTTTGTTTTTCAACATTTCCTTAGCGATTCGGGGTCTCTTCTGATTCCATACAAATTTTAGGATTATTTGCTCCAGCTCTTTGAAGAATGCCGGTGGAATTTTGATCGGAATGGCATTAAAAGTATAGATTGCTCTAGGCAGTATAGACATTTTAACAAAGTTTATTCTTCTGATCCAAGAGCATGGAATGGTCTTCCATCTTTTTGTGTCTTCTTCAATTTCTTTCATGAGTGTTCTATAGTTCCTCAAGTATAGATCCTTTACCTCTTTAGTTAGGTTTATTCCCAGGTATCTTATGGTTCTTGGTGCTATAGTAAATGGAATCGATTCTCTAATTTCCCTTTCTGTATTTTCATTGTTAGTGTATAAGAAAGCCACTGATTTCTGCACATTGACTTTGTATCCTGCCATGTTGCTGCATTGCTGTATGAGTTCTAGTAGTTTGGGGGTAGAGTCTTTTGGGTTTTCCATATAAAGAATCATGTCATCTGCGAAGAGAGAGAGTTTGACTTCTTCATTACCAATTTGGATACCTTTTATTTCTCTCTGTTGTCTGATTGCTGTTGCTAGGACTTCCAATACTATGTTGAACAAGAGTGGTGAAAGTGGGCATCCTTGTCTTGTTCCTGATCTCAATGGGAAGGCTGCAAGCTTTTTCCCATTGAGGATGATATTTGCTGTGGGTCTTTCATAGATAGATTTGATGAGGTTCAGGAATGTTCCCTCTATCCCTATACTTTGAAGCGTTTTAATCAGGCACGGATGTTGGATTATGTCAAATGCTTTTTCTGCATCCCTTGAGAGGACCATGCGGTTCTTCTCTCTTCTCATAATAATTTGTTGTATCACATTGTTTGATTTGCGAATGTTGAACCATCCTTGTAGCCCAGGGATGAATCCCACCTGATCATGGTGGATAATCTTTTTAATGTGCTGTTGGATCCTGTTGGCTAGGATCTTGTTGAGAATCTTAGCATCCATATTCATCAGTGATACTGGTCTGAAATTCTCCTTTTTGGTATGGTCCTTGCCTGGTTTGGGGATCAGGGTAATGCTGGCTTCATAGAAAGAGTCTGGAAGTTTTCCTTCTGCTTCAATTTTATGAAACAGTGTCAGGAGAATAGGTGTTATTTCTTCTTCGAAGGTTTGGTAGAATTCCCTAGGGAATCCGTCAGGTCCTGGGCTCTTGTTTTTGGGGAGGTTTTTGATCACTGATTCAATCTCGTTATTAGATATCGGTCTATTCAGGTTGTCGATTTCTTCCTGGTTCAATTTTGGTAGTTTATATTTTTCCAGGAATGCATCCATTTCATCTAGGTTGCTAAGCTTATTGGCATATAACTGTTTGTAATAACTTCTGATGATTGTTTCTACTTCCTTGGTGTTAGTTGTGATCTCTCCCTTTTCATTCATAATTTTATGAATTTGGGATTTCTCTCTTTTCTTTTGGATTAGTGTAGCCAGTGGCTTATCGATCTTATTGATTCTTTCAAAAAACCAGCTTCTAGTTTCATTGATACGTTCTACTGTATCTCTGGTTTCTACCTCATTGATCTCAGCTCTAATCTGGATGATTTCCCTTCTTATGTGTGGAGTTGGTTTGATTTGTTGTTGATCCTCCAGTTCTTTAAGGTGTTGAGACAGCTGGTGTGTTCTGGATTTTTCAATTTTTTTTGAGCAAGTCTTGGATGGCTATGTATTTTCCCCTTAGGACTGCCTTTGCTGTATCCCATAGGTTTTGGACCGAAGTGTCTTCATTCTCATCGGTTTCCATGAATTGTTTCAGTTCTTCTTTGATCTCCTGGTTGATCCAAGCATTCTTAAGCAAGGTGGTCTTTAGCTTCCAAGTGTTTTCGTTCCTTCTGAACTTTTCCTTGTGATTGAGCTCCATTTTCAAAGCATTGTGATCTGAGAATATGGAGGGAATCATCTCAGTCTTTTGGTATCGGTTGAGTCCTGATTTGTCACCCAGTATGTGGTCTATTTTGGAGAAGGTTCCGTGTGCACCTGAGAAGAATGAGTATTCTGTTGTTTTAGGGTGGAATGTTCTGTATATATCTATGAGGTCCATCTGGTCCAATGTGTCATTCAATGCTCTTGTTTCTTTATTGATTTTCTGCTTCGATGATCTATCTAATTCTGAAAGAGGCGTGTTAAGATCTCCTACGATTAGTGTATTCATATCAATATGATTCTTTATCTTGATTTACAGTTTTCTTAAGTAATTGGCTGCTCCCATATTGAGAGCATAGATATTTACAATTGTTAGGTCATCTTGGTGGATAGTCCCTTTAAGGATTATGTAGTGTCCTTCTATATCTCTGACTACAGTCTTTAGTTTGAAGTCTAATTTATCTGATATAAGAATTGCTACCCCAGCCTTCTTTTGAGGCCCATTGGCATGAAAGATGCTTCTCCACCCCTTCACTTTCAGTCTGCCTGTATCTTTAGGTTCAAAATGGGTCTCTTGTAGACAACATATGGATGGGTCATGTCGTTTTATCCAATCTGCAACCCTGTGCCGTTTTATGGGTGCATTTAGGCCATTCACATTGAGAGTGATTATTGATAGATACGTTTTTATTGACATCGAGTTACCTTTGAAGTCTTTCTTTCTGTAGACTGTCTCTATATTTCTGTTCAATGCTATTCTTGGGAATTTTCCTCTTTTATAGAACCCCCCTTAATATTTCCTGCAGTGTCGGCTTGGTGGTTGCATAGTCTTTTAAGCCTTGCCGGTCTTGGAAACTCTTTATCTCTCCATCCGTTTGGAATGTCAGTCTTGCTGGATAAAGTATTCTTGGCTGCATGTTCTTCTCATTTAGTGCCCTGAATATATCTTGCCAGCCTCTTCTGGCTTGCCAGGTCTCTGTGGACAGGTCTGATGTTATTCTGATGGGCTTCCCTCTGTAAGTAAGGAGCCTCTTTGCCCAGGTGGCTTTCAAGAGATTATACCTACAATTATAATTCCTCAATTTGACGATCAGGTGTCGTGATGTTTTTTTGGAATGTATAATCTTGGGTGGAGACCGTTCAGCCTCTAGTACATGAACGCTGGTTTCATTCTCGAGATTCGGAAAATTTTCATGAAGGACTTGTTCTACTATATCTTCTAGACTTCTTTCTTCCTCCTCCCCTTCATGGATTCCAATAATTCTGACGTTGGAACGCTTCACGGCATCATTTATTTCCCTGATTCTATTTTTGTGGTTTCTAATCTGTTTGTTCCAGGCTTCCTCCTGATCCTTTCTCTCTATCTGTTTGTCTTCCAGATCACTAATTCTATCTTCTGTCTCAGTTACCCTAGCTTTGAGAGAGTTTAGATTAGATTGGAACTCATTGAGAGCATTGTGAACCTCCGACCTGGTAGCTTTAAGCTCTGCCCTAACATTGTGAACTTCCTGTCTGGTCGCTTTCAGTTCAGCCCTAATCAATTCTGTTTTGTCATCCATGGCTTTCTCCAACCTAGCTATTGCCTGGATAATTGTTAGCCTGAATTCTCTTTCCGACATATTGTCTATGTTGATAGCCGTTAGCTCTGTTGCTGAAGGTCCATCCTCTGTATTTTTCTTCTTTTGGGCATTCCTCCTCCTAGTCATTTTGGTGGGAGATTATTGAACAGATGTAGCTGGATGTATGAACTCTGGTGCAGTCAAGGTGCACCCTGGAACACTTCTGAGCAATCAGGATTCCCCACCCAAATGAGAGGCAAAAGAAATGAAAAAGAAAAAGAAAAAAAAAAAGAAAAGAAGAAGAAGAAAAAGAAAAAGAAAAAAAGATATATATAGAGAGAGACAGGAAAGAAAGGGAAGATGAAAAAGAAGGTTCTGCCCAGATGGGCCCCAAGGTAATATTTATGAAGTAGACAAACAAAAAGAGATAAAAAGACTGATACAAGTATATGGCAAGAGAAAAAAATATATATATGCAAATAAAGAAAGAACCTCGTCAAAAAGAACCACAAGTGTAAAATTTATATGCAATCAGACAAACACAAAAAACACAGAAACACTGGTGGAAGAAGATGGGAGAGTTCTTATAAATTCTCAGTGTGTGCGAGGAAGGTTGTTTTGATTCTTCCTGGATGTGTCTTGATCTTTGTTAAAGGACTCAAGTTTCCTAAGATAAAGGGGATTAAAAATTGGTTTACCTATAGGGGTAGTATTAATTGGGGAAAGGGGATTACTTTGAAGTTTAATTCTATATGAATATTAGAGGATAAAAATAAAAAGGAATAAACTAGATTAAACTAAACTAAAATTTTAAAAAAAAGGAATTCAAAAAATAAAAATGCAAAAGAAAAACATAAGTATATGTATCAAAACGTTCAGGTTAGAAAGGTATTATGGAATTTGATGTACTATACAGCTCGCTGTGATGGTAAATAGGTTAAAAAAATTACCTATGTGTAAAAAAAAAAAAAAAAAAAAAACCGGAATAGTGGGAACGAGTGAACAATACAAGTTTTCCTATGAAGTAGTGGTTGTTCTCTTGTGGTCCTTTTTTTTTCTTTCTTGGTTTGTTTTCTGGGGGAGGGGCCTGCCATGTGGGTTGTCAGTCAATGATGTTTCCTGAGTTGAGTCCTCCCGCCCCCCACAAGGGGGTGGGCTCTGGGGAAACTGGTTTTTTTTCAGGCTTTTGTTCTCTGGCGGTTTTTATGCTTGTTCACTTTTTTTCCTCTCACCTTGACCACCTTTGATGGTTTCCGTAGTATTAGAAGAAATCAAACCGCAGCCTGATATCCCTCTCAGAGAGAAGCCTCAGTCTGGGTGCAGAAGTTGAATGAATTCCCCCTTGGCCACTGGCAGGGCAGGTTCCAAGTTGCAGACCCTGGGGGCGCAGAATCTTTTGCTGGTACCCAAAGCCAAGGCAGTGGCAGCTGTCTGGGAGCTCCTGACCGCCAGAGAGGTTCCAAGCAGCGATCGCACACTGAGATTTTGCCACCGGCCGGGCTGGGAGTGCCCGGCTTGCGCGCACCTCTTTTCAGAGGCGGCTATGGGTAGGGCGCGCTGCGTCTGGGGCACTGAGAATGGGGCGCTGGTCCGTAAGCCCCAGGCTGGGCTTTTGCACGCCTCTGTCAGGGGAAGAGTTTCGGGTGTGCGGCTTAGGCTTTGAAACAATGGCGCAGGTCAAAGAGCGCCGGCCGGGCCTTTGTAACTCAGGGGAGTTTGAGGGACCTGCCCGCGTATCTCAAGCTTTGTGGAAGGGCTAGCGCGCGTTCTGCAGACTGGCGCGGCTCCCATCCCCTCACAGGAACTAGAACCCACGCATTCTCGGGTGCGCTGGCGGCTTAGGGGCCAAGAGCGTTTTCTCCACCTCACTCTCTCTGCCTCCACGCCGGGGAGGCTGTCTGGGACCAGGGACTTAAACCCCTGTCCCTAGCCTCCTCGATTCCCACAATTCCCCCCCCCCCCACGATCCTTTGCTCTTTTGGAGTGCTTTCAACCAGTCTCCAAGTTACTGCTGGTCCCCAGATGCAGGGCACTCTCGCTCGTATTAGGGTATTACTTTCCAACCGGTCGCCTCTGGTGGCTCCCTCCCCCTTTTGTTTATCTTCCGATATCAGTCCACCGTTCCCATTCCGCTTTACCTGCCCACTGGCGTCTTCTGCCCCTGTAGAGATCCAGACGTGTATAATTCTGATCTCAGGCTGATTTCATGGGTGATCGGAGTTCTTTGGTAGGTAATCAGCTCACTTTGGGGTACCGGCTGAAAAGGCGCTTCCTCTTACGCCCCCGCCATCTTGTCCTCTCTGTTCCATGTTCTCTTAAAAAGAATGTGTATTCTTTTGTTTTGGGATGGAATGTTGAATATATATGTTAAATCCATCTGTTCCAATGTATCATTCAAAGTTATTGTTGCCTTGTTATTGTTCTATTTAGATGATGTATCCATTGATGTAAATGGGATGTTAAAGTCCTCTACTGTTTTTAAGGTTTGTTATTAATGCCTTTATGTATTTGGGTGCTCCTATGTTTGGTGCATAAGTATTTACAGTTGTTATACTTTATGTTTTATTGTCCCCTTTGTCATTTTATAGTGTCCTTCTTTCTATCTTGTTACTGTCTTTATTTTGAAGTCATTTTGTCTGATATAAGTATTGCTATTTTGACTTTCTTTGACGTCTTTTTGGGTGATAAATGTTTCTCATCCCTGGTTCTTTAGGTCTAAAATGAGTATATTCTGGACAGCGTATAGATGAGTCTTATTATTTTCATCCATTCTTCATTTTATATCTTTTGAATGGAGTATTTAGTCCACTTACATTCAAAGTAATTATAGATAGATACATAATTATTGCCATTTTATTACCTGTTTAATGGTTGTTTTTGAAGTTTTTCTTTGATCTTTTCTGGATTTTCTCTCTTTCATATTTTGGTGATTTTCTTTAGTGATATATATATGGATTTCTTTCTCTTTATTCTTTGCATGTTTATTAGTGGTTTTTGATATTGGTTACTTTAGGCCTATAGATATTTCTGTATATAGCAGTCTATATTAAGTTGATGGTCATTTAAGATTGAAACCATTCTTCTCTTCTCCTCACATTTTAGGTATATGTTATTATTTTTAGATCATTTTTGTGAGTTCCTTTTAAAAAATATTTTATTTATTGTCAGAGGGAGAGAGAAAGAGAGAACAAGCAGGGGTAGTGGCAGGTCGAGAGGGAAGCAGGCTCCTTGCTGCACAAGGAGCCTATGTGGGACTTGATCCCATGACCTGAGCCAAAGGCAGACGCTTAACCCACTGCACTACTCAGGCATCCCTGTAAGTTCCTTTTTACAGAAATACTCATTTTTACTGAAATATTAATTTGTACTGCTTTTGTGTTTCCTACCTCTATGCTGTCACATTTGGTTATCTCCTTTCCACTCAGAATAACACCTTTAATATTTCTTGTAGGGCAGTTTCATGGTAACAAGGTTAGATTTGTTTGTCTGCGAAACTCTTTATTTTTCCTGTTCTGAATGTTAGCTAGCCATGCTAGGTAGAGTATGTAGATTCTTCCTATTCAATACTTCGAATATATCATATCGCTCTCTTCTGGGCTGCAAGTTTCTGTTGAGAAATCTCCTGCTAGCCTTTTTCATTGTAAATTATTGACTTACTTTGTCTTGCTGCTTAAAATTTTTTTGTTTATCATTATATTTTGCAAACTTAATTATATGTGTTAGTGTGGTTCTACTTTTGTTGATTTTGATGGGAGTTCTCTGTGCCTCCTGGATATTTTTTATATCTGTTTTGCTTAGATCTCTGGCTCTGGCATTGTCCTGTTCTTATATTTGGGATAAATTTCTCTGTCTCTTCATTTTATCTGTTTCTCTGTGTTAAGAAAGTCAACTGTGTCTTCTGCTCTGGAAATAGTGACTTTATGAGGAATTTCTCGAGTGCCCAATAGTGCAGTGTCCCCTGTTCACCAGAACCTGGCACTTCAGAAGATCTTGTGTTTTTTTTATGCCCTGCTTTTGTGGAAGTCGCTTTTCCTTTTAGTTCAGTCTTTTGCACTTTCTTTCTGCCTGTTGTGCTTGCTGTTTGTGGTGTTAGTGGGACAAGGTTGCCTAGTTCTGAGAGAAATGAGGAGAGCAATTTTAGCAAAATATGGGCTAGGCCATTAGTCTTGTGCTGGATCCCCTGAAACCCTGCAGTGGCTGGAGGCTGTGTGCTAGGGTGGCCAGGGGTTGGAGGCTAGCTGAGGCATGGAAGGATACCTGGGCATGGCTGGGGCAGGTGTGCAAATGTGACTGGGGTTGTGAGGCTTAGTACAATGTGGCAGCTGGGTTCAGTGAGGTGGCTGGGTGCATTAATGGTAGCAACCATGCATCTGGTAGATGGGCATATCATGCGACATTGGTTGGAGGTTGTGTAATGTTGGGCAAGGTGTGACAGAGGGGCCTGATGCATGGTGGAAGCTGTTTACTTGTTGTTGGGTGGAGCGTGTGTATGACTTTAACAAAATTTGCCAGCTTGGAGTGGGCAAGTCCTCAGAATTTATGGTTGTGTTGCACTCCTCACAGGTCAGATAGCAAGTGTCTGTATAGCTCTGCCTCTTGCAGGTGGCTCTGTGTTTACACTGGGGACATAGGGAAGGAAGGTGTGTCTGCCAACTTCCTCATTTTCGGGGAAGTACTCCAATATGCTCCAAAATCAGTATGCACAAATATCTCTTCTGTTTGCCCCTGGTGTTGTGTACACTGCCATTTTTATGTGACCTCTCCTTGTGGACTTCTGTCTCTTCAAGGGTGGTGACACAGCCATCTCTCACCCTCCTGGTTTGCCCAGTACTGTGTCAGTTGACTTTTAAAGCTCCAGACAGCAAGTACCACTGGTTATACAAACTAACAGAATTCAGCCACTCTGGTTTTCAAAGCCAAATATTATGGGTATCAATCTTCCCTATGTGAGTTCCCCAGTGGAATGCCTTGTTTCTATGCCTTCTCCTGGCAAGCATCTTCCTCCTTCCTTCAAGCAGCCTTTCTCTGTCTTTCTGACTATTCTACTTTTCAAATGCAGTTTTTCTCTATATATAGTTGTGCAACTTGTTCTTCTAGTTTTTTGATCACTCTGGTTTATTGACTTGGATGTAAATAATATCTAGTCATAAACATGGGATGGGGTGAGCTCAGGATCCTACTACTCTCCCTTACTCTGAAGCCCCAAATCCAAAACTGGCCTCTATTTGTAAGTGTGTAAAATTTCTAGTCTCTTGCTTCAGTTTTCTGGCTGTCCCTGACCATTTTTACCTTCTGGGTGTTTAGTGAATAAACTCCTGGATAAATTCCTTGCAGTCCAGTGTGGCCCTGTTTGTAGGTGCCTGCCCCACATCTCAGGGAATCCCAGCCAACCTAAACAAAGTTGAAGTCAGCATCCAGGAGAACAATGATTGCCCCTCATTCTAGGGAGGGCTGTTGGCTTTCTGATTTTAATAACAAATTTTTAACATGTTAACTGGACACAGCACTAAGTAGTGCTGTGGCACACTGATTTAGAGTTTTATATTTTTCTAGGAGCTTGGAGACTTCTTTTAGGGTTTTTAGGGGAGTGGGGATTAAGTGGTCTTTTCCTCTTCACACTTTATAGAATTTTGAACCACTGGTCTCCAGATTTGTGTGTGTGTGTGTGTGTGTGTGTGTGTGAATAGCTTACCAGGTCTGGGGATGGAGAGTGACAAAAACAATCAATAAGTCAGGAGCCAAATACTAAACAACATTGTTTGGTTTTGTTTTTCCCCTGAGGTTCTATATCAAATCCTGGGGAGAGGGGTGCCCTCATACAAGTTACATGTAACATCCAGGGCTTCTAGGTGATCTGTGGGCAGTATCTTACTGCTCCACTAGATCTGGTAACAGGAAATAGGATTTTGACTCAAATATTCCTGGCCCTTTTTATTGGTAGATTGGGTTGTTCCATAAAATGAGTGTGTTAGACCCAGTCATCTCCCTTTTTATGAGCTTTTCAAGAAATAAGCAGTCAGTATGGGGCCCTCACTTCTGGACACTTAGTACTAATGACTAGATAAGATTGTTTAAATTGTACTTAGGCAGTAGAGACTTCATAATTTAGTATGAGAAGTGATGTCAAAACACAATACAATCAGTACACAGTGCAGCAAAGAATCAGCACTCTAGCAGGTGGCAGTGCCTTCACCTCCACTCTTTGGTAAATCTGATCAGTAGGCCAGCAGCAGTCTAAAGGTATATATATACATATATATGTATATATATATATATATATATATATATATATATATAGTCTGTGGCCGAATCATTGTGCTACATGTGTCAATTGTTTTAATCTTATAACCATGGCTGAGGTATGGTTTGGCCAGGCACAAACCACTAAAGGGAAATAAAAAAAAAGGTTTTACAGTTGTGTTACTCATAGTTCTCTGGGGAGAACACAACACCTCAGGGCAACTCAGGAAAAGCACAAGGGCAGATTGGTCATGAGACAAAGGGAAGGAAGAGAACTGTGGAGAAGTACTTTTATTTTGATTTTCGAAAGGACAGTCAAGGCAAAGTCAGCAGGTGTTGAATTGGCAAATTGGAATAATTTCAGCAGGCCCTGAGGCGATTAAGATTAATGTATAGTGACTCAGAATGTGAAAGCCTGATGTGGGAAGTTGTAGGGGGTGTCTGGACTCAATTAGCTGCTAAAGAAGGGGAGTTAATATCATCTCAAATGAGGAAAAACTGAGAGTTCTTCCTCTATGATCAGGAAAAAGGCAAGGATGTCCAGTTTCACCATTGTTATTTAATATAATCCTGGAAGTTCTAATCTCAAGAATCAGACAAAATAAATAAATAAATAGCATCCAAATCAGCAAGGAAGAAGTCAAACTTTCACTGTTTGCAGAAGACATGATACATTACATAGAAATTGAAAGACTTGACCCCAAAATTTGTGGAACTGAAACATGAATTCAGTAAAGTTGTAGGATAAAAAAATAAATGTACAGAAATCTGCCATATTTCTATACACCAATAATGAAATGAAGCAGCAAAAAGAGAAACCAAGGATGTGGTGAAAAAATAATGAATACTGTTTTTCTGAAAATAAATAAATTGGGAAAAAAAATTGAACTATAACAAGAAAAAAAAAAAAAAAGAGAAACCAAGAAATCAATCCCATTTACAATTGCACGGAAACTATAAGATACCTAGGAATAAAGCACCTATACTCTGAAAAGTATGAAATACTAAAATAAATGAGTGAATGAATGAATAAATAAATAAAAGACAGTGATCAAAGAAATTGAGAAGGACACCATGAAGTGAGAAATCATTCCACATTCATGGATTTGAAGAACAAATGTTGTTAAAATGTCAATACTAGAGGAGGGACAAGATGGCAGGGAAGTAGGAGGAGGTGCCTTTTCAACCTGTACACTAAAGTGAGCTGATTACCTACCAAAGAACTCTGATCACCCATGAAATCAGCCTGAGATCAGAATTATACACGTCTGGATCTCTACAGGGGCAGAAGACGCCAGTGGGCAGGCAAAGTGGAGTGGGAACAGCAGACTGATATTGGAAGATAAACAAAAGGGGGAGGGAGCCACCAGAGGTGACTGGTTGGAAAGTAATACCCCAATCCGAGAGTGCCCTGCATCTGGGGACCAGCATTAACTTGGAGTCTGGTGGAAAGCACTCAAAAAGAGCAAAGGATCATGGGGGGTAAATTGTGGGAATCGGGGCAGCTAGGGACAGGGGCTTAAGTCCCCAGTCCCAGGACAGCCTCCCTGGCACTGAGCCAGAGAGAGTATAGCGGAGAAACCAGGTCTTGGTCCCTAAGCTGCCAGCACGCCCGAGAACGCGTGGGTTCTGGTTCCTGTGAGGGGATGGGAGCCATGCTGGAGAGCAGAACACGTGAGCCCTGCTACAGAGCCTGAGATACATGCGCCCCTCATCTTCCCCTGAGAGAGGTACAAAGGCCCAGCCGGCGCTCTTTGACCCGCGCCATTGTTTCAGAGCCTAAGATGCGCGCCCCAAACTCTCCCCTGACAGAGGTGTGCAAAGGCCCAGCCTGGTGCTTTCAGACCTGCACCCCGTTCTCAGCCTGAGACGCCCACGTGACTCACAGCCTCCCCTGAAAGAGGTGCACGCAAGCCGGGCGCTCTTAGACCCAGAAAGACCAGGCACTCCCAGCCCGGGCCAGCGGGAAAATCTCAGTGTGCGATCGCTGCTTGGAACCTCTCTGGTGGTCTGGAGCTGCCCAGACAGCTGCTGCTGCTGCTGTGGTTTTGGGTACAAGCAAAAGATAATGCGTCCCCAGGGACCGCGACTAGGAACCTGCTTTGCCAGCAGCCAAGGGGGAACTTATTTGGGCTCTGCAGCCAGAACTGAGGCTTCTCTCTGAGAGGGAGGTCAGGGTGCAGTTTGTTTTCCTCTAAAACTACAAAAACCATCAAAAGCAGTCAAGGTGAGAGGAAAAAAAAGTGAACAAACATAAAAACCTCCAGAGAACAAAAGCCTGAAAAAAACCGGTTTCCTCAGAGCCCACCCCCTTGAGGGGGGTGGGAGGACTTAACTCAGGAAACATCATTGACTGAAAACCCACGTGGCAGGCCCCTCCACCAGAAAACAAACCAAGAAAGAAAAAAAAAAAAAAAGACTGCGAGAGAACAACCACCACTACTTCATAGGACAACTTTTATTTTTAACTCATTCCCACTATTCTGGTTCAGTTTTTTTTTATATAGATAATTTTTTAACCTATTTGCCATCATAGTGAGCTGTCCAGTACATCAAATTCCATAATAACCTTCTACCCTGAACTTTTTGATACATACACCTGTGTTTTTCTTTTGCATTTCTATTTTTTGAATGTCTTTTTTTAAATTTTAGTTTAGTTTAGTCTAGTTTATTCCTTCTTATTTTTATTTTCTAATATTCATATAGAGTTAAACTTCAAAATAATCCCCTTTCCCCAATAAATACTACCCCTATAGGTAAGCCAATTTTTAATCCCCCTTTATCTTAGGAAAGTTGAGTCCTTTAACAAAGATATCAAGATACATCCAGGAAGAATCAAAACAACCTTCCTCGCCCACACTGAGAACTTATAACCACTCTCCCATCTTTTTCTTCCACCACTGTTTCTGTGTTTTTTTGTTTGTCCCGATAGTATATAAATCTCATACTTGGGGTTCTTTTTGACGAAGCCCTTCCTTTATTTGCATATATATATATTTTTTTTCTCTTCTCATATACTTTTATCAGTATGTTTGTTTGTCTGTTTTTGCTTGTATACTTCATAAATCGTACATTGGGGCCCACTTGGGCTGAACCTTCTCTTTCATCTTCCCTTTCTTTCCTGTCTCTCTCTCTCTCTCTCTCTCTTTTTTTTTCTTTTCTTTTGTTTCTCGTACAGGTGGGGAATTCTGATAGCTCAGAGGTGTTCCAGGGTGCACCTTGACTGCACAACGGTCGATACATCCAGCTACATCTGTTCAGTCATCTCACACCAAAATGACTAGGAGGAGGAATGCACAACAGAAGAAAAATACAGAGGATGGACCTTCTGCAACAAAGCTAATGGCTATCAACCTAGACAATATGTCAAAAAGAGAATTCAGGCTAACAATTATCCAGGCAATAGCTAGGTTGGAGAAAGCCATGGATGACCAAATGGAATTGATTAGGGCTGAGCTGAAAGCTACCAGAGGTGATGTTCACAATGTTAGGGAGGAGCTTAAAGCTACCAGGGCTGAAGTTCACAATGCTCTCAATGAGTCCCAATCTAATCTAAATTCTCTCAAAGTTAGGGTAACTGAGACAGAAGATAGAATTAGTGATCTGGAGGACAAACAAATAGAGAGAAAGGATCAGGAGGAAGCTTGGAACAAACAGCCTAGAAACCACGAAAACAGAATCAGGGAAATAAATGATGCCATGAAACGTTCCAACATCAGAATTATTGGAATCCCTGAAGGGGAGGAGAAAGAAAGAAGTCTAGAAGATATAGTGGAACAAGTTATTCATGAGAATTTTCCCAATTTTGCAAATGGAATCAGAGTTCATGTACTAGAGGCTAAAAGGTCTCAACCCAAGATTATATATTCCAAAAAAAATCAAGGCAACTGATAGTTAAATTGAGGAATCATAATTATAGGTATAATCTCCTGAAAGCTTCTAGGACAAAGAGGCTCCTTACTTACAGAGGAAAGCCCATCAGAATAACGTCAGACCTGTCCACAGAGACCTGGCAAGCCAGAAGAGGCTGGCAAGATATATTCAGGGCACTAAATGAGAAGAACATGTAGCCAAGAATACTTTATCCAGCAAGACTGACATTCAAAATGGATGGAGAGATAAAGAGTTTTCAAGACTGGCAAGGCTTAAAAGACTATGCAACCACCAAGCCGACACTGCAGGAAATATTAAGGGGGGTTCTATTAAAGAGGAAAAATCCCAAGAATAGCATTGAACAGAAATATAGAGACAATCTACGGAAAGAAAGACTTCAAAGGTAACATGATGTCAATAAAAACGTATCTATCAATAATCACTCTCAATGTGAATGGCCTAAATGCACCCATAAAATGGCACAGGGTTGCAGATTGGATAAAACGACAGGACCCATCCATATGTTGTATACAAGAGACCAATTTTGAACCTAAAGATACACCCATACTGAAAGTAAAGGGATGGAGAAGCATCTTTCATGCCAATAGGCCTCAAAAGAAGGCCGGGGTAGTGATTCTCATATCAGATAAATTAGATTTTAAACTAAAGACTAGTCAGAGATACACAAGGACACTACAACATTCTTAAAGGGACTATCCACCAAGATGATCTAACAATTGTAAATATCTATGCCCCCAATATGGGAGCAGCCAATTACATAAGAAAACTATTAATCAAGATAAAGAGTCATATTGATATGAACACATTAATAGTAGATCTTAACACGCCTCTCTCAGTAATAGATCATCGAAGCAGAAAATCAATAAAGAAACAAGAGCATTGAATGACACATTGCACCAGATGGCCCTCATACATATATACAGAGCATTCCACCCTAAAACAACAGAATACTCATTCTTCTCAAGTGCACATGGAACCTTCTCAAGAATAGACCACATACTGGGTCACAAATCACGACTCATCCAATACCAAAAGACTGAGATTATTCCCTGCATATTCTCAGATCACAATGCTTTGAAACTGCAGCACAATCGCAAGGAAAAGTTCAGAAGGGAATCAAACACCTGGAAGCTAAAGACCACCTTGCTGAAGAATGCTTGGATCAACCAGGAGATCAAAGAAGAACTGAAACAATTAATGGAAACCAGCGAGAATGAACACACTTCGGTCCAAAACAAAGGCGGTCCTAAGGGGGAAATACATAGCCATCCAAGCCTATCTCTAAAAAATAAAAAAAATCCAGAACATAGCAGCTCTCTCGACACCTTAAAGAACTGGAGAATCAACAACAACATAAGAATCAACCAACTGCACACATAAGAAGGGAAATAATCAAGATTAGAACAGAGTTCAAAGAGGTAGAAACCAGAGATACAGCAGAACGTATCAATGGAACTAGAAGCTGGTTCCTTGATAGAATCAATAAGATCAATAAACCATTGGCCACACTAATCCAAAAGAAAAGAGAGAAAGCTCAAATTCATAAAATTATGAATGAAAAGGGAGAGATCACAATGATCACCAAGGAAGTAGAAACAATCATCAGAAGTTATTATCAACAGTTATATGCCAATAAGCTAAGCAACCTAGATGAAATGGATGCATTCCTGGAAAACTATAAACTCCCAAAATTGAACCAGGAAGAAATTGACAACCGGAATAGACCAATAGCTAATAATGAGATTGAAGCAGTGATTGAAAACCTACCAAAAAACAAGAGCCCAGGACGTGATGGATTCCCTAGAGAATTCTACCAAACTTTCAAAGAAGTTTGAAACATCTTCTCCTGAAGCTGTTTCAAAAAATTGAAGCAGAAGGAAAACTTCCAGACTCTTTCTATGAAGCCAGCATTACCCTGATCCCCAAACCAGGCAAAGACCCTACCAAAAAGGAGGATTTCAGACCAATATCACTGATGAACATGGATACTAAGATTCTCAACAAGATCCTAGCAAACAGGATCCAACAGCACATTAAAAAGATTATCCACCATGATCAGGTGGGATTCATCCCTGGGCTACAAGGATGGTTCAACATTCGCAAATCAATCAATGTGATACAACAAATTAATAAGAGAAGAGAGAAGAACCACATGATCCTCTCAAGCGATGCAGAAAATGCATTTGACAAAATTCAGCACCCATTCCTGATTAAAATGTTTCAAAGTATAGGGATAGAGGGAATATTCATGAACTTCATCAAACCTATCTATGAAAGACCCACAGCAAATATCATCCTCAATGGGGAAAAGCTTGCAGCCTTCCCATTGAGATCAGGAACATGACAAGGATGCCCACTCTACCACTCTTGTTCAACATAGTATTAGAAGTCCTAGCAACAGCAATCAGACAACAAAGAGAAATAAAAGTTTTCCAAATTGGCAATGAAGAAGTCAAACTCTCTCTCTTCACAGATGACATGATTCTATATATGGAAAACCCAAAAAACTCCACCCCCAAACTACTAGAACTCATAGAGCAATGCAGCAACATGGCAGGATACAAAGTCAATGTGCAGAAATCAGTGGCTTTCTTACACACTAACAATGAAAATACAGAAAGGGAAATTAGAGAATCGATTCCATTTACTATAGCACCAAGAACCTTAAGATACATGGAAATAAACCTAACCAAAGAGGTAAAGGATCTGTATTTGAGGAACTACAGAACACTCATGAAAGAAATTAAAGAAGACACAAAAAGATGGAAGATGATTCCATGCTCTTGGATCAGAAGAATAAACACTGTTAAAATGTCTATACTGCCTAGAGCAATCTATACTTTTAATGCCATTCCGATCAAAATTCCACCGGCATTCTTCAAAGAGCTGGAGCAAATAATCCTAAAATTTGTATGGAATCAGAAGAGACCCCAAATCGGTAAGGAATTGTTGAAAAACAAAAATAAAATGGGAGACATCACGTTACCTGATTTCAAGCTTTACTACAAAGCTGTGATCAAGACAGAATGGTACTGGTATAAAAAAAGACACATAGACCAGTGGAACAGAGTAGAGAGCCTAGACCCTCAACTCTATGGGCAAACAATCTTCGACAAAACGGGAAAATATATACAGTGGAAAAAAGACAGTCTCTTCAATAAATGGTGCTGGGAAAACTGGACAGCTATATGTAGAAGAATGAAACTCGACCATTCTCTTACACTGTACACAAAGATAAACTGAAAATGGATAAAAGACCTCAACGTGAGACGGTAATCCATCAGAATCCTAGAGGAGAACATAGGCAGTAATCTCTTCGATATCAGCCACAGCAACTTCTTTCAAGATATGTCTCCAAAGGCAAAGGAAACAAAAGTGAAAATAAACTTTTGGGACTTCATCAAAATGAAAAGCTTCTGCACAGCAAAGGAAACAGTCAAGAAAACAAAGAGGCAACCCACGGAATGGGAGTAGATATTTGCAAATGCCAGTACAGACAAAACGTTGATATCCAGGATCTATAAAGAACTCCTCAAACTCAACACACACACAGCAGATAATCATGTCAAAAAATGGGCAGAAGACATGAACAGACAGTTCTCCAAAGAAGACATACAAATGGCTAACAGACACATGAAAGTATGTTCAACATCACTAGCCATGGGAGATTCAAATCCAAACCATATTGAGATACCACATTACACCAGTTAGAATGGCCAAAACTATCAAGACAGGAAACAACATGTGTTGGAGGGGATGTGGAGAAAGGGGAACCCTCTTACACTGTTGGAGGGAATGCAATTTGGTGCAGCCACTTTGGAGAACAGTGTGGAGATTCCTTAAGAAATTAAAAATAGAACTTCCCTATGACCCTGCAATTGCACTACTGGGTATTTAACCCAAAGATATTGATGAAATGAAAAGGAGGGCCGTCTATATCCCAATGTTCATAGCAGCAATGACCACAGTCGCCAAACTGTGGAAAGAACCAAGATGCCCTTCAACGGACAAATGGATAAGGAAGATGTGGTCCATATATACTATGGAGTATTATGCCTCCATCAGAAAGGATGAATACCCAACTTTTCTATCAACATGAACAGGACTGGAAGAAATTATGCTGAGTGAAATAAGTCAAGCAGAGAGTCAATTATCATATGGTTTCGTTTATATATGGAGCATAAGAAATAACACAGAGGACATGGGGAGAGGAGAAGGAAGTTGGGGGAAATTGGAGGGGGAGATGAACCATGAGAAACTATGGACTTTGAAAAACAATCTGAGGGTTTTGGAGGGCCAGGGGGTGGGAAGTTGGGTGAGCCTGGTGGTGGGTATTATGGAGGGTATATATTGCATGGAGCCCTGGGTGTGGTGCAAAAACAGTGAATTCTGGAACACTGAAAAGAAATTTAAAAAAATAAAGAAAAATAAAAAAAATTAAAAAGGGATTTATCACTTTAACAGAGTGAAAAACAAAAATGATATGATTATTTCAATAGATACAGAAAACCTTTTGACAAAATAAGCATCCTTTAGTTATAAGAACTCTCAAAATTTAGGTGTAGAAGAAATCTACCTCAACATTCTAAAATATATATATATATATATATATATATATATATATATGTGACAGTCTTATAGCTAATATCATTCTCAATGGTGAAAAGTTAAAATCTTTTCCTCTAAGATCAGGAATAATGCAGGGATGTCTCTTGTTACCATTTTTATGGAACACAGTAATGGCTATGTAAGCAGAGTATTTAGGGCAGAAAAAAAAAAGCATTCAAATTAAAAAGGAGATAGTAAAGTAATCTTTTTTAGATGACATGGCCTACATGTAGAAAACCCAAAAGACTCACAAAAAAATGTTAGAATTAACACAAAAATTCAGTAATGTGGCAGGAGGCAAAATTAACATACACAAACTAATTTTGTTTCTATACATTCACAAAAAAACTATTTATAAAGTAAATTAAGAATACAATCCCATTTACAATAGCCAAAAGAGCAAAATATTTAGAAAGTGAATAACTAGTATATACTAATTGTATATGTATAATGCGTATATAATTAGTATATATATATATGTATAACATATGTAACTAGTATATAACAACAAAATATTTAGAACGTGAATAACTAGTGTATACTAACTAGTATATAACTATATATATGTATATCATATATAACTAGTATATATATTTTATATATACTTTATATTTTATTTATATTTTATATTTTATATATTATATATACTAGTATGTATATATGTATATATATAGCTAGTATATATATCTTATACTTTATTTTATATATATATGATATATTATATATATCATATATTTATATATATATATAACTAGTGTTGGTGAGGATGTAGGGAAATCCTTACACATTCTTAGTAGAAACGTAATTTGGTGCAGCTACTACAGAAAAAAACATGGCATCATGAGAGACTGTGGACTCTGAGAAACAAACTGAGGGTTTTGGAGGGGAGGGGTGAGGGAGGTTGGGTGAGTCTGGTGGTGGGTATTATGGAAGGCACATATTGCATGGAGCCCTGTGTGTGGTGCATAAACAATGAATTCTGGAACACTGAAAAGGAATTAAAAAATAAATAAAAATTTTAAAAAAATAGAAATTTAGTACAAAAAAAATCATGGCAGTTAACAAAAAAAGGTAAACGGAGAACTACCATATGATCTAGATATCTTAGATCTAGGTATATACCCCAAAGGTATGTGTGTGTGTGTGTTTGTGTGTGTGTGTGTGTGTGTGTGTAGAAAGATAATATCTGAATTCACATGTTTATTTCAACAATAGTTACAATAACCAAGACATGGAAGCATCTATAAAGTTCACTTATGGATGAATGGATAAAGAAAATGCAGTAAACGAAGATAGTGGAAGATTATTCACCCTTTAAAAAGAAAGAAATCATATCATTAGTGACAACATGGATGAATCTGGAGGACATTAAGTTAACTAAAAGAAGCTAGACATAGAAGGACAAATATTTTATGACACCTCTTGTATGAAGAATCTGAGTCAAGGTAATTAAAACAGCAAGTAGAATGGTAGTTGTCAGAGCCTGGGGGAAGGGGATAAAGGAAGGTATTATTTAAATAGTACAGATTTTTCATTATACAAAATGAATAAGAACTAGAAGAGTACTGTGCAGTATACTGCCTATAGTTAGCAATACTGTATTGTATACTTAACGTCTGGCTAATGGGAGATATTTTTATATTAAGTGTTTTTATTTAAAAATAATAAAGAGTGTGGTGGGAAGATTTTGAAGGTTGTGGATATTTTTGTGGCACAGATCGTGGTGATTGTTTTATGGGTGTATATTTATCTCCAAACTTATTATTCTGTATATACTAAGTAGGTTTTTGTATGCCAACTATTCCTCAATAAAGTGTTTTAAAACTATAATAGTAATAATAATTAAACACCACAATCAAATGGGATTTATCCCAGATATATAAAGTTAGTTTAACATTTGACAATTATTGTTATCTATCACATCAACAGGCTGAATAAGAAGAAAATCACATGATTATCATCAGTTGCAGAAAAAGCTTATGAAAAATACAACACACATTCATGATAAAAACTCTCAATAAACTAGGAATGTAGGGGAGTTTCTTAATAATATGTACAGTAAAGTATAGCTAAAATGATACTTAATAGTAAGCAACTAGACACTTTCCTTCTAGTACCAGAAAGAAGGCAAAGATGTCTTCAATAAACACTGTATTTCAGGGGTGCCTGGGTGGCTCAGTGGGTTGGGCCGCTGCCTTCGGCTCGGGTCGTGATCTCGGGGTCCTAGGATCGAGTCCCGCGTCGGGCTCTCTGCTCGGCGGGGAGCCTGCTTCCTCCTCCTTCTCTCTCTGCCTGCCTCTCTGCCTACTTGTGATCTCTCTCTGTCAGATAAATAAATAAAAAAAATCTTTAAAAAAAAAAAAGAAAAAAAATAAACACCGTATTTCAAAATCTGACTGAAACTCCTGGTTAATGGAATAATACAATAAAACAAAATTAAAAATATATAGAATTGGAAGGAAGAAATAAAATCATCATTGCACATGACATGATTGTCTATGAAGAAAATTTGAAAGAATCAATGAAAAGTGTGGAACTAACGAGTGATTATAATAAGGTTGAAAGATAGAAGGTTCATATATGAAAATCAATCAATTTCATATATATCATCAATAAACAAGTGGACTTTTAAAATTTTTATGTTATGTTAGTTACTATATAGTACACCATTAGTTTTTGATGTAGTGATCCATGATTCATAGTTTGCATATAACACCCAGTGTCTCATACAATATGTGCCCTCCTTAATACCCATCACTTGGCTAACCCATCCCCCCATGATCCTCCCCTCTAAAACCCACAGTTTGTTTCTCAGAGTCCATTAGTCTCTCATGGTTCATTTCCCCTACGAATCACCCTCCCTTCATTTTACCTTTCCTTTTCCTAATGTCCTCCATGCTATTCCTATGTTCCACAAATAAGTGAAACCATATGATAATTGACTGTCTGCTTGACTTATTTCACTTGGCATAATCTCCTCCAGTCCCATCCATGTTGATGCAAAAGTTGGGTATTCATCCTTTCTGATGGCTGAGTAATATTCCATTGTGTATATGTACCACATCTACTTTATCTCTTTGTCTGTTGAAGGGCATCTCAGTTCTTTCCACAGTTTGGTATTCTGGATATTGCTGTTATGAACATTCAGGTACATATGCTCCTTCTTTTTACTACATCTGTATCTTTGGGGTAAATACTGACTAGTGCAATTGCTGGGTTGTGGGGTAGCTCTATTTTCAACTTTTTGAGGAACCTCCACAATGTCTTCCAAAGTGGCTGTATCACCTTGCATTCCCACCAACAGTGTAAGAGGGTTCCCCTTTCTCCACATCCCCTCCAACGTTTATTGTTTCTTGCTTTGTCATTTTTTGCCATTCTAACTTGTGCAAGCTGGTATCTCATGTGGTTTTGATTTGAATCTACCTGATGGCTAATGATGATGAACATTTTCCCATGTGTCAATTAGCCAGTTGTATGTTTTCTTTGGAGAAGTGTTTGTTCATGTCTTCTGCCCATGTTTTGACTTATTTGTTTACTGGGTGTTCAGTTTGAGAAGTTCTTTATTAATCTTGAATATCCCCCCTTTATCCGTAGTGTCATTTGCAAATATCTTCTCTCATTCTGTGGGTTGCCTCTGTTTTGTTGGCTATTTCCATTGCTGTGCAGAAGCTGTTTATTTTGATGAAGTCCCCAAAGTTCAATTTTGCTTTTGTTTTTGCCTTTGGAGACATGTCTGTATGTGTGTGTGTGTGTTATGTTAGTCACCATAAAATACATCATTAGTTTTTGTATATGTGCTGCCAAAGCGAGCACCATCATTAGTTTTTGATGCAGTGTTCCAAGACATGTCTTGAAAGAAGTTGCTGTGGCCAATATAAATGTGGTTACTGCTTATGTTCTCCTTTAGGATTATGATGGATTCCTGTTGCACACTGAGGTCTTTCATCCATTTAGAGTTTATCTTTGTGTATGGTGTCAGAATATGGTTTAGTTTCATTTTTTCTGTATATAGCTGTCCAATTTTCCCAGCACCATTTATTGAAGAAACTGTCTTCTCTCTTCTCATATTAATTTGTTGTATCACATTGATTGATTTGTGAATGTTGAACCATCCTTGTAGCCCAGGAATGAATCCCACCTGATCATGGTGGATAATCTTTTTAATGTACTGTTGGATCCTTTGGCTAGGATCTTGTTGAGAATCTTAGCATCCATATTCATCAGTGATATTGGTCTGAAATTCTCCTTTTTGGTAGGGTCTTTGCCTGGTTTGGGGATCAGGGTAATGCTGGCTTCATAGAAAGAGTCTGGAAGTTTTCCTTCTGCTTCAATTTTTTGAAACAGTTTCAGGAGAAGAGGTGTTATTTCTTCTTTGAAGGTTTGGTAGAATTCCCCAGGGAATCCGTCAGGTCCTGGGCTCTTGTTTTTTGGGAGGTTTTTGATCACTGCTTCAATCTCATTATTAGATATCGGTCTATTCAGGTTGTCGATTTCTTCCTGGTTCAATTTTGGGAGTTTATAGTTTTCCAGGAATGCATCCATTTCATCTAGGTTGCTAAGCTTATTGGCATATAACTGTTGATAATAACTTCTGATGATTGTTTCTACTTCCTTGGTGATCATTGTGATCTCTCCCTTTTCATGCATAATTTTATGAATTTGGGCTTCTCTCTTTTCTTTTGGATTAGTGTGGCCAATGGCTTATGAGAAGAGAGAAGAACCACATGGTCCTCTCAATCGGTGCAGAAAAAGCATTTGACAAAATCCAGCATCCAATCCTGATTAAAATGCTTCAAAGTATAGGGATAGAGGGAACGTTCCTGAACCTCATCAAATCTATCTATGAAAGACCCACAGCAAACATCATCCTCAATGGGAAAAAGCTTGCAGCCTTCCCGTTGAGATCAGGAACAAGACAAGGGTGCCCACTTTCACCACTCTTGTTCAACATAGTATTAGAAGTCCTAGCAACAGCAATCAGACAACAGAGAGAAATAAAAGGTATCTAAATTGGTAATGAAGAAGTCAAACTCTCTCTCTTCGCAGATGACATGATTCTATATATGGAAAACCCAAAAGACTCCACCCCCAAACTACTAGAACTCATACAACAATTCAGCAACGTGGCAGGATACAAAGTCAATGTGCAGAAATCAGTGGCTTTCTTATACACTAACAATGAAAATACAGAAAGGGAAATGAGAGAATTGATTCCATTTACTATAGCACCAAGAACCTTAAGATACATGGAAATAAACCTAACCAAAGAGGTATAGGATCTGTATTTGAGGAACTACAGAACACTCATGAAAGAAATTAAAGAAGACACAAAAAGATGGAAGATGATTCCATGCTCTTGGATCAGAAGAATAAACACTGTTAAAATGTCTATACTGCCTAGAGCAATCTATACTTTTAATGCCATTCCGATCAAAATTCCATCGGTATTTTTCAAAGAGCTGGAGCAAATAATCCAAAAATTTGTATGAAATCAGAAGAGACCCTGAATCGCTAAGGAAATGTTGAAAAACAAAAATAAAGCTGGCGGCATCATGTTACCTGATTTCAAGCTTTATTACAAAGCTGTGATCACCATGAGAGCATGGTACTGGCATAAAAACAGACACATAGACCAGTGGAACAGAGCAGAGAGCCCAGATATGGACGCTCAACTCTATGGTAAATTAATCTTTGACAAAACGGGAAAAAATATACAGTGGAAAAAAGACAGTCTCTTCAATAAATGGTGCTGGGAAAACTGGACAGCTATATGTAGAAGAATGAAACTCGACCATTCTTTTACACCGTACACAAAGATAAACTCAAAATGGATAAAAGACCTCAACATGAGACAGGAATCCATCAGAATCCTAGAGGAGAACATAGGCAGTAATCTCTTCGATATCAGCCACAGCAACTTCTTTCAAGATACGTCTCCAAAGGCAAAGGAAACAAAAGTGAAAATAAACTTTTGGGACTTCATCAAAATCCAAAGCTTCTGCACAGCAAAGGAAACAGTCAAGAAAACAAAGAGGCAACCCACGGAATGGGAGTAAATTTTGCAAATGACAGTACAGACAAAAGGTTGATATCCAGGATCTATAATGAACTCCTCAAACTCAACACACATGAAACAGGCAAACATATCCAAAAATGGGCAGAAGATATGAACAGACACTTCTCCAATGAAGACATACAAATGGCTATCAGACACATGAAAAAATGTTCATCATCATTAGCCCTCAGGGAGATTCAAATTATAACCACATTGAGATATCACCTCACACCAGTTAGAATGGCCAAAATTAACAAAACAGGAAACAACGTGTGTTGGAGAGGATGTGGAGAAAGGGGAATCCTCTTACACTGTTGGTGGGAATGCAAGTTGGTGCAGCCTCTTTGAAGAACAGTGTGGAGATTCCTCAAGAAATTAAAAATAGAACTTCCCTATCACCCTGCAATTGCACTACTGGTTATTTACCCCAAAGATAGAGATGTAGTGAAAAGAAGGGTCATCTGTACCCTAATGTTTATAGCCGCAATGGCCACAGTCGCCAAACTATGGAAGGAAACAAGATGCCCTTCATGGACAAATGGATAAGGAAGATGTGGTCCATATACACTATGGAGTATTATGCCTCCATTAGAAAGGATGAATACCCAACTTTTGTAGCAACATGGACGGGACTGGAAGAGATTATGCTGAGTGAAATAAGTCAAGCAGAAAGAGTCAATTATCATATGGTTTCACTTATTTGTGGACCATAACAAATAGCATGGAGGACAAGGGGCATTAGAGAGGAGAAGGGAATTTGGGTAAATTGGAAGGGGAGGTGAACCATGAGAGATTATGGACTCTGAAAAACAATCTGAGGGGTTGGAAGTGGTGGGGGGGGTGGGAGGTTGGGGTACCAGGTGGTGCGTATTATAGAGGGCACGGCTTGCATGGAGCACTGGGTGTGGTGAAAAAATAATGAATACTGTTTTTCTGAAAATAAATAAATTGGAAAAAAAAGATGTAATTAAAAAAAAAGAAATAAAATCATACCAGCAATTTTACTGGGTACTGGCAACTACATTTAGATGTTTCAACTTCATTTTCCACTCAGTGACTATAATTCCTTTTACCAGTATTTTCTTTAATGCCAAAAAATTGGATTTTAATTAACCGAAATTTGAACATGTTTTGATGAGCACTGGGTGTTATATATAACTAAAGAATTGTTGAACACTACATCAAAAACTAATGATATATGCTGGCAACTGAACACAAAAAAATTAAAGAATGAAACATATATTTGAGATAGATTCTTAAGGATTTCATTTGTTCTCTAAGCTTTGAAGTTAGATCTTTTAACTTTAAATTTACTCTTTATTGGATGAACTGTTTTACATTTAGTGAAATGGTATTATAGGAATTTTCTCATATTCAATAATTATTTTTGGTCTGGTCTATATTGGGAAGATGCAGTTATTCAGTGACTTGGACCATAAACAATTTAGAACTACTTTTCCTTATTCATTATTTAGTGACATGTTTCTAGCTTCAATTATCTGCATAATTGTTTTGCATGTAGAAACATTCATTTAGCATGCAGTTTAAGGAAAGAACTTTAGATTTCCTCATGCTTTTCAAACAAGAGAAAAGTTACTAACACTGATTTTACTCATTCTAAACAGGGAGAATGTGAGATAAAACAATTAGCCGCAATCTGGCAAAGAAAATTTATTTTTCAGTTAAATCTAGTAGCAGTATATGGATATAAAGTGGATATGTTTTTCTGAGACATATAGGATTTGTTTTCAAATGGAAGAATATTTTTATTTAAAGAGCAAGACAGTTTGCTATTTCACCTACATTTTAACATTAGTTGTTTATAAATTGAAAGTTTAAAGACCTTAAAGACAAATCAGAAAAAAGAGTGCCATAAGATAATATCATCTGATTATAAAGGATTGAGATCAGGAAAATTCAGATAATCCAATAGTTTGCTTCCAATATTTATTGGAAGACACTTCATCTTTTTGAGTCAAAAAAATACTCAATAATTTTCAATAATATAATGTAAAATTATAATTAATTAAGGTGAATCATTGATGAGTAGTTTTATATTTTAATGACATTAATTCTACAGGAATTTAAAAATTTTATATGTGTGTATACTCTGACATATAATTTTATGTGTTAAATCTTAGTTAATGGGGGGGGCTTTTGTCTTTTTAAGATAAAGTTCAATTAGTTTGGCTTAAATTTTTCATATGCACTAATTGAAACTGAAATTCAACTTATCTAACTTTAAAAAAGTTCCTAGAACTATACAAGAGCACATGGCAATGTTTAACATGATTTTGGCTACTTCTTATAAAAGAAAAATTAGTTTATAACTTACACCAGTATGAACTCCAGATGATACATTAAGTTATGGAACTGATTTCTTCATAATTAATTGCTTAGAATTCTTAAGGACTGAAAAGTGGGTATTCAAGAATCACAGCCTTTTAATTCAAGTATTGTGTTTCTTTTTTCTTTTTTTTTCATTTTTTAAAATCTATTTTTTATTTTCAGCATAACAGTATTCATTATTTTTGCACCACACCCAGTGCTCCATGCAATCCATGCCCTCTATAATACCCACCACCTGGTACCCCGACCTCCCACCCCCCACCCCTTCAAAACCCTCAGATTGTTTTTTCAGTATTGTGTTTCTTAAGAGAAATCTTGGAAAACTGGAGATCCTAGAGTTGTATTCTCCACAATGCACACATCAAAGATTTATTCTCTAGAATAGGACCATCTATGATCACATTTGTGAGTCAATAATTTTGACATCTCCAGACTCTTTTCTCACTTGGAGCAGTTGGGGCCATGTTATTTTGTCTTTTGGTAATATAAACAGTAATAAATCACCCTTGGACTTCATTTTTCTGCATCTTATTACTGTGAGCACAAAGAAATGCCATTTTAGTAAATGAGGAAAAAGTGGAAGAAAAACAGAAGGAATTATAAAAATGTTATCTTCAGGAAAAAATGGATTATAAACCCTCTTTTTGCAAATTGTCAGGATTTCAATTTGTATATCCCTTCTACAGAGATATTCTTCCTGACTTAAGTAAATAGACTTTGAATTTAACATAAATCTACTTATAAAATATTAAGTATAGTCCTCTACATTCTAAAGCACATAACCTCCCTGGCATGGTTTCCATTTCAAATTATTAGGTATCTAGAAGAAGATGATAACTTTCACTTTAAAGATGTACTTAGGTAAAGAAGTAGACTTTTTTTTTAAACCTTAAAAGCTCTTTTAATTTATATTTTTTACCTTCTGACACTATATGAAAGCATTTCACCTGATAATAAATTTGGAAGAGTTACTGTAAGCCAAGAGTTATTTGAAATTCACTGCCTAAGCAACTATTGTTTTTTGAGAACATTTAATGCTAAGTGTCCCAGAGCTACCCTACAGAAGTCCCCAGCCCATAAATAAAATAATAAACGTAGAAATATTTTTGTTCAAGGAGGCCACATGTTGGCTTAAAAGAACTGTTTAAATCCTCTTTAGCCAAATATCCACTAATAAATGTTTGGGTTGAATAATTTTATTGGGGGAGGTGAACATTTGTAAAAACTTTTAAAACAGACATTTTAAATGTAAATGGAAATAAAATACCAATTTTTATTAAACATTTTATAAGTGTCTACCAAAAATATACTGGATTCCTTTTTAAATTATTTTACAAGTTAAAGATACTACAATATCTTTATTATTTTTCCATTTGGGATTGAAGTCATATTTTATATAGAAAAGTTTTTATGTTGTCTTTCTATAATAAAAATGGAATTTCTGAATATGTTCAAACTCATATCACTCTCTACTGTCATTTTCATGGAGACCAGTATCCTCCACTGATTATTTTCAGGGCTGTACCAATGCTAAAATAAGAATTCAATCTTAGGATTCTGGGTTCTCTAGTTGAGCCAAAGGACCAAGTGTGACTTGGTCACACTTTATTTATAATGTAGACTACTCACTAAAATTTGGAAAACAGTTCAAATTCTACCACCAGTCTAGAATGTATAACAGGTACATTTTTATGAATCATCATGAAGCCACTCAAATTGGATTTAACAGGGTTATTCAATCCACAACTTTAATTTGGAATCATGAAAGAAGATTTTGCAAAGAAGGGCCTCTATGGCACGGCACTTCCCTCTAAGGATACTTATGCATTTACAGGGGTTAATTTCTTGGCCGTGAAGCACTGAGAGATGTAGCTATATGGTGCTCTTTTTTCTAGGATATGGAGCTTGTTTTTCCAAGGGATCAAAAAAGCACATATACAGAAAACTTATCAATAAATTATCTGTTGCTTTTTCCAAGACTACATCTAAACAAAAAGGAGTTTCTATTGTTTCAAACACTAATGCAATTCCTGTAGCACTACCTTTGACACAATAATTTTGTGAAAAATAACTTCACATTCCCCCATATTACAGAAAAACAAAACAGAAATTACAATATGTTGAGCTTAAAGATTATCTGTTACAAGTTAAATTCGTTTACAGACACCATATACTCTAAATGGTATGTTTTCACTTAAACAGACCAAATTCAAGGAAAACTATTTCCTTAAGGAAAAACCGAAGAGCATCTGAACAAATTAGCTCTTTCTAATTATACATGTGAAAAAAAATGTTCATAAAAGGGAGCAGTGGATCAGCAATATAATTTACAGTACTTATTACATAAGTTTTACATTGTAACATATAGAATACGACCACAAAAGAATAGAAGGAGTGAAAACAAAACATCATTAAATATATTTTCTTTTATAATGGTAAAGCAAATGAATCCCAAAGCACTTTAAAATACTGGGTTTTAGGCCTTTTCAAGGTCTTCATAAGAATGGTTATCAAACTTCAAACTGTAGTCCCACAAACTTCCCAATCTTGTTTAAATGTTAATTTACAGAGTCAATACTTTTAAAAAAAATCCTCTATAAATGGAACTGTCATGTTTATAGATAAATATAATTTTGATAAACATTACATTAAAACTTCAAATTTTTCTGTTATAAATTTTAACTCCCTATATTTTCAAAGTTGGATGAATCTTCCCAGATAATAGATTCACTGAATGAAAAGAGTTGTATCTCAGGCATTTTGCATATTGACATCTGTATCAATGCCTAAAACTAAAATATGGCTTATTTTAAAAACTCTTAATTTATATTCATTTTAATAGAACATTTTCTGAGATGATATTAAAAAATGGAATTTGGGCCAAGATGTTTTCCCAACATTTTGAAGAAGTTCTGTTCTAGCCCAACTAACAACTGTTCTAGCTCTGATATTTGTCTTTAATTTAGCTCCACTGTCTCTCATTTAAAACAACTAGTTAGGGGAAACTGGGTGGCTCAGTTGGTTAAGAGTCTGCCTTTGGCTCAGGTCATGATCCTGGAGTCCTGAATAAGACACACATGGGGTTCCCTGCTCAGTGGGGAGTCTGCTTCTCCTTCTCCCTCTGCCCCTTTCCCTGCTCCGTGCCTCTCTCTAATATTCACTCACTCTCTCTCAAATACATAAATATTTTAGGGGCACCTGGGTGGCCCAGTGGGTTAAGTCTCTGCCTTCCACTCAGGTCATGATAGCAGGGTCCTGGGATCGAGCCCCGCATTGAGCTCTCTGCTCAGCAGGGAACCTGCTACCACCCCCACCCCCTCACCACCTGCCTCTCTGCCCACCTGTGATCTCTCTGTCAAATAAATAAAATCTTTTAAAAATATTTTAAAAAATTAAACAACTAAACTTCGTCTTCAACTTTCTTTGACAAAAGACATCAGTCACTATCAGAAGAATAGCTCTGAATTTGAAAGTTACAAATACTCTGGAACTTTGATAATTATATGAAGACATTTGTGAAATGTTTGAACTATATAGAAAGATTTTCTTTTTTGGTTTTGGTTAGGTTTCTGAGAAGAAAATAAAATTTAAAAATTCCCAAACTAAGACTTTGTCTTGAATTTGTATAAAATAAAATAAGAACAGACATCATTTCTCTCTTGTAATGAGATGACATATGTTGTGGAGCTGAACTTAACTAACATTTATGAACACATTTAGTCCAAGAAGCTAGCACTCATTTTTTATAGAAAAACTTTTCCATTTATTATTCCTAACAAACAGAATGAAATAATACTGTCTTAGGACAACTAGCCTAATCCTGGAGAGACACTCAATGCTAAAGATAAATATTTTTCTGTTTGGTTGGTAGCAAAGGACAGCCTAGCTTGGTGATGGTATCTATGGAAAGAATACCACAAGAAATAAAGCTATAGCTTTCTCTTTAGTGATACCATTTCCATTCAACAGGTTTGGATTCTCTATCTGGAAAAAAAAATCTTATATGCCAGTTCTGAATTCTTCCACTACAATGAAAACACATACTTGAAATGTTAGGAGGAAGCTGGTAGCTTTCAGACCATTCTTCCAGCATGACTTAAAGTTTTATGAGAACACCATAGAGAATTTGCTTTTTAGGGAAAAAGGTTCAAATTTTCAATTGGACCAAAGGAACCTAAGGGAGCACATGAGGGAGCATCCTCAGAATTCTGCTATTCAGCAGAAAATGCTATGGAAATACTGAACATTTAACCATTACCCATAATTACTACAGCCCTTTTATTCTTAAATACTTTTTTTATTTTTTGGAATTGTTTTTTCGTACTATTGATATAGCATATTCTCCTTCAGTTTTATATGCAAGCACTTCCACTAAGTGAAACCTAAAGATTGTGCTTTACTGCAGAAAGATCAATCATTTTTTAGCGAGTACATTCATTATGTTAATAGATTACTGAATTTTCTCTTTAATATAGTATTTATAAATTCTTTATTTATCCCAAGCAAGGTGAATCCATGTTTTAAAGCCTCAGAGTTGTATGCTGGATAATTATGTGCATGTGTATATACACATAAATATATTTTAAATGTAATTCTTTAAAAATATACTGATGGCCAGTGGTGTGGTGGTATAAAACATCTTGGAAATATTGATTATTTGAAAATGCTGTATTTTATGTACTTCTTGTGTCCAGTACTGTAATGCAGAGAAGAGATATTAAGCACAGTTTATAAGTGACAAATTCTCAGAATATGCCTTTTGGATCATGTTGTGATGAAAAAGGTCAGGATGGTCAATGAAAACTGAGATGGAAACAAAAAATCAGAAGCGAGTTAAAATGATGACATTTTCTGATGGTCTTATCTACATCCATTCAGGACAGTTCCCCTTCTGTCATCCCAGTTAATATTGGTCATGAATTATTTTCTTCATTATGGGAAGAAAATATTGTTTTAATTCCACTAGTAGACTTGCTAGCAGCATATTTGATGTAGTGTGTAAATATTCTGATAACCTGATGAACATATGCAATTGTTGGATAAATTATAGTATTATGCAAAAACTCACATGAGGAGGCACTTGAGTGGCAGGTTATAAACTGATGTTTGGTAAGACCAAAATGAAAAAAAAAAAGCTTCATTTAGCAATAATGAAAATATTTTCACTTACTAACACTGAATGTCTCCAGATATACTAAGATGTTACACAAATAGATCATTAAAAAAAAGTAAATAATATGCATGGCTAAAAACAAAAAAACACTACCTTTTTTTGTTTTTTTGTTTGTTTGTTTCTTTTTGTTTTTTGCTATTTGCCATTTAGACTCTCTAACAGATGACAGAAAATTTTCGCATTCAGAGTTGGTCATTTCCATTCTTTTCAACTTATTTAGTGGGAAAAATGAAGAAACCTATAAAACTGACTGCAGTATTGGTTTTACAGCTGGATGGTATTATTCTTCAGATCAAAAAAATAACTACCTTATTCGACAGTTGACAAATTACTAATGTCCAGTGTTCTTCAGAACCAGTTTTTTCAATGTTCCTTCAAACCATAGTAAGATTTTGTATCTAACCCAATTTAATTGGAAAGTAAATTAAGTGCTTGTAAAGTCCAGAGTTTTATCTCTTCTGCATCTGTTGCCTTTGAAATTAGGTATTTTTGTTAAGTACTGAAAATTCACTGATGGTAATATTCACTAGAAAAAAAATGAAGTGAATGAAACAAAGGGATTGATTGAACACCAAAGTGGTGGCACTTGTATTTACTGTATCTTTGGACCTTAATACATGTGTCTGTTCTATTATATTTTAATCAAGGATGCAGGCATCTGTAATGTATTTGTCAGAGCAAATTTGAAAGTCTTACTTAAGACTCAGTGAGATTTGAAAATCATTTTAAGTGATCCACAACATTTGAAAGTTATAATAGCTAATCAATAACACTTGAAAATAATTTAAAGTGGCCAGTTCATAGATGATATTCTATTTACTATAATGGTTTAAGCTATAATTGATGGAAAATGGTAACTGCACAAAAATAAAAATAGATCTTAAATTTTATGGATTTTAGAAACTTGCTTTATGAGGTGTTTAATTAAAGCGAAGTTTCTGTTGTATGTGTGTTTGTTTTTAAACCATACCATTTGGCACATGAAAGTGCAGTGGGTGGTATGGCTGAAAGAAAATAGGTGGTGGTCCAGAAGTTACATAATAAGTAGGATACCCTCCCTCAGCAGCTAAGTATGGAGCAGGCTGATAAAAACAAGTTACATTATCTGTATTGGGTAATATATTCTGTTCTCCAAGTACTTTTAGAGCCATAAGGGTGATCATATTGAGTGTTTGCCTTCTTTCATGACCCATGAGACAAACAGTGCTTTCATTTACAACTCCACGCAAGGTCATAAGGTAGTCATATTTGCTCTTTTCTTCACCTATGAAATGGTTACGGAGGTACGATTCAATCTTCTTTTGCTGTTCTGCTACATCAGGAAAATCAATGAAGAATCTAGAACACATATAACGTTCCAGTGTCTTGATTTCTGCTTCACAAGCTGGCTTAAAGTCACGAACCAGCAAGTTGCTATACTTTAGAAGGCCACCACCTCTAATCTCTTCAGGTTTTCTAGTAGATATAAGCTTGTATTGCAAATGTGTCATTGCTTCTTGGAAGTCTCCATACATGCTTTCAGCTACCACAACAGGATAGGATTCTTTGGTTAGTTTGGCATTTTTCTCACTGTAGAATTCTAACATGGGATCCAAAACAATTTGAAAGGAATCAACACTAAATTCAAATTGTCGTCTGAGCGAATTCACAAATTTTAGCTCTACATTCTTTCCAGTGTTGTTTGAAAGAGAAATGAGACTCCAGCGATCGTGCTTATTGCAGACTTTGACCATCTTTTGCACATAAGCCTCTTTCATTGTCTTTAGGGTGATCTTTTCCTTTTTTACACCTTTTGGTAAAAAGTCAAGCAGACAGCCAAGAACTGCATCTTTAACAACTTGAAATTCCTGATCGCTTGGTAGTTCAACACCAAAAATAACATCTAGATCCTTATAGCTGATTCCATTGTGGCTTGCAAGTATATAACTTGCTGTGGATCCATTCAGTCGGGTATCTTTAACAATAATCCCTTGCTTTATCAATTGATTTTTCACAACTTGAATGATATATTTTGGTTTTACCTCCAGTGTGGGGAAATTGCCCCTTCCGTGAATTGGAATTACTTCATCTAACACTTGATTCAGTGTTCTAACTTGATCCCAAATGAGATTGCTAAATCTGATTTCAGACATTGTAAAGACAGTTGATCAACTAAAAAGCAAGCAAAACATTGAGAGGAAATGTTAGCATTGCAAAATCAGTGTTACATCTAAAGCACATGAAAAAGTTAAAAACAGACTTACCCTCAACATAAACAAAGCTAATGCTATAAAGAAAATTGTCACTGTACCTAATTGTGTTTAAATTTATTTTTTAAAGTTTTAATTTAAATTATAGTTAACATACATTGTAATATTAGTTTCATGTGTACAATATAGTAATTCGACACCTGTTCAACAGCCAGTGCTCATCATAGTAAGTGTACTCCTTAATCCCCATCACCTATTTTACCCATTCCCCCACCCACCTTCCCTCTGGTAACCATCAGTTTGTTCTCTATAGTTAAGTAAGTGAAATAGAAGCCACTATGATTAAGTCAGAATTGTTAGATCCATTGGTGCATGCAAACAAACATTCTGAGGGAATTGTTAGAGCTGTAATTATTTTTTATGTAAAATGGTGACCTCAATCTTTATGTAAATACTATAGTTATTATATTTGGTATAATTTTTGTCATGAAATTACCATAATACATCATTGATATTAATCACCATGAATTTAAAGCGAGATCAAAGAGCATGTGTGTGTGTGTTTGACCCAGCTGACTGAAGGCATAATGTTTAGAAGCAATATATAGCGTCCTTAACCCAAAAGCTTTAGGGCATTTCATACATATATATGAATATATATATGGGGTACATATGAAACCATATTTCACATATACTACAGCTCAAATTTTAAAGACAATTACTAATGGATACTACATATCCATTATGGTATGAATTCCTTGAATTTGAGGATAAGGAAGGTACCCAATTCATCACCTCTTCTATGTGTCCAGTAAGCTTTTAAGAAATGTTGGTTAAAGGAAATAATAATTGGGAGAAAAACCATGAGAAACTCTAAACTTTAGGAAACAAAATGAAGGTAGCTGGATGGGAGGTTGGTGGGAGATAGGGTGATTGGGTGATGGGATTTAAGTCAGGAAAGCGATGCAATGAGCACTGAGTGTTATACAAAACTGATGAATTATTGAACACTACATTTGAAACTAGTGATGTATTATAAGTTGGATAATAATTTATTTTTATTTTTTAAAAATATTTGACAGACAGAAATCACAAGTATGCAGAAAGGTAGGCAGAGAAAGAAAGAGACGGGGAAGCAGGCTCCCTGCTGAGCAGAGAGCCCAATCTGGGGCTCAGTCCCAGGACCCTGAGATCATGACCTGAACTGAAGGCAGAGGCTCAACCTACTGAGCCACCCAGGCACCCTGGAAAATTTTTAAAAAAGAAAAATTTTGGTTGAAGGAAATAATAATTAGCACACATTGCATGGAGCACTGTGTATTATACGCAAACAACCAATCATGGAATACTAATCAAAACCTAATGATGTACTGTATGGTGACTAACATAACATAATAAAAAATAAAATAAATAAAAAATAAAAAATAGAAATATGTAAAAAAAAAAGTGAAAAATACATGAGACTACTCCATTTGTTTCCAAAATGAGAGCAAGGCTATACAAAACCCTAAGATTCCTGAGCTTTAAAAAAGGTTTTCTACAAATGTGCAATATGATATGTTCAGAAAGTTTTACGGTTTGGGGGTGTTAAGAAATTAAAGTCATAAATACTATAAATGCAATTGTTAAAGATCATACTATTATGTAATTTGGTACAATTACAACTACTATGCAGATCTTCAAATACTCTATTAAGCTGTCTAAGCAAATAAAACTAGAAAAATAAAAAAAGTGGTAGTTATTGATGTAGCTTTGGGTTTAGGTTTTCTTCCCTGAATTCCAGAAATTAAAAAAATGTATATGAACTTTAAGGCAGATTTGTGTAGGCAGTAGTCATATTTTGCCTGTGTAAAGAGCTATTGGTACAGAAACTTAATATTTAGAATTTAGTGTTGTATTATTTCCCTAGTGGAACTAGAGCAAATATCATCATATTATTTGACATCTGTAGAATCAATTTTTTAAAAAATTTTTTCAATTTATTTGTTTGCTTTTTGTTTATTTAATTCCAGTATAACTAACATACAGTGTTACATTACTTTCAGTTGTACAATAAACAGATTTGACTATTCTGTACATTACTCAGTGCTCAGTGTACTCTAAATCCTCTTCACCTATTTCGTCCATCCCCCCACCCACTTCTCCTCAGATAACAACAAGTTTGTTCTCTGTAGGGGTTTTTTGAGGTCTTTTGTTTGTTCTCTTAGGGGTTTTTTGAGGTCTTTTTTCTTTGTTCATTTGTTTCTTAAATTTCACTTATGAGTGAAATCACATGGTATTTGTTTCTTATACTGACTTATTTTGAATTGACTTTGACAGTCCAAGCATTTTGCAAAAGGCCAATTAAGCAATGGCAAATCTATGTCAGTGGGAAGATAAGACTAAGACTAAACATATTCTGTTTCTGTATATGAAATCTCCATATATGTGAATAAAAAAGTACTTGTTTTTGTTATGGGATGAAATGGCTCACATAAGGTATTCTTTGTTTCATTTTAAGCCACATTAATTACTAATGTTCAGTAAATTTTGTTAGCAATGTCAATATCCAAATCAATCCTTAAAGATAAATAGGCTGAATTGACTATACACCAGATTGTTGGATTTTATTTATTCATCTATCAACAGAAATGGTTTGTATATTGACTTTAGGACATTGGTAAAAATAAAATGTTACATGAAGAACAGATTATGCAGTAAGAACTGGCAGGCCTATTTCCCAAGTTCTCTTCCTGGAAATATCACTGAATTGTTTTAAGCTAACAAAATGTGTTACCCTCAAATTCTCAAACTGGAAAAACAATAATTAATAACATTGGCTGGTTTCATGTAAAGGCCTAAGCAAGGTCAATCATTTACCTAATATTTTAGAAATATCACATGTAAACTATACAACTTTAATTGATATAGAAAACTTTCCCAAATTCCTTTTTAATATGTAAATTTCTATTGCAACAGGCAATTTTTCCTTTTCTTATGGCAGATATCCATTGTCAATATTATTTAAAAGTTTAAAATTCAATGCTCCAATCCCAGGCCTACAGTCCCCCTGTAAACCTATACCTAAAATTATCAATGATCTGAAAATAAAGATTGTCTACATTGGTATACTGACATTAATATTACCACATTCTTTTCCATATAGAAGGATATTTATGTACAATATGTGTACATAATGTACAAGGATATTTATGTACAAATAAAACCCTCTGAAGTCATAAATAAGTAATTGTCAGAATGTAGGAGTCCTTGGTCAAAAAGTGTCCTTTAAGTCAAGAAATAGGAAGTCTTATTTTATATCTGCTCATAGTTATAAGAGGAGGGAAGGAAGGGTCAGAATTTTGTTTCCCAGAAAAAAAATCATACTATGATCTTGCAAGGACGAGAAAGAGGTTGTCCAAATTTTAACTTCACTTTACACAAGAGAAGTGATGTAGGGAGATTGATCATCACTGTACAAATATTTGGTTGCTGCTTGATCACCCATGTTAATGACACCCCAAATTTCTGGTTTTCAGAATAATCTAGAGAGCTTAAAAAATACACATATAGAATATTTTAGGCCTGATATTTCTTGTTAAAAAAAGTAACAGTGACACCAACTTGCTAAAATGTGGTAAAGCTCATTTGGTTGAGCAATATATTACCTAAATATCAAAATCATAGTTTTAATAACCAGGTTTTTTTTCACCTTTCTGTATCCACAGCTACATAAACTTATTTTTTAAATCAAGACCATCTGGAGGGCACCTAGTTGGCTTAGTCAGTAGAGCGTCTCTGCTGTCAGGGTCTTGAGTTCAAGACCCATATTTGGCTTTGAACCTACTTAAAAAAATTAAAAAAAATAAACAAAGCCCATTTTTCTATTGAATTAACATTATTACTGAGGAATTTCAAGCTACCATCTTACCTACCATCTCTACAGCTATGTGTACATGAAATGCAAATTAGAATTTTTAAAAATAACCTAAGAAAAAAAACCATAGTTATGAAAATAAATGTTTTTTAAATCTTTTTTTAAGATTTTACTTATTTATGTTTGACAGAGAGCAAGCTTAAGTAGGAAGAGCAGCAGGCAGGAGGAGAGGGAGAAGCTTGCTCCCTGCTGAGCAGGGAGACAGATGTGGGGCTTGATCCCAGCACTGGGATCATGACCTGAGCTGAAGGCAGACACTTAATGACTGAGCCACCCAGGCCCCCCCAAAATAAATTTGTGATACACACACAGATATAGACATATAAACATACATGAGCATATAAAATATTATGAAATATATGTCACAATGGAATAAATATAAATGATTTACATGGATCTGGAATTTGTATACACCTCTATCAATGCTCATCTCTATTAACATGGATAATTAAGATCTCAAAGCAATGTTATGCTTCTCTGGCACATCTACTATTTTCACATAATGTACAATATCAATATAATGTAATCACAGATTTCACATATGACATTAAAATAATTAGACTTATCTTCATGTGTGGGTTATGGCTCAGCAGTTAACTGTCATATTTCATATAGCAGAGTCAAATACTTATATACATATAACAAAAACATTACACAACTTGGAAAATTGAATTGCTGAACCAAAGAGAATGGCTAAATATAAACTTCAGATGACTATCATATAAAAGGTGGGAAAACACTAACAAAACCATTCACATTGTTTACATTTGCCATGGGTAGAGTACAGTTCTTAGTTACTCAAAGTGTGTTTATTGAACGTGAAATATAAAGCTATATTTTCACAGACTAAAAGCTCAAGTTCAAGGCAGAAATCCTTCAATATTGTGTCACACAAACCCAAATGGAAGTACAAAATCTGAAATTTTCTTAATTATTCTTCTCCAAATGTGTAAATCAATAGTATTTTGCAGAGCATATAAGTTTCTTGTTCTGACTCTGACTTCTTCCAAATTATTCATCCTTGAAGCTATCACTTTTCCCATCTAGCTTAACCAACACTAGTGTGCCCATAATGTATCTAGCTATAGTAAACACAGAAAGTAGTTTCCATTATTCAGCTAGTTAAATTCATTGGAATGCAAGGTAAGATGTGTGAGTTGGCAAGACTTCACAAAGAATTGCAAACAGACACTTGTATAATTGTTCTCCCTATCACCACCCTATACAGCCTATAGTCCTTTTGACTATATATATATATATATATATATATGTACATAATTTATCTATTGGAAAATGTAGTTACTCTTTTTGTATTTGTATTAATATTAGAATATAATTTTCAACAAGAATGAAAAAAGGTTTAAGACTTACATTGGGAGGATTACTTTGAGAATGCAATACAGTTGGATTAATATGATGATTCAGTGGATCCTTTAATAAAGATAGTGATTTTCATTTTATCACTGAATAAAATAATGAATCAATCAGGAAAACTGCAGGAAGAAAAAATGCAACAATGGAGTTCTTTTATAAATGTTATACACAGGTTAATGTGATCACTGGTCAGTGGTACTACAAATTACATACACATAGACATATATATATACACAGAGAGATAAAGAGACCTAAAGACTGACAGAAGAAATGATTCTAGCATACATGAGAATTACATGGAGGGCCTATAAACACATAAATTCCTGGGTCCTGCTTTCAAAGTTTCTCATTAGGTCAGAGGTAGGGCCTGAATATTTGCATTTCTACCAACTCTGCAGGTGATGTTGATACTGCTGCTCAGGGAGCTACAACTTAAGAATCACTAATGAATAGAAAACTGAGAGGGAAGTGTAAAGGAATAGTAGAGTCCCAATAGCAGTACCTAGTCCCTCATAATTTGGCCATTTCTATTTAATCTAAAGCATTACTTTGAATAATCTAGATAATTCTAATTGAAATAAATGTTCTTGTACATTATAGGCTTTTTTCACATTTTAACAGTTCAATATTATATTCTCGACTAAATATTTAAACAAATAAAAGTTTATAAACTTTGTATTAGTATTCTAAAAACAAGTCTAATAGTATCACTATCATAAATAATTGTATACAGAAGTGGATTCTTATGCTTTAGAAACTGTCACTACCAATATATATGCATCCTACATATAGATAAACAGATTTTGATTACAATGAATTATATTAGTTCAATGAACTATTATATATATATATGTACATATATATATAATTTATCTATTGGAAAGAGGTATGGGATATTTTAGCTGGTATACTGCTTTTATTTCTAAGAAGGAATACTAATGTCTGTGAGAAATGGTAAGAAAGGACAATGCAGTAATTTACTTAAGCTATGGCTTATTCACAACCAGCTATTATCTCTTTAAAAATACAAATACCCATTTCAGAAAAAAAAATAGCGGGTGCCTGGGTGGCTCAGTGGGTTAAGCCGCTGCCTTCAGCTCAGGTCATGATCTCAGGGTCCTGGGATCGAGTCCCACATCGGGCTCTCTGCTCAGCAGGGAGCCTGCTTCCCTCTCTCTCTCTCTCTCTCTGCCTGCCTCTCTATCTACTTGTGATCTCTCTCTGTCAAATAAATAAATAAATAAATAATCTTAAAAAAATAGTATTTTGGCATATCAGGAAGAAAATATTATGGTTGCCAAATAATATTACTTTGATATTTCCGTGTTATATTCAATAACACAGTAGAATACTCTGGATGACATTAATAATATAATACACTAAATAGAAAATAAAAAGAAAACAAAAGTGTTAATTATCTCTTAGAAAAGTCTTGCACTGTTTTCACCCTGACAAAAGTAAAGAGTGAAGTAATATATTAATCTAAGAGAAAATTCCTACTGATATTTGACTCATTCAAATCTGAAAGAACAGTTAAGAAAATATTGACTAGGATACCTATGGACCCATAAGTCAGGCCAGGATCAGAAAAAAACTCCTCACCCCACCATGATTACTGCTTGTATCTGGCTCAGTGATGAAAAATGTAAAACATGTACTATTTTGTCATTTTGCACTTCAAAAATAAAGTTGTAATGTCAATCAAATGGTTGGTCAATCATACCATATTTTTAAAATTTAATATTTGCTGGGGAGTGAAGGGGTACTTGTAAAAGGAATAAAAGTATTACAATAGCTATGTAAGGATAAAGAAGATAAACTTTTTTCTTTAAAAGATTTTATTATTTATTTATTTGACAGAGAGAGAGAGATCACAAGTAGGCAGAGAGGCAGGCAGAGAGAGAGGAAGGGAAGCAGGCTCCCTGCTGAGCAGAGAGCCCGATGTGGGACTCGATCCCAGGACCCTGAGATCATGACCTGAGCTGAAGGCAGCGGTTTAACCCACTGAGCCACCCAGGTTCCCCAGAGATAAACTTTTTAATTAAATTATCTTAAAAGGTTTAGTTTTTTTCTTCTATCCTCAATACGGGAGACAATTTTTTTCTTGCTTCTTTATTGTGCTAACCCAAAGCACAGGGATAGCATCAGAGATAACAAAGCAGTGGAAAGCAAAGCAAGTGAAGTTTAAAATATATATATAAAGTAAAATGGAAGTTAAAAACTCAAAAGAATCAGTTTTTCTTTTCAATTCAATTCATTAGTTCTTTGTTCCACTAAAAGCAGAATAGGTTTTGCCTAAAAGGAAATGTAGAAATAAGCCTGTGTTGGGGCATCTACATGGCTAGGCTGGTTAAGCATTTGCCTTCGGCTCAGGTCATTATCTCGGGGTCCTGGATTAAACCCCAGGTCAGGCTCCCAGCTCAACAGGGAGCCTGCTTCTCCCTCTCCCTCTGCCATTTCCCTGCTAGTGTTCTCTGTCTCAAATGAATAAATAAAATCTTAAAAAAATAAGTCTGTGTTTAGAGTGTAATTGTAGATGCAAAATACTTTAAAGTAAATTTGGTCTCTTTTTATTTATTTTTATTTTAACTCCAGTATAATTAACATAAAGTGTTATATTAGTTTCAGGTGTAAAATACAATGATTAAGGAATTCCATACATCACCCAGTGTTCATCACAAGTGCACTCAAACCCCATTACTCATTTCACCTATCCCCCGACCTACCTTCCCTCTGGTAACCATCAATTTGTTCTTAATAGTTAAAAGTCTGTTTCTTAGCTTGTCTCTTTTTCCATTTGTTCATTTGTTTTGATTCTTAAATTACACATATGAGTGAAATTATATGCTATTTGTCATTCTATGACTGACCCATCTCACTTAGCGTTATACTCTCTAGCCCCATCTATGTCACTGCAAATGGCAAGGTTCCATTCTTTTTTATAGCTGAATGATGTTCCATTGTACTCTTAATAACTACTATTAACATTAAGCTGTGTGGATAACCACAAAAATATTTATATAAACACTATAATCATAATTCATTTATCAACCTAAATAGACACTATTTTATAATCTGTTAAAAATAAATATCTTGATTAAAAGTCATTGATTATAATAAAATATTTGCTTGTTTATCCTTGTGGACTTTTCTATTAGCCCATGTGGAGTTTAAGAAACAAAAGAGATGGGGCGCCTGGGTGGCTCAGTGGGTTAAGCCGCTGCCTTCGGCTCAGGTCATGATCTCAGGGTCCTGGGATCAAGGCCCGCATCGGGCTCTCTGCTCAGCGGGGAGCCTGCTTCCTCCTCTCTCTCTGCCTGCCTCTCTGCCTGCTTGTGATCTCTCTCTGTCAAATAAATAAAATAAAAATAAAAATCTTTAAGAAACAAAAGAGATGAACATAGGGGTAAGGGAAAAAAAAGAGAAAGGCAAGCAAACCATAAGAGGCTTTCAACTATACAGGACAAACTGAGGGTTGATGGGCAGGAGATGGGCTAAATGGGTGATGGGTATTAAGAAGGGTGCCTGTTGTATTGAGCGCTGGGTGTCATATGTAAGTGATGAATCACTAAATTCTAATCCTGAAACCAATATCACACTATATGTTAACTAACTAAAATTCAAATAAAAAATTGAAAAAATATAATTACAAAGAAATCTTAAAACATATTTCAGGTTAAAATCTGGCAAAGGATGAATTTTTTTTAACTTTTATTTTTTAAGTATTTTCTTTATTTATTTGATGGAGAGAGTACAAGCAGACGGAGCAGCAGGGAGGAGGAAAAGCCCACTCCCACTGAGCAAAGAGCCCAACACAGGGCTTTATCTCAGGACTCTTGGGATTATGACCTGAGCCAAAAGCATACGTTTAACTGACTGAGCCACCCAGCCACCTCAGGATGAATGTTTTAAAAGAAAAAGTGTAAAGGGAAAGCTGTACATTTCCAAAACTTTTAATATAGATAACAATTATAATATTTGTTTATAATTTAACTTAGAATGGTTATATGAGGCTTCCATTATTGTGTGTATGGAATTTTTATATTATTAACCACAGTGCTTAAGTCCTAAAACAATACCTATATCACAAAACACTGTACTACTTATTCCATAATTCACTGTTGATGTTAAAATCTATAGCATTTAAGCATTTAGGAGGGACTTTTCAATACCAGTTTAGTCATTTTCAAATTTGGTTCTGAAGAATAAATCTCATGATACTGATGTTAAAACAGTTCCGATTTAGGTTAATTCACAAAACTATTTCACTTGTCTGAGATTCTATTAATGAAATGAATGGGTTCATTTTCCAAATTTCTAGCCTCTTACTAATGCACTTCAGATAATGATGAAATTTGAGGAAAAAAAAAGTTTATTTTTAAACTTACTTAATTAAAAAAACGTTTTAATGCTAAAAACGTGTGATAACTTCATTTTCAACTACTAGAAGTAGCAAGGTGCTCAGAGATGTTATTGACCTTATTGTAATTACACTTGCCCATGGAGGGAGGGGTAGGAAAACATCAATTTCTCCTGTACTGAAAGATGGTAGAAATGTTTAAAATATCTAGTTTCTATTTAATACCCATGAAACGGCAGGCAGATAAATTCTGCTTTAGTGTTACTTATATCCTGGTCTGCCTTTCCCTCTACTTCATGACCGTCTCTTTTCAAACACCCTGCTTAGCTCCAATTTTTGTTCTAATAGTGTTCTTACTGAGAATTAAACATGAATCCTGGTTTCCTGTCATTGACGAATAGGGAAATAACTTATTCTTGAAATTTTTATATGTGGATGGAACCATGTTAAAAGAGGGTTTTGGAGATAAAAACTCAGGTGAAAGGTGCATTGGAACAATTAAGATCAACATTCCAGGTTCTAGAGAAAACAACACAAAGCCTCAATGAGAAACAGCTCTGGATTTAAAAACATGATACTCAGAAGTTTAAAAAGAAGCTACCTTCCCCCAGGTTAAACCCCTGCCTCTGATCCTAGAGAAATCTTATCATTTCCTTCCCATACTGCCCCAACTCATATACATAAGCTTTCTTGTGTTTGCTTATATTTTTTATGTTGCTGTGGATGTTTATTGCTTTAAAGTGTTAGTGTGCACTGTTTAAGGAAGTCATCTCCCAAATCTTCTCAAGTTTAGCACCAATCCCCTGTAATGGGAAGTGTGAGACCTCTCAGTAGTACCACTTTCTTCTTCCTATGTTCCTTACAGCCGCTGGTAAAGGCTGATAGCTATGCAAATTCAACAGTCACCAAGTCAGAATTCTTTTGCTTTTAGTGTACCCAATGCAAAGATTTGCTGCCTCTCCAAACTGCCACTAACCTCAAAGAGTGGAGGTGGTCAGTGAGAACTCTGGTTCCCTTAGGGTGGAGTGACAAGGTAGGGAAATCATTGAAAAGACTGAAGTACAATAGGCTTCCAAGCAACTTGTGAGCTTAAGCTACCCAGTGAGATAAAATCTCTATCTCCTCTGCACTAAACACTGTTCAGGTCACCATGACTTTCACAATATATCCAGTAAAGAGGTAAGCATCCTCCAAGTCAATCCAGATTTGTTACCTCTTTGTGCATAACCTGTCAACACATATGGATCAAAGAACAATTCTCTGGAGACTGAAGGGGGTTCCAGAATTATAGGCAACAACATATATACCTTCCATATGACTCAGGAACACTATCTGAAGAGGCAGAAAAGTAGGAATCCACCAGAATGTTCGATAAAAAAGCCTTAGCATTAAAAATATATATTTGTTAGCCTGTTTCCCCTTCTCCCTTCACAGCACCTTTTGGACCATAAAAACTCATTTCACCAACTGTTGCTCTCTTCAAATCCATCCAGATAACTGGAGTGGGTTGGGGATGTGGTGCTAGAATGTGGTTCTGGAGGGGGCCTGCTGTTAAGCACAGAAGAGAAGGGGAATGTTGGCCAGAGAAAAAGAAAGAGAAATGCAAGAATTAAAATAAAAGAAAAGGAATAAGGGGATAAGGAAAGAAAGAAAAAAATTAAAGAAGAAGGGAAAGAGAGCAAAGAGAGCAATCACTTATAATAGCTGTCAGAGCCTTTAAGCCACAGCTGTCCAGCAACAAGTGGATACTGACCGTACTTCCCCCAACAGATCCTTAGAGTCACACTCACCCATTCTACAGATTTTTCTGCCTCCTAGGTTCATCCCCCCTTTGTAGTGTAAAACTATTTCCATAGCAGCCTATGGGCACAGAATTTAAGGTGGTTCATAGCATTGAATTATATGGGTCCCACTTACTCCAGGCTGGTATCTCTCTATTACTTTCCTTTCTCCTTTACTGTAGGGCTTTGTCCAGTGGAATAATACTACTCTTTCTTTCACCCCACACAAAAACCCAATTTCCTCTACTTCCCCAAAATGTTGTCTGACAAATGTCTTTCCCCAACACACACCCACAGACACCCTGTTCCTCCTTCTTCAAACATTGCCAACATAAACACAAACTTAAATTCATGCTCAAAGGGCAGTATTTTTGAAAGTAGAATTGCTTTAGTGAAATCCACTAAATTTATAACTAGTAATATTAAATGTATTAATTGGATTATTGTTTCCAAACTTTACTTCCATTTAATGTTTCTACTAGCACAAAATAAAGTTCATTTTTAAGGTATCTAAGGACTATACAAAAGAGATAACTAATGGGTGCTTTATAGAAGGAAAAATAAATCTTGAAAGGAAGTTTAGGATTATAGAAAGAAATATATATGTAAATATACTTAATTAACTGTAACATTCTTTCACTGATATGTAATAAAGAAAATATCTAAAAAACGTGAGGTATTGACTTTAATATTTCACTTTAGAAATGTGTGAAGTTTTCAAAATCATTCACTATCTGATTATTTATTGAGATGTAAATGTGTTAGTCAATTAATCTGCAGGGGTTGTAATTCCCTTAACATGGAGCTTTGAATAAGCATAATTTTAGCTACTGCATCAACATATCAGTTATATTTTGTTTATCATCTATAAGTGTTGACTTAAGCACAGAAAGTAAAATTCAAACATAATTACTGATGCCTTTTTCATCACATTAACTGAGTTCAATTTTACCACAGCCATAATTATAGACACAATTGTTAATAAAAGAGCTAATTTTCTAAGAAATTCAATATAAATTTCAGTTGAATAAAATAAGTTTTTGAAGGAAATGTCATTCCAATGTCAATTTCAATGTCATAGTTGAAACTAAAAGGAAAAGTAGTGAACTTCCTTTCTATGAGATTTCTCACCGTGTCTTTTGGTAGCACACTTTTTTGAGTTTAACAACACTACTACTCTGAAGATTAACTTCCTTCTCCAGAGTTCCCCATCAACTGATCTCCTCACATTCTCTGCACCTCAGTTGCCACAACACCATGGATACTGTTGCTAGGAAACAAAGAATGGATTACTGTCGCATCATTAATGCTCTTATAGTTGAAAATATTTTCAAATGAGAAATTTATATAAGGCAATTCTAAGTATGAAATCTCAAAAAATTCCAATGTTATACAGGACATATTAAAGATTAAAAATATATGCCTTATGTTACTTTAACTTTAATAAAAAATAGTAAAGATAAATAGGTAACTGGTACAGTATATATATATATATATATATATATATCCAAATATTTTTGTTTTATCATAACTGTCCATTTACATAATCAAAATTAACTTGTAATTTCTGAAATAAAAACTTTGGGGACATATTGCATATTGTCTATTTAATTTTCACCTCCCAAATGATCATTGTTTTTTTGTTTGTTTGTTTTTGTTTTTTAAAGATTTTATTTATTTATATGACAGAGAGAAATCACAAGTAGGCAGAGAGGCAGAGAGAGAGAGAGAGGAGGAAGCAGGCTCCCTGCTGAGCAGAGGGCCCGATGCGGGACTCGATCCCAGGACCCCGAGATCACGACCTGAGCCGAAGGCAGCGGCTTAACCCACTGAGCCACCCAGGCGCCCCCAAATGACCATTGTTTTAAAAGCCCTTGAACAGTTACTAAATATTATAGTTGATTAACATTTTGTCATTGTTATGAGTGCCAAAAATTAATATAAAAGCCTTTTGAAAGATAGAGTTCTTTCTAACATAATGTTTTAATATAGTGTGACCAGTTTATAGAAATCATCCCATAACTTTTTTTAATAAAATATCAGAATTGAAAAGAGAGGCAAGCAAATAGATTATAGGAAGGAAAATATTTGTCAAAGCCAATGATCCAAGGGATATGTTTTGGATAGTCCATGTAGTCATTCTGCAGTGAAATGTAAAAGGGAAATAGTACACTTTGGAAGGGCCAAAGATGAAAAAGATTGCTCAATTTTTTCTGGCACTATAATATATATCAGAGGAAGTAGATAAAAAATTAATAATATCTAAGGGTTAAATCATACGTTAAATCAGAGTTTAATTTGCATAGGAAAATATATCTGTACAGTTTCTAAAGGAAATGTACAGAAATTATGTATTTCATGATATGTAATACCAAATACATATTTAAAAATTTTAAGTTTTTGAGTTCTGAATTTTTAAACATGTAATCAAATGGTAAAAATAACCAAAAATTATATAATGCTCATAATATGTCAGGTACTAAGTGCTATAATTAACTAATAATTCTCACTCAGAAAAAATGTAAAGGTAATCAGAAGACCCAAGAATTATGTGAAACAAATAGAGAACAATTTATACAAATAAATTAATGAGTAGAATAATAGATAAAATAGCCCAGTGTTAACTAAGGGACCAATAAGCACAAGTTCGGGTGGAGGGTTAAGTAGAATTTAAAGAAGTTAAAGCAATGTAGTAATAAAACAAGATAGTACCTATAACCATTAGAAGATTGAAAGAGTCTTGGGAAAATAAAAAGCTAAAATAAAAGTCAAAAAACAACTATCACTAAGTAGCTGTTTAGTGATCCAAATATCTGATTTAAGTCCCGTTGATTCCAAAGTTACAATTCCCAACTCGATTAATTGTGCTATATCTCTTTTGACTCAGTTTGATATATTTTTTAAAAATCATTAGAGATCTTTTTTTTTCCCAAATAGGAGTGATTTTAAAACTTACTGAGTCAATTGTCATATTTTAGGGCAAAACAATTCCTTCCATGAGTTCCTAAGAAAAGTGGTGGAGGAATCATGCTCTGAAGAGCCAGAAAGGTAGATATCAGGAAAATTAAATATGGTATAGACAGTGAAAAATCATTCTTAAATGGGTTTCTGAAAATGAACTGCTAGTAAACCAAAAAAACTCAATATCCGAAGTATATAGGTGGATACATCCTTGGCCAGTGACATCTATCCTGAATGAAAACTATCTGTCCTCATGTATGAGAGAGTCAAAATAAAGCACTAACATCTTGGTGGACTTATCAGGATGAAGAACAGTTTGCCTAGGGTTTTTCACTTCACCTTCTTTTACTGGTAAAATACTGCTATATTTGAAAAGCTATACTATGTTTTTTAAAAGGTATGCTATGTTTCAGGGTGTCAAGTTCAGGCTGATTTTGATACATATTTTTGCCTTTTTGTTTTGCTGATTCAGATTGACTGGTCTTTAAAAACAGTCACTCCCTGGAATAAACTTTGAGATCACATTTGGTCAAGAATTTTAATATAAAAAATCCAGATGCCAACATCCATCTAATATTAGTTGGGCAAAGGAAAATAGTAAGAACAAACTGAGGTATCAAAAGATCTTGGGTTAAGAAATTAGAACATTTTAAACAACAGGAAGTTATTGTGATGCAATACAATGCTCTGCTCTTAGCTTCTAACATTTCTTTGTATACTAAGTAGTCTACTGATTTTTAAAACAATTAGATATGCCCATGGAGTGCAGATAAAGATGGGTCTATATAAATGCTATTACAGTCCCTTTTCTGAAATGCTTTGGGTGGTGGCAGGGCATCTTTTAAATTTCTGAATTTTTCAGATATTAGAAAGGCAATATGGGAGTATATAGCATATTTTATATAACATCTCCAATGGGATCTGGAGTAGCACCTTTTAATAAAATACATTTAATATTTTTTGTAAGAAACATCCCTATTCACACCAAAGGGAATAAATAAGTACAATAATTAGCACCTCACATTTCTAGGTTTTGTTACCAAACCAGTTCATGTTAGGTCAGGGTTTGCCACCAAAAATAATTATGAAAAAAATTTATATTTTCAGAATTTTTAAAAAAATTTCTCAACTGTGGATAAGGGGCTGTGGTTGTTGTGTATAGTCTGAATTTCCATTAGGAATGTCTCTACACAAGAAAAACAGTTAAGAATGTCAATATTGATACATATATTATCTAAAGCCAGAGTTTTGTTTACAATCTCTGTGATAAATATTTGTTTGAATTTTATAATTACATTTGAATTTCACTGATGAAACCCATGCACATAGTCAACACTTTTATATTGAAATTTTACCTGAGACTACAATCACTCAAACTAACTAATCTTAATTATAGTTCCTCATATTTCAACAACTCCTAGTGTTTATAAACTATATTTATATACATTATATCATAAGCCTGAAAGGTAGGTAGGGCAGCTGTTACAATGTCATTTCATGGATGAGGAAATAGATTCATAAGGATAAATGTTTGCTCCAAAGCTGTTTTATCAGGATCTCTTTTGAAGCATGACAAATATAAACCATCAGTGCTGAACACATTGTATAGGAAAAAAAAATAACAAAATTGTGGGTAAGGTCAAAGAGTTAGAAAGCTGTGAAGGAGTAGCTAAGGAATGCTCATCCATATGTTTAATGCCTTAAGGCCCAATACAAGATCTCTCCGAGTTGTTTTCTACTTAAAGATACAGCTTTGCATTTGGCTTTTGAGATATACTTCATTACTCTTACAGCAAAAAAATGTGACCAGAACACTGATTCATTAATTGTTAACTAGTCTTTCCAGTATAGACATATGCAAGCAGTACTATTTGTACACCTACTTCTCATTATTAAATAATACAATGATCTTCATCATGTTTTACTTGTGCACAAGTAAGGTCTTATAACTGTATTTCATCCCATGAAACAAATTACATTTAAAAATAAAAAATGAAATGTTATTAATCATAAGATATAAGAGTTATAAAAGACCTAAAAGGCCATCTAGTCCATTCATCCAACCAATTATTGAATTCTCCATGCAACAGGCCTACATATCATGCATACAAATCTAACTCTAAGTATCCCCATTGACAAGTAATTAACTCTAAAGCGACCAATTCCCGCTTTGGATAGCTCTGTCAGAAAGTTCTTATGCTGAACTAAAATCTGTCATTCTGTTACTTTTACTTACTAGTTCTAGTCCTACTGCTTAGGTAGGTAGACAAGAAGTTATCCATCATTACCACAAATATTCTTCAAATATTTGAAGACTGTGTTCAGGTCTCCCATGAAGTATCTTTCCTCTAGGCAAATAAATAATCTAATTCCTCCAACAATGCTTTATAGTGTAAGGTTTTGAATCTCCTTAACATAGTGATCACAATATTCTGAACACGTTCCACTGGTTATGGTCAGTGAACCCAGGAAAGACTCAGCTCCAGTAACCAAAAACTGTGGGCTGGGCTAGTAGGGAAACTGAACTGAACACTCAGGTTGCCTGAACACTCTGAAAAGGACTGGAACATGAGTCATTTACCGGTCCCTGGGAGGAATGAAATGGCTGTGCCATGACTGGGCAACAACTCTCAGGGAAGTGGTGGCCCCCCAAAGGACAGTAGGGTGACACCCAGCTGTGACCTCACAACAGTGGAGCAGGGTGCATGTGCAAGGCCGCAACCACTCACAGTCCCAAAGACACAAAGGACAGAAATGTTTGTGGGCCCCAGAAAAATTGAAGTGGGCATGAACTTAGAAAGACTGCAGAGGTTGATGCATACAGAAGTTGAGATGGTTTGACCCAGACGGTTTACTGAAAAGGGGATACTGCAATCTTGCAGCTCTGGGATGGAGATGCAGTCATGGTCACTTTTGCTCTAACCCTCTGAAGAAGCACAGAAAGTGACCAGGGATCAAAAGTCACACAGATGACCAACTCACATTGAGCCCATCTCCCTGACAAGGGTTGGGGAAACGCTGCACAGACAAAGACACCTGAGAAGTGAAACAGCAGGCCACTTCCCCAGAAGATAGACTGGAAAAACAGGTGAATAACAAGCCTATGGATTCCATAAGGCTGTAAAACTACAGTGCCAGGGGAAAATAGTGTATTGCACTCCATGTGTTTCCTCATGACTTGTTTACCCTTCAGTCTAAAATTTTCCCCTCCATCCCTTCTTCTCTCCTTCCTTCCCTTCTTCCTTTCCTTTTCTTTCCACTTTCTCTCTCTCTCTTCTTTTTTTATTAGCCTTTTACCTGTTTCAACTAGATTCTTATATTGCCGACTTATGTTTTGAGTCACCTCTAAACTTTTTTTCACATTTATATTTTATAGATGTATGTCTCATTCTATTTCTTTTTCACTTTATTCAATATTATATACAACTATATATATATATATATTTTGCAATCTAAAATTGCAAAAAAGCATGATATATATGATGCTTTATTGCAAAAAATATATATAATTATATATATATAATTTTATATATAATTATATATTATATATAAACATATATTTATATACAATTGTTATTCATACATTATTTATATATTATATATTATTTACATATTATAAATATATAATAAATATATATTTATGTATAAGTAATATATATATATATATTGCAAAAAAAGTATATATATATATTTTTGTGACATTTTGTCCATTAGTGTCTTCTAACACACAGACCAAAATTCAGTCAGGAACAAGTGGAACACCTAAAACAGGTGAGATTATAGTATCTCCTTCGCCCCCCTTCCTTTTTTATTATTTTATTCCATATTGGCTTTATGTGCTTTTCAATTGTAGCTTCTGACCACTTCAGATTTTTTTCTAGGGTGCATTTTGATTGGGTTGTGGTTGATATTTTGGACTCAGTTAATTCACTCACACATCATCCCTTGGGCAGGATGATTAGAAGGAAATCACAACAAAGGAAAATACCAGAGACAATGTTCTCTGCCACAGAGTTAGTCAATATGGATATAAGTAAGATGCCGAAGATGGAATTCAGGATAGCAATTATAAAGTTAATAGCTAGGCTTGCAAAAAAAAATTAGTGACAGTACAGAATTTCTAAGGGTGAAAATGAGATCTAATCAGGCTGAAGTAAAAAATGCTATGAATGAGATACAGTCTAAACTGGATGCTTTAACAGCTCAGGCCAATGAGGCAGAAGTGAGAATAAGTGATCTAGATCATACAGAAAGGGAGAAAGTTGAGGGAAAGAGAGAAAGACAACTAATAGCCCATGAATAAAGGCTTTGAGAATTTCATGATACCTTGAAACAGACCAATGTCTGAATTCATGGGATCCCAGAGAGGGTGGAGAGAGAGGAGGTAGAAGATGTATTTGAGCAAATCATGACTGAGAACTTCCCTAACCTTGGGAAAGAAGCAAGCATTAATGTCCAAGAGGCAGAGAGGACCCCTCCCCAAATCAGTAAAAAATAGATCAACACCATGACATGTAACAATGAAGCTTGCAAATCTTAGAGACAAAGAAGCTATCCTGAGAACAGCTAGAGAGAGGTGTTTCCTTGTTTATGGAGGGAGGAATATCAGAATAATATCAGACCTATCCAGAGAAACCTGGCAAGCCAGAAATGGCTGGCAAGACATATTCAGCATACTAAATGAGAAGAATATTCAGCCAATAATACTTTATCTAGCAAGGCTATCATTCAGAATGAAAGGAGAATTAAAGAGCTTCCAGGACAGAAAGAACCTGGAAGAATATGTGACCACTAAGCCATCCCTGAAGGAAATATTAAGGGGGATTCTATAAGTGAAGATAGACCCCAATTGTAGAATAGAAAATAACAGAGACAACCTAAAGAAATGGGAACTTTGCAGACAATACAATGGCACTAAATTCATATCTTTCAACAGTTACTCTGAATGTAAATGAGTTAAATACTCCAACTAAAAGATGCACTGTATCAGATTGGATTTAAAAACAAACAAACCCCACAAAAAACAAGAGTCATCCATATGCTGTCTACAAGAGACTCATTTTAGACCTGAAGACATCTCAAGACTGAAAGTGAGGGGATTGAGAACAATTTACCATGCTAGTGGACTGCAAAAGAAAGCTGAAGTAACAATCTTCATATCAGGCAAATTAGATTTTAAACCAATGACTGTAGTATGAGATGTAGAGAGACACTATATCATACTTAAAGGGTTTATGAAACAAAAAAATCTAACAATTATAAATATCTGTGCCCTCAAAGTGGGAACAGCCAATTATATAGACCAATTAATAACCAAAGTAAAGAAACATATTAATAATAATACATTAATAGTAGAAGACCTTAAGACCCCATTCACAGCAATGGACAGATCATCTAAGCAGAAGATCAACAAAGAAATAAGGGCATTGAATGACACACTAGACCAGATGGACTTCACAGATATATACAGAACATTCCATCCTAAATCAACAGAATACTCATTCTCTTTGAGTGCACATGGAATTTTCTCCAGAATAGATTAAATACTGAGTAAAAATCAGGTCTCAACTGATACCAAAAAACAGAAATTATTCCCTACATATTTTCAGAACACAATGTTTTGAAACAGGAACTCAATCACAAGACATTTGGAAGGAACTTAAACAATTGGAAGTTAAAGAGCATCATGAATGAATGAGTCAGCCAGGAAATTAAAGAACTTAAACAATTCATGCAATCTAATGAAAATGAAAACACATTGGTTCAAAACCTATGGGATAGTGCAAAGGCGGTCCTAAGACGGAAGTACATAACCATCCAAGACTCTCTCAAAAAAATTAGATAAATCACAAATACATAAACTAATGTTACACCTAAAGGACCTGCAGAAAGCACAGCAAATAAAACCTAAACCAAGTAAGAGAAGAGAAATAATAAAGATTAGAGAAGAAATCAATGAAATAGAAGCCAGAAAAAACAATAGAACAGATCAACAAAACGAGGCTGGCTCTTTGAAAGAATTAATAAGATTGATAAACCTCTAGTCATACTTATCCAGAAGAGAAGAGAAAGGACACAAATTAATAAAATCATGAATGAAAGGGGAGATATCAAGACCAATACCAAGGAAATACAGACAATTATAAAAACATATTATGAGAAATTATATGCCAACAAATTAAGGTATATGGAAGAAATGAATGCATTCCTGGAAAATTATAAACTTCCAAGACTGAGACAGAGAGTTTGAAAATCTGAACAGACTAATACCTCATGAGGAAATTAAAGAAGTAATTGAAAACCTCCCAAAAAGCTAGAGTCCAGGGCCAGATGGCTATACAGGGGGAATTCTACCAAACATTTAAAGAAGAAATAACATTTATTCTACCAAAGCTGTTTCAAAAAACAGAAATGGAAGGAAAACTTCCAAACTCTTCCTATGAGGCCAACATAACTTTGATCTCTAAACCAGACAAAGACCCCATCTAAAAGGAGAATTACAGCTCAAAATCCCTGATGAACACGGATACCAAAATACTCACCAAGATATTAGCCAACAGAATCCAACAGTACCTTAAAAGGATTATTCACCATAACCAAATGTGATTTACTCCTGAGATGAAAAGGTGGTTCAACATTTGCAAATCAATCAACCTGATCAAGTGCATTAATAAGACAAGAACCATATGATCTGTGAGGCATTTAGGGGAGAGGGGCAAGATGGCAGAAAAGTAGGAGTCCCTGTTTCAACCTGTCCCCTAAAGTGAGCTAATAATCAACAGAACACTCTGAACACCCATGAAACCAGCCTGAGATGTAGGATTATACACTTCTGGATCCCTATGGGGGCAGAAGATGCCAGTGAAGAGATAAAGTGTACTGGGAATGATAGTACTGATATTGGAGGATAAATAGAAGGGGGAGGGAGCCACCAGAAGCAACCCACTGGAAAGTAATACCCCAATAAGAAAGTGCCCTGTGACTGGGGACCAGCATTGACTTGGAGTCTAGTTAAAATGTTAGACCTGGAGTCTAGTTAAAATGTTTTAGGTGTTTAGAGTCATGGGTGAAGGCTGCAGAGAAAGTTAGGCTATCTACTAAATTAGATATTGGAACAAACTAGTTATTGGTAAATAATTTCCTGGTTATGATGCCCAGGAAAGGGCTAATTTATTATCTTTAGAGATCTAAGATATTCTTTTTAAAGACTTTTGCTAATGTTTATTCTTGACCCTTGGAAAAGCAAGAAATAGGCAGTGTGGCCCTAGAAGCCCTTATGAAGGTCTTCAGCACTACTGATGGTGCCTTCTCCTTAACTCCATTGCTTGTTATATCCTTAACATATCTTAACTTTCCCATTATAATTAACGATGTATAATCTAGGAAGTTAACTAGTTACTTTTGACTATTAGTGGTAGAATAGGATTGAAAAGACAGATAATTACTATGTTTAACTTTAAAATGTATTACGTATTTCTGATAGCAATTTTAGCTTTTTAAGAAAGTTTCTGAATATGGATAATAAGGTTAAATTATATTCCTTGAATAATCATACACTGACGACCTGGCAAGGCAAATCTACAGGATAAAGTGATGACAGATGACATGATAAAATGATGACAGATACCAGGCTAAGATCTAGAAAGGAGTTTATCCACAAAATAATTAACACATGAAAATTTGAGACCTAGGTACAATGATAGTAGCCAATTTCAAAAGATTTTTTTATTTTGATTTTTTAAAATTTAAATTCAATTAGCCAATGTTAGTTTTTGACATAATGTTCAATAATTCATTAGTTGCATATAACACCCATTGCTCATCACATCACATGCCCTCCTTGATGCCCATCACCCAGTTACCCCATCCCTCCACCCACCTCCCTATATGCAACCCTTAATCTGTCATGGTTTGTCTCCTCTATGATTCCTCCCATTAAGTTTCCCTCCCTTTCCCTATGGTCCTCTGCACTATTCCTTATGTTACACATTTGAGGGAAACCATATGATAATTGTCTTTCTCCGCTTGACTTATTTCACTTAGCATAATACTATCCAGTTCCATTTATGTTGATGCACATGGTAGGTATTCATCCTTTCTGATGGCTGAGGAATATTCCATTATATATACGAACCACATCTTCTTTATCCATTCAGCTGTTAAAGGGCATCTTGTTTTTAAATAATAATTTATTTATTTGAAAGAGAGAGAGAAAGAGTATGAACATCAGATGGGAGAGGGGCAGAAGGAGAAGAAGAAAATCTCAAGCAGACTTCCTGCTGAGCAGAGCCAGACCCTGGGCTCAATCTCAGGATTCTGAGATCAAAACCAAAGTCAAAGTCAAGAGCCAGACACTTAGCTGACTGAGCCACCCAGGCACTCCTCAAAATAGGTTTTTAAAGACACATACCTAATGGATACTCTGTTAAATTTAAGAATGTCTGGCTCAGGGGCACCTGGATGGCTCAGTGGGTTAAGCCACTGCCTTCGGCTCAGGTCATGATCTCAGGGTCCTGGGATCGAGTCCCGCATCTGGTTCTCTGCTCAGCAGGGAGCCTGCTTCCCTCTCTCTCTCTCTGCCTGCCTCTCCATCTACTTGTGATTTCTGTCTGTCAAATAAATAAATAAAATCTTTAAAAAAAAAGAATGTCTGGCTCAAAGATGAATGAGATAGAGAGGATGAGAATTTAATAAAATATACAACAAAGATTTACCTACTGAACAAAAAGATAATTTTCAGCCAGCCATCAATGTTTAAGTACAAAAAATAACTCCCTGTATCTATTCCTAGCAGATATATTCTGTTGTACAGTCTATTTTTAAATTATGATAGAAAACTCCCACACTATAATGATACAAGAAATTTTTCAGCACTTTATTGACTTTGTGAATGGAGATTAACAAAAAAGAAAATACAATTTATAATACAGTGAGATTATTGACCTTTTGTCCTTTCAACAAAGAAAAGTAAAAATCCAATGGAATAAGCAATTAGGCCATAAACTTTAATAATTATAAGTAGCAAAATATCAAACTATCTTAGAGATCTGTCATATACCAGCCCAAAATCCAGCACTGAAATTCCTTATTTACACCGTGAATGTTTCAGAAAACTCCTGTTATTCAATTTACCATCTAGAAACATAAACTCTATTTCTATCATATAAGAAGTATACAATATACAGCACGTATTTATTGCCTTCCTTATTACAATCAGTTATTCCATTTCACCAGAAACATCAGTAAACATAAAGCTAAATTCTTAAGAGGAAAAAAATAATACCAGTATTTGGCAAACAGGGCTATTTTTTTTTCAGAACTCTGTAGGCTAGAAATATGAGTTTTAACATTATTTGTAATTAAAGGTTTCTATACTTTTTTTTGCAGAAATTCTATGTTTGAGTTACCATATAAGTTTTCACCAAAAATTAGCAAGAGTTATACTGACATCATTAGAAACACTATTTTTCATGGAGTTTTCTTGTCTTCCAGAAATGAGCAAGGAAAGGAGATAGAAAACAAATAGAAAGGAGGTGGAAAAATGTAATCATAAAACAAATGGTTGAAAAGGTTACTTGAATTAAACTGAATGAAAATATACAAATTGTACAAAACATTGTTATAAGCCAGAGCACATTAGAAATGTTTCATTGTAGGAAAACTTATAAAGTTATCAAGTTATTTTTGAAATATTACAGATCACCAGCTTATTGAGCATGTATTACTGTAAGGAACTTTAGGGAACACTAGAAAGCATAAAGTACTCTTCCCACTGACCACAAAAAACTTACAACTTAACTAGGAAAATTTAAAAATACATATCAGATAGATGATAGATAGATAGATAGATAGATAAAATGTCAACTAGCAATGCAAGTAGTATATATAACTAAGTACCCAATGAGCTGCATATAAAATGAGAATAAGAGTTCAGAGAACGGAGAGACTGGATATGATAACAAAAAGCTCTCAGGTATGGACCTTAAGTTTTATTTTGAAACATAGTTAGAATTCTGACAGATAGGTGAAAGTATGGAGTAAATATACCAGTATGGGAAAACTTAAAAAAAATCTGAAATAAAATGTGAAAGACAACAGTAAGAAAGGGAATGAAATGGATGACACAATGCATGCACATGGAAGTCAATGTGTAAACCAGAGTAGCTTATATAAATTAGAAAACATTTTTTAAGTTTAAAATATAGTTGTTAGGCCATAGGGAGACACAAAAGTTTCTGAGTATGAAAGTGAAATGTCAAAAATTATGTTTTTTTAAAGATTAATCTAGAAAGAGTACCTACAGTGAATTAGACTAAAAGGCAAAACTCAGGGAACATGATGACAGAAATGGGAAAACAGAAGACTGGGGAGATGCCAAACATTATAATTTTAGAACCAATCACAGTTGGTGATAAATATATAGGACAAAACAAGAGAGAAGGATTAACCAAGAAAACTAGATACATGGTTTTGTTCAAATTATTTAACATTCTGTGCCTCAGTTTCCTTATCTATTATAATGAGAAAATTCTCTGGAGTTCATTCCAAAGGTAAAATAATTCCATGATTCAATAGCTTCAAGTTTTCAAACTTGGGTGACTGACTAGGAAAATGATGTATTGACCATTATTTAGAATGTAATTCTTAGACTTGTCTGCATTAAAATCACCTTGAATGTTTCTTAAACACAGACTGCTGAACCCACCACCAGGATATCTGATTGGGATGGTTTTATTAGTGCCAGAAAATGTGCATTTCCAACTTCCCAGGTGATTCTGATACTGCTAGTCCAGGGACCTTACCTTAAGAATCCTTGGTTTAGGAAATGAGGAAAATAAATCCATCAAAATGGAATCTGTATACACAATTTGGAATGGCTTTTGTGAAAGCATACCCAAATATTCAGGAAATTATTCCCCTTATCACTGGTGCATATACTTAAAAACGTTCTACAAAATTTTACATGAGAAAATGAAATCATAGAATTATACGGTTCCATATATAATTATAGGTGCTTCTTCTGGTTTCCATAGCACTTTCTAAATATATGTATTATTTCATATTGTTAATATTAATAATAATATTGTTAATGCCTCGTATTTTCTTATCACATCATTTGCTTTCACATCTATCTCTTTCATTGGATCCTCAAGCCTAGAGGTAGAGGAACATCTCATTTATCTCTATTCCCAATATCTAATAAATCCTGAAATATACCAAGAAAAAGAAAATAATGAGATGAGGGGGTAGTTTTGAGATGGCATATCAGGAGGACCTTGAACTTGCCCTGTCCTATGAATACAACCAGATAAACCTCCAAATATTTTGAACAACTAGAAAGAGGATCATAGGACTACAGAAACAATCTGTATGTATGTATGAGGAATGTGGCAGAGGTGAGGAGCATTTTAGAAGGGCAAGTCAGCTTCTGAGCCAGCAGAGTAGACTTCTCCCTCAGAAGACCAAAAGAAAACCCTGCATATACCAAGTCTACTGATTAAAGAAAGCTCCAAAACACCAGCTTCCAACTTAACTTCACAAAAAAAAAAAAAAAAGCTTATCTACATAAAGGACCAAATACTCCCCACTGCAGGAAAGGAGGAACTCTGTAGAGGAAGGACCAGAGGGAAAGAGAAGCCAAAATAAAACAGCACAGTGTAAACAGCATACACTAGAATCACTTCCTGGAGATTTTGTTGTTGATATTATTAATGCTGTTTTTGCTCTCCCCCTCTCTTTTTTCTCTTTTTCTTTTTCTTTCTTTCCTTTTCTGGATAAAATGAGTAGATGGAGAAATCTGCAGCAAAGGAAAGAAACAGAGGTAATACTCTCTTCCACAGATTAAATCAGTATGAATATTAAGTAAGATGTTGGAAGTGAAATTCAAAACAATGATTATAAAGATACTAGCTGGTCTTGAAAAAAAGGATAAAAGACACTAGAGAATCCCTCGCTGTAGAAATAAAAGAACTAAAATCTAATCAGGCTGAAATATAAAATGATATTACTGAGAAGCAGTAAAAATTGGAGGTGCTAATTGCTAGGGTAAATAAGGCAGAAGAGTCAGTGATACTGAAGACAAAATGATGGAAAGTAAGGAGGCTGAGAAATAGAAGAACTACTACTTGATAATGAGGGAGGCTTAGAGAAGTCAGTGACAGCATAAAGCTCAGTATTTAAATAACAGGGGTCTGAGAAGAGTGGGAAAGACAGAGAGTGACAGAAGGATTATTTGAACAAATAGAGAAGAAAACTTCCTTAATCTGGGGAAGGAAACAAGCATTCAAGTCCAGGAAGCACAGAGAACTCCCAAAGAAATTGTTAAAAATAGGTCAACTCCTGGACATGTAATAGTAAAGCTTGCAAATTTCAGAGATGTAGAGAAAGTCCTGAAAGAAGCTTGGGAAAAGAGAACCTTAAACTACAAGAGTAGAAACATAAGGTTAGCAGTAGGCCTGTCCACAGAGGTATGGCAGGACAGAAAGGGCTGACATGATATATTCACAGGGCTAAATGAGAAAAACATGCATCCAAGAATATTTTATCCAGAAAGGCTGTCATCCATAATGGAAGGAGAGATAAAGAGAATCTGGGACAAACATAAACTTTAAAAAAATGCAAACACTAAAATAGCCCTGAAAGAAATATTTAAGGGGATCCTTTGCATGAAGAAAGAGCCCAAACTAACAAAGACCAGAAAGATCTACAGAAATAGCAAACTTACAGGTAATAAAATGTCATTAACTTCATTTCTTTCAATAATTACTCTGAATATAATAGGATTAAATGCTCCATTAAAAAGACACAGGGTATCATATTGGATAAAACAAAACAAGAAACCAAAGCTCATTGAGATATGCTGTATACAAGAGACTCATTTTAGACCCAAAGACCCCTCCAGATTGAAAGTGAGGGGGAGGAGAACTATTTATCATGACAATGGACATCTAAAGGAAACTGGGATAGCAATCCTTATATCAGACAAATTATATTATAAACCAAAGATTGTAGTAAGGGATGAAGAGGGACACTATATCATAATTAAAGAGTCTATCCGATAAGAATATCTAACAATTGTAAATAATTATGTCCCTAACTGATGAGCACCCTATTACATAAATCAATCAATAACAAAATTAAAGAAACACATTGAAAATAATGCAATAATAGTAGGGACTTTAATACCCCACTCATAGCAATGGACAGTTCATCTAAAGCAGATAAACAAGGAAACAAGGGCTTTGAATGACACACTAGACCAGAGGGACTTCACAGATATATTCAGAGCATTTCATCCTAAAGCATCAGAATGTACATTCTTCCTGAGTACACATAGAACCTTCTCCAGAATAGAGAACATGATGAGTCACAAATAGGTCTCAAAAAACAAAACAAAACAAAACAAACGAAAAAAAATAGGTCTCAAACAGTACCAAAAGAATGGTATCATTCCCTGCATATTCTCAGACCACAATGCTTTAGACGTTTTTTAAAGATTTTATGTATTTATTTGAGAGAGAGAGAGAGAGAGAGAGAGTGAGAGAGCATGAGCAGGGTGATGGGCAGAGGGAGAAGAATACTTCCTGCTGAGCAGGGAGCCCAATGCAGGGCTCTATCCCAGGACTCTGGGATCATGACCTGAGCCGAAGGCAGATGTCTAACTGACTGAGCCACCCAGGCACCCCAGACCACAATGCTTTATCAAGAAAATTTGGAAGGAACACAAATACATGGAGGAGAAAGCATCCTACTAAAGAATGAATGGGTCAGCCTGGAAATTAAAGAAGAGTTTAAAAAAATCATGAATGCAAATGCAAATGAAAACACAACAGTACAGAACCTTTGAGAAGTAGCAATGGTGGTCCCAAGAGTGAAGTATACAACCATACAGACTTTCTCAAGAAACAAGAAAAGTCTCAAATACACAAATTAACTTGAACCTTACAAAGCTAGAGAAAGAACAACAAATAAATACTAAATAAATCCAGCATAAGAGAAATAAAGATTAGAGAAGAAATCAACGAAATAGAAAACAATAGTAGAAAAAATCAACAAAAGTAGTAGCTGGTTCTTTGAATTAGTAAAATCGATTAACCCTTATCCAGACTTATCAGATAAATAAGAGAAAGGAACCAAATAAAATCGCAAACGAAAGAGAGATCACAACTAACACTGAAGAAATACAATTATAGAAACATATTATGAGCAACTCTATGCCAACAAGTTAGGCAATCTGGGAGAAATGGATGCATTCCTATAAAAATATAACCTATCAAAACTGAAAACTAAAGGAGCCCTATAACCAGCAAGGAAATTGAAGCAGTAATCAAAACTCTTCTAACAAACAAGAGCCTAGGATGAGATGGCTTCCCAGGGGAATTCTCCCAAACATTTAAAGAAAAATAAATACCTATTGTTCTGAAGATGTTTCAAAAAAACAGAAATGGAAGGAAAACTTCCAAACTCATTCTATGAGGCCTTGATTTCAAAACTAAATATAGACCACACCAAAAAGGAGAAATATAGACCAATATCTTGATGAACGTGGGTGTAAAAATTCTCACCAAGACAATAGCTAATACAATCCAACAGTAGATTAAAAGGATTATTCTTCACGACAAAATGGGTTTTATTCCTGGATGGCAAGGCTGGTTTAGCATCCACAAATCAATCACTGTGATACATCACATTAATAAAAGCAAGGACAAGAACCATATGATCCTCTCAATGGTGCATAAAAAACATTTAACAAAATGCAACATTTTTTTTCTTCATTAAAACTCTCCACAGTGTAGGGATAGAGGGATCATAGTTCAATATCATAAAAAATATGTATATTAAATGCTCTAAGAGATTATCATTCTCAACAGGAAAAAACTGAGAACTTTTCCTCTAAGGTTGCAAACACTACAGGGATGCTCACTCTCAACACTGATGTCTAACATAGTACTACAAGTACTCTCCTTAGCAACAGACAACAAAAAGAAATAAAAGGCATTCAAATTGGCAAAGAAGAAGTCAAACTCCCACCCTTTGCATATGACATGATACTTTGTGTGGAAAATCCAAAATATTTCACCCCCAAATTACTAGATCTCATATAGGAATTCAGCAAAGTGGCAGGATATAAAATCAACACACATAGATCACTTGCATTTCTTTGTACTAACAATGAGACAGAAGAAAAAGAAATTAAGGAATCAATACCATCTTCAATTGCACCAAATACCATAAGATACCTAGGAATAAACCTCACCAATCAGTCAAAGGATCTGTACTCTTAAAACTATAGAAAATTTTAGTATTTTATTCTCTCATTCATATATTCTTATCTGGATAAAATGACAAGGTGGAAAAACTCACCATACAAAAAAGAACTAGAGACAGTACCAATGGCTAGGGAACTAATCAATATAAACATTGGTAATAAGTCGGATCTAGAGTTCAGAATGATGATTCTCAAGATGCTAGCTGGGCTCGAAAAAGGCATGGGAGATATTAGAGAAAACCCATCTGGAGAAATAAAATCGTTTTCTGGAGAAATAAATTCCCTTTCTGGAGAAATAAAATAAATTCTAACCAGGCTGAAATTAAAAAAAAATATATTAATGAGATGCAATAAAAACTAGAGCTCTTACTGTTAAGATAAATGAGGCAGAAGAGAGAATTAGTGATATTGAAGACCAAATGGTGGGAAATAAAGAAGCTGAACAAAAGAGAGACAAACAACTACTGGACCATGAGGGAAGAATTCGAGAGATAAGTGATACCATAAGACAAAACAATATTAGAATAATTGGAATTCCAGAAGAAGAAGAAAGAGACAGAGGAGCAGAAGGAATATTGGAATTATAGTAGATAATCTCCCTAATACAGCAAAGGAACAAGTATCAAAATCCAGGAGGCACAGAGAAACGCCCTGAAAATCAATAAAAATAGGTCTAAACCCTGTCACTTAATAGTAGAACTTCAAGTCTTAGTGACAAAGAGAAAATCCTGAAAGCAACTCGGGACAAGAAGTCTGTAACATACAGGTATAAATATTAGATTGGCAGCAGTCTTATCCACAGAGACCTGGCAGGCCAGAAAGAACTGGCATGATATATTCAGAGCACTAAATGAGAAAAACATGCAGCCAAGAATACTATATCCAGCTAGGCTATCACTGAAAATAGAAGGAGTGATAAAAAGTTTCCAGGACAAACAAAAATTAAAAGAATTTGAAAACACCTAACCAGCCCTACAGGAAATATTGAAAGAGGTCCTCTAAGCAAAGAGAGAGCCTAGAAGTAGTAGACCAGAAAGGAACAGAGACAATATACTGCAACAGTCACCTTACAGGCACCTTACAGGCATTGTACAGGCAATACAATGGCACTAAATTCATATCTTTCAATAGTTACACTGAATGTAAATGGGCTAAATGCCCCAATCAAAAGACAGAGGGGATCAGAATGGATTAAAAAAAAAGACCCATAGATATGCTGTCTGCAAGAAACTCATTTTAGACCCAAAGACACCTCCAGATTTAAAGTTAGGGGGTGGAAAACAATTTACCATGCTAATGGACATCAGAAGAAAGCAGGAATGGCAATCCTTATATCGGATCAATTAGATTTTAAGCCAAAGACTATAATAAGAGATGAGGAAGGACACTATATCATACTCAAAGGGTCTGTCCAACAAGAAGATCTAACAATTTTAAATATCTAAGCCCCTAACGTGGGAGCAGCCAATTATATAAAGCAATTAATAACAAAATCAAAGAAACACATCAAAAATAATACAATAATAGTAGGGAATTTAACACTCCCCTCACTGAAATGGACAGATCATCCAAGCAAAAGATCAACAAGGAAATAACGGCCTTAAATGACACACTGGACCAGATGGACATCACAGATATATTCAGAACATTATATCCCAAAGCAACAGACTACACATTCTTCTCTAGTGCACATGAAACATTCTCCAGAATAGATCACATCCTCGGTCCTAAATCAGGACTCAACTGGTATCAAAAGATTGGGATCATTCCCTGCATATTTTCAGACCACAATGCTCTGAAGCTAGAACTCAATCACAAGAGGAAAGTTGGAAAGAATTCAGACACATGGAGGCTAAAGAGCATCCTACTAAAGAATGAATGGGTCAACCAGGAAATTAAAGAATAATTGAAAACATTCATGGAAACAAATGATAATGAAAACACAATGGTTCAAAATCTGGGGGACATAGCAAGGCAGTACTGAGAGGAAAGTATACAGTGATACAAGCCTTTCTCAAGAAATAAGAAAGGTCTCAAATACACAACCTAACCCTACACCTAAAGGAGATGAAGAAAGAACAGCAAAGAAAGCCTAAATCTAGTAGGAGAAGATAAATAATAAAGATCAGAGAAGAAATCAATGAATGAGAAGCCAAAAGAACAGTAGAACAAATCAAAGAAACTAGGAGGTGTTTCTCTGAATGAATTAATATGATGGATACATCACTGGCCAGACTTATCAAAAAGAAAATAGAAAAGACCCAAATAAATAAAATCATGAATGAAAGAGGAGAGATCACAACCAACACCAAAGAAATACAAACAATTATAAGAACATACTATGAGCAACTATACACCAGCAAATATGACAATCTGGAAGAAATGGATGCATTTCTAGACACATATAAACTACCAAAACTGAACAAGGAAGAAGCAGAAATCCTGAAAAGACCCATAACCAGTAAGGATATTGAAGCAGCCATCAAAAAATCTCCCAACAAGCAAAGGGAGATGGGGGCCAGATGGCTTCCCAGGGGAATTCTACCAAACACTTAAAGAATAATTAATACCTGTTCTCCTGAAACTGTTTAAAAAAATAGAAATGGAAGGAAAACTTCCAAACTCATTTTATGAGGCCAGAATTACCTTGACCCCAAAACCAGACAAAGACCCCATCAAAAAAGAGTATTACAGACCAGTATCCTTGATGAACACAGATGCGAAAATTATCATCAAAATTCTAGCCAACAGGACCCAACAGTACATTAAAAGGATTATTCACCACAACCAAGTGGGAGTTATTCCTGGGCTGCAAGATTGGTTCAACATCTGCCAATGAATCAATGCAACACAATTAATCAATTAATAAATAATCAATAATCAATTAATAAAAGAAAGAACAAGAACCATATGATACTCTCAGTAGATGCTGAAAACGCATTTGAGAAAGTACACCATCCTTTCTTGATCAAAACTCTTAAAAGCGTAGGGACAGAGTGTACATACCTCAATATCATCAAAGCCATCTAAGAAAAACCCACAGTGAATATCATTCTCCATGAGGAAAAACTGAGAGCTTTTCCACAAAGATCAGGAACATGACAGGGATGTCCACTATCACCACAGCTACTCAACATAGTACTAGAAGTCCTAGCCTCAGCAATCAGAGAACAATAAGAAATAGATGGAATCCAAATTATCAAAGAAGAAGTCAAATTTCTCACTCTTTGCATATGATATGATACTTTATGTGCAAAGCCCAAAGCTGCTAGAACCCATACAGGAATTCAGTAAAGTGTCAGGATATAAAATCAATGCACAGAAATCAGTTGCATTTCTTTACACCAACAACAAGACAAAAGAAGGAGGAACTAAGGAGTTGATCCCATTTACAATTGCACCCAAAACCATAAGATACCTAGGAATAAACCTAACCAAAGAGGCAAAGAATCTGTACTCAGAAAACTATAAAGTACTCATATAAGAAATTGAGGAAGACACAAAGAAATGGAAAAGCGTTCCATGCTCATGGATTGGAAGAACAAATACTGTGAAAATGTCTATGCTACCTAAAGTAATCTACAAATTTAATGCAATCCTTATCAAAATACCATCAGTTTTTTTCAAAGAAATGGAACAAATAATCCTAACATTTATATGGTGCCAGAAAAGACCCTGAATAGCCAGAGGATTGTTGAAAAAGAAAGCCAAAGTTGGTGGCATCACATTTCAAGACTTCAAGCTCTATTACAAAGTTGTCATCATCAACACACTATGGTACTGGCACAAAAATACACATAGATCAATGGAACAGAATAGAGAACCCAGAAATAGACCCTCAACTCTATGGTCAACTAATCTTCGACAAAGCAGGAAAAATGTCTAATGGAAAAAAGACAGTCTTTTCAAAAAATGGTATTGGGAAAATTGGATAGCTACATGCAGAAAAATGAAATTGGACCATTTCTTTACACCACACATGAAAATAGACTCAAAATGGATAAAGGACCTCCATGTGAGAAAGGAATCCATCAAAATCCTTGAGGAGAACACAGGCAGCAACCTCTTCAACCTCAGCTGCAGGAACTTCTTCCTAGAAATTTTGCCAAAGGCAAGGGAAGCAAGGGCAAAAATGAACTCTTGGGACTTCATCAAGATCAAAAGCTTTTGCACAGCAAAGGAAACAGTCAACAAAACCTAAAGACAACTGACAGAATGGGAGAAGATATTCACAAATGATATATCAGATAAAAGGCTAGTATCCAAAATCTATAAAGAACTTAGCAAACTCAACACCCAAAGAACAAATAATCCAATTAAGAAGTGGGAAGAGGACGTGAACAGACATTTCTGCAAAGAAGACATCCAGATGGCCAACAAACACATGAAAAAATGCTCCATATCACTCGGCATCAGGATAATACAAATCAAAACCACAATGAGATACCACCTCACACCAGTCAGAATGGCTAGAGTTAACAAGTCAGAAAATGACAGATGTTGGAGAGGGTGCAAAGAAAAGGGAACACTCCTACACTGTTGGTGGAAATGTAAGCTTGTGTAGCCCCTCTGGAAAACAGTATGGAGGTTCCTCAAAAAGTTGAAAATAGAGCTACCATACAACCCAGCAATCTCACTACTGGGTATTAACCCTAAAGATATAAATGTAGTGATCCAGAGGGGCACGTGCACCAGAATGTTTATAGCATCAATGTCCAGTATAGCCAAACTGTGGAAAGAAACTTGATATCCATCAACAGATGAATGGATAAAGATGATGTGGTACACACACACACACACACACACACACAATGGAATACTATGCAGCCATCAAAAGAAATGAATTTTTTGCCATTTGCAAAGACATGGATGGAACTAGAGGGTATTATTCTTAGTGAAATAAGTCAATCAGAGAAAGACAATTATCATATGATCTCCCTGATATGAGCAATTTAAGAGGCAGAGTGGGGAGTTTGGGGGTTAGGGAAGGAAAAAAATGAAACAAGATGGCATTGGGAGGGAGAAAAACCAGAAGAGACTCTTAATATCATAAAACAAACTGAGGGTTGCTGGGGGCTGGGGGGTATGGAGAGGGTGGTTGGGTCATGGACATTGGGGAGGGTATGTGCTATGGTGAGTTGGTGAGTGCTGTGAAGTGTATAAGCCTGACGATTCACAGACCTGTAACTCCTGTGGCAAATAATACTTTATATGTTAATAAAACTAATAATTTTTTAAAAAAGCTGTAATCCTCAAGACAGTATGGTATTGGTACAAAAACAGACACATAGATCAATGGAACAGGACAGAGAACCCAGAAACGGACCCTCAGTTCTATGGTTGACAAACCTTTGACAAAGCAGGAAAAAATATCCAGTGGAAAAAAGACTGTGTCTTCAACAAATGGTGTTGGGAAAATTGGACAGCCACATGCAGCACAATGAAACTGGCCATTTTTATTACACCATACACAAAAACAAACTCAAAATGGATGAAAGATCAAGTGTGAGACAGGTATCCCATTTGTGGGAATGCAATCTGATAAAGTCACTCTGGAAAATAGTATGGAGGTTCCTCAAGAAGTTAAAAATAGAGCTATCCTACAACACAGCACAACTAGATATTTACCTAAGGGTTACAAATGTACTGATCCAAGGGGCACCTGCATCCCAATGTTTATAGCAGCGATGTCCAAAATAGCCAAACTATGGAAAGAGCCAAGATGCCCATCAAAGGATGAATGGATAAGGAAGATGTGGTATATATACATAATGGAAAAATACTCAGCCATCAAAAGAAACAATCCTTCCATTTGCAGTGATGTGGATGGAACTAGAGGGTATTTTGTTAATGAAGGAAGTCAGTGAGAAAAAGAGTATTATCATATGATTTCATTCATTTGGGGAATTTCTGAAACTAAATAGAAGATCATAAGGGAAGGGAGGGGAAAATAAAATAACATGAAATCAGAGAGTGAGACAAACCATAAGTGATTCTTAACTATAAGAAAGATACTGAGGGTTGCTGGAAGGGGAAGTGGGTGGGGGGATGGGGTAACTGGGTGATGGGCATTAAGGAGGACATGTGATAGAATGAGCACTAGGTGTTATATGCAACTGATGATTTGCATATTATGTGCAAATGATGATTCCCAATTCAATTCTGACGATTCTCAGAATTCTAACTCTGAAACTAATAGTACACTATATGTTAATTAATTGAATTTAAATATTTTTTATAAAAAATGAGATAGTATTTTTCTTAAAGTAGCAATTTCAAATAAGATGGAAACAAAGATTTATGTACCAAAATACTCAGTGGATTAAACATTTGAAAAAGGTTAGATACTTTATACAAAATAAACCATTAACCATCTAAAATCACCTCAAAATAGGCAATTAACCAGACATTTAAAATCATTTCAACATAGTATTTGAAGGGGCACATGCCCCCAGTGTTTATAGCAGAAATGTCAACAATAACCAAAATATGGAAAGATCCCACATGTCATTCAACAGATGAATGCATAAAGAAGATGTGGTGTGTGTGTATATATACATATATGTATATGTATGTATATATGTATATATGTATATGTATATATTTTATTACTCAGTCATCAAAAAGAATGGACTCTTACCATTTACCACCATATAGATGGAACTAAAGGGTATTACCTTAAGTGAAATAACTTAACTCAGTGAAAAAGAGAATTACAAACCTATGATTTCACTCATATGTGGAATTTAAAAAACAAAACAGATGAACACAAGAGAAGGGAAGGGAAAGTAAAATAAGATGAAAACAGAGAGGAAGATAAACCATAACAGTCTCTTAAGTATAGGAAACAAACTTAGGGTTGCTAGAGGGGGAGTAGGTGGGGGAATGGGGTAACTGGGTGATGGGCATGAAAGACAGCACTTGAAGTAATGAGTACTGGGTGTTGTATGCACTGATGAATCACAAAATTCTTCCTCTGAAACTAGTAATATGGTGTATGTTAATTTTTAAAAATTAAAAAAATAATAAAACCATTTTAAAAGAATACTAATAGTGGAAAATTTCAAGATATTAATATTGGATACAAAATGTTACATACTATGATCCAAATTATGAAGAATATGATATACATATCATACATATAGGCAGAAAAAATAAAATATAATAGGCTATCTTTTGGTAATATTTCAGTTTTTAAAAACTTTTTTGTCATTCCTGCAATTTTCTTCATAAACATGACATTTAGAATCCAAAAAATGGGATTTAAAAGACAAAAACAGCTGAGCATAGTAGAAGGAAAGGAAAAACAAAATAAGATAAAAACAGAGAGGGAGGTAAACCATAAGAGACTCTTAATTATAAGAAACAAACTGAGGGTTGCTAGAAGAGAAGTGTGTGGGGGGATGGGATAATTGAGTGATGGCCATTAAAGAAGGCATTTGGTGTAACAAGCACTGAGTGGTATATGAAACTGATGAGTCACTAAATTCTACCTCTGAAACTAATAATGAGCTATATGTTAAGTAAATTGAACTTAAACACAAAATTTCTTAAAAATATATAACAATTTCATTATCAACTTGAGGTTTAGTTGTGGTATATTACATCAGAGTTGAATGCAAAAATATTTGCAGTTTTTTGTTTCTTATGATTAATAAATGTATATGAAGAAACTAACTAATCATAATGCTAGGTAATAAGGATAAAGAGTATCCCAAAACCATTTTCTTCCCCGTTCTCAGTGCCCCAGACGCGCGCCCTACCCACAGCCTCCTCTGAAAAGAGGTGCGCGCAAGCCGGGCACTCCCAGCCCGGGCCGGCGGCAAAATCTCAGTGTGCGATCGCTGCTTGGAACCTCTCTGGCGGTCAGGAGCTCCCAGACAGCCGCCACTGCCTTGGCTTTGGGGACAAGCAAAAGATCCTGCGCCCCCAGGGTCTTCAACTTGGAACCTGCACTGCCAGCGTCCAAGGGGGAATGTATTCAGCTTCTGCACCCAGACTGAGGCTTCTCTCTGAGAAGGAGATCAGGAAGTGTTCCAGGGTGCACCTTGACTGCACCAGAGTGGATACATCCAGCTACATCTGTTCAGTCTTCTCCCACCAAAATGACTAGGAGGAGGAATGCCCAACAGAAGAAAAATACAGAGGATGGACCTTCTGCAGAGCTAACGGCTATCAACATAGACAATATGTCGGAAAGAGAATTCAGGCTAACAATTATCCAGGCAATAGCTAGGTTGGAGAAAGCCATGGATGACCAAACAGAATTGATTAGGGCCGAACTGAAAGCGACCAGACAGGATGTTCACAATGTTAGGGTGGAGCTCAAAGCTACCAGGGAGGAGGTCCACAATACTCTCAATGAGTTCCAATCCAATCTAAACTCTCTCAAAGCTAGGGTAACTGAGACAGAAGATAGAATTAGTGATCTGGAAGACAAACAGATAGAGAGAAAGGATCAGGAGGAAGCCTGGAACAAACAGCTTAGATCCCATGAAAGCAGAATTAGGGAAATAAATGATGCCATGAAGCGTTCCAACGTCAGAATTATTGGAATTCCTGAAGGGGAGGAGAAAGAAAGAAGTCTAGAAGATATCGTGGAACAAGTCCTTGATGAAAATTTTCCGAATCTCGCGAATGAAACCAGCGTTCATGTACTAGAGGCTGAACGGTCCCCACCCAAGATTATACACTCCAAAAAAAAAACATCACGACACCTGATAGTCAAATTGAGAAATTATAATTGTAGGTATAATCTCTTGAAAGCTGCCAGGGCAAAGAGGCTCCTTACTTACAGAGGGAAGCCCATCAGAATAACGTCAGACCTGTCCACAGAGACCTGGCAAGCCAGAAGAGGCTGGCAAGATATATTCAGGGCACTAAATGAGAAGAACATGCAGCCAAGAATACTTTATCCAGCAAGACTGACATTCAAAATGGATGGAGAGATAGAGTTTCCAAGACCGGCAAGGCTTAAAAGACTATGCAACCACCAAGCCGACACTGCAGGAAATGTTAAGGGGGGTTCTATAAAAGAGGAAAAATCCCAAGAATAGCATTGAACAGAAATATAGAGACATTCTACAGAAAGAAATACTTCAAAGCTAACTCGATGTCAATAAAAACGTATCTATAAATAATCACTCTCAATGTGAATGGCCTAAATGCACCCATAAAACGGCACAGGGTTGCAGATTGGATAAAACGACAGGACCCATCCATATGCTGTCTACAAGAGACCCATTTTGAACCTAAAGATACACGCAGACTGAAAGTGAAGGGGTGGAGAAGCATCTTTCATGCCAATGGGACTCAAAAGAAGGCTGGGGTAGCGATTCTCATATCAGATAAATTAGACTTCAAACTAAAGACTGTAGTCAGAGATACAGAAGGACACTACATAATCCTTAAAGGGACTATCCACCAAGATGATCTAACAATTGTAAATATCTATGCTCCCAATATGGGAGCAGCCAATTACTTAAGAAAACTGTTAATCAAGATAAAGAGTCATATTGATATGAATACACTAATCATAGGAGATCTTAACACGCCTCTTTCAAAATTAGACAGATCATCGAAGCAGAAAATCAATAAAGAAACAAGAGCATTGAATGACACATTGAACCAGATGGACCTCATAGATATATACAGAACATTCCACCCTAAAACAGCAGAATACTCATTCTTCTCAAGTGCACACGGAACCTTCTCCAGAATAGACCACATACTGGGTCACAAATCAGGACTCAGCCGATACAAAAAGACTGAGATTATTCCCTGCATATTCTCAGATCACAATGCTTTGAAACTGGAGCTCAATCACAAGGAAAAGTTCCGAAGGAACTCAAACACCTGGAAGGTAAAGACCACCTTGCTTAAGAATGCTTGGATCAACCAGGAGATCAAAGAAGAACTGAAACAATTCATGGAAACCAATGAGAATGAAGACACTTCGGTCCAAAACCTATGGGATACAGCAAAGGCGGTCCTAAGGGGAAAATATATAGCCATCCAAGCCTTGCTCAAAAAAATTGAAAAATCCAGAACACGCCAGCTGTCTCTACACCTTAAAGAACTGGAGGATCAACAACAAATCAAACCAACTCCACACATAAGAAGGGAAATCATCAAGATTAGAGCTGAGATCAATGAGGGAGAAACCAGAGATACAGTAGAACGTATCAATGAAACTAGAAGCTGGTTTTTTGAAAGAATCAATAAGATCGATAAGCCACTGGCTACACGAATCCAAAAGAAAAGAGAGAAATCCCAAATTCATAAAATTATGAATGAAAAGGGAGAGATCACAACTAACGCCAAGGAAGTAGAAACAATCATCAGAAGTTATTACGAACAGTTATATGCCAATAAGCATAGCAACCTAGATGAAATGGATGCATTCCTGGAAAAATATAAACTACCAAAATTGAACCAGGAAGAAATCGACAACCTGAATAGACCGATATCTAATAACGAGATTGAAGCAGTGATCAAAAATCTCCCAAAAATCAAGAGCCTAGGACCTGACGGATTCCCTGGGGAATTCTACCAAACCTTCCAAGAAGAAATAACACCTATTCTCCTGAAGCTGTTTCAAAAAATTGAAGCAGAAGGAAAACTTCCAGACTCTTTCTATGAAGCCAGCATTACCCTGATCCCCAAACCAGGCAAGGACCATACCAAAAAGGAGAATTTCAGACCAATATCACTGATGAATATGGATGCTAAGATTCTCAACAAGATCCTAGCCAACAGGATCCAACAGCACATTAAAAAGATTATCCACCATGATCAGGTGGGATTCATCCCTGGGCTACAAGGATGGTTCAACAGTCGCAAATCAATCAATGTGATACAACAAATTAATATGAGAAGAGAGAAGAACCACATGGTCCTCTCAATTGATGCAGAAAAAGCATTTGACAAAATCCAACATCCGTTCCTGATTAAAACGCTTCAAAGTATAGGGATAGAGGGAACATTCCTGAACCTCATCAAATCTATCTATGATAGACCCACAGCAAATATCATCCTCAATGGGAAAAAGCTTGCAGCCTTCCCATTGAGATCAGGAACAAGACAAGGATGCCCACTTTCACCACTCTTGTTCAACATAGTATTAGAAGTCCTAGCAGCAGCAATCAGACAACAGAGAGAAATAAAAGGTATCCAAATTGGTAATGAAGAAGTCAAACTCTCTCTCTTCGCAGATGACATGATTCTTTATATGGAAAACCCAAAGACTCCACCCCCAAACTACTAGAACTCATACAGCAATTCAGCAGCGTGGCAGGATACAAAGTCAATGTGCAGAAATCAGTGGCTTTCTTATACACTAACAATGAAAATACAGAAAGGGAAATTAGAGAATCGATTCCATTTACTATAGCACCAAGAACCATAAGATACCTGGGAATAAACCTAACTAAAGAGGTAAAGGATCTATACTTGAGGAACTATAGAACACTCATGAAAGAAATTGAAGAAGACACAAAAAGATGGAAGACCATTCCATGCTCTTGGATCGGAAGAATAAACATTGTTAAAATGTCTATACTGCCTAGAGCAATCTATACTTTTAATGCCATTCCGATCAAAATTCCACCGGCATTCTTCAAAGAGCTGGAGCAAATAATCCTAAAATTTGTATGGAATCAGAAGAGACCCCGAATCGCTAAGGAAATGTTGAAAAACAAAAATAAAGCTGGCGGCATCACCTTACCTGATTTCAAGCTTTATTACAAAGCTGTGATCACCAAGACAGCATGGTACTGGCATAAAAACAGACACATAGACCAGTGGAACAGAGTAGAGAGCCCAGATATGGACCCTCAACTCTATGGTCAATTAATCTTCGACAAAACAGGAAAAAATATACAGTGGAAAAAAGACAGTCTCTTCAATAAATGGTGCGGGAAAAACTGGACAGATATATGTAGAAGAATGAAACTCGACCATTCTCTTACACCATACACAAAGATCAACTCAAAATGGATAAAAGACCTCAACGTGAGACAGGAATCTATCAGAATCTTAGAGGAGAACATAGGCAGTAATCTCTTTGATATCAGCCACAGCAACTTCTTTCAAGATACATCTCCAAAGGCAAAGGAAAGAAAAGCGAAAATAAACTTCTGGGACTTCAACAAAATCAAAAGCTTCTGCACAGCAAAGGAAACAGTCAAGAAAACAAAGAGGCAACCCACGGAATGGGAGAAGATATTTGCAATGACAGTACAGTATCAAGCAGCATATAAGATTTCTTTTTATTTATTTATTTATTTAAAAGATTTTATTTATTTATTTGACAGAGAGAGATCACAAGTAGATGGAGAGGCAGGCAGAGAGAGAGATAGAGGGAAGCAGGCTCCCTGCTCAGCATGTGGGACTCGATCCCAGGACCCTGAGATCACAACCTGAGCCGAAGGCAGCGGCTTAACCCACTGAGCCACCCAGGCGCCCCTAAGATTTCTTTTTAAATGCTAGGTAACATTATTTCAAATGTTAAGGGTCTATCATATTTCTGTCTTGAGTTTTTGCTGATGTATTTTCAAAATCCCTTTCATTTAGACATCCAGAATGAAATGTTTCTTCAGGACAAAGAAAAATTTTAAGTAAAATTCTTAGTATGATTGTTACATTTGGGTTTTTGTTCTTTAAATTTCTATTTGAGAACATTTGTATTTGCTATGAAACACCTCTTTCCTTTTAATCAGCATAAAGAATAAATGATATTCATGACATGAAAAACTTCCTTTTTAATCTTTAATCTCTTTAATCTTCTTGATTAAATGTGATTAACAGAAAATGAAACAACATTCAAATAAAATAGGATATTATTTGAGTAACCCAAGCCCCCTAAATCACTTGTACCTGATGTTTTCAGATAACTGAAGCAAAAATAAGTAGTGTAAGTGGGAGTTCATATAGCTTTTTTATCTGAATTCCCTTGGTAACAGTTTAAATTCTGGCAAAAGTAAGAGCTTTATTAACACTGAGTGAAACAACATAACTATTCACTAGTGTTATAACTGGTGGTTTGAGGAAAAAGAAATCAATAGAAGAAATAAATTCCCGCTTTCGTACACTCATGCACCTGACATGGACCTTATTTGCATAATATAACATTATTAACTAAATATTCGCCTTAATTGCACTGTATCCTATGAATTCCAAGAAACCTTACTGAGTCTAAATATAGAAACCTAGGTTGAGCTTGAGATTCCTTGGTTAAGCGTGACTTTAAAAGTATCCAAAAGGGTTGGTACTGAGGATGAATATGAGAATTAGAAAAGAAATTAGGGAAAAGCTAATAAGAAAGGAGAAAGGAACACTAAGAGAAATAATGCTAGTATAAATAAAACAGAAGAAATATAAAAGAATAATATAATGGAGAATATGCTTATCAAATATATATCCATAATCTTTCTTTCACTCCCTCTACCTAAAGTTGAGTAACTGCTCATTAAAGCCATGCTTTACTTATTAATGTAATTGTCAAAGGGAATTTTCAAAATGATCTTTTCTACCATGTTTATAAACACATCTTAAATGAAGGGTTATCTGTAGGGTGAAATAAAAAAATGAAAGGCTTCATTCACACTAACCTGATGTATAGTCTTTAGCAAGTTCCATAACCTTTCTTTTTCCCTCCATTCATACATTTGTGCCTCTCTAAACTTTGTAACTTACCTCCAGTTAGGGAAACTTCAGTTAGATAGACATGTAATGTTCGATTTCTTTTAACAAAGAATTAAATTTGAAAAAAAAAAAGAAATAGGTTATTAACTTTTGTGTAGTCTGGATCATCACCTATGTCTCATTATGCTTCAGCTTAGGGCCTGACTTAGAAATAGGTCAAATGGATTTAGTTATCATACAAAGTCACTTTTTTGATTTCAGAGAACCGAGATACCATGATATCTGGAATAATTTGTGAAATGAAATTTTAAGCCTTTTTTGGCCAAACATGGAATTTGAGACTTGTCGTGGTAAAAGTGGTTTATCTCAGTGAAAAATCTAATAAATGCCATTTGAATAAACTCCTCTCAAGAGTGCCCATACGATTAGCTTCTTATTATTCTACATTTTTTCCATAAATTTTTATTTTTTTCTTTACATTCTTGTCAGAATTTTCCTTTTAATTGACTGCCTCTTTTATTCTAGTTTTATGATGGATCAAGGGATATATATTTCCCCTCTATATCATCACATTCCTTACCCAATACGCATTTTAGAAAAAGTAATATACATGAAAATGTTACTTTTCAGGATACCTCAACTACAACTGATCAACAATAGTCTTTAAAATTGTGAGGTTCAGAGAAGAGGGAAGCATATGACAAACCTTCTAGACCAAGGCTATGATAATCAAACAGACAATGGAGGATATACTCAAACTTTGTTTTCTTTTGCCTGGTACACTGACATTGTCCTATAGACAGTCTTAACTTTTGACTGAAAAGAACATAATAAAAGCTATTCTGGATTAGTCCATCCTCCTCAGTATTCTGTTATCAGTTGTGCAGTTCTGAGCACATACTAGGCAATCAATATTTCATTGAACTGTTCTTGCATATCTGACTTCTAAACTATCCCATATGAAAACCATAAATTCTTCCAATAAATGCATGCAAATTTAACTCCTGTTTGAATCTTCACTTTCAGTATACAAAACCTTTTTTAACATATAAAATACTTTTTCATTAATCTTAATGCAGCTATTTCTACCCTATGTCCCAGTAATTCTACTTCCAGCACACACCTTAGAGAACTCTTGCAAATATATACAGTGTTATACAGTTAGTCACCACAGCATTTCTTGTAATTGGAAAAGAATATGAAAACAACCTATAAATTACCATGAAGAGGGAATGGATAAATAAAATGAGCCATATTTATATGATAAATTATATGATAAAATATTTATATGATAAATTATTATATATATACATGTATAAATATCAACATGGGTAGGTCTCGTAAATAATGTTGAGTAAAAGGTATGGAACCTAGACATATACTAAGGGTAATATTGATATAAATTTAAAGACATGTATAAAATATTGTATATTTCCCATGAATGTATATTTATGCATGGAAAAGAGTAAACACAGTACTTCATGAAAGTAGTTGTTTCCAAGAGGGAGAGCAAAGAATAAGACTAGTGAGTGTAGTCAAAGGAGACTTCAAATTCACTATGCTGTTTTATTTATTTTATTTTAAGGGGCGCCTAGGTGGCTCAGTTTGTTAATCAACTGCTTAGCAGGGAGTCTGCTTCTCCCTCTGACCTCTCCCCTCTCATGCTCTCTCTCTCAAATATATAAGTAAAATCTTAAAAAAATGGGAGTCTGTTAAAAAAAAAAAAGGAACTGGAAACAAGTGTGACAAAATACTGACTATTGTCAGGGGACCTGGGCAGCATAGTTAGCTAAACATTCAATACTTGGCTTTGGCTCAGGTCCTGATCTCACATCTTGATCTTAAGAGTCCTGAGATGCATTTTTCTCCATGCTCAGCAGGCAATCTGCTTGTCCCTCTCCCTCTGCTCCTCCTCCTCCCCCTTATCTTTCAAAAAAAAATTAATGTTTTAAAAATATTGACTGTTGTAAATTCTTAGAGTTAGAAACATGGATGTTTAATATTTTTATATATTCTGTATTTTAAAAATTTCTCATAAAAATAAATTTTCTTAAAAAACTACAAATAGACTCATGTAATACTGATAGCATATACTATAAACTTCTTAAAAACAAAAAAAGGAATACTTCCCTCTATGACTTAGTAGGGCTGAGTCACAGAAAGATCACCAACTCTTAGTTGCTTAAGATACTAGGCATCATCATTAGCCCTCAGGGAGATTCAAATTAAAACCACATTGAGATATCACCTTATACCAGTTAGAATGGCCAAAATTAACAAAACAGGAAACAACATGTGTTGGAGAGGATGTGGAGAAAGGGGAACCCTCTTACACTGTTGGTGGGAATGCAAGTTGGTGCAGCCACTTTGGAGAACAGTGTGGAGATTCCTCAAGAAATTAAAAATAGAGCTTCCCTATGACCCTGCAATTGCACTCCTAGGTATTTACCCCAAAGATACAGATGTCGTGAAAAGAAGGGCCATCTGTACCCCAATGTTTATAGCAGCAATGGCCACAGTCGCCAAACTATGGAAAGAACCAAGATGCCCTTCAACGGATGAATGGATAAGGAAGATGTGGTCCATATACACTATGGAGTATTATGCCTCCATCAGAAAGGATGAATACCCAACTTTTGTAGCAACATGGACGGGACTGGAAGAGATTATGCTGAGTGAAATAAGTCAAGCAGAGAGAGTCAATTATCATATGGTTTCACTTATTTGTGGAGCATAACAAATAGCATGGAGGACAAGGGGCATTAGAGAGGAGTAGGGAATTTGGGTAAATTGGAAGGGGAGGTGAACCATGAGAGACTATGGACTCTGAAAAACAGTCTGAGGGGTTTGAAGTGGCGGGGGGGGGTGGGAGGTTGGGGTACCAGGTGGTGGTTATTATAGAGGGCACGGCTTGCATGGAGCACTGGGTGTGGTGAAAAAATAATGAATAATGTTTTTCTGAAAATAAATAAATTGAGGAAAAAAAAGAACTTCTGATGTTTAAGAAGCAAAAAAAAAAAGATACTAGGAACAAATTCATATTTGCTCTACCCATATACTCCATGATTTTATGCTGAGTCAATCAACCCATTCACTCTATGGAAAATATGAAATATTCTATTAATATTAGTCTAGTCTGATCTAAGCACTTCTAGAACTTTTTGTAACTCCTTCTCTGGCCCCACCCTTAACATTTATTCTTTCTCACGAAGTGATGAACAGAAATGCCACAATGTTTCCAAAGACAAGGTACCAAGGTTTTATATCAGAATGATTTTCTCTTGTGTTTCAAATCCCTTTCTTTATGTTTACCTCTTTGTTAAGGATTTCTTGACTGCAGGAGACATTACTAAGCTATCATTTCTGAGAGCCTCTGGGTATTCTAACATTCAAGGTAATCTCATTTAAACTTCATAATAAATCTGGGGAATAAATACTATTACCCCTGTTTTTGCAAATGAGGAAATTGAAACAAAGAAATTAAATAACTTGCCCTAGATAATCATGTATTAAATATAAGAAGCAGAAAATCAAATCTAGCTCTCAGTGACTCTAAATGTTCTGTTCTTTCCAATGCCTTCAAAGTGAAAAATTTTACAATGACTTCATAATCTCTTTCCTGGATCCAATTTTACCAATTTCAGTGAAATAGTTCAAAATCTAGACAAGTTATGGTACATTGCATTTTCCATGGTTATCCCTAAAAAAGAATAAGCTGAGAGATGTTTCACTGTTGTTATTTAGATGCTTTGTTGGTAATGTTGTGTATCTGTTGACTTAATATAAAGGCAGCACTAGATAATTATAGAGCTAGATTAGTGGTTCTTAACTGGAAGTGATTTTATTCTCCAGAGGATATTTGGCAATCTCTGGAGACATTTTTAGTTGTTACAACTTTGGAGGTGGTAGGAAGCTACTGGTATCTAGAGGGTAGAGGCCAAGGATGCTGTTAAATGCCCTACAATGTACAGTGAAGTCCTCCAAAACAAATAATTGACCAGCCCAAAATGTCTATAGCATTGGATAAAAAAAACCTGACACAAGGGGAAGAATTGTGGAGTACACTACAGCTGATTTTAGGAAAAACAATATTTGAAAATAATAGAATGTATGTTAAGTATACTGGAATTTTAAAACTTTAAGAAATAGAATATATGTACTAAAATATAGAGAAGTCAAAGAAATTACAAAACATTCTAACACTGTTCTAACCCATTATCAGATAGATTTCTAAAACCATGAGAATGACTTTGAGAGAATTTTGACTTGAGATTCCACAATCAGTCTATGGTAAGAAAGTAATAGTAAATAAAAGCAGTATCTACAACTAAGTATGTGGTGCTGTGGCCAGGAAAATGGGATACAAGAGTAGAGAGTAATAGACTTTTAAGAGAGTATTTTTTTTTACCTTGCCTTCACCTGTCTTTCTGATAAGTCTCTTATTTTTGCTTTTTCTTTTCTTAAAGAGTTTTCTTCAACCAGCTCCTAGATGGTAAAATAATAGAGATATGGAAAAGTTTTATTAAAAATGAGTTTCTCTATGAGCACCTACACCTATGTTAAAGAATTTCGAAATCATACAACTCTCAAAACTAATTTGAAATTATCCCAGAGTGGGAAATATCTCTAATAATATCTCTAATAAAGCAGATGCTTTATTATTTTTCAACATTTCACCCTTTAAGAATCAATCAACTCATCTAATGACAAGATATAATTGCATTGATCATTCAAGTTTTAAAAAGTTTTCCTGGTAAAGTCAAATTTTCAAGCCTTGAGTGCTCTGTTAAAAATCAAAGATTTCTAGAGAAATTCTCTTTCTGATAACTATGTATTACAATCACCAAATATTACCATTTATTATTAAAATAACAAGGAAATCTTAAGAATTATCACTTATAAAATGGTAAATGTGTGTATCTATTTTTCCTAACTATCCAAGACTTCCCTTTTTAAATTTTTATTTATTTATTTGTCAGAGACAGAGAGAGAGAGAGAGAGAGAGAGAGAGAGAACAGGCAGGCAGAGTGGCAGGCAGAAGCAGAGGGAGAAGCAGGCTCCCTGCTGAGCAAGGAGCCTGATGTGGGACTTGATCCCAGGACTCTGGGATCATGACCTGAGCCAAAGGCAGCCATTTAACCAACTGTGTCACCCAGATGTCCCTATGACTTTTCTATTCAGTTGAATCTCACACTCAGTTACTGCAGTCACTCAAACCCATTCTTCTTGTCTTTGAACTTTTTTTCCTACATCATCATCTATTCACCTCAACTAATAGAATTTTAACTCTTCTGTAGCTCTAATCTTTCTCTTGCCACTTGAAGAGTGTTAGGCTAGGAAATTCTGAAAATAAAAAACCAACAGAAAAATGAAACCAGTTAGGTGTTTGTTGCCTGCCTGGGGAAAAACTTTTCCCATTATGAACAAGAAAGACAAAATGAAGAAACAAAACAGAGGATCATAGTGGAAGGGAGGGAAAAATAAAATAAAATGAAACCAGAGAGGAAGACAAACCATAAAAGACTCTTAACTATAAGAAACAAACATGGACGGGACTGGAAGAGATTATGCTGAGTGAAATAAGTCAAGCAGAGAGAGTCAATTATCATATGGTTTCACTTATTTGTGGAGCATAACAAATAGCATGGAGGACAAGGGGTATTAGAGAGGAGAAGGGAGTTGGGGTAAATTGGAAGAGGAGGTGAATCATGAGAGACTATGGACTCTGAAAAACAGTCTGAGGGGTTTGAAGTGGCGGGGGGGGGTGGGAGGTTGGGGTACCAGGTGGTGGGTATTATAGAGGGCACGGATTGCATGGAGCACTGGGTGTGGTAAAAAATAATGAATACTGTTTTTCTGAAAATAAATAAATTAATTTTTAAAAAAAGAAACAAACTGAGGGCTGCTGGAGGAGAGGTTGGTGGGGAAATGGAAGACTGGGTGATGGTCATTAAGGAGGGCACTTGATGTATTGAATACTGGGCAACCAATGAATAACTGAACTCTACATCTGAAACTAATGATACACTATACGTAAATTAATTGAAATTAAATAAAATAACTTAAAAAAAGGAAAGACCCTAAGATGTGGATGGAGCTAGAGAGTATTACACTAAGTGAAATGAGTCAGTCAGAGAAAGACAAATGCCATATGATTTCACTCATATGAGGAATTTAAGAAACAAAACAAATGATCATGGGGAGAAAAAAGAGAGGCAAACCAAGAAACAGACTCTTCACTATAGAGAAAACACTGATGACTATCAGAAGGGAGGTGGGAGCATGGGTTAAATAGGTGATGAGGATTAGGGGGTGCACTTGTGATGAGCACCAGGTTGTATAGAAGTGTTGGATCACTAAATTTTACACCCAAAATTGATAATACACTGTATGCTAACTGAAACTTAAATAATGAAGTCATTTGATACAATATAACAAAAATTTGTTACCACAAAACTGAAATTAAAATTTTTAAAAATTAAATAATTTAGATCTTAAATGAAAAATTTTAATAAATATTTTTAACTTTAAAAGGCAAAGCTTGTTCTTTTTAACACAGTAGATTGTAAAATATCTAGAAATCTAAGAATGATTAACCATGAAAATAACTCAATTTACTGAGGGAATTATTATAATTTACCACATTAGCTTTACTTGAATAACATCAAATTTTAATATATTCAATAGATGCGGAGTGAACTTAAGATAGTGTATTAGTTCTTTACATCTCAATGATCTTGGTAAAAATTCACAAATATTTTAAAACATATCTTTCTAAGTAACCATAATTGAAATTTTCCATTTCTGAGTTTATCAACTAATAAACTGATACTGCTTCAGTTAAACTTTCATACTTAGAATTAACTAAGTTCCAAAAGAACAGTTTGGGAGGTCCTATACTTGTCATTTTTATCATTATAGCCCAGTTCAAAGGGTGAAGGGAGAAAGGTATTTGTCTATTTAGGTGAGACAAGGTTAGCGGTATTACTAAATCTGGAAGAGTGGAAGAAATACAACCAAGATCTAAGATAACACAAAATAATAAGGAGTATAAATACAATAAACAATAAATGAATAATAGTTCTTATGGTGAGAGAGAAAAATTATATTGTTAAAGACTACATCTGGCTTTAAAAAGTTTAACTTTATCACTGTAATAAAATAAACATTTGCAGATTTCATCCTAATATACTTAGGAGACTTAAATTCTTGATCTTAAGTGTTTAGAATATATGTTAATATAACCCTAATATATTTTCAGAGGCTATATTAACCTGGAAACAACACAAATATCCATTAGGACAATGAATAAAAAATTACAAAATGCTCATACAGTGGAATACAGCAGTAAAAATGAATCAACTATGGTTACAAGAAATAATGAAGACAAGGAACAGTATGAATTACAAAAGCAAGTCAGTGAAGAAAAAACACTATGATTTACAGAGTTTAGAAATATGCAACAGTAAATAATATGTTATTTAGGAATGCAAATATAATGATAAAACCATAAAGAAAATCTGGGAAATTATATATAAATTTGAGCAGCAGTTGCCTCTAAAAGGGGAAGGAAAGAAATGTGATTAGGGAAGGGGTACACAAGGGAATTTAAAAGGAATGGTAGTTTTCTTAAACTTGGTCACCAGTGTTTGTTGCATTGCTTTTTATTCTGTACTCATGTTTTACAAGTATTTTACAGGTATTCAATATTTAATAAAAACAATTAAAATTTGATGTCTTTCCTTTCTATACTTTCTTTGTAATAAAAATAAGTTTATTATTTTAAGATATTTCAATTCCCTGCTTCAACAGCAACAATATGCATATACTTTAAGTATTTCTATTACTATACCTAAGATCAAAAATAAATTCTAAATCTAAATTTAAGGCATAAGATGTCCAAGAAAAACATGAGGGCAATTTTTGGAGTCAAAATTAGTTCATAACTCATAAAAATAAAAACAATATCTGAATTTTCTAAGTTGTTCCAAGATATATGTTATGCATTTTTTTCCTAACCTAACATGGACAATAACAAATTTGCTAACTGAACAAATATCTTTAGATCTTAATTCTACAAAAAACCTTATTTGATCCTAAAGATCCCCCTTTTAAGAAGTTCTACAATAGGCAAAACACTTTAAAAACACTTTTTAAAAAAGGCTTATTTTCTAGGTTACCTACATATAACTAAAAATAACAAATAAACATGGAAATTCATAAGCTTTAATGGATTGTTCTAGTCTACATGCGGATTTACTACAGCGCTATATTAATACACATTAAGCATTTAGGGAAGAACTTTTTTAAAAATACTTTTCACTTTCATACCAAAAAAAGCTCTCAGTGAAATACAATTGTTTATCTAGCATGTAAAAAGATGAAAGCATGATGAAATCTGCCAAGTTTTTTGTCTCTGTAAAGGTAAATCTTGAATCTGAAATATATATAGACAGAGCAAGATCAAAAAGTAAATACAGTCTTTACACAATTCATTTATGTAAGTGGTTTCCAGATTGTACTTTCCCTGAAACTTTAGAGAAAAGATAAAAAGGTTTTTCAATATCAAGAGTTTATAATTAGTTAACAGTCTGATGCCTACAAATTTTCATTAACACAAAAATGTAAAACAGTACCTTTCAGAACCATTTTGGTGCAACAGGAAACAATTCTAAAGATAAAAAGGCCATTATATATTCATTTTCCCCCCACATATTGAAATTTTAAATATGAGAAAAAATTTAAATCTAAATGTATAAAATTCCTCAGTAAGAGAATAATTATTCTAGCTAATTTTCCCCAAAGCATGTCTTGGAATTTCCAAGAGTTTTGACTTAAAATATAGCAATACCGTCAAAGACAGCCTTTCTTCCCATAAATCTAGAGAAGGCGTCTAATAAATTACCTTGAATATTTTAATGTCACATATAAAAGCCAAACAGTATTTAGTGTTTCAATTAAGCCCCCATCCATTACAATTTGGAGAGATTTCATAGTAATTTTTGTATTTTACCCTTCTGTGAAAAATAAGAATAATTTATTACGAATTTGTATTTTACAGCAACTTCACCTCTTAAACCTGGGCTTACTTTTATTTCCCCGTCTAACTCAAAGTATTAAGAATCATAATCTTTTTTAAAACTTCAGCTGAACCTCACAACTCAAAATTTCCAACCCCGCTTATCCCATATTTCCTCACTTCATAGGGTTATATACATTTCTAAAGTACTATAGAAACCCTATACCTTTTCCTTCATCCGTAGGACTTAAACTCTGAGAACAGAAGGGAGGGGCCAAGGTTAGCGTGAAATCTGAGGAAAGAGTTGGAGCGGAAAGTTAAGTAGAGTTCAGAGTACGACAAAAGAACTAGACGGTTAGCTGGGTGAGGAAATCCGTTAGGGGCTGGTTTAAGGACGTGAGGGGGAGGGGCATAACCCTTAGTGCTCGCCACCGCCCCCAAGCGACTGCTGCCTAACAGCCTCTTGGAGGGGCCGCCATTTTGAGGTTACACCAGCCCCGCCCCTCGGTCGTAGGCGGTTCCTCACCGGGCAGTCTAGGCAGGGAATCAGAAGTACGATTGTAAACCTAGAAGCCAGGCTTGCAGTGGGTCAGAAATAGGGCGGTACTCAGACCTCTCGTATCAAATTCGTACCACTGCTCTGGCTGTTGCCTCACCAAAAAAGCCGTAGGGCCATGTCAAATATGGAGAGTATCCTTTCCCATATGAATATCTGCTCATGGGCTGAAGGGAAGGGGAGAAGGGCTGGGGCTCTGGGAGTCCCCTGCTGGTGACGTTTGTGGAAGCTGTGGAAGGATGAGGACTCTGATGCTGACTGGTAGGAGTCTGTAACTTTGTTGTTGCAGTGTTTCCTGGTAGCCACCGCTATCGGACAACCGGGACTGCTTTGGCGAGAGTCGAGTGGGGAATTGGTCTGAGATGATTCTTGTGCCTGAACCCTTCCTTGTTCAGGGCTGCTGTCATTTGTCCTTTCAGTTAGTTTATACACTTCTTAGAAATTGAGAGGAGGTTGTATGGATAAAGGCAGCAGGAGTTTGCCAGAGGTTTGGGGCAAATGTATAGGTTTTGAATGCAATGCAAGGGCAAATAATTTCTGTGGAGCTTCTTCGTTTTTCTGGATGTAGGTGACTAGTAATGAGGTGTAGTCCTTAATAGCAGCGCTGCAAACTAAATTGAGTGCTTGCTTGTTAATATTCTGATTTAGGAATGAGGAAACTCATTGTTCCTGAAACTAGAAAAATTCATCAGCTGCGCCTGTGTTCCCACTAGGCACTAAGGTTAGGGTTAGGAACCAAGCTGTGTGACTCCCAGAATTGGAGGATGAAATGTTTTTCACTACTGAACTACCGTCACAAGATTTCCATTTCTCTGTAATTCCTCCTCCTTCCAGGAGTTGGTATTATAGAAAATAGAGTAGCTTGGTATTTTGCCACTGAATGAAACTTGACCAAATGACATAGTGTGGGTAACAGTTATTGTTTGATAGTTCATGTTAAAGCTCTTTTGTCTTCATTAGTTTGTAAGTCTGAAAAATAGAAGGATTTTTGGTGGGAGGATAAAATTATATAAGCCATACTGAGAACATTGATATAAAATCACTTTCTGTCCTGTGCTGAACCGACCAGGATAAACCATGAATAAAATGAATCCTTGAGGAAGTGCAGAAATAGGTCATTTCATAAGCAGAGTAAATCAGTAAAAGGCTCAGTTATCACAGCAGTTTAAAAGATAATTTATGGGGACGCCTGGGTGGCTCAGTTGGTTAAGCAGCTGCCTTCGGCTCAGGTCATCATCCCAGGGTCCTGGGATCGAGTCCCACATCGGGCTCCTTGCTCGGCAGGGAGCCTGCTTCTCCCTCTGCCTCTGCCTGCTTCTCTGTTTGCCTGTGCTTGCTAACTCTCTCTCCCTCTGTCTCTGACAAATAAGTAAAAATCTTTAAAAAAAAAGATATAATTTATGGAAGTGTAGTTTTGTTAGATGATTTTTTTTTAAAGCAACTAGGCTATTAGAAGATGAATTTCCAATCCGTTCTTCCTCTTAAGAAATGAGTTAGGGCAAGTCATATAGCCTCTGTCAGGTAACCTTTATTCATTTGTAAACATACAAACTGATCTGCCAACCTTATACAGCTATTGTGAAGATAAAATGGAAGGGATTATCAAATTGTAACGTTTTGAACATACTGTTAAATATTATGAAATAGAGTACAAATTGATATCTCTTTCCCCAGACCTTTTGGAAGGATTTGAGTTAATAGCTCTAAAATTGCTTTGTTTCTTAATAATGCAAGTTATTTTTGCTCTACCTAAGCCAACCCTATGGGATTTACAATAGCAAGATATTTACTGATCTACTGAAAAGCATGTATGCCTGACTATAATTAAAATTAATAGTACTGGGGTGCCTGAGTGGCTCAGTGGGGTAAGCCTCTGCCTTCAGCTCAAGTCATGGTCTCAGGGTCCTGGGACCAAGCCCTGCATTGGGATCTCTGATTAGCAGGGAGCCTGCTTCCCCCTCTCCCTCTGCCTGCCTCTCTGCCTACTTATGATCTCTCTGTCAAATAAATGAATAAAATCTTTTAAAAATTAATAGTACTTTTATCAATAGTTTAATAGTTAAAATGAAGTATTAACTACCCATCATTCTGTCCAGGGAAGTGTAGAATCCAGATCTTTTCCTTGGAGTAGAGAGAAAGGAAATGACCTGTACTCAGACCTGTCTTCCATAAATAAAGAACCTAAGTTGAAACTTGACTAACACTTACTTGTCACCTATATAAAATGAAAAAATATCATTGTTAACAGTATATAAGACCAAGTGTGCAAACAGTTGAATTAATATGGTAATTGTGACTGTTGTCTTTTGTTAAACATACAAAATTTATCATGGTGGATTAAATTTCACTTTAAAGAACTCGGTGGAATGGCCAAATTTATTTGTTGTAAGGTGTTTTACATGTGTAAAACACTTGTACACTTAAGAGCAATATGTGTGCAATATTAATACAGTATATTTCAGTAGTGTTTGACTAACTTGCAGGAATGAAACGATAGAAGATAAATTATTAAGGATTACATCCCTACTCCAAGCTCCTTTTTTTCCCTTCCTTTTCTATGTTTCTACCCCTCTTCTGGCATTTTGTTGTTTTTGTTGGACTTGACTCAAGCATGCTTCAACCCAGAAAGCTTTTCATGTCATCTTAATCTCTTAACCGACCATTTCCAACAAACTTAGAAATCTGAGAGCACCAGTTCCCACTGTGTGCTAACTTCTTTCTTTCTCCCTGCCCCCCCAGTTTAGCTTTTTGGCACTATTGTCATTATAGGTTTACTCTTACATTAGACTGTGAGTTCTTTGAGGATCAGATCCTTATGCTCCGTCTTTGAATCTTCATATCCTTGCACAGCATTTGCCCTATAATGGAAACAAAATGGGAAGTGGCCTTCTGTTAAGAATTAATTATTAACATATATTGAGCCTCTACTGTACACTAAAGAATACACCCATGCTTCTGATACAGGAGGTTATAAGACCTATTCTGAACCTTAAGCACCTTTTGATCTGAATCAGGACATATAGGTGGGAATAAATATCAGTACATGGTAGCATATACTAACTGAGGTGAATGCTTGAGCAGTGATTCTTGATCACATGTGTGGATTTACTAAACTTGAAATTCTATGTAAGATTTCTATATTAATTTTCCTAGAGAAAATATAGGTACCTGACATCTGTTTTTCCCAAGGATTCTAACCTGAAAAAGGTTGATAAGTAATGAGGTAGATAATAGGTAGTGTAGTATTTCTGAGAGAAAAGGGTGTTGTAAACTGGACTGGTATCATTGTCTCCTTTTGTAGTTGCCCAAACAGATAAGACCGTGTTATAGGCAAAACTTGCCAGCTACCTTAAAAATGTCTCTTTGCTATTATGAATGGATTTTTATCTTAAAGCAAAACTAACTATATATCAGAGTCTCTGAGGTTTTCATAGTATTGACAAGTGTATTGTGATTTTTTCAGACTAAATATTTTTAAAACTTTATTTTAGTTTTTCATTGTTCTAAGGTGCATTGTTTATGCACCACACCCAGTGCTTCATGCAATACATGCCCTCCATAATACCTACCACCAGGCCCTCCCAACCCCCCCAACCCCTTTGCCTCCAAAACCCTCACTTAGTCTCTCAGAATCCACAGCCTCACATGGTTCTTCTCCCCCTCCAATTTCACTCAACTCACTTCTCTGCTCCAACTCCCAATGTCCTCCATGTTATTCCTTATGCTCCACAAGTAAGTGAAACCATATGAAAATTGACTCTCCCTGCTAGACTTATTTCACTCAGCATAATCTCCTCCAGTCTTATCCATGTTGATACAAAAGTGGGGTATTCATCCTTTCTGATGGAGGCATAATATTCCATTGTATATATGGACCATATCTTCTTTACCCATTCATCTATTGAAGGTCATCTTGGCTCTTTCCATAGTTAATGGCGACTGTAGCCATTGCCGCTATGAACATTGGGATAAAGATAGCCCTTCTTTTCACTACATCTGTATCTTAGGAGTAAATACCCAGTAGTGCAATTGCAGGTCATAAGATAGCTATATTTTTAATTTCTTAAGGAGTGTCCACACTGTTTTCCAAAGTGGCTGCACCAACTTGCATTCCCACCAACAGTGTAAGAAGGTTCCCCTTTCTCCACATCCTCTCCAAAACTTTTTACTATATTGTTGATTTTCGCCATTCTAACTGCTGTAAGGTGGTATCTCAATGTGGTTTTGATTTGAATCTCCCTGATAGTTAGTGATGATGAACATTTTCTCATGTGTCTGTTAGCCATTTGTATGTCTATTTTGGTGAAATGTCTATTCATGTCTTCTGCCCATTTTTTAAAAAAAGATTTTATTTATTTATTTGACAGAGATCACAAGTAGGCAGAGAGGTGGGCAGAGAGAGAGAGAGGAGGAAGCAGGCTCCCCACAGAGCAGAGAGCCCGATGTGGGGCGTGATCCCAGGACCCTGGGATCATGACTCGAGCTGAAGGCAGAGGCTTTAACCCACTGAGCCACCCAGGCACCCCTTTCTGCCCATTTTTTGACATGATTATCATTTTTGTGTGTGTGGAGTTTGAGGAGATCTTTATATATCTTGGATATCAGCCCTTTGTCTGTAGTGTCATTGGTGAATATCTTCTCCCATTCCATGAGTTGCCTCTTTATTTTGTTGACTGTTTCCTTTGCTGTGCAGAAGCTTTTGATCTTGATGAGGTCCCCAAAGTTCATTTTCGCTTTTGTTTCATTTGCTTTTGGAGACATGTCTTGAAAGAAATTGTTGTGACCAATGTCAAAGAGGTTACTGCCCATGTTGTACTCTAGGATTTTGATAGATTTCCGCCTCACGTTGAGCTCTTTTATCCATTTCAAGTTTATCTTTGTGTATGGTGTAAGAATGGTCAAGTTTCATTCTCCTATATATAGCTGTCCAATTTTCCCCACACCATTTATTGAAGAAACTTTTTTTTTTCCACTATACATTTTTTCCTGCTTTGTCGAGGATTAGTTGACCATAAAGTTGCAGGTCCCTATCTGGGCTCTCTACTCTGTTCTACTGGTCTGTTTGTCTGTTTTTATGCCAGTAGCATGCTGTCTTGGTGATCACAGCTTTGTAGTAAAGCTTGAAATCAGGCAACGTGATGCCCCCAGTTTCATGTTTCTTTTTCAACATTTCCTTAGTCATTGGGCGTCTCTTCTGGTTCCATGCAAATTTTAGGATTATTTGCTCCAGCACTTTGAAAAATGCTTATGGAATTTTGATTGGGATGGCCTTGAAAGTATAGATTGCTCTAGGCAGTATAGACATTTTAACAATGTCTATTCTTCCAATCCATGAGCATGGAATGCTTTTCCATTTTTTTGTGTCTTCCTTAATTTCTTTCATGAGTGTTCTGTAGTTCCTTGAGTGCAGATCCTTTACCTCTTTGGTTAGATTTATTCTCAGGTATTTTATGATTCTTGGTGCTATAATAAATGGAATTGATTCTCTAATTTCCCTTTCTGTGTTTTCATTGTTAGTGTATAAGAAAGCAAGTGATTTTTGTGCATTGATTTTTTGTCCTGCCACATTACTGAATTGCTGTATGAGTTCTAGTAGTTTGAGGGTGGTTTCCCATATAAAGTATCATGTCATCTGCAAAGAGAGAGAGAGTTTGACGACTTCTTTGCCAATTTGAATATGTTTTATTTCTTTTTCTTGTCTGATTACTATTGCTAGGACTTCTAGTACTATGTTGAACAAGAGTGGTGAAAGTGGGTATCCTTGTTGTGTTCCTGATCTCAAAGGGAAGGCTGCCAGCTTTTCCTGAGGGTGATATTTGCTGTGGGTTTTCATAGATTTTATGAAGTTGAGGAATGTTCCCTCTATCTCTATACTTTAAAGCACTTTAATCAGGAACAGATGCTGAACCTTGTCTAATGCTTTTCTGCATCAATTGAGAGGACCATGTGGTTATTCTCTTTTCTCTTATTGATTTGATCCATCACATTGATTGATTTGAAAATGTTGAACCACCCTTGCATCCCAGGGATTAATCCCACCTGAGATTATCCACCATGGTGGATAATCTTCTTAATATATGGTTGGATCCTATTACTGAGGATCTTGTTGAGAATCTTGGCATCCATATTCATCAGGGATATTAGTTTGAAGTTTTCCTTTCTGGTGGGGTCCTTGCCTGGTTTGGGGATCAGGGTAATGCGGGCTTCATAGAAGGAATCTGGAAATTTTTCTTCTGTTTCTATTTTTTGAAACAGCTTCAGGAGAATAGGTATACTTTCTTCTTTGAATGTTTGGTAGAAATCCCCAGGGAATCTGTCAGGTCCTGGGCTCTTGTTTTTTGTGAGGTTTTTTGATCACTGCTTCAGTCTCGTTACTAGATATTGTTCTATTCAGGTTATCAATTTATTCCTGATTCAGTCTTGGAAGTTTTTTTTTTTTTAACCTTTACTTTTTTACTTTTTAGTTTTCTTTTCAGTGTACCAGAATTCATTATTTATGTACCATACCCAGTGCTCCATGCAATACATGCCCTCCATAAGTTTATTGGTTTCCAGGAATGCATCCATTTCTTCTAGGTTGCTTAACTTATTGGCAAAACTGTTATAACTGTTGATAGTAATTTCTGATGGTTGGTTTTATTTCCTTGGTGTTAGTCATGATTTCTTCCCTTTCATTCATAATTTTATTAATTTACATTATCTCTCTTTTCTTTTGGATTAGTTTGGCCAGTGATTTATCTATCTTTTTGATTCTTTCAAAGAACCAGCTTCTGGTTTTGTTGATGCATTCTACTGTATCTCTAATTTCTATCTCATCGATCTCTGCTCTAATCTTGATTATTTCCCTTCTTGTACATGGGGTGGGCTTAATCTGTCATTATTTTTCAAGTTCTCTAATGTGTAAAGAGAGCTGGTGTATTCTGGATTTTTCAACTTTTTGAGGGAAGCTTGGATGGCTATGTATTTCCCCTTTAGGACCAACTTTGCCATATCCCATAGGTTTTGGACTGATGTATCTACATTCTCATTGTTTTCCATGAAATGTTTAAGTTCTTTTTGGGTTTCCTGGTTGATCCAAACATTCCTGAGCAGGGTAGTCTTTAGCTCCAAAGTGTTTCAATTCCTTCCAAACTTTTTCTTGTAGTTGAGTTCCAGTTTCAAAGCATTGTGATCTGAGAATATGCAGGGAATAATCTCAGTCTTTTGGTATCAGTTGAGCCCTGATTTGTGACCAGTATGTGGTCTATTCTGGAGAAAGTTCCATGTGCACTTGAGAAGAATGAGTATTCTGATGTTTTAGGGTGGAATCATCTATATATTTATCTATGAGGTCCATCTGGTCCAATATGTCATTCTAAGCTTTTGTTTCTTTGTTGATTTTCTGCTTGGATGATCCGTCTATTCCTGAGAGTGGCATGTTAAGATCCTCTACTATTAATTTATTCATATCAATATGACTCTTTACCTTGATTAACAGTTGTCTTATATAGTTGACAGCTTCCATATTTTTTAAAGATTTTATTTATTTATTTGACAGAGAGAGATCACAAGTAAGCAGAGATAGAGGAGGAAGCAGGCTCCCTGCCAAGCAAAGAGCCCAATGTGGGACTCGATCCCAGGACCCTGAGATCATGACCTGAGCTGAAGGCAGAGGCTTTAACCCACTGAGCCACCCAGGCACCCGACAGCTCCCATATTGGGGGCATAAATATTTTGTTAGATCTTGGTGGATAGACCCTGTAAGAATGTTGTAGTGACCTTCTTTAACTCTGACTACAGTCTTTAGTTTGAAAACTAATTTATCTACTATGACAATCACTATCCCAGCCTTTTTTTTAGGCCTGTTGGCATGAAAGACGCTTCTCTATCCCTTCAGTTTCAGTCTGGATGTATCTTTCAGTCCAAATGTTTCTCTTTAAAGTTTTTTTTAATTTTATCTATTTATTTGACAGACAGAGATCACAAGTAGGTAGAGAGGCAGGCAGAGAGAGAGGAGGAGGCAGGCTCCGTACCGAGCAGAGAGCCCGATGCGGGGCTCCATCCCAGAACCCTGAGATCATGACCTGAGCCAAAGGCAGAGGCTTAACCCACTGAGCCACACAGGTGCCCCCAAATGTTTCTTTTATAGACAGCATATGGACAGTTCCTGTCATTTTATCCAATCTGCAACCCTGTTCCATTTTATGGGAGCATTTAGGCTGTTCACGTTGAGAGTGATTATTGGAAGATACATTTCTATTGACATCATGTTGTCTGTTAAGTCCTTGTTTCCGTAGATTGTCTATAAATTTCTCTTCTATGTCACTCTTGCGTTCTTTTTTCTTTTATAGAAACCTCCCCCCTTAATATTTCATGTACTGCTGGCTTGGTGGTCACATATTCTTTTAAACCCCGTTGGTCTTGGAAGCTCTTTATCTCTCCATCCATTTTGAATGTCATCCTTGCTGAATAAAGTATTCTTGGCTGCATGCTCTTCTCATTTAGTGCCCTAAATATGTTTTTCCAGCCCTTTCTGGCTTTCCAGGTTTCTGTGGTCAGGTCAGGTCTGACATTATTCTGATGGACCTTTCTCTATACCTAAGGAATCGCTCTCCTCTAGCTGCCCTCAGAAACTCTTGTCTAAAATTATGATTTGTGAACTTCACAATTAAGTGCCTTGACGTCTTTCTAGATTTGTTGATCTTGGTGGGTGCTTTTTCTGCCCTAGGACAGGAATACTTGATCTGTTCCCCAGATTGGGAAAATTTTCATCCAGAATTTGTTCAACTACATCTTTTAGTCTTTTGCCTTTTTCCATGCCCTCAGGGATCCCAGTAATTCTGAGGTTAGAACATTACATGGCTTCTAAGCTGTTTGTTCCAGGCCTCCTCCTGATCCTTTTTCTTTATCAGTTTGTCCTCTAGATCACTAATTCTATCTTCTGGCCAGGTTGCCCTAGCTGTCAGGGTATTTACATTTGATTGGATCTCATTGATAGCATTTTTAACTTCTGCCAGGTTGGCTCTCACTTCCACCCTTAGAGATTCTCTATTTTCACTAATGGTTTTCTCCAACCTACCCATTGCCTGGATAATTGTTACTCTGAATTCCCTTTCTGACATACTATTTATGTCCATATCCAGTAGTTCTGATGGAGAGGGCACAGTCTCTGAATTTTTCTGTTGGGTGTTCTTCCTCCTAGTCATTTTGTTGAGAGGCGGTTGAGGGGATGTATAGCTGAATATACCAACCATGTACCAGGCATGGTGCACCCTGGAGAATTTCAGAGCAATTGGAAGTCACCACCAAAACGAAAGAAAAAAAGAATGAAAGAGAGAGAGAAAAAAAAGAGAAAACCCAGCCAGAATGAACCCCAAAGGTAAGATTTATAAGGTATATAAACAAAAATAGACAAACAAAAAGACGGACAAAAATAAATGACAAGAAAAAAAAAAAAGAACCCAGCCAAAATGAACCCCAAGTATAAGATTTATATAATACCGGAACAAAAACAAATACACAGAAATACTGACAGAAGAAAAAGATTGGAAGGTGGTTATAAATACTCAATGTGGGCGAGGAAGGTTATTTTGATTCTTCCTGGGTGTATCTTGATATCTTTGTTGAAGGACTCAACTTTCCAGTGTTAAAGGGAGATTAAAACTGGTCTGTCTATATGTATATATATGTTGTATTGATTAGGGAAATAGGATTACCTTGAGGCTTATATCTGTATGTATATTTAAAGTTTTATCTATGAAATATACAGGTTCTAGGGCAATACCAAGAGCTTAATATATTGTTTCTCCCTGATGTTGGGGCTTTACAGTTTTATGGGGACCCTGTGGTGGTTGTCCTCTCAATTCTTTTGGCTTCCCTTCTGGGGGTGAGGCCTGCTGTGTACTTTTTCATGCAGTCTTCCTAGAGTGGAGTCCTCCTGCCCCCATCAAGGGGCTGGGCTCTGTGGAAACCGGTTTTTCAGGTTTTAGTTCTTTGGCAGTTTTTTGCTTTGGAGGTTAGTGGAAAGCAAACTACACCCAGATCTCTGCCTCAGAGAGAAGCCTCAGTCTGCTCCCCTCTAGGTGGTCCATAACACACAGACTCTGCCTCTACAAACTTCGCTGAACATCGCAAACTCCCACAGGCTGTGCACACCCCCAGCCACTGTCTCACTGGTCGCCTGAGGCCCCTGCTTGTCTTTGCAACCTCATGCCATTGAAATCAGGAGTGATATTGGTCCAAGAAACTTGCTTCTGGTGGCTGTCTTTGCCGGGACTGCTGTCTGGGGTTCAGACCTCACAGTTGCACAAATCACTGTGGAGGGAATCTGACCAGAGATCACACTGAGCTCTTTCAGGCAAGGGCTGGGAGTGTCCAGACTCTTGGCTGGTCCTAGAGACCTCTGAATAGCGCCTAAATGGAGCTATCTCAGGCACAGGCAGGGAGGGCAGTTCAGACCCCAGTTGCAGTGTGTGCGGAGTGCAAAAGGCTATAGCTCTAGAGAGCACAGGCTGGTGCCATCACCAGACTCTGTCATGTGGGGGCAGTAGTGTGCCCAGCTGAGCCATTTTGCAAACTGTACAATGCTAGGGGCTCAGGATCCAGGAACTGGAGGCTCCATAGCACTCTCTCTGGCATGGGTGGTCAGCAGTGGTGACCGTCCTGGGTCCATGGGCTTAGGCCCATGCCTGTGACTGCCTGATTCCACTATTTGCCCCTTAAGATCTTTTGCTCTTTTTGAGTGCTTTTAACCAGACTAAAAGTTAATGCTGGTCTCCCAATCATAGGGCACCTTCATATTGGGGTATTACTTTCCAATGGGTCACTTCTGGTGGCTCCTTCCCCCTTTAAGAGGAAATTAAAGCTAAGAAAGCCACATTGCTTATAAGCATAGAGTAAAGAATCTGGGCTGGCCTCCTGTGTCTCTGTTGTATTCAATTTAACATGGTACCTCCATATACAGTGAATTCATTTATGATTGTTAGAATCCTAGTGTTATACAGAGATACTTTATATATATAGGGGGTATATATACTCCCTCCCCCTTTATCCTCCGATATTAATCCGAGCATTCCCACTCTGCTTTACCTCTCCATTGATGTCTTCTTCCCTGTAGAGATCCAGAAGTGTATAATCTTACATCTCAGGCTGATTTCATGGGTGTTCAGAGTGTTCTGGTAGATATTTCGCTCACTTTAGGGGACTAGTTGAAACAGGGTCTCCTACTTTTCCATCTTGCCCCTCATCTGGACTAAATATTAATAATATTTCAAATGTGCTTTTAACTGTTATTATCTGTCATTTGTTTTATAAATTATGGCCTGGCTACCTAGGAGAATGTTGGGTCTCATAAGAAGTACTACATGTAAGGATTATTTACAGTTTATCCTTTGAGGCCAATTGAGGACCAATTCTGAGCCATTCACTCTGAAAGCTAAAATAGGAAGAGGGAAATATGAATTGTGCTGTATTTGAGTTCCTTCTTTTTCTTTTATTCAGCAATTATTACTCAATTATGTATCTCTAGGCTTCAGTCTTCACGTCTATAAAATGACGGAATTTGACAAATTATTTCTAGGTTTCCTTTCAATTCTAATGTTTCCCCTGTATTTCTGTGATCCCAAACTCTACTACAAGAAATACATAAGGGATGATCAGGATGCTGGGAGATGAATAAAAGGAAAATCAGATTCATAATGCCACTTTTTCTCATCAAATGTATGAATAAAAATGTATGATATTGGTATCAATGCTTTCTTTATTCCAGGACAGGTAGGTCCTGGAATAAAAATGAAAATGAAACATTTTTTTAAAGATTTTTTTTAATTTGACAGAGAGCAGGGGAGCACAAGCAGGGGGAATGACAGAGGGAGAGGGAGAAGCAGGCTCCCTGCTGAGCAGCAAAACCTATTCAGGGCTGGATCTCAGGACCCTGGGATCATGACCTGAGCAGAAAGCAGATGCTTAAGGAACATTTTTGTTTTCCTCTTAACTACATTTTTTTCCCCATCCTCTACTTCTGTTTCCCCAAAGGACTACATAGTGTTACTATGAGCACTTGGAATCAAATAACTTTCTGCCCTACTATGTTTGGAAACCTTACTTGGCATTGCTCCACTATTTCAGATAGCAGACACAATATGAGATTTCTACTATGAATTCTAGCAAACTGACTATAACATTTTTTCTTGAGGTAGCAGACTGAAATCTTAAAATAAGATTTCATTATACATGCATAATAAATATGTTGAACCGTAATGATACTTAATTATTGAAATTTTAAAACAGTAAATATATTAAGACATAGTTGACTTTCATCCTTTGCCTGTCAGGAGTGTAATTGCAAATAAGTTAACTCGCATAGAATGTTTTAAAGAGACAATAGGACTTTTTATTTCCTAACTATATTGTCCAATTAAGGCATGTGACTTAGTTATGAAGTGGTAATGAAAATTTATTGAACACCTACAGGTGCTAAACTTTGTGCTAAGGATTTTGTATATATTATCGCAGACCCTCAAAACAACAATGTAAGACCAGTGGTAGTATAATTTTATAGAAGAGGAAATTAAAGCTAAGAAAGCCACATTGCTTATAAGCATAGAGTAAAGAATCTGGGCTGGCCTCCTGTGTCTCTGTTGTATTCACTTTAACATGGTACCTTCATATACAGTGAATTCATTTATGATTGTTAGAATCCTAGTGTTATACAGAGATACTTTATATAGATAGATAGATATACTAGAGATTTTGCTCTAAAAAGGGTTTGAGAAACAATGAATCTACACAATCACTTTAGGGAAGCCTAACCTACATTCTCTTGAAGATACTTCCTAATAAAAAGTACACATAGGTGAGGTAATGTTTTAAATTTTATTTATTTTTGAACTTTATTTTTTAATTATATTAAGTTAGCCACAATACAGTACATCATTAGTTTTTGATGTAGTGTTCAATGATTCATTAATTGTGTATAACATTCAGTGCTCATCACAACACATGCTCTAGTTATTACCCATCCCTTGGCTACTCCATCCCCCCTTCCCTTGGAAACCTTCAGCTTGTTTCCTAGAGTCTATAGTCTCTCATGTTTTGCCTCCTTCTCTGATCCACCCCCTTCAGTTTTCCCTTCCTTCCTCTATGGCCCTCCCTTTTATTCCTTATGTTCCACATATGAATGAAACCATATGATAATTACCTTTCTCCACTTGACTTACTTCACTTAGCATAATCCCCTCCAGTTCCATCCATGTCGATGCAGATGGTGGTTATTCATTCTTTCTGATATATATATATATATATATATATATATATATATATATATATATATATCTCACATCTTCTATATACATTCATTCATTGAAGGACAACTCAGCTCCATCCACAGTTTGGCAATTTGGACATTGCTGCTATGAACATTGGGGTACAGGTGCCCCTTCTTTTCACTAGCTATGTATCTTTGGGGTAAACACCTAGTAGTGCAATTTCTCAGTCATAGGATAGCTCTATTTTTAACATATTGAGTCACCTCTATACTGTTTATAAAAGTGACTCTACCAGCTTTCATTCCCACCAGTAGTGTAAGATGGTTCCCCTTCCTCCACATCCTTAACAACATTTGTTCTTTCTTGTCTTGTTAATTTTGGCCATTCTAACTGATGTAAGGTGATATCTCATTGTGGTTTTGATTTGTATTTCCCTGATAGCTAGTGATTTTGAACATATTTTCATGTATCTATTAGCCATTTGTATGTCTTCCTTGGAGAAGTGTTTGTTCATGTCCTCTGCCCATTCCTTGACTGGATTATTTGTTTTTTGGGTGTTGAGTTTGAGAAGTTCTTTTTTTTTTTTAAGATTTTATTTATTTATTTGACAGAGAGAAATCACAAGTAGACGGAGAGGCAGGCAGAGAGAGAGAGAGAGGGAAGCAGGCTCCCCGCTGAGCAGAGAGCCCGATGCGGGACTCGATCCCAGGACTCTGAGATCATGACCTGAGCCGAAGGCAGCGGCTTAACCACTGAGCCACCCAGGTGCCCGAGAAGTTCTTTATAGAACTTGAATACCAGACCTTTATCTGTTATGTCATTTGCAAATATCTTCTCCCATTTAGTGGGTTGCCCCCAGTTTTGTTGACTGACTCCTTTGCTATGTAGTAGCTTTTTATCTTGAAGTCCCAAAGTTCATTTTTGCTTTTGTTTTGCTTGCCTTTGGAGACATGTCTTGAAAGAAGTTGCTGTGGCTGATGTCGAAGAGGTTACTGCCTATGTTCTCCTCTAGGATTTTGATTGATAACTGTCTCACATTGAGGTCTTTCATCCATTTTGAGTTTATCTGTGTATGGTGTATGAGAATGGTCCAGTTTCATTCATCTGTATGTGGCTGTCCAATTTTCCCACACCATTTACTGAAAAGATTCTTTTTTCCATTGGATATTTTTTCCTGATTTGTCAAAGATTAATTGACCATAGAGCTGAGGGTCCATTTCTGGGCTCTCTATTCTGTTCCATTGATCTATGTGTCTGTTTTTTGTGCCAATACCTTGCTTATCTTGATCACAGTTTTGTAACATAGCTTAAAGTCAGGTATTGTGATGCCCCCAGTTTTGGTTTTCTTTTTCAACAACCCCCTGTTGATTCAGGATCTTTTCTCATTGCATACAAATTTTAGGTTGTTTTGTCCCAGCTCTGTGAAAAATGTTCATGGAATTTTGATAGGAATTTCATTGAATGTGTAGATTGCTCTGGGCAGCATAGTTATTTTAAGAATGTTTATTCTTGGGGCACCAGGGTGGCTAAGTGGGTTAAGCCTCTGCCTTCAGCTCAGGTCATAATCTCAGGGTCCTGCATTGGGCTCTTTGCTCAGCAGGGAGCCTGCTTCCCCCCCTCTCTCTGTTTGTCTCTCTGCCTACTTGTGATCTCTCTCTGTGTCAAATAAGTAAATAAAAATCTTTAAAAAAAGAATGTTTATTCTTCCAATTCATGAGCATGGAATTTTTTTTTCCATCTCTTTCTGTCTTCCTCAATTTCTTTCTGAAGTGTCCTGTAGTTTTTAGAGTACAGATCCCTTCCCCCTTTGTTTAGGGTTATTCCTAGGTATCTTATGGTTTTTGGCACAGTTGTAAATGAGTTCAATTCCTTAATTTCTTTCTTCAGTCACATTATTAGTGTATAGAAATGCAACTGATATCTGTGCATTGATTTTGTATCCTGCAACATTGCTGAATTGCTGTATGAGTTCTAATAATGTGGGGTAGAGTCTTCTGGGTTTTCCACATAAAGTATCATGTCATCTGTGAAGAGAGAAAGAGGGTTTGACTTCTTCTTTACCAACTTGGTTGTCTTTTATGTCTTTATCGTTGTCTGATTGGTGAAGCTAGGACATCTATTACTATTTTGAACAAAAGTGGTGAGAGTGGGCATCCTTGTTGTGCTCCTGACCTTAAGGAAAAAGTTCTCAGTTTTTCCCCATTGAGAGTGATATCACTATGGGCTTTTCATAAGTGGCTTTTATGATATTGAGGTATGTTCGCTCTATCCCTATATTTTGAAGAGTTCTAATCAGGAAAGAATGCTATATTTTGTTAAATGCTTTTTCTGCAACAATTGAGAGGATCATTTGATTCTTGTCTCTTCTTTTGTTAATGTGCTTTATTATGTTGATTGATTTATGAATGTTGAACTGCCCTTGCATCCCAAGAATAAATCCCAACTGATCTCAGTGAATAGTCCTTTTAATGTACTGTTGAATCCTATGGGCTAGGATCTTGTTGAGTGTTTTGGCAGCCATGTTCATCAGGGATATTGGTATTTAACTCTTCTTTATGATGTCTTTGTTTGGTTTCTAGATCAGGGTAATGCTGGCCTCATAGAATGAGCTTAGAAGTTTTCCTTCCATTTTTATTTTTTTGAAACAGCTTCCATTGAATAGTTATGATTCCTTCTTTAAATGTTTCATAGAATTCCCCTGGGAAGCCATCTTGCCCTGAACTCTTGTTTTTTGGGAGATTTTTGATTACTGTTTCAATTTCCTTGCTGGTTATTGGTCTGTTCAGATCGTCTATTTCTTCCTGTTTCATTCTTGGTAGTTTGTAAGTATCCAGGAATGGATCCATTTCTTCCATATTGCCTAGTTTGTTAGCATATAGCTGCTGATAATAATTGTAAAAATTGTCTCTGTTTCCTTGGTATCAGTCATGATTTCTCCCCTTTCATTCATGATTTTATTTATTTGGGTCCTTTCTCCTTTCTTTTGGATAAGTCTGGCCAGAGGTTTATGGATGTTATTAATTCTTTCAAAGAACAAGCTTCTAGTTTTGTTGATCTGTTTTCCTGTTCTTCTAGTTTCTATTTCACTGATTTCTTCTCTAATATTTATTAGTTTCTCTTCCTGGTTGGTTTAGGCTTTATTTGCTGTTCTTTCTCCAGGTCTTTTAGGTGTAAGGGTAGCTTGTGCATTTGGGATTTTTCTAGTATTTTGAGAGAGGCTTGGATGGCTATGTACTTCCCTCTAAGGGCCACATTTGCTGTATCCAATAGTTTTTTAAACAAATGTGTTTTCATTTTCATTGGTTTGCTGAATTGTTAAGTTCCCCTTTAATTTCCTGGTTGATCCATTCATTCTTTAGCAGGATGTTTTTCAATCTCCAAGCATTTGTGTTCCTTCCAAATTTTTCCTTGGGGTTGAGTTCCAGTTTCAAAACATCGTGGAATGAAAATATTTAGGGAATAATCTCGGTCTTTTGGTACTGGTTGAGACCTGATTTGTAGCCTAGTATGTGGTCTATTTTGGAGAATGTTCCATGTGCACTCAAGAAGAATGAGTTTTCAGGTGGTGGGTATTATAGAGGGCATGGATTGCATGGAGCACTGGGTGTGGTGAAAAAATAATTATACTGTTATGCTGAAAATAAATAAATTAAAGAAAAAAGAAGAATGAGTTTTCCGTTGCTTTAAGATGGAATGTTCTGTGTATATCTACAAAGTCTATCTGGTCCAGTGTGTCCTTCAAAGCTCTTATTTCTCTGTTGATCTTCTGCTTAGATGATCTGTTGCTATGAGTTGAAGTCTCTTATTATCAATATGATTCCTTATTTTTTGTTATTAGTTGGTTTATATAGTTTGTTGCTCCCATGTTGGGGGCATAGATATTTACAATTGTTCAATTTTCTTATTGGATAGACCATTGAAGTATGATATAGTGTCCTTCTACATCTCTTCCTATAGTCTATGGCTCAAAATCTAGTTTGTCGGATATGAGGATTGCTACCCCAGCTTTGTTCTGAGGTCTGTTGGCCTAGTAAATGATTCTCCAAACCCTCATTTTCAATCCAGATGTGTCTGTAGTTTCAAAGTGAGTGGGACCTCTATGGATGTGTCCTTTTTTTGTTTGTTTGTTTGTTTGTTTGTTGTTTTTTCTTATTAAATCTGTGTCTTTTGATGGGAACATTCAGTGCATTCTCATTGAGGGTAATTATTGAAAGATATGAATTTGATGACTTTGTATTGCCTATAATGTCCTTGTTTCTATAGATTGTTAATTTACCTTCTATATTACTCTTGGGGGTCTTTCTTCTTTTACAGAATCCCCCTTCATATTTCTTACAGGGCTGGCTTGTTGGTCACATATTCTTTCAGTTTCTGCCATTCCTGGGAGATCTTTATCTCTCTGTCCATTTTGAATGACAGCCTTGCTGAATAAAGTATTCTTGGCTGCACGTTCTTCTCATTTAGTACCCTGAATATGTCTTGCCAGCCCTTTCTGGCTTGCTGGGTCTCTGTGGATAGGTCTGATGTTATCCTGATGTTCCTCCCTCCATATGTAAGCAATCTCTTTACCCTAGCTTCTATTAGTATAGCTTCCTGGGCTCTAAGATTTGCAAGCTTTGCTGTTAATTGTCAATGTGTTAATCTATTTTTATTGATTTTGGGAAGTTTCCTCTCTGCCTCTTGAACATGAATGCTTGTTTCAGTCCCCAGATTAGAGAAGTTCAAAGCTGTGATTTGCTCAAATATACCTTCTAGTCCTCTCTCTCTCCACCCCCCACCCTGGGGATCCCAATAATTCTAATGTTGTAACGTCTCCTGGTATAATTGATGACTCATTTTCATGGCCTAATAGCTGCCTATCCCTATCCCTTAGCTTCCTTTCTTACTATCAGCCTATATTCTAGGTCACTGGTTTGTTCTCCCCCATTTACCCTGGTTGTTAGAGTATCCAGGTTAGACTATATCTCATTCATAGCATTTTTAATTTCATCCCAATTAGATTCCATTTCTGCCCTTCTGTATTGTCACTAATTTTTTATTTCTGTCAACCTAGCTATTGATATCATGTTGGCTATCCTGAAGAGTATCTCTGACATCTTGCTTATATCCATATTCATTAGGTCTGTAGGGGAAGACATTGTCTCTGGATATTTTCTTTGTTGGGATTTCATCCTCCTAGTCATTCTGTCGAGGGGTGGTTGAGCAAATTAACAGAGTCCAAAATATCATTGACAACACAAGAAAATGCACCTTATAAAAAATCCAAAGTGGTTGAAAGCTACCCCAGATACAACCAAAGCCAAGATGATCCAAAAGAATATAAAAGAAAAAAGAAAGAAAAAAATGTGGGGGCTGGGAGAGAGACTTTAATCTCTCAGGGTGAACAAGGCAGGGTGATCTGCCTGTTCCTGATTGATTTTTGGTCTATTTATTAGAAGACACTATTTCCTCAAATTGTGAAAAAATCAGAATATATGTATTCTGATTTATATTTTATATATATATATATATATATATCTCAAGATAAAATTGAATAGAGTGAAAAATGGGCTAGTATGGGACATAAATCTATAAAACATAGATGTGAAAAAAAATTTAAGCGACTTAAAAACATTGGTTGGGAAATAAGAATCTATTTGAAATGGGAACGGTAAGAAAAAGGAGGAGGAGGAGGAGGAGGAGGAGGAACTAAAAAAGAAATGTAAAATTTTAGCCTGAAATATAAATGAGTCGTGATGGAACACCTGGAGCTCCTTTTATTATTATATTATTTCCCCCTGGCACTGGAGTTTTACAGTCCTGTGGGAAACAAGCTTATCACTCACCTATTCTTTCAGTCTCTCTTCTGGGGGAAGGGCCTGCTGCTTGGCCTCTTAGGCGTCTTTGCCTGGGTTGAGCTGCCCCTTTCAGGGGGATGGGCTTAATGTGAGCTGGTCAGCTGTTTGTTTGTTTGGTTTTGGTTTTGGTTTTGTTGTTGTTGTTGTTTTCCCTTGGTGTCTTTCCGCTTCCCTTTAGAGGGTTAGAGCAAATATGACTGAGGGAAATCTGCTGCAAGTTTGCAGTCGTCCCCCACCCCAACAAATCCTCCAGATCAAACTATCTCCATCTCTGCTCATACCAAACTCCACAGACTTGTGCAATTTGTGTCTGCCGTACTTCGCCCACAGGAGTCACAGGGACCCATAAACATTTCTCTACTTTGTGACTTTGCAATTGCTAGTGCCCTTGGGCTTATAAATGTACCCTCTTCTGCAGCTCCCAGGTCATTCTGGGTGCTGCCCCAGTGTCCCTTCAGGGTCACACCACCCTGAGAGCTGTTGCCCAGTTGTGGGCTATTTGTGTGCCAAAGTGCCAAATTCTGTGTCTCCCGCCAGCTGCACCTTTCCTGGGGGAGTTACAGGGAACCATTAGCATCTCTGCACTTTGTAACTGTGCAACTGCTAGTGGTCATGGCTCACATGTGCACCTTCTGCTGCTCCCTGGTCATATTGGGTGCTGCCCCAGTAGCCTTTTGTGGGCCACACCACCCTGAGAGCCCCTTCCCTGTTGTGAGTACAAGCCATTTAATTTAATTTAATTTTTATTTCTTTTCAGCATAACGGTATTCATTGTTTTTGCACCACACCCAGTGCTCCATGCAATACGTGCCCTCCTTAATACCCACCACCTGGCTCCCCCAACCTCCCACCCCCTGCTCCTTCAAACAAGTTTTGTTCAAAACCAAAAACTTGTTTTTCAGAGTCCATAGTCTCTCATGGTTCACCTTCCCTTCCAATTTCCCTCAACTCCCTTCTCCTCTCCATCTCCCCATGTCCTCCATGTTATTTGTTATGCTCTACAAATAAGTGAAACCATATGATAATTGACTCTCTCTGCTTGATTTATTTCACTCAGCATAATCTCTTCCAGTCCTGTCCATGTTGCCACAAAAGTTGGGTATTCATCCTTTCTGATAGAGGCATAATATTCCATAGTGTATATGGACCACATCTCCCTTATCCATTTTATATCTCCTAAGGATGTTAAACAGCCCACACCTTCTAGTCCTTTTCAGGATGTCAGGTAGAAGGCACTCTCCCTACTGGCTCAGCTCATGGTTTATTGTGACTGGAGCTATGAATCCCTTCTGGGCTCACTGACTATAACCAGTCTTTCCTGCTCCAGTGCTTGGGCACTCTCCCTGTTCAGGATCCCTCATTCATTCTGAGTTTCATGGACTCCTGAGACCACAGTGATCCACCTAGAATTCTGCCCTGTTCATCCCTTGTGCCCTTTTCAGAAGGTGATGCTTCTTACTAGAGCAGACTTCCAAGGGTCTCTATTTTTGCTCGGTGTTTTATCACTTTCTTGTGGCCAACTTATGGAGGTTACCTTCCCCCTTCATTTATCTTCCAATATTTCCTCCAAAGATTCAATGTTCCACACCTCCTACCTTGCAAAAAGTAGTCAGTTTTCTGCTTGTGGAGATCCAGATAAATCTTACATATCAGGTTGAATTCCTGTATGTTCAGAATAGTTTGACAGATATCCAGCCAAATTTGAGGGACCAGATGAAATGAAGTCCCCTACTCTGCTGCCATCTTGCCCCTGTCTCCATATGTACCCTTTTTAAAATTCAAGTATAATTATCAGACAGTGTTATATTAGTTTCAGGTTATAGTGTAATGATGAAACAATTTTACACATTGCTCAGTGCTCTTCACAATAAATATACACTTAATCCCCTTCACTTATATCACCCATCCTCCCATTCACCTCCCCTATGGTAAACACCAGTTTGTATTATGTATTGAAGAGTATGTTTTATTGTTTGTATCTTTTTATTTTCTTTGTATTTGTTTCTTAAATTCCACGAGTGAAGTCATGCATGATATTTGTCTTTTTGTGACTTATTTTACATAGCATTTTACCTCTCTAAATCCATCCATGTTGGTGCAAATGGCAAGATTTCATTCTTTTATATGACTGAATAATATTCCATGTTGTATATATACTACCTTTCTATCCATTCATAAATGAATGGACATTTGGGTTGCTTACCTATCTTGGCTATTGTAAATAATGCTGCATTAAATGTCGGGGTGCATATATCTTATTGAATTAGTATTTTCATTTTCTTCAGATAAATATCCAGTAGTGGAATTACTAGATCATATGGTCATTCTTTTTTTTTTTTAATTTGTTGAGGAACCCCTATACTATTTTCCATAGTGACTGCACCAATTTGCGGTAGTATTAATAGTACACCAGGATTCCTTTTTCTCCATATTCTTACCAACACTTGTTGCTTCTTGTGTTGTTGATTTTAGCCATTCTGACAAGTATGAGGTGATAACTCATTGTAATTTTGATTTACATGTCCCTGATGATTAGTGAGGTTGAGCATCTTTTCATATGTTTGTAGGCAATCTGTATTTCTTATTTGGAAAATGTCTGTTCAAGTCCTCTGCCCAGTTTACAACTTCAATTATTACTATTTTGGTATTGGGTTGTATAAGTTCCTTGTATATTTTGTATAATAACCCTTATCAAATATATCATTTGCAAATATCTCTTCTATTCAATATCTCTATCTTTGTCTTTTTGTTTTGTTTATTGTTTCCTTTGTCATGTAAAAGCTTTTATTTTGGAATAGTCCCAACAGTTTACTTTTCCTTTCATTTTCCTTGCCTTAGGAGACATACCTGGAAAAGTGTTTCTACATCTGATGTCAAATAAATTACTGCCTATTTTTTCATCTAGGAATTTTTATAGTTTTAGGTCTCATATTTGGATCTTTAAATTACTTTGTGTTTATTTCTGTATATGGTATAAGAAAGTGGTCCATTTTCATTCTTTTGCATGCAGCTGTCCAGTTTTCCAGCACCATTTGTTGAAGAGACTCTTTTTTTTTTTTTTTTTTGCATTGTATATTCTTGCCTTCTACATGATAGATTAACCATATGAACATGAATTTATTTCTGGAATGTCTGTCCTGTTCTATTGATCTATTCTATTTTGTGCCAGTACAATACTGTTTTGATTACTGTAACTTTGTTATAGATTTTGAAATCTGGGATTAGAATACCTCCAGGTTTGTTCTTTCTCAAGATTGCTTTGACTGTGTGTGTTCTTTTATGGTTCGATACATATTTTAGGATTATTTGTTTTAGTTCTGTGAAAAATACTCTTAATATTTTGATAGGGATTGCATTACACCTGTAGATTGTATTAGGTACTATGGACATTTTAACAATATTTGATCTTCAATCCATGGGTATGGGATACCTTTCTATTTGTGTCATCTTCAATTTGTTTCATCAGTGTTTTATACTTTTCTGAGTATAGGTCTGTTTTCTCCTAGGTTAAATTTATTACTATGTATTTTTATTTCTGTTGCAATAGTAAATGGTATCCTTTTTGAAATTTCATTTTCTGCAGTGATTTAAAGAATGCCTGCGACACACAGAGGAGAAATTATCCGCTCCTCCTGGAGCACTTCCACAAGAGGTAGCTTTCACTGAGATGCTGTTCCATGAACATAGGAGCTGGTAGTATCACTTCCCTACTCCTATGTTCACCTCACCATAAACACAAATCCACCTGTGGGAGGCTGCACACTGCCAACACTGGCTCCTTTACTTGCTGACACCATGGCCCACACCCCAGCACTCTGCTAGGACTGTCCTTCTAAGTTAAGCTTGCCTCAGTCCCAATACAGTGGGTCCCACCCCCAGACATGGACAAGCCTCTGCCCACACCATGTCTCTAAAACCTGAAGTTTTAAAGATCAGCAGGTTTGGCTGAGATAGAACTTGGAGAGCACTGTGCTGTACCTGAGGCAGACAGCATGGAAACAGTGATCTCAGCAACATGTGGGACACAGAGTAGAGAGATTATTTGCTCTTCTTGGAGTGCTTCCCTTAGAGGCAACATTGCAGAAGTGTCTATCTAGGTACAAAGGAGCTGGTTAACACCATCCCCTTCCCTACCCCTCAGCATAAACACAGAGCCACCTGTGGGAAATAGCACAGCACAAACACTGGATGCCTATGTTGTTTATGCCAAGCCCCAACCCCAAGTTAAAAGATGTGCTTTGTTGTTATGAACCCCCTTACCAAGCTTACATCAGTCCCAGAGTAGTGAGCCTCCTTCCCAGCAGACCAGCATAAACCCCTGTCCACACCATACCTCTCAACCAGAGATCCACAGGGCCCGAGTTCGTGTGGAAGTAGTATTAGTTCTCATTTTATAAATGGACCAGAGCACACCTACTTAAAACTCACTACATTCAGGCCAGCACCAAATGCTGCCCAGAGAAGACAAGCAGAACCTTTGCAGATGACTGGTCTGAAGGATAGAGCAGCCTAAACACAATAGCATAACATATGAAGCACAAAATACAAACACTATCTGAGGTGCCAGGCCCTGGACACTACATGACATCTTTTACATAAAGCCATTACTTTCAGGATCAAGAGACATAACATTCTTTTCTAACACAGAGGAAGGCAGAGGAATTAATCCCAAATGAAAGAACAAGATAATTCCATGGCCAAGATCTAAGTGAAACATATGAAACTAACATGCCTGATGGAGAATTTCAAACCACAATCACAATACTAAATGGGCTTGAGAAAAGTATAGAAGACAGAAGGCACATACCACAGAGATAAAAGAGTTAAAAAAGAATCAGAGATAAGGAATGCAATAAATGAGATTGGAAACAAACTTGACATAATGAGCAGGCTGGAAGAAGCAAGGAAGGAATTAATGGTATACAAGATAAAAGAAAATAATGAAGCTAAAAAAATAATTATGAAATAGACTTCAGGAACTCAGTGACTTCATCAAATGTAATAACATTTATCTTATAGAAGTCCCAGAAGATGAAGAGAGATAAAATGGGGCAAAAAAATTTACTTGAAGAAAAAACGGCTGAAGCCTTCCCTAATCTGGTGAAGGAAAGAGACATCCAGGCAAGAGGCACAGAGAAATCCCATTAAAATCAACAAAAACAGGCCAAAAACAAGACATATTATAAATAAATTTACAAAATAGAGTGATAAAATATCTTAAAAGATATTAAGACAAATCAGTCTTAATATTAACAAATTTGTTAAGACAAAGCAGTCCTTAACTTACATAGCTAGCTAGATATTTCTCAACAGAAACTTGTCAAGTCATAGAGAGCGGTATGATATATTCAACATGCTGAATGGGAAGAATCTGCAGCCAAGAATCCCCTACCCAACAAGGCTTTCATTCAGAATAGAAGGAGAGGTAAAGTTTTCCAGATGAACTAAAGAGTTATTGACCATTAAACCAGCCCTGCAAGAAATATTAAAGGGGACTCTTTGAATGGAAGAGAAAGACCAAAAGTGACAAACACAAGAAAGGAACAGAGAAAAATCTCCAGGTGCAACAACAAAACAAGAAATAGAATGGTACCAAATACACATCTATCAATAACTGCTCTGAATTTAAATGGACTAAATGGTCCAATAAGGTTTCAGAATGGATTAAAAAAACCCCATCTGTATACTGCCTACAAGAGACTCATTTTGAACCTAAAGACACCTGCAGATTGAAAATAAGGGGATGGAGGAATATTTATCACACAAATGGATGTCAAAAGAAGGCCAGAATACCAATATTACATCAAACTAGACTTTAAAACAGACTGCAACAAGAGGTAAAGGAGAGCACTATGTCATAATAAAGGTGACAAACCAACAAGAAGATCTAACAAAATTATTTATGCACCCAACATAGAAGCACCCAAATATATGAAATAATAACATAAACTAATTGGTAACAGTATAATTATAGTAGGGGACCATAACACCACACTTAAACCAATGGACATATAATCTAAACAGAAAATGAACTAAGAAACAATGGTTTTGAATGACACACTGGAACAGATGAACTTAACAGCTCTATTCAGAACATTCCATCCTAGTGCAGCAGAATACATGTTCTTTTCAAGTGCACAGGGGACATTCTCCAGAATAGATCATATATTAGCTCATAAAACACACATAAACAAATATAAACAGATTAAAATCATACTATGCAACTTTTCTGACCACAACACTACAAAAGTAGAATTCAACAACGAGAAAATATTTGAAAAGACTACAAATGCATGGAGGATAGATGTCATGTTCCTAAACAATGAGTGGTTCAACCATGAAATCAAAGAAGTAAAATATACATGGAAACAAATGAAAAAGAAAGTACAACATTGCAAAACCTTTGGGATGCAGCAAAAGTGGCCCTAAAAAGGAAGTAAACAGCAAATGCAAGCCTAACCTTAAGAAGAAAAAAAATCTCAAATAAATAACCTATTCTTATATCTAAAGAGGTAGAAAAAGATAACAAAGGAAGCCTAAAGCCAGTAAAGGGAAATCAATAATAATGATTAGAGCAGAAATAAATAAATGATACAGAACCTAAAAATAAAAACAAAGCAAACCACAATAGAACAGATCAATGAAACTGAGAGCTGGTTCTTTGGAAAAAAATACTAAAATTGATAAAACTCTAGCCTTTATTATCAAAAAGAAAATAGAAACTCTCCAAATAAATAAAATTATAAATGAGAGGGTAGGAATAACAACACCACAGAAATACAAGTAACTATGAGAATACTATAAAAAATTATGCCAACAAATTGGACCACATGGAAGAAATGGATGCATTCCTAGAAATGTATAAGCTACCAAAACAGAAACAAGAAGAAATAGAAAACTTGAACAGACCAATAACCACCAAAAAAATTATGAGTAAGTAATCAAAACACTCCCAACAAACAAAAGTCCAGGGCCAAATGGCTTCACAGGGAAATTCTACCAAACTTTTAAAGAGAAGTTAATGCCTCTTCTTCTCAAACTATTCCACAAAATCGAAAAGAAAGGCAAACTTTCAAATTCATTCTATGAGGCCAGCATTACCCTGATACCAAAAACATAAAGATTTCTACTAAGAAAAGGAGAAATACAGGCCAATAACCCTGATGAACATGGATTCAGAAATAATAAAATACTAGCAAACTGAATCCAGCAGTACATTAGGGAAGTCATTCACCATGATGAAGTGGGATTTACTCTTGTGGTGCAATGGTGGTTCAATATTTGCAAATCAATCAATGTGATACACCACATTAACACAAGAAAGGATGAAAACCATATGATCATTTTAATAGGTGCAAAAAAAAGCATTTGACAAAGTACAACATCCATTCATGATAAAAGGCCTCAACAAAGTAGGTTTAGAGGGAACATACCTCAACATAATAAAGGCCATTTATGAAACACCCACAACAATATCCTAAATACAGAGAAACTGAGAGTTTTTCCTCTAAGGTTATAAAGAAGACAAATATTTCCATTCTCACCACTATTATTCAACATAGTACTGGAAGTGCTAGCCACAGCAATAAGACAACAAAAAGAAATAGAAGGCATAAAATAAGCAAGGAAGAAGTGAAAATTGCACTATTTGGAGATTGTATGATAACCTATATAGAAAACCCTAAAGACTCAATAAAAAACTGCTCAAACTGATAAACATATTCAGTGAATTCTCAGGGTACAAAATCAATGTAGAGAAATCTGTTCAATTCTATACACCAATAATGGAGCAGCAGAAAAAGAAATCAAGGAATGAATCTTGTTTACAATTTTACCAAAACTATATGATACCTAGGAATAAACCTAACTAGAGAGGTGAAGGACTCTGAAAACTATACAGCACTGATGAAAGCAGTTGAAGATGACACAAAGAAATGAAAACACATTCCATGTTCATGGATTCAAAGAACAAATATTGTTGAAATGTTTATACTACCCAAAACAATGTACACGTTTAATGCAATGTCAATCAAAATATCACCAGCATTTGGGGGAGGAGTCAAGATGGCGGAGGAGTAGCAGGCTGAGACTACTTCAGCTAGCAGGAGATCAGTTAGATAGCTTATCTAAAGATTGAAAACACCTGCAAATCCATCGGCAGATCGAAGAGAAGAAGAAGAGCAATTCTAGAAACAGAAAAACACCACTTTCTGAAAGGTAGGACTGGCGGAGAAGTGAATCCAAAGCAACGGGAAGATAGACCCTGGGGGGAGGGGCCGGCTCCCGGCAAGCAGCGGAGCAACAGAGCACAAAATCAGGACTTTTAAAGTCTGTTCTGCTGAGGGACATCGCTCCAGAGGCTAAACCAGGGTGAAGCCCACGCAAGGTTAGCATGGCCTCAGGTCCCGCAGGGTCACAGAAGGATCGGGGGTGTCTGAGTATCGCAGGGCTTGCGGGTACTGGAACGGGGAAGCCAGCTACAGAGACAGAGCTGACAGTGAACTCCCAGCTCAGAGTTACCTTGAACCGGTAGCAGGCTTGGTGAGCTCGGAGCATGGCCAGAGGTCAGGCAGACGGGAGTTACTGGGTGCTGTTCTCTGAGGGCACACTGAGGAGTGGTGCCCCGGGCTCTCGGCTCCTCCAGGCCGGAGACCAGGAGGCCGCCATTTGTATTCCCATCCTCCGGAATTCTACAGAAAGCGCTCAGGGAACAAAAGCTCCTGAAAGCAAAACCTAGTGGATTACTCAGCCTGGCCCCTAGTAAAGGCGGTGCAATTCCGCCTGGGGCAATGACACTTAAGAATCACTACAACAGGCCCCTCCCACAGAAGATCAACAAGAAATCCAGCCAAGACCAAGTTCACCTACCAAGGAGTGCAGTTTCAATACCAAGGAGAGCAGCAGAATTCCAGAGGAGGAAAAAGCAAAGCACGGAACTCATGGCTTTCTCCCTGTGATTCTTTAGTCTTGCAGTTAATTTTTTTTTCTTTTTCATTTTTTTTCTCTTCTTCTGCTAATTTTTTTTTAACATGTACCCTTTTCTTTTTTAACATTTTTAAACTAGTTTATCTAATATATATATTTTTTTCTTTTTTATTCTTTTCTTCATTTGTTTTCTTTTTTAATTCTTTTCTTTTCTTTTCTTTTTTTCTTTTTTCTTTCTTTCTTTCTGAACCTCTTTTTATCCCCTTTCTACCCCCTCACGATTTGGGATCTCTTCTGATTTGGTTAAAGCATATTTTCCTGGGGTTGTAGCCACCCTTTTAGTATTTTACTTGCTCCTTCATATACTCTTATCTGGACAAAATGACAAGGCAGAAAAATTCACCACAAAAAAAAGAACAAGAGGCAGTACCGAAGGCTAGGGACATAATCAATACAGATGTTGGTAATATGTCAGATCTAGAGTTCAGAATGACAATTCTCAAGGTTCTAGCCAGGCTCGAAAAAGGCATGGAAGATATTAGAGAAACCCTCTTGGGAGATATAAAAGCCCTTTCTGGAGAAATAAAAGAACTAAAATCTAACCAAGTTGAAATCAAAAAAGCTATTAATGAGGTGCAATCAAAAATGGAGGCTCTCACTGCTAGGATAAATGAGGCAGAAGAATTAGCGATCTAGAAGACCAAATGACAGAGAATAAAGAAGCTGAGCAAAAGAGGGACAAACAGCTACTGGACCATAAGGGGAGAATTCAAGAGATAAGTGACACCATTAGATGAAACAACATTAGGATAATTGGGATTCCAGAAGAAGAACAAAAAGAGAGGGGAGCAGAAGGTATACTGGAGAGAATTATTGGGGAGAATTTCCCCAATATGGCAAAGGGAATGAACATCAAAATTCAGGAGGTTAAGAGAACGCCCCGGAAAATCAATAAGAATAGGCCCACACCACGTCACCTAATAGTAAAATTTACAAGTCTTAGTGACAAAGAGAAAATCCTGAAAGCAGCCCGGGAAAAGAAGTCTGTAACATACAATGGTAAAAATATTAGACTGACAGCAGGCTTATCCACAGAGACCTAGCAGGCCAGAAAGAGCTGGCATGATATTTTTAGAGCACTAAACAAGAAAAACAGGCAGCCAAGAATACTATATCCAGCTAGACTATCATTGAAAATAGAAGGAGAGATTAAAAGCTTCCAGGACAAACAAAAACTGAAAGAATTTGCAAACACCAAACCAGCTCTACAGGAAATATTGAAAGGGGTCCTCTAAGCAAAGAGAGAGCCTACAAGTGGTAGATCAGAAAGGAACAGAGACAATATACAGTAACAGTCACCTTACAGGCAATACAATGGCACTAAATTCATCTCTCTCAATAGTTACCCTGAATGTGAATGGGCTAAATGCCCCAATCAAAAGACACAGGGTATCAGAATGGATAAAAAAACAAAACCCATCTATATGTTGCCTCCAGGAAACTCATTTTAAGCCCAAAGACACCCCCAGATTTAAAGTGAGGGGGTGGAAAAGAATTTACCATGCTAATGGACATCAGAAGAAAGCAGGAGTGGCAATCCTCATATCAGATCAATTAGATTTTAAGCCAAAGACTATAATAAGAGATGAGGAAGGACACTATATCATACTCAAAGGGTCAGTCCAACAAGAAGATCTAACAATTTTAAATGTCCATGCCCCCAACGTGGGAGCAGCCAACTATATAAACCAATTAATAACAAAATCAAAGAAACACATCAACAATAATACAATAATAGTAGGGGACTTTAACACACCCCTCACTGAAATGGACAGATCATCCAAGCAAAAGATCAACAAGGAAATAAAGGCCTTAAACGACACACTGGACCAGATGGACATCACAGATATATTCAGAACATTTCATCCCAAAGCAACAGAATACACATTCTTCTCTAGTGCACATGGAACATTCTCCAGAATAGATCACATCCTTGGTCCTAAATCAGGACTCAACCGGTATCAAAAAATTGAGATCATTCCCTACATATTTTCAGACCACAATGCTCTGAAGCTAGAACTCAACCACAAGAGGAAATTTGGAAAGAACCCAAATACATGGAGACTAAACAGCATCCTTCTAAAGAATTAATGGGTCAATCAGGAAATTAAAGAAGATATGAAAAATATCATGGAAACAACTGATATTGAAAATACAATGGTTCAAAATCTGTGGGACACAACAAAGGCAGTCCTGAGAGGAAAATATATAGCGGTACAAGCCTTTCTCAAGAAACAAGAAAGATCTCAGGAACATAACCTAACCCTACACCTAAAGGAGCTGGAGAAAGAACAAGAAAAAAACCCTATACCCAGCAGGAGAAGAGAAATCATAAAGATCAGAGCAGAAATCAATGAAATAGAAACCAAAAAAAAAAAAAATAAATAAATAAACCAATAGAACAAATCAACGAAACTAGGAGCTGGTTCTTTGAAAGAATTAATAAAATTCATAAACCCCTGGCCAGACTTATCAAAAAGAAAAGAGAAAGGACCCAAATAAATAAAATCATGAATGAAAGAGGAGAGATCACAACTAACACCAAAGAAATACAAACAATTATAAGAACATACTATGAGCAACTACGCCAACAAATTTGACAATCTGGAAGAAATGGATGCATTCCTAGAAACATATAAACTACCACAACTGAACCAGGAAGAAATAGAAAGCCTGAACAGACCCATAACCAGTAAGGAGATTGAAACAGTCATTAAAAATCTCCAAACAAACAAAAGCCCAGGGCCAGACGGCTTCCCGGGGGAATTCTACCAAACATTTAAAGAAGAACTAATTCCTATTCTCCTGAAACTGTTCCAAAAAATAGAAATGGAAGGAAAACTCCCAAACTCATTTTATGAGGCCAGCATCACCTTGATCCCAAAACCAGACAAGGATCCCATCAAAAAAGAGAGCTATAGACCAATATCCTTGATGAACACAGATGCGAAAATTCTCACCAAAATACTAGCCATTAGGATTCAACAGTGCATTAAAAGGATTATTCACCACGACCAAGTGGGATTTATTCCAGGGCTGCAAGGTTGGTTCAACATCTGCAAATCAGTCAATGTGATACAACACATCAATAAAAGAAAGAACAAGAACCATATGATACACTCAATAGATGCTGAAAAAGTATTTGACAAAGTACAGCATCCCTTCCTGATGAAAACTCTTCAAAGTGTAGGTATAGAGGGCACATAACTCAATGCTATCAAAGCCATCTATGAACAATCCACTGCAAATATCATTCTCAATGGAGAAAAACTGAAAGCTTTTCCGCTAAGGTCAGGAACATAGCAGGGATGTCCATTATCACCAGTGCTATTCAACATAGTACTAGAAGTTCTAGCCTCGGCAATCAGACAACAAAAGGAAATTAAAGGCATCCAAATAGGCAAAGAAGAAGTCAAACTATCACTCTTCGCAGATGATATGATACTATATGTAGAAAACCCAAAAGACTCCACTCCAAAACCACTAGAACTTGTACAGGGATTCAGTAAAGTGTCAGGATATAAAATCAATGCACAGAAATCAGTTGCATTTCTCTACACCAACAACAAGACAGAAGAAAGAGAAATTAAGGAATCAATCCCATTTTCAATTGCACCCCAAACCATAAGATACCTAGGAATAAACCTACCTAAAGAGGCAAAGAACCTATACTCAGAAAACCCAAAGTACTCATGAAAGAAATTGAGGAAGACACAAAGAAATGGAAAAATGTTCCATGCTCCTGGATTGGAAGAATAAATATTGTGAAAATGTCTATGCTACCTAAAGCAATCTACACATTTAATGTAATTCCTATCAAAGTACCACCCATCTTTTTCAAATAAATGGAACAAATAATTCTAAAATTTATATGGAACCAGAAAAGACCTTGAATAGCCAAAGGAATATTGAAAAAGAAAGCCAGAGTTGGTGGCATCACAATTCCAGACTTCAAGCTCTATTACAAAACTGTCATCATCAAGACAGCATGGTACTGGCACAAAAACAGACACATAGTTCAATGGAACAGAATAGAGAGCCCAGAAATAGACCCTCAACTCTATGGTCAACTAATCTTCGACAAAGAAGGAAAGAATGTCCAGTGGAAAAAAGACAGCCTCTTCAATAAATGGTGTTGGGAAAATTGGACAGCCACATGCAGAAAAATGAAATTGGACCATTTCCTTAAACCACACACAAAAATAGACTCAAAATGGATGAAGAACCTCAATGTGAGGAAGGAATCCGTCAAAATCCTTGAGGAGAACACAGGCAGCAACCTCTTCGACCTTAGCCGCAGCAACATCTTCCTAGGAACATCGCCAAAGGCGAGGGAAGCAAGGACAAAAATGAACTATTGGGATTTCATCAAGATCAAAAGCTTTTGCACAGCAAAGGAAACAGTTAACCAAACCAAAAGACAACTGACAGAATGGGAGAAGATATTTGCAAATGGCATATCAGATAAAGGACTAGTGTCCAAAATCTATAAAGAACTTAGCACACTTGACACCCAAAGAACAAATAATCCAATCAAGAAATGGGCAGAGGACATGAACAGACATATCTGCAAAGAAGACATCCAGATGGCCAACAGACACATGAAAAAGTGCTCCATATCACTCAACATCAGGGAAATACAAATCAAAACCACAAAGAGATATCACCTCACACCGGTCAGAATGGCCAAAATCAACAAGTCAGGAAATGACAGATGCTGGCGAGGATGTGGAGAAAGGGGAACCCTCCTACACTGTTGGTGTGAATGCAAGCTGGTGCAACCACTCTGGAATACAGCATGGAGGTTTCTCAAAATGTTGAGAATAGAACTGCCCTATAACCCAGCAATTGCATTACTGGATATTTACCCTAAAGATACAAACATAGTGATCCCAAGGGGCACGTGCACCCGAATGTTTATAGCAGCAATGTCCACAATAGCCAAACTATGGAAAGAACCTAGATGTCCATCAACAGATGAATGGATAAAGAAGATGTGGTATATATACACAATGGAATACTATGAAGCCATCAAAAAGAATGAAATCTTGCTATTTGCGACAACGTGGATGGAACTAGAGCGTGAAATAAGTCAAGCGGAGAAAGACAACTATCATATGATCTCCCTGATATGAGGAAGTAGTGATGCAACATGGGGGCTTAAGTGGGTAGGAGAAGAATAAATGAAACAAGATGGGATTGGGAGGGAGACAAACCATAAGTGACTCTTAATCTCACAAAACAAACTTAGAGTTGCTGGGGGGAGGGGGGTTAGGAGAAGGGGGTGGGGTTATGGACATTGGGGAGGGTATGTGCTTTGGTGAGTGCTGTGAAGTGTGTAAACCTGGCGATTCACAGACCTGTACCCCTGGGGATAAAAATATATTATATGTTTATCAAAAATAAAGAAATTAAAAATTTAGAAAGAAAAAGAAAAAGAAATCACCAGCATTTTTCACAGAACTGGAAGAAACAGTCCTAAAATTTGAATGAAACCAGGAAAGACTAAAAATAGCCAAAACAATCTTGATAGAGAAAAGCAAAACCAGAAGTATCACAGTTTTGGACTTCAACTGTACATTCAACTGTACACTTCAACTTTACAAAACTGTAGTGTTGAAAACCGTATAGTATTGGCACAAAAATAGAGACATAGATCAATGGAACAGAACTGAAATTAACCTATGACTTATGGTCAATCTTCAACCAAGCAGGAAGAATATCCGATGTGTAAAAGACAGACTTTTCAAGAAAATGGTGTTGGGAAAACAGGATAGCGACATGCAAAAGAATGAAACCGGACTACTTTCTTATGCCAGGTACAAAAATAAATTGAAAATGGATTAAAGACCTAAATGTGGGATTTGAAACCACAAAAATCCTAGAGGTGAACTCAAGCAGCAACCTCTTTGAAATCAGCCATTGCAAATTCTTTCTGGATATGTCTCCTGAGGCAAGAGAGACAAAAGCAAAGATAGATTATTAGGACTTTATCAAAATAAAAAATCTTCTGCACAGCTAAGAAAATGATCATCAAAACTAAAAGACAACCTGCAGAATGGGAGAAGATACTTGCAAATGACTTATTTGATAAAGGGCTGGTATCCAAAATATATAAGGACTTGATATAACTCATCCCTCCAAAAATGAATATTCCAATTAAAAAATGGGCTGAAGATATGAATAGAGATTTCTCCAAAGAAGACATACAGATGTGCAGCAGATATGAAAAGATGCTCAACATTACTGATCATCAGGGAAATAAAAATCAAAACTACGATAAGGTATCACCTCACACATTTTAGAATGGCTAAAATTTAAACAGAGGAAACAATAAGTGTTGGCAATGATGTGGAGAATGGGGAACCTCTTGCACTGTCTGTGGGATTGCAAACTGTTGCAGTTGCTCTGGAAAACAGTATGGAGGTGTCTGAACAAAGTTAAAAATAGAACTGCCTTTTGATGCAGCAATTGCACTACTAGGTATTTACCCAAAGAATTAAAAAAGTCCTAATTAAAAGGAATTCATGCATCCTAATATTTTATAGCATCATTATCAACAATAACCAAGTTATGGAAATAACCCATAGCCATTGACTGATGAATGAATAAAGAAGATGTGATGTGATGTGATATGTGTGTGTGTGTGTGTGTACATACATACATACATATATACGCAAATACAGACAATGGAATATTATTCAGCCATAAGAACAAATGAAATCTTGCCATTTGTAATGACGTGGATGGAGCTAGAAAGTTTTATGCAAAGTGAAAAAAGTCAGTTAAAGACAAATACCATATGATTTCAACCATATGTTGAATTTAAGAGACAAACAAATGAGCAATAGGAAAAAATAGAGATGCAAACCAAGAAACAGACTCTCAAATATAGAGAACAAACTGATGGTTACTGGAGGGAAGGTGGCAGAGGGGATGGGTTAAATAGATGATGCAGATTAAGGACTGAATTTGTAATGAACACCCGTTGTTGTATGTGAGTGTTGAATCAGTATCTTGTACACCTGAAACTAATACTACACTATATATTGCCTAACTAGAATTTAAATAAAAACTTTAAAAAATGATCAACTCATTGAAGGAGATGTTTGAGCATCCCATCTTCAGTAGTACAGTGAGGTTGCAGAAGAAGTGGGGAATGGTATTATCATAGAGAAGAACAGTTGAATCAAGAGGAGGGTGTGCTACAGGGCATGGATGCAATAGAAGAACCAAGACCCAGGTACTAATGAGATACACAGCTCCTGCCACATGACAATGGTGTATTGGAATGGCTGAAAGATGGCCAAGTACCCATCATATGCCTTCACTGCAAAAAGGAAATTGTCAAGGCAACCAAAAATTATGAAAAAAAATCTGAGAAATGCACCCAACATAGGGCATAGATTGTTACTAAGTCTGTATGTTCATGAGCATTTTTGAAACTGTGATAGATGAAAGGGAAATGCCATAAAAAGCCAAGAGTTGGGAAATAAGTACCTGGCGATATGGAGACAAGAGTCCAGCTTGATTAGCAGAATAATAAGCAAGTTCCCCAGGACTGTGGTCCGGTACATGTCCAGGAACAGGGCAAAAAACGTGCCTTGCTGCTTTGGCCAGGTGGGGAGCCCCAAGAGGAGGACCTGGGACAAGCTTCTCTGGTTCTCCCTCTTTATGCTATTCTTATCTCTGCTGGCATTTGGGGAAACTGGGGAATTTCAGTGAATATGCCATAATATTATAAGGCTCTTTCCATGAAGATTCTTAATTTTAGCGAAAAAAAAATAAGTTAATAAATTTCTGCAACATCATTATTTATGGAAACACAACAGATTTCTCTGTATTAATTTTGTACCCTGTTCCTGTACTGAATTCATCTGTCAGATCTAGGAGTTTTTTGGTAGGGTCTTCAGGGTTTTCTATATACAGAATCATACCATCTGAAAACAGTGAAAGTCTTATTTCTTCCTTACCGATTTGAATGGCTTTTCTTTTGATGTTGCCTTATTGCTATGACTACGACTTCCAGTATGGTGTTGAATAAGAGGTGAGAGTGGACATCCTTGTCTTGTTCTGAATCTTACAGGAAAAGCTCTCAGTTTTTCACCGTTGAATATGGTATTATATGTGGGTTTTTCCTATATGTCCTTTATTATGTTGAGGGATGTTCTCTCTAAATCTTTGTTTTAAGTTTTTATCGTGCATGGATATTATACTTTGTGAGATGCTTTTTCTACACCTGTTGAAATGATATATTTTGTATCCTTTCTCTTGTTAGTATGATGTGTTAAAATGGTTGATTTGTAAATATCAAACCACTCTTGCATCTGTGGAATGAATCCCACTGGGTTGTGATGAACTATTTTTTTGTATTGTTGAATGCAGTTTGCTAATATTTTGTTAAGGATATTTGCATCCTTGGAGATACTATTCTGATGCTTTCTTTCTTTCTTTTCTTTTCTTTCTTTCTTTCTTTCTTTCTTTTTTTTTTTTTTGGTAGTGTCTTTATCTGGTTTTGGTGCCAGGGAAATGGAGAATGAATTTGGAAGCTTTTCTTCCACTTCTGTTTCTTGATATAGTTTGGCAATAATAGGTATTAATTCTTCTTTAAAGGTTTTGTAGCATTCACTTGTGAAGCCATCTGGTCATGGACTTATGTTTGGAGTTTTTTGATTACTGATTCAATTTCACTGCTAGTAATTAGTCTGTTCACATTTTCTCTTTCTTCCTTATTCAGCTGTGGAATGTTATGTATGTCTTGGAATTTATGCATTCTCTAGGTTGTCCAACTTGTTGGCATAAAATTTCTCATAATATTACTAGATATTCCTTTTTATTTCTGTGGTTTTTTTTTCCTCTTTCACTTCTGATTTTGAGTCCTCTCTCTTTTTTTGATGAGTCTGGCTAGAAGTTGATCAGTTTTGCTGATCTTTTCAAAGAAACAGCTCCTGGTTTCATTGATGTGCTCTATTGTTTTCTTATTATTTATTTCATTTATTTCTGTTCTAATCATTTTGATTTCTATCCATCTACTGGCTTGGGACTTTGGTCTGATTTTTCTTGCTCATTTATATGTAAGGTTAAGTTGTTTATTATTTTTTGTACATTTAAATTCTCTCTCAAGCATATTGCTTATATCTCTTTCACCTAGGTCTCTTGCTGTTATTTTTGTCCTCTTCTTCCATTTGGTACTATTCCCCTCTCTCCTTATCTTGTCTGTCTTTTTCTGTGTGTTAAGAAAATAAGCTATGCCTCCTCTTGAAGGTAATGGCCTTATTAAAAAGAGGTCCTGTAGTGCCCTGTAATGCAGTGTCCCCTGTTCCCTAGGACCAAGTGCTTTAGAGGGTATTTCCTATGTGTGTTGCCTATGCCCTGTTGTTGTGTCCTGGCTGCTATTTCCTTCAGTCCAGTTATCTGCAGAGGCTGTCTTTTGCCTTTATGGGCAGTGTTTTGGCAATATTTAGTCCCCAGATATGGTGGGGCACAATTTAACAAGGTGTTCCTTGGCCTGCTTGTGAAATGAGTCCTAATTCCACCACCCCAGAACTGAGACCCCATAACACATGTGTGTTTGAGATACGGTATTTCAGGGTTTGAACTGCAGCCCTGGGTCTGAGGCAAACATGACTGGGAAGTGCCAGTCTTCTGAATCACAGTGGCATGGGCCTTAGTGTAAACAGGTTACGTGGTTTGTGTCTGTATGGAGCTGGTTTCTACATGTGGCAGTGTGTTTATGCTGAGGGGTGGGAGAGGTAAATGGAGCCTTCCAGCTCCTTTGTTCTTAGAAATGTCTTCATGCTTTCTCTGCCCCATTGGAACTTCCTCTGAGATGAGTAAATAGTTCTTTATTCTGTATGCCCCAGGTGTTTTTCAAACTGTTTCTAGGCTCTATCTGCACCTGCTCTTTATCATTCTATCGTTTTAATGGTGGGAACTCAGTTTCATACCACCCTCCAAGTTCTCCCAGAGTTTTGCCCACTATTTTTAAAAATATAGGCTTTAATTCCTACTCATTTAAAAATTCATGAAATTCTGCCCCTCTCACATTCAAAGCCAAATGTGGGGATTCATAATCATGGGGGCTCCCTGGTGCAATAATCTGTCACTTACTCTTCACTGAACTACCTGCTTTTTCCTGACCACAGACAGCTAAAGTTTGTTTCACTCCCAAACCACGTCTCAGCCCTTCCCATGTTCTTAGATGTGGCCTCTTTTCTTACTTAAGTTGTAGAGAGTGTTCTACCATTCTTCAGCGTGTTTTCCGATTATTAACAGTGATGTGAGTGTTATCTAGTTATCACCATGGGAGGAGGTGAATCTAGGGTCCTTCTACTCCATCATCTTCCCACCTCTTGGAATATCTGATCTTTTGCCTCATCTAGTCTATTATTTCTTGCCTCTAGTGTATTTTTATGTTAGTTACTGAGGTTTTTTTTTTTAGTTTTTATTTCAATTACAGTTATTTAATATAGGGTTTATTTATGTATGTATTTATTTTGATATTGGAAGTTGATTTTTATTTTTTTATTTTATTTTTTAAAATTTCTTTTCAGCATAACAGAATTCATTGTTTTTGCACCACACACAGTGCTCCATGCAATACGTGCCCTCCTTAATACCCTCCACCTGGCTCCCCCCAACCTCCCACTCCCTGCCCCTTCAGAACCCTCAGATTGTTTTTCAGAGTCCATAGTCTCTCATGGTTCACCTCCCCTTCCAATTTCCCTCAACTCCCTTTTCTCCATCTCCCTATGTCCTCCATATTATTAGTTATGCTCCACAAATAAGTGAAACCATATGATACTAGTTACTGAGTTTTTAATCTCTAATTGGTTCTTTTTTTTTTTTTTACATTTTTCTCTATGTTGAAGCTTTCAGTAAGATCTTCCAGTCTTTTCTTAAGTCCAGTAATTATTTTTATAACTATTATTTTGAATTTTCTATGTGGCACATTGATTATTTCCATTTCATTATCTCTTTTGCTGTGATTTTGTACTGGTCTTTCATTTTGGACATCATGTCCACTCATTTTGTCTAATTCCCTGTTTGTTTCTATGTATTAGAGAAGTCAGGCACATCACTTGATTTTCAGAGTAGTGGCCTATGAAGAAGAGGTCTTATGGGGTCTTGTAGAACAATACACCCTGTTTACCAGATCCAGGTGTTTCAGGGTGCTCCTATGTGCATTTCTTGTATCCTACTCTTGGGGTTAAGACATATTTGCCTTCAGTCCACTCAACTACAATGGCCCCCTTTGCTTGTTGTGGTTAAAGAGCCAGTCTGGGGCTTCCATGGGCTTATAGGTGGGTTATACCAGGTGTCTGCCCTCACCTCTTGGTGTGACAGGGTTTGCACCAGTCTGCTGGGTACTCTTCCTATGTTGTCCTGAGAGGCTTTCATTGGTGGACAGGGACTGCATTTAAATGAGATGTCTATCCCTAGTCTGTCTGTTGGGGTTGAATTTAACTTGAACTATGGGGCTGTTTCTCTGTGTTGCCCCTCTCTGTGATTTTTTTTTTTTTTTTTTGGTGAGTGGGCCAACAGTCATATCACACATATCACACATCTGCCAACCCTCTGCTGGGGCTATTGTGGGAAGTGCTGTACATGGTTGCCTTCCCCACTTCTGTGGCAAAAGTCATTTTGTAGTGGTGCTGATCAATGCTAGGGCCACTTGCACAATAAAAAAATATCAAGTGTTTCTTCAGAGGAACTCATGCCTTGAAGTGTGGGTTAAATACAATTGTAAAGAGGGGAACGTTGGCAGGGAGCAGGGTATTTGGCATTAGCTTGCTATATTGAGAGATTTAGTGCTGGTTCCCACATGTTTCAAGGTATTTAAGCAGGAGCAGGATTAGTGAAAATGGTTCCTGTTAGCTCTTTGGTTCTTGGAGAAGTCTCCTAAAGATCTCTGCTCCTCCAATACACTTCTGAGATTAGTGAATAAATCTCCTTCCTGCATACCCCAGGTACTTTTCAAACTGCTGAGTCTGTGCTGTGCCTGGGTGGGGTTGTTTGTTATGTTGGCTTTTTAAGGGAGGGGACTCAGTTTCCTGTGTCCTCTGGATGTCCCAAAGCTGAACATGCTGATTTTTAAGGTTCTTAGTATTCAGCCACACTGATTGTAAAAACTCCACAAGATAAACCCTAATTTTCAAAGCCGAATTGTATGAGGACTCATATTCCTATGCAGTTCCCATTTCTCTGTGGTGCCTTGTGTGTAATTGTTTACTTCCCTTCTTTTTTAAAAAAATTAATTTTATTTTTTCAGTGTTTCAAGATTCATTGTTTATGCACCACACCCACTGCTTCATGCAATACATGCCCTCCTTAATAACCACCACCAGGCTCACCCGTTACCCCACCCCTTTCTCCTCCAAAACCCTCAGTTTGTTTCTCAGAGTCCACAGTCTCTCATGGCTCATCTCCCCCACCCCCAGTTTTCCCCAATTCACTTTTCCTTTTCTTCTCCTAATGTCATCCATGTTATTCTTTATGCTTTCCCTTCTGTGTGCTTGTGGTGTCCCTCCTGTTTGTGGTTAGTTAGGTTCCAGACTGGGACTCTGCCTTTCATACTGTTTTATATATTTAAATTTGTATTTAAATTCAGTTACTTAATATAGTGTGATACTAGTTTCAGGTGTATGAAGTAGTGATTCAACACTTCTGTAAAATATCTGGTGCTCATATCAAGAGCACTCCTTAATCCCCATCAACTGTTTGACCCACTCCCTCATCCATCTGCCCTCTGGTAACCATCAGTTTCTTCTATATTGTTAGGACTCTGTTTTTTTGTTTGCCTCTTTCTTTTTTCCCCTTTTGCTCATTTGTCTTGGTTCTGAGATTCCACATATAAGTGAAATAACATGGTATTTATCTCTCTCTGACTTATTTCACTTAGTATAATAATCCATAGTTCCATCCGTGTAAATACAAATGACAAGATTGCATTCCTTTTCATGGAGGATGATATTTACATTGTGTGTATGTGTGTATATACATGTGTGGGTATATATATATACATATATATGTATACACACACAGGTACATTGTATTATATTTATATATGTACACCTTGTATTATATACTATATATATATACATTACTATATATATAATGGATATTACATACACATTGTGTATGTGTGTATGTATATCTATATACACATACCTACAGCACACACACACACACACACACAAATACACACACCACATCTTTATCCAATCATCAATCCATGGACTTTTGGGCTGTTTCTATAATTTGGCTACTGCCAATTATGCTGGAATAATTCATGGGCATATATCTCCTTGACTTAGGATTTTGTATTCTTTGGGTAAATACCTGGAAGTGCAAAATATTTGTATTTTTAAATTTTTGAGGAATCTCCATACTGTTTTCCACAATGGCTGAACCACTTTGCATTCCCACCAGCAATGTAAGAGGGTTCCCCTTTCTCCACATCCTTGCCAACACTTATTGTTCCATGTGTTTTTTACTTTAGCCATTCTGACAGGTGTGAAGTGACATCTCATTGTAGTTTTGATTTGTATTTCCCTGATGATGAATGATGTTGAACATCTTTTTTTAATTTTTTAAATTAATTTATTTTCAGAAAAACAGTATTCATTATTTTTTCACCACAACCAGTGCTCCATGCAATCCGTGCCCTCTATAATACCCTTCATGTGTCTGTTGATCATCTGTATGTCTTCTTTGGAAAAAGTCTCTCATATCTTCTGCCCATTTTCCAGTTGGATTATTCATTTTTGGGGTGTTGTGTTTTATAAGTTCTTTATATGTTTTAGGTACTAAACCTTTATCAGACATATTATTTGCAAATGTCTTCTCCCCTTCTGTAGGTTCCCTTTTAGTTTTATTGTTTCTTTTGCTATGCAAAAGCTTTTTATTTTGATAAAGTCCCAATAGTCTATTTTTGCTTTCGTTTCCCTTGCCTCAGGAGATGTATCCAAAGAAGTTGCTATGGTCAAGGTCAAAGAGGTTACTATCTGTGTTCTCCTTCAGGATTTCTGTGGTTACAGGTCTCACATTTAGCTCTTCCATATATTTTGAATTAATTTTTGTGTATGGTTTAAGAAAGTGGTCCAGTTTCATCCTTTTGCATGTTGCTGTCCTGTTTTCCTAACACCATTTGTTGAAGAGATGGTCTTTTTCCCATTGGCTACGCCTTCCTTCTTGGTTGAAGAGTAATTGATCATGTAGTTGTGGGTTCATTTCTGGGGATTCTACTCGGTTCTGTTGATCTGTGTGTCTATTTTTGTACCACTGTTATACTCTTTACATCACTACAGCTTTGCAATATAACTTGAAGTCTGGAACTGTGATGCCTCCAGCTTTGCTTTTTATTTTTCTTCTTTTCATGGTTGCCTTGGCTATTTCTGGTCTTTTGTGATTCTGTACACATTTTATGATTGCTTGTTTCATATGATTATATGTTTTAGGTACTAAAACATGAAAAGTGCTAGTGGTGTTTTGATAGGGATTGTGTTTCATGTGTAGTTTGCTTTGGGTAGTGTAGACATTTTAACAGTATTTGTTTTTCCAATCTATAAGCATGGAATGTCTTTTCATTTCTTGTGTCGACTTCAATTCTTTCATCAGTGTTTTATAATTTACAGCATATAATTTTCATCTTCAATTCTTTCATCAGTGTTTTATAATTTTCAGATTTTTTTACCTCTCTGGTTAGTTTACACCTAGGTATTTTATTATTTTTGGTACAATAATAAATAGGATTGATTCCTTAATTTCCCCTTCTGCTTCATTATTAGTGCATAGAAATACAGCCAATTTCTGTTTATTAACTTTGTATCCTCCAACTTTACTGAATTTGCTTATCAGTTCTAGCAATTTTTGTGGAGTCTTTCCTATTTTTCATATATATTATCCAATGATCTGAAAATAATGAAAATTTTATTCTTCCTTGGTCATTTGCATACCTTTTTTTGTGGTTTCTCTTTGCAGTGTCTAGGACTTCCAATATGTACTATTTTAGATAACAGTGGTGAGACTGGACATCCCTGTTTTTCCCTCAGCATAGTGGAAAAGCTCTCAATTTTTCCCCTGTGAGGATAATATTAGTTGTGAATTTTTCATAGATGGACTTTATTATGTTGAGTTATGTTCCATCTAAACCTACATGACTGAAGGGTTTTTTTTTTTCATTTACTTTTTTTTTATTTTTTATAAACATATATTTTTATACCCAGGGGTACAGGTCTGTGAATCGCCAGGTTTACACACTTCACAGCACTCACCAAAGCACATACCCTCCCCAATGTCGATAACCCCACCCCCCTTCTCCTAGCCCCCCTCCCCCCAGCAACCCTCAGTTTGTTTTGTGAGATTAAGAGTCACTTATGGTTTGTCTCCCTCCCAATCCCATCTTGTTTCATTTATTCTTCTCCTACCCACTTAAGCCCCCATGTTGCATCACCACTTCCTCATATCAGGGAGATCATATGATAGTTGTCTTTCTCCGCTTGACTTATTTCGCTAAGCATGATATGCTCTAGTTCCATCCATGTTGTCACAAATGGCAAGATTTCATTCCTTTTGATGGCTGCATAGTATTCCATTGTGTATATATACCACATCTTCTTTATCCATTCATCTGTTGTCCATATCACTCGGCATCAGGGAAATACAAATCAAAACCACAATGAGATATCACCTCACACCAGTCAGAATGGCTAAAATCAACAAGTCAGGAAATGACAGATGCTGGCGAGGATGCGGACAAAGGGGAACCCTCCTACACCGTTGGTGGGAATGCAAGCTGGTGCAACCACTCTGGAAAACAGCATGGAGGTTCCTCAAAATGTTGAAAATAGAACTGCCCTATGACCCAGCAATTGCACTACTGGGTATTTACCCTAAAGATACAAACGTAGTGATCCAAAGGGGCACGTGCACCCGAATGTTTATAGCAGCAATGTCCACAATAGCCAAACTATGGAAAGAACCTAGATGTCCATCGACTGAAGGTTTTTATTAAGAATGTATGATGTAGGGGTGCCTGGGTGACTTGGTCGTTAAACGTCTGCCTTTAGTTTGGGTCATGATCACAGGGTCCTGGAATTAAGCCCCACAATGGGTTCCCTGCTCAGTGGAAAGCCTGCTTCTCTCTCCCTCTGCCACTCCTCCTGCTTGTGCACTCTCTCTCTCTCTCTGTCAAATATATAAATAAAATCTTTATAAAAATAATAAATAAAATAAAAGAATGTATGATACAGTTTGTCAAAGGTTTTTTCTGCATGTACTGAGAGGATCATATGGTTCTCCACCCTGTTTTTCTTACTCAAATTTTACTTAGTTAGCATACAATGCATTATTGGTTTCTGGAATAGAATTCAGTGATTCATCATTTATGTACAGCACCCAGTGCTCATCACAAAAAGTGCACTCCTTTATACCCTTTACCCTTCTATGCCATCCCCCTACCCACCTCCCTCTATCAACCCTCAGTTTATGCTCTATCATTAAGGGTCCCCTATGTTTTATTTCCCTCTCTCGCTCCCCTTAACTTCCCATATTTTCATTTGTTTCCTTTCTTAAATTCTACATACGAGTGAGATCATATGTTGTCTCTTTCCCTTACTAACTTAATTCACTTAGCATAATATACTGCAGTTCCATCCACATCATTCTAAATGACAAGATTTCATTATTTTTGAATGTCAACCTTGCTGGATAAAGTATTGTTGGTTACATGTTCTTCTCATTTATTTCCTGAATATGTCTTGCCAGCCCTTTCTGGCTTGCCAGATTTATGTAGACTGGTCTGACGTTAGTCTTATGGACCTTCCTTTGTGCCTAAGGAATCTTTTCCTCATAGCTGCCTTCCAGAGCTCTTGTCTAAAATTATGTATACTCAGTCTCGCAATCAAGTGTCTCAAGGTCTTTCTAGATGTGTTGGTCTTGGCAGGTATCCTTTCTGCCTCTAGGACATGAACACTGGTCCCATTCCCCAGATAGGGAAAATTTTCATGGAGAATTTGTTCAACTATATTTTCTAGTCTTCTTTCTTTCTCCTCTCCCCAGGGATCCCAATAATTCTGACATTGGTACATTTCATGGCATCATTTATTTTCCTAATTCTATTCTCATGGTTTCTAACTTGTTTCTTCCATGCCTCCTCCTGATTCTTTTTTTCTGTCAGTTTGTCCTCTAGATCATGAATTCTGTTTTCTGCCTCGGTTACCCTAGTTGTTAGAGTATTTTGATTACCCTGGATCTCATTGATAGCATTTATTTTTTGCTTTTTTTAAAATTAATTAATTTTTTTTCAGTGTAACAGTACTCATTGTGTTTTTTAAAATTAAATTAATTTATTTATTTTCAGAAAAACAGTATTCATTATTTTTTCACCACACCCAGTGCTCCATGCAAGCCGTGCCCTCTATAATACCCACCACCTGGTACCCCAACCTCCCACCCCTCGCCACTTCAAACCCTCAGATTGTTTTTCAGAGTCCATAGTCTCTCATGGTTCACCTCCCCTTCCAATTTACCCCAACCCCCTTCTCCTCTCTAACTCCCCTTGTCCTCCATGCTATTTGTTATGCTCCACAAATAAGTGAAACCATATGATAGTTGACTCTCTCTGCTTGACTTATTTCACTCAGCATAATCTCTTCCAGTCCCATCCACGTTGCTACAAAAGTTGGGTATTCATCCTTTCTGATGGAGGCATAATACTCCATAGTGTATATGGACCACATCTTCCTTATCCATTCATCCGTTGAAGGGCATCTTGGTTCTTTCCATAGTTTGGCGACCGTGGCCATTGCTGCTATAAACATTGGGGTACAGATGGCCCTTCTTTTCACTATGTCTGTATCTTTGGGGTAAATACCCAGGAGTGCAATGGCAGGGTCATAGGGAAGTTCTATTTTTAATTTATTGAGGAATCTCTACACTGTTCTCCAAAGAGGCTGCACCAACTTGCATTCCCACCAACAGTGTAAGAGGGTTCCCCTTTCTCCACATCCTCTCCAACACATGTTGTTTCCTGAAAATACAGAAAGGGAAATTAGAGAATTGATTCCATTTACTGTAGCACCAAGAACCATAAGATACCTGGGAATAAACCTAACTAAAGAGGTAAAGGATCTGTACTTGAGGAACTATAGAACACTCATGAAAAAAATTGAAGAAGACACAAAAAGATGGAAGACCATTCCATGCTCTTGGATTGGAGGAATAAACATTGTTAAAATGTCTATACTGCCTAGAGCAATCTATACTTTTTATGCCATTCCAATCAAAATTCCACCGGTATTCTTCATAGAGCTGGAGCAAATAATCAAAAAATTTGTATGGAATCAGAAGAGACCCCGAATCGCTAAGGAAATGTTGAAAAACAAAAATAAAGCTGGCGGCATCACGTTACCTGATTTCAAGCTTTATTACAAAGCTGTGATCACCAAGACAGCATGGTACTGGCATAAAAACAGATACATAGACCAGTGGAACAGAGTAGAGAGCCCAGATATGGATGCTCAACTCTATGGTCAATTATTCTTCAACAAAACAGGAAAAAATTTACAGTGGAAAAAAGTCTCTTCAATAAAGGGTGCTGGGAAAACTGGACATCTATAAGTGGAAGAATGAAACTCGACCATTCTCTTACACCGTACACAAAGATAAACTCAAAATGGATAAAAGACCTCAACGTGAGACAGGAATCCATCATTGGTAGCATTTTTAACTTCTTCCAGGGTGGCTTTCACATCTGCCCTAATCGATTCCATGTTGTCACTAATGGTTTCCTCCCACCTTGCCATTGTCTTGATAATTGTTACCCTGAATTCCTTTTGTGGCATACTGTTTATGTCCATATCCAATAGTTCTGATGGAGAGGGCACAGTCTTTAAATTTTTCCTCTGTTGAGTTTTTCCCTTTCTAGTCATTTTGTTGAGAGGTGGTTGAGGGGATTTGTAGCTGAATGTATCAGCCACAATCCAGGCAAGGTGCTCCCTGGAATGCTTCTGAGCAATCAGAAGTCACCATTCTCCACTGGCATCTTCTGCCCCCATAGAAATCCAGTAGTGTACAATCTTAAATCTCAGCCTGATTTCATGGGTGTTCAGAGTAATCTTATAGATAATTAGCTCACCATAGGGGACCAGTTGAAACAGGGTCTCCTACTTCTCTGCCATCTTGCTCCTACTCCTGAATTCCTTGAGTTTTTCAAACCAGTGGGACTTGGAGCCTGAAGCTTTAAAAGGTAGCTGACTCAGCTCCAGGTGAGCTAGGAGGACAGATGATAGCTGGGCCACCATCTTTAAAGAGACATTAGCCTGCAAGGAGAGGAAACATAAAAATGGCAGTTTATATAGCCCAAGCAGCAAAAGGGACAAAGATCTATTAATACTGACTTCAGAGTGTGTTGTCGGACTTCTCTGAAACCAAGGGAGTTGGCAGGTGCCCTTTTCTTCCCCCATGCCCAGCATAAACAGAGCTGTCTGTGGGAGCTGGTGCTGCACAGACACTTGCTATCTAACCTCTTAGCATTGTACTATGTCTCTGAGCTCTGCTGTAGACTCAGCCACTCCATACCTGTTAGTGTCAACCCTGGGTTGAGGGCAAATATCATCAGCGTGCATGCAATGCCCAGCTGCCAGAAGCACAAATGCCTCCATGCCCAGCTTCTGTACCAAGAACCACATACTGCCAGCCATGATCTTGCACTAGGCCCAGCCACACCCATCTATCACCATGCACCATGATCAGTCTCATACTCATGGCCACCCCAGCACACAGTCCCCAGCTGCCACAGTACTTCTGGGGATCAGGGACTGAACTAGTGGCCCAGTGTGCATTTTTGTAAAGCTGCTGCCCCACTCCCAAGTTCCCATGCAGGCATGCCCCTCCAGAACTGGCTGTTCTGGATCCCACCAACACCAAAGAAAGCAAGTAAAACCCAAAATAAGCAGACTCAGTACATAATACAAAACTGAAAGGAAAAGTGACTCAGACACAAGAGCAAGGTATAAACACACATAGGATACTCTCCTGAAGTGACAGGTTCTGGAAATGGGGGTCACAGACTGCAGGGCCTTCCAGGATATCTTCTTCATAAAGTCACTGCATTCAACAATATAAGACATAGCTGATTTCTTTCTTTTATTTTTTTAAATTTTTTATAAACATATATTTTTATCCCCAGGGGTACAGGTCTCTGAATCACCAGGTTTACACACTTCACAGCACTCACCAAAGCACATACCCTCCCCAATGTCCATAACCCTACCCCCCTTCTCCCAACCCCCCTCCCCCCAGCAACCCTCAGTTTGTTTTGTGAGATTAAGAGTCACTTATGGTTTGTCTCCCTCCCAATCCCATCTTGTTTCATTTATTCTTCTCCTACCCACTTAAGCCCCCATGTTGCATCACCACTTCCTCATATCAGGGAGATCATATGGTAGTTGTCTTTCTCTGCTTGAATTATTTCGCTAAGCACGATACACTCTAGTTCCATCCATGTTGTCGCAAATGGCAAGATTTCATTTCTTTTGATGGCTGCATAGTATTCCATTGTGCATATATACCACATCTTCTTGATCCATTCATCTGTTGGTGGACATCTAGGTTCTTTCCATAGTTTGGCTATTGTGGACATTGCTGCTATAAACATTCGGGTGCACGTGCCCCTTTGGATCACTACGTTTGTATCTTTAGGGTAAATACCCAGTAGTGCAATTGCTGGGTCATAGGGCAGTTCTATTTTCAACATTTTGAGGAACCTCCATGCTGTTTTCCAGAGTGGTTGCACCAGCTTGCATTCCCACCAACGGTGTAGGAGGGTTCCCCTTTGTCCGCATCCTCGCCAGCATCTGTCATTTCCTGACTTGTTGATTTTAGCCATTCTGACTGGTGTGAGGTGATATCTCATTGTGGTTTTGATTTGTATTTCCCTGATGCCGAGGGATATGGAGCACTTTTTCATGTGTCTGTTGGCCATCTGGATGTCTTCTTTGCAGAAATGTCTGTTCATGTCCTCTGCCCATTTCTTGATTGGATTATTTGTTCTTTGGGTGTTGAGTTTGCTAAGTTCTTTATAGATTTTGGTCACTAGTCTTTTATCTGATAAGTCATTTGCAAATATCTTCTCCCATTCTGTCAGTTGTCTTTTGGTTTTGTTAACTGTTTCCTTTGCTGTGCAAAAGCTTTTGATCTTGATGAAATCCCAATAGTTCATTTTTGCCCTTGCTTCCCTCGCCTTTGGCGATGTTCCTAGGAAGATGTTGCTGCGGCTAAGGTCGAAGAGGTTGCTGCCTGTGTTCTCCTCAAGGATTTTGACGGATTCCTTCCTCACATTGAGGTTCTTCATCCATTTTGAGTCTATTTTTGTGTGTGGTTTAAGGAAATGGTCCAATTTCATTTTTCTGCATGTGGCTGTCCAATTTTCCCAACACCATTTATTGAAGAAGCTGTCTTTTTTCCATTGGACATTCTTTCTGGCTTTGTCGAAGATTAGTTGACCAAAGAGTTGAGAGTCTATATCTGGGCTCTCTATTCTGCTCCACTGATCTATGTGTCTGTTTTTGTGCCAGTACCATGCTTTCTTGATGATGACAGCTTTGTAACAGAGCTTGAAGTCCGGAATTGTGATGCCACCAACTTTGACTTTCTTTTTCAATATCCGTTTGGCTATTCGAGTTCTTTTCTGGTTCCATATAAATTTTAGAATTATTGGTTCCATTTCTTTGAAAAAGATGGATGGTACTTTGGTAGGAATTGCATTAAATGTGTAGATTGCTTTAGGTAGCATAGACATTTTCACAATATTTATTCTTCCAATCCAGGAGCATGGAACATTTTTCCATTTCTTTGTGTCTTCTTCAATTTCTTTCATGAGTACTTTATAGTTTTCTGAGTATAGATTCTTAACCTCTTTGTTTAGGTTTATTCCTAGGTATCTTATGGTTTGGGGTGCAATTGTAAATGGGACTGACTCCTCAATTTCTCTTTCTTCTGTCTTGTTGTTGGTGTAGAGAAATGCAACTGATTTCTGTGCATTGATTTTATATCCTGACACTTTACTGAATTCCTGTACAAGTTCTAGCAGTTTTGGAGTGGAGTCTTTTGGATTTTCCACATATAGTATCATATCATCTACGAAGAGTGATAGTTTGACTTCTTCTTTGCCTATTTGGATGTCTTTAATTTCCTTTTGTTGTCTGATTGCTGAGGCTAGAACTTCTAGTACTATGTTGAATAGCAGTGGTGATAATGGACATCCCTGACGTGTTCCTGACCTAAGTGGGAAAGCTTTCAGTTTTTCTCCATTGAGAATGATATTTGCGGTGGGTTTTTCATAGATGGCTTTGATGATATTGAGGTATGTGCCCTCTATACCTACACTTTGAAGAGTTTTCATCAGGAAGGGATGCTGTACTTTGTCAAATCCTTTTTCAGAATCTATGGAGAGTATCATATGGTTCTTGTTCTTTCTTTTATTGATGTGTTGTATCACATTGACTGATTTGCAGATGTTGAACCAACCTTGCAGCACTGGGATAAATCCCACTTGGTCGTGGTGAATAATCCTTTTAATGTACTGTTGAATCCTATTGGCTAGTATTTTGGTGAGAATTTTCGCATCTGTGTTCATCAAGGATATTGGTCTATAGCTCTCTTTTTTGATGGGATCCTTGTCTGGTTTTGGGATCAAGGTGATGCTGGCCTCATAAAATGAGTTTGGGAGTTTTCCTTCCATTTCTAATTTTTGGAACAGTTTCAGGAGAATAGGAATTAGTTCTTCTTTAAATGTTTGGTAGAATTCCCCCAGGAAGCCGTCTGGCCCTGGGCTTTTGTTTGTTTGGAGATTTTTAATGACTGTTTCAATCTCCTTACTGGTTATGGGTCTGTTCAGGTTTTCTATTTCTTCCTAGTTAAGTTGTGGTAGTTTATATGTTTCTATGAATGCATCCATTTCTTCCACATTGTCAAATTTGTTGGCGTAGTTGCTCATAGTATGTTCTTATAATAGTTTGTATTTCTTTGGTGTTAGTTGTGATCTCTCCTCTTTCATTCATGATTTTATTTATTTGGGTCCTTTCTCTTTTCTTTTTGATAACTCTGGCCAGGGGTTTATCAATTTTATTAATTCTTTCAAAGAATCAGCTCCTAGTTTCGTTGATTTGCTCTATTGTTTTTTTGGTTTCTATTTCATTGACTTCTGCTCTGATCTTTATGATTTCTCTTCTCCTGCTGGGCTTAGGGTTTCTTTCTTGTTCTTTCTCCAGCTCCTTTAGGTGTAGGGTTAGGTTGTGTACCTGAGACCTTTCTTGTTTCTTGAGAAAGGCTTGTACTGCTCTATATTTTTCTCTCAGGGCTGCTTTTGTTGTGTCCCACAGATTTTGAACTGTTTATTTTCATTATCATTTGTTTCCATGATTTTTTTCAATTTTTCTTTAATTTCCCGGTTGACCCATTCATTCCTTAGAAGGATGCTGTTTAGTCTCCATGTATTTGGGTTCCTTCCAAACTTTCTCTTGTGGTTGAGTTCTACCTTCAGAGCATTGTGGTCTGAAAATATGCAGGGAATGATCCCAATCTTTTGATACTGGTTGAGTCCTGATTTAGGACCGAGGATGTGATCTATTCTGGAGAATGTTCCATGTGCACTAGAGAAGAATGTGTATTCTGTTGCTTTGGGATGAAATGTTCTGAATATATCTGTGATGTCCATCTCATCCAGTGTATCATTTAAGGCCTTTATTTCCCTGTTGATCTTTTGCTTGGATGATCTGTCCATTTCAGTGAGGGGAGTCTTAAAGTCCCCTACTATTATTGTATTATTGTTGATGTGTTTCTTTGCTTTTGTTATTAATTGGTTTATATAGTTTGCTGCGCCCACGTTGGGGGCATAGATATTTAAAATTGTTAGTTCTTCTTGTTGGACAGACCCTTTGAGTATGATATAGTGTCCTTCCTCATCTCTTATTATAGTCTTTGGCTTAAAATCTAATTGATCTGATATGAGGATTGCCACTCCTGCTTTCTTCTGATGTCCATTAGCTTGGTAAATTGTTTTCCACACCCTCACTTTAAATCTGGAGGTGTCTTTGGGCTTAAAATGAGTTTCCTGTAGGCAACATATAGATGGGTTTTGTTTTTTTATCCATTCTGATACCCTGTGTCTTTTGATTGGGGCATTTAGCCCATTCACATTCAGGGTAACTATTGAGAGAGATGAATTTAGTGCCATTGTATTGCCTGTAAGGTGACTGTTACTGTATATTATATCTGTTCCTTACTGATCTACCACTTGTAGTCTCTCTCTTTGCTTAGAGGACCCCTTTCAATATTTCCTGTAGAGCTGGTTTGGTGTTTGCAAATTTTTTCAGTTTTTGTTGTCCTAGAAGTTTTTAATCTTTCCTTCTATTTTCAATGATAACCTAGCTGGATATAGTATTCTTGGCTGCCTGTTTTTCTCGTTTAGTGCTCTGAAAATATCATGCCAGTTCTTTCTGGCCTGCCAGGTCTCTGTGGATAAGTCAGCTGCCAATCTAATATTTTTACCATTGTATGTTACAGACTTCTTTTCCCGGGCTGCTTTCAGGATTTTCTCTTTGTCACTAAGACTTGTAAATTTTACTATTAGGTGACGGGGTGTGGGCCTATTCTTATTGATTTTGAGGGGCATTCTCTGAACCTCCTGCATTTTGATGCTCATTCCCTTTGCCATATTGGGGAAATTCTCCCCAATAATTCTCTCCAGTATACCTTCTGCTCCCCTCTCTTTTTGTTCTTCTTCTGGAATCCCAATTATCCTAATGTTGTTTCATCTAATGGTGTCACTTATCTCTTGAATTCTCCCCTCGTGGTCCAGTAGCTGTTTGTCCCTCTTTTGCTCAGCTTCTTTATTCTCTGTCATTTGTTCTTCTAGATCGCTAATTCTTTCTTCTGCCTCATTTATCCTAGCAGTGAGAGCCTCCATTTTTGATTGCACCTCATTAATAGCTTTTTTGATTTCAACTTGGTTAGATTTTAGTTCTTTTATTTCTCCAGAAAGGGCTTTTATATCTCCCAAGAGGGTTTCTCTAATATCTTCCATGCCTTTTTCGAGCCTGGCTAGAACCTTGAGAATTGTCATTCTGAACTCTAGATCTGACATATTACCAATGTCCGTAATGATTAGGTCCCTAGTCTTTGGTACTGCCTCTTGTTCTTTTTTTTGCAGTGAATTTTTCCACCTTGTCATTTTGTCCAGATAAGAGTATATGAAGGAGCAAGTAAAGTACTAAAAGGGTGGCAACAACCCCAGGAATATATGCTTTAACCAAATCAGAAGAATTCCCAACTCGTGAGGGGGGGCGAGAGGGGATAAAAAGAGGTTCAAAAAGAAAGAAAGAAAAAAAAGAAAAGAAAAGAATTTTAAAAAAAGAAAACGAATAATGAGAAATATAAAAAAGAAAAAAATATATATATATATATTAGATAAACTAGTTAAAAAACGTTAAAAAAAGGGTAAAAGTTAAAAAAATTAGCAGAATAAGAGAAAAAAATGAAAAAGAAAAAAATTAAATTAACTGCACGACTAAAAAAACCACAGGGAGAAAGCCATGAGTTCCATGCTTTGCTTTCTTCTCCTCTGGAATTTTGCTGCTCTCCTTGGTATTGAAACTGTACTCCTTGGTAGGTGAACTTGGTCTTGGCTGGATTTCTTGTTGATCTTCTGGGGGAGGAGCGTGGTGTAGTGATTCTCAAGTGTTTTTGCCCCAGGCGGAATTGCACCGCCCTTACCAGGGCCCGGGCTGAGTAATCCGCTCGGGTTTGCTTTCAGGAGCTTTTGTTCCCTGAGCGCTGTCCATAGAGTTCCAGAGGACGGGATTACAAATGGCGGCCTCCTGGTCTCCAGCCTGGAGGAGCCGAGAGCTTGGGGCTGCACTCCTCAGTGCGCCCTCAGAGAACAGCGCCCAGTTACTCCCGTCTGTCTGATCTCCGGCCACGCTCCGAGCTCACTGAGCCTGCGGCCGGTTCAAGATAACCCTGAGCTGCGAGCTTACTGTCAGCTCTGTCTCTGTAGCCAGCTTTCCCGTTCCAATACCCACAAGCTCTGCGACACTCAGACACCCACGTTCCTTCTGTGACCCCGCGGGACCTGAGGCCACCCTGACCCCGTGTGGGCTTCGCCCCAGTTTAGCCTCTGGAGTGATGTCCCTCAGCAGAACAGACTTTTAAAAGTCCTGATTTTGTGCTCCATTGCTCTGCCGCTTGCCGGGAGCCGGCCCCTCCCCCTGGGGTCTATCTTCCTGTCACTTTGGATTCACTTCTCCGCCAGTCCTACCTTTCAGAAAGTGGTTGTTTTTCTGTTTCCAGAATTGCTGTTCTTCTTCTCTTCCATCTGCCGATGGATTTGAAGGTGTTTTCAATCTTTAGATAAGCTATCTAGCTGATCTCCTGCTAGCTGAAGTAGTCTCAGCCTACTACTTCTCCGCCATCTTGACTCCTCCCCCCACATACCTGATTTCTTAAACACAAAGAAGCAGATATGGAAAGGCAGACAAAGTTGGAGACAGAAAAATCTATTCCAAATGAAGAACAGGAAAAGGTCACATGGATATAAGTAACATGCCTGAGAGAGAGAATTCAAAGCACTGATCATAAGGATACTCACTGGACTAGAGAAGAGAATGGAAGACATAAATGAGAAACATAACACAGAGAAAAGGATAACAGCAGAGATAAAGGGTTCAATAAGCAAAATGAGAAACATACTTCTTAGAATGAACAACAGGCTAGAAAATGCAGAGGAATGACTAAACAAACTAGAGGACAAAGTACTAGAAATTAAATAATGCTGAATAAAAGAGAAAGAATGGAATTATGCAAAATAAGAAGAGACATGGAAGAAAAATCTTCCCTATTAAACTCATCAAAATTATAAATATTATTACTTTTTTACTTCTGTGATTTAAAATGCTCCCCTGCAATACTACCCCCTTCATTTTTAACAACATTCTGGTACCATCACATGTTGAAGAGAAAACAGACTCCAAGAAATGTAATAACATTTGTATATTAAGAATCCTAGAAGGAAAAGAAAGTGAAGAGGGAGAAGAAACTTCATTTGAAGATAAAATAGCTTAAATCTTCCCTAAGATTTCAGGGGAAACCAGGGGAATGAAACAGATACATCCATGAAGGAGGCACAGAAAACTCCCACCAAAATGAACAAAAACCCACTTTGACATATTGTGATTAAATAGGCAAAATATAGTGATAACTCTATGATCAAATAATCTTTGACAAAACAAAAACATATAAAGTGGAGAAAAGAGTCTCTTCAATAAATGGTGCTGGGAAAATTGGACAGCTATATGTAGAAGAATGAAACTCGACCATTCTCTATGCCACACACAAAGATAAATTCGAAATGAATAAAAGACCTCAATGTGAGACAGGAATCCATCAGAATCCTAGAGGAGGACATAGGCAGTAACCTCTTTGACATCGCCCACAGCAAATTCTTTCAAGATGTGCCTCCAAAGGCAAAGGAAACAAAAGCAAAAATGAATTTTTGGGATTTCATCAAGATCAAAAGCTTCTGCACAATAAAGGAAACAGTCAAGAAAACAAAGAGGCAACCCATGGAATGGGAGAAGATATTCGCAAATGACAGTATAGACAAAGGGCTGACATCAGGATCTATAAAGAACTCCTCAAACTCAACACACACAAAACAGATAATAATGTCAAAAATGGGCAGAAGACATGAATAAACAGTTCTCCAAAGAAGACATGTAAATGGCTAACAGACACATGAAAAAATGTTCATCATCACTAGCCCTCAGGGAGATTCAAATTAAAACTACATTGAGATATCACCTTACACCAGTTAGAATGGCCAAAATTAGCAAGACAGGAAACAACATGTGTTGGAAGGGATGTGGAGAAAGGGGAACCCTCTTACACTGTTGGTGGGAATGCAAGTTGGTGCAGCCACTTTGGAGAACAGTGTGGATATTCCTCAAGAAATTAAAAATAGAGATTCCCCATGACCCTGCCATTGCACTTCTGGGTATTTACCCCAAAGATACAGATGTAGTGAAAAGAAGGGCCATCTGTACCCCAATGTTTATAGCAGCAATGGCCATGGTCGCCAAACTGTGGAAAGAACCAAGATGCCCTTCAACAGACGAATGGATAAGGAAGATGTGGTCCATATACACGGTGGAGTATTATTCCTCCATCAGAAAGGACGAATACCCAACTTTTGTAGCAACATGGATGGGACTGGAAGAGATTATGCTGAGTGAAATAAGATTATGCTGAGTGAAATAAGTCAAGCAGAGAGAGTCAATTATCATATGGTTTCACTTATTTGTGGAGCATAACAAATAGCATGGAGGACGTGGGGAGTTAGAGAGGAGAAGGGAGTTGGGGGAAATTGGAGGGGAGTTGAACCATGAGAGACTATGGACTCTGAAAAACAATCTGAGGGTTTTGAAGGGGCGGGGGGTGGGAGGTCAGGGTACCAGGTGGTGGGTATTATAGAGGGCACAGTTTGCATGGAGCACTGGGTGTGGTGAAAAAAATAATGAATACTGTTATGCTGAAATTAAATAAAAAATAAATTTAAAAAATGAATACTGTTATGCTGAAAATAAATAAAAAATAAATTAAAAAAAACACAGACTGTAAAAAAAGACAAAGAAGGAAACCATATAATAATAAAGGGGACTATCCAACAAGAAGATACAACAATTATGAATATATATGCAGCACACATAGTACCAAAATACATAAAAGAGTTCAAAACAAATTAAAAAAAACCTAATTGATATAACACAATGAGAGTAGGGGGCATTAACACCCTACCCACATCTGCAAACAGATCACCTGAACAGAAAATCAATAAGGAAACAATGGCTTTGAATGACACACTTGGAAAAATGTATTTACCAGTTATGTTGAGAACATTCCATCCTGAAACAGAAGTATAAACGCTCTTTCAAGTGCACATGGAATATTCTCCAGAATAGATCACATATCACCCCCACAAAACCAGTGTCAACAAATTCAAAATCAGAGTCAAACCATGCATATTTTGCATATTTCCAACCACAATTCTATGAAACTAGAAGTCAACCACAAGAAAAAAAATCTGGAAAGAACAAAAATAGGTGTAGGTTAAATAGTATGCTACTGAACAATGAATAGTCAACCAGGAAATAAAGAAATAAATAAAAACTACCTGGAAATAAATGAAAATGAGAATGCAGTGGTCCAAAACCTTTAAGGATGCAGATAAAGCCGTTCTAAGAAGAAAGTTTACAGTAATACAGGATTACTTCAAGTAGCAAGAAAATTCTCAGACAACCTAACATTATAACTGGAAGAGCTACAAAAACAACAAACAGACCTAAAACTAGATGAAGAAGAAAATAATAAATGTTAGAGTAAAATAAATGATATAGAAAACAAAACACAATAGATTAGATCAGTGCAACAAGAAGCATTTTCTTTGAGAAAATATCAATGGCATTGATGAACTTCTTGCCAGACTTATCAAGCAAAAGAGAAAGAAAAGACTCAAAAGTACAAATGAGAGAGGAGATATAACAACAACAACAACAGCAACACAAGTAGAAACAACTGAAAATATTATAAAAAATACATGCTGGGGCGCCTGGGTGGCTCAGTGGGTTAAAGCCTCTTCCTTTGGCTCAGGTCATGATCCCAGAGTCCTGGAATCGAGCCCCACATTGGACCCTCTGCTCGGCAGGGAGCCTGCTTCCACCTCTCTCTCTGCCTGCCTCTGCCTACTTGTGATCTCTTTCTCTGTCAAATAAATAAATATTTAAAAAAAATAAATGCCAAAATTGGACAACCTAGTAGAAATGGACAAATTCCTAGAAGCATAAACAAAACTGAACAGAAAGAAATAGAAAATTTGATGACAACAATAACCAGCATAGAAATGGAATCAGTAATAAAAAATCTACCAACAAAAGAAGTCCAGAGCCAGATGGCTTCCCAGGATAATTCTACGAGACTTTAAAGAAATGTTAATACTTACGCTTCTCAAACCATTAAAAAAAAATGAAAGGAAGGAAAATGTTCAAACACATTTGACGAGGTCAGCATTATCCTGATACCAAAACTGGATAAAGACAGAGCTAAAGAAGAGACCTACAGGCCAGTATTCCTGATGAACATGGATACAACAATTCTGAAAAAATACTATCAAAATGAATTTGACAACACATTAAGTCATTCATGATGACATTGCATAGGTGGTTCAATATCTGCAAATAAATCAACAGCATACATCACATCAATAAGAGAAAGGGTAAGAACTATCTGATCATTTTAATAGATACAAAAAAAGCATTTGACAAAGTATGATAAAACCATTCATGATAAAACTCTCAACCCAGTAGGTTTAGAGGGAACATACCTCAACATAATAAAAGCCATATATGAAAAGCCCACAGCTAACATCATACTCAGTGAGTAAAACTGAGATTTCCACCTAAGGTCAGAAACAAGACAAGGATGTCTTCTCTCACCACTTTAATTTAACATAGTATTGGAAGTCATAACCACAGCAATCAGACAACAAAAAGAAATAAAAGGAATCCAAATTGTCAAGTAAGAACTAAAATTTTCACTCTTTGCAGATGGCAGGATACTCTAGTGGGAAACCCAAAAGGCTCCACCAAAAATTAACTAGAACTGATACATGAATTCAGTTAATTTACAGGATGCAAAATCAATGTTCAGAAATCTGTTGCATTTCTATACAACAATAATGAAGCAACAGAAAGAGAAATTAAGAAAACAGTCCCAGGAGGAGTCAAGATGGCGGAGAAGTAGCAGGCTGAGACTACCTCAGCTAGCAGGAGATCAGCTAGAGAGCTTATCTAAAGATTGCAAACACCTGCAAATCCATCGGCAGATCGAAGAGAAGAACAGCAATTCTAGAAACAGAAAAACAACCACTTTCTGAAAGGTAAGACTGGCGGAGAAGTGAATCCAAAGCGACGGGAAGATAGACCCCAGGGGGAGAGGCCGGCTCCCGGCAAGCGGCGGAGCAACGGAGCACAAAATCAGGACTTTTAAAAGTCTGTTCCGCTGAGGGACATCGCTCCGGAGGCTAAACCGGGGCAAAGCCCACGCGGGGTCGGCGTGACCTCAGGTCCCGCGGGGTCACAGAAGGATCGGGGGTGTCTGAGTGTCGCAGAGCTTGCGGATATTGGAGTGGGAAAGCCGGCTGCAGAGACAGAGCCGACAGTAAGCTCGCAGCTCGGAGTTGCCTTGAACCGGTCGCAAGCTCGGTGAGCTCGGAGCGCGGCCGGAGGTTAGGCAGACGCGAGTTACTAGGAGCTGTTCCATGAGGGTGCACTGGGGAGCGGGGCCCCAGGCTCTCGGCTCCTCCGGGCCGGAGACCAGGAGGCCGCCATTTGTATTCCCGTCCTCCGGAACTCTACGGAAAGCGCTCAGGGAACAAAAGCTCCTGAAAGCAAAGCCGAGCAGATCACTCAGCCCGGCCCCTGGTAAGGGTGGTGTAATTCCGCCTGGGGCAAAGACACTTGAGAATCACTACACCAGGCCCCTCCTCCAGAAGATCAACAAGAAATCCAGGTAAGACCAAGTTCACCTACCAAGGAGTGCAGTTTCAATACCAAGGAGAGAGCAGCAGAATTCCAGAGGAGGAGAAAACAAACCACGGAACTCATGGCTTTCTGCCTGTGATTTTTTAGTCTTGCAGTTAATTTAATTTTTTTCTTTTTCATTTTTTTTTCTCTTCTTCTGCTAAAAGTTTTTATAACTTTTACCCTTTTCTTTTTTAACGTTTTTTAACTAGATTATCTAATATATATATATTTTTCTTTTTTATACTTTTCTTTATTCATTTTCTTTTCTTTAATTCTTTTTTTTCTTTTTTTTTCTTTCTTTATTTTTGAACCTCTTTTTATCCCCAAATCAGAAGAGATCCTAATCTCTTCAATGTTTTTTTTTTCTTAATTCTTTCTTAACTTCTTGATTGAATTTTTAATTCAATCTCTTTTTTTAAATTCTTTTTTTCTTTTTTATCTTTCTTTCTTTTTGAACCTCTTTTTATCCCCAAATCAGAAGAGATCCCAATCAGAAGAGATTGGGAGATCCCAATCAAAGGAGATCCCAATCAGAGGAGATCCCTCACCCAATCGAGAGGGGGGAGCAATCCCCCCTCGTGATTTGGGATCTCATCGGATTTGGTTAAAGCATATTTTCCTGGGATTGTTGCCAGCCTTTTAGTATTTTACTTGCTCCTTCATATACTCTTAGCTGGACAAAATGACAAGGCGGAAAAATTCACAACAAAAAAAAGAACAAGAGGCAGTAGCGAAGGCTAGGGACTTAATCAATACAGACATTGGTAATATGTCAGATCTAGAGTTCAAAATGACAATTCTCAAGGTTATAGCCGGGCTTGAAAAAGGCATGGAAGATATTAGAGAAACCCTCTCCAGAGATATAAAAGCCCTTTCTGGAGAAATAAAAGAACTAAAATCTAACCAAGTTGAAATCAAAAAAGCTATTAATGAAGTTCAATCAAAAATGGAGGCTCTCACTGCTAGGATAAATGAGGCAGAAGAAAGAATTAGCGATCTAGAAGACCAAATGACAGAGAATAAAGAAGCTGAGCAAAAGAGGGACAAACAGCTACTGGACCATGAGGGGAGAATTCGAGAGATAAGGACACCATAAGACGAAACAACATTAGAATAATTGGGATTCCAGAAGAAGAAGAAAGAGAGAGGGGAGCAGAAGGTATCCTGGAGAGAATTATTGGGGAGAATTTCCCCAATATGGCAAAGGGAACGAGCATCAAAATTCAGGATTTTCAGAGAACGCCCCTCAAAATCAATAAGAATAGGCCCACACCCCGTCACCTAATAGTAAAATTTACAAGCCTTAGTGACAAAGAGAAAATCCTGAAAGCAGCCCGGGAAAAGAAGTCTGTAACATACAATGGTAAAAGTATTAGATTGGCAGCTGACTTATCCACAGAGACCTGGCAGGCCAGAAAGAGCTGGCATGATATATTCAGAGCACTAAACGAGAAAAACAGGCAGCCAAGAATACTATATTCAGCTAGGCTATCATTGAAAATAGAAGGAGAGATTAAAAGCTTCCAGGACAAACAAAAACTGAAAGAATTTGCAAACACCAAACCAGCTCTACAGGAAATACTGAAAGGGGTCCTCTAAGCAAAGAGAGAGCTTACAAGTGGTAGATCAGAAAGGAACAGAGACAATATACAGTAACAGTCACCTTACAGGCAATACAATGGCACTAAAATCATATCTCTCAATAGTTACCCTGAATGTTAATGGGCTAAATGCCCCAATCAAAAGACACAGGGTATCAGAATGGATAAAAAAAACAAAACCCATCTATATGTTGCCTCCAAGAAACTCATTTTAAACCCGAAGACACCTCCAGACTTAAAGTGAGGGGGTGGAAAAGAAGTTACCATGCTAATGGACATCAGAAAAAAGCAGGAGTGGCAATCCTTATATCAGATCAATTAGATTTTAAGCCAAAGACTATAATAAGAGATGAGGAAGGACACTATATCATACTCAAAGGGTCTGTCCAACAAGAAGAACTAACAATTTTAAATATCTATGCCCCCAACGTGGGCGCAGCAAACTATATAAACCAATTAATAACAAAAGCAAAGAAACACATCAACAATAATACAATAATAGTAGGGGACTTTAAGACTCCCCTCACTGAAATGGACAGATCATCCAAGCAAAAGATCAACAGGGAAATAAAGGCCTTAAATGATACACTGGATGAGATGGACATCACAGATATATTCAGAACATTTCATCCCAAAGCAACAGAATACACATTCTTCTCTAGTGCACATGGAACATTCTCCAGAATAGATCACATCCTCGGTCCTAAATCGGGACTCAACCAGTATCAAAAGATTGGGATCATTCCCTGCATATTTTCAGACCACAATGCTCTGAAGGTAGAACTCAACCACAAGAGGAAGTTTGGAAGGAACACAAATACATGGAGACTAAACAGCATCCTTCTAAAGAATGAATGGGTCAACCGGGAAATTAAAGAAGAATTGAAAAAAACATGGAAACAAATGATAATGAAAATACAACGGTTCAAAATCTGTGGGACACAACAAAGGCAGTCCTGAGAGGAAAATATATAGCGGTACAAGCTTTTCTCAAGAAACAAGAAAGGTCTCAGTTACACAACCTAACCCTACACCTAAAGGAGCTGGAGAAAGAACAAGAAAGAAACCCTAAGCCCAGCAGGAGAAAAGAAATCATAAAGATCAGAGCAGAAATCAATGAAATAGAAACCAAAAAAACAATAGAACAAATCAACCAAACTAGGAGCTGGTTCTTTGAAGGAATTAATAAAATTGATAAACCCTTGGCCAGACTTATCAAAAAGAAAAGAGAAAGGACCCAAATAAATAAAATCATGAATGAAAGAGGAGAGATCACAACTAACACCAAAGAAATACAAACAATTATAAGAACATACTATGAGCAACTCTACACCAACAAATTTGACAATCTGGAAGAAATGGATGCATTCCTAGAAACATATAAACTACCAAAATTGAACCAGGAAGAAATAGAAAGCCTGAACAGACCCATAACCAGTAAGGAGATTGAAACAGTCATTAAAAATCTCCAAACAAACAAAAGCCCAGGGCCGGATGGCTTCCCGGGGAATTCTACCAAACATTTAAAGAAGAACTAATTCCTATTCTCCTGAAACTGTTCCAAAAAATAGAAATGGAAGGAAAACTCCCAAACTCATTTTATGAGGCCAGCATCACCTTGATCCCAAAACCAGACAAGGATTCCATCAAAAAAAGAGAGCTATAGACCAATATCCTTGATGAACACAGATGTGAAAATTCTCACCAAAATACTAGCCAATAGGATTCAACAGTACATTAAAAGGATTATTCACCACGACCAAGTGGGATTTATCCCAGGGCTGCAAGGTTGGTTCAACATCCGCAAATCAGTCAATGTGATACAACACATCAATAAAAGAAAGAACAAGAACCATATGATACTCTCAATAGATGCTGAAAAAACATTTGACAAAGTACAGCATCCCTTCCTGATCAAAACCCTTCAAAGTGTAGGGATAGAGGGCACATACCTCAATATCATCAAAGCCATCTATGAAAAACCCACTGCAAATATCATTCTCAATGGAGAAAAACTGAAAGGTTTTCCACTAAGGTCAGGAACACGTCAGGGATGTCCATTATCACCACTGCTATTCAACATAGTACTAGAAGTTCTAGCCTCAGCAATCAGACAACAAAAGGAAATTAAAGGCATCCAAATCGGCAAAGAAGAAGTCAAATTATCACTCTTCACAGATGATATGATACTCTATGTGGAAAATCCAAAAGACTCCACTCCAAAACTGCTAGAACTTGTACAGGAATTCAGTAAAGTGTCAGGATATAAGATCAATGCACAGAAATCAGTTGCATTTCTCTACACCAACAAGACAGAGGAAAGAGAAATTAAGGAGTCAATCCCATTTACAATTGCACCCCAAACCATAAGATACCTAGGAATAAACCTAACCAAAGAGGCTAAGAATCTATACTCAGAAAACTATAAAGTACTCATGAAAGAAATTGAGGAAGACACAAAGAAATGGAAAAATGTTCCATGCTCCTGGATTGGAAGAATAAATATTGTGAAAATGTCTATGCTGCCTAAAGCAATCTACACATTTAATGCAATTCCTATCAAAGTACCATCCATCTTTTTCAAAGAAATGGAACAAATAATTTTAAAATTTATATGGAACCAGAAAAGACCTCGAATAGCCAAAGGGATATTGAAAAACAAAGCGAAAGTTGGTGGCATCACAATTCCTGACTTCAAGCTTTATTACAAAGCTGTCATCATCAAGACAGCATGGTACTGGCACAAAAACAGACACATAGACCAATGGAACAGAATAGAGAGCCCAGAAATAGACCCTCAACTCTATGGTCAACTAATCTTCGACAAAGCAGGAAAGAATGTCCAATGGAAAAAAGACAGCCTCTTCAATAAATGGTGTTGGGAATATTGGACAACCACGTGCAGAAAAATGAAATTGGACCATTTCCTTAACCACACACAAAAATAGATTCAAAATGGATTAAGGACCTCAATGTGAGAAAGGAATCCATCAAAATCCTTGAGGAGAACACAGGCAGCAACCTCTTCGACCTCAGCCGCAGCAACATCTTCCTAGGAACATCGCCAAAGGCAAGGGAAGCAAAGGCAAAAATGAACTTTTGGGATTTCATCAAAATCAAAAGCTTTTGCACAGCAAAGGAAACAGTTAACAAAACCAAAAGACAACTGACAGAATGGGAGAAGATATTTGCAAACGACATATCAGATAAAGGACTAGTGTCCAAAATCTATAAAGAACTTAACAAACTCAACACCCAAAGAACAAATAATCCAATCAAGAAGTGGGCAGAGGACATGAACAGACATTTCTGCAAAGAAGACATCCAGATGGCCAACAGACACATGATAAAGTGCTCCATATCACTTGGCATCAGGGAAATACAAATCAAAACCACAATGAGATATCACCTCACACCAGTCAGAATGGCTAAAATCAACAAGTCAGGAAATGACAGATGCTGGCGAGGATGTGGACAAAGGGGAACCCTCCTACACTGTTGGTGTGAATGCAAGCTGGTGCAACCACTCTGGAAAACAGCATGGAGGTTCCTCAAAATGTTGAAAATAGAACTGCCCTACGACCCAGCAATTGCACTACTGGGAATTTACCCTAAAGATACAAACGTAGTGTTCCGAAAGGGCACGTGCACCCGAATGTTTATAGCAGCAATGTCCACAATAGCCAAACTATGGAAAGAACCTAGATGTCCATCAACAGATGAATGGATCAAGAAGATGTGGTATATATACACAATGGAATACTATGC